>NC_088105.1:21100784-22387451 GCF_036370855.1 Dromaius novaehollandiae | reverse complement strand
TTGGAAAGCAGCAGACTGCAGGTGGCAGGCGCAGGTACGGTTCCAGCAGCTTTCACAATGCCTGCTATTATTCTCTCAATACCGGGAGAAATCCTCAATGTTTACACTGTACACTAAACACTAAGGCAAAAAACAAAATTGGAACATGTCAGCCAAAAAGTGTAAAATTGTTTGCAGACATATTGGCAGCAAATCTCAAATCTGTAGATAAAAATAAAATTTGTTACAATCCAGTTAAGCATTAAACGCAGGATGAAACTGGGTACTGTACGTATTTTTCTATCTGGGTTGACCAACTGAAGACGCATCGTTCACATTTTGAACACTCCCACTATGTACTTCAACAGGCATTATTCTAATGCACTTTAATTATTTTTCCATTATTTCCACTTTATTTCTCTTCACAATATAAAAATCCAAGAGAACATATGGTTAAATAGCAATTGTTTTTGTAATTAGTCTGGCAGACCTTTCAGGGAGCATGTACTAGGGAGAAGAAAACTTTAGAGATCAACACAGATTAACTGCCTTAATGTCTGTTTACTATTTAAAGTTAGTACTTAAGAGACTACACACGAGATGATATAAATAACGCAGACAATTAAGCAATTCCAAACACCTCAGCTAGACTGAAGTCAGGTTTACATTAAACATTCTTAAGCATCATGTTTAATCAACTTTCTTCTGTTCCCACATGCAATTCTCATGGCTACAAAGGTACTTCGCAATTCTGCCGTGCAACTACCAAAAAAAAAAAAAAACAAACAAAAAACAAAAAAAACCCCATAAACAAGAAACCACCCATAGCCTTTTTCCCTTCTAACAAACATGATATCTATTTATATCAAGACGCGGAGATTTCCATGTTACTGAAGAGAGACACGTCCCTCTTAAGTCCGGCCAGTTTCAGAGCCAGGTTAAAGCAGCATGATGCGGTAGACCTGTTCTCTTAACAGCGCGACGCTTTCGAAGCCGCGGTATTTTAGAGACGAGCAACTTTCTTTTACGCAGACGAGAAACAAGACACGCAATAACGCTACAACTGCTCTGAAAAACACCGAAGTGATGACAAAGTACTTCTGAACGGGAAAAACGTCAGAGACCCTTCTGCTGTAAGGCACCGGCCGGACTGAAACCGGACCGTTCAGCACAGCCCAACAGCCACCTTTCTCCGGTCAGTATTAGCCCCGACGCCCGCCCGCCCTCCCACCCCCGCGCTAGCAGACCGAGGCAGCACAGCCCCCCCGCACACATGCCTTTCGGTATTAAGAAGTGTTTCATGTTTCTTCAGGAGACTCCGGCCTCAAAAAAAAAAAAAAAAAAAAAAAAAAATCACCAGCTTTTCTGCAACCGCCTCCAGACTCCCCCGGGCCGCAGCGGGCAGTTTCCATCCCGGGGGGGGGCGCACATATTGCACAAGTGTGCTCTCCCAGCACACGCTCCCCGGCGGGGGGAAAGGGGAGAGGAGAGAAGGCGCTGCCGGGGGCGGCGCGCGGCAGCCGCGGTCCCGCGGGAAGGGGCGGCGGCGGCGGCGCGGGGCCCCCTGCGCTCCGCGGCGCTCCGCGGGGGCGGCGGGCGGGCGGGCGGGCGCCCCGGGCGGGGGTCGGCGCCGCCCCGCCCCGCATTCCGCACAGGGCCCGCCGCCAGCCCGCACGTCCGCCCGGCCCCGGCCCCCGGCGGGGACACCCCCGCGGGGCGGCAGGACCCCGAGCGCGGAGGGGCAGAGCCCCCGCAGGGCACCCGCGGAGCGGGGACGGGGCGCCGAGCCCCGCGGGCAGCTGCCCCCGCGCCACCACCCGCGGCTCCCCCCTCCCGGCGCCCGCGGCGGCCCTTACCGGACGGCGCGGGCGGGCGGGGGGCGCGCAGCGGCAGCGGCAGCGGCGGAGCGCAGGCAGCAGCGGGCCGCCGCGGGCCCTGCGCGCTCCCGCCCCGCTGCCCATTGAACTCCCGCCCCGCGGCGCGGCGCAGCCCGGCCCGCCCGGCGCCGCCGCGCCCGGCGCCGCCCCCTCCCGCCGCCGCGCGCCGTTGGCCGGCCGCGCCGGGGGGCGGGGCTATGCTAATGCCGCGGCCCAGGTGGAGGGGCGGGGCCGCGCCGGGCCCCCGCCGCAGCGGGGGTGTGACGTCATCATACGCCACGGCCGAAGGCGAGGTGGGTCTGGGCTGCGCGGACACCCTTGATTTTGTCGTGCTTTGGGTGTTGAGTTGTGCCGTGCGTGCGCGTACATCCATGCTGTCCTGCTCGAAAGAAAAAAGTTGAAACAGCAGAAATTCCTCCATGCAGCATCATACAGAAACCCAAACAGCTGAGCAGCGGTGTCAGGACCTCTGCGCCGACCTCCGTCACGCCAGCTCACAAGTGACTGCTGGCAGCAGGAGCTTTCCATCTGCTCGATGCAGGGACGACAGGCCCACGCTTCGTTCCTTGCTAATAAAAGGCCATTTAAATCCGGCACTCCTGGAACCGGCCGTAGGTGGCACGTGGCGCTGGGAAGGGGACGTGCGCTGGGCGGTGTAGGAAGATGCGCGGTGTAGGAAGACCCTCTGCACAGTGTAGGAAGACCCTCTGCGCGGCGTAGGAAGACCCTCTGCGCGGTGTAGGAAGACCCTCTGCGCGGCGTAGGAAGACCCTCTGCGCAGTGTAGGAAGACCCTCTGCGCGGTGTAGGAAGACCCTCTGCGCGGCGTAGGAAGACCCTCTGCGTGGCGTAGGAAGACCCGCAGCGCCTGCTTCGTGGCGCAGCCCCTTCCCCGGCAGGTCCCGGCTTCGTCCCGGCGGTTCCCCTTCTCGCCCGCGGCCGCCCTGCGCGCTGCCCGTCCAGGGTTGGGGAGAGCACCAACCGCTTCTTGGACCACCCTTCCCCTCCACGCCTGCCACAATTCCTTCCCTTCCTTTATCCCAGGGTCCCTCCCAACTCGTGTCCTGTCTTGCCTTTTCTTGGCTCCCCAGGCGCACCCCCCAGCCGTGCCTGTCCCCCTCGCCCCTCTGCCCAGCCCCACCGTTGCAACTGGGGTCTTCTCAGAAACGACTTGATCTCCCCCCCGCGCCTAGTGTGCCGCGTGGGGGTCCTGGAGCAGGGTGCTGGGGGTCCTGGAGCAGGGTGCTGGGGGTCCTGGAGCAGGGTGGCCTCTCCGAGAGGTTTACTGGAATCCATGAAGCCTGAAACGAAGCAACTGAACTAAAGCAAGTTGTCACGTTATTTAATCTCCAGTTAATTAGCTCAGTGGTAGCAAAGCCCAAATGTAGATTAATCAACTGTTAACAAGGTTATAGCATTAATTTTAAGCACTGTTCAATAACTTTTCCTTTAAAAAAATCCTAAATAAAACGTGATCTAAATTTATAAATCCAGTAATTGGTTACAAATTCTTCAAGTCTGCTGATACGAAGTTTGGAGAAAAGCAACCAAGGGAAACAATGCCCTGAGCTTCAGGGAGATTTTGATCATTCAGGTAATTCAGCCAGCAGATGTCAAAATCAGGCCAGGGTAAACAATTGTAAACTAATTGAATGTGAAAGCAGGGAACTACAGCAGGGAGTGGAAGTTAAATAGTGCTATCAGCTATCAAACAATGAGGAAAAGTATTAAAAGTTTATTGCGGGAAAAGTCATTGAAAGGACTAGATCAGTGTACAATGGCAATAAAGAAAGAGAAACAAGAAATTCCGTCCGCATTGTTGCTGGACAGCACACGAGGCGGCTCGTACTGTCCAGCCGCCAGACCTCTGTTAGAAAGAAAAATATATAGTTATGGCAGAATCACTCCCCGTTATAGGCACACTTTTCAAAAACAAAAGTGTCTTTATTTTAGCATCATTATACCATTCCCTGGGACATTTTAGGAACTGCAAGGAAGAATAAGCTCAGCTGACCTGCGTACACGTTCAGCTCCAGTCCTTTCGCGGCCCCCGAGGTGAGTGAGCATGTGCTTCGTTATGCTGTGGTCACTTCATGCATCCGTGTCCTCCCTCTCCTCTCCATTCCCACACAGGCTTACCTGTGTCCATGCTGGAACTTAACAAACTTTTTTTTTGCAAAAAGCTCAGTTCCAGAGGTGACAACTAAAAGTAACTAAAATTAAAAATACTAGGATTAAGTGTTCTTTTGCTTCTGCAATATTTTGTTTCAGACACTTCTGATTTAAACATGAGTATTCTACAGCGTGGGAGGCCACGCTTCAAACATCGTTGGAAAAAAGGATGTGAACCCGCATCTGCCACATTATGTGGATGTAAACTGAAGTATTGGGATTTTTTTCCTCACCAAAATAAAACAGGAAACAATTGACCTTTTTTATTTCAGGTGTTCAGTGCTTCCCCCTCCCTTTTCAGTTTGCCAAATTGCATACAAAATACCCTGCATTCCCTTGAACCAAAAGTAGCACAAAACAGCTGGAGCCACGGTCCAGCCGTTGCTGCTTGAATTGCCTTGGAAAATATTACATGAAAGAGATATGGAAGCAACAGATCTACCCTCAAGAAAATATGGCTTGCCCGAAGGGTCAGCTCTACATCCTAACTTGTGACTTTTGCTGCAGCAGATAAACCGGAGGATTAAGGTCTGAGAGCTGCTCTATACTGGTCATCTTTTGCTACTCTACAGGGCTGTGGCCCTGGTAACCTACATCAGCCTCATGCAGGCTTCAGGAAAGCAGCAGAAGCTGAGCAGGTAAAAGCAGCTTTTTTTTCTGCACTTCCTCCACCTTCCGTAGTCTGCGCCGTTACTGGGCAAATAGCCACGAGCAGGGCAATGAAAGATAACACAGGGGCTCAACAATGTGTTCCCCAACAGGAGACATTGCGATTGAATTTGTTTTCATTAAAAATGCTGAAATTTCTGTGAGTAGCCACTGAAATTGCTTACTTATTAAAACAGATCTTTTTCCTGATAGAGCATGTGTAAAGAGTGAAAGAAGAGCTATAGCACATCTCTTTTATGAAAAAGCAACGTACAGAGTAAGCTCCAAGTGCCTGCTTCTCCCTTCTCAGTGTTGAATAGTACTTTACTCGCACAAAAAGTCCCTTGGAAATCCAAGGAAAAATCCGCCTGAGGAAAGCTACTCTGTGCTGCAGCCTCCAGCCACTGTGAAGAGAAGGAATGTTTCTAGCTGGCACCACTAACACAACAAATGCACTTTCCCAGTTCCAGTTAAGAAATCAGATTCAAAATACTGTCTCTTTTCTTCCATTTATCTACAGAAGAGCTAAATGCTCTGGACTAGCTGGAAGACATAAATTAATGAATATACCTCGCTGTGAGCACTAAGAGTTCAGTAGTACAGAGCTGGATATTTATTACTGTTGTAAACTGGCCATATCACCAAGGGAGCAACAGCTGAGAAGGGACCCTGATTCTAGCCACACTGTGAGCATCCCTGCAGATGAGATTAAATGAACTACTTCCAGGGGCGACGCTCCAGGAGATGCCACGCTCTCTCTATGCGCCCCTGAGCAGAACTCTGCTCTGAGGAAGCATTGCTGTAAACCATTTCTTTCCAAGAACCACTTCTTATATGCAGGCTCCTGCAAAAGGCAAATATGATTTGTATATCAGAAAGCAGTTTGAAACTCAGCTCCTGTTATAGTAAACAGTGTGACATTTTTGGAAGAACAAAATCTTGCCCGTAGCTACATTCTAAGATTTAATGAACATTTGCTGAAGAACAGCCAAAACTCAAATCTGAAAATAATTTGCACAAAATCATCCTACCCAGCAATAAGAAGACTTGGAAAATTGTTTCCCTACCTACTGCATCTAATGCTGGTTTATAAAAGCAGCTTTCTCCACTCTCGTGAGAGCTCCATGGTGGCTGCAACCACCACCACCTACGTGAGCACCCACCGAGACCCCCCGGCGCACGGGCGTTTCCTAGAGCGGAGCGTTTCACCCGCTGCACCCGACGCCCTCGGGGGAAGCGCGCGGGCGAAACTGCAGCAGCCACCGTGCGCTGGAACGGACTTGCGGAGCTGACGGAGAGCAGAGGCAGCCCGGCACCTGCAGACCCTGCGCCCAGAAGGATCGTTCTGCCCCCGACTTTTCAGTCCCGATCCTCAAGGCAGGCTACAAAACACCTCAAAAGATGAGCAAGGGAAGTGAAAGCCATAGCCCTACCAGACATTAAAAAACATATTTTGGGCTTAATGGCTCATTACAGTTCACCACCAAGATGATCCCTCCCTGCTTCTCATGGAATGAACCAGGCCTCTCCCTTTTCCGCAGGAGAAAATCACCTCTCCCTCCACTACTACCCCCCTCACCACTACTCCTTCCTCTACTTCATGCTTATCAACTGTTTTTTCTCTCAGATCATTTAGCTGATAAACATATCTAATTTAAGTCAGGGCAGTCATTCTTAACTTCATATGGCTTTGATCTTTTGGGGCTTCTCTCTCAAACCTAAAAAGAGCTTGTGTGCCCCGAGACTTGTCAGGGTTTTCTTTTTGGTTATATCAGCTGGTCTAATCCAAAACTCTTTCCCCACTGTTCCCTCTCTTTGTATAACGCTCTGCCTTACGCGTGACAAACTACACGCAGGCAAAAGCTATTCCTCAAGAAAAGGCTGGCGGTGCGATGTGACAAATGCAGCTGGGCATGGAACAACGCAATTTGCTAATCACCCAGGGGAAAATGATTGCCTCTGGCATGGACAGCACCTGGTTTCCAAACATTTAATGAGCAATTTCTTAAAAAACCTTCCACCTTAGCTAGTAATTGATGAGAAGGAGAGCAGGTGGCAAGGAATGAAGGGAGGTCTGGGTGAAGGAAGCACCTTCTCCACTTGCTGAATGCCATCGGTGGTGCCAGCCACTGCTCCACAGCCTGCTGCCTCCAGAGCCGGGAGCTAGCCCTGCCCAGGGCACCCCACTGGCCCTGCTGGTACCTGCTGTGAGGAAGGCAGAGAAAGCCTTGCAATTAAGGGCTAGGAGAGAAATGGGCATTTTTGATAGGAGCCTGTTCAGGAGGCTTGGCTGGGAGCTGCTGGTAGGTGGCTGTTGATTTGCTGCGCTTTGGGTAGCGAGGCTATGGCTCTGCAGGTTCGAAGGGGCAGGTAGGTTGTGAGGTAGCGGGAAGGGCTGCTGGTGCTGGGACTTGCCTTGCAGGGGGATGGGGGTGCAGTATAGCTTCTGGTGGCCTGTGTTTTGAATTTAGGGTTTGAACTTGATTACAGGGCAGAGACAGTGATACCAAGTATTGTTGGGTTTTTCTCTTGCTGCTACTGCTGGAGCCTCCCAAAATCCCTCTGAGAGTGCTGACCCTCATTGCTCTCAACAGGAAAGCAAAACCTTTGCTCTTGCTAGGCTCAGTAGTTTAAGTGTTTTGGTAAATTGGATGGGGGAAAAAAATGCATGTGTGGCTAGAAACTTGTCCTTACTTCCATTCATGTAGTTATCAACACAACAGTAAATGATTTCAAGTGCAGGAGGAGGAAAAAAACCCAAATCCTTCAAACATAGTTTCCTAACTGTTGCTAGAGAAAATGGGGCCTAAGAAAAATGGTCTGTATGTTAAAATAAATCTTAAGTGGCAAATAAAAAAGATTTGACAGACTGAATGGTGTATTTCAGGTTTGGAGAGCAGGTGGTGTACTTAAACTGCAGTAAGACATGCTACATGGGGTTAAGTGGTTACCACTTCCAGATCTATGTTTTTGTCCATTTGTTCCTTCCTTCCCCCCTCCGCTGATGCTGTGGCATGATCATCCTAATCCAGTCCTAACAAAATTATCCAGGTTAAAAGAACTCCCTACAGTTAAACATACTGTAGTTAACTGGAGTCATTTTGCCAAGAGAGCAAATATGGCTTGCCATAATGCTGGCAAATCTAAGCGTAATAACCTGTAATGGTGTAGGGAGCTGCAAACTCTTAACCTGCTTCAGATGAAGCTAAAACAGTTTTTTCTCATTGTGGCCTTAAAAACCTTAAAGTTTCCTATGCCAGTCTCATAGACTTTATTTGGCATCCACAGGCAGTTTTGTTGCCAGGGAATCATATTTTTATGTTGGAGCCTAGACAAGTTTAAGAGAAACTCAACTATGGATCAGCCCTGTTGATATGTCAGTTGTGTAGTTTGTGCAGCAAAGAGCTGTTCAGGATTCATGCCAGGTTTCAGGTACAGGGATGTACGGTTTTTGGTTTCCTTTTTTCTCTATTTCAGAAAAAAGGAAGGAGGTAAACTAAAACTATTCCTATCTGCATACAATTGTATAGGCAAAAACCCCCCTGTACTGCTATATTTAGATTCCTCATAACAGAGTATGTTATTCTTAGTATAGATATTCTCATAAGAGCATAAATGAATCTTGTTTAATGAGAAGAATTCAGGAGTAAAGATAGAAGATCGATATCTGCTAATAAAGAAAATTGAGGGTGACTTTGAGGTGTAGTGACTGTATGTGCAGCTGTATCTGAACTGCTGCTGAGGGACAGCGCAGATAAAGCAGAATGGAACATGATGAACCATGTTCTGCTGTGCGTGACTAATGGTCAATACTTGGTACTTTACAACAGTACTGGAAAATGCAGGTTATTCTCATCATTACTGAGCAAGGTATATTTTAACCTTGCCTTAGCCCACAGGTAATGAATCTGTACACTGAAGTAGGAAATCTGGTAATTCTGCTTTTTAACTACAGAGACAACATCTGATATTACTGAGGCTAGAAAATATAATCCAGCTATAAAGTTTGGCTAATCTGAAGTGTTACCAAATTCCATATGCTGGGCACATGTTAACTGAGGAAGGTGTGTGTGTGTGTGTGTGTGTGTGTGCGCACACATTCTTGTAAGGAGCTCATTCAGTGTTTTTCATCCTGGTCTTTGTAACCTATTTTTAAGGTTTTCTTACCAAATTAATACAATCTGCTTTGTCATAGAGTAATCTTAACCATCTGCATTAATCTAAATCTCTAAAATGATGTCCCACTTTCTTGAACATCAGTGTATATACGTGCCAGAGGGTAGAATATTGTTTAATACAGTTGCTAAAGTGGTTATAATGTATTCACAGGTTTTGAAAGCACAATGCCATTTTGTATGTCTCTTGCTGTTACTGGATTCAGATCAACATCCCAAGACATCAGTGACTTATTTTTGTCATGAGATTCCTGTAGCATGTAACTGGGGCCTGGATTAACAACAAAGATGAGCTCCGCTCTTAGTTGAGTGTAACAGTTTCCAGAGACTGTCAGTGGTGTTTGTCATCCAAGAGATTTGCTCACTCCTGTCATTTATAATTAGGAATGCCTCTTATTGCCTCAAGATGAGTTTTAGACACAACTTCTGGGAGAGGATCCACTACTCTTAATGTTTATTTTACATTTTCAATATGCTATACTGGGGCCAAGGACTGAGCTTTTCAACCCATCTGTTTTTCCTTTCTTTCAAAGTATTAGATCTTCACTCAAGGGATGTAATTACAAATAGACTTGTCTGTGTGAATCGATCTGGTATAAATACAAGTTGAAAAGATGTAGGTGTGAGCCCCTTCCAGGTGGGAAAGTTACTAAACGCCTCTTGCATATCTTTGGTGACTGCTCTAACCCCTGAGCTTCTGTACAATAGGCACAGTAAAAAATAGTGAACTCCATTCAATTTTTGATGAAACAGCTGTAGGTGTCCAGTCCCAAGGGACAATTCCTGTATGGATCTCAGTTGTGAACCTCCCTGCAGCCCAGGTGCAGTCCCTGAATACCTGAAGGGGATTTCCTGCTGGCCTTAATGGTGGTCTGCTCAGAGCACATGTATAATAAGGCTCCTAAATCTTCCTGTTCATGAAACAGGGAGCCTCAGTGCCTGACGCAGAGTCCCCTGAAGGCCAAGTGTTACAGCCCACGAGTCTCTCACTGGACTTGGCCCAAAGTTGCTAATCCAAGACCAACATTGGTTTGGCTGTTTTGTTCCCTGCTGCAGCTTTGAATAGTAATGATGAATCTGATAAGCTACAAGACAGCAGATGCTATCGTAATGCAAGATGTGAATAACAGATGTGAGAAAAGACTCTGGCCTTGGTTTAAGTGATGCATTTATTATTATTTAACACTTTCTTGTGCACTGGAAGCCAGATTTTCTGCTCTTCATTTATGAACACTTTATCTAAGAACGTCTTTACTGAACAATTTGCACAAGATCTGGTCTATCATTATTTAATAGGTATGTATCTGAGAAAATATTGCTATATTTAATAGAGCAGTATATATTTTAAATGATGATATTGACCACAGAAGGGTAAGAGACAAGGTAACAGAACTGATCTATTTCTGTCACCTCACCTAGAGAAATAAATCGAGCATGATGCTTATGGTTAAAAGTCAACAAAGGAAATGAGTGAAGTTCTGCTACTTTTGGTTATGTACACTGGGTATAGTCCACCTCCAACAGTACTGCTTTTTTATGGCCACCTATATACATGTACTGTGTAGGCAATAACTATTTTGTCTTGAGGGTGTGTATATGAATACACTCAGAATATGAACATGCAGTTAATGTCTCAAAAGAAGAATAATAGTATCCATATTTTCCATTTTATACACACACAAAGATATACACATTGTGGTCTATAATAAGATTTTTTAGTAACATAATTTATCACAGTGTAACAAGTATATAGTAGTGAAAGGCACCATCATTAAAGACCAGGTCTTTCATATAATTTAATCTGCCAGAGTCCAAACGTGGGACCTAAAAGACTCAAAATGAAGACATTCATGTAGGAAAGCTATGCTACAGATTAATCTCAATCTAAGTCTTTTTACAACCCCTGGTACCTTACTTTTCACATAAGGAATTCTCAGCAATAAAAACAAGAACATAATAGTTACGTAGAAGGAACTTTGGAACTGAAAGCAGTTAGTGCTTCAAAATGAGAACATAAAAATGACCAGGCTGGGTAAAACCAAAAATCCAGTAAGACCAGTATCCTGCTTCTAATAGTGCTTGTGAATGGGTGTTTAAGGAAGACAAGCACTGGACAGGCATTATAGTATTTTTCCTGACCTTCCAGCTATTTGCAGCTCAAACTTCCTGAGCTACACATGATTTCTATATATCTAGTAATTCTCAGTGGATTTCTCTCCCATGAACTTGTGCAGTCCCTTCTTAAAAACCTGCCAGCTTCTAGCAACTGCAACATCCTGTAGCAGGGAGTTCCACAGCTTTAAAACCAGTGTGAGGAATCGCTCCTTTTGGTATTTTTGAGATCTGAGGGTCATGGGTATTGTACTGAGTTTCAGACTGGGTTTTTGAGTCCGGTTCCTGCCACAGAACCTGTTTTGTGAAGGTGGACTGTATCAGAACAAGTTCCAGGAATGGGGCCTCCATCGATGCCTTTGTGTGATGAGTGAAACAAATCAGAAAGGAGAATGAAATAACAGCAGCGTAAGGTCTTGAACAGCAAAACAAACATTTGAGGACATTTTATAAATGCTTGTAGTACATTTTTGTATGTTCCATGTGGTTTAGCGTGCTGCCAGAGTACACAAGGCTTCACTTAAAATTCCATTGACAATTTTTTCCCCATTTTTGGAACATGAAGTTCTGTTTTCAATTTTCAGTGTGTAGCAGTGTTACCAAATATTGGTGAATGTGCTACCACTCTGGTCTTAGGGTTTTGGGGTTTTATTTTTTGCTTTTGTTCCAAAGCCATTGGAATTAAATGGCATTCCCTGTAGCCTCTGATGGGGACACATCCTTACAAGCAAGTGGTATATTACATTAGGATTTTCCTGTTTTTCAGCTGTTTAAAAAAAAAATTCAACAAATCTCCTTTTTAGATCTATATCAGATATAGTAGGAAAGGGTTAAGCTGGTCAGATCACCTGCTTCAGATGCAACATAAAGCCCTTCAAGAGGAAAATAAACAGTTCCCTTGTCCCTAGGGTGGTAGCAAGCCCTAACAAGGAAAAGCAGGACACATTCTTTCCTTCTTTTATAACTAGTCATTGAATTGCTCCCAACACATTCCAGATCTGGTAGGATAGCTTAATTGTCTTCACCTGGAGGCCATTGCCTGAATTCCTGTCAGTTAATATAACACCTACAGAGTGAGGCACCTCTTTCCACAACTTTTTTTCTCATGGAATTGGGTTATGTATCCAGTCCTTAGGTTATGTGCAGTTTCATAGGTTCATCTTGCATATAAATATTTGTATGCGCTTCCTAGGTGTAACTGTGCCTATAAGTTTGAGTCTAGAAGTGTGATCAAACATAATTCCTCACTAAAGACTTAAAACAAAGTATGACGGAAGAAGAATTGTTTATTGTAATAGGTTGTGGTTACGAGTGAAATTTTTAATTGCTTCCTTTACAATGAAAGATCTGTACAGAGAAGGGAGAGCTGTTAGTTTGCTTTCACCAGTGGCAAAATAGGAAAATTTTGACAACAGCACATGATCAGGAGTGCAGTGTTATTCTATAGAGCAAACGAAATTTTGCAAAGCCATTCAAACATGATAACTTGTGTCACAGAATATATCAACCAATACTTTAGATCATAATTCCATATTTCTGTAGCTACAGATACCATTCACACAATGTCAAGAGGAGTCCCAATGTCCAAATCCTAACGCAGTCCAGATCAGTAATATACCAGCAAGTTTATACTTTTTTCCAAACAAGCAACTGAACAATTAAACTAGGAAAAGAACATACTTGAGTACACAGACTCAAATAAAGTAATTGTCATCGTTATGTACTTGTTATTCCTACCATCATTTATGAGGGACTCTGTAATAACTTCTGAAACCTCACCCAGGTTGTCTGACTCTGTTCCAAATGTGGCTAAACATTACTATTCTTACTAATAAAGACTTTAGAATAGCACTGAAAATAGCTGCTTCCTAGAAAACATGCTGGCAAATTTGTCGAGGTGTCAGGCAGTTCCCCTAGACAACCTGTTACTGCAACATTGTATATATGGCCAGAAAAAGTTTCAAGATAGTCCCATAACGGCTCTTTATTCATACATCCACTGCTCAAATGAAAATATGATAAGGATGGCTAAAGGGCTCTAAGGCTGGGAAATCATGATAAACGTGATTCTGAACAAAGTGAAAATGTGCAGGACTGCAACCAGGATGATAAGCCATAGACTGAGGATAATAACTAACTAATGTTATCTTTACTCATATTTACTTACTGAATAAATCTCACTGTGCAGAGTAATGGTTTAATTTAAGACTTCCGTCAACAAAATGAGGGAATTATATAATTGGGAGGCAAGTACAGAAGGGAACGGCAAAAATATTTCTGAATAAGGAAAGGCATCTGTTTCACCATTGCTATCCTGATATACCTGTAAGTGTTAATCTAATCTAAACAAATTAGATTGAAAGATTACATAAATCATAGCTTTGAATTCCCACGGATAAAGAAACAGATAATGCTTTGTGAAAACTGCCTGTAGTTACCGTATGTTGTATACTCTTGTACATACTTTGTATCAACCAGACTATATTTGGGGTTGTGTTCAGCGATACTGGAAGTCCTGCAGGGTCTTGTGATTAACTTCAGAATAACAGAGGGGCTTGAACATGTGTAGGATTTCTACTAGAGTGAAATTAATGTTATCATTTTCTTCTTAATATCAAGAGATTAAGTTTTGCGGTCCACTACAAAAAGTATCTGACAATGTGAGTCACTTAGATTTATTTTACATATCACTCTCTGAATACTCACATCAGCTATTCAGTTGGCACAGTTATAGAGGCACAATTTTTTTTATATGTGAAGAGCCACAACATACCACAGAAATGGAAGACGATCTGTTTCTCGGGTCTTCTTACAAGTACGCTCTTCATTGCTCCCCGACAAGTGAAACGTTACCCAAAGTAGACCAATAGAAACTTAGATTTGTTTAACTACTCCAACAGCAGAAGGAATATGCTCATTAAATATACTTTTGGTAACTTAAAGGAAAAATGAAGAGATCTGCTATAGATTGTAATAATGTCACTAGTTACATTATTCATATTATTTCTGTATGATGTGTCTTACAGAAATTCTATAAAATCAAAGTTAGAAAGGCAAAGAAGGCTCTCATGTTTCACAAGTGGTAAACACCTGGTTTAGATGTTAATTTCCCTTGTTGCTAGTCCACGGACAGAGTCACCTCTAACACAGACATAAGATTTGGGAGTGAAATGAGATGAACACAGATCAAGAAAATAACTAAACTAATTTTAGGATTTAAACCATCTGTTAAGGTTACGACAAATGCAAACATTACATTCCACAGTCTATAATATTTGTATCTATAGTATATAATACTTGCGTTGGTAATTTCCTTTAGCATTTGCTTTTTTACGGTCAGTATAGGCACCCCCCGAACGATTTACAAACTAACCCTATGGCACCATCCTGTGGCATACTTGGTAATTCCAGGCCTCTTCACTGCTCCTTCAACTGCTCTACCTGGCTGTGGCTTTCCCATAGCGAGTGGCCACACCGCCTGTAGTTCCGGAGCAGAGGCTAGTTTTGAATTTAATTGCCATGTGCTATTCTAGCGAAGTTTTAGCTTATCCTTGGGAAACTGGCTTGCAGGGAGCTTTCCTTTCTATCCTAGAGTTGATGCAAAAATATTTCTCAACCCATGGCTAGTGTGATTAATAGAGATATGAATGTAGAAATGGGAGATACTTGTTTGAAGAACAAAAATTCAAATTAGATGGGCTGAAAAATCTTCATCCCCAAATCCTCAAATGAACTAGAATATGAGGCCAGTTCCATAGGATACATTTCAAAGTCAGGGTATTTTGTGATTGAAGAAGTGGGAATATAGTGTCTGACTGTAAAGGAGGGAGAGGACAGAAGTGATTCATTTCTGACAGGACCCCAAATCTGATCTGAGTTGCCTGCAATAGTTTAAGACACATAATGAAAAAGAGAATAATTAGATATAAAAGTAGAGAAGATTGTATTTGACTTATTGGATAGGTGGTTTTTTTTTTTTTGGCAAAATAACTATTTTTCTAGACAAAGGCAATGTGACACACCTTGTCCAAGTGAATGTTAATAAAAGATATTATATGGTGCCACTCAAATTTATTAATGAAGCTGGCAAAGTTGAGAATTGTTAGAAGGATTATAATATAGGCAAGGAATTGTCTAAAAGCGAGATGGTAATGAATGATTTTGAATGGTGAATCCAGTCTAGAAAAAGGCTATTAGATTTTAATATAGTCATTAGTAACTCTGTCATAAATGTTACCGGTGCTCTGCTGACACTAAACTGGAAGGCATCATTGATATGGAGGAGAGCTGGGATATTGTACGGAAAAAGCTGGTTGATCTCAAGAGAAGGAGACATGAAACAGAATGAAACTCTACAATACAAACTATAACATCATCTGAGAAATAATAACAAAGAATGTACTATAAAGTGAACATGATACTTGGAAACAGCAAAACAGTCTTAAGTGTTCTAGTTGATACAGGATGATGACAACTTGTTAAGTGTGATACAGTTGTAAAAATGTCAGGATATACTTACCAGCTCGGGTATTTGCAGCAGAAATAGGAGTGACACTGGTAGGACTTCAAGACGAACTATTCAGTAAATCCATATGCAAAAAAGACAAACACCACAGGAGCAAGTGCAGAAATGACTACTGAGATGACAAAGAAAGAAAAACAAAGGCTGAATGAGTTTAGACATAACAGTTGTATATAAATACATTAACCAGGTAAACACCCAGCAGAGATCTGTTTTAAGCAAAAGGGCACTGATGATGAAGGACAAGCAAGTATAAAATGACCATTTGTAAGTTAAGATTAGGATTTAGGAGAAGGATCCTAACCTAGAGGAATGAGTTTCTGGAATGGGTTTCCAATCGGAACATGGGAACAAAAATTTCAATGCCGAAGCTAAATAAAAGGAACAAAGTGACACAAGGCCTTCAATAAAAAGAACTGGACTTGATCCATGTCTCTTCCAGATCTATATTCCTTTATAATGCTTACAGTGTTATTCTGAAGATTAATTAATTTTGTCTGTTTGCAAATATGACCCTAGAATGTGAATTTGTCAGCTGTAAGCTATTTGTGTTTTAGCCCCAGTTGAGAAGAAAACTTCTGGGAGAAACCAGAAACTACATAACATGATACCGTACATACCACCACTCTCTTCAGTGTTAATCCTGAACAAACAGTCCTTCAGGAAATGTTGTTGAGCCTTGCACAAGCTGTCAGCCTAGCCTTGCCTGTGGTGGATCAGCTTTTTCCCAGATGATTCTAATCACCTAAAGGCTGGCTGGACATAAAAATTTATTAGAGCTGGCTGGGAAGAAGCTGTATGCTACCTTCAAAAGGAAAGAATGCAGTCAAAGAAGATATCTATATTGCAATGGCTACATAGTGACTGCTCACAAGCATAGCAGAAATTTCTGACTCTTAGGGCATACATTCATTGAGAGTTTTGTACTGCTTCCCAGTTCTTGTTTGCATTAATATTGCCTTGGGGGCAAACTTGGAATATGTGAACATCGAGTTTGGCTTCCAAACCCAAGAATCCACTGTTGTGTATAGAGTCATTTTGGGTTCTTTTTTAGAACATTCTTTTATTAATTAGTATCTGGGAGAAAAACTAGAGCTACTTTCACTAACACCCAACCAAAACACAGTATTTCATGCTGTTCGAGCAGACTATGCAACTTTAAAGCAAACCTTAAAACATATTAATCCTTATTCTCACATTTGCTCCACATTTTCTTCCTATTAGCTCTCTTGCAATTTGTTGCTATTGTATTTTAGGCCAATGATTGAAAAAAGCAAATTCCAAGAGCAGAAGTGAAAATGTCCTTGAAATGTTCACTGTGAGATTGCACTTTGCATTCAAAAGGAAGATGATGAATCTAGGACTTTTGGAAAACCTTAGTTTAGATCATTAACCAAAAGCTGGAAGAGGAGTTAAATTTTATTGAACCAATGTGGGGCCTCTTACGCAACCACATTTGAACTGAATAAGCTTGGCATCTGTGACTTAATATAGTGAATGGGAGGTCTGATTATCCATCTCCGGAATTTCTAGGGAAAGACCATCATCACTTAAATTACCTTTGCAGGAGCCTCCTACCTTTTCTCTTTTCCCCCTTCCCCAGATTTTTATTGCTTGTTTTAACCTTTCTTCTTCTTCCAGGATTTCAGTTACTACTCTGTTTCCCTCCTTTATCCAAGGTAGGATTCACACTGCTCTGCTTTCCCCAAGATCCTACTTTATTCAGGCATGCAATCTTTTCCTCACAGATACTCTCTTTCCAGCAGCAGACAGAGCTCAGGCTATTGTTGTGCTGCGCTGCTACACAAGCTTTATTTCCTTTACCAACGAGAGTTTCATGTTTTCCTTCTTGAGATGATCTTGGAAAAAAGAGAGATGTATGTTTCTGAAGTGGAGGTCCATCACTAACCAGAACAACTGCTTTAAGCTGTGAGTTGCTATAGAAAGTGAAGTAGGTCTGTTGAACATCCATCTGAGAACTAACACTATTTCAATGGTGTCGGAGGTAACCTCTGCCCAATGTGCCTGCAAGGTCTCATCAGTACTTGCATGTCTTTTTGCCACCTTTTAGCAATTTCATCCATTCTCCTCTTCCAGCAGGACTGCAGGGCTTTTTGGACTGAAAGGTATTTCAACAATACAACCAGGACAACATAACAGCTCTGCTTTTCATTTACTCTGGTAGTCACATCAGTCAAGCCCTATTATTTCCAATTTCAGATTATGAAAAGAAATCTATAATATGCTTAAAGACTAGGACAAAGGTGTTCCTGCAGGACAAATGTGTGGCACAAACACGTTTAAGAGGAAAATAAGGAGGATTAAATTTATTTCTTTTTGCTTAATTATAATAGCCAGCTACTAAAAGTTTGGTTTATACCTAGTATTTGCTTGCTTCTGCTGTCTGTTTATGCTATTCCCAACAAGTCAGTGTGAGATAAACTAGGGCATGAACATCCAGTGCATTAATGAATCTGTGATAATAACATGGAAACATATCTTTACTTGCAGTAAAATCTTACACTTTTCTTACTTCAGATAAGAGCGCAATTGGCAGTTGCCATTTGACTCGAAATGATGTAATTTGGATCCTTATTTACTTAATAGTTAAACTGTCTATCTTCTATTTATATGTACTGCATTAAACTGGACTGTGTGGGCTCAGTCTTGCAGAGCTGGAGCAAAGAATCCTGCCCTAACCTGTAAACTCTGCTCTAGCTGGCAGGCAGGAGAGGATGAGACTTCAGCTGTGGCTTAGGGTGTAGCTGTATGTAGGAAGGGACTGAGAATTTTCTCACATTGGTTAGAGACTTACAACTTCATGCCTTAAGGCTGAAGAGTAGTAAGATTTTTTCCTTCTGCTGGAAAGGGAGAAACTTCACTATTTTCTTTTTCCTAGAAAAGAGAGATTAATTTGTTTTCTGCACCAATAAAGGAAAACACGTGTGCATATTATCTGTGTATACACACACACACACATGTGCACACATGAATTTACATACCTACAGAAGCGTTCGCCACCTTTCCTAAGAACATGTAAAACATTGGCCTACTTAGCATGTGGGCAACAGTCCTGAGGGGTTCTGCACTCTAGACAGTATTGTACATTATATTCCCTGATGAACTGAGTTTCAAATTTTAATTTCTTGTGGGCATGAGCTATACTAGAAAGCCTTGTAAGCAAGATCTTTGCACGCTGAAAAAGTTAAAACACATTTAATTGCAAGCACTGGCTCGGGCACTAGTAATCTAAATAACTTCTCATGATCTGGCTTTAAGTGTACTATTTATCAGTAGTAATACAGAACTATTACTAGTAGCAATAGGTAGTATTAGTAAATTAGTAGCAAATATTATTAGTAGCAATATGTAACATTAAGAAGTAGTAGTAACAGTAGTAACATGTAGTAGTAATGTCCTTTCACAAAAAGATAGAAACCAGCACTTTCCTCTTTGTATGCATGGAAAGGAGCTTTGTATTTCTTTAAAATTTTACTATTTTGCATCTTGCTTTTCAGGGTTCTACCTTCAGCCTACTCCCTCTCTGCTGTTCTTGATCCTGTACTAGTTTAACAAAAGCCTATTGATGTTTCACACTTCTGAATTTTACTGACCAAATTATGCATTTTGCTAGCTCTTCTGCAACATACGAAGAACATGCTGCTTCCTACCTGTTCCATACAACTAAGAGGTTTACCATGATTTATAACATTATTCTCCCTGTCCTTTTCCTTCCTCTCTTTCTATACCATCTTTGAAAATGATCTGGATGATCCTGAAGGTCCCCTCCAGCCCTATTTTCTATGATTCTACAATCTTTAATCAACAGTACCAGGGTCTCTCTTGGTTTCCTCAATTAAATTTAAAGATCTACCACTTCACCTTCTGTACAGTTCCACTGTGTTCCCTATATTTTCTTATCACTAGTCAAATCACCACTGATCCAAGATTCACACCTTTCTTCATTTTTCTTCTCCTGTTGCCAGTTCCTTTCAAATTTGTGAATTATTTCAAATGCTTTGAGAAAGAAGGTAGCTAGATCCTATCTATACAATCTACACCACTGAAAGCCAGGATATGCTGAAAAGCACTATTAAAATATTTGCAGAAGATGTTGCTAAGTAAAGCAACTGGATTCTGTGTATGCGCCTTCTGGAGTAGTCCCAAACAATACTGCCAAAAAGGAGGTCTAAAACTGCACAAGAAACTTGAATTCAGGCTATTCCAGGATGCAGCCTTTAATTATATGGTTGCATAAGGTTTTTACCACAGAATTGCTGCCTCCTTTAGTGAGTAGACAGTTATTTAGTATTCATTTGTAATATTAAATTCATTTGTAATCAGTATCCAGCTCTAGACTTTATTTAATGAATAATTAATCATCCAAATACTATTCAGAATTTAAAAATGTTATTAAATGCTAAGTATTTTAAAATACTGTGTTTAAAGCAAGCTCTACTAAACTGCAACTAGTTAATAGCACAGATACAAGAAATGTTCTGCAAACATCTTATATCTCATGATAAATATTCCGAAAATGGGAAAAACACAATTATAGACCAACTTTGAATGTGTTAAATAACTCATCCTCATGCAGCATCCTACAGTGATTCTGTGGCAGAGGTGAAGTGATCATTCAGATCACCATTAGCCATAGAACCGTCCTTTTTCCTCCCAACATCACTTGCCTCATATGTTGTCTCTCAAAATGTTTGTAACGTACAAGAGAGGGGTCCTATATACAACGGCTGCCTTTCCCATACAATCCTAATTTACTGACCAGCACAGGTTCATGCAAGAACTGTACTAAAACTGCCTGCCAAAAGTTCCTCCTGACACATTTCCTTCATCCCCTTTACCATAAATTGCTAGTCCAGATACCAGATTTCTGGTCCAGCTAGTTCCAGCTCACACCTTCTCATTAGATTTAAATGCCCTCTTTCAACCTTCTCCCTCTCTAGGCAATTAGCTCCAAACCTCCATTTGATTTTCCTCATTAACTTCGAGTCTCATCCTCCCCTTTTGCAATGTGCATCCAAACTGCTTTCCTTGCCCAACCATATCATTCCCTCCCAATACCAGAATCATTGTTCAGCCCCTCTAATTTCCTTGCTCAACTGGTCTCTACATACTTCTACTGGCTTCCTGACTCAAGCTGTCTCAGCCTCCTCTCCTACGTGCTCCCTTGCTAAGCCACTCCAGTTTCTATAGCCCTCTTCACTGAGTTCTTGTCCAGCCATTTATTTTTCTTCCAGTCTCAATTTTGCCTAATGCATTTCTTTCCTCCCTTACCTGTTTTTATTCCCCCCCCCCCCCCAATTCAGATCAGTGGGATCATTGTTAAAGCAGAAAACTCTTATCTTTGCTCAGTCCCATTGCCTAGCCTTGTTTTGGTGTGAAAGAGCCATTACAGAAAAAGCCTTTGAGCTTGCATAGTACTTGATGGCAAGATGACTGCTCAGTCTGCAGGGAGGAAGCTTGCAGAGACTTGGATAACATATGATCTGCAAGGAAATCGATTGTGCATGTTCTCTTCAAAAGGTGATGTAGTTTGGTTAGCAGTAGGAGCTTTGAGAGACCTGAACATACATAGTGATGGAATCTCCAGCCCAAAGACAAGAATCATTACAAAAACATGTGCAAACTTATTTCTCAAAAGTTAGTAACTTGGCAGCGTGAGGGAACAAGCATAAAGCTTACTCAACTATGCTATATGGATATTGTATAAGACCTGGTTATCAGTGTGTAAGAGCAAACCATGAGGCTCCTGTAATGCTCAATGTTTATGACATAATTAGAAGAGCTGCTATAAAAAACTACCAACTTGTGAAATACAATGGTTGGAGATAAGGCTTCAATTTTGGAAAACCACTTCAGTTACCATGCTGTTCTTCTGCCACCTGTCCTGTTTCAGCTAGGTGAGTGGGTAGCAAAGTGGTAGACTCAGACTGCATCTGAGTGTTAATAAATGCAAAATACTGCATATGAAGGAAAAATTCTAATTCTACTTTTATTCTCCAAAAAAGATCTGAACTATATTGACTAAAGGAATAATGAATAAGAAACATTGTTTGTACTTGCCAAAGATAGAAGCTTAATACGTAAAAACCACTAAATACTTAAAAGGTCCCCTTAGTGAGAAGAAGCAGGAGACTCGATCATTTTCAGGAACATACCAATAGGGAGAAGAGTTATGCAGAATCTAAAAAGCCTGCAGAGTCTCCAAGCATTTCTTCTGCACATCTCTTATCCTCTTCTCCCCACATAATGCCCAAATTTTACTTTATGTTCAATATTACTACCTTCCCACACTGTATGTTCCGATAACATCCCAGTTATCTGAGGGCCATACAGGAGGTAGGTAAGAAAAGGACAAGAACAAGAAGGGAATGCAGGAAAATACAAAGAAATGGAAGCATCTCTTCTCTCTCGTTTTGCAGCTCAAAGAAAGTTTACGTCCATTTAGTTTTCACCTTGCAGGCCCCACTCTGCAGATTAAATGCATGCTATAATCAGCATATATTTCATGGAGGTGGAGGCTTATGGGTTTTGAGTGGCTGATACAATATCCACATTATTTCACCCATACTGGAGCTTCAAGTTGTATGAAGTGGCTAAACATATAATGATTTCATTTGGTTGGCATTAGCTGTATTGATGAGGTCGTCTTTGGAATAATCCATGTCATTATTAATATAAGCATACACACATATAGGAACTGACACATAATTAAATGCAACTCAGCTTCAGATGTAAAATTTCCTTCCGTTAAAAATCAAGCAAGAGACTAATACTCTGGCATAGCTTGCAAGCACTGCAGCAAAACTGACAAAACCCTAACAACATTTAACACTGATGACCATATTAATAGAACCATTTATTAAATTCCTTGCAAATCATGCTTAATTCTACAACTATGAACTGAAAGCGGTTGGATATACCCAAGACAAAATAATTTGGCAAAAGCCACCACGTCAGTCCCTGGAACTCCACTTCTTGCTCCATTATTTACTAAGTTTCCAAATATCAAGGTACTATATTTAAACATCAAATAAGTGAACAGAATTTATATGGACTTCTTGTATGTAAGTTATGCAAGTGCTAGTCTACAGAATGGAGACCAGCACAACACCTTATGCTTAAGAGTACAAATTACTTTCAAATGTAATTAACATATATGGTACAGTTTGCATCTTACAGCTTGTATCAATGCACATAAATTAATATCTTTCTTCTGCCACCTTTCACAACATTTGTAATTTGTTCTCCCTGCTATTAATATATGTTACATTGGACCTACAATAAACAGTACGATTTTCATTTAAATATTAGATGATATGTTGTTCTCAGAATCTAGCTGGTTGTTGCATGCTGAGTGCCAACAGCAAATAATACAGGTTCTTCCTGTTCAGCGAGAAATCAAATCATAGCATCTTCTTATTTGTCAACCTAGACTCCATAGAAAAACAACAACTATATTCATATACCTATTAGTGGGACAAAATAGTTTCCATCACAGTTTCTTATATTCCCATCTTTGACCCACCCCTTAAAACTCGACTGGGTAAAATCAAGATTGACTGAGAATGTGACTTCAGAAACTGGACTGCTTAGCAGTTTTATTATTTTTTATTATGCAGCCATTCCTTTTGACTATTGTGAAACTGAAGCAATGCAGGTTTCATTTTGCCTGTTCAAGTGTCTGTGGGGTTGCACTGCAGAACTTTTCAGGGAACTGATCCACGTTAAAAGAGCAAAATCTCACAACTGATCTCACAGACCACCATAGCTGAGAATGTGGCACCCGCTGTAGGAAAAAAGCAGCCACCTGGGCTGGGAAGTGCTGAGGCAGATACTGCTGCTTAACACTTCAGACACAGGAGCATGTCGTAATGCTTTTATGAAGCATCCTGATTTCCACTACTGGATTTTAAGGTTTTAATGGTAAATATGTTTTTTCTTTCCTTCTTACAGACTTTACTCTTCCCGAGTGCACTTTCCAGTTTGACTAGCTTTCTTTCTGTTCATTTTCTTATACAGCTAATAAGAAGTGTGAACGATATTATGCACCATATCAAGAACACAGCTATCAATTTGACTTTGCTCTTTAGAGCAACTACACATGCCATTATGAATACAGATGACAGACTTAGTACTGTTAGCTTTTTTTCCAAGCTATCTTTCCACCTCAAGTTTTTAAATTTGAGATACATGTTGCTGTTAATTGCCACCTTAGAAAATGCATATAGTTGACTTGCACCAGGAATGTACACCAAGAAAACAAAATGGCTGGATCTATAAGAAAAAACACACATACACAATATTGAAATGCAGCTGAGCTCAAGTTGCAGAACGAAGAGGGAGGTTTTGTAACAACAACATTTGATTAGTCTGGATGATTTTATCAAGGATATGCTTAGCCACAAATGTTGTTGGAAACTGATGAAATAATGGATCAATAGAAACCTCATGTTTTGAGGTAAGTACACATATATCTAACGTGCTAACAAAGTTACTCTGACTAAAAACAACATTAAAGAGTAGAGACAGTAAGTCAGTAGAAGAAACATTAGAGGACTGGATGCATGAGACAAGTTTCTTAAAAGATGATAGATATATGTGAAATTATTTAAAGACAAGTTAGAAGGTGAATAAGCTACATAATAAGGCATTGATCTGGCTACCCTCAAAAAGTGGGATAAAGACACTGCAGAAGACAAACACAGCAGAACGCAAGGCATGCAGTCATGCAAACAACAAAGGTCAGCATGGCCCAAACACATGGACATTGTATGCAAACACAGTTGGGCTATATTAGATAGACAGATAGTTCTGCAGAAGGGCACAACCAACCTAAGCTGAAGGAGGGAAGAGGATATGCAAAGAAATGTGTAGCAATACCATACCGCTCTTGATCTCAGCAAAGATATTCTCAGATGAAAAGTAGCAGCAAAACTTATACTTTAAAGATTTCTAGGTTTCATTTTCATAATGATATGAATATAAGAAGTTTGAATTGATGAGGAAACTACCTCTATTTAGGTTCTCACATTTAGTATCTAAGTTCTCACAAAGTATTTAAGACTTAAAAAATAAGACGGCACCTCCAACTCTGAGCAACAGAGAGAGCAAAATCTTGATATACCATGAAGTTTATAATCCTTCATGTTTCTATTGTATACTTTCCTGAGGATCAGAAAGCAATTTAAATAGTTGATGAACTTTCTTCCCAAACAACAATACATTAATTAATTAGATACAAGCAGATACATTAAAGCAGAGAGATTACTGATTTGTCTAAGGTCGTGCAACAAGTTAATGCCAGAGACCTAGATTCAGTAGCCCTGACTCAGTGCTTTCTAAAATGCGAACAATATGGATGTTTTAATGTCAAAGTATAAACTTACCATAAGTGCCTAATGATGCCAAAAGACAGGGACAGAGAAAGAAAACTATATGTAATGATTCACAATGAAGAAACACACATTAGTTATCACCAGACTACAGTTTCAGCCCTGCTGCTCCTGCCCTACAGATGTGAAGGAAACAGGACTACTTGATAAACAGACTGGCCTATGCACACACCCTTATATTACAGTAACACAAGCACTAATTTTTAAAAGCCTCTATGAGAACATCTTTTTCAGACTAACAGCAGATACATTGATTCTAACTGCATTCTGATTGCATTCGACTAATTATTTTGTCATTTTAACGTAAACCATTGCACCAGTACAGGCCCTAAATATATAATTGACCAGTTCCTGTAGAAAGTACAGCCGCCTTATATACAACATGAGGTGTCTTTTGAGGGTTATGACCACACAGGCAAAGATCCAGTGTAAATAGTTACGCTGGCAGGAGTGTTTTTGCTGGTACAGCTCAACTTGGCAAACTGTTATTAACTCTCCCGGAAAAAGCACCTACGCGAGCATAACTGGTTCTGTAGGAGGCGGCTGTCTGGTATCGCTGCGCCTGATGCAGCTCTGCCCGTGACAGGGGCTGTTTTCCTGTACTTACACGGATGACAACTTGTGCTGCCCTCCGTTTAAAAGCCAGCCTTGGCAGCTCCCCTCATGCCTATAAAAAAGAAAAAGAAAAAGAAAAAAGGAAGAAAAAGCGTGGCAAAACTGTCTTGGAGCGTTTTATCTCGCAGCGCCGCGGCAGGTATATGACACCCGTACTTCCCACGCTCCCAGCGCTCCGCACACGCGCGCCGCTTCCCCCGGCGCCCTACGCGCACAGCTCCGCCGGCGGCGCCGAGCCGGGCAGGCAGCCCAAGAGCGAGAGGCAGGTCGGGACCGGAAGGCCAGTCCGTCCACCCCACCGGCGGGCGGCGAGGCCCGGCCGCGCTCCCCCGGCGGGGACAGGCGGCCGCCGCGGGGCGCGCCCCCCCCCGCCCGCTGCCGTGGGGGCGGGCAGGAGCGGCAGTTACCGTTGGCCCCATTACGCAACGCGCGCGCGCCGCCGCTCCCCAGGCGAACTCGCCGCGCGCCGCCGGGGGAGGCGTGGCCGGGCGCGCCCCGCCCCCCTCTCCCAGCATTCCGCGCGCCTGCTCGGCTCGACCAGGCTCGGCTCGGTCCGCGGCTGCACTCGCGCCATGGCCGCCTACAGCAAGTACCTCACCGTGCGCCACTCCGCCATCGCCGGCGCCGCCGCCACCGCCGCCTGCGCGCTCCTCTGCCTGCTCAACAAGCGGCGCGCGGCAGCCCAGCACGGGTGAGCGGGCGGGGAGGCGCGGCGGCGGGCCGGGCCGGGGGGCGGCGGCGGCGGCGGTGGTGGTGGCGGCGGCGGCGGCGGCGGCGGCGGGGGGTGAGGGCGCGGGGCGGCAGGCTCGGAGCGCGGGTGGGCGGGACGGCACGGCACGACACGACACGGCACCGCGGGGGAGAGCCCGGTCGCCCTCACCAGCTTCGGGGCCTGGCCGGGGCGACCGGCTTTTCTGCTGCTGTGGGGCTCTGCTGCCCGCATCCCCCTCCGGGAGGGCGTCTTCCCCCCTCCCCCCCCTTGGTCCTTAAGTGCGGTAAATGCTGCTGTTGCGAATATCCGAGCACCGTTACTTCGTTAATTAAGTTATATTTGTTGTCTGAGTTCACCCGCAGTAACGAGCAGCAGACTTCTAGGGGTGTCCTAGACAAATGATGGACCCATGTTGTTTTCGTGCTGCTGCGTACCGGTGAGGTACGCTGATAGGGACTTCAGAGCGAAGGTACCTGGTGGTGCTGCCTGTGAGGGTGACTGGCTGGTGTATGTGTGGCGAAGGGAGTATTTGTTAATCTCTTATGAGGAACTTGGGTACCTATTATGTGGCAGTTGAGGAACGTGCATTAGACTCGATCATTTCATGACTTTAGGGTATTTGTGGACACTGTTGAGCATATACTAAAGACCTGCTGTGTTACGGTTGTACAGTTAGACACTGTGTAGTTGCTATTACCTTATCACGGTGCTGAATTGTAACAGTGAAATGGTCTTACTCAACAGACTTAAGTAATAATATACCTGTGATTAAGCAACAGTCCAGTTTATTTTGCCAAATTCCTTTCATATACATGATTTCCTAAAGAGCTTCGTAAAGCTACTTTACTTCATAGGACATGAATGAACTGTGATCAGCAGATCAATTTCTGGAATTTAAGTTGTGCTGCATGAGACTAGAAACAGCAAGACCTCAAGCTATTGCTGAGAGTTACTGTTTTATCAAAATTGTAAGGAAGGATGGTATCTTTCAGGTGTCTCTGCCTAATTTAGTGAAATACCATTGTAAAAAGGTGAAAAATTATATAGAAAAGCATGAAAGTGGTGAGCTGGGAGAGCTGCTGGTGCTGTAGTGCAAGATTTTCATGCTTAACGTATTATGATCATGTGTGTAACAGACTAGGTCAGGCAGAGCTTCTGGGCGCATCTGCATTAGTACTTGGTTCAGATCAGGCATGTGCTTTTTATGTGTGGACAATCAGGAGATCCGCTTACCTTGCTTTCCCTTGTATTGAAGAGTGATCTTGGAGCACACAAACTAGATTCCTTTCAGATTGGAGCACATCTTCCAACGTAGATGGAAGTGTGGTGTAGTTCTAAAGTGCATTTAATATTCTACAGCTACTAATGGCTGTTCAGTTGACAGAAGGAGACCAGAACTAGTCCAAAGTAATCTCTCTCCTCCCAACCTACATATAAGGAGGGTCTTGGGTTGTCCAGCTATTTTGCTTGCAAATTTTCTGCTGTTGGTCTGCAATAATTGACAATGGCCGTACCTTCGTTGGCTTGAGAATGACTGAATATACCGAAACTGAGCCTTAGCGTAAATGTTAAAAATTATAGTTGGCATGTGTTCCTTTCATATGAATCTTCTGGATTTGCTAGGCATGATGTTAAAAAATAAAAATAAGGGTTGTCTGGGGAGATTTTTTTAAAGACTGTTTCAGCTAATTGAGATAAGAGGAAGAGGGATCAGGTCAACTATCCATACTGCAAACTATTTTTCTGATACCTTATCTTTTATCTCTACTGCTGAAATTTTCCTCTCAAGCCATTTTGCTTTCTCAAAGCTGTTAGAAATGCAGTTGCTAAAATAATCACCATGCTTGTCAACTTGATTGTTCCACCTGTGCATGTGGGGCCTTATGCTGCTGAGTCCCTCCACAATTTAGATCATATTTGCTGCTGCTGCTGTATTGTGGTCATGAATTCCAGATTCTAATGTCCACTGTTCAGTTATTTGAAAAATAGCTGTGCTGCTTTTGGACTCCCCTACTTGAGTGCTATTTTTGAGGATGTTTTTGCCCATCAATCTTTGGTTTTTTTCCCATGTTTCCTTGTGAGGCAAATCCTGCCAGGAGCCTTACAGAATGCTACCTATCAAGACTAGTCAGTAGGTAAGCTGTGTTGCTTATACCACCAGCCTAAACAAAAGCATCCACTTATTACCATTGCCTCATCCACCTTCAGTCTCATTAGTTCATGTATCATTCATTTCCTAATGTTTTGCTGCTAGTATAAATTATAGCATCGTTTTGGAAGGGACTGTCATTATGCAAAATCTTTATATATTCCAACATACTTGCGCTGGTGTATGATACTGGCATATAAAAAGTGGTAGACCTTTGTGCAGTAATGATAAAAATGTCCAAGGCCTGGTTAGCCCTTTAATTTCCATGTTTTACATCCCTCTGCTGCTTTTGGCAGAGAGAGAAGTTAGGAGAATGTGGACATCCTTGTTACTAAGCAGAAGAATTTTGCTTGTTAATCTAGATAGTCTGGGAGAGGACTGTTAGTATATCTTGAAGTTAGCAGTCAAGTGCATGAGGAATAGTGGCAACCTGTGAGATGGTTTATTTCTTCACGTTGTGAATTGCTTTGTTCACCTTTCTACCTAATGTTTGAAAATCCTGGTTTTGTTAGAGTGAGGTGAATTTCACTTTCTCAGATTCTGGAAAGTGAAATTCCCTTTGGGGAGCACCTTAAAGGCAGAGATGAATGTTGCAGACTTGAATGTAAACTAATGTTTTGCTGTTTATATTCAACTGAACTGTGAAAGTGTTCTAGTGCAACTGTGACCTTTACCTTTGAAACCTTCCTCCTTCCCAGCGTAGTTTAAGTATGCATAAATGAGCTAAGATATATTGTTATATTATAGTTTTTACTAGAATAACTCTCTGCTTTTTTGTAACTTTTGCTGGAATGTCAGCAGTGGCTCAGTATCACTCATAGCTCTGCTGACCAAAGTTGAGAAAAATAGCACACGAATTAAAGAAACATCCTCTTTTATCAAAGCAAATGTTAGCTTGTTGAATGTGCAACAAGAAGTTATCTTACACAAGCATTTGAGTGTCCTTTCTAGTTTTAATATGGAACAGTTGGCTACAGAAATGACAGCAGGAAAAAGAAAGACAACTTTCACCCACTTCTCTGCTATCAGACAATGGGGCAAGGTCTGGTACAAGTCATATCAAATAGTAATGTATGAATAATTAAGCTTTATATGTTAACCCACTTCAGTAGGTCAAAGATCATTCAATTAGTACTAGCTGGATTAGTCACAGCTGTTCTTCTGTAAGAGCTATTACATCACTCGTGTGTGCAGAACTGAGAGGTGGCATCACTTGCTGTTTGCAGTATATTTTAACCACCAGTTTCTAAAATCCTCCAAAAGGGCACAATATAAAACTGTTTGCTTATAGTAACTTGTTAGTATTCCATGTTACATCCTCTGTGTAAAGTATTGAAAGAAAAATGCACTGCTTCTCCGTTTGAATTGCTCTTTCAAAAAGTTTGTTTCCTTTGAATAGCCTTCATTTCTTCATGAGATTTATTATGTAAATGCAATTATGGCATCAGTTATAATTTGGTGGGTTCTTTTAGGGTCATAAGAAGCAATCTTGTTTGAGATACTGCTTTATTCCAGGTGTATGATATAGGAAAGAACAATCCTGACTTCAGTCTATCATGAACTGTTTCTGCAGACGGAAGTGACATCATCACTGATGATCAGGGTCTGAAAGTTGAAAATCTTGCTTCCAGTAAGAGAAATGACTCTTGAAATCTGTTTTTAAGACCAATGGTTCTATTTTTTGGTGTTGGGTATTGGAGGAAGATTTAAAGAGTGGAGGAATGAAGGAAAAGCGGCAGAAATCAGATCAGTAGTCTTTGTACTTTCTTCTTGATTTAAGCTGATACAGAACAAAGTTTAATCTCCAAGACACTGTCACTGAGCAAAAACTGGAAAGACTGATTTTTGGAATGGGTGTTTTTTCAAGTAATAAATAGTATTGAAATAAAACTTTGAACTAATCTACACTACTTTTTTCCTGAGTGATAATGTATTTTGCAGTAATACAAGTACTGTCTGGTTGTGTGCAAGTACAAATAGCAAATGTTTCTCTGAACAGCTGCTTGTATTACCAGATAGCAATATGTTGCTGTGAGTTACTGTATTAATTGAATGATAATGGCCTCAACATTACTAACAGTGCATGAGTGGGGGGGGAGGGTCATAGTTCATATTTGTGTTATATTAAACAAAAGGCCAAAACAGCTGAAAAAATGAGTCCCTCATTCCCTCCCTCCACCTTTACATTTCTGCTTCTCCAATTTGATTCACCTAATTATTTAAACAAAAATATAAAATGCATATTAGATATCAACACTCAAAAAGATGATAAATATAGAAATAGTTATACAGTGTAGAATTGTAAAAGAAACTACGATATGTAACACAAGTATAAAATGAAACAAGGGATTAGATTATTGTGGAGGAAAGGTAATATATGACTTCATTTTATAACCTTTGTCTTATATATCAGACATTACTACTTGGGATGAGAAGCAGCAGAATATTTGTTTAAGCTTCAGTTACTTCAAAAATATAATCTTAAAACGTATTTCTTAAAGGTTTTTTATATTGACTGTGATCCGTCTAGTTAGAATTGTTCCTGGATTTCTGTGTGTTTTTAAAATAAAATACGAATTTGGGATAATTGGATAATGTACTTGAATTGCTTGCAAAAAGAAAATAGATTCCCACTGGAAGGAGGGGTTAGAAATAGTGGAAGGGAATTAGAGTAAAGCGTTTTGAACTACTAATATTAGGGAAAGGGGAAAAAAACAGAAGGGAGTTAATGGGAAGTAGGAATCTGCAGTACATGGAAAGGTGGTGGAATGGATTTTAGAATCTGTTCCTGGACACACTGGTCATCTCTGTCACCCAACATCTTTGTTAGAATCTGAGAGGATGTAGAGTATGGAAATTTAACTTTGTAGAAATTAAATATATGAAACACAAGTATTTTCCATCCCCCCTGTGAAGGGAAAGAATCATGTGTGCTTGGGGCTTTGCTGTTTAGGTTTGGCTAAAGCAAAGGGAGAAGTTCATTTGTGTTGAGTGGAGTCACCAGAGCTGTTGACACAAAATGTACATCAAATGAGTCTTTACACAAGTCATATTAGGTGACACAACCTATGCATTTGCTTGTCACTGGGCTTCTCAGCCTTTTTCCTTTAATGGAGTGGAAGTAGACGTCGTTCAGATATTATGAACTGAGCTGCTTATGAACTCACAATTTGGTGATGATTGTACTTCTGTCAGTCTGAAGTGATAGAAACTTGTTCAAATATTTGGAGGAGCTTTTAAATATAATGCAAAACTTTAAATATAGCAAATGGTAGTTGTAACTTTAAGCAAATCTTGTTTTGTTTGTTTATTTATTCTGTATTTATATACTTGGGATATTATTCTCTTTCCTGATTTGGTCTAATTTCTTTGGGTTCTGAAGATGCTTGTGTCAGAGCCTTGTTTGTGAACCTTGCGTGAAGGAGCCTGTTCTAGTTTGGAATACTGCATGACTGTTTGGCAAGGAGGGTGAAAATATATAGGGGGGAATTAATAGACTGCTTACATGAATGTAACAGTTTTAAAGGGAAACTACTCCTTTGTGTAAAGGTGGAAAAAGCTGTAAAAAGCTTACAGCAGTATTGCTAGGTTTATCCAGAATGTGAAAGTGACCGTTCATACCACTCCTTGCTTCACGCACAGTAACATCAAAAAATAAAACATATAGATAGGATTCCTAGAAAACGCATCGAAAGCCTAATCTTGAGGCGAAACCTTCCTGGGGCTCAGAAAACCTGTCTTCAGCTGGGGGATATGGAAAAAGGAGAAACCAGATGACTCAGCCCTACTCCTAGCATTCAGACTGCCTTTGTTTTGTGTCTGGGTAGTTAATTAATGGTTTGTCTCTTAAGTTGCATAAAATAGTTGCTATGTAAGTGAAGATCTAGAATAAGAATGTGAAACAATTTTTTGTTTGTTTGTTTGGGGGAAGTAGGGAATGAGAAGTGTGTACATATATATATTTTTTTCTGCTGTTGACCATGAGGGAGAGCTATAACTGCAGCCCAGACCAGAGTTCAAGTTTATGGAAAAAGCAATAACTCTAATGTATTTTCTTGCATATTTTTCCATCGCTGTGATGCCAACTTCTGCTGAACTCAACTTTCTCTACTACAGCTCAGCTTTACTGCCTTCTTCTCAAACACATGCAGAAACCTTTTAAGCTTTAGCAATGCAACAAAGATCTGAGCCCCAGCTTGCAGCAACATAGCTGTCTGACCTCCTCAGTGCCCTTCTTGGTTGCCTGAATGCATTCCCTCCCATTAGTTTTATTTATGCTGCAACTAGCCACCAACCTAGAGTCAAGAAAGTTGTTCCCTTGGTTTCTGTGCATGCTCCCAGTGTACTGCTCAGATGGGCACACTTTTGGACTGTGCCTATGCTTCCGAGTAAGGTTGCTGCCCTTGGCCTGAAAGAACTACTGTTGCTCTGTATTCCTGTGGGGGCAGGAGGGGTATGGCCTTTGAAGCCATCTATCAGTGATTGTTATGAACTACACACTATACATTTCTCTGTATAGATGTTATTTCTTCACACTGTAACAGGGTATGCTATTGCATTCAGTCTTTACAAACATTGGAATTATATTCTGTCTTTGATTACTTTGTCATAGTAGTGTCTTGACTGCAAAACTGACTTGGGAGCTGCATGATAATCATGAACTGTTATGAAACTGTCTTATACATTAAAAAAAAAAATGAAAATGGCAACTGGGCAATAGAATAGATCTGCAAAATACAAATTCCTGAAGACTTGGAAAGGCAAAGTTGCTTAAACGTAACTTTCTGAAAAGCATTAGTTATCCCTAAAACAGATACTCCTCCTTTGCTCTGTACTGAGCAGAAGCTAGTCATCCTGCTCTACAGAAGGAAGGTAGCATGTCCTGAACTTCGTAGCTCCCTTATAGTTAAGCACAAGATGTATTTTGAAGCCATTCTTTCCTCTTTGCCCATCGTTAAACTGGAAGACTCGCTCATCTCTGTCTGCAGTTCCATGTGTTTAGCTTAACCCAGTGTGGACCGCTTCCACTGAGTCTTGGTGAACTTTCTTTTTGAAGGAGACAGAGATTTCTAGAAACTGTAATGCTTTAACTTTTTCCTGTTTGCTAATAAATACTGCAGAACTAATATTCCTGAGACCTTTCAATAACTAGACGCATCTTAGTGGTGCCTTGAAGTCTTTTCCCTGGGCTTCCTAGATCACTTTCTTTAGTGGTGTTGAGGAGGATCCTTTTTGAGTAACCACCATTGCTGCATGTTTCTTTAGAGGGAACATCTTTTAAGTGTGGGTGAGAGTATGGCTTGCTTTATCTATTGTGGAAAAATGTTTCAGAGTTAGGAGAGATTAATTTAGAATAATTCTGTGGTGGAAAAGTTCTGTCAGCTAACCTGCCTTCTGTTAGGAGGATTCAGGTAACAGACCTAGAATATTCAGAACATTGAAGATGAATTCAAGATCTTTACATTGGGCAGAAGATTCAGTTTTCATCTAATGCAAAATGCAAAGCAGTGGTTAGTAAAAAGGATTGCCATCTTCATGTTTTTTGATATTCCCTTGTGGTACATTGCTGCCCCCAAAGCAGGATCAGTTTTAATCTGCCAAATACCTGTGTGGAGTCCTGAAACTCTTTGTGAGCTTCTTTAAAATGTATTGCTTTTTTTGCCTGGCCTAATTTCTCAATGTTAGGGAAGGGTGTTTTGTTATATTACGTACTGTTTATTGGGTAAATACTTATCTATTTTTTTTAGTCAGCTGCTGTGCGGATACCATGCATGTATGAATGAACAACTTGATGCAGTTGTCATCCTGGTACTGTTTATGCCTTTCTTGGCTTTTTGCATGTATATTTGCTATACAAGCTCTGTGCAGTTGAATAATAAGTAGCAGGACAGATCTGAGATGCTGCCTTCAGTGAAACTTCTTCAGGAGGTACAGGTTCCATTTTGATCTCTAACCTGTTCATAAAGAACAAGAAAAGATGTGGAGTCATAGAATAATTCAGGATGAAAGGGACCTTGAGATCTAATCCAAGGGACCTAACCCAACCTTCTACTCAAAGCAGAATCAACACTGAATTCAGATCAGATTGCTCAGGGCTTTGCACAGTCAGATCTAGAAAACTTCCAACAGCGGAGATTCCAGTCTTTCTGGGCTTAAATCAGGGTCCTGTATTCTCTTAGTCTCTGTAATATAACTGTTGAATTTTGTTTGACCAAATCTAATATCCTAGGGCTGGAAGAAAAGCAGCAGCCCCCTCCACCCCCCCCCACCCCCCAAAAAAAAAAAAACAAAAAAAAAACAGGAAAGGGTGGGAGAAACTACTCAAGACTTCCTAATATAGGAGAAAAAAGGGGAGATGAATGGTGAATGGTTACGGCAAAGTTCTGACCTTGAGGGAAAGAAGAACAGAGATGTACCTTATAGATGTAGATACATTAGCCTGTATGAGGACGTTTTTCACATCACTGCTGAATTTGATTTTACTCCCATTCAAACTTGTGGAAGTTCTTCTCGCGGTACTAGATTTTCAGTGTCCCAACCAGTCCAGCCCCTGTCTCAATATATGCACTCTCAGGCAAGGGTTTCATTGCAAAGTACCTTGTGGTGAAGTGAGAGTAGCTGCGCTGAAGATCAAAAATAGAGCTTTTCTGCAGTTTGATTAGTAGCTGCCTGAATTGTAATAGTGATTGGATTAGCATGTGATGAATTGTGCTAACCTGAGCTGTATTGTGTCTATAATCCCACCACTTCCTACCAAGCACTTGAGCTTCAAGGCTTATGATAGGGGTATTAAAAATACTCACTATTAAACTCAAACACTGCAGTAAAAAGCAGCCCTGTGTTTCTATTTCAAGCAGTCCTTACCCTGGTTTTCTCAAAGATGGTCCCTACACCACAGTTGTTTGCACTAGAGAATTTGGGCAGCGTGTAGCACTTACTCTCCTTGAGCAATAAGGTGTGTGATGCTCCAGCATTAAACAAATGAGGCCTGAACAGTAGAGAGCTGAATCTGTTCCAAATGCCAGAACTCTCTGCTGTAATCAGATAGCCTTGTTGTACTCCTGCTGACTAATGGAGGGTGTTATTTAGTCTTTAAATTCATTGAAGATGCAACCACAGTCCTCACAAAAAGTCCTACAGTAGTATAATGGAGTCTGGAGTAGTGCCAGCAGGTACTGGGCTGGAGAAATAACTCTCTAGAAGAAGGAGAAGTTCTGCAGTAATCAGCCTGTAGAAGTTTATTCTAGGCAGAACTGTGACACAGTCTTCTATTGCAAGCAAAATGGTTTTACTTGTTAAAACAGCAATGGATTAATTTTGAGAGCAATTTTTTGAGCTATTTAGCCACATTTATTTTTTCATCTATTTTAATCCATGGTTTATAGGTAAGATTGTCTCCTTTCTTATTGAAGTATTAATCTTGTTTTGTGTTCACTTTAATTTCTCTTTTAGAAAAAAAAGGAACACTGTTAAAGCTGTTTTCTGTAGGTTTGGAATTTACAGATACTTCATTTGTATCTTAAATTTTGTAAATATTATAAATACTAACTGTGAGCTCACAAATATGAGATCACAGTTTCTGGATTCCTTTTCTTTACTGGATAATCAGCTTCAGCTGAATTGAATAGTTTCAGCTACTGAATTTATTTCTACAGCTACTGTAGGAAAAAAGGTTTAAATAAATACATCAAAGGTATTCAGCTGCCAAAACAATTCTGGGCCTTTTGTTCTTAAAATATTACTATTTAATGTATTCATTTCTGATCCTTTTAAAGCTGAAATAGTTGTGTATAATGAGTGATGTGACTTCAAACATTGGCAAGCCTTGAAGTGGCAAAGCTAGGAATTATTATAGCAGATCTGGAAAAGCAGCGTACTTTAATTTTGCATTGTTGCAAGTCATGGATCATCTAGGAAAATACTGACTTGGTATGATTATGACTCATTCTTTCCTAACAATACTGCTTTTCTCCTTGTTTCAAACCAAATGTGATTAAATTCATAAACTGATGTAAACTCTAGGACTTTCTTTGTTTTTTAGTAAGTTGATCTTTTGTACTTTGAAAAATCATGACATGTATTGAAGAGAAGCAATTTTTTGTACCAGCAATATCCTCCTCCAACACCTGGTTTTCCTACATCACCAAGATCTTGTCTCCAAGTTGTTTCTTAGACTTTGCACACTGTTGCTGTTTCCACAGACATGTTTCCATCAAGGCCGGATCATGGTGTTACATGTCTTCTGAATCTTTGAGTTGTTTTCTCCCACATTCTGCCCTCTGCTACCCTTCATGTTCTTTGTTCTGTCTTTTGCAGAAGTAGTCTTACAAGATTTCTGCCTTCTCATGCCTCTGTCTTGTCATTAGCTTTTAATTAAGTTCTTGTTAAACTGGCATCTCTCCCTTCTCACTTTTCTGGTCCTCTCCTTCCCTTCTTTTCTCACATTCTTCTGCTGCCCTGTCTCTTCCTTCTTTGCAATTAAGTACTTTCTCTTCATTGGGCTGAGTCATTGATAGATCATAAATTAAAATAGATGTGATTTCATCCTACATACTTTATTTGCAGAGCTTTAAAGCACGAGCCTTAAAACACTGCTGCTGTTAGAGTTGCAGGATGGCTGGTTGCATAGCCGTCTCTGCAACAGTCCTGATGTTACAGACAAAAGGAACAATGCCTTTCTCTGTTCTTTCTTTCCTGTGATTTCCCCTCATACTGTCTTGAAACTGCATGAATATTGTAGTTTCAAGGCCAGCCTGCTCTAAACATTTTAGTATGCTGTTTGAAAAATGGTTGGTTTCAGTTTAATTTGGGTAGCTGTCACTTTTAAGCTTCATACATGTGTAAATTCTCTAACTGCTTCCTGTGCTTTTTTAATGTTTGAATGTACAGAAAGGAAAAAAGACAAATTATAACTATCAAATATGCCAGCTCTCCTGTTTTAAAAGCAGGGGAAAGAGATAGCTTTGTACTTCTGACTGTCTGTTTAGCACTAACTGAGAATTGTTTTTCCTCTTACTGCCCTGAAAAATGCAGGGGAAGAAAAAGAAGAAAAAAATAGCTCTCCATTGCACACCTTCACAGAAACTTCGTTTCGTAGGATTTTTTTCTGTGTAACAGGCTTATGAACCAATATGTAGTAAAATGTGTTATTTAAAAGTCAAATATCATGCAAAACAAATCTGTTTGGCTTATGTAGATAATGTGAAACATCAAACCTGTGGTGTTTGGATTGCTGAATCTGCAGTCATGTAGTTTTCACTTGTGGTCCCTGGAGCCATGTAGCTATTCCTACAAAGTATACGATAGAAATACTAAAACACTAGGAGCTCTTGCTGCAGAAGACAGGGTATAACAAAATTCGAAGGTGAAAGAGAGAGACTTCATCTCCCTGGGTGAAAGTAAATGGTGGAAGGAGGTTTTGTTAAAACAGTAAAATAGCAGCACATATGTGACAGAAAAGGTAGACCGCTGTGAAGGCACTGTATTGGTCTGGATAGGGATATAGTCCCTAGCTTTACTGTTTGCCTGCTGTGTGTAAACAGATATCAAGGAAAAAAAAAACCATGTTAATAAAAAGTAAAATACTTTTTTTTCCTCTACAGTAAGAGAAGTGGAAAACAAGCATTGCAGAACAATGAGGTAATTTTTTTCTTCCTGTAACATTTTAAAATAATACTGACAATTTGGTTTACTTTCAGTACCATGACTGAAATATTATTGCGGACAGAATGATGGGTATGGTGCAAATGTGATCTTAAAGATGCTTCAAATTTGCATTGCTGAAACAAATGGAAGACTGGTTAATCATGTATGGCTGAAGCTTTACGGTGTAACGATAATGGTGCTTGATGCCTACCATGTGCTTTTTTAAATCTTTGTGCTTTATGAACACTTAAAGACTAGTGTTATAAGGTTAGCTCTATGCGTTGCAACAAATAGTTGCCTGTAGGTTTGATGTCACTTGCATTTGCTGTTAATTTAATTTTTAAAAAGTATGGGAATAGATGTAGAGTCTGACAGTTTTTAAGAAGTAATTCAAACTTCTGGTAGGTTTGACATTTTCCTGATTTCTTTTTTTAATTCTTTTGTTTTCGACAGAATGTATCCCTTTAAGCCCCCTTTTTAATTTTTTTTTTGTTTCATGTTCAAATAAAATAGAACAGGTAAGCCTGAAGGGCAGAGCCCATGATTAGAAATACTGTATCTTATGGTGGTATGAATAAAGAACTATTTCAAATACTTGCAGCATTGCTGAAAACTTAAAGGCTTGCATTGAGTAAATACAATATTATACCCAGCCAGACCTTTACTGTATTACATACGATAAACATTTGTGTTTTGCAGACCTACATCCATTTGTAAAAACCTAACTAGCTTTCTTGTATTCTTACAATTCTTGGATGTAATTATACTAAATGAGGGCTTAACAGTTTAAGTAAAGAAATTGAGGGGAAGAGGATGTTGGAATTAATGGAAGTGCAACACAGGTAAAGATGAGGGAGAAGTGATTAAAGAGGAAGGGAGAATAGGTGCAGCTGAAACATCAAATACATTTAGTCAGGTATCTTAAGAATTTCACACATCCAGCACTGTATTGGTCATTCCTGTTAAGGCACAGCAATAATTTCTGTACAGTTGTAATTCACTAGGCCCCCGAGAGTAATCTTTAGTCGTTGGGCTTGCTTGGATTTCTCTGTAAAAAGTTATTCTTAACTAAATATTTTTGCACTTGCCATATAGCATCCTATCAGTCTGTAGTTTTTATTAACACTTTTATTTGAAGGGGAAAATACTGCAGTTGATTTCTTATGGGCTTACTCTGAGAGCATTCGGAGTAAATCAGTGCTTGCTGGGGCTCAGAGCTTGCACTTGTTGCCCATCGTGCTGCATATGTAAACAGTAAAGGAAGGGGTTTAGTTGGGCTCCCTGTGCAAGTTTCTGTGGTTTAATCATCCCTGTAAATAAAAAACTTTTTTTAAAAAAAGTGCTTGTCGGCTTTGTTTCAGCTAGTTAATGGTGAATCACAAGCTACTTCCTGTCTTTCTCTTCCATCCTGTCTTCCCAGGTTTTTCTTTCAAATTTCCTATCTATGTTCTAGTATTGCTGTAGACATTGATAATTAATGCATTATCATATAGCATGAAAATGTTCCACGTGAGTCCTGAGTATCAAAGACAGCAGGGTTGTGTTGGTAAGAGGGAGTTTAAGTTCCTGTGTGTGCCCTTTTCGTCTCGTTTCAGGATTGAATTCTCATGTCAGAACTGTAAAGGGAAAGAAAGAAAAGTGATAGCTTGTTTAAAAAGTATTCCATTTAGTCAAGACAGAGGATAGGGCTGCATGGGGTAAAAAAGTGTAAAATGACCCAAATAGAAGCCATATGGGTGTACAAGGGGGTGTTTTTTCATCAGGTAGGTGTAGTCCACCAGGAATAGGTTGCACTGTTAAGAGGTAAAGCAATAAAAAAAATTCTGGTTTCACTTGGCGTGAGCTTGGTCTGTACAGTCGAGGAGTTCAGACCGCTGGTAGTCTAGACAAAAGATGGAATACATTTTTTAAAATACTCCGTGATGATGTCTTCCAGAGGCAAGCAACTTTAAGAGATGGCAGAATTTGTATCTGTTACTAGACAGTGATGCTTTTATTAGTATTACGTTACAACTTGTAATTGGACATTGTAATGCTGTGGTCTGCATTGTTTGTATTTCGTTGTTTTTAACGCATATTTGAAATAACTTTTTTTTAGATTATAGCAGCTATTTCCTATTGCAATTTGTTACAATAACTCAGTTCTCTTCTTTACAATTTCTGTTAGCTGTGAGGGCATACACTCCTGATTCTTACATTTCATTTGACTTGTGTGAGCAAGTGTTAAATTGGAGGGGAATGTTGCAAATGCGCTGCAGAAAAAAGGTAGCTGCAAATAATCTGGATAAGGAAAAATATCACATCGACATGTAAACAACTTAGTACAATACAGAGAAAAATCTCACTTTTCCTGTTTTGCTGCTTCTGTGTGACACAGAAAGAGGGAAAGAAGGAGCGAGCAATGGTGGACAGAGTGTTCATTGCAAGGATATGTCGAATCCTGAAAATAATGGTCCCTAGACCACTTTGTAAAGAGGTAAGCATTATCTGCACTAACAACTCCAAAATCATGCATTTTTCTCTATAAATTATATCATAATTTAAATGAAAGCATATACCTCACTTCAATAGGACAAAATTGTGGTACATTTTTTAAAGTGTCAACATAATGCATTAAAATGATGTAAAAAATCTACATGCATGTTCAGTAGTGAATCACTTAAAAATTGCAGTTTAGTTGTGATACAAGCTATTGACCGTCAGCTAATAACTACTGTCTGTAGCATATCTTCTAAAAGGTCATCTGGATGTTGCTTATTTGCTCAATTTGATGCAAGGTAATCCACTTCTCTAGGTAGATGCTTCCTATCTTGAAATAGCATGCTGTTCCTCCCAATTTTGCTTTTGTAATTTATTTTGTCAAATTGACTTTCTAGTTAGGGATCGTCTAGATCTAACTATTAGCATCATTCCAGGAAAGCTGTGCAGAGTAGAGCTTAGCAAGGTAAAGCTCTCTGCCTCAACATCCTAGTCATCATTTCCAGAACTCTAAGGCCTTTATTTATTTATTTATTTATTTATTTATTTATTTTAAGAGAGTTAGTTGAGCTCAGGACTTAAGTGCTAAAATATATTGGAATTTCAAAATACATCAAGCACAGTGAATTCCAACATGCAGAAGTCAAGCAAGCAAAAAGCCAGCATGGATGAACAGGGACCTTCTGACTGAGCTCATATCAAAAAAGGAAGTACACAGAAGGTGGAAGCAGGACGGGCTACTGAGGAGGAATATAGAGATTTTTGCCTGTGCATGCAAGGATGGAGTCTGGAAAGCCAAAGCTCAGCTGGAAGTAGAACTAGTCAGGGATGTGAAGGGCAGCAAAGATTGCTTCTGTAAGTGCATTAACAGCCAAAGGAAGGCTAAGGAAAATGTGAACCTCTTGCTCAGTGGAGCAGGGGACCCACTGCAAAGAACATAAAAAGGCTGAGGTATTCAGTGGGGTTTTTCTGCTTTGTTTTTTTTACTAGCAAGGACTGGCCTCCTAATTCCCTGAGTCTTCTAGCATAGTCTGTGAGGAATACAGCATTGTCCAGAGTAGAGAAAGATGCAGCTGGGGAGTGCTTAAGCCAGTTGGACAAGCCACGGGACCAGACAGTATGCATTTCTGAGTGCTGAGGGAGTTGGCCTCTGTCACCTTAGAAAGGTCATGGCGATCAGAAGAGGTTACCCATGACTAGAGAAAAGCAAACATCACACTCCTCTTCAGGAAGGAGGATACTGGAAACTAGAGGCTGGTCAGCCTTACTTCATTCCTAGGAGCTTGTGAGCAAATCCTCTTGGAAGCCATCTCTAGCCACATGAAAGACAAGAAGGTGACTGTGAGCAGCCAGCATGGATTTACAAAGGGCAGATCACATCTGACTAACTTGATTGCTTTCTGTGATGAGATGACTGGCTGTGTGGATAAGGGGAAGCAGAGGATGTTACATATTTTGACTTTAGCAAGGCATTTGATGGGTCTCCCATAGACTCCTGATAGCCAAACTAAATTGGCTAGGCAGGTGCACAGTGAGGTGGGTGGAAAATTGGCTGGATGGTTGGGCTTAAAGGTTTTTGATCAATGGTGAAAGGTCCAACTGGGCATTCTGCTGTTGGAGGGAAGTGATGTTCCCTTCTATTCAGCACTTGTCAGATGGCATCTAGAGTACTGTGCCTGGTTTTGGGATCCCCAGTGCAAGGAAGACAATGACTTGCTGGAGGGAGCTCAGGAAAGAGCCATCAAGATGGTTAGAAAGCTGGAGTGTTTGACATGTGAGGACATGCTAAGAGGGCTAGGGTTTTTCAACCTTAAGAAGAGAAGGCTAAGGGGAGATGATAGTGCTGTCTACACCTACCTGATGGTAAGGTGCGGAGAAGATGGAGATTTCTTCCAGAAATGCTCTGTGGAAGGATGAGAAGCAGTGGATACAAGTTGGGACACAGGCAATTCTGATTTGATGCAAGGGGGGAAAAAAAATCTTCACTGTGAAGGTAGTCAAAACACTGGAACAGGTTGCCCAGAGCAGTTGCAAAATCTTTGTCCTTGGAGACCTTTAGAATATGACTGGGCAAGACTGTTAGTAGCCTGATCTAAGTTGTCCCTGTTTGGAGTGGGGAATTGGACTAAGGGAGCTTGAGAGTTCCCTTCCAACCTATATGACTCTTAGGCTTGTGGCAGAATGGTGTCTCATGATAGCAACAGTTGATAAGTAAACTTCTGTTATCTCTGCACTTCTCTCGATCTAGTAAGACCTAGATATGGTATAATGATTTCCAGCCGGGCATACATATCAACCAAATGTAGCTTTTTAAAAGACAAACTTTTTCTATAACAAGATTTTCTTGTGTAAAAATGTAATAATATATTTTATTTATTAAAAATATTGTATGTTAATGTATTTCCTGGAAAGTAAGCTAACATTTTTGTTAGCTGGGGGTGAGGGAGTAGGAGGTTGGTGTGTTTTTTGGTTTTTTTTAAAACAAAATAGAACTATAACTTACTCTAAAATAAATGTGATTTTTATTCATTGTTTAACTGTCACACTTGTATTTTTGTACTAGACAGGTTATTTACTACTTATTGCTGTCATGCTGGTAGTCCGCACATACTGTGATATTTGGATGATTCAAAATGGAACAGTCATTGAAAGGTATATACAACTTGTTTATTTTAAACATTCTTTCCTGCATTTAACAGGGAAAGTGGTCTATATTAGAACACAGATTCAGACATTTTATAGCTTTCTTTTCATTTATATAAAACTAATTGGAACACTGGTATAGTCATAAGTTTATAGGGTGGGGGGAGCCCTATATTTTTGGAAAGAAAAAAAAATAATTTTTTTCTGTTGTTGGATAGAATTTCATTTTATTTTTTAAAACCAAATTTACCTCTTTTTTTCCTGAAATGATTTTTGGTCTTTTTTGTCACATTTTATACACTGAGGACTTTTGATCTCATGTTGGCCTGAACTTCTGTAATAAGAGAGCACTTCAGAATTCTCTAGTGCTGTAGTGGTTCTACAGTGAATGAAGTCAGTATTCGGTTATACTTCCACAATGACATGCATTTTGAGGCTTTTGATCTGTGTATGTGTATAGTAATTTAAAAATCATAATCAGAAATATGTAATGCTGTTAAATTATACATACTTTTTTTGGATAGTGCCTTTTCTCTGCTTACAGTTGCACTACAAAGATGTTCCTTTAAAAGTTATAGCTGCTGTTCCAATGGTAAACGGCTGTTGAAGATGAAAGCATAGGCCACTCTGTGCTTTGCTAATGTTCCGTAACTGGTGCAGCACTGAGGCAACTTCTCTGGGTCTCAAGCAGTTTTCCTTGAATTGATTTAAACTTTTTAAACAAGTTTAGATTTTTTTCAAAAAAAAAAAAAATTCTGTTGCTACATGTTTCTTCTGTTTGCTTTGGAGTCTGTGAGCTGTTGGTCTTTTTCTTTCCCTTCTCTACATGTAAGAGAATTTTTTAATGCTTGCCAAAAATACTTATAATTCAGAACTGATTTTGATTTTAAGTATGGAAACTAGTATGGAAAGTTCTATCTTGTTATGACTTCCTCTGTTCAGATAGAGGACTCAGTTTCTATTCTTTCTAAACTGTTGGTCAGCCAGTAACAGCAACTTATTCCCTCTGTCTAGCTTATACATTAATTAGCACCTCCAATTCTATAGTGTCAGGAAGACTCAAGATTTCCTTCAATAGTTAGATCTTTATATAGGAGAAGAGAGTTTATAGATTACTGGGGGAAGGTGAGAATACTTTTATTTTGTATCTATTTTTAATTGAGATCACTTTTCTATAAAAGTTCTTGGGGTTTTTTTTGTTTTAATAAATATCTGAAATTACGTTTTCTCAGGTGTAAATGGTGTTTTATAATTAAAAAAAAAAACTTATAGGAAACTGCACTGAGTTACTTTTTAACTGGAGTTACTTTGTTGTAAATAAGCCTGAATAAGTCCTTCATTTCTTTTAATTCTTGTTCCAGTCAGACTTGTGGTTTGTTTTGGTTTGGTTTTTCGAACCACATATTTTGTCCCCACCCCTGTTGTAGGAATATGACAATTAATCATGATGCAGCAGTCGTTAAACTTTCTTCTCAGTTTTGCTTCTTATTGTCCTGTTTTCTCTATTCTTTCTTTTATTTTCTTCTTCTCTTGCATTTTTTTGGTTTATTTTGGCACACCTCTCCTTCAGCTTTATACATTTGTTAAACTCGCAAGAGGTAAGTGCTACTGCAGCACCCCAGGCTGACCAGACTCTGTGAAAGCCCAGAAAGAAAGGAAGGCAACTGGTGTTCTGTGGCCCTGTGTTTGTGAACACTAAATGCAAGCAGCTCCTGCAGGAGCAGGGAAATAGCTGCTTCTAGTGTGCTGCTTACCACTTAAATTACAAAAGTATGTAAGACTTGATCCCACAGCTGGTGCTGTGGTTTTCCGCAGTGACATTTCTGTGATCCACTGCATAGCCTATTTGTCTGCTCTCAGCTTAGGAAATGCTGGTTTACAGTTTCTCTTGCAACTAACACCTAGCTTGTGGTCCTTTGCAGTGCCATCATTGGTCGCAGCAGAAAAGATTTCAAGAAATACTTGTTCAACTTCATTGCTGCAATGCCTGCTGTAAGTGCCTTTTTGTTGCCATATTTTTAGTAGAAAATATTTAAAACAGAAATTAAGAAACTGAGAAGATTTCAAATGAGTGCCTCAGAATCCACAAAATCAGTCGTTCTACATGCAGGTCTGTTAAGATATATTTCATTTTTGGCTTCAGTATGTGGGAGACTGTCAGCACAAGTTTCCATATTGATTACAACAATTTTGCTGACATATTTAGGTTTTCAGGTTTGTTTTGTGGCAGTTTTGAGAAACAGTTTAACTTGTCATCTATAGTACAGCGTAACAACACATTTATGGATTGGGATCTGATGTTTAAATATTCTGGTTCTGGGATTCTTTTGACACCGTTGAAAACAAAGGTTTTCTTTTTAGTCTTTAATTTTCTAAACTACTTACTGCTTTTTCTAAATCCTGTTCTTTTTTTTTCCCACCCTTCAACTTTCCTTCACCCTGTCAACATCTCGTTCCCCCACCTGATAGGAATAAATTACTACTATAAATTAATGTAGCTGTTTAAAGTAGATTTGAAATGAATCAATCAGTTTTAGGTAGTGTTTGTCAAATGGTGATTATTTTCTAGAACTTATTAGGAGAGATAGGTTATTTGAACACTATTTAACATCGCATCTTTGGTTGTGATAAGATTCACTGAGATTTGAGGTTCTTAAAAATGTAAACCAGAACCTAATCCGTAGTCCTACAGACACTTAGATACAGTTGGTCTTAATTGTGTTAATTGTATTATTAGCCTCAAGGGGGTGATTCTTCTGTTTTAAGTGCTTGTATGATCTGTGCAAACTGATCTAAATATGTTCATTCTTGTCGATTAAATTTTTCTATCTTAAATTATTATGTCACTCTTTGTTTTTAGATCTCTTTAGTGAATAACTTTTTGAAGTACGGTTTAAATGAACTGAAACTTTGTTTTCGAGTAAGACTCACCAGATACCTCTATGAGGAATATCTTAAGTAAGTAACAACTTGTTCAGTGTCTAATGGTTTTAAGAATGAAGTTCTTTGATTAAAACCAAAACAAATCATTTCAAGTACATAGTAAGAAAGTAGTGAGCTGCTTAGTATGTATACTGTTTAAAAAGGGCCTTTAATTGCAGTCAGATTTCAGTTAAGCATGAGTGGTTTATCCCTGATTGTATGTTGTCCCTGGCACATGTATGAAGGCAGCAAAATTAGCTCCATTGGAAAATAGTTTGGATTGTGCAGATGTGAAAGCTTAACTGCGTACGAATGCACTGTCCTGCTTCCATTACTGGGTCAACGCCCCAAGTCCTTTAGGTACCTTCATACAGTAAAGAGATTGTGCTAATAAATTTGCAGACTGAATTGGATGCGTGAACCTGAGTGGCTGCTTATGTCTTTCTGCACTGAATTTTGATTGTCAGGTGTGCTGGAGCAGGGTTTCATGAGGGTTTACTAACTCAAATGCAGCACCTGTGCATAGAGTGGTCTGGGGCTGAGCATCAACTAAGATGACATCCTGGAGCCTAAACATTTCTGCAGGATTTAATCTGAAACTGGTCAGGCAAAAATACAAGCTATGTTGGCTCCATACAGTCACTTAATGTCTGCACTACGTTCCCCTATAGTTGTATGATGCAGGGGTTTTCCAGTTATTGAGGTCCCAGGTAATTTATTTCTGCCACTCAAACTGTTTTCTTTCAGAGCTTATACGTACTATAAAATGGGAAATCTGGACAACAGAATAGCTAATCCAGATCAACTCCTTACCCAGGATGTAGAAAAATTCTGTAACAGTGTAGTGGACCTATACTCAAACCTTAGCAAGGTGAGTCCTTTGTAAGAAAACTTTGGGTAATAGTTGTGCATGTTTAGGATGTTATGTCACGGCTCAAAATAATAGTTTAATAATAAGTGTTTTTAAACAATACATTGTTTGTAATAGGATCTTCATGTGTGTTGATCAGAGTATAGCGCCAAGAAGAATTGAGCGAGATATTATATTGTTGTTTTAGTCTCTCACTTTTCCATGCCCTTTCTAAAGCATTGTTGTGGATTGTCTTACTTTTTTTATTAGTTTTTTTTAAAAAATATTGCTATGTTCTTTGGCAGTTGAATGCTGATGAGTATACTTTCTCAGCTAGTTATTTAGGTTTCAGAAGAAAAAATTCTTTCTTTTTTTTAGTTATACATGCTTATAATTTAGGGTAGGGAGATGGGGTGGAATATGTTTCCCTCTGTTTCAGGTGTAAATCTTGTGTGGTTTTTTTTTTTTTTTTTTTTCCTTCCCCAGTTGATGTAAAACTTCTTAGCCTTTTTTTTTTTTTTTTTTTTTTTTTTTTTGGTATTCTTTGAGGCTATATTGTTCATGTAAGCGTAAGTCTAAAGGAAAAAGTTACTGGGTTTAAAAACTTCTGGCTACCGAATCCATAGTTCAGCTTCTGTAGCCCTGAGAGAGGAGGAGATAATGAACTGAACGTTGCTTCCCTTAGGTGCATAGGCAGCTATATGGCATTATTCTTCCACTCTGTGTTTCCACTTCTCACAATTACTTCAGTTAAGAAATGGGTTTAGTCCAACTTTTCTTAGTTAGTGAGCGAAGATGTTACAGATTTAAAATAGTGAAGTACTGTGTGTGTTCTTTTTTTTTATGACTGATATTTTATTTGAAGATCATGGTGTTGTTAAGTTCTCTTCTTGCATGAACATGGCCAGAAAAATGTTATGTGGCTGAGATTCCTTTTATTTAGCAGTTAGTTTGCGTAGTAGGTTAACTGAAATATTGTGCTTTTAATGTGGAGCAATAACCGTTTGGGAGGGGGTGGATTTGGAACATTTTTATATTGATGTTATCTTGGTGTTCTAATACACTTTTTTTCCCCTATCCTTCTATTGCAGCCCTTTTTGGATATAGTTTTGTATATCTTCAAGCTAACAAGTGCAATAGGAGCACAGGTAAATTGAGCGTTATTTTCAGTATTGAAAATAATTTTCCCCTTCTCTGGCTACAGCATTGCACCCACTTGGATCTTGAGGAAAACACTAGATGTTAATTATAGATTCATCCATTATTTGAAAGGATATGTTGAAAATATGCTTGTACACTAATTTTTAATACATTTAAATGCTCTCTAGCTTGAGGCAAGGAAAATAAAAAATACCAGAACTTGCAGACACTCAATAAACTATTTTAAAATGCAAGAACTTTTTTCTTCTAGCAGTTACTCAAAAATCCTGTTTAGTAAAGTGTCCTTTCTGGCTGTATTATATCTTGCGTGACTTTCATTTAAGGGAGAAATCCAAGTTTCTCTGTTTCTTTACAATCTGCATAAGGCAGAGCAGTTACTTGCAAAGAGCTTAGTACTCTCACTGATGAAATGTGAGAAGCAGCATATTATTACCTAGGAATATTTTGGGCATTATTAAGCACAAGGCTATTTTTGGTAAAACTGGAAGGCTGGCAAAAGTCTTGGTAAAAGAAAGCCTCAGATTACCTGGGTTGCTTGTTGCGACTTATATCTGTAAGCCAGTAATTTAACATCTCAAGAAACTTTTTTAATGCAGTGATAGCCAACAGCCTTCTTTTGCCAAGGTTCTGTACTCCAAATGGTCCTATTTCACCATCCAAAGGTTTCTGCTTGGTCCTTTATGCCAGCACCCAGCTTCGCCAGCATCATCTCTGAGACGGAGCTGATAGGCCTAGCTGAACCTAACTAATTTTTCCATAGTCACTCAGATGTCATTGCATTCCTCTCCCTGATACAGATCTGCAGTTTGTCAAATTCAGTTTATGCTCTTGCCTTTTTGCCATACTGCAAATGCTTCAGTGATATTCAAGCGTGTTACAGCTTAAGAGGCTCATGTTGCTGTTAGTGAGCCCCGGTTGATGAAAAGCTTAGGATTCAGAAGAAGAGATCCCTACCAGGACTGCTTGTGAGAAGTGGGAGATGCATGGGTCAAGATGGGGGCGGGGGGATTGAAGTATTGACAATAATGATAGATGTAGCAAAAATAGCGAAAAAGAAGTAGGTAGAAATGAATGGAAGTAAGCGAGAAAGAACCAGGGAACTTCTAATAGGCAGGGACAGTAAGACATGGAGATCGCACTGGGGGAAGATAAAAACTTGCATAGAAGGCTGGGATGAGGAGGTCATTTGGGGACAAGGAATTAGGAGAAAAAGCATTGTCTCTAGCATGAAAGAGGAGAAATGTAATGGGAACTGCAAGAGTTTGATAACGGAGACACACAAGGCAGGAATGAAGGAACTAATGGTTCCTGGGAATTTGGGGTACAAATGTTGCAGTTTGAGACCATCTAGACGGTGAGTTTTTATTTTTATTTTTTTTAATATTCACAGGGTCCGGCTAGCATGATGGCATACTTGATTGTTTCAGGGTTTTTCCTTACACGTTTAAGGAGACCCATTGGCAAGATGACTATTATTGAACAAAAATATGAAGGAGAGTACAGATATGTCAACTCACGGCTTATTACAAACAGGTATAGATTTACTTGGATAGTAAGATATAACTGATGTGGCATATAAATAGAGGCTGGATGTTAAAATATATTTTAAAAATCTGGTGCAATCAGTCCTAAACAAGGGTGTGTATATCTCTGTGCAGATTGCTGTTAAATAATTATGCATTATATGCCCAGGCCAAAAGACAAACTGTAGCAGTGGTATAATAAACCTATGTTTTAATGTTTTGAAAAAGTAAAAACTCTTCTTATTTCATAAGATAACTGAAAGAATTAATGTTCGTGTGCTCTGTATTTGACTACTTTAAAGACTTTAACAAAAGGTAAATTCTTTTTTTTCTTTAAAGTGAAGAAATTGCTTTTTATAATGGAAACTTAAGAGAAAAACAGACTATTCACAAAACCTTCCGTAAACTGGTAAGATATTTTCTAGCCTTTAAAACATTAAGAAAAACTGTAATGAATTTTTGTTATGATGATTCATAAATTTTAATTTTTCTTTTTTCATTGATCTTCTGTCAATGTTTTCTCCAGTTTTATATTGTCAGAGTTTGTGAAAGCTTTGGATTAGAGAGGGTTTATTTAACTCAATTTCAGTTAAGTTTATATTCTTGAAAGCATTCATGATGTGTTGGCAATCTTAAACTCCCTTCACTGATTGCCAGCTTCACTTCAATGACTTTTTGTGTGGCAGTTGGTACTGTGACTTCGATTACAGTGATTATTATAATTGAAATGCATTATATAAGCTTTCTATGAATGTTCTGGTGAGAAAAACGATAATACACTGTAATACAGAAATGGATATGGAATCATGCAGTATCTGACCTTTTGAAAAGTTGTCATGTACTAATCTCTATCAAGTTTTTTGGCTAATTAATAAACAACTGAAATTATTTGAAAGACTTATCTCTTATCCCATTCAGAATTACTGTTGAATACAAACAAAAATAATAGAACGAATATGGAAAATATAAGGGAAAAACTGAGAGGTGGAAATGTCAAAGGTGCACAGGCAGAAGTAGTTACTTAAAACTACTCGTAGCTCTCATGATTAAATCCGTTGCTTTCCAATTAATTGTTTCTAATACTTATTTTAATACTGATTTTTTTGAATACCTTTAGCACACTGAAAATTATAGTGATCCTTAATATTGTTTTGCTTTCTACTTGTATAAGTCTTGTCTACTAGTCTGATTCCTTTTCCCATACCTTCAAACTGTACGTTCAGAGCTTTAGGGTCCCTATGTTCGTTCTTCTGTCTACCAGTTCTTTTTTTCCATAATGTCTCTGGTGTTTGTTTTACCAGATTTTAGTATTTCTGTCCACTTTCCCTCTTTCTCTTCCTGCCACACAATTTCATTCTTTCTTGCAAGTTCTATTCTGTGTTTTCTTTAATCTCACCTGTAGAACTCTCTTCAAGCCTTTCTCTTAGTCTTGGTGTGTGTATTGATGTGCATCAAATTATGGTGGCTTAGTGTTTGAGCTGCTACAGTCATCAAATTTAAAAATAAATTTGTAGGCCATAAGCACAGCACACACTTCTGATAAAATGGTCTTTATTTTGCCACTTATCCTTTTTTATCCATGACAGCTACTATTCTCTCACTACTCTGCTTTCAAATGTAGATTGTTTTGATCTAGAGTGTGAGTCTTTGCCAGCAGGGACACTTGTGCAATGCTTATTATGGTTAGGTCACAGGCATTGTTGAGGTATATGTGACTTACTTACTGAAAAACAAATAACTATATTTGGAATCAAACTTCTGTAATGTAATGAAAGTGAGTAAAACAAGTACTGATATAATTTGACCTTTCTATTTCTGTAACTTAACAGGTGGAACATTTGCATAATTTCATCTTGTTCCGGTTCTCTATGGGATTCATTGACACTATCATTGCCAAATGTAAGTGTTTGCCCAGTGCTAATGGTCTTCTACAGATAACAAATGAAGTGCTAAAATTTTTACACAAGCATTGTCTTATTTTATTACTTCACTTAATGTGTAGTTTAATATTTACCCTTAAAAACTGCAGACCTTGCCACTGTGGTTGGTTACCTGGTTGTTAGTCGTCCATTTTTGAACCTGGCTGATCCTCGCCATCAAAACAGTACCCATGCAGAACTTCTGGAGGTAAACAGTACAGAATAAAAACAATTTCCTGAATTTAAATTTTGTCAGTCCACGTAAAGAATTTTTTTTTCCCTCCCCTATTTTAGGATTACTACCAAAGTGGAAGAATGCTACTGAGAATGTCTCAAGCTTTGGGCAGAATAGTCCTAGCGGGTCGTGAAATGACCAGATTGGCTGGGTAAGCTTAATAGTAGATGAATAACATAATATCCCTTAAATTTATGTTGTTGCTATTTCTCATCTCATTTTTAAAAAAGGAGACTGTGGAATTAAAATAAAATGAACTTGTGCTTTATTCAGTGAAGCACCCTAAAAATCTAGAGGTTAGAAGCACTTGATTTGAAAAACATTATATTTGAAGTGATGTTAATTATTTCCACTAATAATTTTATATTTGAACAGCAGCGGCATAGAATTTGAATGATTAATTGAAAAGGCATTGCCAAATACATATAAATCAATTATGTGTTACTTATTTTACCAAAATATTTAAGTTTTTGAGTTTGCTTTTTAAGAAGAGAAATTCTTCTCCAAAGTATGAATATTTGGCTATTATGAAAAGAGATTCTTGTAAAAATTGCTGAAGTTGGAGACCCTCAGTGCAACTCTAAAATAAAAGTACTTCTGTTTCTGTGCTGGGCTAATTACTGAAATCTGCTGAGCAACTTTATTGTTTGGAGAATTTAAAAGAGTACTCATTTAGAGCTTATGTGGAGAACTATAATTCCTAAAACTTCTAAAGATTAATTATTCATAGTTTGTTTATTTGTTTTTTAGTTTCACGGCTCGGATTACAGAGTTAATGCAAGTTCTAAAGGACTTGAACAGTGGCAAATATCAGCGTACTATGGTATCGCAAGAAAAGGGTAAATGTGGCATATAATATGCAATACTTGCATCTGTGTGTAGTAGTCCAGTCTCTAATACTTTTTTTTGTTAATTTAAGATGCAGATAGAATGCAAGCCTTTGCTCTGATTCCCGGGTCTGGAGAAATTATCAACACTGATAACCTTATCAAGTATGTATACAAAGTTACCCCAACTTATTATTTTTAAACTACTCTTGCTTTTTAGTCTCTTCCTCTGCCACTGCCAGTAGAGCTTTTAATGCACATTATTACAATATGCAATTCGTGCTGTACAATAGCTTATTTACAAATAATTTCCCCTATCCCCACTCAACTTTCCTATTCTGTAAGTCAATATAATGTCTTTTGCTAACATTAAAGGAAAAGGATTATCTGTTGTATGGACTTAGCCTTTTCAATAATATTTCCTGCTGTCCTTTGAAAAACTGCTTCCCAGATGGTTTTGTTAACACTTCTATGAGATTTCTGCTTAGGAATCTGTTCGTTACAGATTTTATTCCCTGATACAATTCAGCTGTAAAAATCAGTGGCAAGTCAGTATTCATTTCAAAAACACTTCCTTGTTTTTCTGTATGCTTTGACGTATTTGACAGTTCATTAATATACTGACGTAGCAATCCATTTTTCACTTTTTTGCAGTCTGAAAAACATAGTGTTGACAGAGTAGTACTGCTAAAGCACAGGAATAAAGTAAGGCAAATTAAGAGATTAAATAGGCTTGATCTCGTCACTGTGGAAAGAGATAACGTATGGGGGGAAGGAATGATAGCAGTATAAAACTGAACAGTGAGGAGGATGTCGGTAGAGGAGTCATTTGCTGTATGTCCTAGAACTGATGGAATCCAGTTGCACTAGCAGGTTTAAAACAACGTGCATCATTACATTTAGTTAAAGCTTGTAAAAACTAAAACTTAAATATAGAATTTAATTAAAAACTAAAAATCTAGTTAAAACTAAGAACTAAAGAGTTTAGTTCTTAATCAAAAACTAAGGAAGTAAACTAAACTAGTTCTTTAGTTTAACTAAAACTGATGTTAAACTAAAACTAAAGAACTAGAATTTTTAGTTTTTACCTAAATTCTTTAGTTAACTAAAGTTAAAGTTTACATCCACAGGATGTTTTGGAGGCCGAAGGTTTGGAAGGATTCAGAAGACAATCACATAAATATACAGCAAAAAAATCAGTAGATGTCTGTTAAACGCAGAGGTACACTTTGGTTCAAGAACTTCCTTAGCTGCTGATAGTTGGAAGCTGGGACAGTGTACTGAATGAAGTATTGCTGAAGTCTTGCCCCGTTTCTAAAGTCTTTATGTAAATAGCCAATACTAGCTGCTGTTAGGCAACTGCTCTCACTTTTTTTTTTTTCCCCCTCCCATATCATTTTACAAATAGGTTTGATCACGTTCCGTTGGTGACACCTAATGGAGATGTTTTGATTCAAGACCTTAATTTTGAAGTAAGGTTTTAAATATCATAGAAAATATATTATGCTTTGTAAAACATTTTAAAGTGAAGATGGTTGTTTCAGACCTGCTCTGAACTAAGAATAAATTAAAAGCAAGCAAACAAAAATGGAAAACAAGGTGTTTATATGGTATGCTTAATATTTGAGAAAAATTCTTTGTGGTGATAATTTAAGAAAAACTGTAACAAGCTATTGTCCCCCAAAATGTTTTCATCGTTAAAAGCCTGTTTTATTCAAGCTGCAGTTGGTGCTAAACTGGATGGAAAAACTTTAATTATTGATGGAAATTATTCAGTGTGATGTCAAAAACTACTATGTACAAGCCTGTGAGGACAATAGCATGTCTTATTGTTCATATGAATTTTCAACAGTACTTTCTCTTTACTTTTTTTATGTGTTGGCTTTATGTTCTTAGGTTCGATCTGGTGCAAATGTTCTGATTTGTGGGCCGAATGGGTGTGGGAAAAGCTCACTTTTTCGTGTTCTTGGTGAGGTAAGGGAGTGATTTCAAATAAAAGATGGAAGAGCCCAAAACACTGTTGTAATCAGACTTCTTTTTCCTCAAGTTTAAACACTTTCTTGTTGCAGTTATGGCCTTTGTTTGGTGGACGTCTAACTAAACCTGTAAGAGGAAAGTTGTTTTATGTTCCTCAGGTAAGGCAAAGTACTTTAATTAGTGACAGTAGTGTTCTTCTGTTCCTTAATTTGATAACTCTGTTTATAAATATTTGACGTATCTTATTTTTTGTAACTTTATCTCAGAGACCGTATATGACTCTTGGAACACTCAGAGATCAAGTGATATATCCAGATACTTTAGAAGATCAACGAAAGAAAGGGATTTCTGACCAGGTAACAATAGTTAGTTCAGTAGCGCTTATTTGTCTCACTTAAATCTCATCTTAAAAATACTTAAGTCACTATTAAAAATATTGCACACAGTTTGTTTTTATTAGTAGTAGTATGTTTGAAAGTATACCTTTATGATAGTATAACATCTTACAGCTTTTTTTCAGTTGTTTCTTATCTAAAAACACTTAAGTTTTACTTTACTTATTACTGTTTCAATAAAAGGTACTGAAGGAGTATTTGGATAATGTCCAGCTGGGTCAAATCTTGGAACGTGAAGGAGGCTGGGATAGTGTTCAGGACTGGATGGATGTACTCAGCGGAGGAGAAAAACAGAGAATGGCAGTATGTCTCAAAAACATAAATATTTATTAAGTAATGGAAATAGGTTGAAAATGAAATCAGAGTTGTAAGCAGTTTTTTTGTTAATAAATATTTATTAATATTTTACTTAAAGAACAAAACCAAAAAGCCCTAAATACCTGAATATTGAGAACTACCTAAAACAATGCCTACCTTTTACTTCTATTTTAATAGGAAACACTGAACATTTGTCACTGCTTACACTTTTGTTTATATAAGCAAAATTTGCGAAATAATAGTTTCTCAAAAATCTGCAAAGATAATGTACAGCTGTCAAATATCCAGTCTTCAGTGAATGTGAAGAAGTCATGCCACAGTAAATTTCTGGATGCTAATTCTTAGTTTAATTTCTAATATTGCAATGTTGCTTGTGGTTCTGTAGCTACAGTAGTTTTTTGGTTTGTGTTCCAGATGGCAAGGTTATTTTATCATAAGCCCCAGTTTGCAATTCTGGATGAGTGCACTAGTGCTGTTAGCGTTGATGTAGAAGGCTACATTTACAGCCATTGCCGTAAGGTAAGCTTTTTCTTTTTGTTTCCCAGTAAATAGTGTGAGAAAGCACTGGTACATTCTCACTGCTCTGTGGCATGCAATTTCTAGCGTAAAAAGACTGAACTGTGGAAGTAAAACTGCCAGCAATAGCAGTTGCTCTGCCTTTGAATGATAGTCCTCATATAATGGATGCACATACACTTTATCACTTCAGAGTTTAAATTTTTTTTCTTGTAGTAGTGCCCACAGAGTACAATCTTGCATCTTACCTGTTTTCCTTGTGTTCTGTATATTCATATCTAAAGTAGAATATGCCCACTGCTATTCCATGTCTTCTCAGCCATTTTTTATCTGCTCAGTGAAGTATTTACCATCTGGTCATAATCCAGGACAGTGCACATGTTTGTGGCACCTTACAGAAAGATAGTCTTTTTGCCTTCATGTGATTTGTGAAGGCCAGGCTGCATCCTTCAACTACGGCCAAGTTCTCTACTGCCATAGAGAAAGGTATTTCTGATAAGTGCTCTGCCTAGCATTCTTTTAAACCTAGCATGAGAAAAGATCGGGAGTGTAGGTTGCAGAACTAAGTGTTCAGTGGATGCACAACAACTTCTTACATCCAGGTGCCCAAGGCCTTCCCAAGTCAGTGCTCTGTAAGGAGGAGGACTTTGCCACTGCCACACAACTCTAGATCATTTCTTCTTTTGGATCCATGAAGTTACAGTACTAAGAAAGATTTTTACTTTTTCCACTAAGCATTCACCCAGTCACTTGCCATGGCTGAGAAGATGGAAGGAGAGGTTACTCAGTAATGAGAATTCTTTGAAATATGTAGTCCAAAACCATGTGTAATCTTTTCTTTCTCAAAATCTTCAGCTTCTAGAATTATATCTCTGTGTGTGAGAGGAAACTTGAAATGATACAAAGGTGCCCAGCGATACCTTATGCCCAGTACAGTTAAACAAAGCATGAAAGGGCATGCAAAGTCCCCTTATGCACACTGGACAGCAATAAATGTTCTGCAGTCTCAGTGGTTAATTGAAACTTACATGTGGCCTCTGTATAGCAGAGGATTCTTGCTACTAGTAAGTAACCGTACTTTTCCTGATATGCTATTAGAATGTCAAGTGAAGACCAGGTGACATAAAGAAACTTTATACTTTTCCTGATATAAGAGATTTCTTTTGGCCAGGACAACAAAATCAAAGGACTGGAAATTATCATTTCCATCTATGTATCTGGAGATATGAAAAGCGAAACATTCTAGGAAAACTATCTAAACATGATAATGTTAAATATTCTTATTCCTTTTCTTATACTCACCCTACCAGAGCCTAAGAAATGCCATGTAAAATATCAGTAGTATTGATTTCACCCCCTAGCCTGGAAGGAAATGGGCCTGAAATGGCATTTATTATTGAGTAGCAATATGTTCAGAATGATAACGGGGCAAAGCTGTGCACCTACTGAAATATTTGCTTAAAACTTTTGGTGGGAATTTAAGGAGCCTTCTATAGTAATAGTAGTAAATTGACACTAATGAGGACTCTATGCAAAAGGATCATCATTTCTTGAATTAATTTTAGCAAATTAATATTGACATGCTAGAAGTTTTGTAAAACATTTTTGCATTTATTTGTCACCCTAACACTTGAATGCGAGTCAGTACTTTTGTTCTGGAGTTACTGTTGCAAGGTGGTGAATGCATTTTACTGGAAAATTAAACTCCTGTTTAATCTGTCTTTGCAGAAGGGAGGAGGAGGAGGAAAAAAGGCATGATTTATCATCAGAACCATTTTGTCTTTTAATTGATGTTATCATTAGGGGAGCCTAGTTAACTGAGTTGCTAGGAAACAACAGAAAACTATTCACCTTTAAATTTTCAGTTGAAGTTTATAATTATAAACTTTGTTTTTCTTGTTTTTTTTGTGTGTGTTTTTTTCTGTTAAAACTGCTATTCTCTTAAACACCAGATTCATTATTTTTTAGCTGCCTCCTACCTTCCCTCCCTTGCCCAGGTCACTTTACATTTTACCAAATTATCAGGAGGAAAAGAATGTGGAAATCAAAAAATAAACAAACAAAAACCCCACCCTTTTTTATTTTAAAATTTTGTCTTGAGACTACATGTCAACAGTCTTGAAGTTTGTGTTTATGAATTTCACCTTCTTAGCTATTAGCCAGCTGCAAAATAAAGCAGTTAATTTCATTTTTCTTATGGGTTAGGTGTTATTTACTGTGCATATTTTATTCTTGTAGGTTGGCATCACTCTCTTCACTGTCTCCCACAGAAAGTCACTCTGGAAACATCATGATGTATGTAGCCTTTCCTTTTTGCTAAGGATATCTGTAGCTTGGTTGGGGGTTTTGTTGTTTGACTTTTTCTATTAAACTGACTTCAAGTCAGTGTTCTCACTTTTACTTTCCAATGAATCATGTTCTGTGTTTCAAAAAGGCTTTACTTTCCCAGTCCGGTTACAGTAATTGAAATATTCATACACTTCTGGTTATGAAAGCTGAAGAAACTGGAATCCTTAAATGTATCTGTAAATGTAGCCTCTAAAACGGGAAAGGTTTTTTAGCTCACTAGATACTGTCTTGGATATCTATCTTAGTCTCAAACAAAACTTGGAACAGAGAACAGAATAAAACAGCATAAAGTATTCCTTTTAAAAGGTACCTAATATACCTGTGCATAAACATAAGCTCACCCTAATATATGGAGATGTTTTTCTCCAAATTAAAATTTTAGTATGATTATTTTTTACACAGGCAAATTCTTTTTGTGTCTCGTAAAACTTTATGGAAAAAACAATCCTGAGTTAATACATAGGGATGAATGTGTACCTAGACTATACTGTCTTAACAAACAAGATATCAGTGTTCAGTTTAGGTATAACCATCAGCAGACTGATGAGTGATAGGAACAAAAACAGCATAGCTTTTTTATTCTTTTTTCTTTCAGAGGTAACTGGGTTTAATGAAACGTGGTAGGAGAAGCTTCTGGCCAGCTGAGTTTAAGATTTTTGCACTAAAACTACTTCAAAGCGCAATTTGTTTGTGCTTTATGGAGCTAGTAATTTGGGGGGAAGCTGATAACATGTATGTTTTCTCACTTCACAGTTTTACTTGCACATGGATGGTAGAGGAAATTACGAGTTCAAGAAGATAACTGAAGACACAGTTGAATTTGGATCTTAAAATTCATAAACTGCGCTGCTACAGAGACTGATAATTACAGGAAACAGAATGGCAGACATTGTACAATAAAACTATTCAGCTTGTTTTTTAAACAAATTAACTAGGATAACCTAAAACAAGCTGTTAAGCATTTACTATTATGTAGGATATTGCTAATTGTGTATATGTTGGTTTAATTATTAATATGTACTAAGAATGTCCTTATTCTTGTGGTTTAAAAACCTGCCTAAATTAAATTGGGCTTAAATCAGTGTAACCTGATTCATCCTGGGATGCAAACCATTTGAAATCAGCTGATTTGACTTTTGTAGACCTTCTTTCCCTTCAGTGAAAAGCCCTGTTAAAATTAGGGTTGCTACCTCTTTGCTCCTGCAAAGCAGTCCTGGATTTTTGCTCTCTGTTCTATGCATATTTCTGAGTTATCTCACATGGTGCAGGACAGTGTCCCATCTTCAGATCTGTGCCCTGTTAGACTGATGAAAGAGCCTTTTCCTTGACCAAGCCTTGTGATGTAGCCAACATGCCCTTGCTGGTAAAGGATGAACTGAACCTAAAAGATGCAACTAATTCTCTTGGCTAAGAAAATTAAGCTTGTTCTTTTGTGGGTTTTGGATTCTCTTTAGCTTTTGCCTGTGCATAGGATTCTGTCTGCTGCTCACCTCTTTCCCTCCTAACTTAGCAAGAGCTTCATCCTTCCCCCCACCCCAGCCTTCTCCTGTCAGAGAAATAGTGTGAGTTGAGAGGTAGTTGAGGGAGGAAAGGGCTGACAGGAGAAAAACAGGAAAAGTGACATTCTGTGTATCAAACTGGATCTTTGAATATTTTTCACATGGGGTTGTTTATTTTCAGCTCTGAAGAAATGAATAGCTCCCACACGTAATAGTAGAGGAAAGAGTCTGGAATCACTCATTCTTATCTTGAAATCAGTAGGAGTTAAAATGGACTCAGAAATATATCCTAAAATTGTCTGTCTTCTGAAAAATAACGTTAGTCTGTGAAGTAGCAGAGTGTTGTCTGTCCTGTGTGTTCAGTTCTGTGATACTCACAGCAGCTGCTTTTTCAAAGTCCCTCCCTTTCTCCCTCTTTTAAAAAAATGTTCAGATCTCCTCATGGTTTTAGCTGCTGTTCAGATTTGAGTTTGAAAATGAGTGGCGATGGTACTTTTTGTTTGTTTTTACTCTATGTAGAGCCTAAAATGATGCTTTTCATCCTTCAAGTTTTCTTCTCATTTCTGTCCAGAGGGTTCTTGATTTCTGATACCAATTATTGACCAGTGATTCTCACTGTTGTCAATGGGCAGCTAATCCCTATTGATTTTCTTACTCCAGATGCCAAATCTCGTTAAAGAAACTAAATTTTTTAAATAGCTTACTGTAACCAATTCTTCATATAAATGATTATTTTGGCTACCACATCACATTGACAAGCACAAATGCAGCAAAATGATTTCTATGATCAGGGAATATGAAGATATAAATCAAACTGAATTGTTGTTTGGGCTCTTAAAAAAAAAATACCTGTTGTACAGTGAAGGTCTAGTAGTTCTTTAGTGTTCTACATAAGATACAACATAGGAATGCACTACATGAAGGCATGCATAAAATATGCAATAAATGTGTTCTCTGTACATCTTCCATCAAGGGTTCAGATTTTAAAAAATCTTTTTATAAAATTGATAGGTACTTGGATGCACTGCTGTCTGTTAATATTTACCCAGTTTAATTAGTCACTATCCTTCATATTGAGATTGCTACCTGTTAATATTTTTCATTTATCATAATTCTTGCCCATACCTGTCACTGGTAATGTTCTTTCATAGTACTCAAATGCCAACAGCTATTCTAGTATAAGAATCCAGTAACCACAGTAGATTGATAGTAGAGGACATCAATGAAAAGCAAAAACACCTCTCTGAAGTCTAGCATCTTCATGAGAATAAGACACCAGAATAAGTTTTTGTGCTTGTTCCACAAGAAGGCAAATAGATGTCATATTTTACTAAATTTTTCTGTACACTCAGATTCTCATATCAGCCTAATTTTATAATGTAGCAAGTAGCAGCATGCTGTGTGTGAGGCTGTAGTCTCTCTTCATTGTAATCATAAAAATATGGCTACCAGATACCTGTTTTTGTGAAAGTTGTCAACACAAATGCAACTGCTTTTCTTTAAAGGAATGTTTTAATAGCCTTTTAGAAAGACAAAGCAAAAAAAAAATCTTTAAAATGAGAAAGTTGCAGTTTTCCTTGGGAGTAGGGCAAATTCAGTAGTGGACTTGGGATAGCTTAATTTTTTTTTTTTTTTTAATTAGAGTAACAAGCAGAACCACACACAGCACACTGATGTAGCACCCCAGCAACTGTTCCCACAGTACTTTACAATTAAATTGGTTAATAACAGAATTTTATATAATTTTAGAGTTAATTTAAAAAGTAAGATATATCCAGTTCCATAACCAAGGAGGAATAGGTTTGCTTTTATAGATGTCATGAAGTTCATGAAAATTGCGGATGCTAATATCTTCTTAGGGCCAGGAACTTGATTCCTGAAAGTTTAATGTTTCTAAATATACTGAGAGGAAAGAAAAATATTCTTCAGAGTTTGCTTGTAAAAGAGGCTTATAAAGAAAATACAAAAATGAGTGATGTTTTAGAATGGTATTCTTAAAAGGCCTTACATTAAACTACTAAAAGATGGGCTTTGTCTAATGAAGGAATGTAAAACCTAATGAAAACGATCGAATATCAGTTCTGTTGCAGAATTGCACTGTGGTACTGTATTTTAGCTGTTAGGTCTTTTTAATAGCACAAGTTGAAGTTTGGAAATTAGAATTTTAATCTATCCTGGTAAGACAGAGTACTAATAAATGTCTTCAGTCTCAAACTGTTGGTGCTTTGGAAGTGTGCCGGTAATAGTCAGATGGCTGCATTTCAACAGTGGTGGGAAACATTCCTGTATGTAAATACTGTAAAGTGCTTTGGAGGGGGAAATGGCGCTATATAAATGTAAAACATTAAGTGCCTCTGAAATAATAAATATGAAGAGAAAATATATCTAGGCTTTTTATATTTCTTGATGGTGTGATTAGGAATTTTGTAACAGTACAGTGAATGCATGTTCAACAAGTCTCAAGTCATTTAATGAACCTGTTGATTTGCACTCAGCTTGTAAAGTCAGTGTTATTCTCTGACATTCATGCTGGAATCAGCCAGATAGTGCCATCCAGCTGTAGGCTTAACAGAAAGATGAAGTAAATACTTGTAGATACTCACCTATAGCAGTCAGATTATAGGTGTATTAATCTGTTTGAAATCAGCACCAATTGTGATCTCCCTTTCTGTTGTCCCCTGGCCATTTCTTTTCCCTCCAGTTTTACTGATTTTAGAAGTGGGCAGACCTGAATAAGGTTATAATGTCAGTACTTATGTGGTAACTTTATTGAGTGTTCCCTGATTCTTGTACTTCAAAAAAAGTTGACTGGGGACTGGTTATTTATTGTATTCATGATTTTCTTTTTTTTTTTCTTTTTTCCCCCTCTTCCCATTTCTTCTGTTTACCATCCAGTCCTGTGGTAGACCATCAAGATACTTGGAACTCAGTAATGTAGAGTGAAACCAAGCTTTACTTGAGTGAACTGATTTTAAGGGTCGTCTTTTTGTGGTCAGTGCTTTCTAATATCAGTACTGATTTCTTCTCTTAGCTGGCATTAGGTGTGCAATAAGTGTATTGTGTTTCTTTGAATAGAGCCCTCTTTGTAGGAAATTCTTCAACCTAGGATGCAACTTAATACTGTGGTTCAACTTAGCTGGTTAACAGGGGAAAAATGCTAGAACCACTGTTAAAGCAACCAGTAATATTGGTAATAGTATTAACATTATTAGAGCTTGCTGCTGCTCAAATTTTTTCAGCATAAGCTAACTGTAAGCTTCCCAAAGCATTTTTTCATTATTCTTAAATCTTTTTTCTTTTCTAGAATGATTCCTGTTCCTAAGAACTGGAGCTTGTGGGGTGTGTGTGTGTGTGGTTTTTTGTTTGTTCTTTTTGTTTTTCTTTATGTACCTTCATACTACAGATCCTAGCTCTGGCTTAGTCGTTTGACTTAAGAATATGTGTACATTAAGGAAATGAATCGGTGGCGACCTGATCTACACTTACTGCTGTTTGAAGAAAGGTCAGTTTGAGGTGTGAATGGTAGAAAATTACATTCATTGCTATTGAAGCAAAGTATTGAGATAGTGTTGAAAAGGGCCAGAAATGTATCTATTGACAATTGATTTTTTTTTCTTCAGATGTCAGCAGTTAAGGCAGTTCTACACTAGCCTCAGAGACAACTAGGCAGATTGTCAAACCTGTTGTTAGCAGGAAATTGTGTAAACAGAGATTTTTTTTTTTTTTAATCAGTTCGATGCATGCATACCTCTTCCAACTGTTGAATCAGTTTGAACAGCAGGATTAATATTTCTACTTAATCTATTGAGAAGTCTTTTCTCTGTGTAGGCACGGCTTATGTTGCTAACCTTCATGAATAGAAGAAATCCACACTGGTTCCTCCTGGGAAATTTTCTATTGTAGTTGTGACATTTAATACATAGAGCAATGTAAAGTCTGCTAATTGTGCAATTCTTGGCTCTCTGCTAGCCAGTTTGCTCCAAGTGCTTGGTTTGCTTGCCTGAAGACTTTAGTTATTCCTTGTGTTAGGAAAAGATATCAGTTTATGGAACAGTAGAACTGAAATTATGGAGCAACAAATTTAAATGCATGTTCAAGAATCAATCTTTACAGCTTCAACCTTTTCTGAAGACCTTCAGAAGCTCTGGTCCGGTACTTCTTGAAAGATCATATAAAGCTCCAGACAGCTATCTGCTCTTAGCAAAAATTGAACTTTCTTCAAGAAGGTGAAGTTTGTTGGGAGGTGAGGATGCTTTCTAGATGCCTAGTGTGAGACGGTGGAATGAGTTGCTGTAGGCGAACAAATCATCATTGTGAACCTTGTCGTCTTTCATCTCAAATTCGAGGCATGCTTTGCTACATAACAAGGATATATATTGCTTACAAAAAACATCACCAGGAAACGCACAAAAAACCCAACTATTCAACCTGTCTAATTTTCTTCTGGGAAAGGTTGACACTGAACTATGTCATGGCCAGTACTTGCATTGTTCGTTGTCCAGATGTTGCGCAGATGAGGATGAAGTCACCTGTCTTGTAAACCTAAGTATAAAACTACTTACTTTAGCACCATTTAAAAGTGCCTCATACTGTAAAGAGAATTGTGGAGTTATTGCCACTCCATTAGCTCTGTGCTGTGTACTAGAAGAGGAGATGGTGCAGTGAGAAACAGAACAGCAGTTAAAATGTTCAGTGTGCTGCTTTTGACAGTCGCTTGACAGTCTTTGCTGTGAAGTCTCAGCTAATACAACTTGAATGATTTATTACACTTCCACCACATAAGGAATTCAATCTTCATGCTTTGCAAATCCATAATGAAGAAATAGTCTAAGGTTTTGAATTGCAGAGAAGGAATAATTTTAGTGATTCTTCCATAGGATTCAGCCGTCTGCAGGCTTGACAGATAGCAGTGCACCACCTAATCTTTGGGATTATAAAGTGGCCTAAAATGTGAAAAACAGAGATGTCTTTAAGATATGAGCTAAAAATCCATTATTAAAATTTATATAAAATTATATCATAGGTACTATGAAAGATATCCGTAAAAACTTCCATGATAATGATGACCCAAACTTCAAGCGTGAAAAATAGAAGGGAAACTATTATCTTGGTTTATAGATGAAACCAAACAGAACTTTATTAGGTTTCCTTTATATGTCAAGAAGAAAGTCAAGAATGTACAAATTTGAATTCTTTCTCTGTTTACAAAGATGCTGTAATAATGTTTATTTCTAAGTATGATGTTTGCTTCTTCATTAGTTGTAGACAGCAGTTGATTTGTTCCAATCCCTTTCATGATCATGGATAGTGGTTGCTCTGTTTTATGATTAATGATGGGCAATTGTTGGGGGGGGGGGGGGGATTGATTTTTTTTTTTTTTTTTTTTTTTTTTTTTGTCTTTGTCTTCTCACAAGTTACGGTTTCAGTCTCTTGCTATTTCCTTGGGAGAACTCTGCTGATCTACAAACCAGCCCAGGCTGATGACTGCCCTTTCCCTGCTTTCTCAGGAAAGGGTAGCCAGTAATATCTGGCTGAGATGTTGAGGGTGATTTGGAGCTAGCAGAACCTGTCTGCTCTCAGAGTACCTTTGCCTTCCCTGTCCCCTCTGCAGTCTAGTCATTATGTCTGTTAGAGTCGGAGTCTGGCAAGAATGAATGATCTCCTTGATCTGATTTCACACTTAAGGCTGTGTGACTCCTAGTTATGCCTACTTCTAGCAAACTCGGCAGCATGGGGACAGCTGGTGCAGAGACCTCAAAGTTTGGTGGTAGAGGTTAAACAGGTAAGAAGTCTGAGGTTTGGGTTTTTTTTCCCCCAGAGATTGAGTGTTGTTCATTGAACAGGAATTGGATAATGCATGTTTTCTTTGTAATAGAAACATTTGCGCTGTAATCAAGTAAAAGGCTTGAAATACCTAAGAATACTTTTTTAACATGTCTCATTCAGCAGGACTGGTTGCTTCAAACTATCAGTGTAGAAGTTGCGTATGTGGATTCTCATCCATGCTGCCCAATCTGGAATTGTGAGTATGCAAAGCAGAAGATGGTACGTTTGGAACAAAATGCTGCAGGAAATATATTTTGTTTTGTTAAATGCAAATTTGGTTTAGCCTTTTTGAAAGTATCTTTCAGTTACTGTTTTAGGTTAGTTTGCGCATTCTTTCCTTATGTATTAGTTTACTTCTTAATTAGCTAACCTGCAGCTCTATTCTCTGACTTCACTGGGGAACAGATTACCACCACTGCTTTCCAGATATGGTCAGACTTTTATTATGAGGCCTTAAACTTCTTCTGGAATTTTGGAATGTTATAGGTTTCTACAGTATGTTTATATGTTCTGTCATGTGCATTCAAACAGGAACAGGTTTCATACTGAAACAAAAATACAGGCAAGCTGGGTTACTATAGCAGCAGTTTATCTTTTAAATTTTTTTTAGTAAAATAAGTTATCTTCAAGGATGCTCAATCGTCTTTGAACTTCTGCATCATTTTCTTTCCCTGGATACAAAAGCAAAGCCAGATTAAACCCCCAGAACTCCACAGGCAAAAGCTGTCTTAAGAAAAAATGTAAAAAACATGACAGATTCAAGCTTTAAGTAAGAATAACAAGTCTAAACATTTGGAAAAATTCCGTGGGGATTGACTTGGGAAATAGAAGACACTTTACCAACAATTCTGTGAGGAATGCAGCATGTGAAATAATAATCATGCACTTGCCATTTTTAAATATGAAATACGGGGAACCTGGCCACTCCATTTCTGTGGGATATATCTGACACAAACCATATTTGACATAATCACAGTTGCGCTCACTCTGCTTAGAAAGCTTACTCTTAGTGACCTGCAGTGAGTCTGTTGTGTAAAGATTTCATACAATGACTTTTACTTGCAAAAAGAGCTCTTGTGCCATACCACCCAGCCACATTCCCCAGTCTGCTATCCACAAGCTAGCATCCCTGTTCCCCATCCACTCCTCATTCTGGGAAACAAATGGCATGCAGACATTATGCCACACCAAAATAGAACAGAGCTGGAAGAACAAGGTCGATGCTCTCCAGACAAAACTAAGAGTGCTGAGACTGGTTTACTTGGGTAGAATTACAGAACTGCACCTGCATGACTGAGTTAAGTTTTTGGGGTGAAAATAACTTTACAACTAAGAAAATAAGCTGTGATTTGTGCCCAAGCTGGAGTACAGAAAGTCTGGGAAACACTACTCTAGAAAAGTCGCACTACATGCAGTCAAGGAGACGTTCTTCCATTTAACAGAGTATGCATTTCATTTCTTTGGACTGAAAGGTTTATCACAAGCAGGTACTAAAAACCTTTTGACTAACTTAAATCTTTGAGTCATGACAAGTAGTGTGAGGATATTCCCCAAAATAAACCTTCTTATTTATTTTACTTTTGTTATGGTATACTACTGCAGAAATGTATTGGCACAAAAGCAAGGGAGCTAAAAACAGCTGCCTCGGGAGCTGCTAACATGACAGAGCACTGAAAGATGCCTGTAGAATGGCAAATGGGCTGAGGTATTTAGGGAAGCAATGGTTAAAAAGGAAGGCATGCATGCTGGAAACCTATTAAAACTCATGTGTAATCTTTTATGTTGCAACAGGGCTTCTCCAGAAACTGAGAGACCATTAGCAATGTTTTTTAGTATGCAGAAGGGAATTAAGGCCCAAGTTCAAATCCACATATTGGATTTGAGCACTTTTTTTTTTTTGATACCGACAAATGCTATCTAAACAAAAAAAATTCAGACAGATGTTCTATATTAGAGTAGCTGTATTTAAAATAATCCCAAGTAGAGGATTTTGGAAAGGTGGTTTAAACTTAACGCTTCGAGATTTAAACAAAACTCAGTATTTTCTCTGTAAGATTCTTTGCCCCTTCTCTGAGGCACTGGGTACATCATGCTGCTCAGACGCAAGAACAGACATAGGCAACTCTGATAGACTCTGGTAGTTCCTGCATATACAATATATTTTATTGTCTTGGAGGCTGTTATATAATGTAGTGGTCCATGTGATGCAGCTTTGAGACACCGTCCAACAGAATTACAGCCTCTCTCTGAGGACCTGTTTCTCTGTTAACTTCTTGTTCCTGCCACTGTCTCTAGCATGGAAGATCATTCCCTCAAAAGATTTTCTTTTGGTTGCTTTTTATAGGACAAACTCAGAACTCAAAGCACATAAAGCTGCAAATAGCCCGTACTACAAATACAGTTGCACTCCAGCCAATCTGTTCCTATTTGTGTCTCATTTTCTTTTCTAGTCACTGGACAGATAGCATGTTTTCATAGTTCCTGACATAGCTTATACTTCAGCTGAACTTACGTGGCTTTTACAGCACAATCTGTGCCACGTGCCGTGTTACTGCTGTACTTCTAGATGGGATGTGGCACAGGACTGTTGACTATAGGGCTTTAAATAAAGCAAGTGTCCCTTTAACAGCCACTGTTCCTAGCATAGTATATATAGTTAATACCATAAATATGCTTTTCCATGGATGAAAGTGTTAGGTGTAAAAGGTAAGTTCTCTATGATGCCAATACAAGAGCAAGACAGACCAAAGTTTGCTTTTACTTGGGGTGGAATACAATACACCTATGCTGTGTTAGCTGAAGAACTGGAATCAATCACCCTCCCACCTCAAGTCACAATTTTACACAACGTAGATGATATTCTAATCATAGGACCAGATGAGGAAATGGTTGGCCAAAGCATGAATGCTATCGTCCAGCATATTACAGGAGTTGAGTATTAGCATTCCTGACTCTAAAAGGCAAGGACCAAGTCAAGATGTTACGTTTTTAGGTACTTGATGAATAGGAGGATGGAAAACGGTGCCTGGATCTATATTAGCATTGTGGCACCTTCTGCTTTATTAGCACCTTTGGGGGCTTGGAGGTTACACTTTCCTGTATTCAGTATTCTAGCAAGAAGTCTCTATGATTTGCTGAAGAAAAATACAGTATTGAACTGGGAACAGAAACATCATGAAGCATTAGGTGCTTTAAAAGATGAAAGTGTTGGTTACCAATCCATTACCATTACCCTCCATGCTCATTTACACTCCATATAAGCACAGCTGGTCAGGGATATCAGTGGGGATTACGGCAACGAGATGTGCAAAGCAGAAAGGATTGCCCTGTTACCTTGCTCTTAATCCGGGCACGGCTCTCATCAGAACTATACTCTTTTGGAAAAAGTGCTACTGGTGGCATAGGAAGGGCTGTGACTACTGAGACAGTAACTCAAGAAAGGGAGACCAAGTTATGTGTGCCTATTCCTATTTTAACACCAGTTTTAACTGGTAAGACACTACTGCTAAGGGCAACACAGAAGCCTACCGTGCAGCAGTGGGCTCTGTATATACATACATCACTGGGTGATGTGATGGGATGAAGAAAGGGAATGAATGATCAAGGAGCAGGGGGGGTGCCAGGACCGAGCAGGCGGGGAAACCGAGCGGCGGTCAAAGGGTGGTGACCAGAGGCTTCCCCAGAGGAGGTCAGCACCTTGGCCCAGGTGACAGGGCTCGGAGCTGTGGAGCGGGTTCCAGAGCAAGGAGCTTCCTGTGTCTCCATGGACTTGTGCTGTGTGGACTGGTGCCGTCCAGTGGCTAGGGACTGGGTGAAAAACATTTGGCAAGTAAATGCTAGACCGTATGGGGCAAAACAACACTGGGAAAAAATTTAGGATGTAGCTCAATCTAAGAACATACGCGTAGGACAGATATCTGCCCAGGACATGCATTCTGCCTCAGAATTTTGTAATTGGACAGAAGAATGATGAAATGGACTGTCAGAACAACAGCTATGCAAGAGTGAATCTATTCATACCTCTAAAGGGGGTTGGAGAGGAAATCAGCTAAATAAGCAGCAAACCTCCCATGGGAAGTCCCATAGATAAGGAGATCCTATCAGTAGCTGCATACATTGATGTTAAAGCAGAAGTGAAACCCTATCAACGTCCTGGAGGTGAAGTTGTGGTTAAAGAGCTGACAGCTGACCATAACTGAGGCTTGGATTATGTCCAAGACCTAGGTGTCTGCTCTTGCAGGAAAATGTGGTGTTACTTTATCACCATAGAAAGACTGATAACTGGAATGGACACCTGAAACCTTTCTCTAACAGGTTCTGCCTCTTCACGTTGCCTATGGAACAACTTGGGTATTGAAGATAAGTCACAACCCAGCTTTAAAACTACAGTTCCAGGAGAAACACCATCTGTAATAGCACAAGGTCAAGGACTGGTAGTAGGTAATAATGGTACATTAACCCTAAGATCTAAAGTTAATTTAAATGTAACTATGTAATAACACTGGATAGGAAGCTGCATGTGGCTTTGACAGTAGAGTGAAATGGGTACTACAGACATGTAAGGCAACATTTGTCATTGTAGTTGACATATATTTTTTGACCAAATCACCAAGCAGACTTGCTGGATAATTTCTCATATGGCTGAACAAGAAGCGTCTTATTTTGCACTGTTTAATACATCAGTAACACTTGAAGTAACCTTCCATCAAGAAGACAAGTTTCTCAAACAAAATACCGAGATTACTCAACATCTGTCTGAAATCGGAAAATGCTTAGAAGAAAGAGAAGAAAAATGATATGTAATAATAATGAACTGATTTGGCTAGCAAAAGTGGAAACCAGTCTTACTGAACATCATTGGCATAGGATCTTTAAAGATTCGTCACCAAAAGCTACCAATGTGTTGCAACTGATTTTACATCCTATGCTCATGCTGTTAATAATCATTGTGTTGTTATTTGTTATAATCTTAGTGTTTACCTGTTATCTTAAGAACCAAATAGTACACATGAATGAAATATTAACTCAATTTAAATCATGTACTGAGCTATTTTAAATTACTGTTTTCCCATATATATAAGCTCTTACTTGGACTGTGCACAGGCAAGAAGGGCTGGTCATTCATATGATGAATTTATTAAGCTCACTGTGCAACACCAGTAATCACTAAATGTTGTCTGAGCCAAGAGGTGGAATGTGACTGACCAATAAACCCCTGCAATGGAAGAAGGCTTAGAGGAGGTGGGCAAGGGTTGAGGTGCCCAGGGAGGAAGGCAGGGTGTGACTCACCACAGCTGTTGCAAAGAAAGCTGAATTTATGTCAACACAGAGGGGACTGGGAGGCAGCCTGTCTTTTAGATACACACCTATGTCAGTTGCAGATCAATTGACTGTATCACAGTTGAGTAGATCAGCTGTGTAAACGTTTCTCCCTGAGTTAATCAGAGGAGTGTGATTGCCTCCCTCAGTTAGCAAGACCAGCATGGGCAGAGTGTATACATGGCTCAGCCCAACACAGAGTATAGAAACTGCACAAATAACAAAAGAACTTCAAAGAGAGCAATGGGCTTGAGCTGGTTTCAACCCACGTATTGCTTCCCAGAGACTGGGGACAACCAGCATCGGGACAGGGAGCATATGATAGAGGCTGGCAATGGGAATCAGATTTGTATTGCAATTCAATTGTATATTGTAATTGCTATATTTTGCTAAGTGTAACTTACGCTTGTATTGTGATTTAAGTATATTGTTGCATCACTCTGCTAAATCAGAATCCCATGTATGGTCAAATATCTTCAAATAAGTAAATTAGATATTAAACATTACACCCTCCATGCATGGAATATCTAAAAGAACCTGGTCAGAGAGTATTGCGCACTGACAACTTGATGCTTTATGGAAGCAAATGAACATACTATATTCATGAACGAAGTGGAAATATGGGAAATCAGACTAACTATCATCTCTGTAGAGACTTACATCTTCAATGTGAATGGACGGTAAAGCGTGCAGGCAGCAGGGGGAAAACCTCAGTTATATAAGGAGTGTTGCTCTTTAATTACAATTTTTTTTCCCCCTTGAGTAATAAGTGCATTTTATTGGAGTAGATTTTAAAATCTTGCCTGGCATTCTAGTTCTTCTTATTACACTGGAATTTCAATTGAGTTGTGTGAGTACTGAAGAATTAATTAAAAAGTGATCTCATTTGGAAAATATTTCTCTATTCAGAGGAAGGAGGTTTTTAATTAAACTAGTCTTCTGATAAAATAGTTTTATAAATATAGATGAATAATGTTTTAATACTTTGCTTTTTAAATATTTCCTGAAGTTATATGGTAGGGTATTTAAAAATAGAAGAAAAAAATACATCATCATCATGGGTAACTGAGATCCAGAATTGCAAATCTTTGAGTTCAGATTAGTAACTTCACTGCCAGTTAAACAAGTTACTAAAAAAATTACTATTTAAAGGTAAGACTGTGTTCTGAGGAAGCCACTCGCAACAGCGTTAGTGCATGTTCTGGAGGCTGTTGATCTAATTATGGTGGCCAAGAGAAGTTGAAGAGAGCGAAAAATGCTGCCCTGCTATTAACGTATTCTTCATTGTTGATTAAGGGATATGTACTCTTTCAGGTGCTAAAATTTCATTTAAAATAGATCCTAACAAGCTGGTTACAGAAATGAGATGGTGCTTGCATCTCCAGGGAAGAATGGATAAGGGGGATGTGTAGGGGCTGGGGGAAATCAATGGAAACAGCAACAAAGGAGAAGGGAAGTAAGCAGCAGCAAAGCTGAGTCCTCCTTGCTTCTTGTAGGAGCAAAACATCAAAGCATTTCACTAATAGGACACAGTTCTTGATGAGAGAGGAGCAAGTGGGAAAAGGTGACAAACCCTGCAATTGGGTATAGAAAATAGTACCAGCTATAAAAGCCCTGGAGGCATACGTTGCTTATTTATTCCCAGGTAGTGGCAGGTTTTACTGGAAAAAATCACCCTGAGACGAATCTTCCTTTGAATTTACCTAATCCAGCTACACAGAACAGCAAATAAGGAAGGGTCAGCTTTCTGTGAGCAGAGCTGTTTGTCAGTGGGGTGGGATAGGACAGGAGGGGCGTACAGCGTGGTGTGTAGCACCACAGCCCGTGGCTCTGGAAAGATGCTCGGCCAGGGCAATTCCTTTTTCTCCCCTCCGTAGCAGGCTGTACCTGTTTTCTGTCTTTCTCAAACACAAATACCGGGACTTCTCTCTCCCTTAGTGGCAAACATAGGCTGTGGAAAGCATGGTTACAAGTATGTGGATAGACACTAAGACTGAGTAATTGGAGATTACTGAATTAACTCTCAGGTCTGGTACAGCCAAAGCCCACTGAAGACAGCAGTTATACAAGCCCAGGTGAAGACATACTAGGCATCTCTACCTCTTTTAACTTTCAGCTTGTAAGGAGAACCTTACTTGCTAGGCAAGGGTGTATCATTCCTGTGTACTGCAAGGTTTGAAATTGTGTAACATTCAATACCAAGCTGAAAAATAATCAGCGTTACAAAACTGAACCGAGAAGGTAACCTTTCACAGCTGTTTATTTGCATTTAGTGCAGAAACTCTTTGTCCCAAGTTGTCACATGAACCATGATCCAAGTTAAGCTTATAATTGCATTTTTCTCATTACATGCCTCAGCACCAGCCTTCTCACAGGGAAAAGCTGAATCTGCTATACTAGAAATACACTGCCATTGCTATCATTTATACTTTTATGAAGTCCTATACAGATTTTCATTTTAAGTAATGGCAGTAATGTTACTCTCTGTAGTCCTGTTAGGACTGGCAGAAATGTATCATTGCAGTATCATCCTTTATTCACTTATGTGAAGGAGAAGAATGTGGTATTAAAGCAATACTGTAAAATGACACTGGCTTATTACAGTATGTAGTGTTACATGTTCACTTGTATAAGGAGTGAATACAAGTAGTGTATCAGTGAAGTGTGCAAATGTTTCCTTCCACTTGGAAAGTGCATACTTTTTTCTTCAATAGATGGCAAGGGGCAAAGAGGAGGAGGAATTAGGACCGTGAGTAGGAACACACTAGCTTACAGGAATTTGTCCAGAAGATAAACTGGGGAACTAAGGTATGAAATAAGAGCCTTCTCTTTCTGCGATCGATTTCCTGGGCAGGTGTTCCTTCTTAAAACAGCACAGTGCTGAAGCTGGCCAGGTGTGTGCCATGGATAGGATCTAGTATTTCTTCTCACTGACACCACCTTTATCCAACGATTCTCTATGCCTGCCCTGACACTCTGCATGAAATATTTTGCACAGGCTGTAGACACTGGCCCAAGGGATAATACTGCCAGAAGTTTTGCAAAAAAAACCAAAACAAAACAAAAACAAAACCAACAAAAAAAGCGCCCCATTCTCAACTGTCTTCACAAACAGCAAAAACCCCTTCTGAAATAGGACGCCCTAACTCTTATCTCCTTAGAAACGCTGAGTAACCAGTGTCGTGTGGCTAGGGAACAGAAGTGCTGCGGGTTTCCAGAACTTACGCAGTAGTGGGTCATTTTTATACCATTTAAGGTAGTTTGCTTCTCTGCTGGTGTTCTTTTAGTAAAAACAACCTTCATATAAAAGAATCTCTTTAACTGCCTGAACCATGATTTATATCTGTATTCTATGTAGATTACGGCAATATCAACTACATGGTCCAGTTTAATAAATGCTGTGTCATACTCCACAGGCCTTCCTTATGATTTCTCCGCTTTTCTGAGCTTTATACTGAATGAAACTGAGGAAGCAGAACAGCAGGAGGAAGGGGGGGAGTGATCACCACTTCAAAATGCCTTTAAATTTACTCCCACAACCTCTCCTATTTTGGATTGCTGTTGTGAGACTCCCCCTCTATACAAGGCTTATGCATGCAGCAGAAAATGCATTAAGCATTTATTGCATAATATTGGCTAAAACAGAGTTTTCTGGGGGTTACACCACCCTATCTGTAAAATTGGAATTAAAAAAAGCTCATGAACCACTCTCACTTCTACAGTATTCTTACTCCATACAAAGAATTATCTATAATAGAATAAGGATGAAAAAATAAAATCAAATGTAAAAAATCTGTAGGTTGGGATAATCACTTTATAGAATGTAATTCCTTTTCATAAACACAAATGTTATTCTGTTGTAAGGCACATAAGGCTCTGAGATATACATCCAATTAGTGTCAACTGTACGGTACATTTTTGCTTTCTCTAGAGGTTTGTTTTTTTTTTTTTTTTTTTTTGGTGCCTATAGATATCAATAGCAGCAATAGATACCAACATTAGTTGCAGCACTTCCTATCTCTGGGCCAGGCCCCATGCCATTTTGAATAAACTAGCACCACAAGAGGTAGAGCACCAGTATGGGAAACCCTAAATGAGACATCTCAGTAGGCATCCAATATACTTTCTATCAGAATGAGAAACCTGAATGCAAGCACTGAATAATCACTCAGATAAGCAGACAGCTGAGCAGCAACTCAGGACTCCTCAAAATCTTTTATCAGTTCTGTGATCTGTGGCTTCTTATATTTTTATCCTTATAGGTAGTAGTTGCCCTCGTAGTCTATTTTACATAGTCCTGGTCAGATTTCAAACAGCCTGCCTACACTACTGTCACAAGAATACATTTCCTAAATATATTTTTAATTTCAGTTCAAGAATGAGTATTGTACTTCATTTAAAAATAAAGAAAAGAAAGTTATTTTCCCAGTCACCTTTATTTCACTAGAAAAGTATAAATTACCATCATAAATACAGATATCACCAGTATAAAAATTAGATTCCTTTATAAAATAAATATTAAAATAGTCATAGAAAAAGGTACCTCCAAATCCCATCACCAAGATTGTTTGAATCTATACCAGCATAAACTATTGATTCACCAAGTGTTTAATTAAAAATCAGTGTTCCAAACGCAGTAAATACTGCTAACTACGCAGTGTTTGCATGAACTGAGTTACTAGTGACTCAAAAACTGCAAAGTATTTATCCTGACACTAACTTGGAATTATCAGATTGCCCTAGTTGTACAATTCTAGGTTTAGTATAATTTGCATATGCCTCTTCCAGATGGACTACTTCAAGAGTGTTCCATAGAGGTTACCAATACAGTGGTTTCAGTTTGATTAGCTTTGATTGTGATATCCAAAGATAAATACACCAAGACAATTTTATCCAAGAAGTGCAGAAAGAGTAGTAGCTTTTTCAAATCTGAACTAACAGATCATTCCTCCAGTTAATGTTATAGAAAGACAGATAAATACAGGTTTTGTTTCATAGAAACAGAAAAATGTTCCTTTTCATTAGGTAAAGGACACAAGAAAAAGTAGTGTTTTTTCCCCTCACAAGTACCGTAAGTTTTCTGGCTCATTAAGGCCATACTTTCAGAATGGCCGTACCTGATCAATTTAAAGGTCCGTCTAGTTCAGGATCCCGTGTCAGACAGGAAAATAGAGGCTGCTTTGGGAAGAGTATATGAACAGGGTAAGCATGTTGTAGTATCTCCCCAGAATACTCTTCCAGCTATTAGTTGCACAGGGGCTTCCTAATATCTTTGTGCCTATAATGTATTTTTCATCTGTGACTGTCTCATGAAGTTTTGAATCCACAGAAATTTTGGAAGTTTTGGTTTCACAATCTCCTGTAGCAGAGACTTTAAAAGGCTTCACCGAATTTCCTTTTTTGTTTTTTTGCTTTGGAACTGCCACTAGTATCCACGATAGTTATTCCTTAAACACCATTAAGCGGTTCCTTTTCTCTTGCAGATTTTGCTTTCTTGCGCTTACACAGGATCACCGATAGGACAATGGCAAGAGTGATGACTGCAATTGCTATCACTGCTATGATAATGAAGACTTCAGCTCCATATTCTGTAGTGGAGGAAAAGAATCCAAGACTCAGTAATCAGAAGACAGTGATTTTCCTTAAAGTTGTGTTTGGCTGCGTCCCAATTCTGAGGTGTTGAATAAATCTCCTTTAGTGCTACAAACCCTTAGAACCCATTCTACTGAACTCAGAAACGCTTTCTGTATTTTACAGTACCACAGGAGTGATCACCTCAGTGTTAACATAACTTATTTTAATGTGGATTTGTTAAACTGTATTAAAGCTTGATTTCAATTAGTTCACACCAGGTTTTAAGCTAGTATAGTTAGTCTGCTAAAATACCATGCTATCACCACAGCAGTAAGTCATCCCCCCTGCTACCACATTATCTCCATGAAATTAGGTCCAAGTAGAAATTTGTTCTAGGTTAGAAGTTGGAAAAGACCAACCAAAGGAGTTTTTATTGAAACTATAGTTTACTAGAATTCAACTATTGTAATAAACAAAAATATATATTTAGCGAAGAATATTCATTTGAGAGAGGGAAAAACAATTTGGAAGAGTTTTTCACTTAGAGTGAAAAATTCCTTCCTGATGGAGAAAGAAGATACAATACAGAATTGCGATATTATTTTAATAAAGATTTTTGACTTAGTATTGAACAAAATGTTATCCAGGTTGTTTGTCTGGAATCGGATGGCTGGTTCACTGACTGCCCACTAACTTGTTTACCTGTAAAGAAGTCAAAGTGCCAATCTCCATGCTTGCAATGTAACAGCAAAGAAAGCCTGAGTCTCCTCACCTGCATGCTTGCAATGTAACAGCAAAGAAAGCCTGAGTCTCCTCACCTGCTTTTGAGATAATAACTAAAGCATGGGGGGAAAAAAGCGGGAGTTTCCCCAGTTCAGTTTAAACTACAAGTCAGTGGAAATGCCTGTTGCATAGTTTTCCAGTATTCCTATATTTTACAGCTAGTGCTTCAAGCACTTATCCTAGGACCCTTTATTGGAAGGATCTGAAGAAAACAATGAGAAAACAAAAAAGAAGCTGAAGGCTAGTGATTAAATCTGGAACCTCAGTGATCTGTCATTAAATCAGCCAATTTAAAACTAAATCAAAACCGTTTAACAAAACCTTCAAAACAACTCCAATTAACTAAAGATGGTGACTCTTACTTAATGGGAGTTCTTCCCATTAGTTTCTCTGTCCAGTCTCCGTCCTCTCATTTAAACAGCAAATAGTTTGTTTTATAACTTAGGCACCACACTTAGAAGATGTATTAAAATATACTCATAAGCGTCTTTTTGTTAGAATGCTGAAGATGTTGTGACAGACTTGATCAGATACATACCATCTAAGATATTTCTTCCTACACTGGTACAAAGCACCACGCTTTCTTGACCATCACGGTTTTCTCTGCGAGAGAGAATGATTCCCTGTATGTAGAAGCAATAGTTCTTTGTGCTGTCAACATTTATTTCAAATTTATTGCTTTTTGTTGTTGCATCCTTCTGTAAAAGAAAAAGAGAATACTTCAAGATGTCTCTGCAAAAGCTTCAGCTGTTAAGGAAGCACAGAAATTGTGTAGCTAAAGTATAGCTACAGAATATGTGAAAAGTAGAGTAAGGCCTTACCTTTCCAGAACTTTGGTCTTTCCAATAATAGAGTTTATAATCCAGGTCATGTTTGAAAATATCTCGAATACTTTGAAAGCTTCCATTGGGAAACGTATATGGTGTAAGTGGATCTTTGAACACAATGCTCAGTTTGGAATCTTTTTGTGTATAATTCTGGATCTCTGGTTTTCCAAGAATAGCTAAACAAGGATTTTTAAGAATTAAAAAGCTGGCATCATCTTTTCTATACAATATGGTTTTTTTCTTCTTCTTCCCTTTACTCCTCTTCCCTCCTCTGTTATAAGTTTGCAGAGCCAAAACAGTACAGGCAAATCCAAGATTATTAACAAATATTTGTATCTAGTATACAATGCTAATAAAAAGCTCTATTCAATGACGTGAGAGACAAATGATAACTAAGATTTTATGCAGTCCCCTGCAATGGGAAAAGCTGCATACCCGAAGATCTTATTCTCAGATATTAGTAGTGCTACTATAAGAACCTATAGAAAAAATCTTCAGGCCCAATCCAAACCTCATTTAAATCAGTGGAAATCATTCTGAGATAAAGTTTATGATAAGATTAAATTAGCAATCCTACTTACTCTGGTTATAAGGTGTGAATTTTTCTGAGACTGCAAAAGGTGGTTCTTCAAAGTTATCCATCCTTGAGGATGTTACAGACAGTATATGTGCTGTATAGGTCTCTTTTACATTCCTGAGCACATCAGTAACATCACACTCTGTTTCTGCTGTCAGAATACATTTTTTTTGTGTGTCAGATGTCTGTCTGAAAAGAGTAAGAAGTGTCAATTCTTTCTAAGCAGATTTTTTAAAACTATTTGTATACATTAAAATAGTATTTCCTCCTGCCTACAGTGTACAGATTTCCCTCACTCAGTGCAAAATTCTTGCAGGTGTACTAACCTGAAATGGATAAGGTAAAAACTCCAAAACACTATCCTGTAACATGTATAGTTCAAAGTGGAAGCAAGTGAATCAAATACAAGTCATGCTATTCATTATATAAAGAAGATGTTACTGGATACATATATGAATTGAAAGTGATAGAAAGCCATCAGTAGTTCAGATTCTGACTTTTTTTGCAGCTGACTTGCAATAAAAATATAAGGGGACTTAGATACATAAATCACTTTGAAAGTGTTATCCCTGATCAATGATGCATATGAAAACTATTGCCTAAAGAAACATCAGTTATCTTAAGAAGCTCTGCTCACATGAATATTAATTGTTTAATCTAATGACATCTCTTCATGTCACCTGTGTTTGCATCTGTGTGGGTATAAATGTCACTAAGAAACAGACAGTAGCACTTTCAGTTACAGAGTTGCATTATAAAAAGCAATAAAAATATAATAAAAGCATGACTTACTAACTTCTCTTGATTTTTAAATGATAAAAAGCAGGGTCATTTACTTGAGAAGTAATAATTAAACTTTGGAAAAAGTGTTAGCACCCCACTTTGCTTCCTAATAAATGAAAATAGAAAAGTAGATTTGATATTGCTGATTCTTTTCCCTGTCTTTGCTGGTGAACAAAGAATAAAAAATAATTAGTGCACTCAGTTGAAAGATGAAGAGTGTTGAGTGTTTGGAAGTTAACAAACAAATTTTCCTCAAAGTAGGTTAAGATCTGGCAAGCGAGCATTTTATTTAAGAGTCGCCTGAACTCCCTTCCCACGTTACCAGATTTCATATGATGTCACAAATCTGTGAGTTTCAGTGGCCTGCGGATGCTTTGAGAAGGGACAGAAGAGATTTGATGTTTGTAACAAAACAAACATAGGCTTTTAAATGTACACACAGATCAGAATGCAAAAACTTAAAATGTACTTAAGACAATCTTGTCTAAAGAAGTTCCTCAATATCAAAACTATATCTGATTCTGTACTGAATTTGGGGCAAAGAGACTTCAATCTTTTGCAAGCACAAATGGCTGGAAAGAAACTCCATGTTCACAAAACAGTTCACCTGGCAGACCGCTCGATAACATTCTGCGTCCATAAGAAACCTTTTTGTAGGATCAAGCTCTTAAGCCATGTTGTGCCATGCTGCTCAAGCATGTGCTTAAAAGTCTATTCATTTAATCACCCTTTTCAGATTAAAGGATAAAAAAGGGCATTGGACCATTGTACAGGTATTTAGCTTATTAGTCATGAGAGAACTCATTTCTAGACAGCTTTTATAGACAGAAGTGGTTACAGTACCACGTATTCATTATTATGTAGAAGAGTTGGTGCAATTTCCCTTTGGGGCATGTTTAATAATGGTCGGTGAATTAATAGGAGAGTTAGGTACCACACAGATTTATTACTGAACTTCACTGAAGTTTTAAAAGAAATGTTAGACACGTCATATAGGCTGGCTGTTCTTCATGGTCCACAGTATTTCATAACCTCTATAATCATGACAACAGACAATGCCTTGATAGAGCTAGACATAGCTCATTTTTAGTATTTCTCAGCACTTCGTTGATGGTGATTCACTGATTAGTATAAAATTGAGATTCATTTATCAGACACCTCCCAAGATTAAAGAATGAACAAAGACTCAGTTCAGACACCTTGAAAGACAAAAAGGTGACATTTTATCAAGTATATTTTGTATGGTCTGAGAGATAACTGCTTCAATGTACCCTGGCCCAGATCTCCAGTCCAGCTGGCCTGCACTCAACCCCAGAGCTGAAATATTGATCTAAAGGCGAGCTACCCATTTGTGAAGCGGATGAAACCAGAATCATGAATCAGATATTCCTACAGTTGGGTATGAAGAAGGTATAACTACTGGGTAGACAGTTTTCCTAAAATTCTCATTTTGGGGCTATTTTCCTGTTACACTCAGACTCAAAAATATTCAGACACACTCTATCTGCATCTTCTTCAATTGTCATTAATGTACACACTTTTGACGTTATCTACTTACCCATGTATTTCTACTGTGTAGAAGTAATCAGATGGTTTTGGTTGCCACCGTAGTATTGTTTTAAAATTGATCGAAGACCAAGTTATATTAACTGCTGTCGGTAGTTCTGGACTGCCTTTAAATACAGAAGAGAGTGCCATCAGTCACATTGCATACATCTCCTGGCTCCCTATATTCACTGTTTAGTTAAAAGAAGCTGTTGTTGCTACTTGCTGCTTTAAGTTCTGGGGGAAAAGGCTTGGTCTTGCCCTCTGGGCTCATGCTTGTCTTACTAAAAGAATGTGTCCTGGCAGAAGTGAGAAATATGAAACGTGTTTGGAGTTTGGAGTTCTGCCTAACGCTTCCTTCTACTTTTTTGACACACCACCTTTCCAGAGGCTACAAAAGCTTGAAGATATTCATGAGATTGTTGAAGCACCAAACAAATAGTTCAAATATGGTATAGTTCAAATTCATTCCTCGTTGTAGAAGCCATTACTGGTAGCTTCCTGATTTATTTTAGGAAGATAAATTCTTAAAAAAAAGAAAAAAGAAACCACAATAGTTGCCCTACATGCTTATATTGGAGAAGGGCTACCTCAAGCTGAAGTTGCAGCCTGGGCAAACGGGAAGAAAAGCAGAGGCGCCCTGCGTGCCCGCGGCGGCGGTTCTGGCGACATCCGCTCTGGGAACTGCCAGGGAAGAACCGCAGGGGAAAACCCCACACCGCAGGGAAGAGCCGCAGCCTCTGTAGCCTCTGAACATTAAGGAATTCCCTTGGTGATATCCTAATCATTTTCTAAATACAGCCTTCTCTGCCCCTTCTGCAAGCTGGAAACTGGAGGCAATGAAAAGAAACGGGGCAAATCACTCCCCATTACTGTTGGTCAGCAACCGACCTATGAAATGCCCCTTCCTCGCTCCCCAGCGCCTCCTCAGCTATCAAAATAAAGGATCTCCTTCAGAAAAGAAAGAAAGAAAAAAAAAAAAAGGAAAAACCCCAGCCCTTAAGGACCCAAGCGCTCCACCACCACCCGGGTCCTGAAGTGTAAGCGTGGGGGAGCCGTTACCCTGCACAGCCCCCGCGCGGGCACAGCCCCCCCAGGCGCAGCCCGCGCGCCACAGCCGTCGGCCCCCGCGCGCCACAGCCGTCGGCCCAGGCCCCGCCACAGCCGTCGGCCCCCGCGCGCCACAGCCGTCGGCCCCCGGCCCAGGCCCCGCCACAGCCGTCGGCCCCCGCGCGCCACAGCCGTCGGCCCCCGGCCCAGGCCCCGCCACAGCCGTCGGCCCCCGCGCGCCACAGCCGTCGGCCCCCGGCCCAGGCCCCGCCACAGCCGTCGGCCCCCGCGCGCCACAGCCGTCGGCCCCCGGCCCAGGCCCCGCCACAGCCGTCGGCCCCCGGCCCCTCCGGCGGCGCGGCGGCCCCCGGCGCCCCCCGGCCGCAGCCCCCTCCGTTACTCACCGGCGGCGGCGAGGCGCCCCAGCAGGGCGCACAGCAGCAGAGCCCGGCCTGCGGCGGGGGCGCACAGCATCCTCGGCGGGGCGAGCAGGCGGACGCACGGCAAAGCTGGTCGCGGTGAGCTGCCGAGGGAGCGGCCGGCGCTGCCTTATATATGCGGGCGGAGAGGCGGGGACTGCGGGCGGCACGGAGTCGGCGAGGCGGGCGGTGGGAGCGGAGGAGGCTCGCTCGGGGTCACGGGGAAGGGGAGCGGGGCTGGCGGAAGCGCTGAGACGTCGCCGCGTTGAGCAAGCGCGGGAGAGGGGATGTGCGGGGAAGCTGGTCTTCCCGTCACGAGAGGCGCCCCGAGGGAAGGGACGGCAGGTCCCCGGCGGGAGCAGTGGGAGAGGTCGCATCCAGCCCTGCCGCTGTCCCGCCGGCACAGGCCCACCTGGATGTGCCAGGAGCGCCCAGACTGCCCCTCCTGCCTTCTCAGTGTCGCCATACACTTGTGCCGCCCCCCCTTCACCCCCCGCTGGCGCTAGGGCGAAATATTGGCGAAAGTGGGCAGCACTCAAAGACCAGCTTCAACCACTGCAAAGCTTTGGCTGGCTGTCAAGGGCGAGGGGTGTTACCACGGCCCCTGCTTGGAAATGATAGCCCTGGAGGGCAGGTGATCCTGGGGAAGTGATGTTTGGCTAATTGACTTAGGCCCTGTGAGTTCTGGAGGGTTAAATGTGTCTGGCAGTTCCCATCTCACCACATGAGCCATCCGATATGGCCGTTCAGCCAACTCAGATCCTGGGTTTTCTCGCTCCACACGCATGCATATGTGAACTCTGTCGAGGTTCACTTGTACTAACAGACAGCAAATAACTTCCGAGTTAGAGATTTGTAACTCCAGCTCAAATAACTTCCGTTCAGAGATTTGTACTTCCCCATAAACCAGGAACCTCGTAATCATTTTCCTGTGAACTTGCTTTGGAAATGTATGTCATTTGCACAGGTAACTGAGGATCTGTCTCCAACAGAAGGTCTTCCAAATCTCAGCCTGCAGCCTTTGCCACATGCTCCCTGTCCTCTCTCATGTACATGTTGCTCTTTTTCCTGACACTGCCTTTCTGAGCACTTAAACGCTACTTTTGGTGGTGGCAGTTTGCTTGCTCCATTTTCGTCTAATACTCAAGCTGTAGAGGAAGCTAGGTTCCACTCTTGGTTCCTGAGTCTTGCACTGGGAAGTGGAAGGTAATGCTATGTAGCAGAGCCTACTAAAAACTGAAAGGGAGTAGATGCATTTTATAGTGTTAAGCTGAGTTTTCTTTTTATTCTGAGGCTGAACTTTACAATGTCTTGTACTGCAAAGATACAGGTAGGAGGAGAAGAGTAATGGGGAAGTTTCATATTTAACTGCCTTTTTATTTTCATGCTTGCCACATACTTAGATATAATCAGTTCTGTCTCAAAACGTAAAATAGATAGCTGTGGACCAAACTACAATATCCGTTTTGACGGGAGTCTGCATCAGAATTCATACAGTATGTCTCACGGTGCATCTAAACCCAGAATTTTAAATAATCAGCTTACCTTCACTGAAATCCAGCCATACACCTTCTGATTGTTCTGCCTTGTTTTTTATCAAATTTCAGTGTTGTCTCTATGCAGCTGTATGTCAGCATTACATCAGTCAAAAATCTTGCGTGCTCTTAACTTTGTATGGACTACTTATCTTGTGTAACTAGATTTTCAAGATTGTCATCTTATAAAATCACAGTTGATTTACAGGGAGAAATGATACTCATTTGTTTATAGAAGAGGCATTTATATAATATTTTAAATCACCTTTAAACTCTAATTCCAGTTAAATTTCTTTGCAGTTCAGTCATAAAGGATGGAAAGCAGGTCAGCTGTGGTTCCCAGTTTTTTTTGGAGATGGTCTCATTGCTCCCTTCTCATTTTCCTCACTCCTGTTTCCTCTGTCATGCCCTCTCATATCTGAGAGGTTCACAGGCTGGGAACCTTCCAGGCTCTACCCAGATTAACCAGGTTGACCAGTGTTACTTTATTCCAAATTCCGGCAAGATATTCCAGTATTCCCTAACATTAGGCTTTTAGATGCACCGTTCCATGCTGTGGCATGAGGGAAGGAGGCCATCAGTTTACCAGAGCAGTGGGAAGCAGGGCCTGAGGAGAAGGATGTGCGTGGATCAAGCGGGGGCGGGGAATTGTGTGGTTGGGGGAAATGGTGTAACTTTACCAAGCTAGTCATACTGAGGGAAGGAAGTCAAGGGGAAAACTGGAGAGATGGGGCTGGGGGGAGAGAGATAGGATGCCAAGGGGACAGTGAGGCTAGAACAGGCTGGGAGGGGAAAGGGTGATGGACAAAGGAGGAAAGCACTCAGGTGAGGAACAGCTGCTGCCGCCGCCTTTGCTCTCCTTTCTCCTCTTTCATCAGGTCTTGGTGCAGATTTGACCAAAGGACGACGTGCGCAGCGCTGCCTGACTCCAGGCACCACTGGGGGCAGAGCAGCCCGGCCTTGCCCGACATGGGCCGCTGCCTCCCGGAGCTGAGAGTCTCTGCTCGGCAATTAGTGATCTCACTGTGACATTCTAGGTCACATTTCCTGTCCACCTCAGTCGTATTTCAACAGCACCTTTAGGACAGAAAAATTTCCCACTATTTTAAAAATACATTTCTAGAGGCAGGCAAGCATTTCGCTGACTTAGAGCTCTTGCAAGTTGTTTAGAAATTCAGAATTTGGCTTCTATGGTGGAATGTCAAAATGTAAGCATCTACAGTGTACATGTCTATAACGGATTTAGTCATTCTCTGCTCATTTTACAGTCAGCAGGGGAGAATTTCATTCCTGAAGTGAAATGCATATTTTCCTAGTACAGACATCTAAGGCAAATCAGATTCATCCATTTACATATTGAAATAAATGGGAGATTTCTATTGCTGGAGGCCAGGATCTTCCTGTGTGTTTTCTGAATATGCAGGAAACAGACACATGCGGGAGCGCAAGCTTGGCTGCATGCCCTGGGGTAGGGAGAGGACCGTTTGCCCTCTGTGTGCACCTCTGGCGAGTTCACACTGGAATCGAGGTTATTCACCACTGGGAAAGTTTCACAGATTAGGAGCAGACTCTACAAATTTTCGTTCCTTAATAGGTATACCGTGGAACCAACCCGCAGATGGGTTATTGGTCATTATATAATGTTAATCAAGGCATTTTTAAACCGCATATTGATTATGGGAATGGTGAGAAGAGAAAGGAAACTAAACCTGTGAAATCCCTCTCTTTTGGAGAGGTGCGTATTTTTATGTGTATCGTACGATCTTCCAGGTCTCTAAACTGGTTAGCTTAGAGATAGCTAGGAAAAAATTTCTTGCTTAGCAAAGCAATTTCCTCATAGGCTTTCTATACTATCATATATAGTTGTTGACGTAGAAGTGGAATGCCTCAAATAACATCAATAACAGATCAGTTTCCTTATGTTGATAGTTCTGCAATATTTTAAGTAAAATTTTATAATACTTACTAATGTTTTGAAATTTTGTGGTGTTACAGAACATTCATCATTCCTTGCTTGCATTAAAGTCAGCAATATTGTCATGCCCAATACTGTAAATTTTACTCGTGTGAGTAAGGTCTGAAATCTCCAAGAGCTTTTTCCAAAATGAAATTGCTTATATTTGTTCCTTTCAGTTCGCTCTTTTTTTTAAATGTGTCTCAGTGACCCATATTATTGGGTAATGAATTTATCATATGCAATTAATTTTATTTAAGTAGATAAAAGAAAAGTTTAGGGGGCAACCTCTGACTTGGTACCTGCTTCTAGAAATGTCTTAACATTTCTCTAGGAAATATGTTGTGTCAAATATAGTGATATAAAGGCATACATAGACACACAAATACCACTACCTTTTAAACATTGTTTATGATCAGTACTATAATTAATATATTTGGTAACTAAATAGTTTTGTCAGCTAAAACATATCTGTATGTAGTGCCACTAAATAGGCTGTGCAATTCAATAGCACTGTGTATACCTGGCATAACTCTTATTTGTTTTTTCTTTTTCAATTCCAGCCAACTTGCTAAAAGATTTCAAAAGTCCTGAAGTGTGAGCAAGTTTACATCAATGCTTTCTGCCTTTGCATGCAAGTGCCTTAAAATTCTTAATTAATATAGATTTATTATATCCTGTGAGTTGTATTGCACCCATTTTGTATGTAGGGAGGACCCAACCTTTCCGTGGACATACTGAAAGCCTGTGGTGAAGTCAGGAATGTATGAGGTCTTGATTTTATACCAATTTCTGTTCCTGTGCCATAATCACAAGACTATACTTCCTTTTTTATTAAGCAAAGAAAAATTTCTATCTGTTGAAATTCTTTAGTTTAGAAATCTAGAAAACATTTTCTACAATTAGAAAAATGTAGATTCAGTATTTAGATACTTCTATAAATCTTCAGAAAGCCGAGTAACTGATGTGCCCTAATGTTCTGCACCAAGGCATGGAAGGTGGATATGAGAACTAACCTGAGAGTTCATTAGTTGCATGTAGCGGTCCAAAGTTAAACCTGTCACTGAAAAATTCCACTGTGCACTCTGATTATTACTGGCCAATTTTCATAGCTGCTAAACAGCTGCATTTTCTGTAATTGTAACATGAATTGTAGGTTGTTAGCACACTGAACAGCAAGCCAGAAAAGTTAGAGAAACTACAAACAAATAATAGATTTAGGGCTTATCTAAAAATGGCTATATTGACAAAATTTGTATAGCAGTATTTGTAATTAGGAGGTTTTGTGTAACATTGTAAAATTTGGTAACTAGTCCCCCTTTTTATGTACAGAAATAGAATTAATGTAATTTTACTGTCTCCCGTGGAAAGCAATGTGATAAAATTAGTGTAAAGGAGTGAAGAATCAACTCTTCTTATCTCTTATATCTAAGAGTAGCAGTGTTGTTCATTTCTGAAGCCTCCACACCAATGAACTTCTTAGTGCAGTAAATTTCTTGTGCATGTGTGGTTAATTACTCTATGACTCTAAAGCTGTTTTGTGATTCTATGAAATCACATGTAACTTAACTGAAAATTATACAGTTACACTGGTATAAAACTACTTTAAAATTTAAATCCGGGTCTGATATTAATGGAACTTCCTTTCACTTGCTGAAAGAAAAATGAATAAGGCAAATCAATATCAACAAAATAGATATTTCTCACAGTGGAATCACATGTACAATATGAATTACTGATTGATATTAAAACACCTCAAGCAAATATTTTTATGGGTTTCTGATACTGTACTTTTAAAATTTGTTTTGCCACCATGTTCATCATACACACATTCCCTCGCTTACCATACTGTTACTTTAAAAACAGACACTAACAGAAGAACAAATCTTGTGGGAGTTTTTGAGTCTGGACTTGCTCTGGGATCTCCCAGTGTGGCAACAGTGCATGTGTGGGAGGCAGGGGAGGACTCCCAGGGTGGGAAGCTTTGAGCCTTTCCAACAGTGAAAATTCTCATAGACATTTCTTTGGTGTTAATTCAAAATTGCTGGCGGCTTTCCTGTTTCTTACTCACAGTGTGATGTGTGATGCATTCATCATCTTTTTCAAAAAGTTTTTTGAGCATTATTTCTTAGAAAGGAATTCAATGTACAGATGTGTGTACATTTAACTTTGTTGTCATCAGAGATGCCTTGGGGTAAATGAGGTTGTGTAAGCATACACAAAAATTTAAGCTAAATTGCTAAATGTAAACTATTTGCTTAGTTTGACTTATGGGAGACTTTATAAGTGACACTCTCCAGCTCATGGGCAAGTAATATCAAGTAGTAATAAATGTCATCAAAGCTCAGCGGAAACTATGGTGCTAGAGAGAAATCCTAAATTGTATCTCCTGTGCCTGCCTGGTCTTGGTTAGCCAAACCAAACTATTGTTATGTGGCATATATGGTGTTTGACACTGTAATGCTGTCAGTCCTCTCTTTGCTCCAGACCTTCCAGCACAACAGTGGAATAGCGTCTTAGAATAATTCCTTTACCCCAGAATGTCTTAATAACAGGAGTTAGTCTTGCAGTTCTTTGGAACATCCCTCGTAAGATTTTTTTTCCAAATGATGACAGACACTAATGCAACTACCAGATCTTGTTTACTTATGTTTTCTTCTCATGCTTGTGAGAGGATTCCTTGGTAAAGTCAGTGGCCCTAATCCCAATTAGCTTGGTTTTACAAATTTAATCTCCTCTGACATTAGTAGAGGTACTCATTTTAATATAAGTAGATCAGAATGATGTTTAACATCCTGTCACACAAACCAATATGCATTCTTTATGCATTGGCAAAAAAAAAATCAACTTTTTTTCCCCAGAAATTTATTTTGTGGCTGTTTTCTGAGTATAAAGTGGCTAAATTAAGAAAAATGCAACGTAAATAATAAGTAACAATAAAACCTGTGGTGGCATCTTTTTTTCATATTAAATCTGGTCTCAGCTCATGACTTTTCTATGAAGTAATTATAATAAATTAATCCTACCAGTTAGTTATTTACAACAGCTAATAAAGATTATTTCCTTCCCCCCATAAATGTTTTAAAAATGCTCATCTTTTATATTAGATGTGACATATATAACTTCTCCATGAAGACACTGTAAGTCAAATTCAGTGTTCCTTAAAAATTTTTCTTGTGAGCATGACTTGAAGGTCAGGTAAAACAGAGCTTCAGTTTGAAGAAAATATAGTCCCTAGGTTGTCATTACACCCATTTTAGGAGCTGTAATAGAGAGCAAGGCACACTGTACTGTTTGACTTGGCTATTGTAATGTTTAATCCTCTAATACAGCTCTCTTTTTTGGAGTCATTTGATATGAACAAAAAACATTCCTGTACTGAAGCTACCCAGCAAACTTAAATTGAGAGTTTCTTTAGCATGCTGCATCTGTGTTCCTTGGTACTACGTTACTGTTGTGAAGCTTCCTTCATTGTTGACCAGGGAGTGAAAAGATTATAGATGGTATATTGTATCTGTTGGAAGATGGATCAGCTTAGCTATAAGAGAGTAATTCTGGATTTGGTAATCGAACGGAACTAGCCTGATACACCACTGTAACTCCCAGCTGTAGCTCATCTGTTCTATAGCCTGAAAGACTTTGTTCTGAAACGGTTTCTCCACCTCCAAAGTTTGCTTTCATGTATCACGCTAAGGGGGCGTCAATGGGCTTTTCAAACACAGGGCTGACTTCTTAAAAATATACCACAGGAGTTCCTGTTTAGCACAGGAGGACACAGACAGCTTTTGACTATTGTGTACTTTGAATTACAGTCTATACACTGATAATTACTTGACATAGATATGGCTTTGCTTCTCCAGCAATCAGCCAGTAGATTTCTGTGTTCTGTCAGTACCTGTACCATCCCAATACTGCATTTTTCTCATCTGTAAAGAACCCTAGTCAAGCACAGTTGCATACCCCAGTTTCTAAATTACTATAGTTCCACTACAAGGCTCAGCACTGATTACCTCCTTGACTGGAGGCAGCCCTTAAATGCCCAGTCCCCTGCGACGGGAAATGATTGGTTTGCAATGATATTACATATCAGTCACAGTACAGTTTGTATGTTGAACTTTCTAGGTTCATATTGTAATGATCTTTGTAAACATATATGATACAATCCGTAGATTCTAACGCCTTGTATTTCTCTTTTCTTCAGAAAACCAAGTATGCCAACGATAGCTAGAACTGTACTTCATTAAATATTATAGTTACCTTACTGGTTAAAGAAGGATTTTTGCTTAAGGATTTTGAGATAAATAATAGTATATCTTTCAGAAAAATACAACTCAAGTCACACCTTATTCTTTAATAAAATCTTTAATGCATAATAGAAAGAACAATATCCAAACACTAGGCATATTATCTATTTAACTTCACATAATGGATTACTATTTACTGAATAATTAAATATCACAGTAAAACAACTTTATTTTAAACAACAATTATGTAAATAAGGCATAATATTCAGTGAAATTAGAGCATTTGTCCCCCTAGAGTTAGGCCTGGAATCTTCTTATAAAGGATTTAGAACAAGGAAAATATTTCAATGGCTAATGCAGCACCATTGGTTTGAGCTTAGACTTAGACATCATGACAAGAAAGGGTGAACACTACCTTCCAGATGCTGTGAGCAAAACAAGGATTTGAGTCTTGAAGCTCTCTGATGTCAGTCAGTATTGACTAAACCAACTGGCAGAGACTCTATCCCTCATTAGATGTTCTATGCAGCTTCAGCTTGTTTGTCAACTCAAATAGTAGATATCAGTGTAAGGATCTTAAAATTTTAGCTCTCTCAACAAACTACGCAAAGGAGAGGCAATTGCTTTTCTTAATCAGCTTCTTAGCTGTCCAGTATAAAGAAAAAGAAACATCTTAGTTGTGATGAAGGAGAGGTAGGGTCTGGAGTGGTTTTCTTAAATATCTGTACACTTGCCTTTATGGACACATACATTTTCTGTATTTGAACATCATAAATACTTTTAACAAACCTGGTTTAAGGTTAGCATGATTACAGCACAGCTGGTAAGAACTAAGGTATTACATTCCTGTGTGTGGAGCAATCCTCCTGCAGCAGCCAGCGCCCAAACACATTCTTTCGCCATATCAGAGAGTTAACAGAGTTCATGTCTACAGACCTATGTGGTTTGACTTAGACGTTAGTAAAGCATGAGCGAAAGTAAACTTCCAGTAACCACTATTTAGCTGGAAAAGTTGTGGTTTGCAGCAAAGTACTGAATGTCGACCCTGAGAGTCTCAAGAAATTTAAAACAACTGTGCCATTATATTTTGCTTTTTAATGTGTAAGGAGTTGAGTTAGGGTCCGTAGTAGAGCTGTAACCCTGGTATTCTAGTGCTGTTGATTTTGAAATGTTTGATGAGCTGTGTTTGGAGCTTTGTGAGTGTATTTGAATGGAATGCAAAGTAGACAGGAAAAATGTTCTTAGGTTGAGTGTTTTCATTAGAACAAAGAAGAGCTAAAAATGGGTAGCACTGTCTTGTCTGAATTTCAAATGCTTTTGCTTTTGCTCATAAAGAACCTGTATTTAGTATTCAGACAATTCTATTAACAGCTAGAAATAGCCTACACTTTTATTTCTTTGAAAAGCTGATGTTATTTGGAGTCCAGTTATGCTTGTTCTTTCTCCCTGATATTTAAGTTCAAAATAAAATCGGCCCAGTTTTTGTTTCCTGCTACTAGTCTTCATCTTCTATACCACACTGGGCGATAGTGATTCCTGCTGATACCAGCAGGAACATCTTGGACTATGCATCTCTCCTGCAGCTCCTAATTTGCTTTCTCTCGATTTAAACAGTGCACTTGCTATCTGACTAATACAACAACTGTCAGCATAGGAGGAAAAGTACCTCCATATAAAGATAAAATACTACTTCGTTATCTAAGATATCTAGACAGTAAACCCCCCCCCCCCCCCCCCCCCCGTAATCTTCCAATTACAAACATAGGCTCCTCAGTGCTTTGGTGAACGAGGAGTAGTATGTCGGTTGGTAACAGGTCCCCAGATTAGCAGAAACTTTGAAGTATAGTTCCCAGGTCTTTTTCATATACTGTGTGCCCTAGGACTTCAAAGGATTTTCTACATCTCCACCAGTCAACTTAACCTAGTTCCATAACAAATACTCTGATGTGGAATGAGAGCATCCAGAGGGGGAACAGCATAGATTCTCTGGGTCCTCCTTATGAAGAAGCAGCCCTTAACCATTCTCTACATCAAGAATTTATGTACTAGACTGAAATAGAAGAGATAGAGTTTGAGTATCGTGCTCATTGAAAATCAGATTCTCCTGAACAGTATGTGCAGAAGGCATCCTTTCAGAAGCAATCATAATCAAAAGCCAGAAGTTACAATGAATAGGAGAAACTGATAGTCATCTCCTAGGACCGTAAGTGACAATTGATATTACTGTGCAGTACTTCTTTATTTGTAAAATAGCTTTTCCATCACTATATAGCAGGTTATTTACTAGATTTGATTAAAAAAACTAAAACCGAACCCAGCATTTTCTATAATCACATTTAACTTGAACAAAATTTAACATACATTTCACAGAACAAAAGCAATATTTAATTCAAAATCCATGACAGAGACGTAAGAATTTGAGAACTTGATGTTTAGCAACTTGAGAAGTATGAAAACACTGGAGTTCATGAATACAAAATGAGATTTCCTCATATATGATGAAGTCCAATTTATTAAAAAATAGTAGAATGCTTGATCTTCAGCAGATGCAGTATGCAACATTTGAGCAGAGGGTTCAAAACAGGACCAGTATACTTAAAGTCTCCCCTTCTAACTTCTCAGACACCCAGGGAGTCTAAGGTTCGAAGAGTATGCAAAGGAAGTATCTTCTGCTGCTGCAGTTCAGTGCAATTGCTGCTTTTGGGGGGAGGTGGCATAAGAGAAAGGGAGCAAAATAGAACAAAGTAGTGTCTGATAATGATGCAGAGGCTTACTTACATTCATGCAGATAGATACATATAGCACAGCATACCTCATGCTTCATCACATCTGCCTATGTCCAACAGTTAAGGTTACTGGAGGTAGTTTCAGTTTTTTAGTGCAAGTCATCTGCAGGGAAAAAAACACTGACTTTCATAAATGTAACTCACATAGTTTCTGCAGGTGCCTTTGCAGCAGCAAAGCTTAGAGTATACACTCAATAACCACTCCCTGCCCTAGCAGTACTTCAGTTTTTGCTAGATATGGAAAGATTAGGCAAGATTTTGCTTGACATGGATAGATTTGCGTTTCCTTGTGAATAATCTGTAGCATCTATGCTGATCCTTTGCTTTACCAAATATAACATTGTGCAGTATGTACAAGAGACTGAAGATAGCTGAAGGTGTGCTAACAGTCCCACTAAGGGTAAAATAGGCACTATGGGCCTGCTGTTGCTGTCCTCAACAGCATTTTCATTTTCCTGTTTTGTTTTTTTTTACATGATCAGCCCCAAAAAGTTTTCCTGAAATGCTTTAGAAAAAAAGGAGGCATAGAATTCTATAGCACCCGATTCTAACCTTATATGTTGCCTTCCCTTGTTCTTAATCTGGTTGGAAATTTAAGAGCCTTGTAATTAATATGTAAAAATGGCTAGGCAAACAAAATCTTGAATTGCATTTTTCAGACATTTCACAGGATCCTTTCCTCCCTCTGTGCTCTGATCCTGAGAGAGGCATGCTTGGCATAGGCAACTCTTGACATACAGCAGAGGCTTGAGTTAATACTGGAATTTTCAAATCTCAGGAGGAATTCTGCAGTCCTTTGATCCTGAGGTGTTACTTTTTTAAACACATTGTACTGCCAGGCAGAGAGAGTCATTAAATGGGGGAGGTGGAATTCCAGTATGAGAGGCCAGAGCTGGCTGGATTTCAGTTTCCAAACTCTTTTGACACAATCCTCACGTAGTTGCTGCACAGTTCTGCTTATATCCGGGCTTGCTGTCTTGTGTCAAGTCCAAAACTATGTCCCCAGAACCTGAAAGGCTGTCTCCAATCCTTGTGCTGTGGCGGCTCACGTATTTCTGAATACTCTGTGGATTCTTGTCCAAAAGACCAAGTCATTCAAAGTTCAGTTGCTTCTTTTGAAAAGACTGCCTGAATTAATTGGGAAGTCATGTGTAGTGGTGTGCAAAATACACACACAACTAACAATTTCAATTCTGTAACAGGTTTTTGGATTAAGTACGCATTGAGAATTTCCTCTTTCATTACTTCAGCTAATTACTAAACCTTCATATGATAAAGATTATGCTACTTTCCTCTTGAGGGAGGTAGCACTAAGAACTGGAAAATGGACGCTTTCTGAATATAAATACAGGCTGCTTTGTCCATGGATTGACTAATGCATCGCTCAGTGATTCATTCTAACCAGGAATCTGACACACATAATACTCTAGTATTCACAAAAGCTTTTATGTGCCACTTGAAAGAAAGGATGGAGACGGACACTTTCTCGGTCCTGGCCTTGATGGCGCAGAAGAGGGTAGAAGTCTAAAGAAACTAACGGAAGTACTTGTAGAAACACATTTTCTTGCTGCCAGGAATGAAACAGAGGCAAATTTTGTTCTGTCTCTTGGGTTATTCACTGACCAGCAGTGTAGACTTCCATTTGAGAAAGGTAGGCAGGGGAGCAGCTTTTATCGATCTCTTTTCTGTTGCCTGTAACTACAGTCATAACCTGCCCTAGTTTAACCCTGAAAGAAAAGTCAGTTATTTAAAAAGAAATGTTGTAGATAAAAATGGTGTTAAGCTGAACTGACACACCGGTTAGCGTACACACAAGCTCTACGTTTTGCCTAGATCAGCTGGCAATTATGACCTGTGCTGACATGTTTCTATGGTTGTTGCTCAGCAACAAGTCCCCCTTTCCGCTGTGTTTTTGAAGGCATTCTACTCAGCTGAGTTCTCCAGCTCCTTTTCAGTCCTGTCCCACTAACTCTCCCAGGTTCTCTCTCTGCCAGTATAGGAGTGGAAAGTGACTGATACTGCTAAATACAATGGAGATGTCTTAGATGATAAAAATTATAGCCTTTCATTAAATAGAATATGTTGCTGTATTGGACAGAGTTAACATTAGATTTTTTTTATTCTTATTTATTCTTCAGAACAGTAATTCCAGATGAAAATTGTTATATTAGTTTGTTTTCAGACAAAAGGGTAATTCAAATAAGAAAAAAATATGTCAAGTATACATTAATTACTTCTGTTCTTAACTTGTTTTTTCCTGTACACTTTACCTGTGTTCGATAAGTGAACTGAGCTGTAACAGCAAAGCTGGCATATGCAGACAACTGTAGAAAGCCTTTGTCTGGGAAAGCTATCAAGGTCTAACTGTATTAGTGTAAATCCAGCTTCACACTCAAAATATTAATCTGTCTGCAGCTTTCATTTTCTCTTCATGACATTTTTAATTGCAAAAAACACATTTGAATTGAGTATATCCAGAGACATAACTCCAGCTTTATGAATATTTTTGTCATTGTTCTTGGAATTATTACAATCAGTATAACGTCTTTTTATTTTTCTTCTTTTTCTTTCAAGTGTATTTATTTTGAAGATGAGTGGCCCAATCTTTCACTAATTTCCCTTCAATAGTGCTTTCAAAAGAAAGACAATAGAAAATAGTCATCTCAATTGCTTCTGTGCTACTTCAGGTTCAGAGATTTTCCTCTTACACTGCTAGCTCACATGTACTAACTTTGTTGTCCCAATTTATATTTCCATTTTTTCAGATACATCTGATGTCTGGAAACTTTATTCACCCTATTGATATAATCTCATGAAAACAGCAATGCCATATGTGCCACTTGAGGAAAACACGCCAATATTGTTGCACATCAGTAATCTCTGGATTCAGAAAGCGTGTACTGTTAAGGCAGATCAAAAGTCACCTTCCAGTCTTAAAGAAGCATAAATTCTCTCCAGATCTGAGAGAGAAGAGGTTGTTATCAGAACAATCAGAAGATTTTTCAATTACAAGGCATGCTTATAATTTGAAGGTGTATAATCCATAACAAGTTTGAATCTGAAGAACTTGGAAGTGAGTTTTAAATCTACTTCTAATTCATTTGCATCTATTTGTAATCTTAAGTAGTTGTGCAGATCCATTAAAAGGACACATATTGTAATCTTGGTAAGACTGGCTATGTGACAGCTTAAATTCTATGGAATTAATTCATTGATGGAAAGGAGAAGAAAATCAGCTACAAACTTTCTAAGCCTCATGTTGTCTAATGTGTCTGTGTGATCTGATAAAAATGCACATATCCACTTATGCATTTTCACTTTTGCTACCAACAATAAGGATACAGGGCTGCCAGTGAAAATGAAGGAATTTTCAGGTCTAATTTAATATGGACTTAACTATGAGTCTGCATTTATTCTGTGGTAGAATCTCATCCCCAAACCACCTCTTTCCCATTTCCCAATTGTGTACTATATTAATATAGAGAGCAATGAGAGATATTCCCAAATATAATTTTCTGCTTGACAGATGAGCTTTCTGTAAAGCATCTATTTCAAACATTTTGATATTGATACTCTGAAATTCTACAGTGCATATTTTAATGCATATGAAGAACCAAGTGACCTTGCTTTATTGTTCTCAGAGCCTGGCCACCACCAGTAATCAGCACCAAACCTGTGTGCTAGGCTTTTGTTATTTCAAAACTCTATACTGTTTCTGCTGTTTGGTCTCAGCTAATTTCTTATGTGTATAAAGTAATATATTGTTCTTTAAAAATTAACTAAAATGACTTCTAAAAGGTCTTTGAAGCAGCATTAGTAGCACAGTTGACAATTACTTTCTCTTTCCCGTTAATATGAAAACTCCCCCTCAGCATTGTTGCCATTTGACTTGAAGGTTGTCTCTTCATCCTAGTAACACTGAAGATTAATGTATTTCTATATGTTAAAAATTAATTGCTGTGAGTATGCTGTGCTGCCATAAAATATTGCAAATTCGTTGTGCAACAGAGGAACATTTACAGCTTGTATAGACAAGTTGTTGCATCTGCCTTATAAGTAAACATATCCTTGATTTTTAGATCATATATTTCTAAAAGTTTGTTACCTGAACTGAATTTCAGAAGCAAATCAATCGAACTGATACATGCTTTTAGCTTTACTAGTAAGAATGAATAGTGTTTTAAGTAATCCAACAGAATGCCCAGCTGCTATAAGCATTTTAATAATAAAATAATCCATTTAATGAATGGATGAATATTCATTTGGTAAATTTATTACCATTCCAATTCATGGACAAGCAAAGACCATCATTTTGAGCTTTATCACAGGTACATAAGATACATAACAGTTAAGACATTTCATAACCTGCCACAGTTATTTTAAGTATACACTGGTGTTGCAGCAGCAGGATTTACAGGATAGCTGACATGCCTGGCAGTCATACACATTTTTAAGAAAATCTTATCTAAACCCATTGATTGAGGTTAGATGATAAAGAGGTCCTTACTAGAGGGACCGTTGCCATTACTCAGAAAACACATTGCTCAGAAACATTGCCATTATTCAGAAACAGTAGTAATAGCTCATTGCCATTCCTAAGAACAAAGCTGCAGAAAAGATAAAAATTGGAAATTATTTTTTAAAAGATGTGTAAGGACAACTTGACTCCAATTTATTCTCAGTAGTTACCTTTTTGTTCACCCGCTGGACGCCATTAATTATGAATCCATATATAACTTTTTTAGGTACATGTTACTACCTAAATTCTATTACTCCCTTTTATGCTTTTTTGGAGTAGAAGTGTTGCTTGATATGTCTTTTCATGTGCAGCAGTGAGTCAGAAGTCTATGACAGAGACAGGATGTCTGAAGTAGCATCATGACATGACATCAGAGGGAAGTTTAGAGGCTGGGGCCTTTCAGCATATTAGGACAGTCTTTGTAATGTCCTAGTGCTGTGCTGGATCTTAAATTAAACGGATCTGTGTTAAAGGCCTGTTGTCATCCCCTCTTATAATCGCCATGTTCTCAGAAACCAGTGTGCATATGCAAATGGGATGTTATTAATTTCTGAATTACAAATGCACAGTTATGATTCAGTAGTGTCATACATCCACTTTTTAATGTGTAGAAGGCTACACAAAAGGTGAGTCATAGAAGAAATGGGCCTGGGTAAATTAGTAAAAAATAAGTCTAGCTAATTCAGTTAAGACTACTTTGGTTTTGCTGTCATGTGTGGGAGAACAGAACCAGGCCGTGAAGTTAGTGGAATTAATCGTATTACACTTCCTGTATTAGCAACAGCTGCTTATTTGCTGCATGATTTTATTCCTTCTTCTCTGTTTACAATTACTAGTCATGTCCTTGTTCTCTTTTCTTAAAAAGGCAATTTTTAGAAGGTAAAAAAGGACAAACCCCTGTGAATTACATGACGATTTAAATAGCTATTTCCAAACATAGTAATAGACTGATTTAATTGGAAGGCGTTCATTCACAGGAATGTCTCCAACAGTGACCTAGTCCACATGTGGAATCAATATTATTTAGCTGAAGACTGTCCAGAGAGAACTTCTTACTCTACTTTATGCAGCATGGATTAAACTGGGAATTAAATGAGGAACTCGCCCACCTCCCCCCATTGCTTGATTTCTGATCTAATAAATACAAACCAAGAAAATGCTCTTAGAGAGAGAGATATGGTTCATCTGTGCGTTTATCTCATTGTCTGGCTCTCACATTACTACACAGGTCTTTTACTCTTCTCCAGACTTATTCTCTGTTAACAGTGCCATTAGTACAATTCCCTTGAAACCTGGAGACCAAGTTCGTGATGGAATACTTCTGTACTTGGAGTACAAGGGATACAGGGAAAACAGCCATCCTCATTTTAGAAAGCCTTTAACTTAGAAGTGTTGTTTTTAAGACAAACAGTGTTTTTAAGTCACTGTGCTGAGTGTGTTAATTTTTAAGGGTTTGAAACAACTTGCAGGAAACAACCAATCAATCATACCATTTTTGTAGCATATCGCTTTGTAAGGAATACAAAGCTAACACCATCACCAAGAAGAATTTCCACTAGGAATGTATTCTTCCCCCCCTTTTTAAAAAGAAAACATTAAACTGAGAAATGTGCAAGTAATTTAACAGTATAAACAGCTCAAATAATTAATTTCTAAGTGCACTCAAGTTTTAGTAATATGATATGATTACAGCAGGGACACTTTTTTCCATAATAGTGAGCCTTTGCAGGAAAGAACACTTCTATTAAAATGAACATAATGTTTTCTTTTGCTGTTGAGCATTTGGCCTTTCAGATTTTCTAGAGAGCTCTTTTAAGGAATAACACTCAAACTGAATAAGCTGTTAAGGAAGTGACAGGTTTGCAAATGGAGAGGTGAATCTGACACAACTGTTGCTAGTTGTGTTCATTTTCAGGACTGTGAATTCCTGAAGTCTCTATCTACAGTCTTAAATTTATTTAGAATGGAAGTGAGCACTCTAGATACAGGCAAAACACGGATGCAGGTCAGTAAAGAGGTCAGGGCTGAGGTCATCAAGCTCACTCAGCTGCCTGTGATCAACGGGAAGGTGGGTGTGTAGGCTCCTTTGCTCTTTTCCACAGACTGGTGAAAAAGATTATCTCAACTCTACCTCCACACATCCCTCCAGTTTACAGCCTGCTTACCTGAACTTTGGTCATGCTTTATACTACATCTTTATATTACATTACTTTTAACCATACCAGATTGTACAATCATGCTCAAGACATAATAATGCTTGCACCATTCTTTTTTTTTCCTTTCTCATTGTATATTTTTCTACAACCTTTAGTCTGCTTTTGCTTCAGACAGCTTCTGTTTTCCTCCAGATACACTTCTTGACTCCAAATCCTTCTTCAAAGGACCCAGTTGAGTAAGTCTTCAGAGTTTCTTCTACATCTTTGTTTGTAAAACCTACGTAAGTCTACAAAACTCTATTAATGATTGTCAGCCACTGGTGGGAAAACACCTGAACTGTATCACTCTGAAACTCTCTCAAACTAGATTCTCTGTAACATAAATCAAGACCACTTGGAACAATAGTATGTCTCATTTACTTTACTAATTAACACCCTGAGAATGAGATTTCTTCTGCAGTTCACTGGTAGTTCTTAAAAAAAAAAAAAAAGGAAAAGAAAGGGAGGATCTCTTCCGTTCTAAAAGACTTGAGTCTCAGCCAGAAACTTACATTCCTTTCTTCTCCTACGCTTCTCCTCTGTCTTGAAGTGACAAGACTGAAGGTTTGTAGCAATTTCCTGTATGCAGATCTTACGGATCCCACTAACCAGAATTCTGTCGCTGCTTGGGACCTGTTTGTATATGTTTACTTTCACAGTTCTTGTCTGAATGTTTATATTCAGTATTTGGGATATATTACATTTTAACTACATTCTCTTTTGGTATTTTGAAGTTTCTGGTAGATGCATGTGGTTGGTCTTAGGGGAATTTTCTGAGCTTTTTGGGTATTGAGAAGCATTTCCGTATGAAAAAGCTATAAAGAAGACCTTGTTATTATGAATTTTGATATCATTTCCACATTTCAGTGTTTCAACATACGCCTTACTCTTCTATTTTTATCTGCTGTATTTACTAACTTGACAGCATAATCTAACAATTAAATCTGGGTAGGAAGAATCCGAGATGACAATTTCCACCTCTTACCAAGAGTGTTTATGTATCTTTGGGCATGGAAGCTTTCTTGGAATCATTTTTCGTTTCTGTAAACTGGTGATGTGTTTTATTTTCCTTTTCTCATTCTCTTCCTTTTGGAAGTTGATTAAAGTTTGTGTAGTTATTCAGGTGCAGCTGATAGGAAGGGGCTAATGACTGGGTATTGCTGATACATAGCCTTACTTTTTATCACTTCAATCCTACAAAGACTTTTTGAGGAAAATTCATGCAGCAGCTAGTGAATATGTTAACATTTTAGAGACTTTAATAATAAAAGAAATGTTGCTGAAAGTCCTTATAAAATCATCTGTTCTGACTTTGAGTTCAGAAGGAGTAACTGGTGGTATAGAATCTCTCCCACAATTAAAAAAAAATGAATTTATAGTTCAGGTTACAAAGATCTCTATTATACTGTCAGCTCAGTAGAACAGCCTGATGGTGCTTACAGGAAGACTGTAATGCAGAACTTATCTCAGTCTCTTCAAGGATTCACTGGCACCTCCATCAGTTTCCCACATCTTCTGGAATGAAATGAACAGTTTGCAAGGTAAGTTTAGGTGAATTTGGAGTCATAAGTAGCTCTTCCAATTTTCTGTCCACTTCCACATAACAGCATAAAACACACTGTTTGACCACCTCCAAATGTTTGTAGACAGAGAGGACAGACAGACAGAGAGAGAAATGCAACTTGTTTCTGGAGAAGACCATCTATCTGAAGTTTTCAGAACGGGGAAGGTAAAGTGGGAGAGGAGAGGCACAAAGGGTGATCAGAGATCAAGGAGTCTTCATTTTAGATAGGAAGATGTTGAAATCAATGGGACATTACCTCATTCAAAAGGGAGATGGCTCCCAAAAATATTTTTCCTCTTGTGTGGTGCTAAAATATGACTTCCAGGTGTCAGTATCAGCAAGGTCTTCTGTGACTGAGGGTTTTTTTTAGTATCATCTGAACAGTAGTTTAGTCTGAAATCTGTACAAGTTCATAATGATTATTTTCAAGGTATCTAACAGTGCAAATATCTTTCTGCAGCAAGGTTGTAGTGAAGAGTACCTCAGTACATGGGTAAACAGTCACAGAAAGCTCCTGAAGGCCTTAAGATTGCAGTTTAATTTTGTGGGAGGCAAACAAGAAACTAGTGATATAAGCAGAGTTTGTGCTGCAGCCAACTTAGATTTATAAGTGACTTTAATCTATATGTACCTTAAAAGTTTGCCAAAAAGACATGTACAATTACATCAGAAGCTACATTTTTAACAACCTACTTTAAGGACAGTGAAGGAGAGCAACAGGCATGCAAAACACACACAAATACAGGCTTGAGATGCGTGACTATTTTTATTGCCAGGATAAAGAAGGAAGATAGAGGTACTGATTAAATTATTATTTGTTTTCTTAATCAGTTGAAATTCACTTACCACTGTTACCTCTCATATAATATTTTTAAGTGCACTCAAAGCCTGAGATTTGTTTGCCCCAGAACTACAAAAATATTTTAATTTGCACTTGTAATACTGCTCAGACTTGATGTTTAGCCATACTATGCAAAAAAAAAGAAAAAAAAAGAAAAAAAAAAGTGTTACCAAGATAACCTGCAATGTGAGAATAAAGGCATAGTCAATAACTTCCACTTAGTTTCCTGTCATTGCAGGGTGTGCATAATGATTGTATGACAATCTTGGCTGCATCTTAAAAAACAACAGGACATTTGTGCCAAGTACCCACTATATTGTAAATATATTCGGAGCAGTGGAGCACAGTCATACCAGGATGAATTAATCCTCTACCAAGAAAACTATCCAGAATAGGAAAAGATTTTAAGAAGTCCTAATTTGTCTTTTGCTAAGAACATTGAAATTTGCTAATGAGGCTTCCCAAGGAACTGGAACAAGAGATACTTACAACCAAAGGCTGTTCTTTTTCCAGCAAAGTAGCAGCCAGAGGAACAATCTGTTTCCTCTAATACCAGTTTTTACACTAAGGCTCACTATTGTTGCTCTAAAGACTTGTAGAAAGAAGCGTAATTTACTAACTAAAAGGAGAAGCCCAGTATGCCAATAGAAGATACGTTGTAGTTTGCAGTTCCAGAACACAGGTTTATCCCTCTTATTCTAGTTTTCGGAGAACTCTGGATATGACCCCTGGAACAGAGTTATGTTACAGTAGTTAAACTATTAAAATATGTTCTCTCTACCTCTGTCTTGCCTCGGACAGCATTTCAGCAGTTTGCAAAAAAGAAGTTTAAGTATTGCTATTTCATAACAAGGGACGAGAAGTATCTGCTGTACAGTTGTAGTGTGTGTTGTTAATGATACTACTTTGGTCTCCTCCTACTGAAAGGCAAGTTATTTTATTTACCTAAAGCATGAATTCTTGTCAGATGCAAGTGGGAATTTCAGAGATTTTCTTTTAATAGCTTAGAAGCTGTGCACAAATATGTACTGGACTTTGAAAAGATTAAAGCCAGCCTTATATTTCTTATGATACATAATTAGTTTTATTATTTGTTATATACTGGATATATTAATTAAAGATTTGTCAAGCTAAATACTTCTTAAAGAAGCGATCTGTCTTTAGCAGAGTCTGCAAATGGCACCAGATGGATGAGGTTCTGAAGCAATATTGTTAGCCTTTAATACGCAAAGGATTTTACAAGTGAAAGTTGGACCCTGTGATGGGTTTATGGAGGCCTGGTTAAATGTAAAGCCTTGCTGCCCTGATGGACAAAGTTTTCAGCTGGTCAATCAACAGAGACGGGCATGGATTAACAAACCACACCTTGGCCAAACAAAGGAGGAAAAAGGTTTTCTCAAGTTGTAAGAATGATGATAGCACTGTCTGCAAAAAATAATCTCACATGCCAGCTGTTTAGGTCAGCTGCTACCCCAAGAGTTGGCAAGATCAGCTGTTGTTACTACTGCTTCTTAGAGGAGAAGCTTGATATTTTCCATTGACAACAACAAAAATTAACTGGGGCTGCCAATAGATTTAAGTTGGAGATAATATCGTTGATATATCAGCAGTTAGGATGAGAAGATGGTTGTCCTGTGAGAACCCAGTAACAGGAGAGTAGAGAGGATTGTTGCCTTTTGTTTTGTAGAAAGACAGACAGAATCTGTTCTCCTTGCCTGTCCCAAACTGGCTCCAGAAGAAAAATCGTTCCATGTATTGTTAGGGGCTTGGCTGAGAATATACTAAAAATTTAAAAAGAAAACAGTGTAGGTAGAGGCATGTTCAACTGAAACAGGTCACCTGTTTAGTTGTTAGCTGAGCTGGGGATTGATCAGATATATTATTGCTCTGAATTTATTACAGTTTACTTTAGAAAGAGGCAGGAGGGAAGCTCTGTTTGTCTGTCTGTCTTTCCTCTGCAGATTCTGAAATGTGTTCTGCTTAAGAAATAACCAGAGTTATATCTGATGGCTAACTTATAGAAGCACTGAGTGTGCTGAAGCATGAGATACAGCAAAAAATATTTGACGTCTAAATGAGAAAATATGTTAATCCGTTCTTGAGTTGTAATTCCTCAGAATAATATTTGCTTCAACACAGGTTAGTCAGCTGTACTTGTAAAATAGTCCTTTTTTTTGTGCAAAACATTATGCTTTTGCGTAGTAAAACAATGATTTTTCAAGATCTATTGCTTCTCAATACAGCTGTGCTGTAACAGAGTAACAGTAATTTACCAAGGCTTCACAGCCACAAACAACTGTTTCTTTTTTTCCCCCTCTTTGCATTAAAACCATGCCTAACAGAGAAGAATAAATCAAAAGGAAAAATAAGCTGAAAGCTGCTCTTTTGTTATTTGAATGTTTTGGTTTCAACTCTTTACAGAATCATTTCACAGTTATCCCCACTAGCAGACAATATTCCGGCATGTTAGTAGGCTAGAATAATTTTTCCTGTGCTTGGCCTACAGTAATTTTATAAAGTTATAGATTTTTCCCTAAGTCTTGTATCTATCAGGCTGTGTAGTCCGAGCCGCTACAAAAATCGTAATTGCTCCTGGCTATAGGGTTTCCTTAGGATTTCTACTTCAGATGAAAAGATCTTGCAGTATTTACCTACTAATATAATATTTTTCTTCAGTTTCTGTCTCAACTGTGTTGCTTTATTACTAATAGTACCTCCTTACATGTCTCTAAAAAATCCCATTTCCATTTTAGGGATTTATTTCTCTTTAAGTGTCTTTATTACTTTGTTTTTTCCTTAGTCACCACATACCCAGTCAGTGTTAAGCTTTAACTCTAATAAGGTCAGTATTGCTCTCCTTCAGCAGATTTGCTGTAGTTCCTAAAAGCTCTTCATCTGACAAATGCAGTGATCTGGGGGCATTCATGGCTGAGCTGTAGACTTGCCTAATCATCTTGTTCCCAGGTAGGACACAGTGTCAGCTGACCATTCCTGCTGCTACAGTGTACTGCAAGTCCATGGCAAATCTGCATTGCACTTCTTTTTCTACAGAACACCTCTCCTATGTTCTTCCTTCAGATGTCTACTAGCGCTTTCCCTACCCCCAATTTATGGTTAAAAGGTATAAAGGCTCTGTCCTGTACCACTAATGTCGGTATGAATTTTGCTGCTTCACTGGGCAACAAGTCACAGATGTAATTAAAGTGATACCTTCAAACATTTCACCATAATAGGAAATCACTTCAACTAATTTTTGGCACTTTTGAGGACTTGATAAATCTAAATGCTATCCAAGCAAACTTGTATCCTCAGTGATTTTTCTGAAGCTCTGATTTTGGCATGCTGATGAAACTGAAAGCAAAAGTTTTCATCGTTATACCAAAAAATACGTATTTATGGTCAGTAAATTTCAGCCTGTTGACCCTCATGGCATGGAAGTGGCAGAAGCACAAGGAATTGCTGATCACCTTGAAGAAAGTGATAAAATACTGAAGGAGTATGACAAAACACTGAGCTTGTACCTCACTGCTATAGCAAAAGTAGACCAATGGGAAATGTTCTGCCCTAGTAAGATATTATATTTATTTAATACAATGCCAATTGAGACTCATAACCTCACTTTTGGGTGCGTACTGTGATATTAAACACACACCTACCAGTCAAGAAGCGGTAAGTTCTTGCCACTAACAAATAAAATGGTCAAGATAGTCATGTGTATTTATTGCTTAATGGCACTTGTTTGCTTGTGCTCTGTCTGCTCGTAGATGTTTCCTCGCCCTTCAGTGAAGATTGCAACAGATCCTTACAGAAGTATGTATGGGTGAGTGCTTATGCAGAATTTCTCTCCAGTCTTGTTTCATGACTCACACAAGGACATGCTGCAAAGCACAGTGTGGGGACTCAGGCACACCTTTCTTTTTCCGGTGAGCTAATGGTAATGTGTGCTAAACGGGCTAGGGCAGGGCAAGGTGCACCTGCCGCAGCCGTCCTCGTCTCATGGAGCGGGGTGGGGGGAGGGAAAGGAAGGCTGGTTTCAGTGCAAGGAAAAGACTATAAAGCTCTATTAGTAGGTGCAGTGACAACGGTGTGATCCGATGCAGCTCTATTGCATCCTCAACATAGGCCTCTATATAAACTGTACAGCCTAGCCCAAAATGTCTGGCTATGGTTTGCTGATTTAGATTCATTCTGTTTTATTACCTGGTGACTAGTTTGATGTGCGGTTCTGTTTCCCCTCTATTTCTTCAAAATTACGTGTTTCATTGCTTGTTTTGGCACTGGTCTCTATAGTTAGAATGGTACGATTTGCTCTGTTGTTTCTTCTCTGGAGGATTGCAATTAATTACAGCTGTTTATGTGCAGGACCTTCCTCAGAATGATTTTCTGTGGGAGAGGGAGGGGAGGAAGGGGATATTATGACTTTAAAAGCTTATCATTTTTTGTAGTTTTCTTATCTATGTTGTATTAATGTACTAACATTTATTAGTAATTCAGCTTAACCACAGTAGATGTTAATTAGCTACAGTTTCATAGTGTTATTTAAATATAAGTTGTGATGCTTGACTTATAATTGGTGGCTGTCTAGCATTTCCCAGTTCTCTGCTTTTACGGTCATAGGAGGTTGAATATTTTTAAGATAATGTGACTTTCAGATGAGTCACATGGCAAGGAAAAAAAATGGATTATCCAAGTATTTTATCTCTCCTTAAAGTACTTGAAAATGCCTGTCGCTGTGGTAGATAAAGCTAAAAACAATAATCGGGTGAGTACTTTAAATCATAGGAATTACAGCAAAGGATAGTTAAAGGGGTAGCCAGAATTTGTCCTGAAATAGACTCCTGTGGCAGCAACCAAAACTTAGCCAGGCCAATTATGACATAAAAGGACTTAATGTAATCCTACTGTTGATTTAACTCCTACCTCACACTGTCGCGTTTGTCTCCAGTGTTTAGTGAATTACCTTTTGTGTTCATGGATCTTTCTGCAAGAAGATTATTCAGTACAGCCAAAATAGGGTCATAGCTGCCAAAGTCTACCAATAGTAATACTTCAAAGGCAGATACTGGAAGAATTCTAACAAATAAAAGATTCTGTTAATATATCACTTTTCCCTTGATTTGAATTTCATTTTAGTCCTATGTATACTGCTCCTAAAAACAACAGTGAATGTACTTGCTATGAAGGCAAGTTAGTGATTCATGTGCAGTTACACTAGGATGTATATAAGGTTTTTGAGGCTGTTTCAGATGCCACATCATGCAATCTTTTATAACATTTTTAATTTTATGAGGAATGATTGCCTCTCCTCCCCTCCCTACAGGAGTGTTCTAAAGTGTGATTATTTTAATAGGAACCTTTCTCTGAGAGAGAGCGTAAAAGTACTGATAGTTACCTTATACCCATTCGTTCTTGTGATCAGATTTGTTTTTAACCTGACTAGCTCTTTTCCTCCTTTTTGTTTTTCTTCTATGTATTTATATACACAGATCATATCTTCTCACAGTCTTCATTTGTTACTTTAAACAAGCTAAGCTCTCTGGTCTTTTCCTGTAAGACAGAACCTCTGTTCTCCTGATCAAACTACTAGCTCCTCTTTGCACTTGCTGATGCTTAAGTTCATCTTTCCTCAGTGTGGATGACCAGTTTTATTTCAACATTCCAGATGAAGATTTACACAGAGCTGATACTCTCTGTTGGAAATAATTCTTCCGACACAAGACAGGATCATATATACTTCATTCATCCTGGCGTCCTATTGGTTTCTCATAGCCATTCTGTGATCGGTTAATATCCTAGGGGTTTTTTCCATCCTCCAATTTGTTTCCAGTGATGAGCCCCTATTTTATGACAGAAGATTTGGGGGATTTGGAGGTGCTGGTTAATTAGACCTCTGTTCTCTCCTTCAGTCTGCTCTACAACCTTGCAAAATATTAAGGTAAGATTTATTGACCAATACTAGCAAATTTGCCATTTTCCATAGGCAGGTGAGACCATTGACGCAATAGATTTGCTAATATTATTATAAAACTATGAGAGATGCATGAGATTGCTTTGTTATAATGTTTTTTTCAACATTATTTAAACAGTAGTAGCTCTGTCCTAACTTGTTGATACCTTCTGAGGTAACTGATTCAAATTACTGTAAAACATTAACACAGGTCACAACAACATTCAGATATTTGATAGTAGTTTCATAACTGTTATATAATTGGTTTTCATTTGGGAGTTGCTTAAATTGGTGAGCCTTGCCAAGTTTCTCAAGTCAAGAGTTTTATGTCTGGCCATGGGAAAAATTCTCGCTATGACATTGTGCTAATCACTGACGTGCTTACTGGTTTGTTTTGCTCATTTCTAACTTTAAGATATTTTCCTACTATGCTGAAATGTTGTAAAGCTTCATTCATGAATACCTTAAAGTGCAAAACTATTATAATTACTGAGGCATGAATTGCTATTAAAATTATATGGGAGACAGCCACAAAGCAGCTTAGCTATCTGGTACACATTGCGCACAAGAAACTCCGCTAAAAGAATACCGAAGTGTATAGAGTGCCGGCTACAACACAGGACAGTCAAGACTAGAATTATCCACTAGTTCATTGGCTATCCATTGCTATCCATTTGAAATTCCTGAAGTCTGATGTTTCAAAGTAGTTGGCATTGCACAGCATGCTGTAAAGTGAAAACACAGCTTCTGTTGTCCTCTCACATCATACAGCTCAGATTAACAATTCTAAGAGTCAAAACCCAGTACTTCTGATCAGGCAGCCATAACAAAGAATGTAAAACTAGTGACCACTTACAATCTGATTTGGGTATCTTGAATAGTTTTTGAGATCCGAAGGCTGTTTTGAATGAAAAATGGAGAATGCATATTCATTGAAAATGAAGGGGGAACAGAGAGAATATGAATAGCAATGCTAAATTTATCTGGGTTATAAGGATAAGAGGGGATAGTCACATGGCCTATATTTATACTTTTATACACCAGGGTTAGAAGTTTTGTTTTTCCCTCACCCCCTGAAAAGCGGGTCAGTGGATAGGGAATGCATTATGCTGAATGGCCCTCTGGAGTAACCTAACTTAAAATTAATGGTTATATAGGGAGCTGAAAGAGATTAACCTCATAACTGAGGTTGAAGTTGAATGCTAATTAATCTAAATACAAACTCATGTTTGTTCAATCCACTTGATTGTACTACAATATTGATTTTTATTTGTAATCTAAAGCAGGGCAGAACCAGTGAGAAGATGCTGGTGTCTATTGTCTGTGTGCAGTTCTGCAAACCCAGCTAGGCCTGTGAGGTGTGTAGAAAAATGGGATAAGAATTCAGAAGGTTGGTCTTAAGATTTCACTGTCCAAATTCAAACACACTTGTCCTTTTGTGAAATAGCTGAATTGTATCTGTGCCCAAGAAGAAATTCTCTTAGGTCAGAGAGAAGAAGATGCTATTACCCTATGTCCAGATCTTCATAAATTCCAGAAACTTGCTCAAGTTGCAAATATTTTAGAGGAGTTTTCTATCTTATCTTCTGCCAGAATGTCTGTGGGAAATACCTTGAGAGCAGACAGAACATATCTTGAAGCACATTTGAAACTAAAATGGACTAGTCCTCCAGTCTTAGAATTTGCAGTTTGCAGTTTGCCATCAGCATGCAAATTGCATCATCGCTTCAGAGCTGAGGGAGAGAGAACCACTGCGAGAGGTTCCCGGAAGTTTGCAGGAGGCAGGGGAAATGGCTCTCGCTTTGTTTGCAATGACTTGACACTGTAAGCTTGTTCCTCTTGCAGAGGAATTTAACTGTGGAGTCTGCACAGTTAAAATTGTAAGGAGTACATGCCAGATGATGATTTCTTTACTAATGCTGTCACTGGCTTTAGTTTATTACTATTATTGTAGAAAGCACTGTGGAAGCGTTTGAAATTACTGCATAAGCAGCGTAGGCAGTTAAAGATGCAGTATGCTACAGTGCCCCTTGTTATACATTGAAAAAGATACTAGAGTAACCAATATTCTTCATGGTCCAATGAAGAGGAGAAGATGCAGAGAGGACGTGAAATTTTACTGACTCCTCTGTCTTGGAATATGGTTGGAAAGGAGGGATAGTGCTTAAAAGTGATCGAAGACAAGTAGAAATGTGACTTTGGAAGTGACTGGGTGTGTTAAGTGGTGTTTCTAATAGAGCATGAGCTAACAAATGGATAGCTAATGTGGCAGGTCGTAGGCGTAAGCACAGTGGGCACAGGGTAGAAGAGAAGTTGGAGGGAATTAGCAACTAGAAAAAAACTAAACTGTTGATCCTGTGATCCTGCAGCTCACATTGGACAATGTTATTTTAGTGATCAAATATGGCAGATGAAGAGAGCTTTTAAAAATCTTTTATATAAAAATATCAAGACTTTTTTGAGAACTGTTCTACTGATACTTAGGGAGGATCACTGAAAGAGAGGTTAGTATGCTTGAAATACCTGCCAAATTTTTCTCAGTGTTAAAAATCTGAAATTGCAGAAATATTTTTCAAAACTTACACACACCCACACACCCCAACTCCATGCTGTTTCCAACGGAACCGGCAATATTGCTGCAGTGATGTGCTGAACCTCATGTTTATTTCTTTGGAAATAGAAAATATATATATATTTTATATATATATATATAAAAATATATATATAATGCAAATGGTGCAATTGGATACATAAATACTAAGGCAATTATGACATTGGTTTTGACTGCTGAAAACACTTCCTCTGTAGTTAGCTTTCCAAGATAAAAATCAAAAGAATAATTTACTTTCCTAGAATGGCTATTACAGAAAATGACATCACAAGGATTGCCAGGGTCAGAGAAGTCACGTCTCTGAACAGGACTGTCACAGCTTTCTAAATAGGGAAATTTGTACAACTTCCTCAGAAACGTGCAAAGACATTTTCATCTAAATATCATTCTTCTCTGAAAAAAGTCATATGAAAGAAATACATGAAAAAGTATTTTGGAATTGGGAAAGTCTTGCAGTCTCAAAGCATTACTGAATTCAAAATATAAAGGTGAAATCTAATGTCATAGATGGCAGTTTTCCCATATGACTCATGGGCTTGATCCTCAAATGAACTAAATTAATTTTAACTGACTCCATTATTTTCAATAGTTATACCACATTACATGGGCTGAAAACTTAATTCAGTATGTTAAATTTAGAATGGCTTTAAAAATGTAAGATTGCTCTGTAGTTGTGTAATCCTCTGAAGTTCTCATTATTAAACTAGTCATGCTTAGGCCATTCTGTATCTTTGGCCCTTCCCAAACTCAACTATTGTAAGCACTCGTGATTAGTGATGATAATGTACAAAGTAAGATTTACATATAAGAAAAGATACTGCAAAATGTTTAAATCCAAAAGCACTAGCCACTTTAATAGGAAAAAGAACAAACCAATCTATTCACCTGTGAGTGAACAGGCTATGAAATGGAGCAGTTGATAACTAGTTGTGTTAAGAAGAACTTCTAGCCTTCCAGTATATGGAAGATCTGTTCCATAAACAAATATTTGAGTATGGCACATATGATACTCAAGTGCTGTGCAGTAAGTTTCTGTGGTATTTTCTTTAGTTGATAGTTTGAACAGAAATCCTAACTAGGTCAGTAAAAAGCTGTCAACAACAATCAAGCCTGGTTTTGTGTTTTTTTCCCCCCTTGTTTTCCTGTGATTCATGTTCAGGCTATCATCTCTCTGTAAAGCTCAGATGGGCTCTTCTGGGCTACAGGAATTCCTCTGGCTCAGATTCCCACAGCTTTTACAAGCCTAAACAGAATGCTGTAAACAGGATGGAAGCAAAAACTATTGGCACTGTTCAGTTTTCTGTCTCCAGGTCTTTCATGGCTAAGTAGCCATTGACATGTGGCACAGGCCTTCTAAAAGGTGCTGGGAAGCCTCATCAGGCTTTTTGAGGAAGCATGAATCAAGTTGGAGGTCTGTGCTGAATCTCTTGTTTTCTCACCAGTGCTGAGTGACCCCTCTCTGAACAGGTCATACTGCAGGCCGGAGGTGTAATAGTATGTCGCATAGACTTGTCTGAGTTAGCTTTAAATAACCATTTTGAGTATCATCACAAACTCTAGCACTGCTGGAGGAGAGCCATGCTTTCCTTCATGTCTCTCTTGTATTGTTAGTGCTGCCAGGAGACAAAAGAGGAAGCAGATGCAGCAGAGCTGGGCCAGAAATACTGCATCAGCAGGTATGGAGGTGCAGGAGGGGAGATGAGATGGGATGAGAAAAAGGGAGGTCATCCTGGTAAGTGGCTGGGCTGGGGGAAGAGTCCTGTACTGTAGTCTGGAAAGAAAGGAGAGGAGGAAAGATGTTGTGAGGCAGCAGCCTACAGGAGGGAATCCCAAGGCTCCTACTCACACACAAGACCGCAGTCATCTCCACCATGATTAAATAGTCTGAGAGTCTATGATGACACCACTACTTCCATCCTTCTGAAGCTCTCTTAACCTGTACCAGTCCCCTGACTACTCCTCATGCACTCTAAAGGTGACATTTACTGCTCCAAAACTGTCCAAGCTCAAGTAACTCCTCACTGACTCATTCTTCAAATCTTCTTTGCTGCCAGTGGAAAGTTGAATTTTGCTTTTCATCCTTGAGGCAGTAAAAGTCAATTGGGCCAAGGTTTCTTCTGACGTTTCAAGTTTTCCCAAGATGCTAGGTATATCTAGCAGCTGATGTCTTGCCATTGTAACATCATTGGTATGAGTATACCAACAAGCTAAGTTAGAGCTAGCTCCTAGACCTCCACCTGTTTTATCATTGGCTTTATGTCTTACTGGGAAGAACTAAAGATTTGAGCATAAATCACTGTCACTTGCAAGGGCCTTCTTGTTGCACCAAGTAAATATTTAGAGCAGAAGATGTTAGAACCTGCTCAATACGAAGCCTAAGGTGAAGGCGTAGCTCCAGAACAACTACAGCCAATGTAACTCAGTTCTGCCACAACCCCCCTCTCTTGTTTTTGCTCAGGCATTTTTCTGATCCTTCAGAGGAATAACTTTGGCAATTGAACTGCCAGCAAACTAACTATATAAAATAATAGGAGTAATTTTTACTAGTTTAGTTCCCAGAATTGGCTCACCATACAGTCAGACTGCGGAAGCACCAACTTGCATTGATTTTGATTGTTGTGGTACTGCAGCCACAATTAGGGCTAGTGACTGCAAGAGAAACAATTGGAATCTTTTCTTCCAAGTGAAAAACAGAAGGAAAAAGAACAAAATGATATGTTTTGTAGTACCCTTCATTCTCTTTCCTGGCTAGACAGGATAACTAATTAGACTCTCAGATTCAGGAAAATTATGACCTTTTCCAAAAATGTTTCCAAATGTTTCTCTTTGCTTCTTTCTTAAATTACTCAACTATCCCTCTCCCCCCCCCCCCCTTTTTAAATCACTATACGATGTGGCTTTTAGATACAATATTCAAAAAAAAAAAAGAAAGTATCATAGTTTATAGTATAATAACAGAATGATTTTATAATGGAGAAACATACCCTCCTTAGTGAAATAGTAAATTAATTCAACCTATTTACTTATTGATATAAAGACCAAGAAACAACTCCTGCCAGCCTAAAAGGAACTGCTTGCAGAAGAGATTCCTGATTAAAGATGGTTCTCTTAAGTCTAGAGGGGCAGTCATAATGACAATTAGGACTTAGAAGCTGAAGCTAGTCAACCTTAAAATCAGTAATAAGATTAAAATTTTCAACAGTCAGTGCAAGTAGAACATTATATATAAATATTATGATAGTTTTTTTAACACTTGAGATTATATACCAAGACAAAATGTCTTTATACAGCAGACACTAATGCTCAAACACTTCTTTAAGCTTCAAGTTTAAAATCTCTAGGACTGGTCTCAGCTTTGTTTCCTTTTCAGAACAATAATAGATAGACTGAACAAAGTTCAGCCCTACTCCCTCACCTTAGCTTTAGGGACACCTCTCAAATTAACCTCAGATGAAAGAAGAAATTGCTGGCCATGCATCTTTCCATCCTATCTATTCATCTAATGAAATCAATGCTGTTTGGGCAAAGATGCTATATGCAGAGAAGAAGGCTTAACATTTTATAGGTAAAAATAAGGGCTGATCATGAAAAGGAGTTGTGCTTCTGAAAACCTTATAATAAATACTGAAATCCTGGAGAAGTAATTTACCTGGGCAGAAGATAATGAAGAAACTTATTTAATGGGGTGTGGTATCTACAAAATTACTGGAAAATTTAGCAGGCATAGTATAAAATAAAGCTTGATTTAGTTAAGTCTTCACTTTTTCTAGTGAAGTATTACTTACCTAAACATTCATACCCTGAAGTCAAACTTGCTGTGTTGTCACTCCACAGACAGCACAGTAAACCAATAAAACTGTGTGTGTGTGCTGTATTTGGATACAGTAACCCATATTTGCCATATAAATTTAACATCTAGAGACCTTATTTTAAAGGTAGATGGCATCTTGCCGTACAGAGCATACATTAATGAAAGGCTGACTTCAGCTGCTAAATTTTAGTTTGTAAAAGAACCCTAAAAGTATTGTAGTGGCACAAGTGAGGAACTATGAGTCACAAAAACAGGTGAGAGCAAACAGCAAAGGCCTGAAACCTCTCAAGCCAACTTAGCCACTACAGCCAGTAGTGCTATACTATAGATGCACACAGCTTTTTTTTTTTTCTCCAAATTATCAAGCACACTGAGCTAGGTATTCTTATATCTTGTGTCCAAATACATGCACTCAGATAAGCTGGGTTTGAATTGAGAGCTTCCTTGCAAAAGCCTGCAGGCTTCTACCATTTATGCAGCTGACTGGGGAGTAATCTGTTATACTCAGCGAGACTAAGCATGAAAGGCTTAAACTTGAGCTAATCAGGCTCAGCAAGCTAGTGAATTACAGAACTGTAATGCCTTACAGCATGTCAGCTCTCTGCTGTGAAAAACGTGGCGTTGATTTGGGCTTTGTTAACTTTTCTTCTTACTTACAGTTTTTTGTCACTGTCAAGGCTCAATGACAGTAATTAGTTCAGTCTTGGGAAACCCACATCACATCAACCAAAGAGGAAAGACAAGTTATCGGCAAGCTCTTTTCCCCTGGTCAAAGGGAGCAGGAGCAGTTTAGGCCTAGTTGTGCTTTACCATCTTCCCTCTGCTCACTTTTCCCCCTGCACTTTGGAAAATTCCCAACACTTGTGCGTCTTTGTCTGCTCATTGGTGGGAACACCTTGTTCCGTTTGCATAACTGTTCTGTTGAACACTCCTTGATCTCTAATGGGTCGCACAGATGAACTCATGCCAATGTATTTTTCAAGGGATTATACAGTTCAGTTGCAGTTGAAGTTCAGTTTGCTATATCAGGTTCATATACTGATGACTGATATGTGTATTGACATAGTAAATTCCATTTTTCCCATGTGACTACTTAAAAAAAAAAAAAAACAAGGTCAAGTTTCATATCCTTGGTCAAATTAATTCTTTGTGTAACTGCACTGTCGAAAATCTCTAGAGTGGGTGTGTCATAACATGCCCTGTTCACAAGGAGCTCTTTCAGTGATTTCATTTTTGCAGTAAAAGCCTTATTTGGGTTTTAAATGTTATTCATGTCTGTATATCCCTTCTAAAATGAGCTGTGCTTTATTACAATAAGAAGAAACAGATCTAATAAATTCAATAAATTATCAGTAAACTTCTTCCATACCTGTTGAGAAATGGCACCACAATGGCACAAATGGCACCACAAACTAAGAACTGAGCTCAAGAGTCTGGAAAGCCATAAAACTGCACATCTCCAGGGTAATATTATGGCAGACAGGTCAGTGGTTAACAAAAATAAAATAGACATTCTTTAAACTTTCAGAATTTTAATTTTTCTAGACAATTCATTATGCATTTATCAGGTCTGTGTCACAAGGTTTTGTTAAAGAAAAATATATTCAACTGCTAAAGGATAGTGTCATGAAAAATACATAATTCTTTTTATGAAACAGAACTTAGTGCATTTACTGACTTATATACCATAGCTTTCTAATTTTCTGTTCTCTGGCAGAACTATGTCTTACTGCTATTTCAAAAACATCTAAGTGGAAGCTGGATACTACTGTCTTGTGCTTTAACAGAAACCTTCTTTCCTAATTCCAGTTACATCTGTGCCAGTATACACAAGATATTAGGATTAGTAGAAGTAGCTGATCATCTAATTTGGTCTGCAGGAGTCTTGATTACCGACTCTAGTGTAAAGTGGGAAAGAATGCAATTCTCTGCTCAAGATCGAACAAATTAGTTGCAAATTTGATGCAGAAACCACTGAACAGGGGATCTCATAAGCCAATCTATAGACACCCTTTCTAAAAAATATTTACAGTTCAAAGCTATTTGTGGGATTTGGAAAATGCATTCCCATTAATTTTAATGAAAAATAAGTATTCATAGGCTTTGTGAGACTTCCTATGTATTTAATTAGGTATCCTCTGAATATTTGCTGTTGTTTTGCTGAATGTTATATGACTTGCCGTACAGTTGTGGAGACACTATTCTGTTTCCATACATGTTAAATTCATGCCCAAATGTATAGTGTATTGTGCAGTTAGTCTATATATACCATGAAGGATGTGCTAGTTTGAAATTTGTTTTTTGGTAGCTAGCTGATATGCTCAGTACTGACCTAAGCCCAGCCAATCAACTCTCTCTTTGCCAATAGGAAATTGCAAAAGAGGCAAAAAAATCTCTGACTGTTATATTACCTAATTGATTTAAGTAGCTAGGAAATCTTCCATTAAATTGACTTAAGTGCCTAAGAGATGGCCCGTGACATATGGGAGCATACAGGTACCAGAGAGCGTGCTTCCAGGAATTTTACAAGAACAGTTAGCTTCAAGTTCTCCTGATTCCTCTCAACATATTTTCATGTCACTTTGTCCACATTCACGACAAGCATCTGTTCATTGCTGGAGACCTTGGGAGAGAGATTTTGAGCCCTGCTTTGAGTAGAGCTACAAAAAGACAAAATTTGTCGTGATTGTATATTGCAGACATACACTGAAGATCGTCAGCAGAGCTCAGAAGAGCTATGGAGTTAGGAGCTGGGGTCATTCATAAAATCTGGCATAGCAGGAGGAAGGAGCTGCTACCCAAATCAGACTTCCAGGAGTGTTTTATGCCAATACAAGATGATTAGGAGCCTCTTCTCCTCAGAATCCACCCTTTGTATCCCTGTGATTGAACTGGCACTGTAAGGGCACAGGTCTCAAGAGCTGGCACAATACTCACAGGAGACCAAAACTTGGGCAGTAGCACTCCAGTTCGAAGCAAACTAAAATTTTTGATGGGCTATGGAGAGTATTAGGATTTGTTTTAGAATTGGAGAACAAACTATGCTGCCTGTAGCCATACACAGAATTGGTTTTGGAAGGCTGAAAAACATCAACAGCTCTCAAATATTGAGCAGAGTTAATAATAATCGTGTTTTAAAAATGCCTGATGTTTGCAAATAGGTTTCCAATTGTATGTGTATTAATGACAAAGTGAATTTTCAAATATATATTTTCTTTTCTTTAAAAGTGATTAAGATCTAAAAGAAGTCATAATGAAACTGCCAAGATTGCTTCACTATAAAAATGGAATTAAACACATACTGATTCCAAAATTTTTATAAAATGTAATTGCATTTTCTAACTAAATTAATTCACATCTTACAGTGTTAAAATGAATGTAACCCAGCAACTCTCTTGACCTCACGTATGAAACCACAGAGAAGATTTTAGACACTGTTTTCCCGTAATGCGCCTCTCTGATCAGGAAATAAAGGTACTTCCCTCTCATTCTGCTCTGAGCTTGACTTTCAGTACCACAAATTCCATTTCTTATTTCCTCCTTGTATCATCACATCAGAAAATGAGTGGCAGGAGCTTAACTGCACAAAAAAGGTCAAGAGTTTATTATTAATATAGAAGACACTTTCTTCATGTCTGTGAGGCTAGTAATGCAGTGGAATAGGTCTTGAACATAGTAACATGTGCAGCAGCTTGGCAATACTGGGGAACTGTTCCTTTAAGTGAAGGACAAGGTAACTATGTATTCTGCAGGTGACAAAACAAATGCACTTACTCTGACTGTTACAGACTGTAGTGTCATCTTTTCAGTAAAGCATGGCACATCCTGGTGGTGACAGAAACACCAAGATACACTGCCCAGCTGTGCCAGCCAGAGCTGCGAGGAGGAATTGCAGCCCTTGCTTCCCACATATGCTTTTTCCTTAAGGGCAGCTTGTCAAAAGTCACCAGAGCTTTCAAGTCTCTAAAGAACTTTATTTTATTAGAACACACAAATAATAAACCAGAAACAGGTAATTCTGTAATAATAGAAAACACTACTCTTCTGGGCATAGAAAATTAAATAGAAAGTTTGTAAACAAAGCTATTGCTTCTCTGTCATTGCAGGCCTGAAGTCTAGCCATTTCTGGTGACTCCCTGCTTTCAAATTAATTTCAGGTGGTTCTCTTGGGTTCCTAGGAAACTCTTTGGTGCACCCACTCTATCATTTTTGTTTGGATCAGGAGTGTGCCTTTGAAGTGAATATCTAGGGTTCCCATTTGTTGCACTTTCGTTCATATCATGGAGCTGTCTTCAGAGTCCACAAATTGGACTCCTTTCAGGTGAAACTAAATCATAACATGTGCTGCCAGACACTCCACATCTTCAACTGTGATTAGGCTTTCTGACCACAGGACCAGGCTAGAGCTTGTCTGCAGTAAAACCTCTCAACTGCTTGCACTGCAGATACTAGGTCTGCAGGACCAGCTCTACAGGTCTGCTCCTATCTCACTTGTTAATGTGGTCAAAGCCGCCTTCTATCCAACACCTGTAATACTGGTATTAGGCCTGCTGCCTGCTGCAGGTGAACTGCCTTCTCCTCTCGGGAGTGTCCCAGTCTACACGGCTACTCTTTCTCTTTCTCAGCTGCCTCAGTCTGTACCCCAGGAGCTTTTCCTATCAGAGCATGTTCAGTTGTTCTTTGGATAGATTGATCTCCTTTTCCTCTTTCTCTCTTATGCAGATAACAGACCTTGGTTAGAGTATGACAACCTGGTCAGGTAAACCAGCAGCCTTTCTCTACCTAGCCAACTGACTTTTTTAACAGAATGTACAATGTACCTCTCATAGAATATATAGGAGCAGAGAAAGTAAATAGTTCTACTGCCTGTCACTCACTTGGTTTCCTGTAAGGTGGAAGGTGAACTCACAGTGTTCAGATGTTATTGCCCTCGAAGCACTGATAAGGTGTTTTGTTTTGTTTTCTTTTGTTTTCTTTTTGTTTGTTTTTGGCAGTGGATGCAGTTCGTGAGCACAGCCAGTGAATGTCCCTGAGTGGAGGAGAGAAACTGATTTTGTATGTGCTTGTTTCCGGGCTTGACTAGAACGCGAATAATGGAGCTTTCTTAGCAAAAACATCATGGGATTGAGAAGGGTTTGTGGCCTATACAGTGGACTGTAATTTCCTAAATCTGGCATTATGATAAGTTAGCTATGCCTCACCCCTGAGCAGAACAGCGGGAAGCAATGACTAACTTCTCTCCCTATAAACAGAGACTGGAAATAGTCAGCCAGAAAGGTTAGAAGCTGCTAGCTGCTCTTTTATAAACTTCCATAAAATAACACCATTTCAGAGGAACCTGTTGGGAAACCTGTTTTTTTCACTGCACCCAAGGAAATGAGGGAGCCACTGAGATGAAAAACATGTCTGAAACAGCGGACGAATGCACAATTGGATCTTCTAACACAAGGCGCCGGTCTGAGCTGTGTGCCTCTTCTGTAAAGTGCAGCTCTGATGCTGGCGCAGGTCACTGAGTGAGAGCACAACTGTTATAAGGGCTTTTATTTAGTCCAAATCCCCAGAAGGGAAGCAAATAAGTCTGAGGCTGTTGAGCCTGATCCCACTAGGTCCTTTGGCCTCACCTGCATTTTCATCATAACCTCATCCAACAGTGACTTTCAGTCTCAGATGCTACAATAATCATCTCAATATCTTGCTTCCTCAAAGAAATGGGATCACTGGGGAAGCTGTAATTTCTTGTTTCTAATTTATTGTTTAAAATATTAGGCCTAAAATGCTTCAGAGTCAATAGCAGAGGGAAGGAGGAAACATGGCACTATAGAAACCATGTTGCCAATGGCATTGGTAAAGTGATAAATTGTTAGAGCAATCGCAGATTCCATCCACCCCCCCCCCCCCCATTCAAGTAAAGTGCTGTCATTTGAAGAGTAATTTCCTGTTTTTCAAATTCCCAGTCAGGAACAGTCTTCTTTACTAGTGGGTATGCCTGGTTGAAGATGACAACCAGCAGTCATTTAACAGCTTTTTCTCTGTAAATGATAGTCATGTGCAACTGCATTCAAAATTGATTCTGGAAACCTCATGGTCCACAGACATTTCATTTTTTCCATTCGTCCAGTTTCCAGGTGTCATGCCCAGTATCTCTGAAGTACATCAATACGCTTTGTAAGAATTGCAAGGAAGTTCAGCTGAGAATGGAACTAGGTAGAAAAAAATTACTGGGGTTTCTCTTGAATGTATTGTGTAAAATACGACAAACTCTTCCCATTGAATTTATGCAACTACTTTCATATATGCTGGCTAAGAGTGCTATTAACCAGTAGTGTTGTGAGTAACTAAAAATAGGCACAAGGTATTTTGGACTTTAAGTATTAGATTTCAAAGCATTTGGAAGTATCAGCTTTTCTAGCAATTAGACTTAGTCTCACTATAATCATGTCATCCCAGACAGAGGTCAGAATAGTTGAGAAGCTGTTTTGTGGGCAAAGTATTCCTATTGAGGGAGAAACTGGGGAGAAATCTGTGGCATGCATACACCTACTCAACGCAGTAATTGTTATCTTAAAGAGCTGAAGGCACCGATTAAGCTTTGTGAAAGTTCAGGTTTGATTCTGAGGTACACTGCACATTTTTTGTGTGGCCACAGCACTTAAACTGAATACTGCAAAGCCTTTCGCACCTTTCATGGATGCGTTCTTTTGCACTCTGTGTGTGTGTGTGTGTGTGTGTGTAGAATGCAGGGAGTGGGACTTTGACATCGGGATCTTACTGTTCTAGGCACAATACAAACTGGTAACAAAACCATATCTGCCCTGAAGAGCTTACTGTGTGAGCAGACATGCTAGAGAGAGTTTGGGAAGAGGGCAGAGGGAAAGAATAGGATATGCAGGAGAAGAACCAGTAAGGCTGCTCCTGAATAAGTGCTGTTACAGTGCTGGGGGTGAGGAGGGAAAGTTACTGGGATTCACCAGAAAAGGACGCAATACTGAATGGAAAAGAGAAGAAAGAAGGGGAAGAAGGGCCAAAGGAACAATCCTAGAACACAGAGACTAGAAGGGAAAAGACAAACAGGAATTTGAGAGAACAGCCCTGACCAGCAAAAAAGAAAGAGTATTCAGAGCACAAACTGTGAAAAATGTTTAGGCACTGAAGAGGATCTGTGGACTCTGATATATTTCTGTGCTCTGGATATATCTAAGCCGAAAAACTGAGGCCTCCATCTTCTTGCATCTCATTTTCTTATGTCTAGTACCTCTTTCTCCATTCTCGGATCTGTTCAGCTCTTTGCAATTGAGGCACCTTATTACAAGTACTAAGAGAACGACAATGCTAGTGGTTTAGTGTTCACTGGCATACCCAGGCATTATAGTAACACAAATAATAATGTAGAAATTATATCAATAAATAATCTAGGAACAAGTAAACCTATGTATGTAGGTAATGTAGGAAAAGACATTTTTAGCTATCCACCACTTATTTCCAATAAGAAATGTTATCATGATCTTTCATGACATTTCATACCTTAGTTCTGGATGAAGCAGCATTTCAGAAGAACTGAAAAATATGCTTCAAATACAGCAGCTTGTCAGAAATCCATGTTAATTTTTGGCTAAATGTTTATATGAGACTTAACCCTGCTACCACATTTAATTCCTTTGGTTGTATGTGTTAATAACAGCAAACTAAAAGCAAGATCTTGATTTTAAAAGCCTTATTTATGAAATATATTGTAAGGCTATTTTTTTCTCTTTTTTGTTTTTAAAGCCTGGTTATTATGTATTACTTGCATTGTCAGACTGCCCAGGAGCCCCAAGCAAGCAGTATAGCAAAAGTATCCTGAAGCAGTATGATTGGTATAGAATAGCTTAATAGGCACAGGCTCACTTTCACGCTCTTATGTATTGTATCTGTAGTTACTAATATGCACAGATAAAATCTATAAGCTATGTATTTTTGTTTCTCTAAATCGAGACTACTTCTCCAGAGTTGTCTGAAGGCTAGAGTCTGCCATCTTTACTCACATTAAGCAGTTTCTTAATATTCGATTAGCATATTAAGTGGGAAGCAGAATGAAGCTTCCTTTCTAGAAACTTATGACTGCTCCTCTTCTGTTTATTTTATTAAATCTTTATTATTTTAATTAATAATGAAGCCGATTAACCCAGGTCATTGGAGACTACTGCTAGCTATCACTGCATACTCTATCTGTTTCAAACACCACAGCACTTAAATTCCTGCAAGGTTTTTCCTCATTGTACACATGCAGGTTTTGGATTACGTAACTTTTTATTTCTTATAAATCAGGCCCAAAAGTCCCAGAATAATTCGTTCAAGGCCAAACCAGTGCAGTACCTTATAAGGCATTTCATACTAGTTCCAATGTGTGTCACAGAAAACATCTGTGAGTATGCAGAGTGCTTTCTGCTGATCATCATAGCGTGTGAGTCAGGTCTGTGATGCCTAGGGAGAGGAGTTATTTTGAAATGTGTATGAAATTAAAATGTATTTGAGAACAAAAAAGTATCTTCTGAAAACAGAATTGTTTCTCAGTCACTCTAAGCATCATTTATGTGGTATCTCAAATATCAGAGTAAAGAATCTAAAAACCCAGAAAATTCAAATTGATATTTAAGCATTAGCAAAATTTATACAGATATTTTATTATGTGACCTGCTAAGGAAAATATTTTTTCTGATTTGAAAAAAGAGAAAGAGATGTCTGAATTTGCCTAAAACTGCAGTTTTCATTTAAACAAACTGAAAACAAACAATGTTCACTTTTGTTTTGAAAACTTAGGATTTTGTCAATAAAAAAATGCAATGTGATTTACTTTTGGATTTTCTGCTTTTGGTTGCAGGCAAGCTGTTTATAAAACTTCATAGTTTACAGGTGAATTCTTTTTTTTCTCCTAATGGTGTTTGGACAGGGGAGACAATTACGTACATAAGAATTAAATAGGTTGATTTAAAAAAAGGTACAAATTGCCTATGCCCTTGAGGTGCTTGTATCTCAGCTTGATTCAGACATTATTGTGGGACCAGTTACACAGTTCAGACATCAGTGAGTACCCTCTCAAAATACGTGGGGAATTCGGGACTGGGATTTAGGTTTGGACCCCTACCAAATTCACCATTCTTCAGAAAAGAGAGGAAGGAGTCATACACTTCAGAGTAAAAAGGGTATTTGGTGATCGTAACCCATTGAATTTGATATTAGTCTTTTCATTGATTTCTTCCATGAGTTTTAGACCAGGCAGGTCCATAGACCTTGGAGTTTCTTTATTGATTTCTGGCAAAAGCACAATGTAACAGAAATGTGATATTATCAGTGACTTGCTGAGCATAATGAAGCCAACACAGAGATAAAAGAGGCTCCTTTCTACTCTTCTAAGATGTTTTAAGAACCATTCCCAGCAGAAACCTTGGGAAGCTGACATCACTACCAGGGTGCTTCCCGCATAACTGAGTGATCATTGCCAACAGATTTTTGGCATAAAGGATACATGTGGCAAGTCCCAGAAGAAGGCAGACTATACCAAAGGCAGAGATTTTCACTGGTAATTATTACCAGCTCCTTCCTACCATCTCCTCCCACACCAGCCACTAATAGCTAAAATTCATTGCTGTAGTTTAGGGGAGCAATTCCAAAGTTTCTTTCTTTTTTTTTTTTTTTTTTTTTTTTTGAAGAAATTACCCTATGTACTTAAATTTGAATCAGTTTCAACAAAGACAATTTCCAATAGCCATGTATTCAAGCTGTTGCTTTCCACATGAGAGAGATTTTCCTGTGAAAGGAGCTGATGAGTATTGCTGTACAAATATTTTTAGTAGCAATTAGACTATTTGTAGCTCTAATGACTAAGCATATAAACTGCAATGCTCAAGTAAGAGGAACCTCATGATGTGAGACCATCTGGTACTCTGGGAAGAAAGAGACCAAAAGCAGTTTTCAATGCACATCTGGAGGCCATCAGTTCATACATAATTTTGTCAGAAAAAAGAGCTGCATTTATAATAATCATACGCTACTTTTTTTCCGAAAGGAATGTTATGCTATTAGAATGTTATCTGCATAGGAAGTTCTGTCTGTCCGGCTGCTCAAAGCCTGAGAATGAGATCTTAAGATTTTGAAAGAAGTTTTAGAACTTCAAGAATTTGCGCATGTTCTTAAAGTAAAGCATAAACCAGTATTAGAGTTTTATCCCTTGCATAACTTCTTTAAAGTCAGTAGATGTTGCAGCTCTTAATACATGTCTGTTAAAGATGACCAATTAAAGATGAGTAGAGTCTAGAAATAGATGATTTTAGTTTCATGGCACTGGACGAGGACATGGAATGTGAGGTTCCCATTCATTTCCTTTCATCTAAATATGTTTTCATAGTTTTAGCTTTTTAGTATTTGGTTGATCTGTCTTCTAGATCTTATTTTAAATCATCTAGTGGTACAAATTCTGTAAGATACAGATTGTTTTTTTCCATTTTTGAATGAGGTCTCATAAAAAAGGTGATAGGTAGGGCTGGTCACCAGTTTTCTGCTAAAAGGTTTTTGCTAGAAAACTGTGATTTGTTTAAACAAACATTTGGCATAAAAAGTATTTTAAAGGGCTTCTGATACCATGCAGTGCCTTGTCACAGAGACTTGTCAGCTTCCCCACTAACTCATTTGGCTTACTGCTACTGAGTCCTGGATTTCAGAGCATCACATCTGGAGAATGTCTTCTATCTCCAGGCTGGAGACTGGTAGGCTTCCAAGAAAGATCTTAAGGGTTTTAGTTCCCAAGCATGAACTTCCTCATTCAGCTGTGATTCTGAAGATGTACAGGTCCCTTAGACTCCAAACTTCTCGATCTGTAATGCTTCTTAGGAGTGGAAGGCTACAGCTAACCCTGCAGTCTGATTTGTTCCATCTTAAAACCAGCATGTACTCTCCAGTCTTCCTGCAGGTATTCTGTTTTTGGCAGGAAAGTCCACTCAAGTGGCAAGATTTAGTCCTCTCAGAATCATGAGGGAGAGACAGTTCTCTTTCCACTTGATTTCTGTTTCCAGTTCTTGAATTCTAGATAGTGTAGGTGATATTCAAATTATATGCAAACAAAAAGGATCATGCAAATAGTATTTGTTAGTAAGACAAGATGTGGTTTTATTCCACTCCTTTTAAATAGTGCCATTTAAACAATTAGACATTTAATCTGTGGTCATAGGTCTTGGTCTATAGCATTCCTTTAACCCAGGGTTTAGTATTTGACCAAAGATTGACATTTCCTTAAAAAACAAAGAAAAACCAAAAAAGAAAAAGACATTTAAAAGAATTTGAGATGATAATGTTAAAACAAAAGGATTACTGTATTTTTGGCTTTGTGTGCACAAATACACAATGGTAATCATAGGCTTTAGGCACATCAAATTTCTACATCTGATTCACTAGATAAAACTATACTCTTTTCTTTTTGGGATTATTGTTATGACCTGACACACTTCCTAATAAAAGCATTACCCTTTTTATTATATTCCTTTCACATGAAAGCATATTGATGTACACAGTGGAACATTCCATTGTATGCATATATATATTTTTATATATATATATATATTTTGTGTATGCATATACATATAATATTTATATGTACACATTGATCATGTGTGGAAAATTTTCCCATATCTTGACTTCAAATGACCTGGAGATGAAAATCCTTATTTTGAAGGATTAAGAATTTTAAAGGGGATAAAATACAAAAATTACTTCCTAAACACATTTTTGTTTTCCTTGCTTGCGGCATGTGAACAACACAAAAAATAGTGATTAAACTTTCACTATTAAGTCAAATTCTGTTCTTTTACATTTTCATATATTAAATGGATCAAAGTCAGTCTGAGCAGAAATTACATTTGTTTAGTTATAAAAAACAAACTATTGCCCCATTCATTTTATTGTAGTTTTCTTTTCTTTATGTTTTCTTCATTCGTTAGATTTTTTTTCCCAACAGTTGTCTTAGTTACTTTAAATTGGCTTTATTTTTACTAGGACTATGCTCCCCTGTTTTCAATGCCTTTCTGTATTTCCCCTGCTTAACATGTCCTGCCAAATATGACTGTGTTTTTTCAAGTAGCTGCAAATGAATGTGTAGCTTGCCTTCTCTGTTCAGATTTCTAGAACTCCAGTGAGAGAAATTCACATCCTCCCCAATGACTAACTGAAGCTTATTGTCAAAAAATATTGTCTTATTGTCAAAAAATACAAGATATGTTTTTCCCAAATACCCAACTCTGCCAATATTAGGTATACCCTAGACGTTAGGCCTCAACAGCAGGATGATTATTGCACTTAAAAAGCTGAATTCATTTAGATCCCCCAAATCCTACAGAAGGCAGTGGGGTTTCAAGAGTGGCAATGAGAGGGGGATTAGGCTGTACGATGAGGGCCTGGACATATGGTCATAAGTAGTGGAGTTAGTTACTGCAATTTAGCAAATTAATCTTATAACATGAGTGGATACTAATTAATTGACCAAATGTATTCTCCTATCCTGTTGATTACTGGTGGTAAAAATTAATACAATTTGTTTTCATATTTCCAATGAGCTGGGAATATGCATGTTGTCAACTAATAGTTTATTTGAAAATGATAACAAGTAACTGCTGTTTAATGAGATCACTTTCAGTCTTTTGACCACATGTTATCCTTGGATTAACTTCGCATTTAATTTAATTACTTTATATTTAGACAATACTGAATCTGTGCCTAAAACTAACAAAACAAATTGAAAGCTGAAGGAACTGTTCTCATTTCAGTGAGCAGTGATAGGGGTTTAGGATAATTGTGAAAACTAGAATTACAGCAACATCCAGAGATACAGTTTCAGCTGTGACACTGTACCTTCTTTTCCTTGTATTTACGCAAGACTGTTAAAAGGTAGTAGTGCATAGAGAGAAAAGAATTGAGCAGAGAGGGGATTTAACAGGAGTACTGTAATAGGGAAAGATCAGGATAGGAAAAAAAATAGATATAAGAAAGCACTAGAGGTATTGATGATTATTGCCTGTAAATTTATTTTCCTATACAAATTTGGCCTATTTCAGAAAAACTCTTCTGGCAAGAATAGTTGGATTTGATAAGAAGTTGCACTAATAGTGCTTTTTAACAAATATTTGGGATACCTTTCTCTTGTAATGAAGTAACTTAACGACTACTGGACTGAAGAGCTTCAGTAGTGAATTCCTGTTTCAAATTTTTAATTCTGTATTCCAGACATAATAGATAGAGAGAAGAGCTAATGAAGGATTCTTGTGCCTCACAACAGAGTTGCTGTTCATAGGAATCCCGAATCAAAACCTATAGTTGGTTTCCAAAGGTCCTTCTCCAAACTCTGCTTTTTTCCCATGCCATCATGCATTACATGATGAGTCGCTCTGAGTACATATGGAAATTCCAGAAATTGCCACACATGAAGCAGATGAGGTACATTCAGAGCATGTGCAGATTTCCTTGGGTAACTACAGGAAAGAAGTGAAAGATTCAGAAGAGCTTTTTTTTATTTGAAGTAGGTGAGTGCTCTGGAGTTATCTACAGACAACAAGCCGGTAGCTAATAGTTTATTAACACATTCGGTCTATGTACAAAAAGCAAATCCCCAGTTCATCACTGAGTCATTTTGTAGGACTACCCACGCTGCTGGACAAAGATTTTTATTAAAAAGCTAACATCTTTATCAACCCTCCTGTAGCTGTCTCTCAAAACTAAATTTAATTATTAAGGTTCAGCTACATGGTATATTACTTTTGTAATACTGGTCAGATGTAATATAGTCAGATGTAGGCAGGTATTATAGTATAATTCCTGTAGCTTTGTACTGCAGAAACAGATCAGCACAACAGGATGGAGTTTGTATTTTGGCATGGATATAATTCTGTGCCTTGATGGGGAAGGCAGGAAAGGGCAGAAGTGAGGGAGTTTGCTCAAGGCTTCTCCTTTTTGTAGGGTTAAAAAGTGCTTCTATCTTTACCTAAAACATTTTTCAATGGGAGGCCCATGGTCTTTTGCCTTCAGCTGTCCAGAATCTTTGAGTAGCTCTGTTAGGTAGAATACATAGATAGAATCTTAAAATAAAGTTAAAATCACCTGAACATGGATTTCTATATCTATAACATGGATATTATGTACAAAACTGGATTAGTTTTGTAGATTTCTTTCCTTCCTATCCCATGAAACAGTTCAGAAATTTTTATGACTCTAATCATGATCATTCAGCAGTTTGTAAGCAACTTACTTAACAAAAGAACAGAACTCTAAGTAAAAGCATACCAGGATTTTATATAGACACTGTTTCTGGCCTATGTGCACCATGCCAAGCAAAATGCGACAGTGAACCTAATTTTATTACATATTCATTGGTATAAGTTGAGAGTGCAGCTCTCACTGAACTCCATGGTCTGTTCCACAGCTTTGACTAATAAGCTGAAAAGCAATAGGTTACTATGAAAAATACAAGTGATTAAGTAGCTTTTACCTATAGCAAGAGATCACATCTCTTGAAAGAGCTCTGTACAAATTTTATATTGCGTTATACACCCATAGCAAAGTAGCAGTTAACTATGTCAGCCACTGAGTAGCAACCTAAATCCCACAAGAGTAATAGCCCCATTCAGAAACATCCATCTAGGGAGGGAGTAAAGTTCGGAACGTTGTATATTTGGCTTTACATGTTGCCAAATGCATCTATACCGGCCTCCTCTATACTGATTTGCACCCTCTACATTGCTGTGCCTAACAAATCAACTAAAGGGGTTGTGTTCATTGAAGCCCTCCCAGAGTGTGATCTGTTGTTCGATAGTAGAAACAGGGGATTCCAGTGAAAAGTTCACCTTTCCTATAAGGGAGTTAAGGAAAGATTAATTCTTGGTGGAAGGCAGGTTAATTCTTCAGGGTGTATCTCAAGTGCTTTGTCTAGCCATGCCTGACTTGACATTTAGCCAGGTTGACAGCTAGACTCCTGGACAGTTTCCAGATCACCAAGGTGTACTACCTGCATGGAAGCCAGAGCACTTTCTAAAACATTGTTCAAACTCTGTGTAGCATGAACTCTTAACCTGGTATGATTTAGAGATGTGTAGTAAGGGTCTCTGAATTCTGGCGCCCACACTGTTTGACAATATCCTTTCAGGTGCAGTTACGTGCTATGCTTTCCTGGAGTCTTCCAACATTTCATTAAACCACGGCATTAAATAAACATTAACATTTGGATGCTGCATTTACTACCAGAGACCAAAGAGAAACAAATAGACCCTCTGATCATATTACTAGAAGAGGTCCAGTATTTCATAGAGCTGCCTTCCATATAGCCATTCAAACAGCAAAAAGCCCAAAAAGCATATTATCTCTTTTGGGGTGCTTTCAATCCCCTGTCCTGTCACGATGTTGTGGATTATCATCCCCAGAAAACCTCAGAATACAGAATTTGGTCAACCATCTGCTGAACAGTGTGTACAGAACACAGGATTCTCTGACAGAATCACAGAATCACAGAATGGTTGAGGCTGGAAGAGACCTCTGGCGATCTTCTTGTCCAACCTGCCTGCTAAAGCAGGATCACCTAGAGCATGTTGCCCAGGATTGTGTCCAGATGGCTTTTGAATATCTCCAAGGAAGAAGACTCCACAACCTCTCTGGGCAACCTGCTCCAGTGCTCCGTCACCCCCACAGTAAACAAGTTTTTCCTCATGTTCAGACGGAGCTTCCTGTGTTTTAGTTTGTGCCCATTGCCTCTCGTCCTACTGCTGGGCCCCATCCTCTTTACACCCTCCCTTCAGATACTTATACACATTGATAAGATCTCCCCTCAGCCTTCTCTTCTCTAGGCTGAACAGGCCCAGCTCCCTCAGCCTTTCCTCATATGAGAAATGCTCCAGTGCCTTCATCATCTTAGTAGCCCTTTGTTGGACTTGCTGCAGGAGCTCCATGTCTCTCATGTATTGGGGAGCTGAGAAATGAACACAGTACTCCAGATGTGGCCTCATCAGGGCTGAGTAGAGGGGGATGATCACCTCCCTTGACCTGCTGGCTACACTCTTCCTAATGCAACCCAGGATACCATTAAAGGCCACAAGGCACATTGCTGGCTCACAGTCAGCCTGCCGTCCACCAACACTCCCAGGACCTTCTCTACAGAGCTGCTTTTCAGCAGATCAGCCCCCAGCCTGCGCTGGTGTGGGGGGGTTATTTCTCCCTGGGTGTAGGACTCTGTACTTCCCTTTGCTGAACTTCATGAGGTTCCTCTCTGCCCATCTCTCCAGCCTGTCAAGGTCCCTCTGAATGGCAGCACAGCCCTTGCGCGTATCAGCCACTCCTCCCAGTTCTGTAGCATTAGCAAACTTGCTGAGGGTGCACTGTATCCCTTCATCCAGGTCACTGATGAGTAAGTTGAACAATATTGGACCCACTGTTTCCCCTTGGTGAATCCATGCTGACTACTCCTGATCACCTTCTTATCCTTCACATGCTTAGAGATGGCATCCAGGATGAGCTGTTCCATCACCTTTCCAGGAGTCAAGGTGAGGCTGACTGGCCTGTACTTCCTTTGGTCCTCCTTCTTGCCCTTTTTGAAGACTGGAGTGACATTAGCCTTCTTCCAGTCCTCAGGCGTCTCTCCTGTTCTCCATGTCCTTTCAAAAATGATTGAGAGTGGCCTAGCAATGATGTCCGCTAGTTCCCTCAGCACTTGTGGGTGCATCCCATCAGGGCCCATGGACTTACGGATGTCAAGTATTCCTAAATGATCTCTAACCTGATCCTCCTCAACCAAGGAAAAATCTTCCTTTCTCCAGACACTCTCCCTGGTCTTTTGGGTCTGGGAGGGACCTTGGACAAAAGCTGTATTGATATCAGAGAATGTCAGTCACAGAGGTTTTGTGGGAGTAGTCTGCTTCCCAAGATGTTTCCCTGGAGTTCCAGTACTACACTGCATTCCTTTTTCTTTTATCCCCTCAAGTTGCTTTGGTCTACAGACACCTCCCTGCTGACTCAGCACTGTTTCCAGCAGAATACTGGCTAACAACCAACAAGTGAGGGTCAGAAGTTGGACAGTATTTTTCCATTAAGTGTTCCAAGACTGTTCTCAGGAGATAACACTGTGTGTCCCAGACTTAGGCCAAAACTACTGGGTACCACAGCTGCTGAGTAACAGTTAACAACTTGCTTGACTTTCTATGCATAGGCTAGAAATGTACATCATTACAGAGGCAGCCCACATACATACACAGACATTGCAAACAGCATCAGCTGGTGGGTCTTCCCTAGCCTCTGAAGTACATGATGAGACACCACACAAAGGGGCAGCCTCTGCGCTTGCCACCTTCTGATCACAAGAGAAAACAAGAAATGACTTCTTTCTCTTCACCTGCGTGCCTCTTGCAAGTGCTAACAAGTCTTCAAGTTGGGTGTCAACACCTAGAATAACCTAAGCCTGGCTGTGCCAGGGTTTGCTCAACATTTGGGTTTGTCACTTTTGAGTTTAGATGCATCCCTTTGCCAAGTCTCAGCCAGCACCCCAGTTCCACTCTCAAGTTCACTTTCAAGCTTTTTCATCAGGTATATTGCCTCTTCTATCTGAAATGCACACTGCTGGTGGGACCAAGGTCTGTTACAAAGATGTAGTCAAGTTGTTTTAGTTTGTCTTGCTCCATGATTTTTGCAATGTGCTTCAGTTTTCAGCCTCCACATACATACAAATCTGTGAGGTATCAGGTTACTGCACAGGGGTGGATTTCTGGGGTATTTTCTGCCCAGATTACCAACAGTTAGTTTTCTCATTCAGGCTAAGGTTGCCTAGATAGGCAGCATGAAAAAAATCTGTATTGTTTCACTGCCCTGCACCTCATACTTGTTGCAAGGCTTTTCGCAGGGAAACTGTGACCTACCTGGGTGGCCCTTTTAACTCTTCTTCAGTTATAGATCTCAAAAGTTTTTACAGTGGCCTCTGTGTTAACTGTGCCCGATTTTTAAGGGGATTTCTCTGTTTCCTGTAGCATCTCCTAGTGCCACAGTGGGGACTTTGGCTCTCACAGTTCTGCAGACAAGGCAGGAGCTGCTGCTGTTGGTTCTCTCCCTGCAGTCGCTGTTATCATAACTGCAGTTGTTGTGCAAGGAGTTGCTATACTTGTTAACAGGACTGGTTTTCCTGCAGTTTCTGTTGGACTTGCTTCTAGTTATTTGTGCGTTTCAGTAGCTATTCACAGGATTTGTTATTAATAGTTGCAGTTACTGCTTCACCAGAATGTGCTAGAGTTGTTTTTGTGCTACTTCCCCTTTACCAGGTCTTCTGGATCTGTGTTTTCCCAAGGCTGCGTTCTTCATGTTAGCCAGTACTTGAAGGTAATCCAGCCCAAGCAATGATTGTCACAGCTTCCACAGAAAGTCTTTCTGGTAGACTTCATTGCTAGTCAGACTAAAAATTACCAGAGTAATTCAGTTCCTGAATGAAAAAAAAAAAATCTTTTCAGGCATCTGTTCTGTTTAGCTAGTCTAGGGTCCAGTAAGAAGAGAACAAGTCTCGGTGCTTGCTCTTATACCCAGCTCCTTTTGCACAGCTCCTACTACAGCCGAAGGTGGCCCTCCCTGAGGCCTGGGGCCTTGGCCAGCGCTTGGCAGCGTTTGCCTGCTTCTCCTGTCCCACTGGGCCTCTCCGCTTTACTGTGTTCAGAGGGGACCCATATGCCCCAGTGCAATCCTCACAGTTACAGTGCCACAAGTATTTTATTTTTGATGTGCAGAGGAAATATTTTGAAATCTCAGTTCTTGATATATTTAGTTGATGACACTGCTGTTCAAACCTCTGCTTGTTAACAATAGGGTTCCCATATATACAATACAGGTAAATAAGCAATAAAAATCAGCTTTCCATCTAGTGAGAGGGAAAAGATGATGGCTATCCGTGTGACTCAATAGCAGTGGTCTGCTGTACCAGACCCAAAAATCAAAAACGGGATTCTTCTATTCTAAAATAAGGCTAGTTTTGAGTACAAACCTTTAATTTAACAGTTAAGCCTGAATGACTTTTCAGCAAAAACCTTTGGGATTTTATTAAAAATAACATTTATGGTTTGTTTACATAATGATCAGTCTTGTATTAACATTTACAGATGCCTAAATAATTTTAATATATAAATATCCAAGCTATTCTTTGAAATACAGAAAGACTCTAGTAATATTGTAGTTATTTTAATTGGTTCCATTAATTCAGTTGCTACCTACTGGTGTGAATTTCTGTCCCATTAATTTTAAATGTGCGTAGCTGAATGCGTGTTCAGGGTGGTATACCAAAAACTCAGATTCACATAGACCTATTGAACACAGTTGGCATTTCTTGTTCACAACAGCTAGTTTTCAGTTTTCCCAGGACATTTTTACCTCCTCCTTGCTGAGTGGTTTGGCCACAATTTCTAATTGCGTGAGTCAGATGTCCTTCATTTTCCACAGCTTCCCACTTTTATATTAATCTTTTCCAGATGCATGGAGCAGAGAAATATAATGCACTTGAGAATGGAGAGATGTTATGAAAGATGCTAAATTTAAAAACTAATAATTCTAATATTTTAATTTCTGAAAATCAATGGAATAGTCTGTGAAATAAAAATGTGCAACCACTGAAAAGCAAATACCAAGCAAATATGATTTTTAATACCAAGGAATATTCTCTATGTGAAATATGACTGTTTTAATTTAAGAAACTGTCCAGTCATTTTTTGGCATAGATTTTAAGCCACAGATGAGACATTTAATTATTTTTTTCCTATTCTCTAGCACACAAAATTCCAATCTGAGAAAAAAGGAAAGCTAATTATTCCCTAGCATCCAATAGACAGACTTGTGTATTGAACAGCCACCTGTGAAGCCAGCTGAACATAACTTTCTTTTCCCACGCTGGTAAAAGGGAGGACTTAATGGCAGACAAATTATTACTGTTTGCACTGATATGTGCAGGAAATCTCTGGTTAAAAGAAAGCTGAACAAGGCAATTCAATTTCTTCTTCTAACAGCTAAAGAAGCCCAAACTAGAGCCTGGTATTTTTTTAGCAGCCCAGCTTCACTGAGTTCTCTTAACCATTGTTAACTCAACCCGAAATGGGAGTAGGTAGATCCAGTCAATACTGGATATGTGCTGATGCCACTTATTTTGCAAACAGAAACCAGATAAGCACAGATAGCACAGCAGTAGAAAGTGTTTTGAAAAATGAAGGTTTTGGCATTCGGCAATATTTTTTTAACTTCCTAAAGGATGCCTTCCAAATACAGACGTGGAAGTAAGTGGACTGTTAAACTCTATTGCAGAACAAATTGGGCTGGTTTCTAATCTGTTATGGTTGTGCCTGTTCTGATGAGCCTTCATTGATTTTTACCAGCATTTTTCCACCGATGTAGTGTACAACCAATTTTTTCTCAGAATCTCAGTTTTTCAGCACAAATTCTTCCTTTCTCTTGTCCTGTCTGCTTCTGATGCAACAAACTGGTTACTTTTGAGAGAAAACAGAGATTGGTTTCTTGGAGTGTGCTGACAACACTGAAGAAAAATATGGGAAGAAAGGCAGGCTTGTATATGAAGAGAAGGCTGCACAGCTTCTGCTCTCTCTTCATAAGTTAAGTCTTGATGTTTCTTGATTTTCTTGCTTGTTACTTGATTTGTTACTCCCCCCCCCCCCACTTTTTGAAAAGTAGGAAAGCATTTACACATATAAAGGAACAAGGGCTCTGCAATTTCATGGCCGCAGAGCAGTGGAGTGATATGACTTTCTGCAGAAGTAAAGAAAGAAATACCATTCATATGCTGGTGGAGGAACTCTGAAAGCTTTTCATACAGAAAATGAAATAGCAAGAACTAGCACTGGAGAGAGCAATACTGCTCAGGAAGCCTAGCCCAACCAACAGGTTAATGGCAGTCATCTGGCTCAAAATAAATAAATATGCTGGAAATGAACAAAGACAGAGGTATTTTTGTTTTTTCTTTTTAAGTCAGATGCATCGCTGAAATCTTTCCAAACCCAAAGAAACTTTGCCCTTAACATCTGACTCCTGTGTACTCAGAATTCCCCCAGAGGCTTCCCACTCAAAGAAAGTCCATTCCAAGACCCTACAGGAAGACATTAAATACTGAATTTCTGGATCCTCCAGAGTATTTGAAAAAAACAATTTGGAAACAAAATCTTTTGAAAATGTTGCAAAGTTTCTATACAGAGAGATCTCTTCTTTCTATTTATCTATTTGGAAATATGTATAAAGCATCCTTCTAACACTCTCTTCGTGTGTTGTTGACCCTTATGCTGCTAAATGGAATACAAGTCCAAGACGAAGCCAAAAACACAGTCTATTCTAGATCCCACAGTCTAGGTATCCACAATGCTTAAGACAGTCTTGGTAACCTGTATTTCTCATAAGACTCTGCTATGTGAAACATTAGGTCACAGGGAGAATCATGGAGCAATATAGCATCCTGGCTGCCATCTGATATTGATGCAAGGTATTATGGGATGTATAGTGGCAGAGCTGGGCTGAGCAGATGTAACTATGTCCATGTCTAACTTATGCACACTGCTTAATAGGATTATGCTTAGGCCTGTGCTACAGAGCGGAAGGCTCTTTCTAATGCTCTCACATTCACTCAGAGTCCATGTATGAGCACAGACTCATCTTCAAAGAGTCTGGACGCAAATTTCAGTTTAAACAAACTTAAACCTGTCTTTAAAACACTATATAAGCAGAGCTATCAAACAGTGTAGAGTGAACCTGTGAATAAATGCTTATACCTCATAGGTTCCACTCCAGGAGAAATGAGTGTAATTCCCACCAACAAACCTTATGCAAAAAGCCCAAGAAAACATATTCATGTCTTCAAAGCCAACAAGTCTAGGCTTTCTTAGGATGAATCTCGGAGTTGACAGTTACCTGAATCCATTCTACAATGTTACTGTTGGTAAAAACATGCTAGATAATTCCAAATGTCACAATACTGCATAAAGACAGATAGTCCTATAAGCAATCAGGCCCCAGAATGGGTAGCATGCAGACGACCTCAAACACTTCCTCAAACAGTGCTCAGAAATGAACAAAGAGAATAAATGTCCAGCATTCATTATGGCATGCATCATCAGGCAAATGGCACAGATTTCTCACTTTCGTTACTGTGTAATGTACATGGCTGTTTACATGGCCTAAAAATTATTTAGTAGCCTAGAAAAAGAAAAGTACATGCAAAAGTACAACCTAAAAATTAAAAGGCCATGGAATTTTGCAATGACTGTGCAAAATGTCTGTGTGTATTCATGGTGTCGTTAGCCAAACTGAGTACATGGTAGTTGTTCCCTCTTTTACTGTTCAGTATCATATATCCTGCATATTCTGGGCACTGAATAGTTCTGTATTAAATTATTTGATGATCACAAATGTTCTTTCTGTGTTAAACTGAAATCATTAATGTGCTTATGTGTGCGATCCAAGACAGATATTAATCAAGTTCCCAGAGCAGAAGTGCTTATTCATCACAATACTGTTTTAGTTGCACCATCTTACCCCAAATTTGCATATAGTGCTTAAAAGCAATTGAACAACCTCATAAACTAGACTTATAACTTCTGGCTAGCATCAAAAACAAAAGCACTGCAATTCCTCGAGAAATACTGTGCTTCTGTTGTTTCCACCACAGCTATAAGCAAATAGGACAATTGGAAATACCTTGGGGAAAATAATCACTTCTTGTGAAGCCACCATCACAATTTTGAAATCTTGGTAGATGCAAAGTATTCAAACATATAGTTAAATGCCTATTGTGCATTAAAACTAAATCAAAATTTTAACTTTTTGAGGTTTTCCTGCTTCTGAGTTGAAACTAATCATCTCCTACAAGTAATTCAGCACTGTAATGATCGTTGTAGCTATCCATATTCCATAAAGTAATCTTTCACTGTAGTAGTGTCAGAGGAGACAATGAGACATAAGGGCACTTAGTATTCCTTCTCCACTACCAGACTCACTAACAAGGAACATGCATTCATATTTATTTCTTATATTTCAGAGTATTTTGGAGAAAGCAAACCAAAAGAATTACAGTAACAACAATCTATTTTTTTCATCTGAGGATCTTGAAAGAATTTCATAAAAGGAAAGTGGAGGTCTAAGTGATACTGTCTTTCGTTCTTAGATGGGCAAACTGTGTCACAGAGAATTAATTGCCTTGGCCAAAGTCATCTGGGAACTTTAGCACTCAGTGTTAACTTACAAGTGCCAGACTGTTCTGCCAACACCTTTGGTATATTTGTCTATTTTTTATATTTGCTGTAAAGATAGTGCGGGTATTTCCTTGCCTATATTTTGCATGTTTGCTCTGCCATGACCTTTTCTCACAGTTTTGTAAAATTAATATGTCCCATGAAATAATAATAGTCTTTGATTGACTGTAGAGATGCATCAAAGGAAGTGGATAAAGCTATTTGTACAACTAACTAAACTTCTGGGTCAGTGGAGAAAAGCTTTTGGCCAATTGATTGAAATCAGCAAATACAGGTTGACGTAGAGATCAGACAAGGTTTCACTCAAAACAAATATATTCCATCTTTATAAGAGACAGTGGCTAAAGGTTATATGACTTCAAAAGATACGCTATTAAAATAGAAAAGTATCTTCTCGTATTGTCACAGCTGAACAAATCCCACCTGCTAGTTGCTGTTTGATATTCTGGTAGTGCAGGTTTCCTTGAAGTTTCTGATAAACGTTAGAGAACTAACTTCATATATTTGTATATCCCCCTGTAATTTCCAGGGTGTTTAGAGGTTTTTTACTGCCTAGCGTGGTATCATAGCTTTCACATCTCACTGTGTAGTTCACCAATATCTCAAAACCTTTAATCATGGAAATGTTTAATCAGCTAAAGAAATAAGATCTGGAAGATCACCTCTGTGTATAGATTCTCATTATTACACTACTAAGGTCCAGTTCTGAGGTAAACAAACTTTCTTCCTTCTATTCTAGTGTCCTAAAGACAGCAGTTGCAGTCATGTCAATATTTGTTCACTAACCTATGTGAACAGATTTTAAGAACTCAGTGATCAGTTTACTGCGTTTTATCAACTTTGGTGGGAATTTAAGGTTCACAAGGAATGCAGAATTAAGACGTGAATAGTTTTCAGGAAGGTAGATAGAAGTTTCCTGCCTTTTGATTTCACTATTATTTTTCTTTATTGGATTGTCTTTTCTATGACATAAAATTAAGTATTTTGGTATTTCTTTCTGCCTTTTTAAACTTAGTAAAACTCTAAAATGTGTCTGTAATGCAGGTAGGTTGCACTGTGTCTTTTATGTTCCAGTAGTTATATTTAGGTTATAGAACATTTGCATAGCAATATTCAGAAACATGGTATTTTATGTCGCGTATATAGCAATGTGCATGTGTATTGCTATATACGTATGTATACATAGGCAAGTCTCACTTGTATACATATATGTAAATATATATACACTTAGATATTTAGCACCACCCAGGAAAAAAAGAGCTTGATTTCGAATTATACCTCCCCTTTCTAAAGAAAGGGTACTGCTCAGTGCTAAGGAATGTAACAGAGTGGTCCATTCATAGCAGTTTATGACACAGCATTTAGTGTAACCATACAGAGACACAACAAGCGAAACAGAAATGGAAAATATTTGTATGCTTATTAAGCACCAAGAAAGCTGATAAAAAGCACGACTGCTACAGACATTATGCAAGATGCAGGAGTAAGATCCTCTGTTTGTGGAGGATGTGGTTTGAAGAACAGCAAAATAGTTTGCAAGAGTTAGAGCAGAATTGTTTTAAGGGTTAACATTACTCAGCAAGTTTCATATATATGAGTCAAAACTTCTCATCTCTTGGGATTTTAGATGTTCAGTTCTAGTTGGCTACAGGAACTGTATCATTTGTGTTTCTTTTTAAACTGCAGAAAGGATACATTTTGTAGAAAAACGAAAAGCAAAATAATAATAATAATAATAATAATAATACTCTGTATTATTTTACTCTTGAAGCTTAAAATAATTATAAACCAGATATATGATTTCTCCCATGGCAGGGCTGACAGTAACCTTTCCTTTCCGCTGGGTAGCTGGAGAAGGAGACAATGGCACATTTTTAATCAGCTTTGCCACAAATTAAAATGTGATATCAGGCTACAACCTGCAGCCTTGTTCAATCACACACTAAAGCCAGTTTTAGGCTTCCCAGAAATGTTGTTGTCACTTGACACAAATCACTTTATAGAGCACTCCATTAGGTGCCAACTATTTCCAGGAGGGACAGAGCAGGTTGCCACTTGCTCTATGCGATTTCTTTTTTTCCCCTTCCTCTTTATCACTGTCTGGGCACACAGGCAAGATCTGGGCATTTCAACATTTCCTATCCTGTCAGCTGTGCTACACCTTATCCCCATTGCACCCTGGTCCCTACCTCTGTGCCTGCCCTGCCCTGGATCATTAGCACCTACTGGGCCCGATCTGGTAGCTCTTGTCTGCAACCTTGAGCCTCACTCTGTGCCCCTGCTTCAGACATGCTGCTGGGGACCATGATCTCTGTAGCCATGCAGGGACTTGCTATGCTCCTGGCCCATCCTTGTGGTCCTCCTCAGCCCCAAGCCCCACACACATGTGCCTGTCCCACATCTGAAGTGGTGCCATAAACTGCACCTCCTCATTATGCTCTTGGTTCATTCTCATGGTCCTCCCTTGCCCCAGGTCTTGCTCCTCATGCCTGCCTTGCCTTTGGAACCCTGCCCTGATAGCTGCCTTCTCACCACACCTGGTTCCCATCACCCTCCCAGCCCCTAAGCTTTACTCCACTGTGTCTATTCCGCCTCTAAAACAGCGATGGGGCCTCAGTTCCTCAGCACTGCCCTGCCCATCCTACCACCTCCCTCAGCCAAGGGCCCCAAATCTCTGTGCTGCAGCCTTGCTGGCACCACACCTCATCCCCGTACTCCAGACTTTATCTCTGTGCGTCCTCTCTTCTGCTTCTCCACAAACCTTGGGCTCAATGCCATTGGGCAATGTCACGGCTGCTTGGTGGCATGTATGAAAAATTGAATACAGACCCTGCCCACATCTCACTAATCTGTGGTTTACTCTCTTCAGATAAACACTGGCTTTATACTTCACTAGGTGAAGTAATCTAAATGTTGTTCTGCCAGATAGGCGTGAAATGAACTGCAGTGCGAGGTATCAATTATGGTGTCTCTCACATGGTTCCCAGCATGGCAGGCTTCTGCGCTGACCTGCTGTGGCTCACTTTTAGCTTCTGTAGCCAACTTCTGGAATATTATGTGCTACAGCAATGACAGGGCATGCTTCCACTGAGCTAGGAGTGGAAATGTTAGAATCTGGTGAAGAGTCTGGCTCCCTCTTCTTTACCCCCGCCCCTCATCAGATATTTATACACATGGATAAGATCCCCTTGAGCCTTCTCTTCTCCAGGTTAAACAGTCCCAGCTCCTTCAGCCTCTCTTCGTATGTCAGATGCTCCAGTCCCTTGATCATCTTTTCTGGACTCACTCCAGGATGTCTATGTCTCTCTTGTCATGGGGAGCCCAGCACTGGACACAGCAGTTCAGTTGTGTCTCACGAGTGCTGAGGAGAGGAGAAGTCACTCCCTTGACTTGCTGGAGACGCTCTGCCTAATGCAGCCCAGGATTCTGTTGGCTTTCTTTGCCACAAGGGCACATTGCTGGCTCATGTTCACCTTGTTGTCCCCCAAGATCCCCAGGTCCTTTTCTGCCAAGCTGCTCTGCAGCTGGTAGTACAGCTGGTTGGCTCCAGCCTGTACTGGTGCCTACGGTTGTTTCTCCTGTGGTGCAGGACTTTGCTGAACTTGAAGAAATTCCTGCCGACCCATTTCTCCAGCCTGTCAAGGTCCTTCCAGATGGCAACACAGTTATCTGGTGTATCAGCCACTCCTCCCAGTTCTGTATCATCTGCAAAATTGCTGAGAATGCTCTCTGTCCTGTCATCCAGGTCATTAATAAAGAGGTTAATCAGAAAGGGCCCAGCATCAACCCCTGGGGCACACTGTTAGTGACTAGCCTCCAGCTGGACTTTGTGCCAGGTGGTCTGCACTGACCTCTTGTAACTCAGAGGACATTAAATTTATCCGGTTAATCCTGCTTTGTGTCTTATAATGTGTAAGTGACTAAACCATGATTTCTGTTTGACTCAAATGTACCTTCCAGAAAAGCCTGTAGTCTTAACTAAACTCTTAAAGGAATGAAGAATTTAGTATTTCCCATAGCGATTTGGTCCAGTGATTAATCATATTCACTGGTGAAAAATTCTATTTCCTGTCTGAATTTCAACTGAATTTCAGTTTCTAGCTAGGATTTCTTCTTATGCCTTTTACACCACATTAAAGAGATCTTTAATATCCATAATTTTATATACCTATAGATTAGCTCTGTCTCCACACTACTGTACTTCATCATTCAAATGAGATCCAAACATTCAAGCTACAAGGCATAAACAAACATTTCTTGCCTATTCAGAGTTCTCTAGTTAAGTTCCCATGTGAAATGATATTTCTACTTGCTTTTACTAAAAGCTAAATTAATCTGCAAACATACTGTGTCAATACTCTGTTTGGGGACTTGTTCTTCAGACACTACCAAGAGCCACGTCTGTGGATGTGACTAATCCTACTAAAGATGTGGCTTCACTGAAGAAAATTACCTTATTCCAAGTAGTAATTTGTATGCCTACTAGAAAATGTTTGCACAATCTGCAGGCTCCGGTGGAGCAGTCAGAAATCAGTTTCATCCTGCAAGTAATACCACTGGTTCTGATGCTGGGGATGAATTTGGCATTGCCTCTTCTGCAGTTTCTGCAGTGAACCAAGTACCATTAGGACTGACTTATAAATATGGTCTCATTATTTTGGAAACATATTCTTGCTCCTCTCTGGAGAAATACAACTTTTCAAAGACCAACATTACTTTCATATGGCTCCTCACAGCTCACCTCTCAGTGTGTTCAGAGAATGATGTCCTGCTAATGGCAAGGCATTGATTGACTATGGTCATCATTACTGTATGTCTGAAAAGAGGCCACATCTTATGTTTGTTATTCCTTCTTTTCCATTGCACCTCCTCCTGTATCCAAGCCATTTTGTGTGTCTGCTTATGTTAGTCAGGGCAATGACTCAGTTTTGTTATGACTTTAAGGGCTACATATATATCATTATATAAATATTTTGCATTTGCTGCTAATCATCATCACCAAGTGGCTATTTTTGGCAGTCATGGTTTTTCAAGAGGAATAAACTCTTGCATGAAAGTGAACAAGGCTGGACTCTGCATGTATGAATGGAGTTAATGACAACTGTTGTTTCTGTTTATCTAGTTTTACTTTGTTTTGTTTTTAAGCCACAAACAAGGAAAACTGTTTTGGGCAGCTGTTCCCAAAAGGGTATACATTAGGATGATTAAGTAAATAATTTTAAACTGTTTGTAAAAACCTTGAAGATATTGCATAGTTTCTTACCGCATAATTTACAGTCTTACAACCTAATTCTGTGTTAGACATTTTTACACTATTTCCTAAATAAGTCAACAGCTATCTGAGGGAGCAATATGATCACTGACAATTCTGGCAAGGTAATAGGGTCATAACAGTAAATAGTAGAATAGGAAAGAAAATGTCCTATTTTAGGAATTTCAGAGGCCAGAAATAATGTTCAGGAGAATGGCAGAACAATCTGTTGGCTGTCAAACAGATTCCTGGGCAAGCGCTGAAACCCTCATCAGCTGTCCTCGGTCAAAACTGGTTCTGACTGAACTTTAGAGAAAATGCTGTATTTTTGGTGAAGAAGGAAGGGACTATTTTACCGACTAGAAATTTTACCTCTGTGATTTCTGTAACATCAATGACATCAGACAGGGACAGTGGGCCATAATATATGTCCACCATTGAGAGACGGGGTTTGCTCCTGCCTGTTTTTTCAGGTATCCTTTTAAAGCCTCAGGGCAGAACAAGGAGCAGGGCAAATTCCCTTTTTACAATTCACTTGAAAGCAAGTAAGTTCAGCTAGAGTATCCAAGATCACTAGGTCTTGGACTGGACCCTACTTTTTCAAGGCAGTATGGCCTGGGGAAGATGGATCATAAGAAATGCTCCCTATCAGAGAGGCAAAGTCAAGTCCTGCAGCATATTCTGGAGTCCTTTCTCTGTTTTTGAAGAACCCTTGCAGAAGGGAATACACTTGTCTGTGTACTGCTCCCCATCATTCCATGAGTGAGCACACAGTTTGCAGCCTTTTCTATTAAGGTGGCTGTTTGGCCACTTTGAGGAAAAAGCCATCATGCATCGCACTATTTGGCACTTGGAGGGAAGACAATGAAGTGCTTTTTGTTTGGGTAAGCACAATGTTACTGCTGTATAGTATCACACTTTAGCTGCTCTAACCATATTAATAAAAATACAAAGGATAAAAAAATAGTATGACTTTTGAGTTTGTGGGAGCTATGGACAGTCTATGTTTGCTAGGAAGCACTCACACAACTCTGCGAACTGTGCGCACTCCTGTGTATATACCGTGGGGGAGAGGGGAATAATTGTTTTGCAGATTACCTCCTGATGTCTTTGCAGACCTGCAGTGTCCCTGAATCACAGGCTGAATACTGCCAGCCTAGAGTAGTTCAACCTGAAGTAGGCACATGGAAGGTTTTTTTTTTTTTAATAGACTTTATTCTGTATATTTTTCCACTTCATCTTTTATTACTGCTGTTTTCAATGAATTGTAGCTCTTGTAAAAATTCCAGCCTGGCAGTTCCAGAGACACTGTCTGTCTATCCAGTGAGCTATAACAGCAGGGCTACCCCACATTAGCCCACCTGAATCCTTGAAGTCCAATCTGATCAGGCTGTGAATAGGATGAGTCAGCCCATGCCACTCATTTGTCTTTTGTCCACTTCTCATCTGTTTTCTCTTTCCCAATTTTGATGCAGCAGGGTAAAAAAGATGAAGCAAAACACCGAGGGAGTATGTTAGAAACACCAGAAGTATGTAGTGCATGTTCTATTTCCTGTACTTACATCGCTTCCTTTCAGAAGAATGAAACAAAGTAATGAATCTGCCCATCTCTCAGTGAGTTTGGCCCACTCATTTCTAGGAATCAACAAATAGAAGGGTAGTTTTGCATTGTCCACTCCTCTATCCACCCCTTAGTAGTGCTGCTTCAGCAGTTCATATTCATACTGAAGATTTGCAGTGTTGTGCCATAAAAATTTCCTTTTCAGTTTAGAGGCTAATGCAAGATGAACACAGACAAGTAGTGTGTACTTGTGCTTTCCAACTGGTTTGTTACTCTGGGTTTTCAGGAATGCCTTGAAACTATGAGGATCTGGCCAACAGCATCCTCACAGTAGCATTACTTTCAGGTTAAGTGTATGGTCACAGCATACTGGTAAACAGGCATGCATACCCATGGAAAAGATGCTGGAATGTAGGTGGGCCTGAGTCAAAAGAGGTAAAGCATCAATGGTATATTAGTGTACTTTTTTTTAGCAGGGTCTGATATTATTTTGCTGTCATTTTTTAAACACAGACAAGTCACACAATTACCTCCTTAGAATTACTAATTATATGAAGTATACTAACAACTACATACTAATTTGTGCTACTGCCCATATAATAATTAGATTAAATCAAGCACTGGGAAAATAATGCATATGTTTTTCATTATCAGCAAGCTGAGCATATAAATAAATCAGTTTACCTTAGTCATGTTTGCACCCATCTGCAAGAACACTTGAGCATTTCATTATACCAGTGCTGAATATGTATTATGAAACAACTGTCTGTTCAATATTTGTTCCATAAATATTTTCAGACTCATATCATTGGAAGTTAACAGTAATATATACTTTTGTTTAGCCAATCACAGCTGAACAGCAAACTTGGGTTTAGAATATGGACTGATAACAGAAAAGTAAAAAAAAATCAAAAAATTATTTGTTGAATAAGTTCAACATCAACAAAATAATCGTCACTGATACTCCACGAACAGAAGAAAAGACTGAATCAGTCCAAGAAATCATGATTCCATTAGCTTCTTCTTCGCAGGAAAAAGTTACACATAGTAATTACATTTACAGATGGCCAGTTCCTCTGCAACTATTATTATATGGTCTGTACAAAGTCTGAGAAACAATATTCACAAGTCCTGGAAAACTGGCACCTTCTGACAAAGGTGTTGCCATCCTTGCAGAGTTTCAGGCGTGAGGTGTGACGGCTGTGCAGTTCATTTGTTGAGACATTAGGAAGGACAGCAAATATAGTAACTAGTGCACTTCCTCCATATCTTGTTTGCTCCTTTACCACAATGAGCAATGACAGATGAGAATCATATTGAATGTCTGGTTTTGGTTTTCCACCCAAACCTTAAAACTCTTTTGTTTAATATTTTACAATTACTATAATCTTCCTGAATAGACAGGCAGGATTTGGTCTGTTCCTATATTTTGCCATTGAAATATGGACCAGAAATGAGGCTCATGGGATTTCTGAATTCATTCTGTTTGTATTATAAGAAAGAATAGTTAAGAAAAGATAGCAAGAGATTGTTTGAGAAAGGCTTCTGTCTATGCTTAGAAGGCCTCTCTGCTCCCTGATGACTCGAGACCTTATGATCATTGTCCTGAGATGCATTGCTGCAGATCTCTCCTCTTCTCTCCTCTCTTCTGATTAATTTTCCTGTTGTAATCCTCCTCAAGTACCACAAGCTTGGAACTTCTGCTTCTGATCTTCGAACTTCTGAGACATCAGTTGTTTTGTTTTCTATATCCCAACACATTTTCTGTATTACATCTGTCACTGTTTGTTCCATGATATACATCAACTGAGTCTAAAGAGGAATGGAGAGCTGCATAAAAAAGAAAACTCTCAGAGTAGGCTAGTACTAAAAAGCTACTTTAGTGATCACTAGAGGGAAGGAAGTGAGTTTTACACATAAGGATTTCTAAACAATTGAAGCTTGCAACAAACAACAGCGTGAGCAATAGTACTTCCTTTCGGTTACCAAAAATACCAATACATCCAGAATACTGATGTGTTCTAGAATACTGAAGGACCAGTGTTGTGTGATTTGGGAGAAGCAAGCTGCAATGGGAAAGGCGCAAGTAGTGGCTTCATTTGCAAATATATTAACAGGAGAGCTTTAAAAATCGAGTACGAAGAAACAAAGACTCTGTGTCCATACTGGCAGCTTATGATGTTTAGAAAATAAGTATCTTCATGCATTTTAAGCAACGGCTCTAGGCTACTCCACAGTAATAAGAACAGAAACGTAGAGTACAGCTTGTTAATATGGAAAAAAACTTGCAGCTACTTCCCTAAGATCTGACCAGCTATCATTTTACAGGCTACATCCATGACACACATTACTAATCAACTGCTGAAAGACTATTTACTTTGGACTCCACCATTTGTATCGTAACGCTTTTATAAGAAGAGTGATAAGTAATGCAGAACATGCGTACTCAAGTTCCTTGGGTTCTATAGCTCACATACACACAGGTACACATACAATATATACTTCTCTGGGGCTGTGTATCAGGAGAATGGAAACTGCATTTTCCTGTGCAAAGCTGGAATGCAAAACTCCTGTTTTTAGTAATGCTTTTCAAAAAAGAAATTCAAGGAAATCAGGTTCTATCTGTAACAGCTCAGTGATGTGAAAGTTGAAGCCTCTTTGCAGATAGCTGATTCCTGGGGGAAATATGTCACAGTTAAATGTCTTTATTCAGATTACATTATCTAAAATAAATATATGTGGTTTTGATGCCTATCTTCCTGGTACAAGATAGTGTTATTTCAACTGTTTTTCTTTAACAAATCAGCTGAAAATAGGGAAAATATGATGTACAGTGGCCACTTTTTCTAAAAGTTCAACAATCTTGTCATACAAGTAGTATCCGTGTTATAACTTACATGTAATATACATATCTTTTTCCCTGCACTGTTTGTTATATTTACATTCTGCCATAAGAGACTATACTCAGATCAATATAATGAACAAAATTATTGTGGCAAAGATAGTTTGCTTTTTGTACATTGGTTTGAGGGTGTTTTATGAGAGTAGAAGAGCACAGCTGTTCCCTGTTTACCAAGGGGCAGGACTGCAGCATGGAGAGGTGAAGACACTTGTTCGACATCAGTTAGTGAGGCACAAACGAACTGAGCAGAGATCTGAAGGCCAGATCCCTACATATGATTCCAATCCTATGCAAATATTTCCTGCAGGAATGAGCAAGCCAATGCAATATTAATGGCAGAGGCTACAAACAAGTATGGGAGCGCATGGTGTGCAAGTTGGTGGTTTGTCCCTGGTTGCTGCAAAATGGCTCCCTTTCAGCAACAGTAGCTAGACCACTAGCTGACCTGCAGATTTCTATGGTTTCGAAGAGAAGTCAGAGCTAAAGCAGAATTATAATCACCTGCTGACTCTAACTCTCCTAGCATAGTTTTATACACAAAAGAGTCAAATTTAAAATCATTGCTTGCTGTGGCATGTTGTTTTCTAAGCCAAGTGTTGACAGAAAGCTGGATTACTACTGGCTACGTATCTGACTGTGTAAATACAGAAATTTGAAGCATAAAGGTCACAGGTTAACAGGGTGAAGGGTTTGTATGATTCGTTCCACAGATGTTAGAAGTCTTGGCACGTTACCATAAATCCCCTTTACTGGTAGACAGGAAGGATCATGGGAATTCCCAATCATATGCACGTCCTTTGGGTTTTATAATCTTTACTAAGTAGTTAGCATTATCAGCAACTTTATATTGTGCAAACATGTTACGTGAACAGGAAACCGTATTGTATGGCCATTGCTCAGAGCACTTCAAATTTTAGTCACTAGAAAGAAAGATCAACATCCTCTTTTCAAAAAGTGTCTTTCCATTATTAAACATGTAATGATTGCAGCAAAATGTTGTTTCTTCAAATAGCTACTTCCAAAAGATATTTTTACCTTCCATCAAGTGTTTTTATATCATACATTATGTAATGGTTTACTCCATTGTTACAACATGTAGTTACTAGGAAAAATGTAGTTCTTGCAGGAACAGCTAGTAGAGCGATAACTCTTTTTTATTGCATGAAGACTAACAAAGTACAGTAGCTATCCCATAACTTTATCAATAATGCAATGGATTAGGCATACTGTTTTTCTGTTACTTAATCACAACAGATATATAACACTCCTAGATTTATGTGCAAATGATGAAAATAAATCAACACTGCCGCAATATCGAGACATTTATGTACAATTTTCATTTGTCTCAATGTCTACTACAGAAGTGATATCTATCTCACCACAAATACATTTTATAACATGAAGTTGCTCATAAGCTGCATCAGGAATCTGTAGTAAGCATTATGTTGGCAGTGAATGAGTTATTCTTACAGAAGCAGTGCTATTAATTGTAAAGAAGTCTCAGAAGAATGTAGTTCTTAAAAATAGTCTTGAAATGAAACAAAATTAACTTCAGTAAGAATACTACAAATGCAGTAAATACTAGTCTTACTGCTATAATAGGAAAGCTGTTTCTTCTTTTACTTTAAACAATCAACAGAAACATTAGTGTGACTTGTTTAAAAAATGTATGCAACTTTATGTCGATACCTGACGTATGGATGGACCCCTGAAATGGAGCACAGTTGGCCAATGACATGGAGCTGTGAGGCTTCTCTTTTTAGCGTCCAGCTGCTCTAACTAGTTGGGCTTCATGTGTACATAAAGGAGAAGACATTACCAGAGACAGTCTGATATTTAACATGTGACAATATCTGATACCTTTTGGATAACAGGGATCAAAATTAAAATGTCATGGAAAAGAATTTTTAGGTTTTAGGGCTCCTCTCTCTGAAAAAGTAGCATATAATGTTGGATCCTACAAATTCTTAATAGAGAAGTCCTTAGTTCAGAGAGTAAGCTTTACTTTGTTGGAATTATTTCTCTAGCTATAATACATTTAATTTTGGGTTCGCAGAACTGGGCCATATTTCTTAGCAGATATTTCAGTTATTGGACCTTTGTCCTGTAAATAGCGGTTTCTATAAAGATGACTACATAATTCCTATGAGTTAGAGCTAGTCATCTGAGAGAGTTTTTCATCTGTGGCCCTGGTGCTGATTCAGTGTAACTTTAATAAGGATGAACGAACTGTTTATGTAACTCATGCTGTCACACACTCGGTAGCACTACCAGTGACTGCTAGTTCGGCTGTTGCATTCCACTTGCCGTTCATTTTCCTCTCATGACTAATTAAGGTGAAACTTTAATTGAGGGAGTAATTCATGAGAAATGTTGACTATTAAAATGTGTCTCTACAGGAATATGAAGGTAAACCAGAGGTAGTATAAGCAATAGGTCAGATAAATAGTAGACATCTTGTGAGCCATTATCTGACACACCATGAATACCTACATTCAGGTTTTTTTAGACTTGGTGTTCAAACATCAGTGTTTTTAAAGCAGTTTGTATGTTCTTTGGAAGGGAGGCATGTTGCCACTGAGCAAACAGAATGCCACATTTCCTCCTGCTGTTGGCATGCTGACAAGCAGGATGTTCAATATTCTGTTTTCAAGCAATGAAAATGCCATGTTTCTCAGTCCTTTTAACATCCATTGCAGTGGAACTCTGGATCTCATCCAACTTTATAAAATGTTGCAGAAGCACAATATTACTCAATGAAGAGCCTTATCCTGTGATGTGGAGCTCCTCACTACAGTAATGATTATTCATTTATATAGTATATTACAATAGTAGGCCACACTGTGAAGTCTCAAAACTTGAGTAGAGTCAGTAGAGTCTCTGCTGGTTGCCTGTAGTGGAGTTGAGAGCATCAGGCTGGGTAAGTTTGAATGGCCTAGATGACCTAATGCTTCCTCTACATAAAAGCTGTTATTTATAAGAAAAAGAAAACAGGAAAATATATGCTGCTGCCTAAGCCTCACTATACAGTAAAAGGGTTTATGTTTTAAAGAGACAACTATACCATACAAGCAGAATTCTACATGCTTTTAAAGCTCCATGCAAAACAACAAACATCTAGACGCAACAAATACAGGAAATTAGTCTTAAGTAGTCACTAAGGGTACCAGTGGAAAGCAGTTGCCAGAAAATCCAAAACTAAAATTGACAACAAAATTGCACTTAAATGAATTAGAAGATACTGTAAACAAAGTCATGTTTTACACAAGAACTTGCCATCTGGAGTTCATAATCCCCCTTCCGCTGTAGTCAAAGATCAGAGCCAACAAAACTGCCTGGGAACGACATCGTCTGGGTAAATCTGTGAGAGCAGCAGCTCTTCATGCTGGGCAGACACAGTGGTCCTGCAAGGGCCCTAACATCAAGCCTACAGTCCAAGCTCTCTGTCTGTACTCAATATGGTTATGTTTCATAGGCAACATTGAATAGCTGAACCTATTTCATTAAAATAAATTGTCCTTACAGGAACTAAATTATCAATAAAGGATTCTATGCTGGCACAGACGACTTCCCTCTACTCATATCAGTAGGTATGTTACTTAACTCAGCATTGATTAAAAAACACACTGCCCTGGTCTTCACCCAGTTAATGAAAAGCTTCCATTCTTTTCATTCAGAACTAGACCTGACTATATAGACCACAGATATTTCTACAGAGCCTGCGTGGTCCTGCTTCTTGCCTTTTGCTAGCTGCCTGTTTGATTTGGGTTTGTCTCATGTTTTTCCCTGTTTCCTTTGCTGTTCTCGGGAATTGCTTCCATCCTTGCTTCCGTTTACATGATTTACAGAGGAAGTCGGCCTTATAAAACCTACTGAAATCCGAATCATTCCTGCACTTTCACTTCTCAGTTTCTCCAAAGCTCAAACAATAACCTTCCCTGGCTTTTGTTGTATGTTGTGAAGAGCAGTCCAAGTGCTTCTCTGTACTGAATGCACTGAGATGTATGAGCATGTCTACTCCTTGGACTGGAGAGGGACATTAACAGTCCTGAACAGTGGAAGTATTTCCAGTTCAGGCTCTTTACTCTTAGGCTACCCATGCCATTTATCAGTCAGAACATTTAATAAGTACATTGTAATTCTGACATTCTGCAAAGCTACAGCTCTAGTGCTATTTCTTGTCTGGACTTGTAAATAAAGTACAATGTAATCCTAAGACATTGACCCCCTAGCTCTGTTCCAAGACCTTGAAATGAGTCAGCTCTAAAGTTTATTATCAGCTTCAGCTCAGCAAACATGTTCAGAATACTTTCCTAGGGTCAGACTGTATTCTAGCTTGTGTATTGACAAGGCTGAAAGAGCTCTTTGTGCAGATATCCACTTGCTTGTCAGGAAACTGAAACAAATTAACTTTGTGGCGTTGTATTTCTTCCCTGAATGATTCATAGGACTGGTAAATAACAGGAGGGTTGGTAATGAAGAGTAGTAAGCTGAAGCTATGTAGCTGCGCTATGAGAGATGCACAGTCTATTCTTCTAGATCTCTGAGGAATCTACTCAGAAATGAATAAAAATTGAGTCCCTCAATTCATTGGAAATACCCATAATAAGGTGGAATGGTTGTTCACTGGAAGCTGGAAATAATGGGGAAGTGGCTTATTAATTGATGATTAGCTTGTTAAATTCAAGTGACTTTTAGGGCTGAGAAGTGAAACACCACTAGAATACTGTTTATCTTTTGTGAATTTTTATTCATGATTATGTGGATAATACAGAGTACTTAATTTTCCAGCCGTAAACATATTCTTTTATAGCTTTATCAGGTAGGTTTTTGTAGATGAGTAGACAGAAGAGCTAACATCGGGCATCATAAAGACACTAACATGAGTCATGAAAAGGATTGGATACGCTAGATACATAGCACAGACCTTTTTGCCAGCTGATCCAGTGGAGTAACCGACAGTACTAGCAGGTTGATCAGAGACTGAGTAGGGTGATTTGAGGTGCCAGTCAGCCCAGAGTACAACAGGACACTTTGTCAGTGAGCATTGCGGATGTTTGCTGGCAGCAGAGGAAAGGTGATATTGCAGCTGCACAGGGGAGTGGTATTAGCAGATCTAGATTATCTTGCTCATTCACCACAATTCTAATCCCTTATGCACCTTCCGGACTTGTGCAATTGCTTTCTAAACCCCTGCATAGCTTTCATGCTTCTCCTCTGATCTACTCTCTTCTTTACCTGCCAGTTATATACTTCCCTATACCAATCCTGATCTGCCTTAGCTCTCAGGGTCCCTCTTTGTCCAGTCTTCCCCTTCCTTTTCAGCCATCTCCTCCTGGCTGTCAGCCTCATTCACATCTAGTCCTAGCCTTCCCTCCGGTGCTACATGCTATTCCTCTGCCAGTCTTCTGTCCACCTCTTCTCATTGCCTATGAGTCCCCTACTGTCACAGTCCTCCATTTCCCTTTGAGACTTCTGCTTCTAACGTCTTCGCTGAGCCAATTCTGGCTTTCAGTCAGTCAGAGATTACTGAACACACAAGCATAATGGCCCACCATTTACAACATTAAATTAGATGCTCTAATGATCCTTGCTCACACTGACTTTTGTGAATCCCTTGATCCTCCTCTGGTAATTCCTAGGCCTTGCTTACCTTATTCACCATGTCATGCGCAACACTCATCAGCTGCAAGAAACTGTTTACCAGCAAGAGCCACTCTTCCTTTTGTCTTTCTCCACATTCACCTCAGGATCCTTCTTTTTCCACTGTGCCTGGACACCATCAGAACAATCACTGAGACACAAGCAAAACAGCGAAAGTGCGTGACAGGTCAGAAGCATGTTTCAGGGCAGTGCAAACAAGCTCAAGCAGGCTCAGGAATACACCATGCAGACAGTCTTCAGACTCCTTAGCTATGAAGGCCAGAAAGATGACGGAGCCTACAGTGATTTATCAAAGTAGTTTGAGTGAATGTGAGTGAAGCGTCTCAGATATGATAAGAAGCAGAAAGCACTGCTTCCCTTTGGCCATTTGAAATTTTTGATCCAAATCATGATCGTGTAAGAATTTCTTTACTACTACCAAAAAAGACCATTGCCTTTATTTAACATGGATACCCTAATGTCTTCTTCTCTAACTTCTTTCTTAGAAATGACTGAACAATTTGGTCTGAAATTGTCAAAAAATCTTTAACATGTGCCATGAGAAATTTCAGTCTGAATGGTTCAAGTGAGACAATGTCATAAACAAGGTCTTAGAGTGGAGAAAGTATCAGGAAACCTGGCTAACAGGCAATTTGATGAGACATCTTGAACATCATAGCTGGCATTATGCTCAGTCTCTGGGTGTTTCAATCCAAGATGTTCCAAATAACATAGCTACGTATGGAGAACACTGCCTACTTGCTAAACTACTGTACATTAGCAAGATCATCTGAGAGTAATGGAAATTATACCCAGCCGTGCCTCCTCTAATTAGGCAGAAAATGCTTGCTTTTATGTTGACTTTCTCAGTTGCTGTGTCCTGCTATTAAAATAATTATTGTCTCTGCCTTGTCTGACCCAGAGGGGGATACAGACAGGAGTAGTAATCTCACTTAACCAGCCTAGCAAGGAACTGTAATGCTCTCATTCAAAACATTTCTCTTTCACCCCCTATCCCTGCCCCAGTTTTAACCAGCTAAGTTTCTTGGTGGGAAGGGGAAGCCCTAAATGTAGGCAGCACCAGGATTTGTGCACCAGGATTTGTTCTCTGTGAATAAACAACACACTCATAAGGTATAAAAAGAATATTGTGATTAAGGCAGGGGCTTGAAGTCAGGAGACGAGGTTTATGCCTGTTTTTCTTCCATGTATTCTGGGTGACTTTGTGACAAAACCCTCGAACCAAAATCAGAGAAAAGTGCTCATGAGTTTTCAATGCTGCAGTATTTCTGTTGCTGATGCAGATGAACATGTCTGAAGATGGACAACATGCAGATAAAGCTCTTAAAAACTAGGAGTAGTTTTAAAAATGTTGATCTCCCTTCCGTCAGTGCCCCAGCACAACATACCAGGCGGGTTAAACTGTGAGTGACACAGTGACATATGAACGATGGAGCAGAGCACCACCTAGTGAAGTAAAATAAAATTACTGATCAGCTGCTAAGAACAAGCGGTCTCTTTGATGTTTGAAATTCAGGAAAAAAATGACGATTAAAATATTTAATTTGCAGTTAAACTTTCTCCTATCAAAATCTTGAAGAATTTACTATCAAGTGTGAGATGACTTTTCCTATTCTGATTGAAGGGAAACAAGAATTATGACTGATACTGTTTGTTGAAAGGGGGCCTTCCTCCTGACGGTGGGGTTCTGCTGGTACCCCCCCTCGCCCCCCCCGGAACTTCAGCTGCTTGGAACCTGGCTTTAAAAAAATGGTTTTTTTGTTCAGCTTGCTGTTCTCCTTTATTCACAATAAGAATGTAAGACAAAGCTTAAGGAAAATAATTCAAAAAGAGGCAGATCAACAATGAACGCTAATATTAGCATTTGATGATAGCAAGCCATCAAATTCTAATATTAACCTTCATCATTGGCATGGTCCTTTTTGAATGATTTTCCCAATCAGATAAGAAGGTTACTCTTTGTGTCTAAGTAAGTTCCAAATAATTATTAATAATTTTGGTTATTTTTCTTGATCTATTCAAAATACTAGATTTCTTTTACAGAAAAAGTTAAGCGTTTCACATGAAATTTTACAGAAATTCATATTTCAAAGGAAAATGAGTTTTACTTTTGTGCATATTTTACCATGTATTTTAAAAGTGCAACAGTGCAAATTGATGGAAAAGTTATTTTATGTCCTCTATTTACATTCTGCACACACAAAATTACTTCTGCAAAGTGTACTAAATTTTAAACAATGTTTTATTCTAAATTTTACACAAATTCTTAAAACATTGTACAACTGAAGAACAATGAACATTAAAAAGTACAACACTGATACAGACAAGAATGGTGAGCCTGTTAGAGATCCTTCCTATTGTGTTTTCTCAGCAACCCCATTTGTGCTGTTTTTTAATTTAAGTCAGAATTGTACTAAGCTCTGTTAAATTCAGTTAAAAAAATCAATTTCAGAAACACTACACAGACTAACTTTGTAGAAAAATGTATTTACGTTTACAAATTGTATTTATTTCCCGTTAGCTTAGAAGGAGCCTGAAATACTCTGGGGCAGAAATTCATTTTTTTTTTAATCCCAGTTTCTCATATTAGCAATTTACCTTCAAATCTGTGTTAATTTGTCACCAAAGTTTCATTCTGTGTTTTTGCCTGAGCACTGGAATAAATTCTTTTTTTCTAAGCAAAATGCTTCAAAAATGCTCCGTCTCCTGCACAAGCTGTACCAATTCTTAAACAGCTTTTCACAACAGCTTCCACTTACTTCTATTTTACTGTGGTTGCAGATGTTGCATTGCTGCTTAAGGAGGACATTTTTTCCATTGACCTTCATGGAAGAGGAAAAAAGATGTACTTTTCATACTGTTTTCTAATTTATACCGTTAGTTGTCTTTAGATTATATTATAGAGCTGAGCATAGTGAAAATACAAACCAGGGACAGCATAAGAAAACAGGTCGTTAAAACTGGCTGGTGATTTCTGCATTCATTGGTCATTCACATCACAGTAGCGATCTACTTCAGTGTGCGTAGTCCTGCGCACACAGAATTCAGACCGACATCCATGAGAGGTAATTATGATCTAACATATACATACCCTCAGTTATGTCAGTGCAATTTAATTGTACCCCCCTCAAAAAAGGGGGGGAGGATCTATGACTGGTTGGGGGTATTTTGATAATGCAACTAGACTAGCCAAGGGGATGTCAGTTGGCTTTTCCCAACCAAGTGGGCCACATCCTGCACTGGCAGGAACAGTAGAAAAATCTACAGTAATTTCCACAAATGAACTAATTAATGGTGAAAACCCAACCTCCCAACGCAGCCGGTGCGGGTTTGCAGAGCCGCGGCTGCCAGCGCCCCCCGCGGAGGGCGCCCCGGGCCGGCCGGGGCCTTGCTGCGCCCGGAGAGGCTGCGCGGGTCCCTTCGCAAGAAGGAAGTGGCTGAATTTATTCGAAGAAAATAACTTTTAGAACCTCGGAAACGTGACACACACACACACACACACCCCGCCCCGTGCTCGCACCGGGCGCTCGGCGGCCTTCAGGCCCCTCCCGGGGGCAGCGCTGAAGCAGCAGCCCGGGGGCACCTGGCCGCCCCGGGGGCTGCGTCCCGGCGCGCCCCCTCGGGCTGCGGCTGCAGGTCGGGGGGACAGAAAATGCCATTCGCTCTAGCAAGCGCAGCTCCCCGGCGGGGCCGCGGCCGGGCTGCCGCGCGGCCCGGGCGGGGAGCGCTCGGCAGGCGGCCGGGCGTCCCGCGGCCGCGGGCGGAGCTGCCGGAGGGTCCCCCTGGCCGCCGCCCCTGCGCGGCCCCGGGGCGCTCCTCCCGGGCGGGCCCGGCCCCGGCCCCGGCCCCGGCCCCGGCCTCTGCCGGCCCCGTCGGGAGCGTCGCCCGGCACCGCCACCGACCGGCGGCGCCGCGAGGCCCGGCCCGGCGCAGCACTGCGCGGCGGGGGGGGCGCGGGCCTGCCCGGCGGGCGGGAGCATGGCGCGGCGCGAGGGCCGGCAGCAGGTGAGCGCCGGGCGGGCACCCCGCGAACGCGGCGCCGGAGCGGGCCCGGGGCAGCGGCGGGGGCGCGGCCGGTCGTTGCGGGAGGTGCCCCAGGCGCCGCGGGCCGGGGCGCAGGCGGCGTGCGGCGGCTGCCGGGGACCCCGCGCCTCCCCCGCGCTCGCGGGCGCTGCCGGCACTGCGGGGAGCGGGCCGGGAGCGCTGCGCGGCGCGGCCCAGCGGCATGACTTCGGAGGCCACAGAGCTGCCCGGTGTTTGGCGTTTCATGTGCCAGGTCGCTCTCTTTTGGGGCATCTCAGGCATTTGAAACTTGGTTTTAGTTTCAGAGAGCTTTTTTCCCCTCCTCCTCTCTTTCGTTTTAGGATCCTGAAGATAGTGTTTCTGAGCGGAGGGAATGGAGACCAGTCGTTTATAGAAAGTGCACAGACCTTCTCTGGTTGTTTCTCTTCTTTATTTTCTGGGCTGGTTTGGTAAGCATGCTTTCCCTCGAAAGAGAAATGAGATTCAGAGCTAAGAGACTCTGCGCTACACTGTATGAAATCTGAGGTGAAATAAATAACGGGCGTAGGCATCAGGGTCCCGGGACTGCACTGGAGCAGAGCTGGCAGCACTTGTGGTGGTGCAGTGCTCTGCCGCAGTGTGCGTTACATGGACTTCAAATCCTGCCCATATGTTTCGGGTTCCATGTATATACAGGACTGGAGTTTACTTTTGATGTTTACTTTTCTGCAGATAAATTAATCTGCCAGTGCGTGCTTGCCCTTACTCCACACTACCAGCTTTCTTCTCCTTGTCCCCTCAGGGCTTCTCCCCCTCCCCCCCCCCCCCACTCCATTTCCCAACATTATATCGTTAGGTTTCACCCTGATTAATTTTGCTGCTAGCAGATGTTCTTTTAGTTTTAATTCCATGATGAGGTACTCCTCTTTCCATGAGATGCCTGCCTTATTTGGTGAGTGGGTGATTATTTAATGCTACTTTTTATCTTCCTCAGTCATTCTGTGTCCCCAGGCTTTGTTTAACACATGATCTGAACTGTTTATCAAATACAGAATGATGAATTTCTTTCTGGGTATTGCAAGTGTGGTATAATGCTTAGGTTTTAGACTTTTTACGTTTGGATGTAGATGCCTAAAGAAACAGACCTAGAAAGGATTTGTACTTGCAGCCACTTTAAGTGCCTACCTGTAAAATGTAGGTTCCCAGACCTCCCAGGATCCACTGGAATAGCAAAGTAAAGGCACTAAATCTTAAGTAATAAAGCAGTTGTGCTGGATCTGGTACATACAGCCTCTCTCCAGCACTTCTGATACTTGGTTACCCCATGCAAAGCAGTAGTGGTTCAAGTGGGACTGAGAAGACTTGCTGCTGCCAGCAGTTGGCATGTAGCCAAGAGCCTTGCATGTTGCCCTTTGTATATGTGAAATGTGGTTCACACCCCATGAACCAGAGGAGGTGATTGAATCACCAAGTTCTTCAATAACTGGAGTGCTATGAATAAAGTGTTAAGTAAAGTAGTGCTCAAGGTTTCACAAACTTCACAGAAAAAGAATTACTGCTGCTTGGCACTTGGAAAGGTTCTTTTCAAGCGGCTTTTTGGCCCGTCATGGTGCACAAGAGCAGGATTTAAGCTGCCCTCATAGACAGAGTGTCTTGTGTTGACCAAGGTGTGTCCCCTACTCAGTGAGTGGAGGTGCTTTGCGGCCCCTGAGGCTTACTGGGACCTGACCTTCAGTGGTGGCAATTTCATCTGTGGATCTCTCTCCAGGTTTTTGCACACATGTTAAAGGGTGCATCTTCCTGAAATTTGAGATAACCTACATTTTAACTATACTTTACATGTTTAAAATATACCTCTGATTAAATTCAATAACACCTGCAAGGACTCAACATTTCTGCAGATATTTTGGCCTGGTATGTCATGAAGGGCACCCTGAAAAATGAGGAGCAGGCAGTTAGTGGCTGGAGTGAAAAGCTGTGGGTTGAGTGACCTTGCCTATTGACACGCAGAAACTCTGGTAGAGGCTGTTTCACACCTTACTGTTTCTTTCCAGTTGTTTTAATCATGAGTCCTATCTTTCTTCTGCTGTGATACTCTGCTTAATTATATACTTTCCAGTTTCTGTGATAAATGAGGAAAAGCTCTAAAGAGACAATAGGGCTTAACTTGTCCATATTACTTGCTCTGGCCTTGTGCATAGGGGTGAATTTTGGATTTAACTGTTTGCTTTCACACAACAAAAAGCCATGGGTTAAAAGGGAAACTTATGGAATGGAAGGGAAAAGATATGGTAGCATGATTTCACAAGCAAAATGTTTTAATAGATGTTTATAACTGGCTATGCTGTGATGGCTGGTGCTGCAGAAAGACTTGTGCTTGGATACGACAGCTTCGGGAACATATGTGGTAGGAAGAACTCTCCTGTAAAAGGAGCACCCCTTTCTGGACAGGACATGACTAATAAAAAGTAAGTACATCAGATAATGCCTAAATAAAACAAATGTTTGAGATCTGGGCAAAACTTCACAGGATATACATCTTGTAGTTGTCAGTCATATATACATGCATGTACACGCTTAAAATAAACAAGAAGGTGTGAAAATGCTGAAAAATAGTGAGTGAAGCTCTAAGTTAAGATGGAATTTGAAAATGTGCTACATTTTTATCCTTTCTTTTGGCTTCTTCTTAAATAGGATTGCAAATAGGACTTTTGCCAAAACAGCAGTCATTCTGTATGCCCAAATCTTTGTATTTACAGAAGTTTCATGTTGATATTCCCAGTCATCCTGTCGGATACCTGTGCATCAGAACTCGCCCTCTTGGAATGGGATGCCCCTTGACAGGGGGATGCCATTTTAATTCCATTTAAGAATTTAAAATAAAGTGTAAAAATGTAGCATATTCTCACATTACTTCATAACTTTTAGCTTCAAAATCTTTGTTTCATTTTGTGTGGAAAAACAATTCCATTTGCATTATAATGCTTTAAAAAGATGAAAAGAAGGCTCAGAATTTAAACCTATGAATACCAGAAATCTTGTTTTTTGAAAAGAGGATTGTTTTTTTTCTTTCTAGGTATGTGTTCTTTCTTAATTCATGCAACCTGGAAATGCAAAGCCTCAAAATCAGTTCCATTTCCTTGTGTGTGTCTAGTTGTCCACAAGAGCAACTCAGCTCTTTGGAAGACCTCCAGAGTTTTGCAAGGAACAATGGTATGTCACAGAGAGCATGAATATCTTAATGCATCTGTAGAACAGCTGAGCAGCTTTCACTTTATCGCTGATATGCCTGGTATGCTGGGGAGTCATTTCTTACCGTTAATTTCCTGAGCAGTCCATAATGACAGGAAATAAAACTTCTTTGTGACCTATTTCAAAGCCACAGTTTTCAGAAATCTTACAGCTCTCTTATGTGAATTCAAAAGTTGTTGATTCATTTCTGCCCGATGCTGAGATTATCCAGCTGAAAACTGGCTGTTGAAAATGAGCTAGTGTAGTTTGTTGGGGGTGCCGGTAGGTGGATAAAGCTCATATGCTATTTGAGAAGCCTGTCCAACTGGTTCTTTTAAATTGATTTAAAACTATGGTGGGATTATTAATTCTAGAGATATACAAAAATTGTTATCCCTTTAGAAATCAGAGCCCAAAGCTTTCCACAGAGGTTTTTTTTTTTTTTTAATTCTGCTATTCAAGATGAACATGATGTCTGAAGTAACTGTTTTGCAAAAGGGGCAGCTCCAGTTCAGTCATTTCCAACAAATAGATAAACCGTGGCCTGACCCTTAATCTGTGGGGTGTGCATAAACTGCAGACCACACGAGTGTTAGCTGTGTGTATTGGGGGTCAGAGTTCCGTCCCTTTGGGTTTTCTTGTTTTGTTTGGCAAGAACTGCTATTTAAAATGACATTTGTTTTAATCTCATTTTGGAATAATTTGCTGTCTTCTGGTATGTACAGAACGCTGTAAATGCCTGTGATATTACATAAGTAATTTCAGTGTAACTGAACGAAATTACATGAAATTCCCTCCACACTAAAAATGCTTAGGAGTTTATCTCGAGGGAGATGGCAGTGTTGCATTCTGAATGGCTTGAATGCATTCAAACATTCCTCTCTCAGAAGCATTATATAATGAAGCAGAGTATTGTTAGACACCTTAGCCCAGAAAGTGTTTAGCTTTTTCGTAGATATGTATTCTGTTCTGTATCATGAAGGGCCTAATTCTGTTGTAGCTTCTGTCATTAAAGGCTTTTCCATTGCCTTAACTCTAACTGTTTAGACCTGAGGAATGAATAGTGTGCCTGCTGTCCAGGAAGATCAGTAAATGGGAACTGTAGTCAAGCCTACATGACTAGATGCCCCAGAGGTTGCTTTAGATTTACCCATTAACGAATTTGTTTTTTACACTCCCACTAGAATATCACTGATGGATATGGCCTGCTAAGGGATCAAAACAGAATTGAAACCAAAACTTACTTGAAAAAGAGTTTTTCCCCAAAACAGACTTTAATATTAAATTACCATTGGATTTTTTTTAATTTCTTAGGTTCTTATCTCTGTGTTTACAACTTGAATGTTTCCAGTTACACATTAAATCCAAAGGCACCTGAGCTGTGTCCCACACTGCCAGTTCCACCAAGGTAAGAATTACTAGGTACTTTAACACACCCTTGAGTCCAAACAGCTTCTTCAGAATTATTAGTTCCTCATGTTTTGTGTTTGACTTGATGCTTCACAATCCAAATGTTTTTGCTTTATTTATTTTTGCACAGATCTTGTTATGCATTCTTGTGTGTGCACATGTGAACACTGTTTCCTGTCCCACAGAAGGAACAAGAACTCTATTCCTCAACCCTTGAGAGATTTTCCTCACCAAATCAGGGACAAAGCCCTTACTTTGCACTCCACATGAGCAGCGACTTATCTACCTTCAAGGTGTTTTGCACAGACTTTTGCTCACTCCCTCAAGGCTAAGGAAAAGGTGCTGTGCTGTCAGCAGACCTTGCATATTATCCTGAGCCCAGAAATTTTCTGCCGGAGTCAATTCACACCCAGCTGGCTTGAAGCATATGTCTGTGGAAGGCACTGGGCAGATGGACTGTCTTTAGCATTTGATAGCACATAAAGTCTGGATATTGGTTTAGTTTGATTTTTTCCTTGATTACAAATTTGTGAGTCAAAATCCTTAAACCCCAGGTTAATTTTATGTTCCACTATTTCATGACAATACAGTAAATTGGAATCTCCATGCTTGCAGAGCTAATTCATCTACTGCTCTGAACATGAGAAAATAGAGGAAAAAAACAAAGATAAGAGAGCAGGAGACACATCAAAGCATTACTTAAAGTGGATCAAAGGAGGGCATGTAAACTGATGAAAAGATAAGGCATGTTTTACTACTTTCTTTGACATTTTATGCTTTTTTCCGTTTGGCAAAAAACCTCACCAAAGTCATTTATGTTACCTAGTCACATTCCCTAGTAGAAGTAAAGCTAGTCAGAGAAGTATTAATGTGCCGATGAACTGATTTCTCCTTTTTAGGTATGAATATGTGTTCTATAGATGTAGCGCAGCATTGCCAAAGAGTGGCGATAAACATATTCAAGAAGCTTAGCTGGGAGTGCCAAATAACTTTATATGTAAATCTTTGGTGGGGTTAATTGTACCTTACAAACATTGTTTTGATGCAGCCTTTAGGATGTTTAAATATCATAAAAACTGTGCAAAGTTTTTGTGGTCTAGAATTACCTACAACAACATAGCTCACAGCCATGCTAGCATGAGTTTAGCTTTTATGTAACCACATGGCAGCAAAGCAGGTGAAGCCAGACCAGTAATTAAATAGGAGCTACATGCTGCTGGTGATTGAGAGAGTAGGTCACTTTTTTTCCCCCGGCTGGTCTTGAATGGGTGTGGCACTATGATACAGGCTCGATGCTGCTGGGGGTTCATTTTTCAGATGCAACAGAAAACGACCACCTGACCGTTTGTAACAGACTGCTCCACTTCCCAGTGTGCTGGTGTGTCAGACTCCATGTGAAAGGTCTGCCCTAGGTGGGGAGGGCACCTGCGGGGTTACGGGTCACCCTGGTCAGCTGGTGCTGCGAAACTGTGTTAGGGTGCTGGTGGGGTACCGCAGAGGGCTTGGACTAGAGCAGCGGAATTGATCTCTGAATTAGACACCGTATTTCCAGTAATGGGCGTTTTTCACCATCTTTGTTTTTAACCTTCCAGTAAATCTTTTCCATTATTTAATCGGTGTGTTCCACAAAATCCTGAATGCTATTCCAACTATGCGTCTGTCTTAATAAATATGGTTAATGAAATGGATGCTCTTCACCGTATTCTGGCTGGAATATTGGCAGGAAGAGATACAGTAATAGGACTGAGTGTCCTTTCCCTGGGTAAGGTTATAAATAAAAAGTGAACAATAATGTCTGATTAAAATGTGAAGTTTTAAATATTTCTATCAATTTTATATTTTTAATTTAAAAGTACTGATCTTTTTCATACTTTCTGGGCAGAGTTGTCTTTTTAAAAAATGTTTGTTATCAGAAGACTTTTAAGAGATGAAATGCGGTCCTTTGATATATCAGATTTTGTGTTCTTAGATATGATCCATCATTTACCTCTTTTCAGGGGACTGTTAGAAACTATTGATGAAAGAAATAGTAGTGTCAGCGTTAACATTTTGATTTTAACTTAAATCTTTTACAAAAATACTACTGAAAACCTAATGATTCCCAAGCTGAAGTATTTCAGTTATTAGTTTGTTATTAGTAACTTACAGATAACTGTGTTTTAAATGTTAAAAAGGTTGCTAGTTTTACTAAAAATTGTTGCTTTTGAGATCACTGTTTAAAAATAAAAACCCCAGTTCTGCCAGAAACTGTAATTTATCTTTAAAGTAAATAATAGTTAAATTAAATACATTGTAACATTCATAATAACCTTACCTTCCATATTTTTCAGCCTTCTCTTTTATACTGGTTTTAACCTTCAGATTCATTCGAACACTTCTGGTCCATACTTTGATTGCTCTGGTTGTGTTCGGGTTGCTATGTAAGTATATTTAGCTTTTAGCATGTGCTTAGTTAAATGGATCATTTCAATGAACTTAAGGAAAGGCAGCTGAACAAACAACAAACCTGTTTCTCCACTGCCATCCTCAGTAAGCTTAAGCTTAACACAGCCATTTCCAAGGAGAACCCTACCTGCCTTTGGGAGCCAAATCTGGCTGTGGTGTTCCAGCTGTGGAGTGTTGGGGTGATGATGAGTTTTAATTATTTATGGATGCTAGGAAATTATGTTTCTTCTGACAGATGAATGCAGATATGAAAATGCTACCATTTCAAAGAAAGTTTAACAAAGTTTAATATTGCCTGTTTTATAAGGAGAGAACTATAAGAATGTGTCTAGCTAAAGTCTGACGTTCCTTAAAAGTTATGCTTCTTACCCCCTGAATGAAATTACATGGCTGAGTTTTAGCAAGACAGCAAGAAAACCAAACTTTCTGCTGCATTTTTACCTCAGACTAACAGACCATCACTGATACTGTAGCTGCCTGTTACACTACAGTATTCCTCAGTTGAACTTGAGTTAGGAAGAAGGGTGGCAGAATCATGACATGTCAAGTGGACATCAGCCTGCCAACAATATAGATTGTGCCACAACCGGTGGAGTGCTGCTGGCCTTCATACTGATCTGTGTTTGCTGCAGTTGTCTCAGGTGTTCTTTGGTGGCTCTATTACGACTACAGGAATGGCCCCAGCACTGAATTGGAAACTGAAAAGGAAAATATAAGATTTCTACTTGGATATGCTATCTTCTCTACAGTAGTTACAGTAAGTAGCATTTTACAGTAAACAATGACAGATAGAGGCTGTAACTTAAAAACTTGAACTATAGTGGTTATGAAACAATTAGAATACTTGCGCTTCCTCATTCCTTTCCAGTTTGAAATGGTGAATGAATGAAAAGATCTGCTTATATGCATTTAAATAGTTTCGTATCTTCATCATGAAATTCATGTGTCAGGACACGGCTTTCTGCCACACTGAAACCCTGTACAAACACTGTTAGCCCTGGTATTGTAGAAATACAAGAATAAAGTTTCATTCCCATTCTTCTCTGCATCAGCTAACTGGAAAATCATGTTGAGTGAACAGAGAGGCACTGGCTGCATATGCCTATGAGATCTGTGAATTCAACCTACCCTGTCAGTAGAAGAAAGGGGTGGCAGCTCTTAGACTATAAAAGGGGATGGGATGAAGCTTAGGCAGCAGGTCAGTGTTTAGGCCTCAAGTTACAGGGGTAAATTCTGCTTTTCTTTCATTGATCTCTTATTTCCCAACAGGAAACCTGACTGTGACTTTTAAAGTGAATTTTTTAACTCTGATGTTGCAGTGTTAAAGAAGTCATTGCTCAATACAAGTGTGCAAAAAATTTGTGAATTGTTCATGAATTGTGCAAATTACATTACTGCTGTCCTTAAAACAAAATAGGATGGGATTCATCAAATATGAATAGTCTTGACAATTTACAGTGACAGATACAAATGTGTTACACATCAGATTTTTTTTTTTTTTCCATATCCTGGTAAGTTATGAACAATAACCTTTTTACTTCTGTGGATAATAAAAGAATAAGTTCATTTGTAAGCATGTTCATTCCCATACCTTTCACTATCATTTGTAGAACTCTGGAAGCATCCGCTACTGCAGGTTATTCTTAAGAGCAGATGGCTTCTTTGTAGAGCAGGCAAGAGAAGTGGAGGAACAGCTGTCACTGGTTTTATTTATTGTTTTATAAATTTCAGCCTCTCTTTTAAATGCTGTTCATACTTCTTTGTAAATGATAGAGGGCATGGGACCTTGTGGAATTTTTGCCTTTGCTTTTTTTCTTTTTTTTTCCTTTGGGAAGAAAATAATTTCTTTAAATGAGGTTTCATTTTATCTGTGCTTTGTCTCCATACATACACAACTATCAAATCAGTTTCTTTGCTTCTGTCCTTTCTGCAGAAAAGGACTGGTCCTCCTCCCATCATGAACAATGGCAAGCTGACCTGGTAGGAAGGAAGTTTAAATGTTCATAACATACAGGGTGTGTGAAAGCAATATGTAACATGTAGCATACATTTGTGTTCATTACATTAAAGCAAAAGGGCTGTTTGCATTGGGTGAGTCACAGTTTTATGAATCCTATTTTGTTTTAAAGAAACAGTCGCAACATGATTTCATAAAATGCGATTTTAAGCCACAAGCTCTTTGAGAAAGTAGACAGTGTCTCAGAAGACATTTCTAGTGCATAGTAAGTTCATGTCAAATGCCTTGCTGTAATGTTTTTGTGACATTCATGTTCCCTGACCCCACATTTGACAACTTCAATACTTTTTTAAGAAAAAAACAAACTGATTTTTTTTTCTCTTCTGTAACAGGTTGTTCTGCTTTCCCTCATGCTTGTACTAAGAAAGAGGCTTCAGTTCACAGTACAGCTCTTCCAGATTGTTAACAAAATAATTAGCAGAATTCCTTTCCTCTTGTTCCAACCACTTTGGAGCTTTCTGATTCTCGTTGTCTTCTGGGTATTTTGGATTGCTGTGCTACTTAGCTTAGGAACTGCAGGTAAATATATGCTTTTCCATGGTTTGGGATGAATGCCAGCTGTTTCCTAAGTTCGCTTTTTAAATACAGGACCTTATGGTGCAAAATGTGGGCTAGCACTGTTGTAGGGCTGTGTTACCCTTTTCTTTCTTGTTCTTGTTCCTCACACTTGTTGGAGTGTTCAGCATTGCCATAGTTCTGTGAGCCATAGCACTATTTTTGTTCCTAGATGTGGGCTTTACTTTTGTTCTTTCTCATTTATTTAGTTTATGATTAGGTTATGGAAGATGTAGCACGTTTGATGTATTTAAATGCAGAAAGTAAGAGAAGGGGGGAGGATAGCTTTTAGTGCAGTTGTTATGAAATAAGAACATTAATCTACCATGAGATAAACAATGTCCAATTGTCTTGGAGACAGCATGTTGTTTCTGAGCAGTAGTTTGGTGAAAACTGCTATACTTATTTGCCTTGGTATGCTAGTATTTGAATGACTCCAGAGGTCCTTACCTCTGAAGGTAAGGTAATATAGAGGTTTGTTGTAAAGATGGAGAATCATAATATGAATGATCTGTAAGAACAGATTTTGAGTATGGAAGTAGTATTACTGAGGGGCATATCATTATAAGATTTGTCATTCATTGAACCAGGAATAATTAGGAATAATTTGGAATGCCAGCCTTTGGCGCAGCATCAGGACACCCAAGGGAGAATGAGGTTGTCCTTATGACGAACATCACCAAAAGAAAGGAAGCTAAACTTGGTATGTGCAGCTATGGGGATAACTTCTCAAGGAGATATTAGCCTTTGCACATAAGGAAGCATTGTGATTTGGGGGTTTGTGCATTTTAAATTTCTAGGACCACTGCTAGGAAGTTCACTGTTGTCCTATGGGTTGGAGTAAATGCTGAATTCACAGAGGAGTTAGAGGCAGTTGTTTGTCATGGACTTTCTTTGTTCCTGGGTTCTTTTTTCTCTGAAACTGTATAGTGCTTGTGCTTTTGCTTAGAAAACCAAATGCAGGCAAGCCCTGCTAATACTTATGTGCTGTCATTTTGTCTTGCCCTTCCTCCACCCCTTGGGCTGCAGTAACTCCTCTGTACAGGCCTACAGATCCCTCCTAGGCCAGAAAAGCCTCCAACTTCTCCGTAGCTAAGCCCATTTGAGAAAACTGTCTCTGTAGGCCCAGCACCTCATCCCCATCCCTTGACTACTGCTGCCATCTCAGCCTTGTTCTGTTAAATCTGGCTGTGTACAAATCCCACTTCACTTGTAACGTGTGAGAACGTCCGAGTCCATGCTGGTATTGCAAGTCAGTTGCCCGTTGCGCTTAGGTTAGAAGGGGTTTGTTTCTTTCCAGCTTTAGCTGGAGAGTCATGCAGGTTTGCAAGGATCTCCCTGTTTCTGCTACTGTTTGCCCAATAGCTGATGTCTGTCGGAAATGTCTGCTTGAAGCACTTGCCTGGCTGATGATCTGCTTCTCCTGCAAAACTGTCCGACCCAGAGAAGCCAGATGTTCAACCTGCAGTCTCTCGAGTTGTTCCTGGCTGAATAAATAGTCAGATTCACTTTTCTTTAAGGATGTCATGGATATTTCTTCTCCACAGCCATCTTAGTTAGATTTTTCCTTTACAGAGACATTATTATGTGCCAAATACAGCTTTGTGTGGCTGTTAGCTTTTCCACAAAACCTTCATGCCATTTATGTACGTATCAAACAGGCAAGCAGTAGTTTTCAGACTGGTCTTGTAGGCTATCTCATCACCCGTTCAGTCTAGTTCTTTACTGAAAGTAGCATCACCTGAGCTATCAACCAACTGTTCATTTTTAGGTAGAGTTACAGAATTGCTTTTCATGCACCTGCTTGCATCGGATACAATTTAACTAGTTAATGACCTGTATATAGATCAGACATTAACTGTAATAAATCTAATAGTAGGTAAATAAAGTGAATGACAACACACGGATTTGCTAAATATGTATTTATCAAGAAATATTAGCAAGAAATAATACATTCTTGATTTTAAGCTGAGCCAGCATATTACCCATAGGAATTTTCTCTAGTACTTTAATATGAAGATGTATGTTTCTAAATTTAGAAAATACCAGCTGAGTCTGTCATAGTCAAAAGGTTTTTGAAATGCAGCAGTCATTAGAAGATATATTTTAGCTCATAAGACAGAAACAACTTGATGATAGAAGTGCAGGGTGGGGAGATAGCCAGATATATTCTGGATGCTGCAGGACTTTGCAGGAAGGTAGTGAGTTGCGCGTTATATCCCAGAATGAATTCCACATGTATTCACAGGGAAATAAAACCCAATAAAAACTATCTTCAAGGGGCTTTTAATGTTTTTTCCATGTTGTGCTGTTTTCCCTCATTGGTTATATTCTCTGTTTCCTGGTAGACATTTCCACTCAGCATTTTTTTTCTACTGGCTTGGAAGGTAGAATTCAAGCAGGTTGTGACCTTCTGTAACATTTATAGTGCAGCAGGTTATCTCCTGGCTCAAAGGTACTTTTTTTTGTTTTTCCCTTAGCATAGATGGGAAGGCAAATGTTTCCCGAGAGTTTTTTTCCGAACTGATAGAAACAAGATAGTACAGAAGGCAGCACAACCTTTCTGCACAGCAGAGCAATGGTAATGTTTCTAGGATACTCTTAGTTGTGAAAGACAATTCTTCGTTGTGAAAGAATTGACTACTTGCAGATTTAGTGTGAGAAGGAAAAGTCATTTCCAGGTACTTGTAACCGTCGATACATTGTTATGTGAGGAATCTAGATATGTTTTGACTGAGATCTTCTGCCAGGATATTTTTAGTGTAGGTAGCAATCCTCGTAAGATTTTACTGTTTAGCAGTTAGGGTGTTGATGTTTAGGAGAGAATGCGCATTTGATAAATAATACCAACTTTAAGTATCAATGCAGGTAGAAAATGCCCCTCTATGGCACTCAGCTGATTCTTCTGATCAAAGTTTCCATTGATTTTGTCATTTGTATTAACAATTCTGTGTGTGAAGTTGTCTACATTAAATGGTGGCTGTTGTTACCCAACAAATGCAAGTTACTAGCACAGCCCAGGGGCTGAGGTACCAGGGCAAACGTGGAAGCAGGTACCGTGCCGCGGCGGCTGTGTCCGCTAGGTGCCGATAAAGTCGTTTGAGAAGGTTTCCCCTCAACCTGCTCAGTTGTTTACAGCTGCTGTTATTACAGAATGACTTCTCATGGGAGGAGTTCAAACACAATAAAGGCAATTTTAGCCTTTTAATCACCTGGTCAGGTAGGGAAGGCTTGTTTTATCTAGCCCATGGGCTGAGGTAACTTGGTGAGGTGACACAGGAGGTTGGTGTCAGCAAGGGTGTGAGAGTTGTTCTACCTGGTGAACAACAGCTCACGTTTTCTGTAGTTCAAAACTAGGACAAGTAAACAATAGGCTAGATTTGGTATTGAGAATATTCCTTTAAATTTTATTTCAAGTTTTCAACCCAAATTTGAGTCCTCTGAAATGCTGGCTGTTGTTAAAGCGATTCACAGGGGGTTGGTACGTTGCAGGTTGTTTTGCTGTTTTAGAATGACTAGTACTTTGTGATCCTGTAAAAACAAATAAGTATAGTGCTATCTAATTCATAATGCATTGGCAGAACAGCTTTGTATTTTCCACTTCTTTTCTAGAATCAGCTGATTCCATATATAGAAGATATTTCTCCTGCTCTTTGAGTTTTGGGGACTTTTTGCAAGGGCTGATAGTACTTCTCTGAATTCCTAAGATAAGCTCGCTTCGAGCAGTTTTTCTCTCTTGTCGAATCATTTCTTAGCCAGGATTCAGTTCAGCAAATATGTATCTTTTTTCTTGTTTTTGTCACTTTGACTTTTTATTCTAACAAATATGTTTTATGGGGCTAAGCAGAGTATATTTTAAATTTAGACTTTAAGAAGGCTGGAAGAATGAAATACTTAGGAAGACATTAGCTTTTGTCTAATACAAAGCTGGGAGAGATGGGCAAGTGAAATTGGCTTGCTACTGTGCTGCACCTGTTCTTAACATTTTACTTAAACCTCCTGTAGTTATATAATATTTATGGTGTCTGTGCATCTTACAGCTCTGAAGCACCTGATCCTTGCTTCAGCTGTGGTGCACCTGATCTTTATGTGACCACACAGACACCTCATTTATGTCTTTTCCAAAAGTTAATGTTACTCTGAGAAGAGACTGACTTCTCAGGAGCTGCAGAAAATTATAGCCCCCACTTGGAAAGATATTTATGCACATGACTAGCTTGAAACACATGTATAGTACTATTAAAAATAGCGGGACTACTTATGCATTTTCAGGCACCTGCTGAAGTACCTTGGTAATTCAGGGTGCATAAGAGCAGCAGAGACTGAGTGAATTCCAAACCTAGAAAACTAGGAGAAATGCCAGACTCTGGAAGACTTGAGACAGCACAAACAGTGGCACTACTTAGAACCATTAGTCGGGTAGGAATGGAGTTCAGCTGTGCTTTGGAAAAGCTGTTATGTCTTAGGAGTATTGAGTCTTACTATTTGCTAATTTGTGTTGTATTTTACTGCAGAACTGAAGCAGCCATGTGGCACTGCAAAACGTGTTCTTTCGACTTTACAGCACGCAGGAGCTGCAAAATCCATGTGCCATAAATGCTGTGCAAATAACACAGGATGAGATGGCAGTGCGCGATTTTCGTGTAATGAAGGTGCATCCTACAGGGAAGTGAGCAGTAAAACTGCCACATAAAGTTGTGCAGTAGCTAAACTGATAGTAAAAACATATTTCCTGCAGGATTCTTGGCATTCTAATTGCAGTCACCTAGCTTAACTGTAAATGCTACTACATGGAAAAAGGGCAGATAAAATAACACAATAAATTCTGTGGGGGAAGCATAAAGATTCAGTGTACGATGCCAGAACCTTTCCTTATTTAGCAGTGGGAGGTGTTAAATGCAGATCATACTGTCATGTTAACAGGAACTGATGAATAGGTTCTGAGTTAGTATATTCTGGTCAGTGTTTCTTTGTTTCTGATAAAGGAATTGTTAAAATATACTTCCCAGGAATTTTAGCCCCTTACAACAGCCTGCTGCCCAAGGCATCAGCAAAAACTTGCAGTACTTGTTGCCATATGAGAGCATATGGCATAAATCTGAAAGCACCAAAATGTAGCTAATGATATTGCTTGCACACACTGACTTTTAGATCATTGCATTGCTGTGCTGACTTATGGCACAGCACTGGTTAACACTTAACTGGTTAACAGTGACTGCATTCTTAACAACTCTTCTTAGAAATATTTGTGGTGGATCAACGTTTGTACTGATCAGATTTTGTCAGATTTGGTGATTCAGCTGTAGAGACTTCAGTTCTTTACTAACTTCTTGATGTTACCACTAAGCACCTGTAGTAAACCGGAAAGACTCATTTTCAGCAGTCTCTGCTGTGATTATGCAGTTGGAGGAAAAATATTCTGTGGACAAAATAAAACCACATTTGGAGGCTTTGTTCAGGATGTTTAGCTTGCATGAATGGATAGATCACAGTGGAGTGACAAGGAAAAGGGCATGAACTTTTTCAAAAGGGTATCAAGGATAGCCTTAAAAGTGTATCTGTACTAGTAATACTGACATACTTTTACATACAAAAAATAGCATAGTATATAATTCTGCCGTCAAAATTATACATGCATGGTAGGCCCACAAGCACAGGCCATCAGTCAGACGCAGATATTTACGAGGGAAATAGATTTCTGTGAGGTAACAAAACCAGTTTTCCATATCTAGACAGTGAAATGATCAAAGGTGAACTCATGGATGGATGTGCCTGACTTTCGTGGAGCAGAGCACAGCAGTGCATACACACACTGCACAAGGTTGGCTGGGAAAGGCAAAGGCGTTACTGTTGTTATTGCAGGTGGCTGTTTCAGTAGGTTGGTAAAAAGCAAATAGAATTAATCTATGATGTGGACATCTGTCAATCTTTATGACAACACTAGAGAAGCAAAGCCTAAAATATGCCTTTTTTGGAAAAGAAATATTCGGGTAGATTGTATGGCAGAAAACATGCTTAATTCTGCTACCAAATGACATAATGCCTTCGCAGAAAAATGGAGAAGTAGGAGATCTTTTTGTGTCTTATTGTCATATCATTTTCATCGTTTGCACAGGTTCTTCGGTAAGGGCTATGAGCTATGATTAATGAGCATATTTGGCCAGTTGTATGTGCTATAAGAAAATGGTAGTCTAGAACTTCTGGAAAAGAAGTAAGGGAGCTGAAAAATCCCTTGAATTCAGAACAAGAAGGAATGGTATAGGAGAGAGCTTATTTTAATGCATCAAAGTAAATGAATCTATCCTTTAAAACTCCCTTAAAAAGGAAAAATAACTTTTGAATCCAAGCTTATAAAAGGGAGGCAGGGGATGGGGAAGAAGGGCTGAGAGAGTTTGAGAGAAGAAATCTGAGATAAGAGTCATAGCTTTTTCGCAGCATCAAGTATCTTGCATTTCACAGGCTTAAAATACATTTGAATATAACGGAAGCAACAGTATTTGTGTGAATGATTGTCCTTACAGCACTTTACAGAGCTTTCCTGTTTTGTTAAAATTGATAGCCTTTCAGAAAATAAAATAGCTAGAAAATATGTCTGTGTTTGCACTTCAGCAAAGATTGCCTTGATGATCTAGTCTGTTATGGGACCTATGAACTCCTTCTTTAGGTCAGCTGTACTGTGCTGATGGATGCAAGTCTTGATGATGAGAATGCTAAGAGTAAGACTGGCTCAGCTCTGGGAAGAATGCTTATTTTGTGAGCTGTAAATCTGTTCATGGACTTACTCTTTTTTTTCTTTTTTTTTTGTCTTGAACAGAGACTAGCTCATCTCAGCATCTGACAGGGATGAGTTTCTTGTAGTGCTAATGCTGCAGGAGTAAAAGAATGCAATTTTTTTTTTTTTTAGACAGATACATCTTTGAGCTAACTATGTAATAACAATTATGCACCCATGTAACGTTTTTGGATCCTTTTAAAGCAATTCAAAAATAATTTTGCAACACTGCTATGCATAGGGTAGATTAATATATTTCATAATTTACAAACAAATGGATCAAGGTTCTGAAGACTTGTAATGGTTCTCTAAACCTGATGGTATTGCTGAAAACAAGTTTTTATTGCTTCTACCTTCAGCTATTATGGAGCATGAACTCTGTGGCTATAGAGGAAGAAAAAGGAAAGATAAATGAACAGTTTCACAAATAGCTTTATGTCTGTGGTATTTTTGAATTTGGAGCTGTTGCACTGTCATGTAGGAAAACATGAAGAATTAAAGCTTAAGTTATAATGCTCTTCTAGCAGCAACAGGGAATTGTGCATATCCCTTTGCTCTTTCTTTCATAGAGCTAAAATAAGAAATTGCTCACCTCCAGAGATCAGTTTATTCTGCGAATATATTTATCTTTAAAGTTAATAGATTTGAGACTTGGACATGCCAGGTTACAGCCCTAGAGACATTTCACTAGGAATATCCTGATTCCATCATTCCCTGACTAGACTTCAAAGCCAAGTGTCATAGATGGGATTGCACGGGGAAAAGTTTGATTGCTAATGTTGCCTGAGTTACTCTAGCTTGTTGTGAAAACCATCTTTTGTATATAGAATATGTTCTTTTTTATTAGCAGGAGCAGAGACAAAAAATGTTAGCTTGAATAAGCTTGAATAAGTGCATTTGTCAGTGTTCCTCAGTATGCTGGTAGCACTGGAGCTTTTCGTACCATACAGATGTCTGCATTCTGCTTTTTGGAAGTATTTTTGGAAATGCTTTCTTTATATGCTTTACTTTACACAAAAGTTGCAAAATATAGACAACAGGAACCTGTTCTGCTATGGTTCTAATTAGTGATAGTATTTAGAATAGTAATTTTGTTTTGTTGCGATGTTACATATGTATCCTTAATATTTTTCTGCAGCCATCTTTCTCTTTTGCTGCTCATAGAGAAAATGTATTTTTAAAGCATTTCATAACTGTCTACAAATTTATTTCAAATTTGAATGAAGAAGCATTCTGAAGCATTTGAGTAATCTTGAGTAATCTTTTCTCAGAAATCTCTACTGATTTATAGTTGTGCTCTTGACTTTACTGGCAGCTCTGCTTAAGACCCAATTTAAATGTAAGCCTTTGTGCTTTATAAGATTTTATTTTTCAAAATTCTATTTCAATTGCAAAATGTTAGCTTTCTGATTTTGTTGAAAATGAATAGAAATAAGTAACACATGCTTTTTATATAATGTTATTGAAGAAAAGTTAAGAGCAAGGGTACAAAAGCTCTTTTATGTACTTTTTTGTTCTTGACTGCTGTGTTTTATTAATAGTGTGATGTAATCTCAATTCCAGGCACTGCACAGATTACTTCAGGAGGACAAGTAGAATATAGAGCTCTGTCTGGAATTCACTACATGGCATGGTACCATTTTGTTGGCCTTATCTGGACTAGTGAATTCATTCTTGCTTGTCAGCAAATGACGATTGCTGGAGCACTGGTTACTTGTTACTTCAACAGGTAAGTGCAGAATTGCCCGAAGTATACTTTTTGCACTCTTTTCAGCATGTCCTTTCAATCTCTTTCTAGGAAAAGTACTGTCAAATAGGTTCCAATTTATGCCGATATCTTGGAATTTAGTTGAATCTAAAATAATGTTGCTTGTTGCAAGATCTTGGGTAAGATTTTACAATGTGTATGATATTAGTATGACTCACCCTTACCTCTACGCTTACTGGGTCAAACTGATCCTTGATACAAGCCAGTAGAGCTCTGTTGAGTCTAATGAAATTGCAGTTCATAAGGGACAGGCTGCATTTGACCCTTTCTCAGGAGACTGCATTAGCTCCAAATGGAGATGTAAAACGTAGCTGCTCAGTAATTTCATACATTCATAGGCATATTCCTCCTAAGTGTTCGTCCTTGCTCTGGCTTTTTGTTTGTTCTGTCTGCATTAATGCCTGGTCTGCTGTATTTTTTTTCATTTTGTGCAGATATTTTCAGTTAACTGCAAGTCCTTTAACAGCACTATTAAAAATTTAGAGATGTGTAAACAAACTTACTTGAGTTTTGTACTACCCTAATAGATAAATGTGGGGGAACTGAGGAAAAATCTTATTTGCTTTTTATGGTTTATGCTGTTTGTCCCACTTCTTGTAGTATTGTAAAATGAAACTAAGCTGTTTTCATGCAGTGGCATGGTATTATGCTAACATTGTGGGGGAATATTTAGTTTTAATAATACACTATTGGAGTTTTTTTTGACAGTGAAGAGAGTTGTATCCTGAGAACATTTTTATTCATAAATGTTTTATGAGCTCTCTTAACCTCATTGCTGTGTTCCTCTATTCCACGTCCCGTAACAAGATTTTCTGGTCTGTGAAAAACTCTGGCATTTTAAGGCATTTCTTCCTTTTGTAGTAGAGGAATATGATGCTAATCTCCATTTATTGAAAGACCAGCCCCTGAGGAAGGTGGCCTGAGGGCAATTCAGGCGAGCTCCTCGGAGGTTGGGAGCCTGGCAGGAGAGCGCCCAGGGAGCCTGGAGCTCAGGCTGCCGGGGTGCTGGGAGGTAAGGCTTTGGACTTCTCCAAAGCTTAGGCACTAGGTTATTGTTGACACTCCTCAGAATGTATCCCTGGATGTTTCAGTTTCTGATGGAAAAACCTTCCACAGGAAGACTTCCAAGTGCTCTGTTTTCCTCCATCCAGCAGGGAAGGCAGCGTAGGCCCTGCTTGCAGGAGCTGACTCTGAGAACTTCCCTCTGTGGCTGACGGTGGCTCTGCCCCATCCATAGCTGAAAAGCTGGAAGCCCCGGTAATAGGCAGTGGCCACCACAGTTGGTGTCTGTAGAGTGGCATAATCTCACACTGCTATTTTATATGCCATGATAGGACCTGAAAAGAGAGGGATTCTCATTTCATATGTCATCTCCTTTTTCTGACTGAAGCTCTAAACTCAAGTAACTGGCAGGTTTGTGGTTCTGTGCATAGTTGACTGCTCTTTTCTTCTAAACATATTTGTATTTCTCAAGCTTTAGCAATTGATGGTTGTATCGTAGAGCTGAATGTTGGGGCACTAAGGATTCATTTAAAGGAGCTTGCTTGAGAAAGCACGGGAAAGGAAGGAAGTTTCACTGCCTTTTACTGGGTTGTGTACTGCAGTGCATTTTGGTAAGACACACCATCTAAGTCCCCAAGGCAAAGACACTGTCCATGTCTTCATGCAGAGCAGGGAAGCAGCTGTAGAAGCTGTTTTGATGACTTTTACTACGCGGTTAGACTTTGCTTTCCAGCTACTTTCTCCTGCTCCAGGAACTGGCTGCAGGGTACAGAAGGTTCCTGCTCCCAATTGTATTGAAATCATTTTGCACAGATACTTTTAAGCCCTGCTCTTGCTTGCCAGGTAACATGTACTGTGTTGAGAGAGTTGTGCTTGGGAAGGGAAATGTGATATTTCTGTGGTGGTGATCCCTCTTCCTGGCCTTTAGGCTGCCAGCGCAGATCCGTAGAGACACCAGAACAGTGAAGGAACGGGAGAGGATGGGGAACAGGCAGAGCTGCTGCATCATTAAGGACAGGGGTTATCTCAAGCTGTTCCAGCAATTCTAAGCTTGTTTGCTCTGTATTTTTAATCTATTCCTTGGGGCCGTGTCATAAAGCCATGTCACAGGAGTTTGTTTATGATACCTTGCACAAAGACTTTCTTATTGGCTAGTAAATGCTCTGAGGAAATGGCCTGGCCTTTCCTTGCGGAAATCTTCTTCCGCAGCACACGCAGCAATGTGCTGCGTGGCCAACAGCCACAAGCGCGGCTAGGAATAGGGAGGGTAGGGAGTTGTTCTGGCTGGATTAGTTTTACAGGTGATATATATTTGATCTGCAACACCACCACTGAAAATGGATTTTGCCTTTTTTTTTAATTTCAGATTAAACATAAATAACTGAAAGTTTTTATGAATTTAATGAAATAAAACTTTTTAACGGTTACTTTTTATGACTTGTGAAACAGGCTCAGTCTTTAAGAAAACCTCTTTGTTAGTGTTGCTATTCTATGAAAAGGTTTATTTTCACCTTGATGTGCTTAGGGGTTATGCGTGTGTTTGCCTTTTCAATGAGATGTGGATTTGCCCCTCTCTGGGATTAAAGGAAGGTGGTATGGTGAATTGACTCATGTTACAGGGATCACAGTCCTGTCCATGCTGGAGTTTATTCAATAATTGTAATTTATCTGTGTCCTCCCCATGCTACTATTCTGAGTGTAATTATTTGAATGTTTATGCATTTGTAGGGTTGGAGATCAGTGCTTCTGCTCTGCAAACCCTGCTGCACAGGCTTGAAGTTAGACATGTATACAAGTGTTTCCAGGATTGGGGCTTTGAGTCTGTCTCTAAGGTGCTCAGCATCACAACTTCCACTGGCTTCATTGGGAGCTGAAATGCCACAGAATTCACTGCCAGATGTCTCTCAGGAGGTCAACAATCTAAGTTTAGGAATTTGCACCAAAGTCATTAAGAGATGAACCAGGACCATGTTTTTAAAGGATTCCCCTCCCCCTTTCAAATACAACTGTCATATTTATAAGCATCCTTTGCCCTACTCACATACTTGGCCTCGCTCATGCAAAAGGGCCCTGCAGCACGTCTGCAGTCAGGCGGGTCCCCTGTGCTTTGCGGAGCGGGTAAAAGGGAGGTTGAAAGCACAGTCCCTGTGTTCATTCGATAATGTCTCTGTTACTGCGATCTTGTAATTTGTTGCATTTTTTTTAAAACTGAGATTCATATTTATTTGGGGAATGCGTGATTAATTCATTAACACTTTTTACAAAGTATTTTTATGCTAAAACTCTTGATCTCCTTTTAAACAGTCTTTGAAAAAGATGAGACAGGACTGAAAAAAAACCATAAGCACTGCTTTGAAAAGAGGGATAGATTTTTAAAGAAAAGCATTTTTTTACTTTCAATTATCTAAGTCTTTTTGGTCTTATAGTTTGAATTTTTTCTTCACAAAAAACAAGACGTGGTTTTAAAATGAAAGGTGAGATTCATGTGTGATCACTTGATTCAAAAAACTTGGTATTAAGAAAGATATCAAATATCACAGAGTTCACAATAAAATAAAGACAACTGGCAGCACTAGAGAAATAGAATAGTTAAAAGCTGATGTGGTATTAAGTACAGATGCACAGGAGTTTGGAATAGTGGTGTTGCATGTAAATCAAGCAATCCTGGGGTAACATGAAATAGGAATACCAAAGGGGAGAATCAAGCTGTGGCCCTGACCAGTCATGCAGCCAGTCCTCTGCAGGCACATCCCTGGTTTTCCCCGAAACCTCGTTGTGTGCCCCGGGGTACCGTGTCCACGCACGGGAGCCTCCGTGCACAGAACTCACTGCACGATATGAGCCATCGACAAAAGCTTACGCATGTGCGCGACTAGGCTTGTGCTGAAGTCATTTCAGGATTGCAGCCATGCAGTGTAGAAAAGCTGGGTGAAACTTCAGCCGTGATGGGAATTTGGCAATTTGGTATAGGTGGATGACTGAACCGATCTTGAGCTTGTTTTGAGTCACACGCACTCGCCGTTACTGTGGTTAGGTAGCCAGTTTCCTACGGTTCCTGTGCTGAGCCAGCTTTGTCCTTTTTGTAAGCAGTTTCAAAGCAAAACAAGCAACCTTGTCAGAGCCCATGGCAGGGAGAACTCCTTTGCTAGGACAAGGTTGGGAAAAGCTTCCAAACTCATAGAAATTTATCTAAACCAAACTTCAGGTCCTGTCATTCCTGCTCATTAATCAGTCCTGATAAAAATATCAAAATCTTTCTTCATTTTTCTCTTCAACGGCAAGTAAATTATTAACGCAAGAGTAAACTTTGTCCTTTCTGTATTTCTTACCCTTGGTTAACATTTAACTCGCAGATTTTATATTCTGAGATCTGACTGAGACTGTCATAGGTAAGGTACTGTAAGAGGAAAAGGAGCAATGATACTGTATGGGTGGAAAGCTCATGTATTTTGGGATGTATGTGTTTCTAACAGAGAAACTTAAAGTCTTTAAGAAAGGCTTATTCAGTATAAAATTCCAGTATCCCCCAGGCTGTTCCCCAAGTTATTAGACCAAAAATAATAAATGCGGCAACTGCTTTGCTGGAATTTCCTATTTAAAATAGTGTGGTATATTCACATATTTAAATTTAACTTTTCAGATACAAAGTAGCTAGCCTGTTGAAAGGGCTGCAGTGATACCTTCAGGATTCTTGCAGAACTGTGATAGCTATCTTGACATAGTGTGTATGATTTAAATCCTTGCTGAGGTGAGGATTTAATAAAAATATATTTATAGACCTTTTTAGTCCCGCCCAGTTACTCTCTCTTATCTCGTCCTGTTTATTTTTTAGTTTCTTCTGTAAACTATTAATTTTCTTGAGATAACAGATTTTGAAAGAATTACTTATAGAAGTAGAACGTCTTATTTGTAATTTAAGGTCTGATCTTTACTTAATGTTTTAATTATACTGCTTCTGGTTGTATTGCCTGAGTAAATTTTTTTGGAACTATTCCTATTGTTTAAGGGTTGCTTTATGGAAGGATAACTTGTGAATATTAATCAGTATTTTTTGAGTCCTCTAAAACATTTCTGTTAGGTATTTATAGTGTTTATCTGATTTTTTTAGTGTTTGAACAAGGATAGGGGAATGGCTTTACATTCATTCCTTGGTTTTCATATAAATACTTCAGAGCTGTGTCATACACTTCTCTGTAAAGGATTCACATTAAACTGACCTTTATAAAAATCAAGAAAATAAAATCTGTATTTGGATTATTAGACCAATTATAATAGGTTATTTTTTATCTTTCCTTTTCAATTTTGGAATACACTTTATTATCCCAAAACAATACAGGTTAATGTGCAGTAGCATTACAGCTCTTTTAGGCCAAATTATTATTTTTAATGTATAGTATCAAGTTCTTTTCTTGTGTATTCCATTTAAAACAAAACCTGCTCAATGGTAAGACGTATGTATTAATTATCTGAGCAAAATTTAAAATGCAGTTTGGCCAAGCTGTGGCAATAAAAGTAGACAGTTTTACACATGAGATCTTGTCATTTTTTTTGGCTTTAGTTTTACCACTGAAGCAGAAATAGTGAATTCATTCCTTCAGACTAAACTCTTGCTGAAACAACAGTCAAATAAAAGATTGCAGAGGGAAAGAGAAAGGACAGAAAATGGAGAGAAGTGTTCAGGGAAGTATAATTCTCAGATGTTATTCACTTCTGATATTTTCCGTACAAGGTTTTTCTAGATACTTCTCCATTACGGAATACGTCAAAACAGTCATTGCTTAAGAATTAAACCAATCTAATAAAAGTTTTAAACTTGGCGACTTTCATTTGGACTGCAGTGAATGTTCAGATGAAGTCAGTAGGAACACTGGAGTTATGTTAAGTGCTAAAGGAGATATCAGATTAATTCTTTAAATCTCCAGAAATTTCCTGAAATGATACAATGCATATCTTCTTAAATAACAGAATGCATATCTTCTTAAATAACAGTTTCTGAAACATTTTAAATTGTTTGTTTTTCTTTCTAGAAATAAAAATAGCCCACCACGTCACCCAGTCCTGTCTTCCATATCAGTTCTTTTTTGCTATCATCTAGGAACTGTTGTAAAAGGGTCGTTTTTAATCACAATACTGAGAATACCAAGGATTTTTCTCTTGTACCTTTATAATTTCTTAAAACAAAAGGTAGGTATATACTCCTGTAACACCATAAAATTAGTAGTTATAAGGTGAGATTCAGGGGAAAAAAATGTGAAGAATACATATGTTGCTTAAAAAAATCAGTGATAGAATGTGGATTTTATATTTTATGCCATTTTCTTTATGGAAAAAGTCTTTTAAGTGTGCTTACCTTTTTCTTTCAACTAAGATATTTTCAAAATAAGAAAACACCAGCATTAAAAAGATCATTATTTACTTTTTACATGTCATTTTTTTTATGAAGGGTAATGGAAAATGAAAATTTGGCAGAAGGCTTTATTTAAAACTTTTGCATCGTAAATTTTTAAAAAGAATAACTAAAAATGATGTACTTATTTTGAGTATAAAATGTCTTTTATATAAAAGATTTCACCTGTCTTGTGACGTGAGTTTATAAAAAGGATATGTGAAATAAGAGCTATTCCAGGCATTTGCATAGGATCCCAAACACATCTTTTAAGGCATACAAAAATATAGCTGGGCTGTTTTGATTGTTGCTTGCCTTCTTTCTCTGTTTCATGGTTCTCTACATTTCTCATTTCTCACCCTCTGCTGAAAACACACCGTTGCAGTTAGTTCCAGCACTTTGGCAAGGAGAGAGGTTCTCATGACTGCACAGCTCTGATTCTAGAGAAACATTTAGACAGAAAGTTTCAAATGTAGGTCTTGGAGTTTATCCCTTTTCCTCCAAAGTTTGCCTTGGCCCTGAAGCAAGTTGTGTGTAGTTCTGAGAGGGTATTTACACTCAGCATCCCTGGTACTGGTGAGGCGCGTGTGAGACATGTTTGTGAACACCAAAATAAAAGTCACTCTTAATTAGGTGCTAAGCATATCTATAAGCGTCTGGGTTTATGTCGCTTTTGTATGGAAGTCTTGGTTATAAAACTTGGTGAGTTGGGTTAATTAAGAACTTTGTTTAAAGAGGGTAGGTGGGATGAGTATTGCTAGAAAGAAGATAGAGTATGTTCTGCCTTTAAAGGAAGCAGAATGAGTGGACCTGTTGGGTACACGCTTTTGTAATCTGACTAGCTGTAGAAGATTTACCTAGCAAAGAAGGATTATTTGTCTATAGCAGTGTACTTCAAGCTTCTTCTGTCTTCCTCTGATCCAGTTGCCAAGCATCCAGCTGAGGCAGGTGTGACATGACCTGTGGCCATAACTGCTCCTAAAGAGGCTAGAGAGTGCTCAGGCCTGCTCATGGGCCCAGTCCACAGAAGAATCCCCCACCAAAGTAACCTAGCTCGTTCCCGTGGAAGGAAGGAAGGGCTGTGGCACCTTTCCACTGAGGTTCCCTCCAAACAGGGCAGGAGTAGAAGTAGTGAAGAATGGAGAAGGGATGCTGCATTCCTGTAGAGCTGACCCTGACTTTGCCACCTGTGCGAAAAATGTTCCTGTTCTCTATGGAGTGCAGAAGTCAGGGAGTATCTAGCTGTCTGAGAAGGACTGCAGGTTTTGCAGGTAAATTCACTGGTACTTCCTACATGGAAATCTTCAAGCAGAATAGCAGAGAGGAGATTGCAATTGAAGGCCCCTGCTATAGGTATTTAATAAATAGCATCTGGTGAGGTTTATACATTTTTAGTAAAATAATTTCTCCAACAAAAAATGATAACATAAAAGTATTTCACTGCTGTCAGGAATTTGTGTGTATGTATTTGTATGAATGTACAGTGGCCATTTTGAAGGAATTAATCTTAGAATATTTGCAGGAAATTCTTGAGAAAAAAGTTAGGAAGTTCATGATTTCTGCACAGTTCCATGGCAGTTATGGGACCTGAGGATTTCATACAGTGACTGTAAGAGCTTTACTTTCAAAAGCAAAACAAAATCATTCTGATCTCTGGAAAAAAAGAAGGTTGAAAAGACTCATATATCCCTGAAATGAGTTTCCTTTCCCTGAGCAAAATGGCCATTTAAAATTGGAAGGCTACTATGGCTGCCAAGATGTCTTTTTCTTGTCTTGTTTGGTAATATCTTTACGTGTTAAACAATTCTGAGCTTTTGATATGGTGTTCGGGGTGGATTAACCACTGAGCTTTTCTGCTCTGTTTTTGGTATGAAGTTAATATAGATCAATATCCTTGTTAGAGTTCAAATTGTTTAGTGAATGGTTTCTTCAGGAAAATATAAGCCTTTCCCCTCTGCCCTGAAAAATGAATGTATGCTCTGGGTCAATACATGCGCACACACACACAAATTCTCCTGCTCTTTCTTTTATTTTTGTCTGTTGGCATACCAGTCATTTCAGAAATGTGAAGGGTTTTTGACAAATGACAAAAAAGATAAAAAATTGCCAGTGTACTCCTTGGTCACTGAAAAGTACTGTAAGGGTTACTGACTGGCCTGCCTGTTTTGTTCTCCATGCAGCTGTTAGCTCACTAAAGCTGCTTACAGCACTTATTTTCTTTCTCAGAGAAGAATCTTTCATCCACAGGAAGAACAAAATGCTCAGCTCATCAGTCATTAGTACTGTAGGGTCTGACTTAAAAACATTTCCTATAATCTGAAAAGAAATATCTATTGCCTAAATGAATGCTTTGTAAGAAGAAATAGTGTCCTGTAAAGCAAGTTTTTCTAAAATGTCAGTTTTGTATGAGTCTAATTCTGTGTCCAGTAACCAAATATTTCATTTTATTACAGGAAAGTGCATGTGCAAAGTGCCTGTTCAAGTGCTGTTTCTGCTGGTTTTGGTGCCTAGAAAGGTGTTTAAGATACTTTAACCAGGTACAGTCTATCACCTCTCTATCGCTTGACCATCTGCATGCCTCTTTAGAAACCATGCATATATCTACCTCCATTTAACACAACAAACAATGTCCAGTACATGAAAACCAAAGTTAGTTGTTGGCCAGCTAAATTTTTTTTTTTTTTTAAAAAAAAGCATCTTCAAGTTAGGTGAAGAATGTTGCCAAGAAACAAGGAATTGACAAACATGCAAGGTGGTGAGTGTAAATTTCAGAAAACTTGTTAAAACAGCTTGAGATGGCCCTTTCAGAGGGCCACCTGCTATCTCCAAGGGTGTGAAGACTTAACATCTCCTTGAGCTGTGCCAGATAGACTTCTGAACTGTGGAGTGTCCAGGTGGAAGGAAGCAATGAAGAAGCAAGATACCCACCAGGAGATGTCATTGAACTAGGGAACTGGATGTCTGCAGCTTACTACTTTTTTTCTATTAGAGATAAAATCTAGGGACTTTATTTATCAGAACTGGGACCCTTTTTGTTAGACTCTGTACCCAGTTCCTGTCCATTGCTTTTATAAAACATTATGGGTAGTTATATTATTTTCTCTTTGAAGGTCCCTATTAAAAAAAAACTTTCAACTGTTGGCTGATTTCTGTTATTAATATATCTGGGAATATAAGCCATGATGAAAAAGCCAGATGATATAATAATCTCTTTCTTTGAAAGACATCTTTGTTTTGTTAGCAGTTTGTTTCAAAAGTGTTTTTATTGGAAATAGATGATTTCCGACAGACAGCACTTTTTCAGACACTTGACTCCTACTCTTTCCTTCCTGATTCTTTTCTCCAAGTTTTTTTCCAACTCTATTTGCATCATTGTATATCATTAAATTTTCTCTTTGTCAGTCCCCTTTTGTTGTCTGGTGGCTGTGGTATTCTTAATGTGAAAGAAATCAGATATTGTTCATGTTGATTCCTAGCTCTGTAACTGTTGTTTTTCTTATTCCCATTGCTGAGGCCAGTAGTGAGGTACACAAGACGATTCTGATAAATTGTCTGAGGAGTTGTTCTAATGTAGGTGCATAAGTTAAACTTAATCCTGGACAACTATACAGAAGAAGTTTTTCATTTATTGCAGTCTAGATTAAGTACTTGTGTGGCAAAATCTCTAGTTCTAGCTGATGAATTTTCCAGACTTACATTTTTTGGGTAGATCTTACGGTCCCTGACTTGGTGAGGAATCTCAGAGTTAGTTTTGACTCCAAGCATTCCATTTATAGTCATCCTTCCCTTGGCTTCCTGCCCTTCAAAGAGATAGCCAGCATCCTTGTGTTTGCTTTTTCCAGCTGTTATATGCTATGTGTTTACTAAAAAAAAAAAAAGAAATAATTATTGCGCTGTTCTTTCTTTGTTTCAGAAGCTTATATTTGTTCTCTTAAAAGAGTTCCTGTTTCCTAATTTGTTGCAGGAAAAGAAATTTGTTATTATATATGAGTTGGGTTTTACCTAATGATGATGATATTATGTTTACTGTTGAATAATTGTTTGAACATATTTTTGGCAAAGATGATGGCATTCCATCTGCTCCAAACCCAGGGCAATTTGGGAGAGGGTTGGAGAAGAAAAGCAGGAACATGTTGTAAGATATGTAATAGAAGTTTTATCTGTATGAAAGGGTAACATCAGGCTCAGATTAGTGCATTACGTAGGATGATTAATTTATCTAATCAGTTTTTTCTTAAGTTTTTTTTCCTATAAAGAATATATTCAAGCCTGATTTTAAAAAAATATTTTGATTAAGATTGAAAATAAAATCCAGTCTTCAATTTTGCAAAATCTGTGGCCAAATGATTAAAAAAAAAAAAAAAGTCAAAGAATCAGAATCTACAGTTTTAAGCAGCTTAACATATGGCTTGATTAACAGAAGTGCTGACCTCTAAGAGCTCTCATTGAGATCGGTGAAAGTTGCTGGGTACTGCCTTGAAATTTCATATAGTTGTTGAGCATGGACTTGAGAATAAGACTTCATGTTCTTTTTTAATTGCTTATACATATGTTTCTAACATTTTGAAAGTATTTTTGAGTATTAAGATTCTGATTTTTATATGAGTTGAAATTACTAAAATGTGGAACAGCTGTTACAAAAGTTGGTCCAAAACTCATTGTGTGTACTAACGTTCTTTACTATGTTGTTGCCTTTTACCCCAGAATTACATTCATCACAGTAATAAGCGTATAATTACCTGGAAATTCTAAAGAAAAAAAAAAGAAAGAGAAAAGGACAGCCTTCCTCATCACTTCTGCACTGTTTTCTCAACCCGTTGTTATATTGCATAGGTGATTTAAATTCTTTCTCCTCCTTCATTCACAAGTTTAATCAGGCTTAAACAGAGTCTTTGTTTTCACTCTGGGAAACTTGCGGATGAGAAACAAGTGTCAGAGGAAGTAACATTGGTGGTACAGTGTGTGAGGTTCGTTCTTCCCATGCAATATCCACCAAGTGCTCTGTTAGGTTGTCAAAGGGTCCTTTTTGGGCTGAGTGTGCCATCATTCATGCGGGATTTGACACTTTGACTGTTGCATGCCTCCCCAAAGTGACTCATCTTCTCCAAACTCAGCTTTGTTCACTCTCTTGCAGCCTCGCTCAAAAGGGGCCAAAAAGGTACTCTCTTGTCTTCCCATCGTGTCAGAGTGCTGTGCTAGTTGCTGACAGTTGCCGTATTTCCAGTGGCAATTTTTGGAGGAATGGGAATGTAAACCCGGTATCCTGTTCACATTGCAATGTGGATAATTACATTCTGCCTTCCAAAGATTTCTCTTGGATTTGCAACTGGATCCTGTGCTAAACTGTGGTGTAGCGTTGCTATGTGCTGTTAAACAGTTCAGTCCTTAAGCTGTTCCATTTCAGTCATGGGCAAAGTGATTCATGTGTGTGTATAATCCATTAGTAACAATTGTAAAGCACTCTGGGTTCTATCTGGATGAAAAGTGCTTTCTGAATATAAAGTCATTATCCTTACTTGACAGTTCTGTTTGCCAACACTTGTCAGAATTACCACAGACTTTTCATCTCCTGGCTCTGATGGTTTCAGTATGTTCCAGATAAACACGTCCAATCATCTCAAGTAAAATCTGGTAGATTGAAACTGCTCTCCCATAAAAAGAGTATACTGTTTTCTTTATGTGGTTTGGGAGCTACAAGGTCTGTCTGTCTCCTGCTCTTTTAAATTGTTGTGGCAAAGTCTTAACTTTTGATACATCAAAGAAGTCACTTTTTTTCTTTGTAGTCTTTTTGCAGTTACTTTTTTTTTTTTTTTAACATAGTATATCTATTGCAGGATAATTTTGCTTTTTTGTGTCTGCTTTGGGTTCATCTGTAGCCAGTTGGCAAGCAACTGTTCCAAAGTGCAACACATGGATTTCTGATGGAGTTGCTGAGCAGTGTGTGGTTTCTCTGTTTTCATCAGCACAGTGACCTGCAGTGTAGCCTCCAGGGCCTGGTGGTAGCCATTACCGATGAAAGGCAGTGTGATAACCTGGTCCTGAGACCCCTTGCTGATACTGAAAGCCACCAACTGTCTTGTGCAAAACAGAACAAAACAAAAACCAAAAAAAAACCCCACAAGCAAGACTGACTAATGGTCTTATATCCATGGCAATTGGTTGTCTCTCAGACTTTGGATGGAAGCCTATCAGGAGTTTGTGGTTAAATAAATGCCTTGTGCAGAAATGAGCTAGATAAAACCAAAATTCATGCATGCTAATGTAAATACAGTTCTCCTGTGCACTGCCAAATGCATTCTGCTTCACTCCGTCTAACACTTCTTTTTCCTTCCAAAAAAACAATACTGTGTTTTAATGTTACTGACAAAATTGCTACTACATGTTAAGCTAAATTTTCAATCATCTTGAAAATGCAGTTGGCTAAAATATTCATCTTCAGTGAAATCGTATTTTAAATATGTTTGTTTTCCTTGTAGAGGCTTTACATGTGCTACAACAGAAGATAAAATTTATTAGATTGTTATTTGCTCTATATGGTGAACTATGCGGAGGATAGAGATGAACAAGACTGACTTACTCTTGCTTAGATGCAGGCAGAACTGAACAGCGGTGTGGTCTGTAACCTGACAGTGTCTTATAACTTCCCTGAAGCATTTCCAGTTTGCTAAGTGGAAGCCTTTCTCCTCTCCTCCTCCCTTAAGAAAAGGCAATGAAGCAAGCAACCAGTAATTCATGCTTTTAAGAGGGGCAATTTCTGAACTACTCTGGCTATGTTTAGTTTGGTTTTATTTTGGAACTCCTAAATGAGAACGTTGCTGCAGTAATGCAGCTGCCACTGTTAGCTATTCAAGTAATGATGTAATCGTGGTATGATGGGCGCTTAAGGCAGGAAGGACCCTTGTGGTCCAGCCCCTGTGGGTCAAACAGAGCCCAGATGTAGCAATGAGTTGCTGCCTGAAAGGAGATCCAACTACCCTCCCCAGGAGAAAGACGTGTTGGTTGTACCCAGTGGATGACAGCCATGGAGGGAGTGGGTGCAGAACTGTGACCTGGAATGCACTAAGTGATGTTCTGTGAAGACCTGCGAAGAGAAAGACGGAATGCGTACAGATACAATTGGCTTGAGGAACTGGAGTAATAGAAATGGGATGAAATATAATGGCTTGGTATGATTAACCTAAGGACTGAAAATAATCATTTCTGTATCAGCTGGATGCTTATTGGTTGGAAGTGATGGAGAATATTAGCATGTTTGTCAACCATGGGACAAAAGCCATCAGTTAATGCAGCTGCAGAAAGGGCAGATTCAGTCCTAGGAGGTGTTAGGATGAAGTATTTCCAATAGAGAGAGGGGGATCAATGTCACTGTACAGGCTGCTGATTAGGCAGTCAGGCTTATCTCACGAGAGTGGACTGGAATATCCTGGTGTGTCTACTCTGACAAATGAAGGGTAAGAGCAAACAGGTTCGCCATCTATCAGTATATCAGGAAGAGAAACAAAAGGAGGGATAAGAGCCGAGACAAGATCAGAAGAAGAATGAATAGATGTAAACTGTTCATGAGTAGATGTTGTCTGGAAATTGGAAAAAGGTTCCTAAGGGCCAGAGAGACAATGGTCTGGAACAGCACCAAATGGAGTGGGTGGGAGGGGGGAAAGCCCTAAGTAGTTTAAAGAGGGAGCTTTTAACTTAGCAGAAGAAATTGTGTAGTCTGAAACAGCCAGGGATCAGAGTGGCTGGAAGTCCATTCCAATCTTACGTGTCCTCATCAGTTCAGTGTAGTTTCCCAGCACCATCTGAGAGGCATGATGCAGCTTTCTCACTGTATCAGTACAGGCGTACAGCAGCCACAGAAACAGCACTGTCATGGCTACCCCTAGATTTTATTTTCTGAGGGGATTCCTCAGCTGTGCACTCATGAGCTAGGAGCACTTAAAAGTCCCATCTGAACTCCACAACGTTGCCCTGGGTGTAGATAACCAGAGCAGCCCCCAAGAGATTTGGCAGCAACAAGAAAATTGGGTCAGTCTGAAAATATCAGTAGAGCAGAAAAAGCTGAAGTGGGATGCAAGAGCAGCATGTCTCTTGTTTCTTTTTTAAGAAGACTGTTGCTATAGCAATCCTCTCCCCGCAAGCTCATTTTATTAAAGCAAGTCCTAGAATGGAGGGCTGAATTCAGCTGTTACACAAAGTAGCAATTATTCTCAACAATCAGGGAACTTATGGCCTGGATCTGAGCCACAGGGCCTTTCTCATGAAACTAGCAGGTCAGTTTTTCCAAGACCCTTGACATTCTGTGTTTTGAAGCACAGAAGGATGTCTTCTTTAAATAGTTTTTTGCATACTGTGGTATTTGAAAATATGTAAACATTCACATTCCTTATTTATTCATTCTGACACTGAGAAACCAGTGTCTAGTTCCCAGGCTTCAAGCAAAAGAGGCTTGTGTTCTTCACAAAGGTGATGATGCAGGACTGACTTGCTAGTGCTCCTGACCCACTGTCCCCCAGGCTTTCTGATCCATGGTACAGCACTGAGGCCATTGCTACTTGCATATCAGTGTAGCAGAGACTACCATTATAAAACATCGATGCATTAAGCAAAGATTAAGAACATAATAATAGCTATATTGGATCAGATTGAACCTGCATCCAGCTCGGTATCCCATCTCCAGCAGCGGCTGTGAGTGACTGCTAGGAAAGAGTGAGAACAGTGTCTGTTTCCCTATCCCCAGTGTCCTTTCTGAATCCATTTCCAGCCTAGGGACTTCTTGAGCTGGTTATGGTTTCTGTGTGTTGAATAACTCTCAGTGGATTCCTGTTCCCTGAACTTTTCCAGTCTCCCTTGAGCTCATGTGAACTATTAGCAGCTGAAGCATTCTTTGGCCAGCAGTTCACAGCTTACAAACCACAGTGAGAAGAACTATCATCAGTTTTTTGAATCTGGCTTCTACTAGCTTTGTGTGGTTCCCCCTCTGCCTAGTCCTTGCGCTGGAAGAAACAAGGAGCCATCTAACCCTATCTACTCCCTCCACATTTTTCAGGATTTTGTAGATCTCTTACCGCATCCTCCTCCGGTCATCTCTTTTCCACACCAGGAGAGTTTGGTATACTCAGTTGTTCCCCAGACAGAAGACATTCCATACCTTTTGGGTCATTCTTGTTGATCTTCTCTCAAACATTTCCAATTCCACTAAAGCTTTTGTGCATGGGAAAAGAGAATACAGTCTGTAGAGAGAAACACATTTAAATAACCTGTTCCTAGATGAGAGCAAGTTCTTAATTGACTATAGCCTACCATTTTAGCCTTTGTAACTTCCCTTTCTTCGAAAGGGAATGGGTTTTTGTGCATACCCTGGAACTAGAAAATACACAAGACATCTAAGCTTCTTGGTCTAAAGTCCAGAAAGATTTGCAAATATTGGGAGTAGCTTGTGTGTGTGTGGGGGGGGGGTGTTAGGGTTTTTTGTGGGTAAGGATGAAAAATCAGCAACATCTTCAAGGAAAGCACTGATTTTTAAGGATATAGCTCATTTCTGTGCAGCTCTGAGTTTGATGGGAACATATGCTTCATTAAATGTTAGAAGTGTATTTTGTTAATAAGAACATATAGGTTTCTATAGGGCTGGATGGGATCAGGGTGTGGGTCTGTATAGGAAACTTGAGAATTGTGATGTATGAAGCTGCAGTCTGAACAAGAAACCCTCAAAATACTTTTTTTTTTTTTCTCAGAAATATGATGTCTATCAAAAGGTAGACATCACTTGACTAAGTCTTTGGTTTGCAACAGTAGAGAAAAGTCCTGACTTTATCTGAGTTAACAACTAGTTTTGTAGCATCTGGCAGCTCATTGTAGCATCTGGCAGCTCATTCACCTCTGCATCTCTTTTATTCTTTCTGTAATATTGGATTATTACCTAGCTGTCCACCTTGCTTGGATTTTGTCCTGACTAGCTGGTATTTATATGATTTCTTGAAGTTATAATTGCCATGAATGCTGTTTCCTATTAACTGGTTTGTAACACCACAAATCCTTATGCAGGTAGTGTTCACTCCCCAGTATTATTTTTCAGTCTTTCCAAGATAACTGTGCTGGTTAATAAGTATCAGAAATTCTTTTAGTTGCACATTCCTAAGATACCAAAGTGGCTAATTCCAGAGTGCAAACAAGTGGTTATTTATTTTAAGCTTAGAAACAGTGTTTGTACAAGTGTACATGCATTTTCAGCATTCTTTTTAATTTTTGAAAGAGGATTTTTTTTGCTATTTATTATGAATACAGACTCTCTGTTTAATTTATTGGCAAAATTCATACTGACCTCACCAGATCAGGATCTATTTTGCAGCCTTAGTTCTTAAGGGACAGAAACAAACTTCAAAAAGCCATTTTTCCAGTTCATGTCTCAATTTCCTGTCTGTAAATGGGAATGATGAAACAAATGTCACTCGCAGCACATTATAAAGGTAGGTCTAACCCTTTTGAAATGCGCAGTGACAGCTGCAGATGAAAGACGGAGCGGGAGTTTGGCCTGAGGCCCTCCACTTCGCACACCTTGCACCCTAGGGAGACCCGGGGCCAGCAAGGCTGGGGCGGCCTCCCCGAGCGGCCGGCTCCCCTCCACCTGCCTCCTGGGCCGGGGCGTTTCCGAGCGCGGGATGGCAGCAGGCCGCTCGCAGACGGTCGGGTTGAGTAAGGCAGGTGGGACAAGGAGGCTCCTCTTCCAGGGGTACAGGCAACCGAGAAGTCAGAGGCGGCGCAGTCGGCGCCTAGCTGAGCCAAGGGTGCACCTCCCTGCGGGTCCCGCTGCGGCACTGCGGGGAGGGGAGCAGCAGAAGTGCAAGTGAAGGCCAGCTAGGACAGACAGCACTGTTCCTCTTTAGGAATGGAGTGAACTTGCTTGTTTAAACAGATTTTTATGCAAATACTCTGTGTTTCCATAGAGTTCAGTGGAATCTTTGTTTTTTGTTTTTGTTTTTATTATAGTACACAGTAAATCCATGGTCTCTATATTAACTTTTTCCATCTATGGATGCTTTTATTACTATACAAGTACTATGCTTATAGGATGTCATTATTTACTTATACTGATTTTTTTGCCCTGATTAGTAAGAAAAACAATTTCCTTCATACATGAAGTAAGTAGACACAATGAAGATACCAAGGATCTTTGCCTGCATTTAATTTCTTTCTCCTCTGTAATATTTTAAGATTCAGTAATGCCAATATAGCTGTGCTACACTACAATATATTACAGAAATTGCTATGGGGTAAAACTGGACATTGCAGAAATAGACTTTATATGCCTTAAGATATCTGAAGCTACTTTATGTGCTTATCTGTAGTAAGGAAAAATGTATTTTTGAACCAGAAATGTTTTGTAGTAGACAAATATAATTCACTTTCAGCAAACAGATTTTTTTTCACTCCCAGATGAAGCAGTAAGTAATCTAAACATTAAATACATTTTAGGATTTATAAATTCCTTCTGAACAGTAATCCCTTGCACACTGTAGTTCTTACTGAACATACCAGATGTAACTAATGTTTTGTGACATAATCCACCTTCTAATATTTTGAGAAAAGGGAAACTATTCATAAGATTTGCTGGCACACATTTCAGGTATTTTGAGTGCTGTTTTTCCTAGCCAGTATTTTGGACACTGATTCAACATTTCATTGAAGAGTTCCATAAATGGGACAGATGCACCAAGTTATCCAGAAGAGGTGCTAAAATAGTCCAGCCCAAGAAGGTAACTAATCTGTCCTTCCCACCTGTCATGGCAGATTTCCACAAAGAGAAATCTCACAAAATCCTTAGTACCTTAAAAACTGTGAGTGTCATGGCTATCTGGTAAAATTCTGCTATTTTTTCCTCACATAAGACTCACTGATCTAGTCCAGGATCCTTTTGCTGCTCTTCTAGAATCATTTTCGTAGTTGATTTTGTCTTTAATGAAAAGGTTGTGTTTTACAGCTACAACCATGAACTTAAATTTCAAAACGATATGAATATTCTGAAAGGTCTATTTATACAACCTTTGTAATCATTGACTCCCAGATGGCTTGATAACAACATAACTTGGTTGTTCCACTTATGTAGTTTGCCAACAGTCTTGGAGATGCATTCATAGCAAATAAATAAGTTCGGATAGTGTGACTACAGGAGTGTTGTGGTAATTTGTGTCATATTTATTAACAAAGTTAGACTAGAGAACTTCAGTGTTTTAAAATTAATTGCATAAAGGTGTGTTCAGAAACTTACTTGGTCCTTGTTATACCATTTTCTAATGGTAGGAAGTATGTAGAGAAAAAAATTGAAATCAGAAGTTTAGTTATTATGCAAAATTTGTCATGTTATGCAAAACAGCTTTTTATATATGTATTAAGTCAGTATTTCTGAACAGAGTTTAAAGCTTTTCATTTTGCTGAAGTAAAACCTAGATTATGTGGGTCTTTACTGTCCATTTGCATTATTATCTTCTCTCGTTTCAGCATGCATACACAACTACAGCCATAAATGGGACAAATTTTTGTACGTCAGCTAAGGATGCTGTCTTTATTTTGGCAAAGAATTCTGCTAAACTTGCATCCATTACCTGTTTTGGAAGTTTTATCCTATTTCTAGGAAAGGTAAGAGTAAGAAAAGTACCATTCCATAGTAATGAAGTGAAAAATTCAGGTCTGATTCTCTTTTCTTATTCCCAAAGTAAAGAAGGCTTACTTTTCTTGGACTTAGTTTTGTTCAGGCTGTGTAACGAGTTTGGGACAGACTATAATGCCTGGGGTGCTTCATCGTTTTCACAGTCTTTACTCAGTTATTCAGTTGTATTACAGTAGCGTCCTTGGCCCCACTCTTACAGCTCCCGTCACACTGAGTCTTTGGTAAACACATGGTAAAATATTGTCTCTGCCCTACAAAATTTACACACTTAATTGAACACAAAGCATGACAACTCCATGATGCCAGTAGTGCCAAATGCAAGATGTGCTGTTAAAATATTAGCTGTAATGTATTTGCCTTAGGTGTGTGTTTGTTTTTTGTGAAACATTACTACACGATTAATGAGGTTGCATTTCTCTCCCCTTGCCCTTTACAGGTGTTTGTTGTATGTTTTACTGTTTTTGGAGGACTGATGGCATTTAACTACCATCGTGAGTTGCAAGCTTGGGTAGTTCCTCTGTTGCTGGTTGGATTTTTTGCCTACGTGGTATCCCACAGCTTTCTGTCTGTGTTTGAAGTGACAGTGGATGTCCTGTTCCTTTGCTTTGCTATTGATATAGAAACAAATGATGGATCCGCAGAGAAGCCATACTTCATGGATCAGGAATTGCTGGTAAACCTCTGTAATAATAAAGACATTTGAGCTGTTATACGCTTTCAGGGACTTTTTCTTTCCCAATTTGAACCCAAGACCAGTGCCATTTCCAGTCCAACATCTTAGAACAGGATGGGCTCAGGGATACAAATTATATGTGAATTTATAAACTGAAGTAAATGACTGCCTCTGGCCCTTGTGTGTTAGCTATGATCTGTTGCCTTCTTTTAGGCTATACCCCGTAAGTGATGGCTGACTTTTATGGCTTGTTAAATATATTGCTGGTACTTAAGAAAAGCTGAGCTAGCTGCAGAGTTTTATCCATGATGTGTCCTAAAATTAGATGTTTGTATCTGTTGTGACTTACTGTACAGCAAGGAGCAAAAACAAGAAACAAGGAGCTCTTGTTGCCAGCAGCAGGTCAGGTATCCATCCATATCCTGTGGATGATGTCGTTTTGAACAAACTTCATGCAAACTTGATTTGCTCTGCTCCATACATACACAGATGCTTTTGCCAGTTTAGTGTCTTAGGTCTCCGGATGAAATCCTTCTGCATCTGTACAGATTGTTCTTTCTCTTTACCTTGATAATTACTGTATTGTGTTACAGGCATTTCCATGGAGAGTTATTGCATAGTTAGTAGTGATGAAGAGCACTTTAGCGACAGCTGTACCCGAAGTGTTTGAGTGTACACATGCTTTTCCTTTCTTATGAAGGGAATGGTTGAAGATGCAGATGTTCTTTCCTTTCATGCTATTTTTCACTAGTTCTGCCTTCTCCTTTGTGAACCGTGTGACAAAGAAAGTGCTAGTGATTCATGAAAAACAAACTCAGGAGCCAGAATAGCTCATATAACGTGAATCTTCTGGATAGGTTTTGTCAGGGGCAGTGTCATAAGAACTGTTTGTTTTTGTTTTTGTTTTTTTTAAATGCTGTTGTTACATTCCCTGTAATGTTCTTAGAATTCTATTTAAACCAAAAAGCAACAAAAAAGCAAAAGCCAAAAGATAGGCTTAACCCTTTGTACAGAAGAGAGCAGATAGTTATTCTTTGGCCTTGATTCAGAACAGTACTTAAGCACATGTCCTAAATAGCAATATGTTACCGAATGGAAAACTCTGAAGCCTTGACCTCTCTTCTTCTCCCTCTGTTTTGCCAAATGCTGGAATACTTCTCAAGCCAATGCTTCTTCATGAAACAGTCAGAGGCTTTTTTTCCTGCATATCCAGATTTTGTAGTTGCTTTGCTTCAACTCTGATCTTAATTTTTTGTAGTTAGCCATGCTGCAGGGGCTCAGGAGAAGAGAGGACTTCCCATAGCACAGGGGAGAGGAGCCTTCCCTGCAGGACAGGCTGCATAAGCTTTTATGGAAAAATGGTGGGGGGAGCACATCCAGATCCCTCCTCACTGCATTTCGAGGTACATCTGCTCATGTAGCCCAGAACTAGGAGTTTCCCAGCACGTGAAGCTATCTGACATGGGATCTCTGTGTTACAGTCGGGTGACAGACACCTGGGGGTGGAAGGGGGAGGCTCTGGGGCCCTCAGAACATGGACCATGGTGAGTGGAGAACCAAGTGAGTCATTGCAGACAGCCGAAGATTCCCTGATGCAGTAGGAGATGTGACACAGATTCTTGATTCAGCCTTCTTCCTAATTGCTTTCATTACCCTTGCAGTCTCTGCAGAGTTCCTCCCGGTATCAGTCAGTGTCATCCAGCTGGGGAACAGCTAACCTACGTTTTGTACCCTCAGGCTAATTATCTTTCTTTACCAGATATTTTTATTTACATAATGATTTGCATTCTCATATGATCTCACCCTGATTTTTTGCTTGTAGACCTTTGTGAATCAGAGTAACAAGTTAACAGAGGGGCAAAAACACAGAAGCATGAAACCCTTCCAGGACAATGAAGATGGGACAGAGCTCCAACCTATGGTGAGACAGGAGTATAGGCTGTGTAATTTATCTGCCAGCTAATGTGTTATTTGCTTTGCATCCTGAGAAGAAAGGATGTAGATGTTGTGTATCCTCTGATGTCTCACAGCAACCAGCATGCCTGAACGCAGACTCCTGTTTTTCTTTCTATTGCTTTCCCTCCTCAGGAAATCCTCTGCTGGTGCAAAATGGGTGGGTCAGACACTTGTACTCATCCTTCTTCCCATTCCCCAGTGTGCCTAGCAGAGGAAGAAAAAGATTGGACAATGGCGAAGGGGTGGGAGAGCAACCCTATCTAGGTAGTCCTTCACTGGCGTAAAAGCACTTGGCGTGTCTGCTGTGGGGAAGTCAGAACAGTTGTAGCCCGCTTGTTTTCATGCTGGAGCTGCTGAGGTTCCTGAGCTGTAAGATCAGCATTTTAGATGTCTTCTCCCTTTTTACAATTTTAATTTTTATTTTTTATGATCGATGCATTTATTTATTTGCTCTGTTTTATGCTGGGGTAAAAAAGCTGAGATGCCAGAAGGGAGTGTTCCCCTGCACTCAGGCTGGCAAAAGTCCTGAGAGTAAAAGCTAACTAACTGACATCTGCAAAGATATTGCAAATTGCCCAACCTGAGGAGCTCGGCATCTGGGATGTTTTTCCCCATCACTGGGAGGTGAAGCCAGGACTGCTGGAGAAAGACTGTGCAGCAGCATCTACTCTGGCAGCTACTCCTGCTACATTGTGGCTTACAGGAGCGTAAAATATTACGGTGATTTTTCTTGATCTGCTTTCAAGAGGTACCAGGTTCTGGCATACTCTCACAGACTCTTGTGGTATAGGCAGTTGGGCTGGAGAACACTGTTTTAGTCTGCTGCTGTAGAGGATAGTTGTACTTGACTTCTTCAATGTTTGGGTCTGTCGTTCCATTTTTCAGTACTTTTTTGACTAGAACAAACCAGGGTCTGTCTTTCCCCTGAGAGAGGATCCTGGATGTCAGACACAAAAGACCCCTAATTATTTTCCCAGTTTACTTCTGTGAGCATTTTAATGCTGTAATAGGACTAATGCTGCACATTATTTGACTGGTTTTTTTCCTTTTTCTCTTTGTAGACTTGAATCGGAAGTGCACCAGGAAGTGTGAGGGCAAAAGGCAACAGCAAAAGCAGTTGCAGGAAAGAAAGTAACAATTACCAATACCCTGGGACAAAATAACTATTAATTCTGTAAAATCCTGTTGTACCTTCTGCACTGGTAAAATGACACACAATCTGTTTTTACAAATAATGTATTTTGTGTATCAGCATATCTGATTTTTGTTAATATTCCTATTATGATGGTCTACAAAAGCTGTTAATAAACAAATACCCTGTAAGTTTCTATGGTGTCAGACTAAAAATACTAAGTTGGCAAGGTCACAGAGTTGTCCTTTTTACCTTTGTGGTGTGTCAGCTAACATGCTTTTTACATGCTTTTCTGAGAAAACTGGGTTAGTGATCCCTAGATCAGAAAATGTAGAAACATTTTAGGCAGATAGAGGAGGCACTCTGAGATTACTGTTTCCTGATCTATTCAGTATACCTGAACAGCCAGTGCAACCAATTAAGCAACAGTACTGAGTTCATTGATGGAAATTCTCACTGAGGGAAATTAGAGTCAAGATAATTAATGGTCATGAGGCAGGTGGTCTTCCATTTAACTATACTCTTTGGGGAATGATTTTAACAAGTCAGGATCATAAACCATCAGCTGGGTCCTCTCCAAAGGGCAGGTGAGGAATAAACCTTTTCTATAAATGAAAATAAAGAGCCACCTTCTCATTGCAGTGGAAAAGACAGAGGAGGCAGAAAAATTTGTCTGGATATAGTAACTTAAAGCTTGATGAAGAAGTAGCAGAGGTGCAAGAGTATCTGGCAGAAATGACTTAACAGATATAAATGAGATAAATGATAAAAATAGTACTTTATAAGGAAATGTTCCAACATGGATGTGGAAAATATACTGTGTCATAGAAGAATGTAGAGAGGTGACTGATAGAGCTCTAGCCAGAATAAGGACATGCTAAGTGTAGACCGTTTTTAGAAATCCTCAATAAGAGTCTTTCAGCATTTTGTGAGTAATTTTGAGGTTTGTTCAAACTTTGTACTTGGCCTCTGGTTATGCACTTTCACAGGGTCCGGCTTGTTCTGGGTATGGGGGTGATTCTAGATTTATCAGTGGAACAGGATTTTATCCTTTTTTCTTCTAAAGCTCCTTTAAATCTTTAAAGAGGCCTGAGATGTAGGATGACTCCAGCCAGGGGTTTCAATAATGTATGCATCAGTGTAGGAAGTGGGATGTTACTGCAGGTAAGTGACTCATCTTTGCTGCCATGATGAACAGGCACCATAGATGAGATTGCTCTACCTTTGATTAGTCACAGCTTAGAAGCAAAGGTTGACAGCTCATTGGAAATACCGTATCTGGTTCAGCTAAACACTGTACCTGATCACCTGCCTTAGTACTAGTTATCTACCAGGGAATACTAAAAGGAACTTGTTCCCTATTCTTTGTTTAATTAACTTTTGTCTACTTTAATAAGAGCCACTTCAAGAAGTTGAGGCATATGGAAATGATGAAGAGGGAAAAGAAAGGGACCAATTACTTTCTGCCTGGCAGGTGAAGTTGATCATCTGTTGGCTGTGACTCGCTAGCTCTCATTATTTAAAACAGGGCCCTTGGGCACTTTTGGTACATGAGCTTGTGGAAACTGTGATAACTGAAAATTGTGCTGAATGATCAATTGCTCTCTAATTTTGAGAAAGCATGCCAGATCTGGTACTTAGTGAGGGGCAAAATTCTTCCTCCTAGACAGGTCCCAGTGAGATTGGTTCCAAAGTATCTCCAGAACCTAAAAGTGATGTTTGCCAATTTACAAAGCATATTAGGTTTGCCTTGACTCCATAAGTTTCACCTAAATGGTGGAAGAGAGGGAGGCACATTTTAATGTAAGTTATCGTCTCATTTCCAGACAGTCCATATATTGTTTACAATTATGATGTGATGCCATTGCCTTCACTGCAGTTGCTGGGTGGAGAAAGGACTCCTAGACTTTTAATATGAATTTTGGTTTGCTTTTTAAAGAAGAAAGTTAGTGGAAGTCCCAGTTAATCAGTGTTTGAGTGTGTTTCATTTAAACAATGCTGTACTGACTGTAGTCCAATAGAAGTTAAACTGTGACAAGTAACGTTTTGAGAGTCAAGTGTAATTTGACAGAACAATACAGAATATATACCTTTTAATTAAATTTTCTATACAAAGCATAGCTTTACAGCTTTCAGGTGCAACACAGGCTTTCCCAGTCTCCGATACATGTTCCACCAGTAATTAGGTAAACAACCTCCAAATGTAGCATTCCTGTGTGGGTGGCAGGAACCCTCACCTGAGGGATAAAGCCCCTCTACAGAAGCTGATGCTGTTTAGTGCTTGTTGCTGTCTTCCCTAGCAGGGTACTGTAGTCAGGCCCTGTAGAGCAGGCTTGGAAGTAGGTGGAAGGGTTGGAGGTAGGCACAAAGTCACGTGGATGCAGTGCTATGTGTCCAAGCTACCTCTGGTGCTTGCAACATCTACCCAACACAGCACCTAAGCATTGCGTGCAGCCTGCTGGACTGACTGACGCCGTTTCCTGCCGCTGCAGAGGAGTGGCTCCCGTGGACTGGCAGGTACTTTTGTCAATGTGTGTGGCTCTGTGTGCCAGGAAATGGTGAAGTATCACAGTGTTTTTTTAAGTGAGGCAGCTTGTATCTGGCATTGCTTGGTGTCTACTTCAAACTCTCACATAATTTAGAGTCCTGATTCCACTGGATACCTCGGTGACTGAAGGAAATGGCCCCACTTGACTAGCTCCCCCTCTCCCCCCATAGCAAGGACTCAGGTAAATCTGCACTGCCTGTCTGTCAGCACTCTTACTGTGAGGAAGAAAGCATTTTCTATTTAGGAATAAAGCCCTGCTCTTAGTAACTAAAGAATTTGGATTGCAGACCAGCAGGAACAAAGATCTGGATACCTCATTACATATACTGAAGCACATGTATTTTGAGTTCTTGAAGTGATGTTATGAAGATTATAGGGTGAAACAGTGATCGTGTTAGAGATCTGCAGTTTGTTTGCCTTGGGAAAAGGGCAGGATTTAGTGACAAGCTATGATTTCTGGTCACAACCTCACAATCATGTAGAGGGGTAGTGAACTCTGCTGTAAAGGAACACATTCCTTTCTTGTGAAGTCACCATCGCTCACTCACAGGAGATTTTTTACACGGCTGTTAGATTAAGAAAAGAAAGAATCCTAACTGCAACAGACAGCAGTTCTGTTACCCTTTCTACCCTGTTCTACATTACCCTTAATGCAGACAAGAGTGATGAAGATTTGAGGAAAAATTTCTCTGACATCTCATCTTTAAGAATGGTAGCATAACAAATGAGATGGGACCATCCTCATACCTTCAAGAAAAAATATTTATTTATAAAAATACACTGGGATCAGTTTGAGAAGTGCAGCAATAAATACAGTTCAAGGAAGAAAAAGCATTTCTACATGGATATATTATGGCACAATAAAAGGTAAATGCACCATCAAATACGGGACTTCTGTTGGCTCAAGACTTTGTACAAGCTCCCTTTTTAGTAAGACAACTATTTCTAGGAGTTTGGTCAGTGTAGATAATGGAATGAATACACAATCACAAATGCACACTTAAAATGTCTAATGCAAGACTTACCATTAGCAAACAATACCATAGAAACATAGTAATGATATTTAAATCACTAATGTGATTTAATGTGGCGTCTTAAATTTAATGAGCAAAGACCACATTTAACTTTAAGCATGAAGTTCTTTTATCTCATGTGGAAAACAGAAAAGCTGTAAATATGTAAAATGAAGGCTTAATGTGGTATGTGAATACCTATTTAAGTAGAGATTGTGAAAATGCATAGCTCCTTATTAGAAGACCTGGCTGTACAAGAGCACTCCCCCTTTCACAGTATTCCTTTTTACTTCATATGCAGTTATTGTTTATGCTGTAGACTACAACTGTTACAGCACTAAAGGCAACTAGACAGGGAAAGGGCAGAGAAAGGAAAAAGGAATGTATGTAAGGCAATATTTCTTTAGGTACATTAAGCATAGTGTGTAGGAAAAGACAGGTAACAATTCCACAAGGCTAGTTTCGTTCTTACTGAATAAAATAATGGACTAATACTGAATTTCTGATGCAAATCTAATAATCAATGCCTTGGTCACTGTACTGACCATGGTAATCTCTTTGATAGTCATCTTGGTACTCTCCGTGATAGTCATCCGGGTACTCTGCCTGGTAATCGCTATCGCTGATTTCTGACCCATTAGTTCCTGTTCCTTGGCTGCCGTTATGAATGACAGGTTCTGTTGGTGCAGCACAGTACTTGGGGTCATACACTTGTCGTCCAAGCCCATACACACTCATTCCCTTCTGTGAAGCTACTTTGTTGGTGCCCATTTGTAATGAAATAGTTGAGTTATCCACAGGCTGTAATATGTGCTTCTGATCATAGATGTCTCTCCTGGTACCTGGTGCCAGCATCCCAGCCTAACGAAACAGGATTTTAGAGGTTCAGTAAGAAGGCCAAGAGCTGCGATTACTGAATTTATGATTACAACTTGTACAGCTTCCTAGAAGTATTAGGTAGTAGGAATTAAAGTACAATAAAACACAGAGCTATACATGTTCGCTAGTAAGTAAGTCTTAGAAGAAAGTCCCTGCTCAAAGGTCCAGCATATCCCGCCTCTTTAGAAAGAATATTCTAAGTGTTCAAAAGGAGGTAGTGCACAGGAAGTAATTTCTTTTCTGTTTCTGTCTCATTAGTACTTGAAATGAAATTAGTGTTTTCTTCTCATGTAACACAGCCAGACAGAAATTCTAAAAGCACCAGGTAACTTTTATCCCTTAGTATCTTTGGCACAGAACAGACTGGTTAATGATACGAAATTTAAGTTTTTCAGTCACTGCATAAAAGCATAGCTGAACTGTACCCTCTTACTGCTGCTAGTAAGACTCCTTTACCACATACAACTTGCAGATTCACTGCTCCCACCTGGCTCACCCAGGTTGACAGTAACATCTATTCTAGAAATGTCACACCCAGTTTCCCTTACCTGGCTGGCTCCTTTGTTAGTGCCCATCTGTAAGCTAATTGTCGTCTGGTCAAATGGTTTGTCAGTTTGCATTTTTGGATCGTAGAGGTGTCTTCTAGTTCCATAAGCAGTCATGCCTGCTTGACTGGCACATTTGTTTGTGCCCATCTTCATTAGGAGAAGGAAGAGGTGGACAGAAAAAGTGATTTTTTTTTTTTAATTTGTACAGCAAGCACAGTCTAAGGAAACAAATACAGTTGATAACTGTGACAGCTGACAGGAAGACTAATTACAGCGCATGCCTTCCTCATGCAGCTTGACCACTATTGTAAGAAACTATCACTTCTCTACTCTGTGCTTCAAGAGGAAAAATAAAGGCAGCTGTCATCCTAAGGCATTTCAGTGATTGGCATTTGGCCAACTGCATGTGCAGGTTTTATGTTAGAAATGGATGTGCATATCAGAATGTAATAATCAGCTTTCACCCTAGACAGTAATAACTCAGTTACACTGCTACAACTTGTCTAGTACAAGAATTTTAAGATTTTATACAAGTTATTTTGTTTTTATGACTATTGAGGAAAGTGGAGAGAAAAAGAAAGACTACCACAGAAGAAGTTTTAGCTATTCAAAGACTCCTACTTATTTTAAAATTTCTTTAGAGGACAAAGATGATGCTTACTGCTACTATTAACTGTTCCTTTCCTCCTTATCACTCTTACAGCAGATTAAAAATACCAAAAAACCTCACTGCTTTCACACAGTCACTTGAACTTGTAAAGTCAATCAACTGCTTACAAAAAATAAAACCCCATAATTCTTTCAATAAGAATATATTCTAATTCTGCAGTGGTTTTTGCATAAACAGCATTTCACTTAATCAAAACAAGACAGCTGCTTTCAAATGTAACAGATTAAGTGTAAACTTGAATTTCATACTTACCTGCAGGCCAATAACACTTTGACCAGCTTTCAGTTTTCCCGCATCAAAACTTCGTGCTTGTTTCTCTGCGTATTTGACACCAATATCAATTGTAGTATGAAAACCTTTGGTTTTTGCCTATTTAGAGAGAGAGGGAAAATAGAATATTCAGTGTTAAAGTATATTTTCTGCTTCTGAAACACTGTGGCTTTACAGCCCATCTGGAGACCTGGGCTGACAGACAAGCAGCCTCAGTACGTCATCTTGGGCTCTCAAGAGTGAGATACTACGAGCAGGTTTATTTCGTATCAGAAACTCTTTATGTCGTGGCAGGGATCTCTTCCCTTTGCCATTTAAAGGTGCTGTTCTAAAGCTACCCTGGTATCTTTGACAGAGTGCAAAGGACATTCTCTGGGGATTAAGGTTTTCTTGTGAACTTCCCTGGATCTGCACATGCACACGTAGCTTCAAGCAGGGCCATATGCAGTCAGGAACCCGAACTCCAAGCCTTCTCTCAAGGTATGAGGTAGGAAACAGGCATGTTATCTGAAGTGTAACTTCTGCAGTATCTCAGACTCACAATAGTATCTATCCCTTTCTGACAGGCTATTTGTTGTTTTCTGTATTTACATGAGTGGTAAGGGAGTATCTTGACTGGCATGTGGATTTCTGCCAATGCCAGGGGTACAAATACTTACCAGACCTGCTAGCGCTACTAAAGTAGTCTGTACTTGAGTCATATTTCCATTTTCAAAAAGATCATTTGCTTCAAAAATATCATGGGGCTTCATGCCATAGACTTGGATGGCCTTGATAAAATTCCCAATATTCTCCAGCTAAACAAAGAAACAAAAAAACAAATTTTCTACTCAGTGTATCAATTCAGAAACTAAGTTACTAACTTAATAACTAATTATAAAATTTTCTGGGGTTTGTTTGTTTTACACAAGTTCTTTGCCTTGTGGAGACTGGACAAAACAACAGTTGGAGTGGTTAAGAGTGACTGTTGGGAAGCTTATTTTCATTAGTTTGACTACAGAAATCAATCTAAGGGTTCATCTAGTCTAGCATCTCTCAAACAATGAGTACTGTATACTTTGTTAGAGAGGGATTTGATAAGAGAACTTTTAACTGTGTCCTCTCCAAGAGAAATTCTAATTTAAAAACTACCTCAAATCGGAGTATTTTAAGTTAAATTTTCATGCTATTTGACTTGAGTAATTGATAATTTTGAGTAAAAAAAATCAAAAGCCATAACTATGTAGATAGTAAGGACATTTGACTTAGTTTGAAGGTATTATCTTGCTGGCCTATTGGGACAAACTGAGGCCACCTTTGGGGGCTCAGTTAGCACTGAGTGCTGTCAAAATTAGAAAGTTATATAGAGTAAAACAAGTAAAGACTGAATCTCATCTTTTCTTCTGAAGTCATAGGAGATACTAAAACTAAGCTTCAAAAAAGCAATCTTCCATTCTATTTAGAAATGTTCAGTCCAATAAAAACAAAAGGATAAACACAGTAGTAGTGAGCTAGACCTACAACAGCAAAGGCAGACAGCTCTAACAGCAACCCTTCCTAGCCTTGCTCTCAAAACATGTTGCCTTTGATAGTCCCGTGGTGAAGGAAGGAAGGAGAGAGGGGAAAAAAAAAGTGCACTGGCCGGACTGCCCATAAGAAATTAAATCTGGACTTACTGAAGTCAAATACATACACAATAGTTAGTTTGCAGCATACCATTTTCTGAGTTCTGCTACACAACCATTTCCTGAGACTGTTCAGGTCCTTTCCCTTCCCTCCCCCACCAGCTGCTTTTTTTCAGGAGGACACTTCAAACAGTGACCTCAATGTTTGGGTGAAGGCAAGCTACTGGTGTAACATCCCACAGCACTGTCTGGATGCAAAACTCCGGTTATGATTTAGTAAAAAAGGCTAACCGCTTTCGTACTTGGAAAGAGGCCTTGCTATATGGTTCTACATTCTTCTTTCATCTGAAATGTCAGTTATCAGTTAAGCAACACTATTAAATACGTACACTCAACTGCCAGTTACGAGCCATCTCGGCTACAATTGCTTTCTGTTAAATGCTGTTCAGGTATGCAGTATTCTTAACTGTTAATGTCCATTTCTTGCTATGCATATACAAATCTTGTTGCTGTTATGATTTCAGGTATACCATATTTGCAGTAAATTTGTTAACACAAAACAAAAGACTTGGGGGGTTGCAGGAGTTAGAGGTGTGGGTTTTGGGGGGGAGGAGTTGCTTGTTTCTTTTTACCTGGTGCCAATTTAGTTTTGATTGATTAATTTTCTTCACTGATCCTGGCTGCAGCTTATTTATAAGCCTGTGGAGGTGGAGGGGGGAGGAAAAAAAAAAAAAAAAAAAAAAAAGGGAAATGCTTAAACAAGAAATCTCATCCTTATAACATATGTGCAGGCAGTACATCATATTTTCACTCATGCTTTATCAGTAATATTAGTTTCATCAAACTGGTTATTTTCAGGTTTATACAGAGTGCCTAGCTCAGATCCCAGGCAATTTAACAAGTCTAGCAAATAGGTCTTAAACTTTATGTGCTATTTCATTATTAAAGAACATCATGAATAAATTTAGAAATAGTTTGTTGAAATAGAAAAAAACAGAGTTAAATTCTCATTCTTCTCCACAATTTCAAAGAAGCTGTCTCCCACCCTACTGTAAGCTATCTTTGACTATTATTGTTGATGTGCTTGAATGGGAGTCTTCAGGAAGTCCCACTCAAAGGTGGAAAACTACTAAAATAAGGTTACTTAATAAAGGCTTACTCGCATAGAATTATGCCATCTTTTAATCCCAGTTGAAAGTTTGCACCAATGCTCAACCCTGTAACCTCTTCTATCCAGTTACGCAGGTCTTCTTCTATCTGGGGATCATATTTCAGGGCAATCTGTAATACAAGCAGTTATAAAGTCACTTAACAAGAGAAAATTGTAACTCTCCCCCCAAGAGAAAACTAACTCTTTCCCCCCAACTCTTTCTCAAAGAATATGCTATAGCATTTACCCAATGATGTATTTTAAATATCAGACCAGGTCAACGCTGGTTTATTATGTTTATGGCTCCCTAAATGTTTATATATAAATAGCCTTCTGAATTGTATTTAACAGTTGTTCCTACTGAAGGAACAGTTGGAACTTGTGAACAGTCTTTTGGTAGATGCAAAGGAAAAACGACTGGTTTCGTGAAAAAAAAATTCTACACACAAATTGTACTTTAGCGGCAAGTGAAAAAGTCTACTGAACAAGAATTATGAATTGGATGCCATCAGTATCACTGCTTGGATGCAGATTTCTAAATAGGAACTTTTACATGACAGATTTGATGTTATTCAGCAGAAGGTGTTGGATTTGCTTCTTTAGCCACTTTATGATTAATGCAGATGACATAAGTTTTCCCCTTGTTGCCACAACATGAAGAAAGTTATCTTTCTGGGGATTTTTGGGGTGGTGGGTTTTGTTTTGTTTTGGTTGTGGTTGTTGTTTTTTAAGTTGAGTATGCCTGCTAGCTATTTCTATCTGCTTTGCTTTGGGTTTGCTGGAAGCTTCAGAAGAAATAAGCTGTTACCTCATGTCTTAAATTGCAATGCTACTGCACTATTACTTTAGAGGGAGAAAACCTGCAACTGTCCATGAAGCTAAACGCATCAGAGGCCAGAACGTGTTAGCAAGGTGACTAAACGCTCCTTTTTCAGATATTCAGACTTTAGTATTCAGTATATCAGATTATGTTCCAGTCACTAGAAATTGAAGCAAACAATGCTTAAAACTGGTAGACTTCAATGCTAGCAGCTAACAGGATCCAAACTCCGTCCTCTAACCTTTGGTCCCCTCCTCTGCCCTTCACAAGTGATGCTGAAAAGCAGCTTAAACTTCCTTCAGCCCAAACCTGTTACTTTTGCAATACCTTTCAATGTTGGCAAATTGGAGAAAAGGGATTTTACCACTGGAAGCAGTCCTTAGTACTATAACTTGCTACTTTTTCTGCAAACAAAACAAGTTATCCAAGCACAAGATTTTATGGCATGAATAACTTTCACTATCGCAGAGGCTGGCAGCAGTGTCCTGCCTACGCTGGAAGTTGTCCCACATGGTCAAGTGAGCAAGACTAGGAATGACTGAGCTACCGTGACAAACTTGACAGGCAAGCACATAATATAAATGCTCTATTTCTAACTAATGAAAAGTCAGCTCGACTAACCCCTAGTTGCTTACTAATTCCAAACAAGAAACTCAAGTACAGCCATTAACATTCAGACCAAAACGTAGATTTCAGACTTGTTAGATTTATTCCTAGACTTCAGCCCAGAAAGGCCAGATATCAGTAATCATTTACAGTGCATGAGACTTAATTCCAGCCTATCTGAATAACTTGGATGGAGGCATTTTGTCTAGCACTAGTAATCCCCAACTCCAAACTGACCAAAATAAAAATTACGTTATTCTGTTCTCAATTTTTCTTCTAACAGGAATGGAAAATTACTTTATCTCTGGCTTTATTTCAGAAACTTGCCTGAAAAACACTTATTTTTCTTGGACTATTTATAATACCATAGTGCTTCTGTGCCTTAGTTACAGATCAGGATAATGGACTAACCCATTCCTTTATCCAGATCTTGATTAATGCATCAAATTTCACCCAGTCTTCTGCTCAAGATAAGAAGTACCATAGTGCTTGGACCAATGCTGCAAAATAACCAAGACATCCCTTTTCTCACTGAAGAAAGGAAGAAAGCTCAAGTAATGCTGCTTAGCATGAGGAAAACGTCATGATGGTTTTCTTAAATGTATCTTTTGGATATTAGATAGGTAAGACAAGAAGCAGAGTAGAAAGGTTAGCTGAAGTTCACAGCTCCGTAGAGGAGGGAAGCCAGCCAGTCTTACATCCTACATAAATTTCCAGAAAGTTTTGAATAATTGACAAAGCTATGAGGAACTCTGCCAGAGTTGCAGCAATTACAGAAATTACCCCAATACTTAAGTGTCTCTTAGGTGACTAACATACCCTTATCAAGAGCATAGTCCTCTTGTACTTTCCTTAACTTCAGCAGAAGTTGCAGTGCAACCATGTTCATTATTTATAGTGATTATAGTCACTAATTTTATGAAGAAGTAGCAGAAAGATCAACTGTCTTAAATGGTGTAGGAGGAACGTAGTCATTGACTTGATCCTTCCAAACCTGATGATTAGCTTACAAACTACTTTTTCACGCTATTTTTGTATCCTATGGAAACAAGGTTTATGTGATCACACCCTTACACTTATCTCCCCCATAACGTTTGAGCAAGCTAGGTGTGTGCTGCCAAACTTACCGAGGGCAGACATGTCAGATGTGATTGAGTAGATTGTTTTTTCTGTGAAAGTAAGTATTTGGGCAAAGGAGAAAGATCCCTGAACATCCCCAAAAGGCTGAAACATAGCATCATATTGTGATTATGCATTAAAGAACCTGATAAGCTCTTCTAAAAGGATATACTTTTATGCATACACGTGCACACACAATCTTCAATTGCACATACAGGCCAGATATACTGTAGATATACACTCCTATACACTTTCAAAGGAAGAAACAGGATTTGTAGAAAGGCCACAACTTGATCGGTTGATTTTTCCAGTAAAAAGACAGTAGACAATCTGGGCTGGTTATCTGTATGTTGACAGTTCCCATTACATTAAAATCACACTTCTAACATGCATGCGAGTACAAAGAGGGGTTTAAGCCAATCTCTTCCACAGTTCTTTAGCTACAGTTAGAAACTGAATAACCATTATAAAGTCTGAAAATTGAAGCAGTTTGTTACACTCTAGCTTAAAGACAATGCTAAGCTGTACTTTAGCCATCCTGCAGTTGAATGACCCAATTCCAGATTAAAAAAAAAGTTCTCTACAATTTCTTTTATTTTTAATTACAAAGTATTTGTTTTGAAGAGACAACTAAGTCAATGATCGTGCCATCAAAAGGCACACTTTGAAGATCAGGCTTCCTCCTTCCCCCCAGTGTAAAAGAGAAGAAACACCAAAGTCAGTAAGAGTGATGAACCCCACAGACTTCTGTAAATGTGACTATTTTAATCTCTGTAAGCCTGTAAAGGAAAATGGCAAAAATTTTCCTCATTTAATACTAAGCACACTCCACGCTTGAGATTAAGATTGGGCTGAGAGTTACATACCTCTCTTCATTTCTTGGGTAACTTAGAAGTGATCAGATGGAATTTTATCAGTTCTCCTGAAAAATATTTACTTTATGTTGGAGTACTTTCACATGTGTTCAAATCTTGAGTTTTTCAAGAGGTTTAAGTGTCCTGGCGTATCCCTATAGTGCTTATCTAGAGATAGGAAATAGAAAGGCTTATACAAACGAGGAAACTAGTTTTATTGGCACTTATTCTCTGCGTGGTCTTCACTATACAGTTTGACTCGCATATAATCAAGTCCTTGGATTTGTTGTTTAAACAGGTGGGCAAGCAGGCTGCAAAAAGGGAAGAGTGGTGATAGTTTCTTTGAAAGTTATACTCAAGGTATCTTAGAGCATTTTAAACACCATAAGGAGTTAAAGACATAGGAACTTTACAATCTGTTTTTAAACATGTGACAAGAAGGGGTTAAACAGAGGAATAGGTCAGAGACGACAGGAAGCAAGATATTACACTTTTTTGAATTCTTTGCTCTTTTTCAGTCTTGATGACACAATTAGAAGTTATGTAACACTAAATTAGTGAATACATCATACTTTCCACATGTCTATCAGATTTGTTCCAGTTTTCCTTTGATTGCTATCTATGAGCGGAAAGTTGGAAGCTCTAGTATAAATGAAAAAATTTTTTTCCATTATTACTAATCGACATGCCAACATCTGATCCTTTTTAAGTACTGAACTCTCATGGAAGATACTTAAGTCTTAGCAAGTATGTCCACAGCAAAATAAAACATGTTTCAGTAAAGGTAAAAGCAAGCAGCTAAGCAGCTTCATTCGAAATATTCATAATCAGTGCCGTTAGAAAGAGTTACTGCTTCAGAACGCTGTGGAAAGCTACTATTGTAGCAATGGATGTAAAAATGGTTTAAAAAGTTTAAAATCAGATAGCAGGAAGCCAAGTGTTAAAGTTCTTTTGTTCTGATTTATCTTGAAAGAAATATAAAGCTATAAACTCTTGTTTTTATTGACAATTCTGAGATACAAATTTAATGGTTACAAATTTCTTTGCAAGGAAACAAAAGTTTATACAAGTGGTCACAATTACAGGCAATCCAGGACTGGGGGAGGGAAAGAGGAGCTGTTACTTGCCTGTCACTAATTCCGGACTGTTAGTAAAGTTCCTAATAAAGAAAGAGTTGTATTTGTATTCAGTACAGAAAAAAACTACATAAGACTTGACCACTAACTGGAAAGCAAGCTTTTTGATTAATTTGAAGTAGAAATCTAACTGTTCTGCTACAGGTAGTCAGAGGACTAACAGTCCATATTGCCTTGCTACTTTTTTCTTGCTATATAGGAAAGCCACAAGTAAGAAGAGGCAGCATACAAACTAGATTCATAAACAAATCACTGTCCTTTTGCGCCGGCTTCAAATTTAATGGAAAACAAACAATTTTTAAATATTCACCTACTCATTTTCCATGGGAGCTGTACAAAATATCCATTTTTGAGTCAGTTACATCCCCGCAAAATGCTCCATTTGTATCCGAGTTTGTTGGGCAGGAAATAGAAACCATGCTATATCGTAAGAGAACATTTCGACCTTGAGACTCAGTAATACCTAATACAATTAGGACTGTGGATGGTAACTTCGGCTTTTTCCTGATCTTCATACACATTCATGTAACTTTAACGTTTTAATAAATGTACAAATTTATCAGAACCTACAATATTTCTGATACTTGCATGCTACTGCTGCTGAACAGTGTGTGTCCTGTACAGCCAGAAGAAAAGACTGTCTCCTTAATGATGCAGAACAAGCAAAACCCATAGGAAACTCAGCTAAAAATCTACTATTACAAACGAAAAAATTAAAATAAGCACTTTCTTTTACCTCAGACTGGTGCACTTCAGTCTTACAGATGGAGGGTTTTTTGACTTTGGGGTTTTTTTTGACTTTGTTTCCTAGATTTGGTTTTCTTTAAGAAGTGGAAGGAAGGAGGGGGTCAAACAGCTTTAGAACTTGGGGGAGCAGAAGAAGTCAGCAGTTCTTTCTTTTACTAGGTGATTCCTATTTTAATGCTGAGTTTCAGCTTTAAATGTCTGACACGTAGTAACTAGTAGGCAATTTGGTATAGATGCATTTTGCCAATGTATTAACCTCGGGCTACAATCCCCGAGTTAGCCTTGATTATTCTGGCAGCATTACAACACTCTTGGTAGGAGTGCGGGATGAAATATTCTTTAGTGAGTTTACACGATACATTTACTGCAGAGTCCGACGCTACTTGTGCTTATTCATAACATCCATTCTAAAACACTCATGTTAGTCTTGGCAAACTGAGACTTCGGGGTTCTTGAACTCGGTCCGATTCTCGCGTGCTGCTCTATTCAGCTAGAACCTTCCCCTTTGGGGCTCTATGCAGGGTAAAAACCATCCCTCCATATGTAAAGCAAGAATAGTAATCACGTTTTTTATCAATGTATGGATTCCTGGAGACACATAAGAAGTTATATTGGCCAACGTCAAGGGACAAAAGCAGATAGTTAAAGTTACTCAAGGTGCCTACAGCATGCTAAATTTCAGTGATGATGTTAACCAGTATTTCACACCATAGAAGATCTCATACGAACTTTCAATTGTCCTTTTTTACTAATCTTTTCCAAATTGCATAGCACACACTGTATACTAAGGGCTACATATACGCCAAATCTCCAGTCTGAGTTCAGCTGTCTACATTGCTGCTACTCTGGAAAAATACTGCAAAGGTTTTTCAAGAAAAACTTATAACACACTGCATAGCTTTCCTGGTCACTGAAACTAAAACCAGAAAATTTAATACTCTCACTCTTCCATGTTTAGTTACAAGCAGGAAAAGCAGATATAACACAGATTTTCGAAGTTGCCAGTCATGCCATAACAGCTAGTATTTCTACAGTTCTTAGTCTCAAGCCTTGGCCCTGCCCCCCAGCAAAAGTCACACATCTAACGTACAACTCTATAAAAAGTGCCAGTAATTCAAAGAAACTGCTCTCCGGTCAAAGGTTTTGACGACAAAAGCATGTGCTGTCAAAGCAAATGAACAACGCTACCACAGTAACTGTGTTTGTCAACAAAATCGAAGATTTATACATATATAAATACGCAGCAAAATAGGTTGCCACGTTACCATTTTTCATGGGAGATAAAGAACCCGGCAATATACAGGGGTAGATACAGCCAAGAGTTTACTCCAAGCTAACATCTTAGAGCTTACACCTCAATACAGGCTTTGGTGAAAATAAAGAAGAGCAATAAATAAAACAGTAAGGTTGAGATGTGAGTATTCCTCATGGGAAGAAGTCTCGTGCAGCTGATTGCTTAAAGTGACACAAAAGAAGTAATTTTTCAGCCAAAAAAGATTGAGAAGATAAAGTTTACTGGATTTCTAATGAAGTATGGGAGCAGATTCATTTCATGCTGAATTTAATCCAGGTCTAGGCAGGACTTTTATACTAACTCTACTTTTACATGTTTAGGTCATAAACTGAAAGCAAATCAAGAAAATAAGACTAAAGCTTTTAGTCAACTTTGAAGGCCAAAAGTTGTACAATTTAAATTAAGAAGCGATTTGTTCCTGTATCAACTCTTCTGTTTTTATTAATAGGACTTGCTTTCTCATTCCCAACTGTGCAAGTGAAACTGAATTTGCTGGTTTTGGTGGATGTTTGCCTACAACCATCCTGTTTGCCTTATAGTACCCTCAGGAGAGCTTTGTCTCATAGAAGCCAAGAATACCAATGCTGATGCTTGTGAATCATTTGCTTTGTAGTAGTTTGTGATAAGATCTTTCTCCTCCCCTTCTTGAGGCTTTATGATGGTATGGGAAAAGATGAAAGCATATTCATCTTCTATTATCAAGGCAGAAGCTCTCAGAAGTGGGAGTGAGGCAGACTACAAGGCTAATCCCAAGTTACTTGCATCTAAACTGCCCCAATCCTGTTCATTCCTTATTGTTCCAGAACACATCTGCGAATGCCACATCTAAGAACTTGGAAAATTTACACAGCAAAATGGCTGGAACAAAATTAGTGTGTTAAAAACTTGCTGGTTGTTGAGTTAAAACTTTGTAGTTCAAATTCTTTAGTGTAAATGGATTACAGTGTGTATCTGAACTTTACCCAAACTGTAATGGAGAATGAGTGACAAGGAAACAATCAGTATTTTTCTGTGCAACATTTCTATTTGGAACAAATTTCGTCTACCAGCTAAGTGGCTATTCAGTCACAGAATAAAGAAACAGCATAACCTTTAAGTTGAAACAATGAACCTAAGACAGTGGGAAAATACAAGGTTGTGATTTTGCTGAAAGTGTGAAATGGAAGTGACAGGGTATCATCAAGCAGAGCTTCTCAGCGTTTTGAGCTACCAACCCAATGAACTTCCATCAGTTGGACAAATTAAAATGCCCAGTATGTGCTCTGTCCTAAAACCCAAGCTATGATTTCCTTTGGCATTTCAAGTCTTACTTTTGGGTAAGTGAGAAGATGCCATTAACCGGCTTAGTAAAATGCACGTATGTTGACCAGGACTCTACACAAAAACAAATGTCACGGAAGGCATACTTGTGCATGAGAAAACCAAAGGTAAAAATGAGTATAGAAATATAGATGAAAACCAAACAGTAAGGTACTTCAAAAAATAAAAGCCACCATTAAGTATGCCCTGGTATTTGAACATATATATTTTTTTCCTGCCATTATGGATTGTTTTTCGTGCGTCATACAGAATGACGGAAAACAGTGTGTTATGCTAACGTTCAGAGACCTCACTGTACTTCGCTATATTACCTATCATAGAATTTTTCAGCTGTATCCACTTTGCTTAATATTCAATCGTAAGTTTGTTAGTTGTAGCATAATTATAACTTGCCAACATTTCAGCATTTTCTCTTTTAACCAGAATTTAGGCTATAACCTAAAAGACAGCTAAGAATTAATTGAAATTTTGTAGTATTTTTTCTGTATGCACCAGTTTAAACTCTGGGAAGTAAGAAAACGTCATGCCTCAAAATTTCCAAAATCATCTTACAAATAAAATACCTGTAGTCATGGATGGCTTTTCCTGCCAGGTCAGCGGGCTGGAAGAACTCTGCATCCTGCCTCGTGGCTGTCCAGTTTGACTTTGTGATGCATTGCAAACTATTCAAGAAGGAAGCTTTACCATCTCTTCTCTCGGATTGCGGTAATTACTTAGGTTTATGCCTGTCCTTGGCCTGCATACGGGTTCCATCTCATTCTCTACAATTATACTACTGAAAGTCTTTTCCCCATTCAAATTTGTTTGCACTGTATTCTTCCTATTTACACTAATCATGTTTTTGTCCTAGTCAGAGTTTTCTGGCTTCTAACTCCAATTTTTCTTAGTGATCAGCTTCCACTTTCAACTGTGGCAACTTCTGGTCCCTCTTCTGCCACCATAAATCATCCTTCTTGATACTGCGTCCCCTTTGCATTGTATCATTACTCTGTAGATTGCTGAACAGTTGAAATGTCTTTGCAGAACGTGGGTAGTGGAAATTACTGAAACCATTATTTGAAATCATTGCAGTTTGCGTTACAAAGAAGCACCAGAAAATAAGTCTTTTCTCAGCTAAGACAGTATCAATCTAACATGATGCAGAAAAGCCTGTTATTTCCCGAGAACAGATTTTACTTGTTTTCCCAACCCTCCCCAATATTACTGGCTTGAACTCTGATACAATACAACAAATAGGTGCAGACTCTTGTTTTGCAAAAGCCTAACTGAAGAATGTTGTGCATAAACAGCAAAAATTGAACTGAATGCAAGCTGATGTAAGTTTTAGTAAACACTACTCAAAATACGCACTCCTCCTGCCTCTCCAGAGGAGGCACAGTCCATGCTGCATCTTCTCAGTACCTTTTTCAAACATTAACCTAAAGACGCTGCTTTCATACCTCTTCTCCCTCCCAGTAAACTCAGATATTTGATAGTTTACTATCACTTTTCATACCAGGCACAGCCTTGACTTAAAAACAAACCAGCTAACCTGGCAGGTCCTAAGGCAACAGGCATTTTCCAGTTAATAGTGCTCAGCTTCCTTCCCCACAGGCTACTATCCTCTCTTTAGAGGGACATTATCCTGTCACGACCTGTACTTTTTACTTTTATTTGGGCATGATAAATGCAATGTTGAGTTAAAAGGGATGGGGACAGCTTCTTGCAAAAAATAAGCAAAGAACATTTAGTGATGTATGTCTGAATTACACATGCTTCATTGACAATATATATTTTCAGACTTTCAGATATGATATACAACATAACTTCAGGTTGATATAATCCAATATTATAAAGTTAACCAAAGGAGTGACAGTTCATATGCTTTTCAGATGGTGGAAATCTCAACAGACAAGCACAACATAGTTCCTGTTCCAGTGTATAACTCTGTTTTGGTGTGCTGGGCTTGGTTTGACTCGTGCTCCATCCATGCTTACCACAAAAGGGAAACGTTCGGGTGCGGGTGAACCCCGCTACTCACAAGGTAATAGCTGTATTATAACCAAATGCCTTCCTGAATGCATCTGGTTTTTATGCCTTGTCTTTTGCTGGGAAGGCTTCTAGCATGTACTCAGTTGACTGAGACAACAGGAAAAATACTTTTCAGATAAATGGCAGTTTTTCAAGCAAAACCAGGAGTATTAAGATGACAAAACTACCTGTCTATAAATAAGAGGTGGTAGCAGTGGAATTATCAACAGGAAAGCGATACAACAGATGGAGGGACAGATTTGGTGCACAAGCCTCCTGGGTATTGTACACAAGTCACACACAGTTTCGCTATCCCGCGCATCTCGAGAATCGCTCTAACCAAAAGGATGCCTGCGCAGATATGTGATTTCTTTTGAGGACTTTAAACCCTAGAAGAGCGAGGTCAAGACTTAGCAGAGAAGCGGCAAAGGCCTCAAATGGTAAAATCCAGAGCTGCCTCTTGGGATCCTGAGTGAGAATCGGTGACTAGAGACAGTTCAGACTCCCAAAGCTTAAAGCACGTTTGGGCTGAGTCTGAGCAGTCAGGACTGACTACACCAGCTTGGTGCGAGTCCAAACGGGGCACTAGACCGTATCTGTGACAGCAGTACTTTAAGCATAATAAGTCTTCTGGAAATTTACTGCCAGCTCCTTCTGCGTGACTAGAACCTTCAAGTATTAGTAAATTATAAATCCAGAACCATTTCTGATTCAGGTAAAGGATGGCTTCATACAAGCAACAAGAACTTGTATTATGCCTTCCCTCTTGATACGTAACCTCTGCACCGGTTTAAGAAAAAACAAAACAAAACACACAGAACCACCCACCTGAAGAAAGTCAAAACTGTTTTTGAGAAAAAAATACTGTAATTCAGTCTGACTAATTAGAGACAGCAAAGTAAGTTACTTGGAGGCAATACTGTTAAAACAAAAATATTTACCCAAAAGACAGCATATGCTGCTGAATATAGCTATACGAGTTTAGAATCAAATACTTACAAAAAGCATTTTTAAGCTAAAGAGTCCCTCTTAAAGGGAAAGCTAAAGAGTCCCTCTTAAAGGGAAGGATTTTCACATGATCTCACTTAGAAAATATCTGTTTCAAATTGCCCTACGTGTCCTGGCCTCAAGCCTGTTTTTACTGAGGGCCTTTCCTGTACAGTTCCATAGGGGATGGGAATCTCTCAAAAGTTTTCCTTAAAAGGATGTGTCAGATACACTGTGTATATGACATTATGTAGCTACAGAAGCTCACAGTTTTGAGCACAGAGGAGTTTCTATCCTTTACACTCCAAAGCAAATTACCACCCAGGAAAGAAACTTCTAAATTAATATTCTTACAAGTAAAACTAAGGTGAAAAAATCACTGGCATGTCATTAGCCTAAAACAACGTAGGCATCCATCCTCTAAGGATATTGATTCAGCAACAGGAATGTAATTAACTTGTAAGCAGTCTAACCCTGAAGCCACACAAAAAGCAAATTCATTTGTACAATTTAAACAAGCAAGCATTACTGAACTGCAAATGAGTTTTTATTTTCTGAGACTATTAATCCCATTTAATCATCATGACTCTGTCAAACTCAATTTGCTTTCTTCAGATTTTTCATTCATGCCAGAACTGTCCTATAGGCTATAGGAGAGCCAGAACCATGAGCCTGCACATAAAGGATAAATGCACAACTTGACATTTACCTGCACCCTTAAACATGAGCCTCAGCAAGCCTGATATTTTTCCATTACTGGTAAGTTTTAGTAAAAGAGAGACTCTAAAAGACACCTATATGCAATGTCACATCAAAGTTTACCGGGGATTTAAATCACGGAGAAAAAGAAATCACCTCTTATGCAACCGGTTTTCAGCAGTGACGGCCAAACATCATTAGGGTAGCCACTTTTCACTGGCATGCTTCAGTTCACCTGCTCGGGGCTATTAAACAGTGCTGTTCATTAGCAGGGAGACAGTTGTTCCTGTAAGATTTTTTTCCTTCAAGTCAATAAATTTCTCAAATGAGATCAGCCATCTGACGGTACAAGCCTTGCTGAACATGGCTTTCTGCACCGTAACGTAGTGTATTCTCACCTCGGTGGTGGCAGGGCTCATGGAAACAAGTCTACTTGCTTGTGGCTTGGGAGAACGGTGTGGAATGGGCAGCGCTCAGCTGACAGAGTCTCAGGGAGCTTTAATGAGACGGCAAGCGCGCTGACAGCGGGCAGCCAGCAGCAGAACGGGTCCAAGGCCAAATAACTCACTTCTGCTTGTCACAGGAAGAGACATACCGCAAGCAGGAACTGTCAACTCAATGCTACTAGGTTTTACTGCCCTCAGTTACTACCTGCTAGTAGCTCTACTTATTAATGCTTTATTCAGTAATAAAACTTATACTGGCATAGCCACAGTGTTGGGAACCTGCTGTACCAGGGACTTCATGCATGCTCGAGAGAGCAGATCCCTCCTGAAACAGCAAGGAGTGAAAAAGGAAAGGGATTAGGCACACTGAGATATGCATAGCAGTGTATGGACCACAAGGGATGAAGGCGAATGGGAACAGGGCAGTTAAGATTCTCCACTGCTGGAATATCTTTCTCCCTTAAAAAATTTAAACAAAACACATTGCTATTGATGAGACTGCTGCACTAATACTACAGTAATCAGTGTGACAGTTCTTCACACCCAGGACCTTACTCTAGGATAATGTGAGTTGATAGGTTACTACAGTTTACTAGAGCTAGGGTTTCACTGGGCCTTTTTTTTTTTTTTTTTTTTTTTTTAAATCCTCTGCAAAATTTCCAGAGAAAGGCTAAACCCATGTTTCTGCAGTTCAGGTAGCCAAAATACTGTCAAAAGTATAAGAGGTTTCTGTTCAGAAAAGGAGCAATACATGATTTGGAAGTGGATGGAGGAAGGCAGAAGGACCGTTTTCTAAGAACTGCTGTTGAACCTAAATTACTGAAATTTAATCTTTTATATGTCACAGCAAGCATATTGTAAATATATTACAGAATTCTCATTATCATTTGGTTGCTGATACATGGAAAAATGCATCTTAAGATCAACTTAACCATAATTTTTCAGTGTTTACATTTCTAATGTGTTTTAAGCAATATATGTAGTTACTGTGCCAAACATTGATAGACTGTAAGTATAGCTATGGAGTTATTCCATTGCAGCATTTATGTTTTGTAGACAGTTTTTCTGTTGACTCAGTTATCAAATACATAATTATATACCATTACCTTCTCATGCTGGTTACGTTCTCTGCATCTAGTTTATAGATTTCTTCACTACAGCTACAGGCAGAAGTTTTCAATGTTTCATTTATCTCTATGTATTACAATTATAAAAGAGGTTTGGGAACAACTATTAAAAAAGATAGATGCTTGGAGATTAACACGCATTTAGAGATTTCTAGAAGACAAAAAACAGAAAGGACAAAGTTATGAAGTAGTTCATTTGAACTGCAGAACTGTTACTAAAGCCTGGATCCAGCTGGAAAAGTTTCACAATTTTTTGGAGAAGAAAACCACAGAGCTTGGACACAAGGAGAAAAGTTTCAGTGCTATGCATAACGAAACCGACATTTAGCTAGAAAACATTAGTAATTTCAAGAGCTATGATTAGCTATCAAAAAGCACAAATAGACTGGGGCAAACTGAAGTTCAGTACTTGATCATGTAAAACTCCTTTGCCGCTTCTGCTGACATTCCCTTTGTAAAAGTTTATATATTTCTATTATAATGTTTCTGAAAGTTAACATCAAAATACTGGATTTTTATTTACTCTCCGTGCAACAAAGCAGATCACAAAAAAGTTCACACAGACTGATTTTATTTTAAACTGAACACCTGCATTTAACTCAAAACTTGTAAGTTAAAGATATTTCCTTAGAAGTTTGATAGACTTCTACGTACAGCAGAATGGGAATGCACCAGTCCTACACTGCCAGTTATCATTACAGAAGATGCCACCTGTGCACTTAAAGCCTAAGCTCTCATCATCTTTATCCTATACATTCTTCATTTTTATTATGTCCTTCCAGGTAATGGCCATAGAAACATGCTGTATCAGCAGCGAGCAATCTTACATGGGATTCCTGACAGGCTCTTAGTGAGCAAACCTCATGGTCTGCTGAAGAACAGCAGCATACGGGAAGTGTGTGGGGAGGGGGGCGGATTTTGCAGTAGGGAGAGTTTGTTTTTAACAGTTACTTTTTAGGAGAGAAAAGGGTATTACTTCTGTTTTGATTTTCTTTTCAAAGCAGGGGTGAGAAAGAGGAAAGAGAGGGCTCAACGGTCCAGCTTCAGGCAGCCAAAACTTCATCAAGCTACTAAATCACTAAGGTCAAAAAAGTGTAAGCTAGTGATTTGAACCTAGTTCTCGGTTAAAATTTCCATTAAAATGAAGAAGCGAAATACAATATGAGAATTTTCTCCTCAGCAGTTTCAGGAGAAGCAATAGCCATGGACTGGCCGGCATTATTCAGCACCAGGCTTCATTTCATTTTAATTAATTCACATTCATCCTTGACAAGGAAAGCAGGAAGCAGCAGTCGTCCCCCGCCCCCCACACTTTCCAAAGGGGAGATACATATTGTTTACAGACTTCTGCTGGCTACCGATCTCCAGTTTAGAGTTAAATGCTTCATTTCCCTTCCCTTTGCGCAGGGCTGGCTCTTGACCTCTCAGGGTCAGGGCTGCAAGGACGGGCTGACTCCCTTAGCTACTCGACATCTTTAACAAGTTTGGCGAAGGGCACTGAGCAGCTTCCCGATGGGGAGGAGAGTTTGGCAGCGACGACAGAGCCAAGACGCAGGATGGCCAAATGCTGCACAAAGTCCAACTCCCCCACCCACCACGGTTTTGCCCACCCTTCCTTCCACATGCAATAGAGATGAAACTGGCAGTGTATCAAAGATAGAGGAGGGAGAAGATAAATAAGTGCCTGATACAGATCCCATCCGTGTGGGAAGGGTGGAGTCACTAGGAAGCAGATGAGCAAACTGGGACCTCTGCTGCTCCTGCCCGGGGTTCCTGCTCGGCTCCACACCTTGTGCGGTGACAAGTGGAGCAAAAGCTCCTGCTGATTTCTCCCCTACCTCGGCTGTCGATCAGGGACAAACACAACCTTAGTGTGTAGCTGTATGTAATTCCCTCATCAGCAAAAGCTATGCCACCTTCACACACTACAGAAGCTGTCCCATTTCTTGAGAAGAAAATTATGTATCAGAAGAAACTATCCATTTAAGTCATGGAAAGCTTCTCTCTGAATATTTGTTTTGGATCAAGTATCTTCTGTGATCTCCAGTAAACAAGGAATCAGCTTCGCAAGGATTACACTGGTCTGACTACCTACAAGTTTCTCATGCTGACAAGTTTCCTTAGAGCTGGGAACCAGCGCACAACTTCCATCCCTTACGTGTAGACGGGAGGAAAGAGACCCCTAACAGAGACCGCAGACCTCATCAGTACTGCCCAAGGCAAGGGGGGGCCCACAGGAGAAGGTGGAGCCTCGAAACAAAACAAAACACAGTGCTGAGCTCAGCAAGGGTTCAGGGTTCGGAGCTTAGTGACACTCTGAAACTTCAGTTAAGAAGATCTGTTTGAAGCACCAGGACATGTTATATTCATCTACTCACATACCGTAGCAAACGAAATCTCTCTCTGAATACTAATGCAATGCCAAATGAGAAAATAAAAAACAAGAAACAAAACCAAGATACTTTTCTATCCAGCACAGCAGAGCCCTCAGGCGGTATGGCTATTAACACCAACATGTCTGTTTTCTGCAGGAAACAATGGCTTGGGATTAGGATTGAAAATTTCAAACAGGGGCATCTAACAGACTCCCAACAGACTCCCGTCATTCAAGCAGGGAGGTACCACAACGAATTGCAAATATCAGACCAGCACCACATTTAAAAAAACAAAGCAAAAAGATCACAATGGTCTGCCTGAAGGTCAGTGTTTTACAAAGCATGATGCAGATCAGTACCAAAAGAGTCCCGCAAGAGCTGGAAGCTGGACTTTGTTCCTCAAACGTTTGATTCATGACACACAAGTTTTTGAGAAAAGGAATTTCTGCTCTTTATGCACCATTGGCGCCTGATCTTCCCAAGTTATATAAACAGAAACATATCTAAGGTACAGAACCATGCAAGATACTAGCTGAGAGAGGCACAACAGATCCATCTATAACATAACTGCTTTGCAATTTGATCTCTTACATTAAGAAAAACATTCTCAAAGTTCAAGGCAATTGTTTTGCTAGACTTTTTTTTTTTTTGGAGGCGAGTTCATTTGTCTTTGGTGCACTTGAATAATCTTTTTATGCTAATGCCGTACTGACATTTTCAAAGATTGAGGTAGAAGCCTGCATATAAATTAAGTGAAGCTGCATATAGACCATCCCTCCCTCCCCAATATTTCTGCCAAAATAAAGGTGTGAAATACGCTCTCCTTAAGGCTGGTGCTTGGAACAGCTACGCTGAGGAGGCCCTGAGGAAGCTGAAGACAATATGAAATAGAAGGAAAGAACAAAGAAGGCCTTCCCATCTTGTCTGCATAAAGGGATCACCGTTAAACCTATATGGCTCTGTCAATATTTTATTAAGGCAGAAGAGCACTTGCTTCTTCCCATATGCTATAATACACAACATATGTTTTATCATTTTTTCAGACTGTAACTGCACAGATAAATGACGAACTTCAGACACTGAAAAGAGGCTCCCTGGGAGACACTGGGGTTACATAGGGTTATCAGAGCCTGCAGCAGAAGAACCCCCCAACTCTCCTGAGAAAGCCAATAAAAATAAAAAAGCTATCTTTCGTACAGTTTCTGACATACTCATTTATTCTTTTTGCATGAATGATAATATTTAAAGTGAACTGCTTTCCTTTTTCCTTTCTACTTAACCACAAGTAAAACAGGCTTTTAGGATCTGTTGAAATCTGAAACTAGACGTGAGTGTGAAATAACCAGTTATTAAGTGCCATGTTTATAATTTAAGCCTGTGAACGAAGAAGACACGGAGCATCAGTGTACCCCTAGCTGCTGACTGGTGTATTTGGCATTGCAAAGGTTTTTCCTCGTACCAAGTAAGCGCTCAGCGCAGCAGTCCCTGTGATGGGACACTAGCGCGAGCATTTTTTGGTCTACCGAGTAAGAGAAGAGTGCGCATCGGGGCAATTCGTTAAAACACCACCAAGAGCCGCGCGCGCGTCTGGAAGCGGAGCCTCGGCTGAAGTTCGCAGCAACTTTTTGCTTTGTTTTTTAACGAAAGCACAAGGTGCTCTGGCAAACCACCGTCACAGCAGCAACCGCCGCTCTGCTTCAGGCGCGCACCCGGCAGGGACTCGCCGCCAGCGGCGGAGACGGGGCGGCCCCCAAGCCCCGGTCTCCGCGGGCGCCGCCGCCGCGCTCCTTTGTGCGCCCCCGCGGGCGGGGCGGGGCGGGGCGGCGCCGCGGGCAGACAATGCGCGTTCTGTGCGGCGCCCCTGCCGATTGGCCGCGCGCCGCCCGTGCCCATGATGTCATGCGGCTGGAATGCGCCGCGCGGGGGGCCGGGCCGCGCGGCTCGTCCGTTGCCGGCGCGCGGCTCCGCCAACGGCCCCCGCCACCCCGCGCCGCGCCCCCGCCCCGTCCCGTTCCCGTCCCGCAGCCGAGTCCCGCCGCGCCCGGCCGCGGAAGCGGGGAGAAGCGCGGCGGGGTGCGAAGGCGGCGCGTGTCACGCCGTAACAGCGGGGCCGGGCAGGACCGGGGCGCCGGGAAGCGCCGCGAGCGGCCGCGGAGTCCCAGCATCGCCCCCCGCAGCTCCGCGGCCGCGCAGGAAGCTCTCGGGACGGGCGGCACCGGCCCGGGGAGCGCGGCGGCGCGGAGCATCCTCGGTCCCGGTCCCGGTCCCAGTGCCGCGCGGAGAAAGCGCGGGCGGCGGCGCTGCCCCTACCTTGTTCTTGACCTCGGCGGAGAGCCCGTACGAGGGGCCCTTGTTGAAGTGGGTCATGGCCGCGTGCTCCCCGCTGCGTGGGGGCGCTGCTCCCGGGCGCTGCCTGCTCGGGGCTGGGGCGAGAGTCCGCCCGCGGCCGCGGAAAGTTCTAGTCCCTCCCTCGCGGCCCGGCCCCGCCGCCCTCCCCGCGGCCGCGGCGCCAATCGGGGCGCGGGGCTCGGCGCCCCCCCGGCGGCCGGGCGGGGGCGCGGGGCCGCGCGGGCGGGGGGAGGGCGGGGCGCGCTGGCCACGCCCCCGCGGCGCGGGCCGGGCGCGGGGTCCCGCTGAGGGGGCGGGGCGGGGCGGGGGGCAGCGGCGACGTCAGCCGAAAGGAATCCGCCGAGGCCGCCGCACGGGGGTCTCGCGCGCCGCCCCCTCCCCCATCGCGCCGCACCGGGCGTGGGCGCGGCCGCCCCGCCCCGCCCCGCCCCCCTCGCCCCTGGGAAGCCCCCGCCCCGCCCCCCTCGCCCCTGGGAAGCCCCCGCCCCGCTGACCGGATTCCCAAGGAGCCCGGCGGAGCTGGGAAGCCCGGGAAGGTGGTGGCGTTAGCGGCTCTCCGGGCGACGCTTCCCCCAGGGCTGCGAAGCCGCGGGCCCCCAGCCGCCGGGGAGGGCGCGGGCGGCAGCAGGCCCTACGCGTCACCCGTGGCCTTGCTGCAGACCCCAACTGCGCCAAACGCGTTCGCTGCCTCTCGGCCTCTCCCAAGCCCAAACCTCTTGCACCCCGTGACACCTCGGGCTGCTTCTGAAGGTCCTTTCGAGGGCTCCAGGCTCTCGGAAGCCCCTGCGAGGTGGCGGGCCTGCACCGGGGGCAGCGCGGGGCACGGTCGCCCCCTTCCCTGCGATGACCGGGAGCCACGGCGGTGACGGGCTGGTGGCGCTGGGAAGGTGCGGGGCCCACGCGGCTGGGCGTGCTGGTGGGGTGGCGTCGAGCCCGTCCCGGGCGGTGAACGGGGACCCGCTGCTGGCTTTGGCATTGAAGCAGCCCCGGAAGGGTAGCGCGGATTTGATGCTTGGTCCGTTCGGCTCTTGGCGTGGAGCACAACCATGTCAGCCTGCGAGACGGGTGCTCCGGCTGTGGCCCAAGCAGCCACTTGCTTCGTTATCCCCCTGCAGCAACGTGTTGCGTTTCACAGTGAACACCCAGGAGTAAGCGCCCGCTCTGACCGTGGTTGCACCCGAGGGGGCTCCTCCAGGGGAGCTGCGGCGGGAGCCCCGAGGCGGCCGCTGGGCGCTGTTTCACGCTGTGAAGCAGCTCGGCTTGAACTGCTCCACCGGCGCCCAGCACAGCCTCTAATGAAAACAGCCGGGGCTGTTCCTAATTAAAGGAAGCAGAACAGCCTGAGCTGCCCATTGGGAAAAGGAAATTCTGCAGGAGAAGCAGGAAACCGAAGAATGGGGTGAGGGAAATGGTGGTTCATGTAAACATCATGAAAGTTCATTAATTTTCGGACGTGAAGGTTGGGCTAGACTCATCTTTCATGAGCTCAGAGAACAAATGACTTAGGGCTAGATTCAGCATACTCCGAAGTCCTTGCAAATGTTTCCATTGACTTAAGTGAAGTTGGACCAGGACCTTATTTATTAATGCTCTCAATCATTTTTGCCGCAATACACAGTGCCTTGAGAGATTTAAGACATTTACAGTTGATATGCTTTTCTCGGCTCAATGAATTATGTATTTTGTCAACTTTAAAATAAAATGGTGCTGGCTAGTAGCTGGACAATCAGGTTTAAATTATCCTCAAATAAATCATTTAGCATTTTTAATTTTTACGTCATCTGATCAGGACCCAAATACCTTCCGGGTTTTTATGCTGACGGTGAACACCCATTAAGAAAGCTACCATCTTGTGGTGTGATTGCTGCTATTTATTCTGTGATCAATAATATATTTATGCCCTATGGGAAAAGGATGCATAAGAAATACTTGAGCATAGTTAAAAACACGTTCTGTTTTGCATCACTGACAACACAAAGCAAATTTAAACCCATTGGTGTAGTATAAAGCAGCTGGCGGATACTGGGCAATCTGGCTCATTATGTGTAAATCTCTTATCTTTGGCCTATTTTTCTACATTCCTTATTTCTAAGGCTGTTTGTATGGAAAGAGGATTTGTACAAGAATTATTCCCCACCTGAAATCATAATCCTCTTTGTGACATTGTAATAACTTCTTGGGCAACCACATGTACTATCATAAACATGCACTGATGACTTCAGCTGGAAACCAAGCAAAAAGGGCTATGAAGAGACAAAATCTGTTTTCCTGGATCCCTGGACCACTATCTTACAAACACTCTTGTACGTGAATTATTCTAAGCATATGCATAGTTCTATTAAACTCCCTGAGCCTAAATTATCCCTTGTGTAATTCCACTGTAACCTATAGAATTAATGTGGCCCAGTGGAAAACTATCAAATACACATTTTTATTCATGTGTTTAACTGTATGATGGAGGCTGTATTTCACAGTGATGACTGAAGACATGTAACAAGGTGATTGCTAGTCCATTAGAAGGAGTTGTGCCTAGTCTTGTCTGTGATGGATCATCTCTTCTTCTCTACCCATCTGATCCTGATAAAGTGCCTTGGTTTAATTATTTGCCTCAGCTGAGGAGGAGTTGGATGATTTCCCCGAAGGAGAGAGGTTGGTTTGGGTGAGCTAACCAAAGTCAATTGGCCGACCTGAGGGGTGAGGTATAAAAAGAAAGGCTTGGGGGAGCAGCAGCTTAGCTGGTCCTTAATGGGGGAGGATGGTGTTATCAGTATTAGGCTGGACAGGACAAGATGAAGAAAATATGCTTTTAGGTGCATTTTTTTTAATGACAGAGACAGAGTGATAGAGCTGGTGGCCTGCAGGTAACTGAGGGGGAGTGGGTTGAAGCAAGCACTTTCCAAAAACTTGGAGCTTCAAGAAAGGGAAGGATGCTGTAAGCTTTCTGAGTTACAGCTGTATCTTCTAAAGATCATGGGGGCGAGGGGGAAGTACTACTGGCTGGGTGCTAACCTGGTGAGGTGAGGGAGAAGGCTGTACTGTCTGGTTCCCTGTGATGCAATTAAGCTAAAAGGAAAGGAGCTAATTTAGCCCTTTTGCAATTTCCTTGGAGCTCAGGGAGTCTTTCCCAGGCTGCCCAGTTCCACGTCAGTGGGCTGATCCTGGGAGTCCAGAAATGCTACAGCTCAGTAATGCTTCAACCTAATTAACTTATGCATGTGAATGTTGAAATAGCTGTAGGCTAAATACAATTTTAACTCATTGTGACTCTGTCCTTAGCAAGACGCATGCTTTAATTAAGCGTGCCCCACAGTGTGCACTGCATTGCTTCTCAACCCCTTTAACAGGCTCCTGTGCCCGTCCCCCGTGAGCCTCCCACCTCGCAGAGCAATCGCTGCTGCTGTGAGGTGTCTGTAGCCCACTCACCTCTCCGCAGCAGCAGGCTAGAGAAGACAACAGCATTTTCTTGGCAGTCATTAATTTTACCTAAAAGACTGGCATTTATGAATGTTTCAGAATCACCATCTGGAAAAACTAAGTACACACACTTCTTACAAATACCACAGACTGCAATGTGGGGCCAGATTCAGCCTTGATGGAATTATTATCTGACATCAATGTATTGCGTTTCCCCTATGTTGCTGGAGTAAATTCCCTTTTATGGAGATGTCTTCAGTGAGGCACACGCTGCCAAAACGCTCAGAGAATTGCATAGGACCAAATCTACACTACTGTAGTAGAGAGAAGAAATATAAGCTAAGACTTTTCTTTGGGGGGTGGAGAGGAAGGAAGGTTTGGGGAAGGATTTTTTTTTTTTTTTTTTTAAAGTATGAGTTCTGGTAGTTATAAGAATGGGAGCCTGAGTCTTATTTTGGGAAAGGTTCCCCCTTTGTACCTAACTTTTAAGACAAAATGTTGTTCACATTCTTGGTAAAATATCTTCCTGAGGCAAAAGACTTATATACACACTTGTGTCTGTAGAGGTTAAGCTTTGTAATTTTAAAACAAAACTGACTAAATTGGAATGTTAAAATATCTAAACACTTGCTTCTGAATCCACTGCTTTCTTCATTGATTCTAATGCTGAAGTCTTTCTGTCCTGATTCCTCGTCTGCAAATATAGCTTCTATCTGGTGGTGTTAGCTGTTGATAGATAACCTTAAGGTTTTTTCTTTCTAATTAATTAGAAAGAAATCCATGACTTCCTTTTTTTTTTTTTTTTTTTTTTTTTTTTTTTTTTTTAATCTTTTCCTTTTCCTGTAGCTCCTCTCAGAGTGAAAGGCTTGCTTTTGGTATTGGCTTTTAACTTGCTTAAACTAATACACAGAAGGCAAGAAAAGGACTTTGGATTGCATACTGTGTAATAAAGATGTCTGAAATGTTTCACTATTTTCTTCCTCAGACAAACAGAAGTAGCAGCAGCAAGCTTTTTGGCATGCAGCAGGTAGGAAGCCTACCAAATAGGAGGGAAAAGTGGAACTCTAACACTTTTGTTGACCAGTAAGAACTAATACATCTGCAGTTCCACAAACACGATGTACGTGTTGCTAACATGTGTGCCTAAATGTTTTGTTCTGTCAACAAGCTAGATATTAATAAACATCTGTTTCGTTTCATAATGATATTTACCTAAAAGAACAGTGTAGCAAAGCACACGAAGAAAGTGCACGTATGGGCAACGTGCATTACCAGGGTTTGTCCTTGTGAATAAGATGACATGGATTTGTGTATCTTCCATTTTCTTCTTTTCTTCTTCACAAGCACGAAGGAACAGATGACTCAACTTTCATATCTCTACTTAAGGCAGGTCTTGGTAGGCAGATAATTTACCAGCACGTCTTCATGCTTTTGTTAAAGAGAACACTAGACACTTGCGAAAATGATTTTTTTTTTTCCCCTTGATAATTATTTTGAAGCTTCCCATGTGATATTTCTTCTCTAGTCACGCCGCTCCTCCGCAGCAGCCTCCCGCCCCTCACCGCTCCCGGCAGCAGGCACGAAGCCTGGCCCTGGCGCCCGATGCCCCCGGGAGCTGCTGCCGGGGCAGGGAGCAGAGCGGGTGCCTGCACGCGCTGACTGCAAACAGACAAACCGCCCGCCAGCTGCCATGCGGCAGAGACGAGGAGAAACGTGGAGTGGTCTTAAAAGACAGCGGTGTGGTGTCAGCCGGGTGCGCGCAGTGTGCCTCGCGGGTGCGGAGGGGGGCCGGCCCCAGGGCCCCGTGATCCTCAGCTCTTTGCGGGCGCCGAGCGTCTTGGTGCAGCTGTTGGTGCTTTGGGAGCAACGCGGCACCCGACTTCTGTGTGGCTGCGATGTGTTTAAAATACACAGTGAGTGTGTAAAGCTGTCTGTAACTTGCCATAGCCTAAAACTTTCCTTATATTTTTCTATTAATTTTCACGAGTCAGTTTTCTGTTCTGCGCTGAGGGGGGGCTGCCCTACTAGGGCATGACAGAACAACGTTATGGTATCTTGTGCGTCCATAATTCTTGGCTTTTAGCTACCGCTTTAACTTTACCTTTATTTTTTTTAAAGAGGTAATTTTATATCTCCAGGATGTGGACAGAGGCAGCATTCACCACTTGGCTGCTGTCTGTCCAGCATGACCTGAACTTGATTTGAACAGTTTTCCTAAGCTCAACTCAGGAAAGCATTCCTATCTAATTCCTGCCCCCTCCCATCCCAAATATTTTAATGCAACTTGAGCATATTCTCCTTGCTTTTGTTTGCGTACAGCTCCTAATGGGGTCTGGACAAGGTCGCACGTCCTTCAGCGATAGTGTTCAAACACTTTTTTTTCTCCCTTCTGCATCCTCTGTTCCTTCCTCCCGTAATAGATAATTTAAACATGGAATTGATTTTAAATGATTGATATGTGGTAACTTTTAATGCAACTTTATGCTGCATTATTCAAACTTGTTTATATTTGGATGCCAGTATAAACTGTATTGCCCTATCAACAGGCCACTTCCCTGATGGCTGCAATCTTCGCACCCATGTTGTGAAAACAAGACTATCCTTGAGCAGTGTTGCTATTTAAAATGCTTGTTTAAGTACACTGTAGTACTGTTGTCTTACTAGTCAAAATGTGAATGTGACAAAAAGGAATCGAAAAACCTTCTTGCTGCCCAATTTTGTGACATCTTCCAATGTCGGTTATCTAGGCTGTATTGACTAAGAGACAAATTCTTCATCACAAATATATTTCCCACCTTTGAACACAGTGCTCGTAAGTTCGAGGAAAGACTTACTGCATTTTTTTTTAAACTTTAGATCATTATCCTTTGAACTTCCATGGTGAGGCTTTGCTTTGAAGAAATTATAGTAGTTTCAAGAGCAAAACAATACACAACTAGTGATACTCAGAGTGCTTTATAGGGTTATTTGACACTCAAATGGTGCACAGGATAAAAGGCTGATGAGTGTTGCACATGAGTGAACAGCTGAGATATAGTGGCATTTAGCCAAAGGCTTGCTACCACAGCGCAGAGACTCGGTTATTACAATAGTGAGAGATCTGAAATCTGTTTGGATAAGGGAGGCTTCAAATAATCAGTGTCATTGCTAATGTACTTCAGTAGATGTCAGAGGATGTGAGTCAGACTTGGGGGAGAGAGGGGAATTAGGAAAAGCTGATGCTCAGATAACTGAGACTGTCCTGGAATACAGAATCCTGAGGTTTTTAGCTGCTGTATCCCAGGTCATTAATCTTGTTGGGTTTATGCTTGTATTGCATCCCACAAAACTTCTGGAAATTCTGAAGCTGAGGGGGTTTGGGGTTTTGGTGGTGTGGAGAAGTCTCTTTTCAAGCTAGAAGAAAGACAATATCTAAAGTAGTTATCTGCTTATATTTAATAAATAAAAGTAATACTCAGTTTAAAACAATAGGTTATATCAACGCTCTGTACTTTCTGTGTTCTGGGTGTGCTTATTCTGTAGTAAGCGCAGTACTGCAGACAGCACAGCTCTTCACCAACAGGTCTCATGGCACTGTGTCTGCTGACACATCTCCGAAAGGGAGAGGGGGGGAGAACTGAATGCAAGTAATGCAACCGATAATGTTCACTTGTAAGCACAGAGGAAGGTTTTAGTTATGGAGATTAGAGATGGCAAGTAGACAGACAACTTTCTTATACAATGCAGATACAAAATAAACTTTCTTTAGAGGAAAAAGCTTGGAAAATGAGCACGTTATTCTAGAAGTATTTGTTGCCTCATAGTCAGCACAGTGCAATGTTACATACCATGGTAAACTCAGCCTACACAATATAAAAAAACCAAAACAAAACTGTAATTGCTTTGTGTTATATATTCTCAGTCTTCAATAAACCTGAATGCATTTGAGGGAAAAAATGCAGCAGTCATAACTTCTTTCCTCTCAGAATTGACTGTTAAATCACTCCTAAAGTAGAACTTAAAGTAGAACTTCACAGTAGAAGTAGAAACTTCTCCCGGTATTTCCTCAACTTTCCTTTTGCTCCCATTCTCCTTATTCAAGGAAAAAAATAGATGAAGTTTTTTTTCAGGAATTAGCATCTCTAGTCCTGAGTTAAATTTAAAATATGCTCATCACTGGGATTGCACTGCAAGATAACTATTATTTCTCCTTGTTAGTGGCAAACTTCTAACCGTATGTAAGTGGTAGAAAAGCTGAGATACAAAATAGATGCCTCAAAAGATTTTTGGTTTAGGTACCTAATCACACTGAAAAAGCTGACTTAGTACCTTTTTACAGCTGTGTTACTTTTTAAGGAATTCTTACAAATATTAATGTAGAACAGTTAAGATATCACTTAAAGTGCTGCTGTACAAATATTGCAGCATTATTTTTAATATCTTGTTATTCAGTGGAGATATAAAAGAAATTAATTATGATACCCAACTCATACTTTTTTTTTTTTTTTTTTTTTTTTTTTTAAACAAATGGCTGCCTGTAAAAACAGGGCCTATTAACTTATACTGAATAATGATTTCTGGACTTTCTTTATCTTGGCAGTGGATGTTGGGAGATACCTTTTAGGCTACTGATGCTGACGTTAGGACATTCATTTCATTGTCAGCTGGCATCACAAGCTGACATAAATGAGAGTGGTGGAGTTCACTTGTACTGTATGACAATAAAGCAGGAAACCCTAGTTGCCAAACTACTGTCAGCTGCAAAGTGGAATTTCCAGTACTGCTCACTGAGCAGATCTGATTGTTTGATACAACATCACAAATATCCACTCTTTCTTAAATGGAGCAGAGGCTTTCAGGTTTTTAAGTATCTATTGCACACCAGTACACAGAAAGGGCACAAATATGCCCAACAGTGCAACCAGTTGTAGCTATCTACCCTCTTCATTTCCACCTCTTTGAAATTATTTATGACTATTCTGATACCTGCAACTTCACCACATGGATGAACATACTTCTTAAATCTTGGCCTACAGACATATTGTTTAAAAAAAAAAAGTTGCCTGCTTCATAGTACAAGAACTACTTCATCTAAATAGTTTACACAAAATCTCTTAGAATAATTGTACACTTAAGTCTAGATCCAGTACTTGAACTCTGCCCCAGAAGGCCACCTCACTGCAGAGTCACGAATTCCTGACCTGCATTTTGCAACGATTCAAATGAAATGCTCTGGGTGAAACATTGACAAGGATATGGTAATATTAGAGGATGACTCACTAGTGTCTGTGCTCCCATTCATGAAACCTCAATTTACAATAGACTTGTTATATATACAATATTATCCTCATTGATAAAGTCCTATAATTTGTTTGAAACGGGAAAGAAATCCTTACTTGCAGAGACCCCCTTCCCCGCTCCTTCTCTGTTTAGAGAACCACCACCACGTCAGACACCTCGTTCAGCTTAGTTCCTCAGGTATTAGCAAATATAACAAAAGATGTGTGTAAAACTGATGTTATCAATCAAAGAGTACTTCTTGTTATAAATACATGTGTAGTTAAAGCCTATCACTGACACAGCTAAATGTATAGTTGCTTATCTGTGATGCAGATATATTTCCTTCTGATCCATTAACTGAGATATTAAACATTTTAAACATCTGCATTTTTGTTGGGGGGGAGGTAGAAAAGAATATAAGATGTGAAATTTTATACTGTGCGGAAGAAGTCACTTGAGTTTAAATAAGCATGTCAACAAATGCCGATCTTCCTGTATCACGACTCACTCTCTCTTCGTTTTCCATTACCACTGTAGCATGAGATGCATGGGGGCTTTCTTTTTTTTTCAACACAGATGATAAATGCCGTGCAAAACTCTTGCAATGAAAGCTATTGCAGTTCTTGTAAATTTTTGTGGAAAACCCTGTCCTTTATAAAGCTGTTTTCTGCAAGATGACCTCTGCTTCAAAGTACTTCCTGCTGATTTTAACTGTACGGGTCATGGGACTATCATCCTGCTATAAGGAAACATGGTGATGAAAATCAAAAAGGAAATCGAAGCTTCAGAGAGGTTTAGGTTCAAATTGTGCCACAGACAATAAACGAAAGGGCTTAATGAGCACTTTCCCAGACCTACACCCACCTCCTAGAACAACCAGATATTTATTGGTAAAATATGCAGTCTCAGTGCAGGCCAGCAGAAGAGAGGGAATATCGAAGTACTGAGTGAGAGCCAGAGAGCTTCTTCAAACGCTTCACACAGTACTTGCTTGTGCTCTGGCTTACTGTGACCACTACTAGCAGTTTACCTTCCATGACTACCAAATCTAGTACAAGAATACAAATCAGTTTTGTTTAAACACGTGTTTTCGAAAGCTCACTTGATTTCTATTGTGCAATTTCAGAACTGTTGTATTTTTTTCTGTCCCATAATACAGACACCCCCCCACACACACAAATTTGTCAATTGACAAATAAGCTTCACTTGATGGAACTTTGTGTTCCTCACATGTAATCTGTCCTTCATTCACATAGCATTATTAAATTAATAGAAGGCTAATTTTGGTGAAATTGTAATTAAAAACCAGCCTCCCAGGGAACTGATGTCTTAAACACTATTCCTCCTAGGTCAACAACCAGCTCATAATTACTTTCATGAACTAGTTTCCTGAAGGCAATCTGAAGATACAGACCAAAGGCTGTCCGTTCTATTTCCAATGCTGATAGGTGTCTGATACATACCCCAGTGATCAAAACACACACGTCACGATTGGTGTATTAGCAGGGAAAGGCTAAAGGATCATAGACACTGAGGAAAAATAGACACTGTTTTTCTTTAAAAAACAAAAAGCAGCAACAAACTTATTTGAATGAAAAGCAAGACTCTCCCTCTGTCCAAACTAACAGCAAATGTATTAAAGGACAGTATCAGCTCAACTGAGTCTATATGATTTATACAAGGCTGACAGCAGTACTGCAATCAGTTGTAGAAATTTTTTATGAAAAAAAATTTATTACTTATTCCGGATGTTCTATCTTAAAATAGCCAATGTTAGATTAAAATGTATGTTTCTAATTTATGAAAATCAAAAAAAAATCTGAGAAGAAGGTGAGTTTTTAAACTTCTAACATTTATAAAATGTATGATGTTACCGTAGTCTGTCAGGCTTTTCCTAAGCATGCCACTGTAAATGAAAAGAAGCTGGGTGGAAATTCCATAGCTGCAGTCCTAGTTTCATTCTCAGTGCCTTCATTTGTGAGAGTAAACGTATTAGTGAAAGTTTCTTTAAAGAATTACAAACTGCTGATCTTGCACTGCTTTTATCTGCTGCGTTACTGTAACTCTATATCCTGCCAAGCTGACTGTTGGTTTCAAATTGGATTAATACAGGGAAAGGTAATAAAAACAGAAGATTTGGAGGGAAATACAAGTACCGTATAGACAACGTGTTTGAGCAATCATGAAGGCATTTAGCAAGGGTCTGTTGAAAAGCTTCATTTCCATCATGAAGATGGAGGAGATGCAGCCTCTAGGGAGACATGGTGACAGAACGAGCCTTTTATGCTGTTTGCAAAGGACAGAGAAGTGTGGGACAGAAATCCTATTCGACTAGGTTGTGCCACTTGGCACTGAATCAAGCAAAGGTTTTTGTGCAAATGCTGCTATCTAATTGTTTCAGAGACACCCTTTCATGTGAGCTGCCTGCTTTCTCTCCTGTCCCAGTAAGTAAGACTGGTCTTTGGATGCAATTTCTGATAGACAGCACAATGGCCAAGGAGCATTGGTGAACTCGTTTGGGGGCGAAAGAAATAATGGTCTCACAGGACTGAACCAAGTCTGTTTATGCTCTGTGGCCCCTCTGCACATAGACAAGGGGATCTTTTTGCTCTGCAAATGTGATTTGTGAAAATGTATCTTTAAAACTGTCTGCTTGCCATTTGCATGTGGCAATCTCTTGTTTCAAGGCATTAACTGATTTGCACCTGCTATAATGGAGTATTTTTGGCTGGAAAAACAGGAGTGTGCAGAATTGCATGAGTGCAATTTCAGAATTTACTTATGAGACTTTGACTTATGTTCCCAGAAGTCATTAATGGCTTGCAAAATGTTACAGAACAGCCTAACTTTATTGGAATGGTCACTGCAGAGCTGCAAGAAACTCGGTTCATTGGCTGAAAGCGGATAGTCTGAATTTCTCCTGGCATAGCTTAAAAATAACCTTTTAAGCTGTTTTTATCAAGAGTCAACTTCTTCTCGTATCATTATTTTGTTAGAGTCTACCTGGCACTCCTCTTTTATGGCAGAAAGGGGGGAAGGGAAAATAAAATCAACTTCTAAAATGAGTATACATCACCTGCTCTCCATGAGAAGAAGACAACCAGGTGAAAAGTGAAGTAACTCTGAATATTTGATACTTGTCAACTAATGCATATCTTGATAAAACAGTCTGATAACTAAAACAGTCTGAATCCAAGCTAGGACTCAGTGAAAGAATTTTTGGATGCTTTCTATTCTCTTTTGAATCTTTGCCAGTTTCGATGATGGTATTTCCATAGTCATATTTATTTTCTTTGAAGAATGTCTTTCTTTTATTTTCCTTTAAATCCGTAAGATATTATGTTTTCCCCTTTTGGCAATGAAGAGAAAAGTAGTAGTATCTTTCACTTCAAACCTCTGTCATACATGTAACACAAACTTGTTTGCCTAAATGTTAATATTTAAGGGAAAGAATGAGACACAGCAGAACACAAGAATTAAAATGGAAGGAATCTAGCCAGCTACTTTCAAGTCTTTGGAGCTGAACATTACAGCACTGTTTTGTGTTTCACTACTCGGAGCAGGAAGAATGCAGTTTTCCTTTAGAACAATGACAGTTTGGTTGTACCCACCTACTACAAACAAAAGATAAGAACTACTCAATAACAAAATGCTAGTTTACTTCGGCTCCACAGTGCTTTTGGAGAGAACTAGCAGTTATTTGAGATTATCTTTTCAAGGAAAAGCCAATCTGGTTGATAACAAAACTTCCTTTAACAGAATTTAAGCCAGAAACTCTTTTTTATGTTCTGACCCATAGGGTTACGATTGCAGCCTTTGTTGAAAGCTTTGGTCAGAATTAGGCTGCGATCTTTCCACTTCTGTGATCTTCCGAAGTAGTAGTTTTTCCTTTAACTTTACAGCCCTCTGGGTCATTTCTGACACAAGTTTTCACTTAGTAAGACTTGTTATAAACTGCCAAAAAATAAGTGTCCTTAACTCAAGCTGGCTCCTAAGCCGGTAACAGTAAGGAAAACAGCAACAAATAAAAGGAAATAGGTACTTTCCTGTTCACCTAATAGACTCACACTCAAACTGATTACCCAGACTAAAAAACAGTTTATATTTATTATATTAACCGGAGCTATCCAGGTTGACCAAACGGTGTGAAGAACATGTTTACTGGTGGATCATAAGCAGAGATTCTTTCAGCTTTGCTTCTCAAAGGTGGGCAAGCGGAAGTGAAGATGAAAAAACTCTTCCTGAGTGCTTGGAGATGTAACTCCTCCACATCAGCTGGCCTGGAGCAGTCCAGTCTTGCAGAACACCCTCTTGTGAAATCAGCTGTTACCTTCAGAGCATTTACATGGGAGTTTACAAGTCTAAACAGACGAGTGATTTCCTTCAGCAGTAATAGTTCCTATGCCGGTGCCAGGTGGAAGGACACTTGGAAAGCGCCAGTGTTCAAGGGCAGACTCACAAGATTTCTGAACCTATAGTTTGAAAATGCACCGAAAGACAAAACCCTGCCCTAGGCAGGACTTTAAGAGGGAGCAGAACAGCCAGAAATGTTTCCACCAATCTGTAAGTCTAGAGCAGGGTGAGGAAATGGGATAAATTCTGCTTTGCTCTAAACAGAAACAGCATGTGAGCTCAGCACTACTTAGCCTTGCCTGTGTTTATGTACTCGGCAGCTGAGGAGTCGGCCTTGCTGCCAGGCCAGCAGCAGGCTAGTCAGGCGCTGGGATGTGGCGCATGAATGGAAGCATTCATTGCCTTTCTCTCCTCACGCTTCTCTAAGCCTTAGGGCGAGATCCTGCCCTGTTGCCCCTTACTGGGAGCTGAGGAAGAGGCTGCCTCTGTCCTCCTTCCCCTCTACTCTAGTCCCCTTGCACAACAGAAAGCAAGATTCAGCTCAGAGAACACTGTCTAAAATAAAAGACCATTAGCCATAATAAAGTCCAGTGTATCTCCAATTTACCAAACTATCTGCAACTGTGCAGAAAGTCCTGATAAGAAAGTCCTCACTCCAGTTCAGGGAAAAAGGCCCTTAAATACATCAGAATTACTTTAGTCGGGTCATTCTCAAGGACCTGAGTATATACTGCACAAAGATTTCTTCCCACATATTCTTAACCTATTAACTGCTCTTTAACATCAGACATAATCTAGGTTAAAAACCGCAAAGAGTCTGCATTCTGGGCTTACGTGTGACCACATCAATGGGCCTTAATTATGTCTCTCCCACAGCTAAGAATTATTAAGCCTGTTGGACAGGTTATAATGGCTGGCTTCCCTACAGGGCCTTGCAATATCATGACAGTAATTTTCTACATATTGTTTTACGAAAAGCAGAATATTCCTCTAGACCTTTGTTTCCAAACAGCAAGAGCCAGTGTTTTTGTTCAGCCAACTCCCTATTCCGCCCCCCCCCCCCCCAGTTCCCTACCAGAATAAGCTCGGCAACTTTTTTGACATCTGACACTGAGGAAAAGGCTTCAGACAGCAAAATTCTCCTTCAGTGACAGCACGAGGAGCTGCCGTTGGCTTCACCATAGTCAGTCTGTGCACTCTGTAAAGCATTTCTGCTTTTATATGAGCTTTTTTCTTTGCGTGTGTTTCTCTCTCCAGACACATAACACTGTGTGTGGACAGATGTGTTTATATTGCTTTATAGGTGTGTAGAATTACATTTTGCCAGATGAATGTGAAATATTAAAGTAGACTTTCACATACTTACCTCCAACAAAATACCTTTTAAAAATTGTTATAATATAAAGCAGGAATATAAAGCAGGAATATAAGCAGGAATATAAAGCATTTGCCATGACAAAATCCTCTTAAAGTTCTTAAATGCAAAATTCTTACATGTATACTGTACTCTGAAAGTAAGGTGCTTAAAAAAGGGAAAACAAAATGTGCAGAAAGTCAAATTCACTGTGTCAGAAAAAGATGACAGTATCTGTCCCTTTCACTTTTACTGGTATTAACACTCTTTTTTTCCATATACAAGAGCCTGAACCAGTCCAATTATCCCAAGCAACAGTCTGCTCTCTGTGACGTAAACCTGCTAAGGATTTTTGCATGTAAACTTGGGAGAAAGCACTTCTTAAATCTATAAATACTGTGCCAGTGGCATGACATTTGTCACCTTTTTAATTATCTTTAGAACTGAGCAAGGACTTACAGAGGTGCACCAGAGATTACAGGGCCAGCTTCGACAAGCCCAGAGGAAAACTGATACCAGTCTAATGCTTTGGGGGTTTTGGAAGACTGTAGAGTGCAAACTGTCATGAAGCCAACTTAATATAACTGTTTCCTTTATACTCTAAGGATTCACGAGGGACTTCACTGCTAGCATACAGGAAATAAAGTCTGTTGTGTTAAAACAAGACTTTGTTTCTTAAAATTTAGAAAACTACACAAAGTTTCCTTACAGGAAATGTTACAATTCATACAAACTCCTATATTTATTTGTAGACAAAAATTCCTATTCACATAGCAGGAAAATTAGATGAAAACAGAGACAGTATAGACTTAAAGCCATAATGGGGTATTGGTGAACAGTCCTATATGATGGCAATAAATGCACCTACACAAAAATGCACTTTAATGTAAAGATATCTTTATTATTATCTGCTTTTCCAGTACCGGCCTAATTTCTTAACAAGAATCTTTGAAAATAAATTATGTTAAAATAATACATTTCTTTAGTGAGGAGCTTTCTGAGTTTATTTTAGGTAAAGCCTGTCTTCTGTTGTTATACTATCCGACCAAGATATACTGACTTGGGATATTTTTCCTTTAGAGCAGGCCATTGAACAATGAAGTAATCCGAAAAGTAGTACAGAATCTTTCCAGAGAGGGATAAAGTTTCCACACGGCAGATGCTCTCTACGTACACAATGATTGCTCTCTTCAGTCCTAGAAGCCCAAGAAGAAGAGTGGATATACAGACAGGAACACATGTTCCTGGTCCATTGCACAATATCTAAAAGAAATGAAATATTTTACAAAAGTAAAACAAGAAGTTTTTCATATGGTAAAGAACCAAGAGTGTATATGTTCTTACAATATTACATTTGCAAAAAATAGTATTTCCAAAGATGTATTAAAAACTAGAAGAGGTCAAGAAAATGTTTAAAGGAAAAAAAAAAGAGGCAAATCAACAGAATGATTTCAAAGTAGCTGAAAAAAGATCATACTTCTTTACATGTCAGGGAGGAGGAGAAGAGCTCTGAGACAGGACAGTTAATTTGCCAACAAGCAAGCAGCATTCCTTGACTCCTAGGAATATAGCTAGAACAGTCTCCATCCTCAATAACAGCTTTGTGTTATATCAAATATGAGATTTGAGCACAGATTAAGGCATAATAAGGCCAAAGAAGTTTAATTAGGATTACTAAACCTGGGATCCAGTTATAAACCTCTTGGACTTTGGCTTAAGTCAGCAAAACACTTAGAGTTCAGCAAAAATGTGCTGATGAATTAGGACCTACGTCAAAATATACTAGCTGATATGCAGAGCTGTTGGAATTCTTTTCCTCTTTTACTAAACACTTGTATTTACCAAAACACTTTTCTCAAGTATGCTTGATTCTACGTGCGTGTCATGTGCTTGTCAGCAGAGGATCTCAAATTCACTTACAAATATCAACATTAAAAGGAAGTGAACTTTCATTTTTATACATTGGTAAACTGAAAAAAAAGACAAGGCATAAAAGGCATAAACCATGGTGTATTAGGCACTCCACCTAGGCATCTAAATTATGAATAAAAGTACCTTGATTTCAGGCAAGGAATTTCCCACTAAATCTAAAAACTACCGTGTAATCAGCACTTTCTGCACAGCTGGGGGTTATGTGGAAATAAAGAGTTCTTTTATAAAATCATGGCCCTCTATCCTATGAACTTACATTTTTGTTCCAAGTTCATTAGCGTGTGAAAGATACTATTTTGGTAGGGGGAAAAAAAAAAAAAAACACAGAGTTTCTCTTACATGGCTGTAGCACACATATTCCAGAATGCTTCCTTCCCTGCTTTGAGGCAAGATACCACTGATAAGCTTGTTAACAATACTTTGCATCTGTTAAAGGCTGTGGTTTCTGATGCTATTGAGTGCCAAACTCTCCCTCACGTATGCCTTTCTTTACCTCTGAGATGGCCCCAGAAATCTATTAGTTTGGGGACGGGTCAACTGTAACACAATATTTTCTTGTCAGAATCAACAGAACTTAACATCGAACATAAAATCATTATCAGATTTTATCATTGATCTTAACTAAATAATTGACTCATACAAGACTTGCTGACATTTTCTCAAAGTCTCTTTGAAGTACCTTTCTGTATATTGTTTAAATCTAGAGAAGGCTTTTTTAGCTTATTAGCACTCACAAATAGTTACCTTACTTGTATAAGAAAATTGCAACAGTAATTCTTTTATGTTAATGATTCTATGGCTAAGAGAATAAGTTTAATACATCCACTTTGCATACTAGATTTCTGAAATCAGAATAATATACTCATTGTAAACCTCCTGCTGAACTTGCTTTCAAGTAAATCTACCTCAGGTCTTAAAACCTACTTTACAATCTGGTGAGAATGAAAATCTATTCTTTATACATTTGGTTTGTCATGTAAGGGCATAAACCAACCATGTTCTTTTAGCATTTCAAAGAAACTCTTCCATACCTGTGAACTAAACCACGCATTTTGCCCTATTTCTTGACAGGTTAGATTAATTTGCACTGATATTGATCCTGCTACAGCTTGATTGCTACTGATATCTAAAGTAAAGCACATTTGGGTATCTCTGCTTAGTAATACCATTTGTGACTGTACTGTAAACATAGCCAGATGAAACAACCTGCAGTGTTTCCCTGGGTCTGCAGGCAAAAAAACCCCAGTGTGTCTGCTGTAGAATCTGGTCTGTGTCAGGTAAGTGTGTAAGTGGCACTGAAACAGTCACAAATACCCTTTTTTGCTTGTTTTTACTTTTTTTTAGAGTCTTATCAACCCTAAGTCTTGTTCCTTTTTCTTGAGAGTTGAGTTAAGCACTCAGTTTAACTGCTGATTTAAGTTCAGAATTTAAGTGGGCAGATAAAAGTATGTAACGCTACTAAACAGAAGACTCCATTGACCCTTTCCTTGAGTAGTGCTACCTGGAGTGCAAACACCCCCTCCTGTTTTCATCGCTCCCCAAGCCCTGTCTCTGCCGTATCACAGCCCCATCCACTCCCTTGTTCTTTCCTCAGCACTTCCCTTTCCAATGTTTCTCTGCACCCTGCCAGCCCTCTGTGATGTCTCCCACCTCTCTTCTCACATTTCCTTTTTACTCTCCCAGTATTCTTTCTCCCTCTACATCCCTATTTCCAGGCATCCTTCCACCAGTCTTCGTTCTGGACTTGCACTGACTTTGCTTTCTTTTAGTCTCTCTCTACTATGAAAGCTCAACCTAGTTAGCTAAGGCAAGGACAAAGTTTCACATCATTCCCCTACTTTCCACAGTCCGACACAAAACCTGAAGGTCACAGATATGGTTTAAGTCTGGTAGAAATCCTACCATTCTCCTCATCTCAGCAATTGAGGATGGTAGAACTGGTTTTATAAAAAGCTGAGTTATCATAATCATGGTCTTTATTAAGCCACTGTCCCAGACACTTCATCCTACTTTCCACCTTTATTAAATTTGGCTAACTGCTCTAGTCCTTTTTGGTATTCTCATGGCTAGATCCACACACAAAGGGACATGCTAGAATGAATTCCAAACTGATATAAGTGTTTTCAAAGACCACATAATGAAATAATGTTAAATGGGGTTGTTCAAATAAAATCCTAACAAAGCACCTTTAGTATATGCAGGTTTGGATATGACACTCCCATTTTAATTGATACCTTCTACTGGCCTTTTGCAACTTGCAAGCTGCTGCTCAGATGCCCTTCGATTCATGGGAAAAAGGATCAGGCAGTGGGGCAAATTATGGACTAGGCATTTCTAAAAAAGTATGATCTAACGATCGCTCTTATGTCACCTGCTCTTTTCCCTCCCACACATACCCCTTCAACCAAGATAGACCAGATGCAGCTCTAAAGGATCTCTGTAGGGAAAACGCCCGTAAGATACTCTGATGATGAATGTCTATACTCTGTAGTCCTTGCTTTTAGGAATCTCCCCCTGCAGGTGATTCTGGTATAAACCTGCTGAACCCAGTGGATGAAGAGATTCCTATCTGAATGAGGTCATGATCTGTAAGTCAGAACGACTAATCAATCTTTCTGATCATTAAAAATTAACCTTCAGTTAACCTTCAGTGCGTGTCTAGAGACACGTCCTGCCTGGAACTGTAACAGTTGCTAATGTGTTGGAGTGGCAATTCCCCTCCAAAAAATCCGGCCTGACCAGTTCTCCCTCGCACGTTGTCACCAGGAGACAAGAACAACCTTCCCACTGCCTGGAATTCGACATCACATGCACATCAAGAGATGCACGAGAAACTTTCGAGAAAACCAGGATGTGTGTTATGAAGCAGAGGAATCATTACGGGATCTATGAGCTAGAAATACTGCTGTTCAGCTCATACCAGCACACACACTTTTTGTGAAGGTGGAAAGGACCTGACTTGTCTACAGCGTTCTCTAAACACAGAAGAGAAGATGAGCTGTTCTCCTAATGAATTGCAAAAGACAGTTCAAAATCTTGGAGAAAATGATGTCTTCCATCTTGAAAAGATCAAGGCTTTTGCTTTTTACCCTCCAGCAGAACACAAGTATCTCTCAGTGAATCCAGTGGAAATTATTAGTATGCAGGGAGCAGAAGCAAGCATCTATTGGGCAAGAAAGGACCAGAGCCTCTGCAGGGTCAGTCAGGCTATTCAGGGTGTTTCCCAATACTATTTACCTTAGCTACAAGGCTGCCTACAGAATATTTGCCTTGCCTGAGAGATGTCTCCACAGTGCTCTCGTTTATTTGGTTCAGCCTTCCTCAGTGATGGAGCAGAAAGGGGGAAAGAAAGGGTCAAAGACAAGTTTTCTATCACCTTTTTGACCTCTTTGAACTGCAGCTGTCCAAGGACTTGCCTGGTCTCTGGGCTACCTGGCTTTCCTGCCAATAAGTTGTAAGGGATTTTTCCAGAAGCCAAGAGGGCTGTGGGGCTCCTTACCACCTATATTCTCCTTGAATGAAAAGAGATTTTCAGATAATTGTTAAGCTCGCTCACTGGTTGCCAGGATTCACAGCGAGGCCTATAAACTAAATCCTACATATTAAAATCCTCTAGCAATTCAATGTAACCAGACTTTAAACAGTACAGTAAACAAATCCATCAGTACATTAATGGAGATTTAAAAGTAAAGGAGTAGTGTATAACATTTAGACTTAGCAACTCTCACTCTAAATCTAATTTCATATTAATTACTTCCACATAAAAATGGAATTTCTTATTAATTCCATATAAAAAAGGAATAGTTCTTGCCTTTCCCTTTCAGGTATTTTCTACAGCTGTTGAAAGAAAACAAGCTGGCAGGCAGTGAACTGCCACGTGGCACCGTGCAGCAGAAAACTGCTTGAGAGCTGGTGAGTGCAACAGTGTAGCGCAGTGACACTTGCTAGCTGTAACGCCGAAACCATGGCTCGAGATTAAATGTCAGGCCACAGGTTAAAAACGCATAAAGCAGAAGACCTGCAGGTTTTTTATGTATCTGCAAACATATGTTTGCTTGCATCTTTAATGAAAAAGCATTTGAGCACTGCGTGTGTTCCCAAATTACAATAACCAAAAAGAGGACACTGTAAGTCCCCCCCAAACTTAGTAGAAAATGGAAAAGTGATGTGAGATTCGGCTTGCGTAAGAAGCCACCTACACCTGCAGTTCTTGTCGGGAAAGGCCACAGGGACTGGCCCTTGCCGCCGGGGCAGCAGCAGGGAGGGCCGGGGCCGGCGGCCGCGGTGCAGTGAGGTGCGGCGCGGCAACTGGAGCCATACAAAATCGACTGAAGAATCAAAATCTATACAGTTAATGTTACATGATCTTTGTATGTCTATGCAAGTAAACAGACTTTTCTTTAACAATGTAAGAAAAAAATCAATTAGGTATCTTCTGTTTCCTAGCAAGAACTGTGGGCCTAAAAAGTTACATTATTAACAATAACTTTATTTTGCTTGCATTTTTGCTGGACTGTTTAAAACCCAGCTTTTTTGATACATACTTCATTTCTGTGGCTAATTAACATTTGAGAACAGAAAGTAACTGTTCTCCCTATGGAGAAATGAAAGCCCACAAGATACCTCTGAGGTTTCTCAGAAAAGCCAAGGAAATCTGCATAGCTGTTCCTGACAGTCTAAATGAAAGGAAGAAAAAGGAAAGGGAAGGGGGGGGGGGAAGAAAGCACGTGAGAGAGAGGAAATGGGAAACCAGTTTGAATTACAATTAAAAAGAAGTTAGCACAGATGAAAAGAGAGTTTTAAAAAATGACTATCCTGTCATCCACTCACAGAAGAGACTTAAGAAAAAACTGCCTGTTTGCACAGTTGCCTGTTTGCAAGGCTTGATTAAAAAAAAGTATGAAAATACTTAATTTTCTATCAAAAATAAGGAGGAGTATAAATATGTCTCATTCAGCTCAGATGAACAAATTGGACCACCTAAAAATCTGGCAAAGCTCCCTAGCCAGAGGTATTTTCAGCAGACAGTTTCTGGTTTTGAACTCTGAGTTAAACAAGTGACAGGTCAGCAGCTTTCTAGCTTGCTAGGGAAAGTGAATCCTGGCTTTGGGATGAATTTTCAAAGGTCAACAAGGAGATATACTAGTTACAGAAAGCAGCCAAAGGACTAAAGGAGTTGTAATCTGTGCATTGTATTTTATTTTAACTGCTTGTTTCTAGTTAATGAGAGACATCCAAATGTTGTGCTACTGGGAGCTGCAGTTACATAAATAAAAAAATGGAGTACTGTGGCAAGTCGCAATTTGTAAAGCCTCACAAAAATCAGCTTTAGGAAATTCTAGAAACAAGGACAGACAAAGAAAAATAAAACTTTCACAAAGGCCTTAGCAGAAATAACAATAAACAAACATAATTCCATGTACAGAATATTAACAGGGAGCAGAAGATATTGTCTTGACACAAACAAAGCCTTCTTCAGGAAACTGCAAATCCGACCTTAGCATTACCTGAAGGATCATTCGGAAACAAGGGAAACAGAGCGGAGAGCAATTAAAATGACAGAGAAGCTGAACAGTCAGATTTAATACAAGCTGAGAACAAGGCCTAAGATACTGAAATAAAAATTAACAGGAACACCAAAATAAAATATTATTTTTCTTTTATCAGGGCTAGTCTTGGACCACTGCATGCATCAGGTAGGATCTAGGGTTTTGACACTTCAGGAGAGTAATTACACCATGGAGTGTATAATTCAGGAGTGTAATCATGATCTCAGAGTGTAGCTGCCAATGTTTTGTGTGTGTTTGGGTATTTTTCTTTTGCAGCTTTTCTTCTTCTGTGGCACAAAAAGTAAGAGAGACTTCTCAATGAATTCATTTGTATTCTGCTATGCAAATTACAGCATCTCACAACCTCATCAGCACTCACTTGCTTTTAGTGTTATCTTACTGTTTTGAAAACTTCACCTTAATGCTCTGTAAAGTGACGTATGCAGCTGAACAATCTCTTCTTTACCTACAGAAGTACTGAGCAGCCTACACAGGTAGGCATGATCTGGCTCCTTGGCCTCAGCTGTTAGCCGTTCTCAAGGATGTGATCCAGCTGACTGCTCAGTGTATCCTGAGCACCAGCTGCAGTCTGTGGGAAGCAGAATTACAAGCATTACGTCTCTGTAGTTGTGGGATCAGCTCTCTTAATAATAGAGACTGTTCTAATTGTAAGCTTAAACTAACAAAAACATCAGTGAACAAATGTTTCAACTTTTAATTGTATGTTTATATTGTGAGTTTGTGATCAAGGTACAAGCCTGGAAAGTCAAGAAACCTGGGTTGTACTCATGGCTTTGCTGTGATCTTGCCATGGGAGTTGGGGCATATCACTCACTTTATCTGCACATCAAGATTTTCAATTCTAAGATATAAAAAACCCATAATTTACCCCTCACACAGGTCGATCAAGATGCCTGTAAATCCATCTCAATGAAGATCACCAGGTACAGAAAGTATTGCCTTTATTAGTATGCATTTTGATTTATTAATGTATCCTGAGAGCAAGATAAAATGTATGTCTTATTTTCTTTTGAATAGAATTATATTTTTAATATGTTCAGATGTAGCAGTTTATTTTTTTCATAATGAACACTTCTAAAAGGTTTCATAAGATAGTTGGTTTACATGGAAGTAAAGGTAAAAACAGATCTTCTAGGGAATATAAGTCTATTTGGTAATCAGGAAAAACAAGAGAAACTTAAGAAATTAAGAGACAAAGGGATTTCTAGAGAGATAATTCAAAAGTTAGCTTTTGTGTGTATTTTTGATGATGTATGCTTAACTCATCTACTTAAGCATGTGGGAGAGAGTGTCCTTTTTGAAGCTTTTCTAGTTTAGCTCTTTAGCATGTGTCTGAAAATTCAAGTTTGCAATCTCCAGTAAAATTAGCTTAGTATTTTTAATAATTTTAAGGTTAATAAAAAAGCACAACCTTTTCTAACTATTTATGCTATTGCTATTGGTGGGGAAGAAGAATAATGTCAGGCTCTGTTTGAACGATATAAAGGCCATTAAAGTAATCAATGGTTTATTATCTTTTAAATGTGATGATCTTATCCAGCTCATTTCCTTCCACAAGCAGTCTATAAAACCAGCTAAAACTTTGAACTGCCTTTGCTGCTTGGACGTACCCGTAGAATGCAGGCCAGGACAAAAGATCTAGATGTGTAGTCTGTTGTAAATCAATTAATCAAAGTGCAATTGAATAGATACATTTTGATCTTCTAGGCTCTAAATCACTTGAATGACCAAAAGTACAGAAAATAATTATTGTATTCTATAGTAATAGCTTGTGTTCAAGCTAGTCAGTAGTCTGTAGCTTGCAGTATTGCCATGAAACCATTCCTTGTCCACTTCTGGGCATTTTGTTGGTACAGCATTGTTATTATCACCTAATACCCCCAGTAGGTGAGGTGCTTTTCAGAGCAAGCAGAGACCTGCAGGGTCCTAGAGGCACATTACCTAACTAGGATAAGTAATATTAGTGAATGCCAGAGTGGGGAAGAAGGAAGTGGAAGAGCAACAACTTAAATGAGAAAACTTTGTACTTGGGTTTCTAATGTGCTTTACCTTTTTTCTGCTTTTGCTGGGAGTACTATTTTCATCGTAGATAAAATACATTGGGGAGCATCCCCAACTCCCTCACTTTCCCAGCTCTCACTTTAAAACAGGGTGGGGTGAGGGAGACAAATCCTGTCCAGTGGATTTTTCTAGGGGAGAAAAGCAGAGGCTCCACAAAACCACCAGGGACTAGACCTGCAGCAGGACTTAACTGTGCCAGCGCTGAGCATTGTCACGTCTGCCTTCCTGGCACTTGGCTGCCCAGCCCCGAGTTACTCAGCCTGGGGCAAGGGCCAAGGGAAAGGGCCCAGCTGGTGTGCTTTGGATCAGCTGCCACATGCAAAGCCATGAGAGATGCTCCTGGTTTCTGGATCTCAGGAGAGCTCCGGAGTGAGTTATGTATGTGGCTATTTAACTGTCAAGAGTTAAACAACTCAGGTCTGTTTCTGGGTATGCCTAGGGGCTTTACTGATGAAAAGGAAGATAACCAGGATAATTAAGAGCCTCAAGAGTTAGGCAACAGCTTAATGAGGAAAGTTCAATAATTTAGATGTGGCTCCATACAGAAACATGCGGGTTTGACTTTTTTGTTTGTTTGTTTTGGATGATGAAGCTAACCTTAGGCACCCTTCTTAACTGCCCCTGTATTTTAGGTGAAAGGTAATGACTAGGAGGAAAAAGCCTGTGGAGTTGTAGTATCCATCCATGTATTTCTTGCTTCTGCAGGTATGCGGAAGCAGAATGGGACATGTGAGCTGAGCATGCTCTCTGGCCTAGCTGCCAAATGTAAAATGAGAAGGATGCAACCAATCAATCATAAACAATAGTAAATGATGTTTGTAAAACTGCATTAATGCTTGAGTCTGCCACAATGTTTGTGTTGGTTACTAAATTTTAAATCCACAGCCTGACTGCCAGTGGGACCAACCAAACATCATTATCTCTATCAGAAGGTTGTGTGAAGAAACAGGGGCACAAGAAGTGAGTCTAGTGAGAAACTGTGGGAGATGGACAAAAGGTTGTTTAAAGAAGAACGAGATTACCAAGGCTGGAGAATAACTCCCTACCTCCATACATTGCTGTGGAATGGGTTTGTGGTTTATTGCTGCTGAGTGGGAAGTACAGGAGATTTGACTTCCTGTGGTTGAGAAAGGTGATCATAATACAATTAAGTAGAGGGGCTTTTTGTCAAGCAAATGAAATGCTAGTTACCAAAGTACATTTGTAGCTATAGACACTAGCTACAATACTTTCTTTCGGGAAGCCACTGTCGCTTTGAGTGTCACCCTAGCTGAGCCAGAACCTGTCAAAGTCTTTTGGTCAGAGTGCCCCCAAATACTAAGATTTTAGAATCTATGTAAAAAGTAAGGGCCTGTCTCATCTCGTCACTATCACAGAGTACTGCTTGTTATAGTAACGATACTACTCAAAAGGGAAAGGGAGACAAAATCTGAAGACTGCTAAATATAGTCATACATGTTACTAACAATGACTTGAAATGCGCCTTTAATTGCAAATCTCGGTGCGTTAGTCATGTGCTCATTTAGTTAGAACTTGAAATAGGTATTTTAAGTTAGCTAAAACAGTGACATTTTACATATATATAAACACCTTCAGGAGGCTACTGCCTAATCACTGTATAGCAAGAACCCTCATCAAACACCTGCCTGAAATTTCTCCATAATGCAAAACCTGGAGTAGCTAGCAGTCTGCACCTGCAGAGCAGTGGTCTGGTTCAGCGGCCACATTTAGCGAGGCTGTTTACTTGAAACAATGGTGTATAATGTTTGTGGAAGTCATGTGACAAGAAGACCAGGATATTTGTCAGGTTCATGACATAGGTAATGCGTTAAGACAGATCAGTCTTGAGTTTAAACTTGGCTAAAATCTAAGCTAAGATCTCACTTCATCTTTACTGCTACTGCTGTCCTTCTGACGCCGCCGGACACTCATCTCTCAGGTGAATGGTTTTGTTTATAAGCTCAGCAATGTTGTTGTGAGTTTTGTGGGGTTTTTTTTCCTAACAAAATACAGAAAAGTAGTGTGTATAGGCATATCTAAATGCCAGTCATAGAAATGATAGTAGTGCAGCACAGAGCTACCAAGCTAGCTTTAAACTAGCTAACTTGGATAGCTTTGGAAGTTTATCTGTGCTCAGCAGAGGGTAATTTTACATTGTGGCTGCAGGGTAGCTGTACACAGCACACAAGATACAAGGTAGAGGAGGGGCAAAGAAGACTCAAATATATCTTCATTAACTGAGAAGTTCAATGTAACTTCGGATGACTTAACTTTCATTTTCTTTCTAGACTATACGATTTACAGCACTGATCATCTTAACCTGATGTGCTTACTCTTGTTCATTTTGACTGTTTTGATCATAGAAGAACAATGGTAGTTGGGACGTAGTATGAAAGCAATCTGGTCCAAAAGAATTGTAAGTGTGGCAGAAAGATTTACTGTACAAGAGAATGTACTAGATGTTATTAATACTCCATTATACAAAGTTCACTTGTTAAGAAGTGAATAGAGAAACAAGGCTACTACCCAGATTTTATTTTTCTACAAAGATCTAATAAGAATCATGATATTAGGGACAATAACTTATTATTCATCATAGCAATTTGTTAAAGTGCTATGAACTTAAGACATTTTGAGCAGGGCAAAGAACGGAAAATCTTAGCTAAGCGAAATAATGATCTCCTTTCATATAGCTTACTGTGTGAATATTTCTGTAACAATTAAAAAGCTTGTTGTTGTGAATTTAACCAGTATGCCGACCGGCTATGTATGATGGGATATCCAGGCCTCATATGAGTCATAAAAGAATCAACAGGCTGCTAGAAGCATAATCAGATGTGCATTAAAATAAAGAAGATTTCAAGCCTCTAGAAAGTAGTTTAAAAAGGAGAGTCCCACTGAGTTGATAGCAGGTGGGTAGGTAGAAAGCAGAGCTTGTTTTACTTGCTGTACAAATGAAAACTACTTACTAGAGATCTCCCATGCAAAGGAGTCCCTAATGTGAAAGAACGGCCGCCTTTGCTTGGTTTAACGCAGGCTTCCCCAAATAGCAGTGATTGGAATATATCTGCCTATCTCAGGCTCCACAGAGCACTGAGACAGCAGAATCCATGGAGGAGTGTACCCCGAAAAGCAAAAGTCTAGTTTTAAGGGTCTAGGATGCACGATGCAGTAATGAATTGAGCTTTATGCAATATTTCTGCATGATGCTACAAAATATTCATTACACTAATGGAAAGCACAGTGCTGACCCAGTTATGATATAGCCCAGCTATGGTTGAAAGTGAGGACTGGATGCAATCTCTGTACAGCTTTATATTGCATGGTGCATGTGTATCCTTGGTGTTCAATTTGAATTTCAGGTATGCCAGAATAACTGGAATACTTGTGACCTAGCCAAAGTGCTAGATCACCTGAAGACCTGGTTTCAGGGTTGGCAAATCGGCTCAGAGACAAGAAGAAAAATAGTTCTGAAAGCAGCAAGAGAGATGAAGACTGTTTTCCTCTGACCTTGTATGTCCTGACTGACTGACTTGAAGCATACTGTAGAAAGGCTATAACATTGGCTTAGTCTTTCTTGGACATCAAATAATCTATGTAAGATCCAGCAATTTTTGCGAGCTTTGGGTAAAGCTCTCAGTGTAGTTTGTGTATTTTTCTGTAACTAAGGATTTGCATCTCTTCCTAGTTAATAGATCTTCTGATGTCTTATCTGGGTTTTAAGCGTCTTCTCAGCCCTTCTTTCAGTGAAGGCATTAATAATCTCTCTTCTCTGACAAGCTGCCCGTTTTCACAGTAGGAATTTACAGTTTTTGAGGCTAGGACTGCATATTAAATCTGGCTGCAACTGATGAATATCTTCAAAAGTTTTCTGGGGGGCAAGGAAGGTGCGAATAGAATGTGCTGGCACGAGTTGAACTTTCTTTGAATTTTAGGCCTCTGTGTAGGAAGCCTATCGAAGACAGACACACTATAAAAACTGCCTGGGATAGATGTACGTTCAGAACACTGACACTTGCATTTCTAGAATTCTGGTACTTGGCTATAAGAACAGAGGCCAATCATTGCTTCTGACATCTTAATCTTGTTACTTGGTTTAATATCTCTAAAGGGATTTAACTTTGCAGAGTGTAGATGTGCATAACTCAGACACAGGCCTCTTGAAGATTATCTCAAATTGAAAAACTAAAACTTTTACATTTTTTAAACTCTCTGAAGGCCCATTTTAAGTATGGGGTGAGTCCTGCAAGTCAGTAAAGGTCTCCTGGGAGCTGTTCAGTTGTTTCTGAATTCAATATCTTGAAGAAGACTTAGATGAAACTGCTTTCTCAGGCAAAGTAAACTAGGAAGCTTTGCCAGGAGACCAATGTGAGATACAAAGGGGACACAGTGCTTATGTAAATAAGGATATATAAAGTAACTCCTGTGCAGCTAGGCTTGCTCTTTTTCTTTAATACCTATTTTTGGTTCCATAGATACACTAGCTATGCCAGACTAAACCTATCTGCCCTAAATCTTATTTTTCTGCACCTAATGGTTTCACAGGCTCGCTTTGCAATACTTCTTGTCCAGCATTCCTTGGTAACTGAAACTGCAACAGTACTGCTCTTCTCTAGCTCTCGGGCGCCCAGAGAAGACTTCAATCAAAGGATCGATCTTATAGCCCTCAAACATAAACACTTTTCTGATGAACCTAGAAGCAAGTGTAAGGATTTCAGGATTGCTCCTACATATAAATGACTTGGAAGCAATCCAATGTTTTCTTTCCCTCCCACAGTTCAGCAAAAGTAGTTGCCTAGACTGAGAATGCACAGTACCCATATGCTTTACTGTTTAAAAATATGAAGTCCTCAGCATGATGTAATACTGTGCTTGCTGTTTCTAAACTTGGTTGTTGATTTCTGTGCCAAAAGTCATACATGAATCCTGTAAACTCCAGCATTTGTTCCACCCTTTCTAGGTTTTTAAACTACTGATATGTTCACCCACAAGCAGGGGGAGTTGCAGTTCACTATGAACATTTTCAGCTAAGGGCAGTTAAATATCAGCAGTTGCTTCACATGCTGCACAAAATCTTTCCACCGGCAGTGCGAGGCATTTAATCTCCATATCACTTTTCTTTGATAAATACTCTAAAATCTTTACAAGCTTTCTTACTTACTATATTTTAAAGAATTCCTAACCTGTGATATGCATACAACTAGTCATACACAACCAACTTCCAAGTGGTATAAGATTCAGCATGAAACTGGAGATGTTTCTGCCAGTAGCAGTACCAGCTGCTATTGTTGCTGATAATGGTGCCTAGCAAAAAATACTTGGAAACTCCTTTCCCTCCAGCCTGTATGTAACCACAGATGTGGAATCTTTGGATAGAATTTTGAACTAGTGGTTAATTTAAATACTACAAAGGGCTTATGAACCTTGCTAAAATCTATTAATAATTTTACAAAGACAAGTGTTTTTCAAAAGCATTAGGGCTCTCCTGGTCTACCATAGCTTATCAACTCCAGTACTAGTTCTAATAATGGTACATGTAAATCTTGCCGTTACTTTAAATTCCTCTTGTAAAAAGAGGAACCATGCACTGTTAGTAACTTTTTGCTCTTCTATGATGTGTCCTGTTGATGCTTTTGGTAATATATTAAGCTACAAAGTATGATTTCCCAGTCAGTTTCATTTGTTAATAAGTAAGCTAATAAAATGAATATACATATTAAATGAAAACAGTAGTGTAGTAAGGTGATTCCTAACTATTTGTTATTTTCTTTTCCTATAAGATGTCTGCTTCATGTAAAGATCCCTCTGTTTTCCCTCACAAGTTAAAGTCACTGTAAAAGCAAGCCATCCCCTCCTCCATCCCAACTTTGCCTTCATCTTCAGTTTTCAGAACAGGCTAGAAAAACAAGAACTGCGAAGAAGCTACTTCTGTTGTTTTACACACTAAATTGCTCTGGAAACTCTGGCAAGCAAGTAGCATTTCACCTGATAAGAACTGACAGTGAGATGAAATAATTCACAGCAACTTCTACAAATGTTCGAAAGAGCACAAATATAGTTGACCCTCTTTAGAATTAGTAATACAGTTCACAATGAGAGCTAAAGAAGCCTACTTACAAACATCCTCTGTGGGCGTATATATGCTGCTACTCAATTATGAAAAAGATCTTGTAACTGCATATGTTTATACAGGCTTCACTTAAATATCTTAAACCCCAAAAACATTCATTTGAATTTTCTGTTAAAATAATGTCTTTTAAAAACTCAGGTTTGGATATCTGACACCTTAAAATGACTGCAGCTCTAGCAAAAGGCTTGCTTTAGCCAAATTTCTCCTAAAAAAAATTGTAAGACTCAAACTCTGGAGTCCAATGCACTAAGTTTTAATTCTTGCATTAACTCTGCTGATGAAATATCTCTATTTTGTTTATTTCTACAAGCTGACAACTCTGAATGCTCTGACTTGATTAAGTGTGTGGAATATTATTAAAAATGCACTATAATTAGCATGACATTGTAACTTTTCAGGCTGTTCACAAAACTACTGAAGTGAGATGAATCTAGTTGCCACTTCAGCAGTGATGGTTTTTGTCACTAGATGAGATAATGAATGTCAGTCAGCCAAAGACTGAATAAACCTGCACATAGCTGAAAAGTCCATGTAAGCACAAGAATTGAATCTGTATATATTTCTGCTGATCTGAACCTGCCTGTTCCAGACTGGTCATACCATTCTGGGAGCAAGATCAGTCAACAGAATAACCAGGATTTCAAGCACAGTTTGTGCTGTTGCAATCCTGAAGAGATATTATCGAGAACCTGTGACCTTGTTTGTGCCAGCTCTACTAGCATTTACAAGGGACTGACAAACTCTCTGATGTTACTTGCAAAATTCTAGGGGGTGGAAACTGGTATTTGATATCCTAATTCACTAGCAGTGAAATCCTTTCTCTGTTTCTTGTTATATTGCTACTATCTCTCTTTCAGCTTTAATTTTATATTCAAAAACATTTTTCCTGTGAAATGTAAATCTAAGTATACGTATGAGATAGTCTGCAATGTCTTGATATTCCAAACGATATTCCAAATTCTATAGAGCAGATTAGCAAGTTCTCAATTAATTAAGATTTACTTTACCTACCAAATCTGGTTTCAGTTTGTAGGTCAAAGGAAGGGAATAAAGCATGGAGTACAGGGTTGTTACCATGGAGGAGGTCCAAGACTGTCTAACCTCACGGCTTCTGGGAATGCGATCAAGGGTGAACTGGAAGAGAGCATGATAAGCTGAACTGTTATTTCTCTAAGAATGTTGTTGTTCTTCTATATGGTTATTGGGCCTGTCTGTGCCAACTTTGTGGGGGGTTTTTTGTTTTTTTTTTTTTTGTTTGTTTTTTTTTTGTAAATCTAGACTGGTAGTGTTTGGATACAAAATCTTTTCGTATGTGCCTTATTCGGTGTCATGTGTAGCAGTTCTGGCAAAACGGTACAACAAAATACCAGAACTATGCATCCATTTTTTTAATCTCTTCTACTGTTACTTTCAAGCATTCCTAACTTAATAAACAACCTAGCTACAGCAACTTCATTTGCAGTATGTTAACTTCGTGCTCCACCTAGTGGTTAGTGTGACACATTTCTAGGTTTGCTAAGACTTAATCCAAACAATATGACTCTCTTCTGTCTTTTCCCTGAAGAAAATAACAACTTTTCTCAATTAATGTCCAGTGCATACTACTAAAAATATAATGGCAAATATCACTATCCTTTAAATGACTGCTCAATGAATATTCAAAAGAATATGCAATATGCACATTCACAATGCAAAATATTTACACGAATAAACAGAAGAGAATATCTTATCACTAAAGAGAAAAAGTTAAAAAGTTTTCTGCGTTCTTTTCCTAGGGATTGATTTATACATAGGTATAAAAGGTATCAAATTAACAAAACATGGGTGTTTTCTTCTTGCCTCAGAACACAGTATGTGGTTAACAGCACTTAGGCTTCCTGCATTCTTCCCAGATAGTTTTACTTTAACCTAGAGGAATCACGTTGCTAAATCAGCAGGCAGTCCTGATGCCAATGAAATTTTTGACTCTTTAAATGAAAGACAAATACATTAGCTGCAATGCAGTGTTCAGTGATGTTGACACATTGTATAGATCTAGACAACGGTCACTAACTTCATATGGGACACCAGATCACTATTGCTCTTGCAGAACTCATCTTGGAAGTGGGAGACTCTGAATGTCATCACAAACACTGAAAATTCCCCAGTTATTTCAAATACACCATTTCTAATTGATATAGCTTAGTCCTGGCAATTTCTGACTGGAAAAGATGATGTTGCAATAGCTGCACATCAAAAATAAAGACTGTCTGAATAACAAAAGCTGGTGGCTTTCTTATATATGAAATGGAAAGAATTATTAAAAACATAGAAATGCAGAATATGAAGTTATTTTCTTGATTGAAACGATCTTGTTTCATTGCAATAAGCTTCTTTAATTATTGTGATACTGGCAGGCATTAACAGATGTTACAAACTACTTGTTTTATGTTTTATTTGCAGGTGTTGAAACTCTGCACTAGTCTGACAACAGTATATGGAAAAATAAACATGCCCCCTGCTCCCCATTCAACAGGAATCTGGTTATCACTACCTCTCTATTTCTTAGAGCTTTGGAAGAGATCAAGTGATAAAAAAAAAAGTGCCGTAAAGTAGAGTTTAGACCTTTGCAGTATCTTTTAATAAATAACTATCATTAAAGTGTCTATAGGAACTTAAAGTAGTTGTAGGGAATATTTTCCAAAGGTGTCATTTCTTGAATAAAACTCAGATTTACTTAGGTAAAAGTTTTTACATAGCTTGTTTTTTCACTAACTTACATTTTGCTCTACAAACATAAAATTCTTGAAGTTCATAAACTTACAGAAGAAGAAAAACTGGAATATTCTCCCAATAGGGAGCCTGAATGCTTTCAGTGTAGTGCAACACAATTTCTTGATTTGATATAGACAAGTTTTAAAGCATGGTAAGATAGAATAATTTTAACAGTGAAGTTACCTTTCAAAAAAAATTTTTTTGCATTCACCATGTTCCCTTAGGCAAAGAGCAAACAATATTAAATCCTGCAATAAATACGTATGATAAGGTAGTTTTAGGCAGATCAGGGCTCAGTGGAATTACACAGATGCACCCTCACTGTAAGCATGTAGCTAAACAATCTCTGCTTTAAAAAAAAAACAAAAAAAAACTGTATTCAATTTTTTTCATCATGGAAAACTGATTTCAGCAAAACTTTGCAGGGACTCCAAATAGTATCAAAGTAGAAATCTACTTGTAAGATGCAAATAGAGATCAAACTGATTTTATCTATATTATTCAAAAACATGCTTGAAACATTTCATGCCAATGTCTATCTCTTATGTTAGAACTTTGGCCCTCATATCACCCAGCTCTTGAACATGAAGCTGGGAAACAAAACCACATTTTTTGTTTGTTTGTTTAAAAGCCACTGCCAAATGCTTCTGCAATTTGCATCTCTCATCTAATGAGAGACTATTACTAAGCACCTCCTGCATCTTTTGATGGAAAACTGTATAGTATGTCTGACACTGGAGATAGACAAATTGATCTCCTATGGCCTCATATTTTTGTATTTACTTTTCATCCTCAGCAGAGTCAGAAGCCTTCTCATTACTTGAGCCAAATATTCCAAACTGGCAATTCAAAACTGGTTGACTGAGGTACTGCAATTTTAAAATCAGTGATGTGGTCCTTTGCCTAGTTAATGTTGTTTTGCAAGCATGCAAGGAGAAGCTGTGGAAACTTGCCACTGCTGTGCTTTATTATACTGTAATATGCTGAACTGAGCACACTACAGTCCTTCTAAAGGAATTGGGTTTATTTAGCCTCCTTTCAGGCTGAGGGGTAAAGTCTCCTTGCATGGTTTCTTTTATGAACCATAAAATGGAAAAGAATGTGTGGCTCGGTGAGCATTATGTAAAGGCTAGTTAATCTGGATACCCATCCCAGACGTGAGGATTTGACAAATGGAGGTATAAATTCCAGTGTAAGAACGCACGTTGAGTTCTTCAGTCAGCAAATCTAAGTTGTCCTTCTGCTGCTACACTTGGTCAACAGGAGTTGAAGCAAATTCATTACCCTGAGGGCAGAAGGTTCCCTGGATATCAGCTCTGGGGGAACCACGTAGAGTAACTGTGGTTACAGGTCAGGAGGACCTGCGAATTGGAGAAAGTTTCAGCTCCTCACAGGAGGAGCTTGGCTTGGTGGAACTACAAGATATTCTTTTCAGGAGACAGTAGGTAGAGGTGCAATACTTCATTTCTTGTAAGCAAGAGGTTCATTCTAGCTTCCTTTCCTTCTCCCTGAATTCTGCACATTTAGGACAGGGCTAAACCACAGATCAAGAAGAGAACTTGGTTATATATATATTTTTTTTTTACATGATAATTTGTTAAATGAGTACACAGATTTTCTCTTAGATCTTTATTATTGTAGTCTGTTGTCTGTCCAGCCTTTGACTCAACCTCACTATTCGGTTCTGGAGAAATCCACTTCCTTGACAAGAAGAATAAGGGCACAACACTGGGCTGTACTTTTCAGAGTTTTCCCATTCATTTATTCAAAGCTGCAAGAAGCCACTAATACACGATTTAAAAATATCTTATGCTCTGTAGCATCCCTTGTGCTAAAACATAGGGTAGTTGAAAGCACACTCCAAAAGTTAGCAAATATTGGAAGAACTTATCTTCCATTTTCGCTCTGAATATTTTTGCTAAGTGGTCAGTGTGCATTGGAAAAAAAGAATGGCCAAAGGAAAATGAGCATCTCTTATCTGGCTGCGTTCCTCTAACTTTTCACCTCCAACGAAAATGTAAGTACATGAGATCCTATTAGCAGTTGAAAGGGATAGGGAAGGGAAGTTGCTTAGCAAAACTAAGAGAACTAGATGAAAGCTCCACAATACTTTAATACTCAAAATATATATTTTAAATAAATTTAATAATTTAGGTTTGCACATTTTTCAGATGAGTGAATATGACTGGTTCTTTAAGTGAATGACCAATTACCAAACAAGATTTCTCTGAACAGCAGATACCTCCAACGTTAGTGACAGAAGATGAATTACTTTCCAATCACTCTTAATTAAACTTTCATCCTTAGCACACAATGAGATAAGAGACTGCCATGCTGAGTTTTAAACTGAGTCATCCTCACTTGATTCAGCAACTTGGAGTATGCAAGTAACTCTCACCTTTAAAGGTGAAAGTGGTGATAAACAAAGTTTTAAATGTCATTCCTAAGGAAGTCTGTTGCTTGCATTGGCAGCACTTGCTTTACATTAAAAGGGCCAATTCTGAAAATCATTAGTATTGAGTTCTACAGTCTTTAGTCCCAGTAGTGCTGCTGAAGGCAACAGAAATATCAGAGACATACCATATGAAATTGATACCATATAAATAATTCATTTACAGCATGTTGTACTACTTGCTCTAAAAGACTGAGATTTATGTAGTCACTACATTACTTTCCATTGTACAAGCTTATTCCAATTTCTAGATAAAACCATTATTCTACTAACTTCACTGGACATCAGATCACACTTTATATCAGCAGAGAGTCATATTGCTGTCTGTTAATCATACAGCAAATTAGCTCAAAGCAGGCAAAGGTCTGATGAAAAGATAATGGAATCTTTTCACAATCTTACATGATTTTTAGGAGTTTAGAAGACTGATTCAGCATTTGCTCAGGTCATCAACCAGAAAACTATCTGACACTAAGTGCTACTGTACATTTTTTAAACGTGTGTAATGAATGCTTAATTTTAAAAACAAAACAGTCTAGTAACACACAAAAAGAATACAACTTTAATTAAGGTTTTCTAAAGTTTTTCTTTAGATAGAACATTTTAGATACCACTTCTTTCAAAAATATACATATGTTACTGAAGGGAATGCTGAACTAGAAACACAAAAAACCCACTGCATTTCTGTCCCAGTATTTTTACAGTTACAAATAACACTTTATGACCAGCTAGTCTACAAAATTTAAAAAGAGATTTATTTTCAGTGTGCTTTTCTTGAGCAATAGGTAGCCTTCTAGGTATAATCACTTTTACTACAGTTATGTTTCCTCATTTCTTTAAAGGGATTAACATGTTTAACAGCAGGTAAAGACCATTTCAAAAGAAAGTAAGGAAAGTGACAGTGAAAACTGGAAGCAAGAATGGCATTTGACGCTATCTTAAAGTGTATTTATTTTGCATTTCCTGGGTGTCTAATACAGCATTAATCAACTGTGCTTATCTAGTCCACTTTCAGAAATGTAAAAAATAGCGTGTATAGAAAGGCAGCTTCAGCTGAATTTTAGTGAAAGTGATTATCAATAGCTAGAAAAATCAAATGATAGATGCTGATCTTAAAAATCCTTTTCAAGAATCACTTTCAAGGTACCTTGAATTACTATGTCCTGTTATGATCAGTTTATCTTACAAGAACACATTTAACAAGTTACCTGCGAATTGGAGAAAGTTTCAGCTCTTTTTTGTTCAAAAGAACGTATTTTAGCTTCACTCATCTTATCTGAGTCTGCGAGAATATAATGTCTAGGAGAGTACGACTCTGACAAACAACTAAGTAACCTCAGGATTTCTGTTGTGTGCCCACCTGTAAAAAAAACAAACAGGTAAACTACAGTTGGTATATGAAACATATTGTAATTCCAATTTCTTCAGCTGAATCAGTTACTTTTCCTTTTAAAACTTATTGGTACTAAAAGTGTCAGTCACGCTCTTCTGCGAGTAAAGGATTCAGCTAGAGGTTGTTTGAGATCGTTTAAGTAACATGAACACAATTCAACTCCCATGGAAGCTATACCAATAGAACTTTTTCAGTTTAATGGGCTTGAAACAGGTTCACGCAGAAGAGAAACATTTGTGTTTAATGTCCTGTACACAATGCAAAAATAATTGGGCAAAGAGTTATATTGTAGTCCATCTTCAAAAGCCATGACAGCATGGGGCAACTGTCAAAATGAAACTGAAGATCCTGTTCAGATCTGCACCTTGAAAGCATAACTCTCACAGAAACCACTTATCAGTCTTATGACATGAAGATCAGATTCAGGGACTGCACTTTCTCAAATCATAACACTGAAATCACGTAGGCAGCCATTTGACTCTGCTGCTAAGCCAATCTAAAAGCTGAATGCTGACAGAAGAAACAGTCCTGCCACAGCCAAATGCTTTAACTACTGCCCTTGAATGGGTGTCGACATTAACTGCAAGGTCACCTTGTTCAGGAAGCTAAATTGGCAGAGTACTGGAGAGACGGGGAGGTTGTTGTCCTTCTAGTTTTGGCGGGTGGTGTTAACTTTTTGTCAGTCTAGTTTCCTGAACAGGCTTGGCTTGGAGTTTTGTGAATGCCTGTGGCAGTGGCAGAGGGAAGGAGGAAGATCGTTGTGGCTAGGTGAAGCGGAGCGGGCTCACCTTCTATCTGTCAGGCTGGGTCAGCTCAGTGTCAAACTGCACCTTTAAGTATGTGCATAAGCATTTACTGGATCTGTTACTTTTCACTCTGCCACATGTTGCAAACCAAAATAGTAAACTAAATGTATTCCTACCATCTCTGGCTGTCCAGTTTCATTAGAAGTTTTCTAAGAGACTTTGCTATATAAGTTGAGTATTATTAGCTGGCAAAAAAACTGACAGACAAAGAGAGCTACACTGCTTGGATTAGGAACTAGAATTTGTCACCTTTCCACATATTTTCATATAGTATTTTTCAAATGTGTTTAGAGGGAATTTCTCATGAGCAATGGTTAGTTGGAGCTTCTACAAATTTTAATGCAATCTACTGAGCATTCACAGAAAATCAGGAGATTCCTATTTCAAAAAAGTTTCCAAGACTAAGTTTGAACATTATATGAATCTTAACTGACATAAGAATTACTTTATCTGGCAAACTTACAGGCTATGTATTTTTTAAGTACAAATTAAACTCCAAAGAACTGAAGAAAGCACACCTATTTCCAATCCTTTAAAAAACAAGTGAAGATGACCTGAGAAATTATAAACCTAATAGTCAAACTTAGATGGCAGAAAGACATGGAATTAATTATTAGTGTGCAAAAACTACAGGGATACTGAGGTGATGAAATCAAAGCTTGACTGGGATTTGTCAATGGCAAATTTTCAAGGTAATCTAATTTATCTGACAAAATAATTTCCCAGCAAGTTTGGGAAGGTAATGAGGAGCAGCAGATGTGACATACCTTGACAACAGTAAGACTTCCGACAGACCTAAGTGACGGTCTCCTAAGGAAACTACAGAAATGTGATTTAGACAAAATTATTTAAAAATGTGATGTATGTAACGGATCATCAATAATTTAGTGTCGGAAAAAGATCAAGTAGCTGCAAAGGTTTGTCCTTCTTAAGTTACAGTCAATATATTCGTTAATGAATGAAACTCGCGGGCAGCCTGAAGGATCAGAAACCAAAGTGTCAGTTATAAATATGGACAAAAATGCCCCAAATAAAGACGCAGAAAATTAATGAGTCTTCGTGAAAAATACACTAAGGACTAAAAAACCAAAACCAGGCGGCCTCGGCGGGACGCGGCGCCGCGGGGAGCCGCGCTTGCCCTGGCGCGCTCCCGACGCCGGCCTCGGCGGGGCGCGGCGGCGCTCCCCCGGGACGGACCGCCGCGGGCACCGGCACCGGCACCGCGGCACGGCGGCGGCTGTCTGCGCCCGGCCTGCCCTCGGGCCCTCCCGAGACTACAACTCCCGGCAGGCACCGGGGCAGCGCGCACGAACTCCGCCGTCCTCGCCCCGCGCTGCCTGCCGGGAGCGGTAGTTCCTGGGCCAGCGGCGGAGAGCGAGCTGCACGGAGCCGTGCCGTTGGGCGCACTCCCGCCACCTCCTACTTACCGGAGCCGGCCACCACCAGGAGGCTGAGGGGAGGCGTCCGCCGGCCGCGGCGTCGCCTCGCTAGGAGAGCCGAGGGGACGAGCAGTAAGGGGAGGAGAAGGGCGGCGGCGCCCAGCCACGAGAGTAGGGGCCCCATGGTGCGGCCGCAGAGCCGCCCGGCGGCCCCGCGCGGAAAGGGGCGGTAGCGCCTCCCGGCTGACGGCAGCCGGCGTGGCTCAAACCTCCCCGCTTCTCCGCGCGCTGCCGCAGCGCCGCTGAGTGTTCACACGTTCGCAGCGGCGACACCTGAAAGCTGCCGCGGCGCCGGGGGAGCAGTCTGCACCGGGTCGGGCTCCGCGGTGCAGCGGGCCAGGCCAGGTTAGCGACATGAGCCCGCGGGGCGCGCGCTAGCGCTCGGCTCGCGTGCGGGCGCCGCTCAGGCGGCCGTTGGGGCCGTTGCCGCCGGCGCGCGTGGCCCTTGGGGCCGTTGCCGCCCGCCCGCGGCCGTTGGCGGGGAGGGAGGCGTGTCGCTTGCGGCCGTGCCGGTGCTGGCAGGCTAAGTAAGGGTGCACGGGGGGGTCTTCGGATGTGAGGGTTATATATGGTAGCAATAAAGGCCAATAAAATGTTTCTTAAATTTAAAAAGGGCGGGGTTGTGTTCCCATAAATGTTTTATAAGTGTTTTGATTTATTGATGAGAACAGCAGAAATTGGCATCTGCTTTCACTGCTACAACTACTAATCAGCTGAGTTCCTGGAGCTGCAGAGCATTTCGGTGCAGAGCATTTCGGTGTCAGAGCTTGGCCACGTGGGTAAATACATGCCAGTGCTTTCATGGTGTTGCATGCTGATACAGTCCTCTGTGTCCCAAGCCTGCCTCTTCTGCATGTGTGTTGCAGTCAGCTGAAAGGAGTTTTAACTGCATTAGTTAATTTACAAATTGAGAAGTACATATTGAAGAAATACTCATGTGATTCCACTGACACATACAGATTCCTGCAGGAATTTGCAAGCGTATTCAGATGTAATCTTTATTCAGGTATGTATGCATACATGGATTTATTGTTTTTTACATAACTGCAATAATGCATAAAATTAAGTATATTAATGTTTTGCTACCTCTCCTGGTTCTTGTTTTTATTTGTTCTAATGCTTCAGCTTTTTATTTCAGTAAGAAATATGGACCAACAGATCAGCATGTTTTTCATCTCTGTCAGCATCCAATCTTTGTTGGGGAGATCGTGATGATTCAGCCATTGGACTAATCTCAGATGTGCATTTGCTAAAGAGAGTAAGAGATAACATTTTATGATTTGGAAAGAGTAAACTTCAGCAAAGTTTCTTCATCACTGTGCTTAAATTATATGCCAGGGAGCCAGGCTCTCCTACCTGCCTAGGAATTGGGATCTAATACTCGAGAAATTCTAGGCGTGGTTTAACACCATTGCTTATGGGGTGGCTTGTCAAGCGTGTGAAAGATGGCTGCTAAGCGTTTTCACCTCAAGTGCACAAACACAATAGAGCAAACCCACTGGAATTCTGCATCTGCCTGTTAGCTGGTTTCTCTGGCTGTTTTTTCTTTCTGCTGTTCATTCTGAAGAGGTTGGACTTGCATCCGTATCAGCCTTGGAAGCTGAAGCTTCCTCATTTTTAATGAAAACTCACCCCAGGCATGGGTTCTAGTAATTACTGCACAACTTACAAATAAAGAGTATACTTTCTAGCTATCACTTGCCATCTTAGGAGCTGAAATAAAGTGAATATTTCTGGTTCTTGCTTCACAGTTTTGCAGATCACATTTCATCCTTGTGTACATCAGTGCAACTTGTAATTTTGCAGTTTTCTTAGGCAGAGACTATTAAAAATAGTGTTAACATAGCAAGGTCTCCCACCCAAATAAGTAACCTGTTTGCAGAAAGCCTCACAAAAAATGTCACCCTCCTTAATAATTATTCACATTTGGAAACAAACAGACTTTAATAGTTCTGTTGATGACGATCAAAAATTCAAAGCTTAATTAGCTACATAAAACTAATAATCAGGGACAATAGAGATGCAGGTCCCTAAATGAAACAAGAAAGAAGAAAAAAGCACCGCAGTCTTTTTTCAAAGAATAAATCCAATATGAATTTGTAAAAAAGTCAATAAGTTCTATAGGCCATTAAAATACTAATTTTGTCTGTGGTGAAGGTACAAGAGGAAACACACTTCTTAAGTGAAAATAATGTCCCTGATTTAAAATGCATCCCAGCTTACCAGAAGGAGTATAGATAACAGTTGTTTTAAGGATTTTTTTTCTGAAGCATTTTAATATCTTGCTTGTTCCTACCACAAGAAGTATTAAGGAGACGCTTTTTATTAACTATTTTATTCAGAGAAACAATCCTGGAATCTCAACAGCTGTGAGTGATAAAAAATAAATTTAACTTATTTTCTCCTTTTCACACTATTTATTCTGTATGTACATCCCCCTTTTAGATAGATCTCTTCTGTAACACTACTTGATGAAATTCATTAAAAACTGTGATTTAAATCCAGTAGGGTTGGAAGGGTGTTTTGGTTTTGTTTTGTTTTTGTTTTTTGGGTTTTTTTTGCTAGGACAAGTTATTAAAAACAAGAGTAAAAGTTAGAGTGATGCATACAGGGAAATACCTGCTCTTTGGACTAGAAACTGAGGATCTGACAGTTCTTTGGACTCAAAGCAAAGATTTTGACTTTGAAAAAGTCTAGGAAGTTAACCAGTAAGTTTGTCTCATAAACTTGCACACCAAGTGCTGGCAGTCTTACTCATTTGGAATTTTGCTTGAGCAAGGAATGTAGCTTTCAAGTAATATCTACAGCAGCTTGAGGGAAGAGTCAGTTCAGTGAGGCTGCTTAAAATAAGCATTTAAAGATTGAAGTGATAATCTGCAACCTAACTGCAGCAAAGCTTTACATATATATATATTATTTTTTATTCTTTTATTTTTTTGAAAATGGAGTAAGGTACATGCAGATCCCGTCTTCAATAAAAGACTTTTAATCACATCTTTTCTCAGTAGGATGAAGGTGTATTTGTTTCTTCATCTTGGCAACTCACTGCATACTTGATGCACACAGTCTTCTAGATCAGGGAGATTTCAAACCAAGAACTGCAAGAGTTATGTAGCTGCAATGAATGAAGCAAGTAGGTTGCTCCCTATTCATTCAACTTTATTGCATGCTCAGTGGTGGATTTCCATCTGTCAGCTCCTTTGATAATACTTCGTCTCAGGCTCAGACATGAATGTGAAAGTGTTTATCAAAAAATAGCAAGTCTCCCAAAGTCGAGTACATCATGGTCTCATTAGTTAAATACCGTGAATTATGTTAAGTGTGGGACTTGTATAAGGAAGACAGTGGCTAGGGCTGGATACTTTTCTTTAGCTTGTAAAATTAATAATATTGAAAATGAACATGTAATCTGTTTGTTCTAATAGTGTGTGAGAGGAAGCAGTGCATTTACCCTGAAAAGTCATTTGACATAAAGTGACATAAGTGCAGTAATTAAAAGGGCTGTCTCTGACATCTCTGCTACTGATGCAGTATGTTAGCTTTGAACTTCTTTAATGAGTAAACAACTCTTGTTTTAAATACTTGAGCACTGCTGTTCAAAAAGAAACTTTGAAACTCTTGAATAGGAAGAAACAGGCTCTTACAAAATAGTATAGTTTTGTTTTTATTTACCACTTGCGAGACAATGTTGCTGAAGAAAAACCTACTGTTGTTCTTTTGATACGTGAATATTCTCTGAAGAGGCTTACTGGTACGTCCAGTGCATGTCTACTTTGAAAATTATGATGGCGAGTATTAAATTGAACTGAGGAAAGTTTGATTTCTTTGTAGTGTAATTTCATTTTCTTTTGTCTCTAACAGGAAAGGCTGCAATTAGAATATAAACAAAAGTATTTTTTCCCTTCTAGGAACAAGGAATGAATTGTAGACAGCTTTGACTATCCGATGGTCCTTCACTCTCTGACATTCCAGATAGTTTTTTGTATTTTTGAGTGGTCTAACTTCAACTGTCAAACAAGACAGTCTTTCCATGCGACCAAAATATAAGTTATATTCATGATTTCCTAATTGGTATTTTGAATAATTATTTTTTATTTTTCTTATAATTATGAATTCTAAAAATAGACATATGAATGAGCATGACTAATATAGATTAATCTATATGAGTGAGCGAGATTAATATAGAAGTTACTCTTTACAGCAGAATACTTGTGGTGTTCAGATAATGTTTGCTTTTGATGGCTTCCTAGATGATTAACTATTTTTAAACTCTGGATTCATTTGGTTAGGGCTTGTCAACCTGGGATGTTTCTTCCAAAATAAGCTAAGCCAACAAACTAGCTACCTTGGACAAAGCGTCCATGTAAATACTCCTATGGTGTAATTTTGTAGTAAAATTTCTCAGATTAGAAGGTTTGTTTAAGAAATTCCTGCTGACCCCAAGACACTTGCCCCCCCCCTCCCCCCGTGCTTTTTGAAGTTGGTGCTGTTGTTTTGTTAAGTTAGGTCATTTTGTGTTGTTTGGCTTAGAGTGCAGCTCCACAAACAGTTGCATCAGCACAACTGAGGGCTAAACTAGCAAAATGGTAGGAGGAGTTGGAGGAGGAAATGGGCAGGAACCTCTTAGGTTTTGCTGCAGGAGAAATTTTAATGTGGAACAATTTATCACATCCTTAGTCATGTTTTAAATGTATTTAAATATTCTTAGTTTCTGCAAGATAATTAAGTATGAGAAGTGATTTGAAAAACAAGATGTGTTACATCAGTAAACTTGAATTCTGCAGAAAATGAATCCTCTAGGTTTATGTGCTTCCGGTGTTTCTAGAAGCATAAAGAAAGCGATACTATATTTTTGAACAGAGAAAACCTGGACAGTTCTGACTGGGTTTCTGATGATTTTTCCTTAATATTAGAGATTCAAGTTGCATCTGCAAGAATCTAGAATAATCACATCATAAGTGTGAAAGTTCTGCAGTTGAGAAGGAAAGGGATTTTTAATTAACTCAGTGGACTAGGCCATTCTGGACCAGCTGGGGACTAGCTGGAGAAGGCAGCTGAAGCTACGGGCTGATCTCACTTGATGACAGAATTAGGACATGTTAGAGGCAGTCTATGGAAAGATTTGTCCCTTGTAGCAGCAATTACTTTGGGCTAAGTACAGTTTTTGTCTTGTGAGTCGAAAACTTACAGAAGATGCTCTCATTACAATTACAGATATGTAATATTAGAAGTCCTGATTTGTATCTGTAATATTTATGTTACCATTATAGTTAGTGCTGTATTTCCTGGTATAATGGTACTTCTCATAATGGTACTTCTCATATGCATTTAAGCTGTCTCTGGTATTTCTTTAGACATCATGATGCAGCTTTTGCAAATGCATAGACTTTGGTTGCCCTAAATAACCAAAAATCTGGAACCAAATGCCCCAAATAATAGTTTTTGTTATCTATTAAAACTGAATTCTTTCTCCTATTCACATTTGCCATTCTTTCTACTGTAATTCCCAGTGGCGTGCTTTGCTGTCTAACTGTCATAAATGGGAGACAACAAAGTGGTTTTTAGTCTACACCAACAAATAAAATATTCTTTCCTGCTACCCTTTAAGGATTTCCTGCTCTCTGGCTATGATAAGTTCTCTGTATATGTCTCTGGAAATGGAGGAGGAGGGAGGAGATTGTTTTTAGAAATTCGTTTGAGTCTAAATACCACATACCAACTTAGAATCAACATAGCAATTTGTAGGGGAAAAGTCATTCCCTAATAGATGTGAACCAAATAACTATCACGTCTTTCTTTGACATACTACATCTGACACCATGGCTAGAGAGCTGGCGCGTGTTGCTTTGATGACACATGTTTGGTGACAGTTTGGAGGAATTTTGAATGTGGTTTTATGAAGCAAGAACATTTGTAGCAGACAGCACCAAAATTACAGATTGCAGCTTGCACTAATTACTGGGTAGCACGTTTAGGGAACAGTCCCAGTAACATAATATAAACCAATGTTCTTTTATGTACTCAAAAAGCCAGGAGAAAGAGACTATTGTTTCACATCTTAGGAGTACTGAGCATCCTGGAGGTCACTGGGGTCCACTGACCACTTGGCCTGTAAAAATAAGGCTTTTTAAAATATTTCTAAAAATAGATTTGGAGTCTGACTTTACCATCCTGGAAATAAATCTTCAAATTTGTTTGTAATATAAAATGAAATTTTCAGGTTACTTGGGGGCTAGGGTGTAGGGCTCTCTACAGATTTGCTGCTTCTGCAAGATCTCTTCAAGACTGGGGATTTCCTGAGCCTTCCATGGATCTGTAAAGGAGGACATGGGGAAATGCACATTTGTTTAGACAGCCTTGCCTGGATTCCTGCCGCCAAGAGGAGACTGGCCATTGCAGATGCTGCTCACGCAGAGAGACAGCCTGATCCCTTTTATCAGCTTCTGTCAGCATGTATCTCTTCCACTACTAGACTCAAAGTTTGCTAGTTGGTAGGCTGCTACTGGCATCACAGGTCTTTTTCTAGATTTCATTTCTCAGCCCTTCTGTCTTTTAGGCTTGAGAAAAGGGCCCCTTACCCTTCTGTGATCTCTCCATCTTCTGCTGATGAGGATACAGAGTGCCCCAGAACTGATACCCAGCCTCCACAGGAAAGACAGCTTCCTGAGTCAAAAGTGAGAACAGCTTTCAGAGCTGCTTATATTTGTAAAGGTCTAAGGCAGAGTTAGTGAAATATCGGAGTTGCAAAGAACTGATCACATTAAACGGAAGAGGTGATGTGCTCTAGTTTTGCTCCATACTATCTTTCATTTTCTCTTTTCTTCTTCCCTTTTTCCTTGTGGCTTTCCTTTTCCCTATGCAGATGTATTTAAAAATATGCCATTTATTGACTATTGTTTTGGGACTGTTGCCAGATATGGCTGTAGATCTGGGGATTTGTCCAAATCCTGTTAAAGTCAATCGAATGTAATGACTCCACTGACTCTCAATGGAAATAAATTGAGTTACTTGTAGAATCTGCAAGGGCTGACTGAGTAATCTCAGTATTTTAATATCTGTATGGTTGTATATAATTCTTTTGAGACAAAATACTGAAATTTTGAAATCTGAAAATCCTTCTCTTGCTTTTATCTGTCTTGTTAAAAATATATAAGATGCTGTCACAGCAAACTATGATAACAAAAAGCCCTCCCAGTTAAGAGTCCACATAAAGCTAAAATAACTTGCCCTTCTGCACTTCTACATTTTAAGTCTTTAATTATGTGATCACATATAATTTAAAAATAGATACCCCTCATTTACATTTTTTCATCAGCCACAGATGATGTGTAACATTGTCTGTATGCTTGACAGTACAAGAAGAGAATGTCCTTTCCTGCATTACGAATAAAATGAATGCTAGGAAATTATACACCCGTTGCATGAGATATTGTGGACTTCATGCATTGTTAAGGTGTCAAGACAGTTGCATGACTCCTGTTTTGAAATAAACAGTGATAATAAGAATTGCTTAGAGTTAAGTTACAGTATTAATTATTTTGCTGACTGGTGGTACATTACTGAAAGGAATAAAATATTTTGCACAGGGAAACACTCATGAGATTGCATACTAGCTTCTGATTTACTAATGCTTGACCAAAGACAAATAATAGGAATACTTTACAAATAGGGTTCTTGCACAAGATTTCATATTCTTTTAGGGTACTTCGAAGACAAACTATGTTATCTTTTTGACTTTACTTTTTTGTTTGAGAACTAATACAATTGTAAACACAAATAGTTCTTAAGCAGGAAACAGTCAAACCAAGAAACTGTGTAAGTCTCAATTTTTACATCTGATTGAGAAACTGTAAGATGAACTACAATTGTCTTTAAAGGACGCTGTCCACAGAAAGAAAAACAATTTGCTCAAAAGGAAAATGAAGAGTTTTTAGACTGAACTTGTTACCTTCTCCCTTTGTTCTCCATTTTGGTAGTTAAGAATCAGATCATGAGAAGCTGTGATCCCTGTAACTTCCGCTGTGGCTTATGAGGTGATAAAGTGCTTTGTTCTTTCTCAGATTATTTTTATTGTTATAACATGCAGGGATTCTTTGGGTGAGGCATTATCCAAAAGTAAGATGAAAGGCAGTCTCTGTTTTAAGGAAATTTATTGAAAGATGTATTTTTTGAAAGAAAGATTAATTGTACAAGGTGCAGAGTGTTGCCTGCTCCAGCATGTGGCTTCCTATATTTCTCCCCAGGCAAACCTGACAAATATGAGTTCATTGCCTAGATGGCACGTATGCATTATCATCAAATTCACTGAATTTTGAACATCATGGACTTGCTGCTTAGTAAGTCTAACGCATCCAGTGAGTCTGACATGTCCAGTTTGACACTCGGAGCATGCGCATGGAGTCCAGACTGTACTTCTGTGCACTGCAGAACGTAGCGTGTGGATAATTGGGCAAGAACAACTTGGCCATGCCTAGGTCCGCGTATGTGCACGGACTGTTATCCAGGATGTCTTCAATCTTAAAATCCCATGTAAGTGGGGAAATTCTTCTTTCCACAGGGGTATAATCTCCATTTAGGAAAAGGAGGACCTCTTGAGAGAAATTCCAGATGTGTAATATCCATAATTCAGTAAATCACATGAATGTGTGTTGACAGTAGGTTCTTTAAGCAGTCCCTGTAGAAATATTGTTTGTGTATACATACAAGAAAATAAGAGTAAATGTGCAGCACTGGAAAGAAATCAGGATGTTGTATGTTAGTGCATATTAAGTAGCAGGAGAATTACATTGTGTACAATGTCACAGTATATATGTTGTATTTCATAAAGAGATAATTCAAACCCATTTATAATGTTTGCATAATCTGATACATTTTTATTGCTGAAACTCTTTCACCTTAGCATTTTTCTCATATATATTAGATCTACAGTTAGGATTATTTTTGTTTTTCTTATTTTCTTTTAAATTATCTTTTGGTTTTATATTTAATTCTTTTCTAATATTTACAAATATTTCAGCAAGTGAATAGAGGGAGTGTTGCTTGTTAGCAAAATATATACAGTGCTGAACAGTGTAAATGAAAACCTAAAAAATGCCCCACTTGTCTGATAGGCAACCTTTAGTTCTATGTTTTAGCACTCATGTATTTTAAAGTACTGTTTCTTCTTTTACTTCTTTCTTATCAGGACTGCTGTTCAAGGTCTTAGGCGTGCAAATTACAGCACAGAGCTTGATTGCCTGCATATGGCTAAAGCTGCATAGAGGCACATGTATGAAATAATGTGCAGAGCAAGGCTTTAGAGATGGGGAAAATCACTAGACATGCTGATGTAAGTAGAAGCAAAGACTTAAACCCTAAGCAAGAAGCTAGGAGAGTTTCAATACAAAATTTTTAAACAAACTACAGTACTAACAAGCAGCACTGTAAAAACAGTGTCTTTGGTAGAAGACATTATGAGCACTAAAATAAAGGCATATAGTACATTCTGGGGCCCCAGAGCCAATTAAGTTCAGATGTGAAGTATGCTTCCTTCTGAAAGAATGCATTATACAGCTTTAGTATCTATCCCAAAACATGAGATAAAAAGATTCTAGTATTTAAAAGAAATACCAATTTAAAAACCATGTTGTTCTCTGGAAAAAATATATATAGTTATTACAAATATTATTGATTACTGTAGTTGAGAAATATTTGGAAAACAGTTCCTAATTTTCTTTTTCAGAGTTTTTTTCTGTATGGATTTGAACAGCATTTAGACTTACATAGTGTGAGTGTGCACTCAGTTTCATTGTTTTCCCTGTGCTGCTAAGCGATTTTCTGTCCTTTTTTCAGTACTTTCACACATCAACAGAGGAAGAAAAGATCACAAAAATAATAGACAAATTTTTGTAAATCTTAAAAATTGACAGAGATACTCGAAACAATTCTCTGAAGAAATTACTTAACCTTTTTAGGTTAATATATCAGACATTAGAATATCTTAATAAGCCATTCTTTCTGCACTGTGATGCATTCTGAAAGAGGCATAGTGAAGTCCTGTGCAGCTGCTAAGGCATGTGCCAAAGTTTAGACTGATCTAAGCGAGGCTTAGAAGCTATTTTTAGCATACAGATGAGTGATACTATCCCAAGTGTGCATTCTGTCTTTTAACCTGATGTGCTGCTTCTGAAAATGTGATGCTATCATGTAAAACAAAATACCTACTATCAACAAGCACTGTTTTGTTCTCTGCTTATAATATGCTAATTTTAATTAGCAGCCTGAATATTAAAAAAGGCATTGCTTTCTGACCTTTGCATGCTGAATAGTTGGGAAATAATTTGTTTGTTTTTAGTACTGCTTGGCACCAATTTCATGCTTTTCAATTGTATGCCATTACAAAGTACATCATCTTTCATTTTCTGCTGTTCTGACATCATCAAATTCTAGTCAGAACCCCATTCTCATGTCCTTGTTGCTAAGAGCCTTGACTATCACAACGCAAAAGGGAGTATGTGCACAAGAAGAAAAGAATCTTGTATTATTTCAAGCTTCCTCCTGCTGTTTTTGGTGTGCTCTATCTCACAGATTTGGGAACTGAGAACTCACATTAATCTCGGAGCTCTCTGGCTTAAGCCTTTGGGAATGGAGTGCTTTCTAGACCTTCAGTTTGCTGGTCCCAAAGATGCACCCAGGTGCAGCATTGTTTACTAAAGGGCAGGTGACACATTTAACACAGCTGCATTGCTGCCTCCATTATAGTGCTTTGTGTGGGCACATCTGAGCAAAGAAAATGCATGGAGGACTGTGAGGTGGACAATGAAGGAAGCCAGGTGAGGATAACTGTGAGGAAGAAAATGCAACAGAAAAGGAAAAAGCACTGAGACTAGAGGATAAAGTAGGAAAAGGAAAAGAGGAGATGGAATGATGCGGGGGGAGGGGGAGAGATGGCATTTTTGATAATTCTGTGGATCATATTCAGCGCATCTGTCTTAATGCAATTTGATGTTTTGTCATAATGCCGACATGGTGTGTCAGTGTAGCACTTTGTAGTGCAGCATGATAAACTTAAAATGTGCTGTTTTACAGGTCCTCAATAGCTTCTGGACCGTTATAATCAAGACAATAATACCAATAGGGTAATGCCGCAGGTGAGGTGTAACTAGATGAAAAAGCGTGTGATGAGAGATAAATGGAGAAGAGAAGACAGAAAAATTGGAAGAAAACTGAAGAAGGGAGGCGGAGAGGAAAAGGTTAGTGCCCAGACAGCTTTCCAGAAACAAAGCTTTCTTCAGTTACTGGGAGTAAGTACTACTGTCAGAAATGCTGTTCCAAATGGGGAGGTGACAGGAGCCAGGAAAGCTAAACTAACTGATCTAAGATGAAAAAGGGCAGGTGTGATTGGAAGAAGTAAACTAGAGTAGGGGAAAATGAAGGTATTGTTTAGTACAATGCTACATATAAATGTGACAGGATATGATACAGTGACCTATGCTGAAAAAGTAAGATTCACATTCTGTAGGAATCTGAGTAGATATAACCCAGTATGCATCAACACACAAAACATGTCTGCTATTTGGAAAATGAAGATTACACTTTTTTTTTTTCCAGAGGGACATACAGCTCAGCAACTATTAAATGGGTACATGCAAAGTATTTAAAAAAACATGCAGTTATAGCCAGTTTTATTCTACAAGAATTTGTGGGGAGGGAGGAGGATTTATTTTTTAACTGGAATCTTTTTTTCCTTTTGCTTTCCTCTTCCATTCACCATTTCCCTGATAATTTTTTTTTAGCTTCTTTGGCCAACGCAAAATTCACATCCTTTCTTTTCAGTCTCTTCTGTCTTGTGTCATCTGAATTAAACACCATAATATTAGCTGCTACAGTTACTGTCATTGGACTTCATGGGTGGCCTGAGCAATTTTTGGAGAATGGAGCTGGTTCTTTTCTCACTCAGACTAGTGTAACTCTGTTGGCTTTGATGGAATTGCTCATGATTCACAATATTGTGAAAGGAGAATTGTGCTTGCTCTTTTATATGTTCTTTCATCTCCCTGATGTTTCCGCATACATGTATAATGGATTTTCTGGGAATTATCTCCTTCTGCTGACAGGTAGACCTAGGAACTTCATAAGATGGAAACAAATTTAAGCACTTTTTAGGTCACTGAGTTCAATCCATTGCTGTCACATCGTGATGTTATATAATTTCTTTCATAAACTGATCAGGCTGTGCTTTAAACATTTATTAAGATCCTCTCGCTATTACAATTGGTAACCGCAGACAGAAGGTTTAGTTATGTCCTGTTTAAATTCAAACCAACAACTGAAATAATTTTCAAATGCTCCAAAAAGTATTTTGTTTTCTTACATATGCTTCACTTTTCAGTACAGTGGCCTTGATAAAGACTTCATTCTTGAGAGAGATTGGGTCAGCTCAGAGAAAGCCTGGTTTCAAAATAACAGGCATGCTTAGAAAATAAGTGCTGTGAGGGTACCATGCAGTTTTTTATTCATGGTGACATCTATCTCACCGATTTTAGTGGGAGTTACAAGCAATCATCTGAAACTAAATTTGATTTTCCATACCTGAAGTACCACACTGAAAGTCAATTACCTAGGCAGAAGGATATGGAACAGGTGTGTACAACTCAGCTAAGGATGGATTACTGCAGATTTCGACTTAGAAATGTTGGACTACCTTCTGTTTACCACCGCAACTTAGCAGACTCGTTCCTTTTACAGTCAGATTTGTCCCGCTCTTACAAAAGTCCTGGGCCTAATAGGTATGAAGCTGAAAATATATCCAAGAAACAGCTTCCTTGTAATTAAAGCACAGATGAATGGCAGAGCCCATTTTTTCTCTTATAGTAGTGTGAAATAGAGGTGATTTGACTGAAGCCAAAAGAATTATGCTCTTATCTGCGTATGCTACTGTGATACCTTCATCTTCTGCATAGCTGCCCCTCCATAAACATGGAATATAACTCTTATTTTTGCACCTTGTTCCCAAATCTCTGCTCTACACCTGACCATACCAACCCCACTGCCCTTACTTCCCTTCCCTGCAGAAGCTTGGCTCAGAAGTTGCATTTGGGACTAGGGAACTCCTTAGCAGTTACCATTTTTCAGCGGCAGCTTTGGTTTGCAGCAGCTGGAAGATGGTGGCTGCAAATCACAAGGCATGGGAGTAAGGAAAAGGTGTGCGGGTGGTGAAAGCCAACCAGCTACTCCAGACTGCAGCAACCAATTGGCTGTGTCACTGCCTTGATGTTGTTTATCTCACCCTTTGGCTACTGTGTTTCTGAAATATCTGATGCAGAAATGGGTGCACAGGTTGCATAATGCAAGTACAGTAAGCCTAATACTTTTAGCACTTGGGACTAACTGGAAATGCAGAGTAACTATGTAGTAAGTTTATGCAACACTTCATAATAGTACTCTCCTGGTTTTGCACAGTAAATATGACACTTCCTGGTAGTGTTGGAATTGCTTTGCACATGCAGCATAGGCTTAGTGTGTTTGCTCTGTGGACCTGTTCAGGATTACTGGACATAGGACATCCAGGTTGAGGCTGCTGCGCGTATGCGGTAGCATCCAAACTGACAAGATTACCAGGTACCAACAATCCCAGACAAATACAAGCAGTCCTCAGAATCCTGCTGGAGAACATTTCTGGTTGGAAAAGAGGACAAATCTAAGACAACCTGGCTGGATGGTAGCCATATCTAACCACATCTGCAGACCCTCTTTTTACTGAACAGCTTCCTATCCCTATAGCCAGTTCTTTGTTATCTCTCTTACCTTCTTTATCCCACCATATGCTCACATGAAGAGCAGTTGCCAGCCAGGAAGCTTCAGTGTATCACAATGTCTGAGCTCTGCTCAACCCAGTGTGTATTCTTGGGTTGTTGAAAGGCAGCATTGCCTCTGGTCATGATCTGCTGCATGCTCGACAGCATGCTAACCACGTGTTAAGGTGAGAGCAGTGAGGCAAGTCAAACTAGTTTCTTTCGCCCACACAGCATGCTGGGCCAAAGGAATTGTTTGGCAAGCTGTATGCTGCGCGGGCCTGATGCAGAGATTTGGGGAAAGGCTAGTTTTTCTTGTCCTAGATGCTTCCTAGCCCTGCAACTGCACAGCAGTGAGATGTGTTATTCTGAGGCTCAGCGTTCTGGTAGATGGTCTCTGGCAGAATTATCTGTTCAGTTTGAGACATTACCACATTTTTATGGTAGAGACTCCAGGTCACAAGCTGGCACATTACAAACCTACCTGCTTTCATTGTTGTGCTCTACTAGAACAAATTTGACCTCAGGCAATTGGGAGAAATAACATCTTAAAACACTGCAGCTAAATCTGCTGGAGCTTGTTGGTCAGAGCCTTCAGTTCTTAGCTGTAAGTGGGAAGCATCCTGGCCTGACCCTGCCTCTCCCTCTATTCCTGCAGGTCTGAGGATGACGATTGCAGCCCTCACTGTCATTTTAGATCCTCTGTGATCCCAAAGGCCTACTCTTTGTCTATATGGAAGATAATTGTTACAGTTGTTACGACTTAAGAAGGCAAGCAGTATGTTCAAAGAAAGTTTAAAAAGTCAGTGATACTGAGCTGAGCAAAAAGTGAGGACTTCTCTTTGGGAAGGAGAAGTATTGAAGAAAAGATTGTTGTAGAACTTTTCTGGTTTATGTCATTTGAAAATGGTTTATGACCCCACTGTGCAGTTCTTAGATAAAACTCCCAGAGGTTTTAGCAGCTGTTTCACTAAAAGCAGTAGACATAGTAGAAAATATGTTGAAATCTTCCATCATATGAAGAATAAAATGATATGACATCAAACTAAAAGATGAGGTTTTTATCCTAGTTTCACTAAGAAATTATGTTTATATGATATTGCTGTCTTTATGTGTGCATCTGTTTGTTTCTGGGACAGAAGAAGATTGGAAACAGGAATGGGATCTTTTTCTGTAAGTAATGGTAAACTCTTACTCAGCTGACCATGTTTTATTGAATTTTGATAATAAAATTTGGTTAAGAAGTCAATCAACTGTAAGACGCAAGCCGTATGGAAGCCAAACTTCAGTGGTTCTGATGTTTACACAAATACTTACCAGGCAGCTGATTATGTTCAACAATGGTCAAGTTGGAATGGCTTGGAACAGTCACAGATGCTGGCGAGCTGCCCTGCGCACCTCCTGCAGGGTCCCGTCCTGCAGCAGGGGCGGCTCGGTGGCTCGTCAACCAGCACCTGAATTTCTGTATTTTGCAGAGCAGCGTGCCGAGGTAAGCCAGTCATCAGCTCCTGTTCAGGCTAAAGCTTTGGTGTTCCTGCTTTGGGGGGCGTCTTCCAAGGGAGAGAAAGGCAGACAATTTTTTCAGTTCCTGCAGCTTACTCTAGTGACAAGTATATGAATACCTTTTACGTTATGTTATTTAAGGGAAGAAAATTTATAAATTCTTGCTGTGAAAGATCAGGAATCCTTAACACAAAGTGGAAGCTGAAGGAGTTAGTTTAGGATTTATATGACAGTACCTTTTCTCTTTGGCAAAGTCTGCCATTTTCTGAAGAAAAAAGTCTATTAGTCATAATACTTAATTTTGTTGATATGATTTTGTTTCTATTTGATATTTAAATACTGTATAACAGTTCAAAAATGTGAAATGAAAAATAATCTGACAAAAATCACAGCATTTAATTTCAAAAATACCAAGTATCAGTAATGTATGGAGGGAGCATTACCTATGATAATATGTTGTACAATGTTATTGAGGAGTGGATTTCTAGGACACAAACAATAACATCAGCATTTTTCCACAGAAATATTCTAGACAGTGGGGGTGTTCATATATATGAAAGGCCTAGTGTCTAAAATATTGTTGGAAGGTGAAACGCTATACATATAGGGGTGTGTGTGTGTGTATGTGTGGAATTTTTCTTCCCCCAACACGAACACCTTTTCCAGGCATGTGAATTAAGTAGAGTTTAGGGTATAATATTTCCAAACAGTCTGCTGTAGTATGTATTCACTGCTATTAGCAGCTTGCAAAGACAAAATCAGTAGGCTCTGCGGCCCACTATGGCAGTTGCTGCATCGGTAGGAAATTATCTAATGGAAGGCAAGTTGGAGACTTTGGCCAGTGGCCTGGACACCTGCTTGTGGGCACGTCCTTCAGGTTTTGAGGGATGCCACGCTCCCATCACCGATGGCTGCGGAGGGCAGTTCTTATTTTTTGCTCGTTTGTGATGTTACAGCGGTTGCGTTTCTGAACGACGCTGACAAAAGGAGCGTAAGGATGGTTAAGGACTGATTATTTTCCGTAGCGAGTACCATTACTCCGTGACCGCTCGCCCAGCCGGCGCTTTGGGCACGATGCTGAAGGTGCTGGTGGGCCTTGGTGCGAGGCAGCCGCGCTCACCGGGGGCGCTCGGCGGGGCCGCGGCCCGGGCGCCTGCCGCGGGGCTGCGCGGGGCGGGGGCGGCGGCAGGGGCCGGGCCGGGCCGGGCCGGGCGCGGCGCCGAGCGGAGCCGGCGGCAGGTGGCGGCGGCGGCTCGGCCCCTTTAAGGCTGCGCCCGCCGTAACCCGACCCGCCGGAGCCGCCGCCGCCACTGGCGGAGCATCCTGCGCGTGGGAAGGGCTGTGCCCGCCGCCCGGGGCAGGCGTGGCGGAGGCGGCCGCGCGGCCCCGCTAGCCCCGCTCCCAGGTGAGGCGGGCGGCGAGCCGCCGCCAGGGCGGGCGGGCCGGCTGACCCGGACCCGGACCCGGACCCGGACCCGGACCCGGACCCGGTGCTCGCCCCGGGGCGCCCTGGCCGCTGCCGCCCCCCGGTGTCGGGGCGCGAAGCGCAGCGGCTCCCCCGCCGCCCCGGGGGTGGGGGCTGAGCGGGGCTGCGCCGCCGGGCAGGGCTGCGCCGCCGCGCCCGGGCGAGGCAGAGCGTCCTGCGGGCGGGAGCTGCGAGCCCCCGCGGGGGCTGCGCGCTCGGCACTCGCGCTGCCGGCATCTCCGGCGTCCCTCGCACGCCGCGCGGCTCGCCGTCCAGGAGCCCTCACAGGTTGGGTGCTTTTTTTTTTTTCTCTTTTTTTTTCTCCTCCTCCCCCCTCTCTCTCCCCCCCCTTTTTTTTTCCTCTGTTGCTTTCCCATTAAAAACTTCTTGCAATCTTTGAGGAAATCAATGTTTTAGATAAGTGGTATTGCAACACATGGTGCACCTTGTGTTCTCTTTTTATAAAAAGCGTGCTTGATCTTCTGGTTGCTTTGGTGTCTGAGGGCAGAAAGCAAAGTGGAGTTTGGGGTGGCAGTATCCTCGCATAGAAAAAAGTGGTCTTAAACTGTGGTTAGCCTGAATTTTTTGTGTGTCCCCGTAGCATTGTTGTGACATGGTGGGAAAATTTCCTGCGTCTCTTACTGGGCTGAGAGATCAAATGCGCTGCATATCATCAAACCGGGGCAACAGAAACAACAGGCAGAACCAACAACAGAGCAAAGCGCAAATATTGCAGATGTTTTATTGCTAAGCTTATTACGGAATGTGCAAACAGTCGGCAGTCCCAGGCTGGGCTTCGCAGAGTAGTGTGGTAAGTCTTACCAAGAGTGGCTTTAGCTTTCAGTTCTAAGGAGATCAAGAGCACATGCATCTGGTATCACAAGCAGCTTTAAGGAGTAATCTTATTTGGTAACTGATCAAACTTGTCCTGAAATTCAGCCTTAAAGAAAGAAAAAGGCTGTGGGCCTTACACCATAATCTGTACCTCCTTGCCATGCCATGTGGTTATATGGGAGCACTTCTTATTTTTCCGGTGAAAGATTGATGTGACTAAGGAGAATGGCGAAATGAGGCAAATGTTAAATTCTGTTAGTGGTACAGTGCTTGGTAACTCTTCTGCTCCTTTGTGCTCTTTCAGTAAGTGCTGGCTTGTTTCTATCAGAAGTATGTTATGGTTTTGTATTGGGGATGAATGAACGTGGATTCTTAATGTTGTTTGTTTGTTTTTAATTTTCAAGTAAAAACAGAATTGAAGGGAAACTGTAGAATTTTAAGACCAAACGAAGAGAAAAGAGCATACTTCTGGGTATACTTTTGCTGAGTATGATTGAAAAGCTATATTATTATCTTTTCCAAAATTAGTAGGGTCAAGAGAGCAATTTGACACTCTGCTGGACATGTGTAATGAATAACTTGCTGAAAATCAGTAGTTCTAGATATTTGCTGGTATTTATTTACATAAATACTGCTTTGACAAGCTGCAAGAGAGAAGTTCTGATCACTTGCAAGTAATACCAAACCGAATGGTTAATATAGTAATTATGGGAAAGTACTCTTAGGAAAAAAGATCACTATTACGTAACTAATGATGAGGAAGCAACTTTGTTTTCCTGAAGTACAAAGTAATTACACGTCACCCTGCCGCCTTTCTCGCCCTCCCCTCTCTCGCTCAAAACCTGTATCAGCTGACTGAACGGTAATCAATGACTAGGCAGTTTGGGGGATCAAGTGTCTGCTCATATATAATCCATCAAGCTCTGTATCTTGATCAGACTTTGCTGGACAGCCATAAGAAGATACTGGGGCAGAAAAAAACGGTGTAGTTGAAATTACTTTTGACTTACTAACTTTGGTCACTTTCCTCAGGGCAAAGAAATCATATGTAATCAAAAGCTTATTCTATTTCTTCTAAAATATAAAGTTTGGTTCAATAACATGAAACTTTCTTTTTTTTAACAAAAAGAAAGTAACTGAGATAAATAACAGTTAACTTTCATGTTAACGGGGATACAATTGGAAACAAAGATATGAGCAAATGTTTATAGCTGAATTGTTCTTTCATCTCATATAAAACATGTTTACACCTGACTCTTAAATTGAATTAAAGTAGAGCACTCTTAATATGTGCAAGTAAAATGTGAAATTATTCCTGGTCTTTTCTACTTAATGTACTGAGACAGTATCTTGATAAAGCATATATGAAATCACCTTCTGAAATCAATCTTGCAAAACTCTCATGAGTCCAACCATAGAGGCTGGGTGAGCGGTTTCTTCTCTGCTACCATGATACTTCCTCTGTCACTGACATCACGGTTCTGTTGCTATTTAAACTGATGAGAGGTATATGTACATAATACTTTGGAAAGTCAGATCATACACTTCAACACAATTGTGTGGGTTTTTTTTTCCCCCCCTTAGGAAGGATTCCTTCTACAGGCTCTTTAGAAGGAAGATTAGTTGTTTTAATTTGTTTCTTGCAATGTATGTTTGGGAGGTTTTTTGTTTAAATCCATTATCTCCTGTACTAAAATGAACATCTGGCATGTACTGAAATATTGCTTTATTAGAAATATCTAATAAAATCTTCTGATGCTAAGGAAACAAAACAAAACATGGATTCCTTTGTCCAAGAGACTATGTTAGCATCTTCAAAAACCAGGTACTAGTCGAGTCACTGCAGATTAATAAAACTGATAGGATCAGGAGAATTGTTACTATTTAGTGAAAAGGATGAAGTGGGTATGATTGTTCAGTGGTTTTGCTATGTTTCAGAAGAGATATAGCTTCAACAAGTTTTTTGGCTTCTTTACTTTTATACACTTCAGCAATTAAACTGGTGCATTCTTTTTTCTTATGTGGTCCAGGAGAGGACTTCCTTACTGCAGGTTAGGTGATGTGATAATGAAGTTCTGGCCCCAGCAGTGGAACCTGGAATAGGCACCACACAATGCTTATTAGTTGATTTAAATTGAAAAAATGTAAAATGTAAGTGACTGTTCCTTCAAGCTGAAGGGCTTTTAAAGACTAAAACCCAGTGTCTCTAGTGTTTTAAACTGCATAAAAAGCACATAAAATTTCATTTATATTTTGTATGTTCATGGTCAATGGAGACAAATGGAGAAATACATGGAAAACTCAGTGTAAAAATACTTAAGAGAACATACTGAATATTCAGGTAGTATTTGAAAGTGGCAATTTTAATAGACTAACGTTAAAAAGTGTTCAAGGCTAGTATGCTGCTGAATTAGAATAGGTCAACAGATGAACACCTGTGATGAACTAGAGTTTGTTGCAATACATTGCAACGTGTGTACGTTAATATTTTAATTTGGAGTAAGAGTGCACTTCTGAATTGAATCTTGATCATCCCCACTTACTGCACTTGTGTTGCGTAGCAGTCCCAGCGTATGCAAGCTGGATTCCTTTCAGATTAAACCAAGCAAGAAAATGGGCTCTGAGAGTGTATTGAGAACACTCTAACAACTGTGGAGTCCCTGGGACCAGATTACAGCTAGTCTGAAGCAAACACCTGCAATCCATATGAAATGGATGCAGGTCTTGCTCCGCCAGTCTGCTTCTATTTTTCCAGCACTATTTGCTTATACAGCCTTGGCTTCTATTGTAGGCGCTAGTCAGAGAATGTTTTCAGATATTTCACTTTGTTTTTTCCTCTTTGATTTGGGGGGGGGGATGGGAAGGAGGGGACTAAAAGAGATTGGGATCGTTAAATTCACTGCTTTTAAACTTTGAAGGACAGAAGTGTTTGATTAGCTCCTATCTATTTGTAGTACACTTGCTGTTAAAACTCTAGGTTTAAGTGCAAAACATGTTTTAATACATTTGTTTAACATTTTCCCAACACATTTAGAATATTTTATTTCAGTCTTTAGAAAGCTGTTTTTAAATGGCGGACTTTCCTTTCTTTCATTTGTTCCAGTTTCTATCTAATTGCACTATAGATGTAATTTTAAAAACATTAATAGACATTTTTTATTCTATAATGCACGTGAACTAAAGGTGGACATAAATGCATTATATGGTTGTGTCATTTTTTGCTGACCATTAGGTCAATATAGTAACATAAAATCACACCAGCCTCTAAGATTTCATTTTATTTTTGGTTCTTTTCTTCAATAATTCCCCCCCAAAGTGACAGGAGTTATTTAAATGGCTATTAAAATCATCTAAATCAAACCAAATGGTTTGATTTTTTTTCTTTTCTGTTCAACTTAATACAAATTGACTTTTTATGAGTTTGTAACCTTTGCTAGGCTTTGAATATAAAACACATCACAATACCATCAAACCAGAGATGCATGTCAGAAAATTGTGGTTTCTTGGAAAATATCATTCTGTCTTACCAAATACTGGAGACTTACGAGAAATTACTGAAATGTTTAGAGACTGATGTTTGTTTGGAATTATTTAGCTATTTATTTAGGCCTCATGAAATACATAAACAATCGGCATCTGAAAAACTCATTAGCTCTGATGATAGGAAACTTTTCATGGTGCTGTGAAATTGTGCAAAGCTTAGACTTTCATTATGAAGAAGGAAAAAAACTCCTAATTCCAGAGACTACATGCTGTCACCAAAGACAAGTGCTCAATTGTGAACAAAGTGCTGATTGAGAGCTACTGTCTCTGTAAAGTATACAGATGTAAAGCTGTAGTGAGGTCATCAGTTCCTGAGGCTTTTCTCAACTGACCTGAAAAATCTCTCTACTACAGTTGCCTGATCTCACTGTTTTTTGAAATCCTGTCAGTAGCAGTCAATTTGTTAAGGATGAGATGAGTTTTAACTGCAGAACATCTTTGGGTGAGAGTGGAGGCTTCTGCGCAAGCAGCCAGAGCCTTGGAATGTCGTCTGGGTGGCGGGATCCAACAGCAGAGGCTGGGAAGGGTTTGATAATATTTTAAAGCCCCAATATTCCTCTCTGCCCTTTCTTTGCAGATAAAATACATGTGAATTTAGACAGCAACTGTCTAAATATACATTTAAAAAAAAATATTTACAGGTAAGTTTGGGGATAATTCTGATAAGTAGAAACTTTGAACAGGATGAACGTTTTTAGTGAATAGTATTTCAGTTGGGAAGTTAGCTGTTAGAAGCATTTTTTTGTGGCTGCTTCAGACAGATGAATGGACTAAAATTATCTACTGTTTCTCTTCACAGGTTAAGAGCTATGGCTTCCTTCAGCAACCTGACTATTGGTATTGCTGTTGCCAGTTTTGCTGTATTTCAGGTCCTGTTCCATGTTTTAAGTTCTTGGGTATCAACACGAATAACTCCTGGTTTTAACAGTCTCAGCCAAAAAAGGAAGATTGAATGGAATTCAAGGTAAAGTGTTCAAAACAAGCTACAAATAATGAGCTACCAGAAATTGTTAACACCTGCGTGTATATGTATATAAAGCTTCAGAGGGGTTAAGTTAAACATGAACTCTACACTTCAGTAGCCTCTTATAGCTTTAAAATATTTTTCAGGTTTTCTTCACATTCTGAGCTTGAAAAATTGTACTGTATTGCTTTCACCATGCTCAAAATGCATTAGTCATCTCACTGTGCCTACTCTGTGCTGTTCAAAGGCAGTATCAGGTGGATACTTTTAAAACTGTTTCCATTGTTTTAGGCAGCATTAGTAACACAAATAATTTTTCCCTTCCATTTGGCAAGTGTCCACCTGCAGTGTTTTTAATGACACTGTCTTAATTTCAGTTCAATCTTTGAATATTTATCTATTTACCTGAGCATCTTTTTAGGATGCTGGTTCAGGGTATCAGTACAGTAGGTTTATCTTCTTGTTAGAATCAACAGTAGAGGCAAAAGGGGAAACTAAACCAAAGTTCTATTGTGTTGGAGCTGAACTTCTGTCTCTAAGCCACGTCAAGTGACCCTTGAATTACGTAATAGGGTTTCTGAGGACATACTCCATGCCTGTTAGCACTATGCTAAGCTGTAGTGCTTTGCATAATAACATATGAATTGTTTCACAGATCATAAGTCTGCTAGAAATAAGCTTCTCTCTTCTTCCTGGGCTACATTGTAAGGTGTTTAACTAATCAAGTTGATAAAACAAAGCACTTCTGGCTGTGCCCCTTCTTACTTTTCTACAACTTTTCTGGGAGCTGAGAGCAGGGTGTAGATGTTAGTATGTGTGTGAGTCACAGCCCAGTGCTACATTCTGTTCTGAAATTAGAAGACATGAAACTCAAAGCGTGGCTCATCAACAGCTTGTTGGTGTTATACCTTTCTGAGGAGGGTGTCCTGACTGAAGTGAAAGGCTAGCAGTACTTTTGTTTCCACAACAGACTGTTAATGCTGTTAACCAAAAGCAGTGTTAGGTCAAACTGCTGCAGCATGCCAGTGTTTCATCCAAATGAAGGGACATCTCAAGCTGTAACTTTTGTGTTTGTAGAGTATAGACATATATATGCCCTGCAGACAGCTGTGCAGGCAGAGAAAGTCACTATCTCTAGTCAAAATGGGTTGGGTTAGCTTAAGTGTTTTAAAGCATTTTGCTGTGTGATCATTGCTGAGTTGTCTTATATTGAACTGGCATAGGGAGTGCTCACACAAATGGTTCTGTTGGCAGACCTGAAGGAAACTGGCACAGAGTATGGTTATGCATTTTTATCAGCTCAGCTGGGTCTGGAAGAGGGCATCTGTCCATAGCCTGAGTAGAAATGTAGTATTGAAAATATATTGTTACAGTTTGGAGCATTTTGTAAATCAGCCTTTTCAGCTGCAACTCTGGATTACGTTTTCTTTACTATCAATTTGTTCACTCTAATCTTCCAAGAGTTATGAGCCAATAAGGTAACTGCTTCTGGAATCTTAAGTATACAAACTGTCAAACTGAGTTAAAAATTGTGCTTCATCACAGATGTAGTGTAGCTTTTCAATTTGCTGTGCATAAGTTCCTGTCGCTTCTTCTGTAATATACGTTTGTACTGCTATTTAGCAGTTGCAAAAAAAATTATTTCATACTAGAGCAGTAAGTATGCAACTTACCAGTGCAACTCTTTTATTTGCAGTTTAATGAGTTAAATGATGCAGGCTTTGACAGTAATTTCAAGGAAATGTACTAAGCTTGATAGCTTGACCTAGATTCTGTATTAGAATGGAGTGTTGTGCTATTTCTCCTCTTCTGTCCCCACTTGTATAGAAAAACTTGAAAGCCCAGAGTGCTTTTTTTCTCTTTTTTTCATTTTCTTCCAGTGCTATATTTGTATATAGCTTATATTCTAAATATTAAAGTTTGCATAAACAGCTGCTCCTGAGAGAAACTGTGACTCCAAATGAATGAACTGTGTTTTAGGATAAATTTTACTTCTTTCAACATTATCCTCTTCTAAAGTTCAAAAATCCCAAGTACTTCTCAGACACTAATCTTGCACATCATGCTTCATTTTAAAAAGGAAGTGAAGTTCCTAGTCTTCTGTAATTCCTTGTTGCTAAGAGCTGACATTTTAATTAAACTATTAATTATCATTAAACTTCTGATAACCAAATTGTCCTACTCGAGAAAAAAAATGGCCTGTGTAATAATGGTTAATAGATGTTCTCATCCAGCATGCTATGTTTGGCTATTCATATTGTATTGATCTTTTTTTAACGACCTCCTCTTCCTTTGCAAAGCCTTTCTCAAGAAAAAGGCTACTAAGGTGTTTTCTTTAAATCTTGCATAGTAGTGTTTAGAGTCCTGAGAATGACTTATGCACATTTAAAATATTAATAACTTCAAAATAGTTTTATTTGATATGTGCAAAGACTGCCTTGGTAAGTACCTGCATCTATATGTTTGTATATTGTTAATGTATAACTATATAATATGTAAAATTGTATAATGCAGTGCAAAGTAATGCCTGATCACACAGCGTGTAACTTAGAGTTCTCAAGTTTGAAATACTATCCATGGTTCAGTAAAAGTATTTTGGCATGTAGTTTTTGTTCTTCCTAGTCAGACTCAGAAAGTGGGAAAGCAGATAGTAGGTGCACAATATTACATGCAGTTTATGTCCATGTTAAATCCATGGTTAGATGAACAAGGTTTAATTTTCACATTTTGGACATATGCCTATTGCATTGTTCTACCTTCCAAGAATACATTCAGATGCAAAAGCACAGGAATGGCAGAACCCTTACCAAAGGCCTCTGTAAGGTAGGTAATTACCTTTAAGTGCTTGTGAACGTTCAGAGTTCATCTGCATTATGCATACGCGCCGTATGCTTGAGACTGGAATCTCTAGGAAAAGGTATTAGAACCAGAATATGACAAGGCAACTCTGATTACTATGGCTTTACGTAAGATGAAGGAGCAACATGAGGAGTGTGAAATAGTGAAAGTGAAGCTGTGAGTTGCAAAGTTCATATGAACCTGTAGCTGTTATACCTCAGTCCATTACCACCTTTGTAACATGTATTTGGCCTCTGAAAACTGGAGTCTTGTTCAAATGCTCTAGAAATTCTCTTTGAAAATCTTTCTGAAGCTCTGCTTGATATGATTTCTGATTTAATGCCCCTTTTTTCCAAAACCTGAACTCAGCAGATTTATTTTGGCTCACTTATTAATTTGGTGCCTGAAAGCAGAAACCTGCCACAGTGGTACATGTGGGCTAATCTAGATATAAAATACAAGATATATTCTTAAAATCTTCCAGTAAGTGGGGCAATGCAGTAAGTATTCATTTGAAGAACTGTATGTGATATTGTCAGTAAGGATTCATCAGCATAAGAGATAATTTGGGAAAAATAATAGATCTCAATAACTTTACTTTCAACCCTTACTACTTCATCATGGTCTTTCCCATCTGTTTTCAGTCAGCCATATGAGTGGTTGGATGTAGTGTAAAGGAGAGATGATTGTCTGCTACAAAGGCATATGGGTGCAATTGAGAATTTCTTTGGATACATCCTTCCTTATGTATAATTTAGAATATTCTAAATTGTAGTATCTATTTGTGACTGTGATCTGCTTTTCAGGACAGTGTCCACATTCCATGCCTTGGTGGTTGGTGGCTTTTGTGTATATATTTTGTTGTATGATGAAGCTGTTAATGCTGACCATCTCTGGTAAGACCTGTTACAGATATGTTGTGTTTATATAATAAAATGACACAATTGAGAATGAAAAAAAATATGGCAGTGTTAATTACTGAAATAATTACTTAATTTCTCTTTAAAATACAGAATTGTGATGTATCCATTTTTAAGTCTGTACATTTGATAATTACAGATTATTTTGGCAATATTAATGCCTTATCATATTATGTCTCTGCAAAGTGGAATTCATATAGTACAGACAACTGATCCAAAATAGCGTATTGAATTACTAAGGCGCAGAACTGAAAGTATAGCCTAAGTGGGTAAGACTGAAACTGTGCTATTTACTACATTTTTTTTTTCCTGTGAGAAAAAGACAGGACGAAAAGTTGGAACAGCTTATTTATATATATGAAATATACACATATAAAACGATAAAGTAAATGAAGGTATTTATATTTCAGCCTCTCCAAATGTTTCTATTAATCTGTTTAAAAAAGAAAAAAGACAAAAAAGTGCTATCTTCAGGAGTAGGAATATTTAATAAACTGATCTCTAAAAGTTTCTCAAATTAATGAAAATATTCCATATTAAGCTTAATCATTTCTTGATATCTAGTTACATTGTTTTGATTCAGTTCCTCCCTCCCCTCTTTTTTGAGGGGGAGAGAGACAGAGGTGGAAGATGCCACTTAGTTTAGTTAATTATAGATTGCTACTGGTATTTTGAAATTTTACTCATCCTCTGAGACCCTCTCCTTCTGGAAGGAAGAGGCTGTATTTTTTTCTGAAGAGTAACTAAGTACTTTTAAGTCCCATTTCATATTTCTGTCATATGTTGTTGTCAAAGGACCATCTTGTCAAGGGACCATGCTGTTGAGTCAGTCTAAACTTGCATAAATTTAACATTTGATACTTTTTCTGCTTTCTTTGATAGTGTAATTTAATGACAATGCAGTGTGGACTGAACAGGATCGGGCACTTGAAGCTATGAATTCTGATTGCAGCTCTGCCACTGACTTGTTATGTGGCTTTAATAAATATAACACTAATAGTAACATGAACTTCTGCAGAATTGGCCTCTTCTTTATGTAGTGATGTATGATCAAACCCTTGGCCGTCTGGCACTTTTTCATTGTATTTTAGTATCTTTGGAGAGACCAAATACAGTTGTCTGCACATCCTACGAGATCTGTTAACCATGCTGAAAAGCAGCAGGTTATTTTAATTCTGTGTGTGTGTGCGCACGCACATGTGTGCACGTTTGTGTGTTATGGTAAGATTTATGAGATACAAACTTTTATCTTGGTTCGTTTGAGTAGACTTTGTTCTAAACCTTACAAAAGTCACGAATGGCAGAAATAAAAACCACTTGATGAAGTTAAATGAACTGTGTCTTAACATTAGTTAAATTTTCTTGGTATTGTTCCAGGAAAAAAGTCAGATAAACTGGAGAAGTAACTTTTTGTTCTTAATAAGTTTGAGCAAAGTTATGTTAGATAACTTTTTGTATACAGCATTGAAAACTTCATCTTGCTTAAGGAGCCTTAGCATCCAAGACTATGTAAAAACCTTGAATCTTAAAACAGAAAATCTACCTGCCTTTGGGAGAAAGCTATTCTGTATTCCTGCTCTTACTTATAAATAGTTTTCTCTCCTTGGATACCTTTAGAATAACTGTTACCTGTGGCTTTATTTATTTGTGGTAGAATAAGGATTTTTTAAAATATATGTTTAGAAGTCTAGTAGTGGAAGGATATCTGATCTGTATTTTTAAAACCAAAGCTTCAGGTTTGTTTTATGGCAGTATTTCTCTAAATTGTTTCTCAGGCAAAAACCCAGCGGTTTCAAGAGTCTGTCGATTAAAAGTCTGCATAGAACACATTCTAGATCTGAAAATCAGTATTTTTAGTTACTAAACTAATAAAATGTGTGGCGTATCACTTAACCTATTTAAAGCAGTTGTAATGATTTGAATTCATGTTCATGCAAGTGACTGAATAAGTTCAAATGAAGACAGAACATATTGCCCATGACATTGCATGTACTTGTATACAGCCTGTCAGTAAAATAAAACATTGCTTTCCTGGTAGTGCTCTTGTGTTTGTCTTTCTACTACCAGAAGCTAGCAGTGATGCCAGAAACATAGGGTAGTTTTCTCAGAAATTGTAGATGTACTTATTTTTTTAAGGCTGATTTTTGTGTTGCTCTTAAAAATGAGATAGCATTTGTCTGTATGTTCCCCTGTATGTTGTATTAGCTCCGTATATGCAGTCCCTAAATCCCTAGTTGACCATGTAGAGCTTTAACCATTTTTTTTCCCAGCATCTGTTTTATGGCTTAGCTGTACATTAAATCTTAAATTCACCTCACAGTTGTGTACCATGCTTTTCATTTTTACATTGATTCGTAGTTGAATCCACATAGTTTTGATTTTAATTAAATAAGACTGGAGAGGAAGAAGGAAATTCTAAGGGAAATGCTAGATGGACTGTTGCAAAGCTGGTCAGTTGTGTGGAAATCTGATGCCTTTTTGAAATGCAGACATAATCAGTGGGACTCAGACGTTTACAGGTACGAAGGATGTGTGAGTCTTTCTGTAGGAGTCTCATATTAACAATGTGAGGAGCATTTGTGAATCCAGCTTCAATAGCTTACAAATAAATGACCAAGAATCCTTGATGGACCTTCCTTGGCCTCCTCTGTCCCCCATAGCGTGAGAGCATTGCGTATATCCTCCAGTTTTGGACTACCAGGAAGGTTGCTGTTAGGTTATGCCTGAAACTAGATACAATTGATCCTGACAAAAGATAATAGAGAATGGAGCATTGATAATTTAGAGGGAGACATCTGCCTTGTGTGTGTACACCTTTTTTGATGGTCTAGGATTTCCCATAACACTTTGCCTTTTTTTGTATATATAATTCAGACTGAGATAATGTAGGCTATGTAGAAATTGTTTTTGAGGTGGATGAGAATAACATGATAGAAAATGTGGAGGTGGTAGAGGTTAGATAGGGAGAGGGAGAAGCAAGTGAGTGAAGCTGTAACTTCACAAAAGAACAGGCTTTTTCATTTAACTGTCCACTCTAGGGTTATTACACTGTCTTTTTGAAGTGTGATATTCAATTAGTATTTGATTTTTATCTGGTATGACTCTTTTTGAAAAGAAGCTCAAAGAAGGTATATCTTGTGGACTTTTGTTTGTTATATCTGCCTGTGCATGTTTGTGCCTAATTCATTTGCCACACATACCTCCTTAGCAATCGCAGAAGAGAGAGCTCATCCCATCTGCTCATTTGAGTCGTTCCCTGTTTGTCACTCCTGGAACTTGGTTACACCAAAACTAGACTGCAAACATCTGGTTTTGTAAGCTCCATTGTGCTTGCCATTCTAGAAGACTGACCAGGAAAGCTAGAAAACTTTAGACTAAATTCTAATCTTCCCACTAATTGGGATTAATTTGGGATTCTAACAGGGAATCTTTTTGAAGGTATTGGGAGGTGCCAAATGGGTAGTGCAGCCACATATGCTGCTCAAGTTTTGGTTTAGAAAGTCTGGAGAGGGTTTGTTGAAAGGTGGCTCTTTTCCTGGAAAGACGGAAGGGAAATGGATCATTCCCTGTCTCATCCAGATAAGGGCTCTTAAATTTCAGTCTTAAGTGCAGATGTAATCTGGCTGATTCATACTTAAACAAAACATATGTAGATTTGATGGACAACTTGGTTTATATATATGCGTGTGTGTGTGTGTGTGCATGTAAAATAATCTTTATGCAGAGGAAAAGAGAGCTGCTTTTCAAACTCCTCAAAGTAAGAACGTGCAGAGGACAGTGGAAGAACAAATAAAAGTTGCTGCTTGTAATGTTTCCCTGTCTTGAGCTTATTCACAATTTTGGGTCTGTTGAATATCCTGGAGGAACTGAAGTTATATGTGTGCTCCTAGGAGCCATGCTTGCTGAATGTTTGGAACAAAAATGGAAGGGACGAAAGGTGTGAAATCATTCCATTAAGCACTGCTGCTGGAAGGTTCCTTGAGTACAAAGAGCTGGCAAATAAATTCCTATCATGTATTCTTCTACTCTACTTATCCCTGTAGATATAATAAGCATCCATTGTCTTATGTATATGAAAAGCATCAACTGAGTAAGACCCTTTTTGCTCTTCTGCCCGTGTTAAAACTTTGTTAAGGAAGAGAAAAAGAAGTTGCAGCGTGCCATTTAAAGTGCTGTGAGACACTACTTGGTCTGTTCTCTTTCATCCTCTGTTTCCAGAGAAACCTGTTCAGGGTAGCTGCTGGGTTTCAGTTCTAGTCTCTAGCAAGCTTCCCAAGGCAAGAGGTAATCCTGATTAGGGTAGCTTCTATGTTGGTGGAGAAAGAACCCATTTTCCTGACTAGGAGCTTCCTCACCCAAATATCATAATGTCTTACTGATGGGCCAAGTATTAGGTGACCTGATGGACATAATGATGTCTGATATGTGTATGTCCTTTGCAATTTACATTGTTATAAAGACTATAACTCTGCATTTTTGTTTTTTTTACAGGGGTGATCCTTCAATTGTGAAACTGAATATTGCTATTACCACAGGCTACCTCATTTCTGGTAATTATGCAATGTGTATACAATGCAGACAATGTATGTATATTCAGTCACTATGCTGAAAATGTGATATGTGTATACAGTACAGGTTCTAATGTGGCTTTTAAAATTACTAATGTAGTTGTGGGTTGTGGTGAAATCGCAGAATCTTGCCTGTGGATGTTAAAGATGGGAATGATAGCTCCGCAAGCACTAAGGAAATGCCCTGAGTGGTTTTGTGATGGTTTGATGTACAACCACCAACTCCAACTCACTTTTGTTCTTCAGCCAGTTTAGGTGTTAGAAGGTGTTAAAGTGGTGTCCTTCACTCACTCCAGGGTATCTAGAACTTCTAGCACTCTTATTTTTTTCTGATGACCTCAAAATGCTGGCAGAGGCAGTCTAGTAACCCTCAAAACAAGCTGAGGCAAGTGACACCATAAGATTCCTCCCATACTGACTTTCTAATTTCACTTTAAGCCAAAATTTAGTCCTATGTGTAAAACTAAGATATTTTAAATTATTTTCTTGGTATGGCATTTACCATTGCATATATTTTCTGTTCTAAATTATTTACTGTTAACGAAAACTGTCTTGAGAACATTTCTTACAAAAAGGAGCTTTCTTTTATTATCTGTGGGAATGCTGACTTGTCAAAGCCAAAACTCTTTGCGATTCATACTATTTTCAAGGAAAGCTTCTCATGTTAGGATGGAGTCTCCGGTTAGAGATCGAGCCACGTACTTGATTCTGTCAGACTTGATTTCCCACCCCGATGGACTGGACAAACCGGTGATCAGAATGCCTACTTAAAATGTGGGTTGGGTTGAGTCTCTGGTTTGTCTGTTGGAGGAACTTCATCTCCCTTGTTTAAATTCATTGGTATCTATTTTTGAATAATTATGCATTAGACTTTCATTATGAGTTAATGAATGCCTTGGAACAGAGACCTGAACCTGGCCACTAATTCTTTCTCAATTCCTTATGTAGTTAACGTTTAATTATTTATAGGAAGTGGAGCAGCTCTATCAGGTAATGTAGAGTCCTGCCCGAAGACAGCTAACTTTTATAAAAGAGATCAGGACACTCACTGGAGATACAAAAGGCTGAGGGGGGAAGTCTTTGATTTGGAACGTTCGTTGCCTATATTCCAAGGCAATGTACCAAGTACTTATTTATTTGGAGTTTCTTTTTCCAGCAAAGAACAGAAAATCTCCTGAAATCTCAAACCATTACAGGGGCAAGAAGGAACTTTTAATGTCAGAGCTTTCAATACAATGTTAACTCAGGTGCGCTATATCACTTTTGCAGTAATTGGAGAATTCTGATTAAATAAACCGAACTCACTTTTCATTCCAAGTGCCCCTTCCAAAATATTTCAGCTAAAGCTATTGTCCCTGTACTTCCCTTATTGTGGGAAACAATAATTTGTGGCAACTGTTGGAAGAATATTGTTGCTTAATGCTTTGTCATAACTTTTACTACATAAAAGAAAGTCTTTAGGATAAAGATATTCTCTTCAAAGATAATTAATTCAGAATGCTTCTACTGGTACCGTATGTCTATTTACAGCTCCAAAAACTTAAAGAAACACTATTCTCAGGTAAATGGTAATATATTGTTATTTCTTTTCTCTTGTAGATTTGTTGCTTATTATTTATTACTGGAAGGCTATTGGTGACAAATTTTTTGTAATACATCACTTGGCAGCTCTGTATGCTTACTCCTTTGTACTGGTGAGTGTAGATGAGATAGAGAAAAATGCCTTATAGATCTCATTTGCTTAATATTTAAAAAAATTCTTCACTATTTGGTGTGTTACCTCTGTGAAATGCATATTTATATGTTCATCATTACTTTCTAAATTGCTTTATTGGTCATTTGTGCTAAGTGCATGCCTTTCCAGTATTACAGCCCTTCAACAAAAATGTCTAACTTGTTTATCGGTTGAAACTGGAACTCTTCTCAATTTTTGCTTTCGAGGGACTCGAGAGAGAGGGGCTTATGTGGTTACAGGAGAGGGTTTCAAATAAAACCACAAGTCCCCATTTAGTCAGAAAAATCAGAAGGAAACACTTTTAATTGGTTATCTTCTGCTTGTTACTGTATTTGCAAGGCATTTCCGTAGGTCAATGATCTCTAAATCTGGTGCATGTATTAGTCAGCTGGGTGTGTTTTTTTTCTTTTTCTTTTTTTTTTCTTTTTTTGTTTAAAAGAAATTTAAGGATTCTGTTATGGCATACAGTGTAATATAAAATATCTATTTTATACTTTGTCGCTCAGATACTGTTAATAGAACACTCTACTACTTTAGTAGATAGGATTCTGAAATGTGTTCCTCTTTAATTGATGTTATAAGTTATTGAACAGCTGGTAGATAGTACCTGTTAATATTTAATATTAGTATGCTAATCTGAATAATGTACAATACTATCTGGTTCCTAAATATATGTTAAAGAGACCTTATCAACTATTTAGCATAGGCTAACCTCAAGTCTTTTCATAGCTGTTTGAGATTTCTCATTATATAACTTTATAAAAAGTTCATTGACTCTCTAAGACTTCATATTTAAGGTTACTTTAGAGGGGAAACTGGATGATTGACTGTATATATCCATAAATATCTGTAACATACATATATTGAAGGAAAAAGGGAAAGAGAAGGATACAGTTCTAGGATAAAGACTAATTTAGTTACTCTTTGCTGCTGCTACATGGAATTTCCTCAAAGATGCATGTGTGACTCGATAGAAATCCCACTAACCTCCAGAATAGCATTCCAGAATTACTTCTGAAAACCCCCTTCAGTAAATAGTTATTAAAAAATGCATTATTTCATCTACCACATCTCTTTCCCTGCCTACTGCCTGTATCCCAGGATTATGATATAAAGTGAGGAGGTAGCAATATGGAATAGCAAGCTTTCACTTATCTAACTATATGTAAATCTTTGGTTTTGTTAATAGGTAAATGAAAGTTAAGACGACAAAGCAACATACAGACCCTTGCATACCAAATTTTTCTTGGACTTAATGTCCGATTTTCCGTATCATTGTGTAAAGGAGGTGAAGTACACTGATAAGTAAACACTGTTCTGAGTTGAAGATAATTAGATCTACCAATATTATCATGGGTGAAACTGAATTAGAACTGAATACTAGAGAAACTAAAATATCACTATAAAGGCTAATCCTTGATGCAAAAAAACCTCATTAGTTGTTTCTGGAGTAAATGGAAAGTGTAGTAACTGTGTGAACTTTGACTTCTTTTTTAAGTAGTTTTTATTACTCAGTTTTAACTTTACCCTCAGATGTCTACGTGTTACTCTCACTGACTTATCTTCAGAGGAAGTTATTCATAGGTATCCTGTTTCAAAAATGGCTTTGAAGATGGGAGAGAATTTGATTAAGAACACAGATTCTGTTTGGTATAGTGCTAAGTCTGATGTGAAATACTTGAAATTTTAGGTATTGATACACCTAATGGGGAAAAGAAGAATGATTACATAAATGTCATAGGTTATTCAGGAGTACTGCTGAATATTTTTTTCAATTTTTTTTTTTCTCTGCATTTGTAAACTGCTGCCTACCCAGTCATGATATAATGGATGTTGTTTCCAGTGTGTAGCACAACCAAAAGATGACACAGAGGATATTCGGTCTTTTTGTCACTTAGAGGGAAGTGTTCAGTACAGTATATCAGTGTAAAAACTTGATACCAGCATAGAATAGGTGTGCTCTTCTTCCACAGTATATGGCAGGGACTAAAACAGAATTGGGGGAAAGGGTTTCCCCTGCAATGGGGAGGAGAAAAGAATGTAAGGGCTTTATGTGCCCTTTCTACTGCCAAATAAGAGCCAGCCATTCATCTTCATTTTGGCAAACTACATTCCCTAAAACAATGTAGGGGCTTTTTTCTTTAGTTTACAGTGATTCTGTTTCAATTTATTTAAACACGAGAAATCAAAAATGTTTATAATCATCTTAGATGATAACATAATCATTATAATTATAATCTACTATTGTTTGTGCCAGTCTCTTCTAACTAGCTTTCCACTACCACTTAACTGTAAATATTTTAAAGATTTATTTAAAATGCTATTGCTTCAAGATAACGGAAGGACATTTGTATCTTTTGTAGTAAATCTTATTTTGAAATTGTAAGGAAGGTTGTTGCAACTAACAAATTTGCTTGCCATCAATTGTAGTAAATAATTTGAGACACTATCATTCTGTGTTGCTTGAAGACTCTAATCAAGGTTTAACTGCTAGATTGTTGAACTTTGTATATCTATTTTATTTTGTTAACCAGAGCAAAGGTTTGTTGGCTTATTTTGGAAACTTCCGTCTGCTTGCAGAGTTCTCCACTCCTTTTGTGAATCAGCGGTAAGTGGTTCTTAGTGAATTTTTACCTAATTCCTTTTTGTTTAAATCTGTGTTATTATTTATCTCACTTACAAATTTTTGTGTTATTGAACATCAGCTGAAAGTGAATTAATACATATTTAACTAAAGATTACTGTCTGGAAAACTTCTACTATGACAGCTTTTAGCTGCTGTAGTCACAATAGTACATCTGATGTATTCCTCAAGTTCCTCTTCAGACTGTCCTTCATATGAAACAACAAGTTTTCATGAAACTACTGAACAAAAATTTCATAAATGTAGTATTTGTTATTAGCCTATATGTGTTCATTTAATTATTATAATAGAAGCTGTCAGTTTCAACAGGGATTTTGTTTTTAACATCATGGACCAGCAAAAAGAAAAGGAAGATAGCATTGTTATCAGAATCCTGGGCTGGAACTGCATTGCCCTAGATAATGTGAAGTTTATTTTACAATACTGCATATTATGTCAGTATTAATATATGTATATAAACATGTAGATTAGTGTAAATATATACATGCATCCTTATTTTCAAAAATAGTTCTAGAAATAAATTTGAAAACTTAGAAAATTAATAAAGCATCTAAATACAGTTGAAATAGATCAACTTCACTACTTTGATAAGAAAAGAAAGTGGCAGAGGGCTCTGTTCTAGAGTTCAGTGACAGGTGAAGCCTGCCATGCCTTATAGTGCCACCATGGGAATCCCTGCTGTGGATATCAGGAAAGGATTGTGATAATGCCAAGGATTGTGATAATGCCATGTATCACAGGTAGGGACAAGCACTCAGTAGAGTTTTCAGGTGCTGCAGGTAGAGTGGCCTCTCTCTCCTCACTTCTTAGCCACTGTGATCCAGCGGGGGATGACGGCCTGCCCCGGGAAGGCTTTGCCCTACGAGAGGGGCTTTGATATAAGGTGGTGTTGGAATCCTCCTTCCTTTTCCATTCTTGGTGGTATAGGACCAGATCTTTCAGTGTGGCAGATGCCTATTCCTCACCCATGTTTCTTAGTGTGTACTTCTACTTTAGTGATTTTACATGCATGTATCTACCTTCTTTTCCAGATATCTGGTAGAGAAAGGCAGGGCAAGGTGGATAAGGGGAAGAGAAAATGGGAACTATAGGCCTCCTGCAAAAAGGATATCTGAATATTGCCCATTACAACACTGTGGTTGTAAGCTCTGAAATGTTTTAGGAGACAGATTGCTAGGAAAAGATTGTGCTAAGCTTCCTTCTGAATGTTTACTTGGCAAATTCAACTTACAGGAGGGCAGAATAGGATAATGGAGCTCTACAAAGGTTATTTCATTTTCTCAAACACAGTTCGGTGGGTATTTTCAGTCTAATCTGTGTCCCATGTGCACAGAGAAATGGAGAAAGGGTAAAGAGATACTTCTTCTAAACTTGTTTTAGCAACACAAGGAAGAAGACAGTGAGGAAAATGAAAAAAGGTTGTATGATACTGTATAGGTGGTATTATATTTTAAAGATGATATTATATTATAGATTTCTATTTGGAAATTCATGTCCTGGTGAGTGGCTGTTCTCCAGCTGAATTTCATCAAGAAAGGCTTTCATCCTGGGTATAAGCGGTGCTTATACTGATGCTTACCTTTCAGATTGTGTTGTTAGGAAGTATAGTGATACTTTTAGTTATTAAAAGAAATAGATATTATGTTTCTTTTAAAATGCCTATCCTGCGGTCATGTGTCCCTGAATACCCCCGTTTACTGCTTTCTCAGAAAAACAGAAATATCTGTAGGAGATAGTCCCTTGTGCTAAGAGATGTCATCTCATTAGTGCATGGGTTCTTTTTTCATTAAATTTGAAGAGAACCAGATGTTTAAGACAGTAATGTAAATTGTTGATAATGATTTACATTATATCTCTTGTTTGCATTCTTAATATCATCAAAAAAGCACTATTATTAAAATGATATTCTAATCTCAGAACTGAAGCATTTTCTTCATATTTCCTGCCCCTGTTAGGGGTATCTAATTGGACAATGTCTGCATGTCAAGCATTGACTTCCTTCTATGTTAATGTCAACCTTTACATAATTAATTATGGACAGTGATGGGTAAAACATTAACGTTCAGTGTGATTTACTGGCTTTTATTTGTTAGAATTTGGTGCAAGAGAGAAATCACTGAGCAGATGTTTAGTTATCCTTTTTCCAACAGTTACCTCTGTTGGCGGATCACAGTATACATTAAAAACTTTTTATATTATTTGTGGAATCTGTGCAACATATATCAAGTAAAATAGAGGCTCTTATTGTTAGTCTTACTGAATATATCAGGTCTCTCTCTTCATCAGCCCAGTAACTCTTGCTGTGTATCCTTCTTCTAGATTAACTGCTGGAGAACCTGGCTCTTAATGATCTCAGTTGCACTCTAACCAATTCCTGGAGTGTTTCTGTTAGAGCTGAATGGCAAATTTTTTTAGTATATCTGTAGTTACCTAGGCCATAATCTGTAGGTAATTAAATGAAAATTAACTTTTTTTTGCCAATCTTAGAACTATTTATTGGGGGAAGGGGGGTTACCCCTATATCTTCTTGAGAAATACTTAAGTTATTCCACTTCTTTCTGCTTGATGAATACATTTTCCACTGGTCCTTTCTTTAACCTGCCACTGTTGCACAAATTTTTCTAGCATTTATTCTAAGTGTGAATGATAAAGAATTAAAGGAGTTTTGTTCATTTTTTAGGAATTCAACCCACATGTTCTGTGTGCTAGAGAATAGATAATAGTTATGCCTCTCTACTAAGGAATTAATATACAAGAAAATTAAGAAAAAAAACCCCCCTACACTTATGAACTAGAAGTGGTAGTAGTAGGAGAGGACTGTTTCATTTATCTTTTTCATTGCATAACATACCTAGTTGTGGCATGGTCAGGTGCAATTTATAGTGTCTGGTTCTGAAGTTCTGGCTTAGGGTTAACAGAATCAGTCAAGAAATCCCAAATCTGGGAAGCCTGACATTATAATTCTATCTAGAATACCATATCCAAATACAATATGCTAGTATAGAGATACAGAGCTCCGAGCTCAGAATTGTTTTTGGCGGGGGGAGGGGGAACCTTTTTGTCAGTTGTTCATTGGTGCAAATTATTGTGAGAAATAATATAAAATTTGAATTACAGCATAACACATGTCATAGTGACCGAAATGCATACTTGTTGTGTACTGATTTACAGTTCAATTTGGGATTTTCTACATGTTATTCCCACACTATACTGGATATCACACAGTGCTTACTTTTTCTTTTTTTTTTTTGGTAACTAAGCAGAAGGGTTTACCAGTTAAGCCAAGACAAAGGACAGTAATTTAGAAAAGATAAGGTTAGAAGTAATTAATAAAAATAAATAAATTTTAAACCCCCATAAAATTAAATCCCTTTTTAATGGAATGGCTTTAAGTCTGCTTGGTGTCTGTGAACACTTCTCTTTTGCAGGTGGTTTTTTGAAGTATTGGGATATCCCAAATCTTCAAAGGCCAACATCATCAATGGTGTGCTGATGACAATTGTGTTCTTCGTGGTGAGAATTGCAGTCATGCCTACGTATTATAGCAGTGTAATTTCTACGTTTGGAACAGAGGCTTTCGAGAGGTTAGGGTTTGCAGCCCAGAGCGCCTGGATTATCTCAAGCATTGTTCTGGACGTTATGAACGTGATGTGGATGGTCAAAATTACAAAAGGATGTTACAAAGTTATTTGTCTTATTGGACAGCAGGAAGCCAAAACCCATAAAAATGGGAAATCTGACTAGAAATCACATGCATAAAATTAAACTTTTACTATGAAAATAGTTTGAGTTCACTGAAACGGTGCACATTTCTGCTATGGAATGCTCCTCTTAAGGAAACAAGGTATTACCTCTGTACTGATCTTACTCCTTCCCTAGCCACACTGCCTGCACACCCAGGGTCACGCTTTAAGGATCTTACCGAATGAGGAGCAACAGCATAAGTTCACGCAAAAGAATTCTAGGTGTGTGTTCTGAGCACTTAGCAAGCTACTGCAGTTAGAAGGGGGCTGACTGCTTACTTGCTTGCTGTCTACCAGTGTGTTCTTAAGTGTTTCACTCAGGTTCTCACATTAATGTGTTTTATAAATCCAATGAATACTGACTCTCCTAAAAAAAAAAAAAAAAAAAAAAAAAAAATCCTGATATGGTGCAATTTTTCTGGCATGTTCCTATGTTTTCTTGTAGGAATATTTAGTGTTAACAATCAAGATTTCATTCTTGACAACTTTTTAATTTTTGCAAGAAAAACAAAAAATATAGCTTTGATTCTATGAAGTATTTTACTGCTTTTTGTTCTGTTTGTATGCATGCACATTATTTGGGGGTTTTACAAAATAATTTCATCTAAAATGCTGTATTATAAGACCACAAAATATCTTTAAAAAACTGTTAAAATTCTCCAATTTTGATGGGAAGTATTAACTTCTACTATGTTAGCTTACATACAGTCGTACATCTACTAAATCTCCCATGGAAGTTTTTTCATAAGTTAGCATGGTAAATGATATGTGGAAACAGCATAATTCTGACTAGAGTGATTTTTTTTTTTTCTTTTGCTGCTACTACCTTTGAGAAGTATTGTAGCTCCACTCTGTTTTTTACCATGGGACATTTGGGATTTTAAGCTTAATTGTAAAGAGGTAAAATTCTTCTGTACATGTGCTGTGTAACTTAATACTTTTTTTATTTTGTCACAGAAATGACCCATTTGCTATGAAATACTGAGGTCTGTTTGCCCCATTTTTCTTGTTAATCACATTGGAAATCTGAGGTGCTGATTAAAAACAGTCTTGAATTCAGCAAGGAGTTGAATTTTGTACACGTTGAAAAAGCTGTGTCAAAATTCTTTAAAGCTATCAAGTAATTCTGTAGAAGACGGTTCATATCTATAGAAAAAAAATTCTTTTTCAGAACCACATATTTGTCAATAGCTATAACAAACTTAAAGATTTGGAGCATGTCAGAAAGAAATCTTAATATCAAGGAATGGTCTAGAATTGAAATTATAATGCAATTTGAGGAAATTCTGTGTTTTTTTTAAATGACTTTGAGAGCTGCATTTGTATGCATAGTTTGGTTTTTGTTTTAAACCATATCTGATTTGAGACTGATCACCTTCTGTATTTCTGCGTGCCTTTTTTTTTGTTGTTCTTTGACATTACTTGTTACAGTATACCTTCTGATAATGTGTGCTAAAGTATGCATTTTTCACTTACTGTTTAAGTGTTTATCCTAAGTTTTGTAGCAGACTGTTTAAACAATTTATTTTTAAATGAAGAGAGCAAATATTTGCCGTATGTGTAGGATATTTAGTTTTCCTTTTGTCCTGTTCCCTTTAACAAAGCTGTGTGCAAATAGCTCTTATCCCTGCAGACCAGGGTGTCGGTGCACAGGGACTGAGCTTTTGGGCGAGGGAAGCCAAGTTCCCCCCCCTTCTAGGGGTCAGGTGTCTGTGGGATAGATACAAGGAGGACTCGGTAGGCTGCAGTGCCTCCTAACCAAGGTAACTGTGACCAGTTTAGTTCCCCCGTTCAAAATAATTCATAGAGTGTTTTTAGGGTTAGCATAATACTCATTTTTACTCTCACCGCCTAACTGGTGGTCCTTTCTTTCCAATGCGGTTTCCCAATCCCGCCGCCTTGGAGATGTCAAGGATTGTAAATGCTTCAATTCTTTTGATTCTGTGCTTGTTAATACTTCAAGTGTGCAGACGAAAGATCTGTTTATGGTTGGGAAACTTAGCAATTATTTTGTTTAGCTGTGGGGTTTTTTTGAATGAATGCTGTACCTTATGTGATCTAAAAAATCCATGCTCTCGGCGAATTGATTCCGTGGCCTGCTTTGCTGAAAGAAAGGGGCGCTCTTTTATATCAACTTGCAGAACCTGGTGTCCTTTAAGTAGCGATTTCAATGCACCTAACAAAAAATCTAGTCTACGTACAAAGGCGCTACGTTTGTATGACCTTATGATTTAAAGGTGTAGATGAAATATATCTTGTGTTGTTTTAGTTGCTAGATCAGGGCATTATTTTGTAGTAGCATGTTGCTGTCTCAAATCAATTTCATAGTTAGTAAATTCAGACATCTTGGAGAATCCACTTGAAAGTAGAAGTCTGCCATTTTTTTCAGGAAGTAGGATGAAAAATTGATGATTTGAAGCAAATCTTAAGATGACAAGTTATGAACGCTCTTGTAAATTCCTCCCTTCTTAGCATTAATCTTTAATACTACTCAAATCTAAATTTCAGTAGCTTAAGGTTTTAAGTTTTTTGTTTGTTTGTTTTCAGTGTAGAGCATTCATTAAAATAGTCTGTTTCCTTCAGTTCTAGATAGATTTGTGTATGATAGGAAAGAAATAAGACAAGCTATAATAAAACTATGTTAAAACTAGGTTGGAAAAAGAACTACATAGTGCAAATTGGGCAACAATCCAGAATGGAATAAGTATTCTAGAACTTGCAATATTTTTGATTGCTGTACAAAATTAGTGTAATTATCACAATACTTTGCAAAGCGTTAAGCTTTCATTTTCTAATTTGATATTTTAATTATTACAGTTGTATCCTAATGTATCTACTGTATGTCAGAAGACAACTTACTGAGGGGAAAAAAATACTGCTGTATTGGGCAAGGACTGTAATAAACAGTCTGCAAAGTTGTTATGTAATGAATACATTAGTATAGGGCACTCTCTGCCTGCCATTAAAAGCTTATAATGTAGCAAATTAGATAGCACTGGCAACCATTTTTCAATTACACTTTATTCACTTAAAAACTGTGTTGAAATATTTATAAATTTCATATTGCAAGCCCGTCTCTTTGCTTTTTTTATGCAAAAGAGTAAAAGCATGATTAGTGGTCACTGTAATAAATGCTATCTTTAGAATCTAATTTTTTTTTTGGTGGCTTAAAACCTCCATTTTTATCAATTGCGTTGTCAAGTGTAAAGCAGAATCTTGGTGTGTCACCAGGTTCCTTTGTCATGGACATATCAAATGGAAGGAGCTGATCTTGTGAAAATGCTTAAATATCTTGTTTTTCTTGTTTTTCTTTTTTTTAATATTCTTCAATACCAGGTGACATAAAATTAGCACAGTGATCATGGCAGAGTCTATTTGTACCAGTAAGGCTATGTGTAGGAATGTAATTTTTCTTTTTGTATGGCTTTACCTTTTAATGAAAAAATGAATAAATACCACTTTCAGAACTACTGTGGGGAATGGTAGGTCAGGTTTTGCTTTTATGATTCATTTATGGATGCAGTATTTTGAGAGGGGGAATATATTTCAAATTACTCATTGGCTAGATGAGTGTTACAATGGATTTCAGTGAAGTTGAGAACCTTATGCTATAGAGATGCTTAATGGGTATCTGTATACATACTTAAGTGGTAAGAATTCCATAGCTGAAGCCTACTCTACCTTTATAAATGCATTTTATTCTGAGTGAGCTCAGTACTTTCTTAGCTTAATTGCCTAAAAAAAAAAAAAAACTATTGATTTTTGAAAAATATCCCATGAGCAGGAAAATGAGACAAGCTGACTTTATGTATTATTAACAATTCCAAATTTTGTATTTAAGTTTATTGAAAATCAAAGTAATTGCAGTGTCTTAAAGAGAATTACTTCTATCTATATATTAAAAATGAAGGCAGAGGATTACTCATAATGCAGAATTCATGTTAACCTAAGAGAAAAAACTTACACAAGTGGGCAAACGTGTACAAGCAGGTTTAAAGAGGAGCGGTGGAGGAGACTTCAACACAGTGTAGGAATCCAGATTTCTTCCTACTGTTGTAGCTGGGACAACAGTAAAATAGTAAGTAGCAGAAAGTATTAGGTATTTCTATATCTCTGTGTCCACTGGCAAATGAAATTTGATTCTTTCTAAAATTTTTGAGCTGCATAAAATGGGTTATTAGTTGTTAACTGCTGTATGAAGAGGACTTTTTGTCATGGACTTGTGTCTGTATCAGTACATGTAAATACAAGCTTTCCATGAAAGATCATTAACAGAGAAGTTTTGTAAAGTTGTTTTGTGATGCTTCTGCTGAGCCATTCAGAGGAAAATGAAGGGCTGCTTGAAAATTGCCCCAACTTAGGATCTGTTGCAGTGTTCACTCCTGGCGAAGGGCATCAATAAAATAAATAGAAAGAAACTAAAATTTTCAGATGAAAAGTGTAAAAGATTTTGAGATGTATGGATACCCCTCTTCATATTTTTAAAAGCCTGCTCTACAACTTCATTAACTGGTACAAGGGACTTCACAAGGAAGGATTTGTTCCTGGTGGAGCATGTCTCTTTATGGAATATATCTGACAGCTGGGAAGAGAACAGCACTTCATTGCTCAGATCCTGACACCAGTCAAATCAAAATAGTGATCAGTATTTACAAACTTTAACATTCATCCAACCCCAGGTAAAACCTCTTTGTCGGACAGGCGAAGGAAGGTCTTATGATTTTCTGAAAGCAACTTGCAAGGTCTTTTTATGGGAGAGAAGATGAATGATGGGCTGCTTGGGCTGTTTAGAGCTCTGGGATTAATACTTTTAGGTGGTAACACATGATAAGGTTTCTTATCCATTGCAAATCTCTACTAGCTACCTCCTTACTCTGACATTCTTGCTCTGTTTATAGTAACCAAGCACTTTATAGCTGAGTAAAGAATGGAAGGTAGCTACAAAGAACAAACTGGATTTTTTGGTATAAGAAATTTTTGTCAAAAGATCTTCTCCGATCATTTTCATTGTGTGGTGTCTTGCACTTGGAGGACTTCTGATCATAATAATGTACAATAATTTCTAATCTAGTTGTAATGTAAAGGAAATGTCTTTAAGAGAGTGAATTATGAAGAGTTCAGCATGTCTTGGTATCAACCATATAATGATTGTGTGCTATTTATAACTTCCTGGTCATTGAAATTTAAAATATAAAAACAAATAAAATATTCTGTAGTGGATCTTTATTTTTAATCTGTGTGGGATGTCAAAAATTGTCTTGTGGACTGGACATGCTTTTATCATCTTACATTTATGTATATGAGAATTTGTACCCACAAGGAAGATATTGCATGTAAATTGTCTTCTAAGATTTTAAATCTTGTTATTTTTTAAACTTTGCTAGGTTTGAAAGCAACATTTAATACTAAGCTCTAATACAGAACGTAACATTTTTGAATGCAATGGGATAGATTGTTTTTATTGTAACCCTATTCCGGTTTCACAAGACAAATCCATCATATAATAGGGGGAAAGGAGGAAAAGGGCTAATCATGAGCTCTGGCATATAATTTGCATGCTTAGTACGCACACATCCAAATATCCTGGATTTGTTTCTAGTATGCATATAACACTTTTCTTTAATATCTACACACACATATATATATATATGTGTGTAGAATAATTTATTATTATTATATGTAAAACACTTAACCTGATAGAAAACCAAATTGCAAAGCTGAAAAAAATGATTTACAATTTAGATAAAAGTAATGGTTCATGACATTCTAAAAATATTTATATAATCTTCTGGCTAAAACCAAACTTGATAAATGTTGTAAAACTAGCCTATGTGCAGAGTGAGAATGAAAATTGTAAATTCTGCCACACTGACTTCTGGTAAATCATGACAATCTGGTCTGCAGTAAAGTTAAAACTCTAATACTGTCACAAAATATCAGTGTCACATTACTAAATTCAGATGGTAATGTAGCCTGAGTGTCATAGCAATCCTTATCATTGCACAAGAACTTAAAAATGCAATATAATAATTCTGCAGGTTGGTTATCAAAGTAATCAGTTGTAGTAAGGTGAATGATTAAATATTATGGGTATCAATTTACTCTTTATTATAATTTTCTGAATGATTTGTTTGCATTTCATTGATATTATAGAGCATTTCTATATTTTGTTTGAACAGTTTAGCAGCTTGCATAAAGTTGTATTGCCTGATTATTTTTTGATATATGCAATAATGTCAATAAGCAATAAACTGCATGTTGTATGCAAGGTATTGGTACTTCCTAATAAAATAAAATAACACAGTTTTTTTATTTTGTGAATTTTTCTTCCTCACTATGGTAATAGCTTATGTACTTTTAATAAATGCATCACGAAAGAAGAATTTACTTTGGGCTGAGTTCACAGACACTTAGCTTGTATGGCATCTTGAAACTGTGTGCTGAATCTTTTTCCTTTTAGAAAGGTGGGGAGGGAGTATGAGGACTGAACCAGACCTTTTCAAGTGACAGGGCTTTTAAAGGAACATTTAATTTGAGGAATTTTAATTTGAAATTCTGCCTAGGACACTGCTTGGGCCATAAATGTGACTTAAACTACAACTTAGGTTGGGTATTGAGGAAAAAATTCAATTTATACTGAATGCTGTAATGATATCACACTTTATTGTAATACCATATGTTCTGGACCTAAGCTGAACGTTTGTTTGCAGGGCCTAAGGATAAAGAGCTACTGTCATTGGTGTATTGTATGTATGATACATTACAAAGTCCTTTACTGAATACCAAGATAGGCAGTTCCTGAGTACGGCAATTCCTAGATTCTGTATATGCAGAGAGCATATGCCTGGAGCCAGTGAATTGTGTCATAGGCTGACTTCCAAACCCAGGAAATGTTCATGTGTCTGAGTTTTACTTTGTACTGTTAAATTACTAGAAGACAGTACAAAGCACTCCAGTGATTTCACTTTTTCCCTCTCTTAGGTTTTAAGGGGAATTAGTTTCATTTGTAAATGATATTCTTTGAGTACTGATTTTACAGTGTTAGTATAGAAAAACTACTTGTTAACTAGTCAATCTGTCTGGGAATGACTCAGACTGGGAATGCCTGGAAATGTCACTTGGGGTCAGATGCTATATAGGTCAGATTTCCAAGTGCTTGAGAGAGGACAATGGGGGCTTGGTGGGAGGCTTTAATATTGGCACTGGACAGCTTTTAATACTGAATGGTAGAAAGGAAGGACTAAACACAGTTGGAAACAAAGGATTCCTTTCAGTGAGCCATTCTTAACCTGACATTCAACAAATCTTGCAAAGCGTGAGAAATGGCTCTCTCTGAGATGTAGGATATAAAAAGTATTCTGTATATCCGCTTCCTCTCTGTCATGTTTTGGTGCGAAGATGCCATTCACTTTGTCTCACGACTTTTATTTTGTTTTTTTTTTTTTCATCATCTCTTATGTTCCTACTGAAAACTTTCTTTTCTCTGCATTTGTATTGGTGTGATAACTCTGCATTAGGGTCTTTTGTTGGCTTTTCTTTTTTAATCTTGTTCTTCTCAGTGGATATCTGCACGGTTTTTAGATGACAGGCTACCATTGTGAGTATATTCTGGTCTTGCTCTGCTTTTCAGAAGTGGAGCTCACAGTGTAACGTACTTAAGATTGTGTGCTGCATTTGAGTTGTGACCTTGGTGGTCTCTGAAATGCTTTATGTTGGGGGGGGGAAGTATTTGTTGTTTGGCTTATGTTATAAAGGGTGAAAGCTATTATCTGTATGAGGACTAAGAAGTAGTAGTTATGCTGTGCAATTGCTGCTCCTGGTGAAGTTTGATGCTGGAAACTGGGGGGGAGACAGCATACTGCTGTCAGCAACATAAGTAATGTACTTGGAGCGAAAGCTGCAGAACCAATTCCCTGTTTGAGAACATCAGAAAGATGAAATGTGTTTTACCTTAGAGCCTTTCTGCCACTGACACAAAGTATTTGAAAGTGGACATGTCACTTGGTCTGCAAGAGGCTCTTATTACTAAACTGCTTTGTAAAATTCAGTAAGTGGAGACCAAACTCTTTGCATCTTGTTTAGTGCTGCTTGCACAGTTTTTACTGTGCATGCAGTCTTAGAGATCTAGGCAAAGCCAAATTATGCCCTAAAACTTGGACAGTGATAGAGGTAATCATAATGTTTTCTAAGGCATACAGAAAATAAATTACTGGTATAATGTTGCTTTCTAAGTCCTTGATAAGCTGTTCTCATAATTCCTGTATGCAGAAAGACAGGTAGGAAGCCATTTCCTCTTACAGAATAAAGACTGTAAAAAGGCAGAAATTAAAGGACTGATATTTGATTTTTTGCTTTATTTTTGTATTTTTATTTTGTGTTCACAATGAATTGTGGCACTATCCTATTTAATAGAAAAGATATCTTATTCTGAAAGGATGGTATGTGAACATGTTCTTAAAAGCTCTGCTTTCAAGTTTGAGAAGAATGTATGAAAGACTTGTCTTCATTCTGAATCTTTTTAAAAACTTTCAAAGGAAATTGGAGATGATCGCTTATGTTTCATTTTACACAAAAACACCTACATAGGATGCAAGAGACCCCTCTTCCAGATTTGAATTGGGATTTTCCACATCCTAAGTGCACCACTTAGAGCTCTAGTTCCTTCTTACTGATCTTTTTTCCATTACTCCTGTGAAACAGAAAGTTCCAACAAATAGTTCTGTTTTTTGATCACCTCTAATTTCAATATATGAAAATGTCTGTTGTGTGTCTCACCCCCTCCCCTTTTTGCATTTGACAACCTATGGACTCTGCTTTGTGGGATGGGCATTAAAATAGACCTGTAGGGTTTGTACTTCTCTGTTACTGCTTATTTTATCATCTGTCAGTCAAAAAGGGATAGGATGAAAATAGCCTTCCATGCTCTCATACAAAACAAGCTCTATTTTCTGAATCATCAAATTGCAATGGTATTAATAGTACTTCATATATTTAGCATACTTAACCCATGAGCTCAACCATCTAATTGCCTGCTGGTGGTGAATGTGAGTAAGTATGGCTGTTTCTAGGCTGGATTTATTGAAACAGCATCTTCTGTCATGGAAATAAGCTGCTTTAGTAAATTTCGAAGTCACTTTTTGACTAGCTGATTTTTGAAAACCATCCTGGGGAACCTCAGTACCTCCGGGAGGCTAATACCACCACCAATACCGCTTTACAGTGCGGAGTCAGGCTGTGGGTGAATTCAGTATTTTTTCCATACATAATGTTCTTAAATTATTTGTAGTTGTCATAGCGTCTTCAGAAACAAAAGCAAAGCAGGACTTAAGATGCCAAGATCAAATGTAGCTCATAGGCTACACAGCTCTAAGGAATTAAATTAAAGTCTCAGTTTATAAGACTGACTTGCTGTTGACAGGTTTTGAAACAGCTTTTGTACTCCTAGGAGAGGCGTGGTAACAATTACAAGAGGAAAATTAGCAGTCCTCAGGGGCCCGGGGCGCCCTCCCCCCATGCTGCAATTTAGGCTTCGTTAACTCTTGTGAGTGTTCACAGAAACGTCTTTCCCGTGTAATCGCAGCTGGGCGCTACTCCCGCTTCTTCTCGGGGCGGCGGCGCGACAGGAGCCGCAGCGCAGGCGGCTGCTGCCGCCTCCTAACGGGCAGCTCCGCGCGGGGCCTGGACCCGGTGTCCGCGCTCCGCAGGGCGCAGGTCCCGCTGCGGGTTCCGGGCTTCCCTGCCGCCTCTCGCCGGCGCAACTCGCCCCCCCGCCCGCCCCACCGCACCGCGGGGCTGCCGACCCGCCCCCGGCGCGGACGCCTCGAGAAGGGCTCCCAGCGCGGTGGCCGCCGGCGCGGCGCGGGGCGGGGCGGGGCGGGGGCGGGGCCGCGGCCGCGTTCTCGCGAGGCGCGGCGTGGTGCGGCGGTCGGGGCGGTCGCGCGGAGAGGAGTGCGTCGGGCCGCGCCGCGCCGCGCCGAGCTGAGGTGAAGTGAGGTGAGGAGCTGCGGCCGTCGGGGGCGCGCCGAGCGGCGGCGGCAGGAGGCGGGTGCTGCGGGCGGGCGGGCGGGCGTCGCTGCGGGCGGGGCCGGGCCGGGCCGGGCCGGGAGGAGGAGCAGGAGCAGGAGCAGGAGCAGGAGCAGGAGCAGGAGCAGGAGCAGGCGGGCCTGACCTTGCCCGCGGGCGAGCGGGGCGGGCGCCGGGCGGAGGCTGAGGGTTACTGTCACGGCGCGGCGCCCTCGCGCCGGGTCACGTGACGCGCTGCCCGCCGCAGGGTGGGGGCGCCGCCGGGTGGGGGCCGCGCCGCTCGCGGGGCTGTTCGGTGTCGTCCTCGCCGTCCCTGCGGCGCCCTGCGAGGCGCTCCGGCAGCTCCCCCGTGGGGCGGGAGTCACCCGGTGCCAGTCCCGACGGAGGTGACGGCTGGGGGGGTGGTTTAGGTTGTGAGCTTGTTACCTCGGCTGGCTTGTGATGCCGGATCTCGTTTTTTAGGTAACTTGCGATGGAGCAATATACCTGTGCTCGCCTGCGCCTTAATGAATAATCTGTGTAGTTTGGTTTTATAGATGTGTGCTTTTTCTTTAGAAACTTGATCTGAAAAGAACCGGTTAGCAGAAGCTATGGGTCTGTCCGCGTCCTCCCCGGCTGTCGCAGTGCAGTCACCAAATGCATCTCAGCAGCATCCGGCGGCGTCTCTGCCTTCGCAATGTCCTATGCATCAGGAAAACGCAAATGGTAATCACGCCTGAAACTTCAGTGAAACCAACGCTTAACGTGGAAAACCGATGGAAAGAAATATTTGGCAGAGGAGAAGAATGATTGTTCTAATAAATGCATGAGTTCTCCCCTTTACCAAAATAGCTTGCAAGTGACTCCTCACAAAGAGGAGTTTGCTGCTCACCAGAGCAGCCTGCAGGCTGTTTGGTGCTGGCTGTGGATCACTCCAGATTGTCAGGTTTAGCAGGGGTCCTGCAGGTTGCTCCCGGCATGTGGTAGACCTGTGAAGTGTCAGGGAGGTGCAGAGGCCCTTACAAAGGTTGTAACTGGGAGCAGGTGCTTGTCACTAGGAAAAAACAGACTCTGGAAAAGTGGGCAGCAGAGGGGTGGGATGAGATGACCAGCTGGGGAAGGAGGACATCAGCTCTTTTGTTGACAGCATTAACACATGTTGGGTTAACATTGCTGTGGAAATCTTAGCTGCAAACTGTGTGTATGGGCCAGCATGGAGCTGGGAATGAGTGTTCAAGGACTGCATAAGAAGCTTAGATGTTTCTGTGGTGCTGGTTCTAAAATATGCAGAAAACGTGATTATGGAAGCTTGAAACTGTTGCCCATATCAGAAGGACAAGTGAGTACCTGTATTTATATTAGCATCCAATGAACTCTTGTTTCCCAACTCCTGTCACATCTTGTAGACTTTGTTTTGTAGTGATATGTATACTATTTTTTCCTGTATTACAGGTTGTCCAATGCACAGGAAGACTCCTGATCATAGCGCTGAGAACAAAAACAGTGTTCCTGCACATCAAGAAAGAGCATATGAGTATGTGGCATGTCCGGTGAAGTCTGGGGCATCTCGACTGGAAGATGACATAGATCCTAGCAATATGGTAACTTTTACTTTGTTCAGATATCTTCTTCAGACTTGTTTCCTCCTGAAATACTACCACAATGTAATTAGTGTAACTGTAATTGGTGACACTGTCTGAAGTGGAAACTGGCAATTCATGTTATTTTTTCATTTTTAACTCTGATTTTTCTGCTTTTGTATGGAAATGTGTATATAAAAACATGTTAGATCTTATTTAACATCTTCAAAGTTCTGTCTCTTTGATAAGAAATGGTTTGCCAGTTCATAAATATCTTTCACTGTTTATTTCTATATGTTAGTCATATGCATGGGGTTTTATATTTTATTAATTGTTTCTAGATACTGTGTAATGGTTGTATGGGAAAGTTCTGATGCAGGTTTCTCCAGGGCTTCCTCTGGTTTACAAAGAAGCATAGTGCTGATTTGAAAGCTGAAGTTTAAGAAGTTATATTTCAGTCTTCAGATGACAAATTTGTGCAAAGAGTTCTGTTACAACAGAGAATATTAGTGGACTTCTTTAAAGGCTGACATTCTTGATCTTTGTCCTAGCTAATTAATTATTTTGATTCTTCTCAAACACTGTAACATATAAAAAATTTCCTACTGCAAGGTTTTTTTGATATTCAGATGATTATCCTTATTTTCTAGATGCCACCTCCTAATCAGTTGCCATCCCCAGACCAGCCATTTCCACTGTCAACTGTTAGAGAAGAATCTTCCATTCCTAGAGCACATTCTGACAAGAAATGGGTCTATCCTTCAGAGCAAATGTTTTGGAATGCTATGCTAAGAAAAGGGTAAGTAAACTGTGAATTATCAAATGGAATCTATGTGAGCCTGAAATTTATGAAGTAATATATCATTAGCTATTATTCATTGATATTATTTAAGAGTTTGTGGACTCCAAATAGTAAGTGGTTAACTTTCACTTTAAAAAAAATACTGTTTTTAAAAACAATTTTAAAATAAAGAATAAGCTGATCTGAAAGGGAATGTCAGATAACTGCCACTAAATAAAAGAATACTCTAAAAGTCAGTGCATAGTCATAGGCAAACTGAGTATGACTGCCAGCTTTGAAATGCTGTTGGCTTTATGCTAATGCTCTCAAAATGATACTAAAAGTTCTGTGATTGCAAGAACATCTACACTGATTTGCTAAAGGACTGAAAATTAAAATGATTTGACAAATGGGCATTCTCTGTCTTTACAAAAATTTAGCATGGGCAAGATCTAACTGAAATATAAAATGTTTCCTGTAGCCTAAAAAATTCTGTGCTCGTGTTCCTTCATTCTTTTGTGTTTACTTGCTTGTCATTGTCAAATAGAGCTACGTTAATGGCAGTTACTATTAAAACAATAATAATACATTGTACTATGTGTCAATATTATAGTTAAGACATTATGTTATAAATGGTCTATGTTGAACACCTACATTTTGATCCTGTAAACACTTAAGTGTGTTAAACTTAACGCCTGTTGAGAAGTAAGCACCTGTAGAGCCATAGTACAGGGTCTGAGAGATGAAAGCCCTTTCTAAGTGTAAGTGAAATATATCTAATACAAGGACTTCTGTGTACTAAGAATGCAAGTGGGATTTTTCCTGAGCGTTTTTATGCTGAGTGTCCATGCCATGGACTTGTTTGTCCCAAGTGCATTGTTTGCACTTTGTGATTCTTTCTGATCTAGTTGAAGGTATTAATTTAGCAAACTAGAATTTGTGGATCTGTACCACGATAACTTTGATAATTGCACATTTACACTGAAACTTAAGTAATTTTCAAGATAATTAAGCAGAAGAGCTAGAAGTTACCAGTCTTGCTTTGTAGCTTTGCCTAAGCCCTTAAATCTCTTGATTCAAAAACTTACCAGATGAATTAAGGAAGGTGGAGTAGTTATGCAGTAATACTTGTAAATTCTTCTCATATTCTTATTTTTTAGGTGGAGGTGGAAAGATGATGACATAACAAGTGAAGATATGACCAACATCATTAAGATTCACAATCAGAATAACGAGCAAGCTTGGAAGGAAATTTTGAAGTGGGAAGCTCTTCATGCTGTGTAAGTACATATGAAATGAAAAGCAAATCTTTTGTTTTAGCTCTTACTTCTGTAACTGTTTGAAAGTAGAATGTCTTTTTATTTTTCCCGAAGTATCCCAATGCCTGTATGCCATGAAGTTACATTTCTTTTAGCATTATGCATTTTGATTAATATGGAGGAAGTAAGAAAGAATGTCCAGAAGAACTTGACTAGAACTGAGTAATTATTATGTTGGCAAAACTGATCAGCATTTTGGTGGTGTACATAATGTGGATTTGGAGAAGTTGACTTCTTATTGTATTTATTTGAGAACGATTTAATTAAAATTCTTACGTTGTGAACCAGATATAAGATGTAAACTTATACAGGTTAAAAGTGACTGGCATAGGACAAACTCTTCATCACTTTTTAGGTCAGCATAGTCCCTGTTCCTAGAAGAGACAGACTAATTAAATGCACTGTATGTATGTAGAAATTGTTCTCTGAAATTCCATGGCCTTTGTTACACAATAGCTTGGATTAGGGTTTTCTGTTCTTTAATGGTTTTCTCTTCTTTAATCCATTAAACTGGTGGGTTAGATTTGCTGAGATCTGCTCTGTTGATATTAGAACAATGGCGTAGAGCATATCAAAGGCACTTTACTAGCAGTAAGTGTTGTCAGAAACTGGTACTTCAAAACCTTTTAAAAATAGGTGGTTTAGATCACTTGTAATATATATGTATTTTTTTACTATTGCTATTTCTCCTATTCAGTTTCTCTATTATTAGAACAAATTATTAAAGGGGTTTAAATAGTAGAACAAAACTTTGTCTTAGAAGTTAAAAAATATTTTCTCTTTTTTAATTGTGTGTTTAGGGAATGTCCATGTGGACCAACACTGATGCGATTCGGAGGCAAAGCGAAGGAGTATTCACCAAGAGCCAGAATACGTTCATGGATGGGGTATGTGGGCAGGAAAGAAGGACTTTTAGTGAGGATGTTTTAGAAATGGAATTGCAAGTTATAATTACCAGAGGATGTAAGTACTGGTGGTAATCTTATGATAGCATCTGGATAAATACATCTTCTTAGAATATGAGTTCTGCCTCCTCTCCCAGAGTTGTAATATCCATTAAATTAACTACAATATCTGCTATCTGTCTTTTCAGATATGAGCTTCCTTTTGACAGACATGATTGGATTGTTGACCGATGTGGAAAAGAAGTCAGATACATTATTGATTATTATGATGGTGGAGCAGTTGATAAGAACTACCAGTTCACTATCTTGGATGTTCGCCCTGCATTTGATTCTCTCTCAGCTGTATGGGACAGAATGAAGGTAGCTTGGTGGCGGTGGACTTCATAACTATCCCTGTTGCGTTTAATCAAAAAGTAAAATATTTCCCTCTTGAACTGAGGATTCATAGACACTGGAACTTTAAACAAAAGTTCACTGCAGCTGTGATTATCTGCATCATCACCACTGTTCTTTGGGGGTGAGAACGGAGGATGGGGAATTGCATTGTCAAATGCAGCAATGCTTTATGGTGTTTTGAATTAAATAATAAAGTTACAGTAGCAAAAACATGTATCTTAATTTTCTTAACTGTAAAATCTTTTTTATTTTGTCACAATTCTTTTTGTGACGATAAGTTTGCCTTCTGTCATTTCTTGACTCCAGCGCTGCACCAAATACATTGGGTTTCTGATTCTGACTGGAGTTGTATTTGGTATTATTTCATAAAACAGTAAAAATGGGAAATCTCATAAATGCTTTCACACAGTTGCAGTGCTTGGGTATTCAGATGATGAGTAAAAGAGAAAGTTTTAGACTGTTACAAGGTTTTATTAACTATATAAAGCTACATATTTGTTTTTACATCAGCACTTTACCTGTTCAAATACAGGCTTCCTCAGAAAAAATCTGTCAAATTTATTCTCTTTAAGGAAATAGAGTAAGAGTATTTTTAACAGTATGTTAAGTTGAAAATGAGAAAATATTTATGCCTAAATTTGCAATTTAACTTTTAGCAGAACAGCTAATTGCTAGAAGCAGGAAATGAGCATATCAGTTGCATTTACTTTTAAAACAACGTTTCTAAAAGGAGGTTGTTTAAAATTATATTTAATTATATTTATTTGAGTGTTTAAAAGGTTTTTTTCCTCCATGTAAGAAAACTGTATACTTTTAGTGTATTTACATATTTACATACTTTAACCTGTGTTCCATGTATGCATTCAGGCCAGAATTAAACCTTATTTAAAGAAACCTCCATGCAATACATAAGGTTTTTGCATGTTAGTTTCACCAATATACTGCAGGAGTTTTTCAGATGTAACAAGAAATCGCACAAGGGTGTATGTATACATAGTAATACATATTTCTGTATAGTGATTATAGTAAGAAATACTACAGATGTATATGTAACTTGGCTAAAAAGGTATCCGAAGTACCAAGAAATAAGCTTGATTTGAGCAGTTTCTAAGGACAATGCATGCTTATGCTGTGTGGCTTAAAGATTTGAGCAATATTGTGCTTAATAAGGGAAACTAACTTTTAAAAAGTCTTCTACTGTAATAGCTTTAAATTTGCATATCTTGGTAAATTTCTGATGCTACATAGCCCTAAATTTAAATTACTCCTCCCTTTCAGCATACCTTACTCTTGAGAATGAGTCCCCTATGCAAAGCACTTTGGACTGGAAGGAATAACTGAGTATCACATTGTAGCCTGTCAAGTGGGAATTTCTTCATCAAACTTCAGAACCTTAACTGTAAACCAGCTATACATTAATTTTATGCAAGTGGTTATGTTTAAATGACTTTGGAAGCTGTTTGGGGGCTGGGGGGGGGAACAATGTTGCAGTCAAGTAACTCGTCCTGTTCAGGAAAAAATGATCCAGGGAAGCTTCCATATTTTAAGGTACTAATGGAGATGAATGGTTCCCACTTCAGAGGCAACTGTCCTGCTGGGTAGGAATAGATCTTTCCCAGAAGTCTAGAATCCTCAGAAAAGAGTACACACTTACCCCTCTTTGCTTTCCATATCCTTTTTTGCCCTTTTTCACAATGCTTCATATGTATCTAAATCAAAAATAATTTGGGGCAAATAAAAGTCTCCATCTAAGTTATTAATGTGCAGTTGTTATATGAGAAGTGTGTGAGCTTATATTAAGAATTATATATGATTATTAAAGAGCTACTCCTCTCAGTCCTAATGGTCAAGACTGAGAGGGGGATACTGCCCCTTTTTTATTATTTTATTTGTACATTTGGGTAATTTGATATACACAGAATTCTGGTTCTATATTTCTTGCAGCTAAATATGGAAAAGGTACACCTATGGAAAGAATGTCTCAGAAGCGTCAAAATAATAGTTTGCCTTACTGATTTCAGAAGCTTGAAGTTGCGTGCATTATGGAAATTGTGATTACTGCTAAATCCGATAAAAGATGTCACGTGCCGCTTCATGAGCTTTTTGTCCTCTGTTATGTTCCATCTTACGTAGGTTCAAAACTGTGCTTCTCAGTGCCACTATTAATGAAATGTGATACTTCGTCATTAAAAAAAAAAGGAGAATCAAATAAATATACTTTTTTTAACTTTGGTATTTGGTGATCATATTTCTAGCTTTATTACGAGCTCTTACATATGTCACATGAGAATATTTTTACAGTGTGTTACAACTAATCACATCTTTGAATATGTACTACTCACCTAAATGTACGAAGACAGCATCTGAGAACAAGGACGAGTCTAGTGGTAGCCAACCAAACCAGCAGATCTCAGAATAAGAGCATATGACAACAACTATCTTCATCCTGAGTGTCTAGTTAACTTTTGAAGAGAGGAATGCAAGGAAAAAAAGATTTAAGGTAATCTTTGGATTAATAACTTATTTCTACAAGTAGTCATACTAAAGGCATTAGAATTCTAATGTAAAACTTAGAAAACAGTGATTTAAACCCTTATTTCTCACCCTTCAGGATGATGTTTTAATGACCAAACTACTGTTAAGGCTAGATGAGGGGTAATACAACACACACACACACGTATGTATGTATCCCTCCTTTTGTCACTATAGAAAAGTATGTAAAGTTCATGAACCTCAAAAAGTGATCAGGCCATTTGAGGGAATTTTGAAACAATATCAAATTCCTAGTCCCAGTCCTGCTGAAACAAAAGTGCAGAACCTGGCATCTCAAAACAGGTTAACTTTGCGCACGTGCAAATGGAAAAGTGTAGTCCCAGTCATAAAAACAGGGCTGCTTTTTAAGTCAGGTTTGTACTTAGATATCTAAAGTTCACCGGTGTTCTGCTTTATGGTGTCAAAGCCCTGCTTGACCTATTGAGTTTGTTTCCTGTGGTTAAAACAGCTCTTCTGGTTTGCAGGTGGAGACAAGTACTTAGAGGATATTGTGGTGCTCAGAAACAACTGTGTTGCTGACTGTTACACAGCAGAGGGGAAAGGACTCTGGCAAAATGCTCCAGCTGCAGTCAGGTCTTAGGTCATACAGCTGCAGTCCAGAGTGATACCGACCTGTGTTACCTGGAGCATGAGACCATTCTGCATTCAGATACTGCTTTGGCCTCTTGACACTGCATCTCTGTAGGCAGCTAGTGACTGCCCTGCAGTTGGCATGCACACCGCAATGCTGCCTATCTGGGGGACACTGCACACGCGGCACCGTGTGAGCCTGCAGGAACCTGCGCCTGTGACGCCTTCCCAACTCTGTACCGTTGGCCTGGCTCTCTGCTCTTGCCACTTATTTCCTGTTAGGTCTAGCTATAGTGAATGCCCCGTAATTGGGATGTAATTTGCAGCTTGTCCTTCTGGGGTGTCTGGAGTTCCTTGGGATGTTGTGTTATCCTATGTCATTTTGCCCTGGCACAGCATTAACTGGCAGTTTAAAGTGTGTGGGGATGTCTCTTCTGTTACCATCCTTTCTTTTTTTTTGAGCAACTTTGTTCTTGCCTGTCAATATATATGCCAGCAGTTCTAGCATCAATTTCTTTAAGCATTTTTCAGCTAAGCCCAAGAATTTCTGCCCTATCTTGCTGTAGAAGAAGAGCGAGACTATTGCTGGTAAGAAGGCAGTTGTGTCCATTGTTGATTGTTGCTATTTTTATTGCAAAAGTGTTCTGGATTACCATTGTGAATTATAATGTGAAGGAGCTGTTAGTTTAGTGTGAAATGAGACAACATGCTGTTTAACATTTACATCATGCATTTACCATCAGGACTTTACTGTGCTCTGTAAAAATGGTTCGAAGTCTAAAGTACCATGATCATTGTTCTACCTTCAAAAGAAGAGTGGCAGAGGATCTTTTAGTGCACTTAAAAAGATCATAAATAATCTCAACTTATGCTATTTGTTCTATTCTTCTGTCAAAACAGGGAGGAATAATCCTTTGATTTTATATACATACAACAGTTCCTCTTTTGGTGGATGCCTTCAATAGTTTCCATCTTCAGAAAAGGAAATTTAAGGAGTAACTGCTTCTTGCAGGTGATTCTGAGGATAGGTAGAGGAGGGATGGAAGAAACCCTACAAAATCCTAGAAATGTTCCATGTCTCAGAACATGAAGCACAAGGGAGTATGAAAACAGAGCAAGGCAGCCTTATTTGTGCCACAAAGGCCCCAGTCTGCCACCCTGCTGCTAGAATAGGCTGAAATGGAGAAACTGAAGCAAAGTTACATATTACTACAGCTGATGTGCCAAACTTCAAGAGATGGAAAGACAGTCACTAACATTGCTGTAGTTCAGACAGCAGCTGAAAACAAAAGGACTGGTATATTAAGAAGCACTACCTGAATTTTGGACTTTCACTAATGTTGTGATTGGAACAAATACTCCTCGCAAACATGCTATTCCTTTAATTACACTGCCCTCAAATGCTTACTAAATTAACAGGCACTTTAATCCTTTGTCTCCCTTTCCTTATGCCTGGAGGAGAGTCCACGTGGTAAGGTTCTACATGGAAGCTGGTCTTAATGTTTGGAGGATTGAATATACTCATAATACTAGCTGTGCTTATGTCTTCAGTATTATAGCTCTCCCTACCCTCTTGTATCTTTAGCTATATGTGTGTTTTTTAAGAAAATGCAGCATTGCTAGTTTTCAGTTTTTAGCTCGTATTAGATGATGAATCACTTTCATGTGCATCTTCTTCATGAAAATAATGTCTTGCCAAACTCTTGGAGAAAGAATCTCAAATTCATTTATGAATGTGACATGTCTGTTTGTCTCTACTTCTTCTACCACATGTCTCTACTTCTGTATCAAAATTGTATAAAAACTCGTGGCCAGGGTACAAGTCTCGGCTCCCAGCCTAGGCTTCTTCCTCCTTTAATACATGAGGCCTTGAGCATCTGAGAAATAATGCATCATTTACTACTGGTAATAAAACAGTCCCACTTATTCCCATGGGGGCTACTCACAAGAACATGTGTGCATATTTGCAGCATGTGTGCATATTTGCAGGACTGGAGATTGAATGAATCAAATTTTGAAAGGATAACATAAATATATAGGAAGTATGCACATAGTTATTAGACCCTATGGTTTAAAAAAAATCTAGAGAAATACATTGATACTGTTTCCTTTGTTGATGTTGTTTGGACCATGACCTCTATTCTAGAACAGAAACTATCACCTAAAGAATCACAGTTGTTTTCAACATATTATGACAAAAAAAAAAAAACACTCAAGGACTAAATCATGATTTTTGTTTTCCGATGTTTTGCCAATTTTCAGGTAAGTACTTACAGTTTTATCAATTCGCTAACATGCTGCTGCTTTTGCCTCCAGCTTCTGAAGACCATGACCTTATAAACCTCCTGCCTATTTAGACAGCTAATGGTTTAATTGATCATTAGTAGACTTTCAAAAGGAGTTTCTATCTGCCAAAAGAATGTCTTAGGGAATTGACTTGGAGCAGTTTGATGCATGGAGGACAAATGTAAGTGCTGTTAAAAAGTACTGCTAGACCATTGATCTTTGAAAAATGTGCTTCTAAAATACTTAAAGGAAAAGTAATAGAAAAGATTTTTTTCTCAAGTTAGAGAAGACTTTTTTATTCGATGAAAATTCATTAATTCCCATTTTCTAAAACCAAAAACATTTTTATGAAAATGTCAAATTTTACCCTAAACCAAACCATTCCAATTTTTGGCAGTTTTTAATTTCCAATTTAAATTTTAGGTTAAATGAATTTATTCCAAATATATTTTTAAAGACTGTTTTGGGCTAAAAAATTTGATGAAAACTTCTCTACTAGCTGTACTTGAGAATACTGAGGGGAAACAGCTTTTCATGCTTTAAGTTTTTTTTTCACATTTACAGTTGTTTCGGTTTCAACTTTTTTTTTTTTTTACTTTGAAGTTTTGCCTTTTAGCTCATTTGGAGTGATTTTACAGGTTTTCATGTTGTTCTCTGCGACCATTTTTGTATAAGCCCTTTTTGGGAAATCGTCCACCATTGCAATAACATTTACAGCTGTTACTACAGAAATAATGGCTTAGTTCCTTAGGTATCTATAAAACCAGTGTTTAATTCAGTCAAGAACAGCTCTAGGTGGTAAAAATACCACGCTGTCTGCATTAAAGCTATCAACATTGTTATAGCAGAAAGGATAGGAACCATAGCTGTCCTATAGCAATGTTGAAAGATTGATATGACTTGTATTACTGTGTATATAGAGGAATTAATGCAAATAGAAATGCCGAAGGAATGCTCAAGAAAGGCTCTGTCAACTACTAGAAATTAATGTTTGCCCAGAAAGTTTGAGAATTAAATTTTGCATCTAAGGGATTTTCCCTAAAAAAAAAAAAATTTGCATAGCAGCACATTGAGCACACCCAGTGTCTCTCAGATAGATATTAAGTGGTAGTGGTGTTGAAGCCAAAATAACATTTTCTTTACACCATACAATAAACTTTTTGTTTTAAGTAACATTGCTGTAGTGCTTGCTATGCTATGCTATGCTATGCGATGCTACTTAGTCTGAAGCTGTAAAATAGAATATTCCAAACCAGTAAAATTTCTAGGTATAAATTGTAAATGATATATTAATAGCCTGGATGGGTTAAGGTAACTTGTGGTTTCTCATTTTATCCAAAGTTACAAATACAGCATGTTTTTAGCATATGCTGTATTACTTTGTCCAATTAACCAATATAAAATTATCATGGAGTAACAGAAAGATGATATTCATTGTTTAAATATTTTTCTTAAATGTCTTGCAGTTGCATTTGCATCATTTGCCAAACAGCTGTCATATAGCAGCCATGCAATTGCTTAAAAGAGGAAGCCCTGCAAATTAGTCATGTTTCTAACCCAGAATATACCTATGTATGTGCGTAGCTATGGAGGCAAATAGCCTCCTGAGCTTATGCCTGTGAGGTTACTCACCTGCGTACGGGCGTTCAGACTACAGCCTTTGCACACTCCTGGACGCAGGCATCAACTCCTGGAGGTGCATCACTTTCCTAGAGCATCTGCGCCTCCAAAGCAGCAGCCTCTATTCCAGGTTAAACTTGCACTGTGCTGTAAAGAGTGGGCACAAAACTTAGGGATAACCAGGAAAATTGGGCCTGATCAGATGGATTCTCAGCTTTGCAGAGAAGCTGCCTCTTGTCTCCCCCCTTCCCAGCAGCAGCGGCTTAGCCCTCACACTTACGCTGTAGTTACTGGCTCCTCACTACTGTTTCTTCCCCAGCCTCTAAAAGGAACCGAAGTGATTTTTGGACTGTTCTGCGTAGCCTTCCACTGCCTCCCAGAAGACACGTTTAGGACAGACGCAGCAGCCGGGGCAGCAGGTTGGCTGGCAGAGAAACGATGACAAACATATGTAGGGGGACGTTCCAAATTGACATCTTTTTCAAATGTCTATCTACTCCTCCTCTGTTAATCACCACTCAGGTTAGGTGAAAGTGGGTCTAAGCACACACTTTTACAGATAACTGCTAGGAATTGTTGATGTAACACCCAACTGATTGGACTCCTAACTAAAATGAGTGGAAAGCAAAGGATACTACTACTTTTGTAAATAAGTCTGGGAAGATTAATCTTACATATGTATGAAAGGTTGCATTCTGTTTTCTTTCTCAGGTAGGTGGAAAATACTGATATCATCAACATTGTATCAATTTATGATAGGAAGCTGGGCTGTTTTATTATAGACTGACTTTCAAGAGCAAGGTATTTTTTGAACTTTATTTGCCATGTGTGATGGGAAAGCATCCATTCAGAGAAATGAATAGGGTTAATGTTATTCTATGAAACGCTACAGTGTTTGAAGAATTAAAAAAAGAGAGAAAACAGATCTTGACTTCCAATTTAATAATAACGGAATATGAAGGCCAGATTGTAACTGTAGAAGTTCATTTCAAATTTAAATATTTAGCATTTTCACTAGTCTGTGAATACAAAAAAATTTATTACATTAAGATGAAATTTAGATCTTTGACATGAAGCTGATATTTTCATAGTGTGAAAAATATCAAGCTGACATTATACTGTCTCATTTGATGACTTCCAAATGTCAGAGTGCAGTAACTTATTCACAGGGACCTCAATGTCTTGTGATAGTGTCAATTTAAAAGACATTTACATCGACTTTTTTATTTAAACATGGAAAATGGAATATGCAAAGCGGATGAGGAGAAGGGGGAAAGACCAGGGGCAAGAAAGTTCTTAATAATAGAATGAGGCACTTTTAAGGCTAATTTGCAGAGATGCCTTCTGACAGCTGCAGGAACTACTACCTAGGAGTACTTCTGACAGCTCCAGTCTTATTTCTGTTCACGCTACTTCACTCGTTCCCAGCTCAGCACTAATATTTCTCATTATTTCAACAGAAATTAAGGAATTTAAAACAGCATTATATAGTCTCCTGAAAAAATAAACCACACATCCTCTGCTTTTTAAAAGTGATTTTACGATAAATAAAGTAAACTTCAAGGATGTAGGCCCGCTGTTGTCTATTCTTTTAGAATTTTTTTCAATCACTGTTCTTTTTTCAAGTTGGAACAGTCTTAAATATGGAAAATATTGAAAAATACACTTTTGAGCTCATTATATCATTGGCTGCAGAAGACATCAGTCAGATGACCATTAAAAGGATTATCTTCAAGCGAAGCCACAAGAATTGAATACAAGTAGCCTAACTTTATATTCTGCTAAAACTTCCTGGGTGTTGAGCGCAAGCCCCTTCGGCTGCGCTTCAGCGGGCTGCCGGTGAAAGGAGGACGGGCAGATCATATGTTCTTCGAACATGGACTCTTACTATTTTGTGTATACATATGCAGACACCCTCACAGGAATGTGTATACTACCTGCAGCTGTAATAAACAATTCTACTAATGTTTCGGGCACCCTCACGATTACACGTTGTATTTAAAACAAACAAACATGGCTGTGAAGAGCCAGCGCCCGCTCCTCCGCGTGGTTCAGCAGGCAGCACGGGCAGCTATACGGGTTACCGTTAGAGACGCGTTTAAGAAAGGCCATAAAAGATCTGTCAGCAGCTCTACCCGAACCGCTGTGTTTTTATGAGGTGTAATTCCACCTAAAACATTCCCTGTGGGTCGGCAATGGCCACGCAAGCGTTTGAACCTCGGCACAGCGCCGTTTCCTCACAGAGCCGGGCGGCGGCGCGCAGGTGCCCGTCCCGCCGCGGGGCCGCCTCAGCGCCACCGCACCTCCCCGGGCCGCGCCGCCTCGCTGCTTACCAACGCGGCTGCCGCTCGGCTCCGCACCCGCGCACCAAGCAGCACCGCCCCACGCCGGGATTCACGGAAAGGCGCCGCGCTCAGCTCGTACCTGCCGGCCCCGGCGCCCCGCACCGGCCCGGCCCGCTTGCGGAGCGCCCCGCCTTGGGGCGCCATTTTGTCTGCGGCCGAGGAGCGCGGGGGCGCGCTGCTCCCGCCACCATCCCGGCGCTGCCATCGCCCCGCGCCGCCGGCGCCCACGGGCGGGTGAACATCGCGGTCGACCCCACCGCGGCGGCACCAGAGCCGGGCTCCCCGCGGTGCTGCGGCCCGGGGCCGAGGCGAGGCGAGGCGAGCGGAGGGCGGCAGCGCGCCTGCCGCAGCCCCGGCGGCGCGGGCCGGGCGGCCGCTGGCGGGCGCGGGGCGCCGCGGCGGCGGGAGGCGCGGCCATGTCGGCGCTGGCGCGGGAGGAGCTCTCGGCTCTCGCCGCTATCTACTGCGAGCCGGACGAGTGCGAGGTGCTCGCGGTCTCAGGTGAAGGCGGCCGCGCCGCTCCGGCTCCCCGCCGCGGGGGCTGCCTGCGGCCATTGCGGGGCCGCCCCCGCCCTGTCCCTGCCGCGCTCCCGCAGGCGTGGGCGGCCCGTACCGGGCTCTCTGGCCCGCGCGAGTTTAACCCGCCCTCGCGAGCTGCTCCCCCGCGGGAAGCGCGGCTCGGCTCGCCCGGGCGCTCCCGGCCCCGGGGCACCGCGGCTGGGCGTCTTCGTGCGGGTCACCGCCCCGGCGGCGCTGCTGCTGGCCGCCTCGCCCGGGGCCCGGCCCGGCCCGGCCCGCGCATCCCGGTGCGGCTTGTGGCCTCTCGCTCCTGCCGTGCAGGAGCTCCGTGGAGGACAGCAGCGAGAATTCGCTAGTCACTGCTAGAAGTGTTTAAGCAAATAAGCGGTTGTATTTCCCACCTGTAACGAGACCATGTAGGATCTCGTAAAATTTAATATGGACACAGCTGTTGCAATGCGTAACGAGCTTTGGGTCATCTCTGTCTTTTTCTTGGGGCAAGGTGATAATCTGGGCCTTATGCTACACCATATGTTCCCCGTCTTCAGTGGTGTGTGTGTGGCTGTAGGTTTTGCAGAGTGAGGGAGGCTGGTCCTGCGTGTTTGCTGTAGCTGGGAAGGTGAGATGATTTGTGGTGCTCAGGCCCGTCAGCTCCTGCAGCTGAAGGCTAAGAGTATGGGAGCTGTAGGTACCTTTACTCCATGTTTTCTGCACCAGCCATGGTGGCCACTGTTCAATACGTAATTTCAAGACATCAGTTCTGTCACTGTGAAGGTGCCCAGCAGGAGAGAACACATCTTGGCGGATCCCGTGTACCTCTGCAGTTACCCCTACAGGGTAAAAGAAGACCGTATCAGGTGGGATGTGGAAGTGGAGCACGTCCATCCAGATCCAGGGCATAAGTAAACTTTGCCCATATCTTGACAGACGTGATACCTCTCCTGTATCTGTGTTAGAGACTCTGTGTCTGGTAGTGTTCCCCAGGTGCTGGGACCTGTAGCAGCGTCTGCCAGGTCCCCAGGAGAGCCGAGGCCGGGCAGCAGCTCCTGCTGAGCTGGCTGCAGTAAGGAGTGCTGGAGACCGCTGTTAGACAGGGATGCGGTGGCTCAGCTTTACAGTTTGTCTGCGTGCATGCTCTGCCTGAAGGAACTGGGACTGAAAACAGCTTTTGCTGTTTTGGTGTGAAATTACATATGGATGCTTCTGAGTGGTTCATTTTAACTAACTTAAGTTACTAAGAAAGTCATTGAATAAAACCCAAACTTTTATTCAAAAATAGGTGTTGAAGTAGATTCACACAGAACAGCAAATGGCTATTTGAAAAGAGAACTTCATGTGTAGATAGTCTCAGATGGATGAAGCCAGTAGTGTCTGCATGGAGCACAGTTAACCAGGGTAGTCTGAAAATGGAATTGTTCTGTGTCTAAATCAGCTTGACACACTTCTTGCTCTTGTGTAGGCAGGCAATTTTGCTATCTTAGATTTTGGATTGGTATTTAAAGTGTATGTAAAAATAGGATTGATTAAGTGTTTCAAATGAGTTTTGTTTTCTTGAAAGTCAAGAAGTTCGGAAATGTTATTTCTGCATAGTTTAAAAAATACAGTATCCAGGCTTAGCAGATGTTTATTTTAAAAAATGTGAACATATCTGAACATTGCATATGCATGTCTGTTTCTCCATATCTGTTTGAGAAATATATGTGCATACTTCTCCATACTGCGTATATAGAAAAATTATTTTGTGTTTATAAGTAACCAGGATGTAAAAGGCTTGGAATCCTTCCTGGAACATAAAGTGAAGTACAATGAGTGCAAAACAGGAGCAGGCTATTATATTTATACTGATGTGGCATGACCTTGCAGGGGCTTTAACAAAGCTGTTTTCATAGTACAGTAGGATTTTGTATCTCTGGTTGATTTCCATCATTTTCCACTGGAAATGAAATGATTATTCACAATAATGATTATTATTAGTTCTCTGACTTTGCAGGGGATTTCTTTTAGGTTGGAGAAACAAAATCCTTAAGTTTGTATGAAGTTATTTTGCTGTATTTATTAGTTTGTTTACTTTATCTCTTTAAACTGTATAACTTGTCATTGATAAACAATGCAGAGAGATAACTTCCAGTAAGACTGTTATCTCTGATAAATTTGGAGTAATTTTAGTGTAGATCCATCGGATCAAGAAGGAGGCCTTTGGGGATTTATGGTTTTGGTAAATGTAAGAAAATTCTTTTGCAGATCTCTTGGTATGCTAAAAACTTTAGCTTTGCAGTATCTAACAATGAAGTATTCAGACTGCAAAATATGTTTTTATGAAAAACAATGTATTAATGAATTTAAATAAACTAATTACAGCATATCTTTCTTACCATACATGTCTATTTGGAAAGATTAGCATTACAGATAGAAATCCATAATTTAGTTGTTAATCTGTTCTCTTCTGATTTGCTCACCAAGCTTGCAATAAAAATATATTTATATATTCAAAGCTTGTACTTCAGTAGGTGCTATTTTCTGAATTTAAAAATAGACTGCATGTGTTGCATAAAACGCCTTTGGGCAGGAGAGGAGGGGGTATCTGTCTGGCTGACATGGAACATAAGAAAAAAATCTGAAGTATGCTAGAGCTAAATATACTGATAAGCATGCAGCTATGAGGGAAAATGAGTTAACATGTATTGGGTTTAGTCTTATTAGCACATTAAATGCCAACAGAATGGTAATATCCCACTCTTTATCAGAAATAATCACCGTTTTTGCTGTGAAGTCAGCTCAGACCCTGTAACGCGTGCAAACAAAGGAAATATTTTCTTTAGAGTCTAGTTACAAAGGACAATGGTCTTTTGCTCCTTGTTCTGCCAGCAGTCTACAGTGTCAGGGTAGAAAATGAGTGTTGCGCTGTTGAAATACACTTTAGATGTAGCCCCACAAACATTTTTAACCAATTCTCCGTTTAAAAAGCAAGTCTGAAGCAGATGTAAATGAGTGTGGCTGGACTTTTTATGATGGCTCGGAGAGATACACCTTGGGACGTGAGACTGCGCTGCTTCTTTTGGATTAGTTCATCATCGCAGGGAAAGGTGCGAGATTGTTGCAGGCTTAAGAATATGAGCGCTGCAGCGTGAGCTTCTTGCCAAAGGGGCAAGGTTGGCCTGTCGGTTTATCTGTCACTTCCTTCTGAGTTGCTGAGATCTGCTATGACATGTTAGTGAAAAGTTCCTGGTAGGATTATCAGAAAGGTAACATGGTTTTCTGTCACTGTAATTAAGCTGGCAATAGAGCATTAGTCTTCAACTCCATCACAGACTGTGCATTTTGAAAATTTATTGGCAACATAGTTTAAAATAAAGTGGTTCATGGGCGGGAATGTAATAATGCTAATACTGTTAAGCCAAACACAGCTTTCTTTGAGCTGGCGGCATAGCTGGCAGGGCTGCGCTGTTGAGAGGAAGCTGGCAGGAGGTCGGGTGCAGGTGCTGGCTGCGTGCAGTGCCATGCCCAGGTGTGCACAGAGACCCCCGGAGCAGCCCACGAGGTGCCGGGCAGGCTTTTCTTCCCATGTGTATGTGCACGTGTGCCGAGCCGAGGGCAATGGCAGGGGAGCTGTCGTTGCTGGGGCCTAGCAATGAATGTTTACCAGGGCAGCTTCAGCAGAAGATGGAGACAGGAGGTCCACCTTGGGCCTTGAGGTCCACCCGTGTAGCTATCGCCCATGAGTGAGGGGATGTGGGTGCTGCACGCTGCTGGGTAGGTGCTCTGCAGACTTGAATCTCTCCTCAGGCTGGTGTGTTTCTCAGGAATTAAATTGCTTTACGAGAAGTCTGACATCTTTAGCAGAGTCTTGCAAGGTTGGAGACAACGCCCATTAATAGTGAATGAGGCTTTGACACTTAGTGCTTGTAGATATTTCTTTAATGTCCTGCTGCTGGTCCTGGCTAGTTTTGCGTGTGAATGGGTGTAATTTCCTTTAATTCACTGGATTTGCCCCTTCTGCTTTCAGTGCTGAATTTGACTCTTTGTTCAGGGTAGGGATGGTTTGTAATTGTTTGGAGACCTCTGTATTATAATACTAGACTTTGATTATTGGTTTTGGGGGATTTGCTTATTTTATTTTGTCACTACTCTGACCTAGAGAATTCCTCACATCAACCAGGAAGGAAATTTGGACATAGCCCCCTGGCTAAGCTCTCAAAAGTGACTTGGACAGACAGAAGTACTTTAAGATTCTTTCACTTATTTAATAAGGTTCAAATATAATATCAGAGAGAGCACCGAGGCTGGTTAGCAGTGTCAGCAATACTAATCAGACATAATTCAACTGGCTGTCATGTAAAGGAACGTAAGATAAGGTAGGGGGACAAGAAGGCAAGTCACTTCAAAAGAACTCCTCTGAAACCCAGCTCTGCTCTAATCTGTCTTTCAAAACTGGCTTCTGCTGCCCTCATAGAATGAATCAACCTGACATTTTAGCAATTTTTTAAAGAAATGGGGTGAAGTGTTTGGAATGCATCAAAGGGGTGAAGCAGAGAAGATCTGAAGAAGATCACCTTTTATCTGATATCCTCTTTTTTATTGCAGAGGAGCAAAAGTAGGTTAGGTCTTTCTCCCTGCTTTTCACTTTATGAAGTTCTGTATTGTTTTTCTGTGAAACATATTTTAGTCTAAGAAGAGTTTTATCACAGGAATTACTGTACATAACTTTCATATTAAATGTCTTTGATTATGCAATTTATCAGAAGGATGGGGTCTTTTGGTCTTCATGCTACATAGTATATGTACTCTATTCACTTTGAAAATAATTCTCTTCTGAAATAGATCGAAAACATGTGTGTATTTAGGGTAAAATGCACAACAGAGATGACTCAATTGTCTCAATCCAACTGTTGTAAATACAGAAAAATAAACATACTTTCTCTGAAAGTTTTATAGAGGACAAAGAATTTCACTTTCTTTCTTTTCAAGTCACTTTTCAGTGTAGAACTGTGTTTGAATGCTTGTCTTCTAAAATACTCAGTGCAAGTTTGTTTGTCTTACACTGGTATTGATAGTAAAACTCTCTCAGATTTTTCTTGGAGAAAAGTTAGGCCAGTGCCGAGTGCTTCTAGAAGAGTCTCTATTTTCAGTTTTCCTTGCTGCTACTATTCAGCTGTAGAAGCTGACTTGTGTGTCAAGATAATCCTTTATTACTGACTTGTCTAGACTTTAAAGGAGCCAAAAGGTGTGAATGCTTTTTAGAATGTGTTAATAACTTTCCTTCTAGCATGGTATGGAAGTGTTTCATTTCAGGATTCCCTGCAAGTATAGGTTGAGCTACTGCTTGCAAAAAAAAAAAAAAAGAAAAAAAAGAAAGTATAGAATGACAGTCATTTGAGTTGAAATGTTAAAGAAAACATAACTTCCTAATGTGTATGTATTTCAACTTCAAGCAAACTGTTAATGTTTGTTTTTTAATACTTTCCAGAGACGCATGGAATTACATTTAGAATTCAAATCAGCGTGAAAGAACTGCTGGATACAGATGTAGTTTTAAAGCTGCTATTTCACTTACCAGTCAATTATCCATCAATTCTGCCAGATATTTGTGTTAACTCAGACCAGCTTACAAGGGCCCAGTGTATGGACGTGAAAGATAAATTACTTGAGCAAGCAGAGAAACATCTTTCTGAACCCATGGTACATGAGCTGGTTCTTTGGATACAACAGCATCTTAAATATCTCATTAGGCAATCAGCAGCAGTTTGCAACGAAAAAACTACTTTGTCAAGAGGAGCAAGTACAGAGGATGGTATCTGGATGCTCTTTTTGCATTTAGATCACATGAGAGCAAAGGCAAAATACGTCAAAACTGTGGAAAAATGGGCTTCAGATCTAAGGCTGACTGGAAGACTGATGTTCATGGGCAAGATAATATTGATTCTTCTTCAGGGTGACAGGAGCAACATTAAGGTGCAGGAACAATGAATGTTGACTAGTTCTATCGATTTACCACTGTAACCTATGTGTCTGAATATTTTGTGTGTGTTTTTCTAACATTTACAATTTTGGAAGCAGATTGATCATTAGGAGAGTAGGAAGGCCCAACAACTTTATTCTGTATTTAAGAAAAAGAAGTTGTTCCATGGGAAAACATGCTTTGCTTTCCACCGTAATCATCCCCCTGTATTCCCCGTGTTTCCTGACTCTAATACGCTTAGATTCCATCTCCTGTACTCCCCAAATACTCCAGAACATACCCAGAAAATAGGAAATTTGTGAAAAGAAATTGATAATAGACATGTTCTCTAGCTCATTCCTAACTATTTCCTTCCTTGCTAATTGCAGCATGTGGTGTTCATACCACACACCTGGGGTTTGAACTTCTTTTCTGTGCTTATGAACTCTCATTGAATTAGGCAGGCCTTTGTGGTGATATCGGAGAAGAATGTTTTGGCTTTTCAAAATCAGGTTCTTTAGATCACTTAAGAATCTGTATAACTTAAAGCTAATGAATAAAAACAGGCATGCAGTATTTGGGATGGGCACTTTCAAATTTGATTACTCGGTTCTGAAATGAATCTTTTCATTTAGCATAACTCTTTGCATTTTACTAAACTTCAAAGATACTAGGCAAAATTTAATATTTTGTTCTTTTTGTTGCTTAGGAGTACTTGATTCTTCAGAAAACTTCTAAGGTAGATGTGGACTCAAGCGGAAAGAAATGTAAAGAGAAAATGATTAGCGTACTGCGTGAAACAAAAGTACAGTCACAGCATACAAGGTATAATTTAGTACTGTTGTGGATAGAAAAGTAACTGAATCGATAATTACATTCTGACAAATTTGGACATACTCATGAGTTTTCCTTGTACAATGTAGGTTTCAGACGTTTGAAGTCAAAGACTATTCAACTCTGGATGAGCTACAAAAGGAATTTGAAGTTGCAGGACTTACAACTCTTTTCTCTGAGTTTGTGCCTCCTCTCTTAAAATAAAATTAAAAGAAAACACTGGACTTTTTGACCAAAGCAGCAGTTGACTGTGAATGCTGATGGAAGATAAAAAGACCAATTTGGCAAACGATTCCAAAGCTTTTCTGCAAAAAAAATGTCAAAAGTAGCCATCCTCCTGCAAGCAACAAAAGGCAATTCATGCATTAAGAATTGATGATGTTTTGACTTTATATATTGATAACTATTTCCAGGGAATGTGGAGTTAGCTGTGATATTTGCACACCAAACATGAAAGACTTGGGTGGGGAGGGTTATAGTTAAAAGAATAGTCTTCTTATTAAACTTTCTTTTCCAATACCTGTTTTCATTGTTTTGTTTTTGACTCTCTCTCATGATAATGTTTTCAATGGCCTGCTAGAAAGCATGATTAATTTTGCTTTCAAAACTTACGTAAGTGTATTTCTATAAAAAGCATAGTGAACACAAATTTGAGTATGTGAGGACAGTGTATGGTTTATATCCTCTAAGTGTTCATCTGCAGACTTTTCTTTCTCTATTTATTTGACGCTGTAAATACTTGAATGTCAATTTAAAGAGAAAGGTTGTGTCACTTGGAACCTGAAAAAAATTTTGAGTGTCTGTTTGAATATTATAGTTTTTGCCCTGAAAGGTGAAAAAAGACCCAAATGGAGAATTTAAATTAATTAGCTGAGGGAAAGCCATATATTCAGTTATTTTCAGTTAAAAGATCTATGTTGAAAAATTGTGTGCTGGTAGAATCTAAGGTCTTGAAAAGATGCAGAGGCTCTGTCCATACACCAGCAAGGTCTGGCAAGTATCGAAAACAGTAAAAGGCTCATGCATATGTGGTGTAAGGAAAAGTGATCAGTATCCCTCTGCAGGTCTATGTGTTGTAAGGTTTTGCCAGATGGATTTTATGTTCTCAGCCAAATCTATGGTTTGAAATTCTCCACTGTTCTGGAAAGAGAATAATAAGGTACTTCCGGCACAACTTGCATCAAAATCTGAGCCATTAACGTGTAGCTGGGGCCTTCTCCAACTTGCGTATAAGTCATTTGAGTATTCTTTCTGTTGATTTTGGGAATTGGATTGAATAGTGAACCTAATATGTGATCTCAAATTGCATGTGACTGCAAAAATAATTGAAGCATACAGTTCTGGCTGTCTTTCTTGCTAGATCAGGTATAGACTCTTCAACTCTTTCTCACTGATAAAAGCTAGTGTAATTAGCTGTTTAAGAAAAGCCATTTGTAGGGTCAGTGCCTGCAAGTTGCACTTGGATATAAACTCATGCATTTTCTTGAATATTATTATCAGATGCCTTCTTGGTTAACTATTTGGTCAGAGCTAGCATTCTGTAGCATCTGATTTGGAGAAAAAAAAAGCTAAAGAACAAAGGACACATGGGTAAGTTACAGTTCTTTTCTAATCTGTTTATTCTCTTGCCAAATGAAGTTGTTCTAAGAAGCTTGATGATTTCTGTATTTCAGGAGCCACAAAAAGCAATTTATACAATGGATCACTGCCGAATTTGTTACTTACTAACTTGAATTGGACAAATCGGCAAGTCCAGTGTAGGAAGGGATTACAGTTACTATGCTTGGCTTGGTGTGCTTTAAGAGAATTACAAATCTGATCAGCCTGATACTGTTCAGACAGCAAAGAATAACATGAAAACTGATGTCAGCCTGATTCTGTCAAAGCAAATGCTTTTGCCTACCCATCAATCAGTCACTTAGTTGGAAGGGTAGGAGTATATCTTGTTTTCAGACAAGTACACAATATTCTTAAAGGTTGTTCTTTTGGAAAGATGTTGCAGCTGTCTATTAACTGATGGTTTGTTTGCATGTATTGTAAAAAGAGATGGGCAAGCCTGTGAGCCCCTGGGGCAAAAAAGTCATAGAAGCACAGACTATGGTGCATATATTTCCCTCCAAAGGAAGAGAGAAACAGAAGAATAAAATGCAGGGAAATGAAGCCAGAACTCCTGAGAATAGTTAGAGTGCACATATCAGTGTCTAAGAAGCAAATACAGTGTATAAAGCTACCAGAGTCAGACATTTCACATGCAAGGAAAACCAAAGTCCACAAAGGGAAAATGGTTTAACAAATGAGAAACTAGCCTTGTTGTGGATATTGTATTGTAAATATTTCTTTGAACAGCGCATTTAATAAAGCCTCATTTCCTTTGGGTTTGCTTGTGTCTAAGTGCACGTGAAGCCTTTCTTGTAGAGACATTCATGACAGTGCTTTTCCAGCTGGATTCTCCAGTGTCGGATATCAATTATGTTTGTTCTGCAGCTCTGCATAACTCATTAAAGTATCGATAGGGTTTTTCTCCTCTGTCTGCTATCTATTTTTATCAAAGTTTCAGGAACTTGGTTTGACACTTTTTAACCTCTCATTTTGGTTGAAATGAATTGTGTTCAAAAGTTCTAAAAAACCCAAAAAAACCAAAAAACCAAAAAAAGAGAACAGTTGTAGTATAAATATATGCAGGCCCCCTATGGACAGCACAGCAGCATAACCATAGTTTCCTTTGAAAGTTGGGCTAAAATGAAAGCTGTTGCAATAGGACTGACTACTTGAAAAAACAAGTTTTATAAGACAAAACCAAATTTTGATTGGTGTTTTTGGATGCCTTGTCTTATTAACTGAGAAGAAAACAAGAAATTGAAATAGGAGTAAAAAGCCAAACCCAACATCAGCCTTATTAGCACAGTTGTTTTTGTAGGAATACGTCACATCCAAAGCATTCATTGTAATCCAGATAACATTTACTCTGATTCAAAGAATGGCGGGCTAAGCTTCAGTGTAATGGCATGGGGAGGTATCCACCAGTGTGCAGGAATGCATCACTAGCTGTTTCAAGCAGGTTTGTTAGGGAGAGGCACATGTTCACTTTTTCTGCTCCTTGTATGCGACTAGTCAAAGAGTTTCCAAGGAAGCTGTATTTTTTGCAGTCTTTTTAAAAATCCTTACTGACAGCCATTTCCCCCTTGTGACCAAGTTCTGTAGATAAAATCATCTGTACCTATGTAGAAAGAGGAGCCAGAATAAAACCCCCTTCTTTTCACCCACAGGATTGACTATTAATCTTTCAAGGCACTATTTGTAGCAGTCATATATAATATTTATATTTAAGGGTTTTTATTATCGTAAGTTGAGAAGAAACCTGTATATCCAACACATGCTGGAAAGCAGCCTACCATTCAGGAGACTAGCATGGCTTCAGTGGCAGTAAGAAATGCAGAGTTCCAGATGAGGGAAACACTTTTAATAGGGGACATCATCAGTACTGAGAATTCATCAGGTTTTTTTAATTATTGAGTCTCATTAGTATTGTAATTGTTTCCCCCTCTTCGTTTGTTATATGCTGTTACAGGGAAGGTGAAACACAGAACTCCTAGATGAATATCCTTGGAATGATCTCTTTAAACAAATAATGTAAAGTAGCTTTTTCATTTTGTGGATAAGGCCAATTTTTTGTTTTTATAGTTTTATCTCATTTTTATGTAATATTATTTGTCTCTTATTTCTGTGTGAATGACCACAAGAAACAACAAAGATTAAAATAAATTATACTCAAAGTGCTGTAAAGTGCACCAAATAAAGAAACTTAATAGTGGAAAAATGTTTTATTTCCATTGTTTCTTTTAAAAAATAGTTTAATAAAAAAGATATAAGGACGATTTAAAACTTGGTGTCTCTTGATTTGTTCAGCTTATCTGTGAAAATACAAACAATCATGTTATAGTTAATCTGAAATAAGATGATAAAATGTTGCACATATTGTATTTCTGGCAGAATTTGAAAATGAAATTGCCTGTATTATGAAATAGTGCAATTGTTGGAATCAACTTTCATATATCTTATAGTATTATTAAGCATTGTTATCCTGTCTCCTTGTGCATAACACACGTAGCAGTGCCAGCACTCTGTTCCGGTTTTGTATTTTATATGTATAGTTAATTTTATGTTATCTTATGTGAGAAGTATGATTATTTATATGCTTAATTATAGACATAAATGGAACTTGAAATGTAAATATGCTAATAGCGTTTTGCAGTTATTGTTCAGAGCTATCCTGATATGTAGGCTTTTATATCAGTATTAGTTTGTGTTTTCTAACCTCACAGGATTAACCCACAGCAAAGAGCACTCTTCAGAGCGCCAGAAAAATTTGTATGTAAGACAGGTTTGCATAGTAATTTAAGGAAATTTTTGGACTCTGAAAATGAAATTCCTTAATATTTTCAATGAATTATGCATTTGGGGGTTTAATTTTATGCTAATACAGTACCAACTGTTACACTTTTCTTGATTTTTTTGTTTTGTTTTGTTTTTGTGTTTCTTAAACAACATAATGCAAGTAGTCAGTTTGTATTCTGCATTAGGGCATAGCTGATCATGGAAATGCAGTCAATATTTTATCAGTATTTCCCATTATAAATTTCCATTATTTGTGGTTTATAACTTGAACACGAAATGTCATTTTACGATGAAATTTGATACCAAAGGTCTCTGCATGAGAACAATGGCAGTACTTTGTGCTTATTATCTTCAACTTTTACGTTTCTGAGAAAAGAAATGAAAACTGATTTATATGGAAAATAGTCAAATGATCACAATTTTCTTGAGCAGAATTTAACAGGCTAACTTGCTGTGTTATAGTAGGTCTTGATAACTGCTGGTTGGAGATGGGTTATTGTCTGAGGCCTTAATGGGGCCACATCTGCCAATGTCTAACCGCTCCACCAAAGCCGCTACCTGGAAATTTCTTGAATCTGATATTGAGAATTGAGAGACTAGTTTCTACTATCAGAAAACAAAGAATGATTGATTGCTGCCTAATCTGAGTTTTAAATCAGGAAAGCAGTCTGTTCCAACCAGTTTTAATCCCAGCTAATGGTACTTCTTTGTTAGTGCCGCAGACGCTAATAACCTAAACTTTACACTTATGCTAGTCACAAAGAATGCTGCAGGGATTCAGTGCCATGATTTTAAGACGAAGGTGCTAAAATCAATGTACCTTTAACCCTCTTAGGAAGCACTTTGTAGAAAAAAAATCAACACAAAATAATTTTACTGGTCTCTCATCACTAAACTATGGTATTATACAGAAGCTGGATATTTTTGTATGGCAGTTGATGATATGAGTAGTACCTTTCAGTCAAGATAATATAAAAAGCAGTCTTTTTTTTTTTTTTTTTTTTTTTTTTTTTTTTTTTTTTTTAAGTAAAATAACTACTCCGGAGAACACTGTCCATGTGAGATGCTGAACAGAAGCTGAGCTGTATGGATAGAGCTATGCCAGAGGCTGGTTTTTATTTGGTAGAAGTGGAGGTGTTAGAAGGGAACAGACGGCAATAGAAGCACTGGTGGTGTGGCTCTCAGAGAAGCCAAAAGTTTTTTTGGGACTGATTACTGTCTGGAAAGAGGTTTGGGAATATGAGCAAAGAAATTGCTACTGTATCCAAGCTTCAAGTAGAAATGTCTGAAACAAATACGTAGCTTCATTGTCATCTTCTCTTTTTAGCAGAAACAGTGTGTAGAACTGAACAAATAATGCAAGTTTTCCCAGTTAGATGACAAACCTAACTCAAGAGCTGTAGGCTATGCAAAGGAATTAGAGCATTTTTTAGAAGTTTTCCTAAAATGACTGAGGGATGATAAGGGCTTTGTTGAGGCAACAACCTCAAAAAGTCTTTTAAGACTGGGAAACCAGGCTGTCACACTTCCAGGTGGTTGGAAAGATGGATCGAAGAGGTGAACAGCAGCTTTCAGAAGCAGATTATCTGCAAAATATGGGAGATCTGGAAGGACTGATGGGACTGACAAATCACTTGCAGAAAAAATTGGCCACTTGGGTGTGGAATCAGAGAACATAGGTAAGTTTTTAATTTTTATGACACTTTATCTGCACTGTTGTTATAGAAGCCTGGAGTGGAGATGTTAGATTGTCCTTTCTCAAATATTGCATAATGGCTTAGGAGGCTTATGTATTGCAGTTCCACATCAATTAAAAGTTTTGGATGATAACAGGGTGGTCCAGTGGTATCGCATGATTTAACTGCCACAAACCTATTGTGGGTCAAGAATTTTGTATGGGATTAGGAGCTACCCTTTAACTTAGGCAAGGCACATCTATTAAGAGCAAAAATGGGAGGGAAAGAAAAGACTCCACTGGAATGGCTAGAAGATTTCCAGAAATGTTTGTTTCTAAGATAATCCATATAGTGATGGAAGACCTCAAGGTTGCGTTTACATTGACAAGGAGCCAAACAGTAGAAATTCAGCTGGGTTGAACATGTAGATCAGAGTTTCTGGGCTGGAAGGTACTGGGGGTCTGGCTGCTTCAGGCTAGTTTTGAAGAAGCAGGAGAAGGCTTTATAAAACAAAGCAACAGGGATAAAACCTCAAAGGAAAGCATTCATTTAAATATTGATGTTGTGGAAAAAAATTGATCATAGCAAGAAAGACCGTTTTAAAGTATAATAGATATAAAGACATGTCCCCAAAATGGTCTAGAGGTGGCACTGCATGCAGCTCCTGGGTGGTGCACAGAAGCTGAGGCTGACTCCCAGCAGAGCGGGATGGGTGTCTGCTCAGTAGTGCCTGCTACCGGATTGCTGAGTTTGCTTGGTTCCTACTGTTGTTCTGTGGCTTTACGACAGGATCACTGTCACGTCTACCTGCTAAAGGGCTCCTAGGGTGTGGGATTTGGGGACAGCTAAAAGCAGACACAAAGCTTGGGAATACAGGCATCAGTCTGACATTTTTTAAGGTCTCAATGTTTAAACAATAATGGAAGTTAGGCTGCTGAATGCGTAATAGGGTTTGTAATATCTGTAGGAGCACTGGTACGGGCTCAGAAATGTTTATTTAGCAGACCAAATATACTGAAAAAGGTACCTAACTTGAAGCAATATAATCAGCTTCAAATTGAGAGAGTGATTGTAGAAGGTGAACCTATTCAATAACGGGGAAAACTGCTTCTGAAAGTTGGACATTTGGAATTGTAGCTGAGATGATGAAAAAGCTAATAATTGGGGATTTTTGCACTGTTATTGTTCATAACTGTGTAAAACAGGCAAATAAATGTTTCTAACTGATGTAGCCTGTAGAATTTTCTCATAAATTTATTGCTAAGGTGAAACAAATCAGTTGTGGTCAATTGTTTTTCAGCAAAAAAGTTTTCCTACTCCCAGGTAGATTGCAAGATTGAAAGTCCTAAATGATATTTTAGCTGTTACGTTTCTTATGGATCTGAGGTAAGAATGGGTTACAACTTGCTGAAAATCTCTTACTAACAGCAAATTATTAGAAGTGGAGCCATAAATGTTACAAAATTTCAGATTGTGTGGAATAACAGAAACTAGAGAAAGATGCGAGTGTGTATGTGACTCCTGTTAGTATTTTGCAAAGACTTCTTATGAGTAGCAGAAAGAGGGTCCGAGATTTTTCTGGATAGAAATCAGGAATGCTTTCTCTGAGCCAGCAGCAAGAGATTATATTTGTCCCATTTAATCGCCACTTCACCATTTTCAAATAGCAGAGAAAGAGGTTTGGGATGGAAGTATGTCCTGAAGATGTTACTGAACTTCTAACAAATCTGTAGGTGCCACTCATTAGTTTAAGGGGAAGAAACAACACAGGCAAATATAAAATTCTTTTTAAAGGATTCTGATTTTTTTGTGCCAAACAAAAGATTGTTTTTCTTGTGTACCACACTTGTTTTTATACTGGCCAGCAGCAAGCAGAAGATGAACCAGAGGTCTGGGAAAAGACTAGTTTCGTGGCAAAATGTGGCTTGTGGCAATATAAAGTTACAGCTCTTAGCTTATGCAAGGCATTGGCGATATTTGAGAGACTGACATCTGCACAGGTAGGGTTTTTTTGGCCTATTAAAGCTAGAGGATATGCTGGAACATGCTAAAATCTTTGAACAAGAACTAGGATGTGAACAGATAATCTGCAATAAACCTCAGGTTATCCCTCAAATCACTGAACATGATGCGAGTTATTCCAAAATATGGCAGTTTATCTTTGGACACAAAGTAAAATGACTTTCCTCTGACAAACAGAAAGCTGTGGCCGTGCAGAAATGGGAAGTTTGACCAGAGTCTTTACTTTCTTGCTTTGGCAGTACTGGAAAATTGTGTAAGAAACAGAAACAGTGGTTAGCAGACCGTGATTTAGCATGTTTGTGGCTGGCAGTCTTTTGTGGCTGCTGTTCATTGCCCCACGTTTTCCCCACCCCTTTCATATTGAATGTAGAACAAAAACAATATTAAAAAAAAAAGGCTTGAGTAGTGATTGGCTTATGACAGCAAAATCCTGAGTTTTTCAGTGGTAAAGTATTTTCCTGCAAAGCAATAGCTGGCAATTGTGAAAATGGTACTACCACTACTTCCTGGAGGATGTCTGTGGTCAGGATAGACCAGCTGTCTCTTCAATTGCTGTATGTGCCAATACTGATCTAAAAGGGAGAGCAGAGATTTGCTTGTTTAAGGAATGGGTTTGTGCTGAAAACCCTCACTTTCTCTTACAGTTTGCATTAAGTGCAGGATTCTTCATTCATCCACTAGATGAGTAGATACGGAGTTACCGTTATGAACTAGTTATTTCTAAAATAAAGGATCTTAATAGTGTGTCACTGGAAGTTCATCTGGCAAATGCAGCTATCCTAGAATGTAATATCCTCTCAGAAAATCACTGTGAAAGTGTTCTGGTCTTACTGGAAAGGACTGGAGTTTGAGAATGAAATGTTGAGCAGAAGGTGGGGTAGAGGAGAAATTGTGACTGCACCGGTTACACCAATATTTGAGAATGAGCTAAGGACCCCAGTACACCTTTTGGCAGAGTTTCTGGAAGAGAGAGGAGATTTGGATTTAGAATGGAGGATGGAGAAGCCTTGTGATCCAAGCTGAAAAGACTGGAAAAAAACTGAGGTTAGCTCCTGATAGAGTGAAAATAGTCTATGATGGCCGGTTGGGACGCTGCCTTGTAAAAGAGTCTGAACTCTCCTAGGACTGAACTCAAACTTCTCTGTAAGCGCTGTCTGAAGGAGTACCAGATGGGCATGATTGCAGTCTGGCTGGCCCCCAGAACTGAGAAAGTAACTTTGGCAGCTAAGGCTGGAAGAAATGTGAAAGTGATGCATTTTCTGTTCAAGCAAAGTGGGCAGCTTCTCTCCCAGACAGCTGATATCCCTGGCCGCCTGACAGGCACAAGGAAGTAGGGATGCATTAGAGCTGTTTTTAGGCTATGTGAAAACCGATATTGACAATGCCTCTGGGAACACTTGATTGACACCTTCAAGATTTTCTTTGCAAATATGAGGATAGAAATATTAAAAAAAACCAAAAACAAAAACAAAATCCGCCACCACAACAACACTGTGTTTTCTGCAATGCCATTTGCTTTTGTGGTCTTGGAATACACCAGGTTCTGCTATTGTCAAAGATGTGCCAGTTAGGGGAAACACATTGTTATTGAGGGGACCTGTACAGAGGATATGTATATGTGTGCATCTATATGAGAAATATGTATTTAAGTTTCATTGGTCAGGAAGACATGGCCTCGCTTAATCTGAAGGTGTAGAAAGCACTTCTTACTATGAAACTGGGCTTCTGAGCCCAAGTTCTGATGATTATTTTAAAAAACAGACCAATATTGAACTGAATAGAATGTCTCAGACCGAAATCTGTTCTGAATCTCATCTCTAGCCTTCAGACATCTCATGTTATATGCAGCGTTATCCTATTAACTGTCCATATTGTTATATGGGTTGTTTTTATCTAAGGGCAATTCTGGTGTTGGAAGCAAGGAACATCCTGCTGCCATGAGGCCAGGTTAATTCTGGAACTCTGCTGCAAGACACAGTCCTTGTGTGCTTTTACTCTGAAATATCTTTGCATTTGCTAAATGCTAGAAAATGATCAAATGTTGCAAGTGAGCTACACAGCCAAATAACTGTTTAGGATACAGATTCTCAATCTGTGAAAATCCCTACACTGTCACTTATATAAATGGAACAATACTTGTTTTTCCTCATTAGAAATGTAGTTTATGCTGTCTATATAAAAGCAAATTATTTAGTGAAGTGCCATGAAAATTCTTTTTTCCTATCTGAAACCAGTTTAGTATTAACTAGTGTAACCACTGGCAGATACCGAGCCTGATACGAATCCCTGCTGTGGAGTGCACAGTGTGGAGGAGTGGCTTATCTCACAAAAAGGCTGCCTCCATTTTGGAGGTAGTAGGTGTTTTATTTTTTCTCTGCCTTAATAAAAGGGGAATAGAGAGGGATAGATCTAGAATATAGTCCTGGATGTCTGTCCAGGCTGCCCTCTAGCAGGAGAGGAATAACTGAGAGTTGAAAGGGGAAAAATCCTTACTGTTACGCTTTCCTTGAAATAAGGAATATTTTGGAGTCCCATGTCTCGTGCATGAGACTCAGTAAAGTTAAGTTTAGATTGGAAGAGTTCGGGAGAAAAATAGATCTTAGCCTCAGGATTCTGCTTTTGACTCTTGGTTTGTCTGAGTGTTTTATATGTCTTTGCAAATGGATGCTAAAAGCGGGGCTTGAGCCACGCAGAGACCTGAAGAGGTGAAAGCACAATTGAAAAGGTCTATTTTAAATGTTTAAGGAATTAATAATTGCTGAAAAGTGCAGATTACTAGAAGAGCAAGCATCTTACGTGCAGTGTTACAGACAGATCCAGCCCTTGTGGGAGACATCTGTGACAACAGTCTTTCAGCGGGTGACATTTATGTACATGATAAAGAGACAAGACCTCTTTATGTAAAATTTACAATGAGCTTTCTAATGTCATCAGTCTTTTAGGCTTAAAAAATTCCGTGTCTAACAAAGTTAACTCCTTGTGTTCGGCTGTTCGGCGGTGGGAAGGACAGCTGCACGGGCGCAGGCTGCCGCGGGAGCGCTCAGGGCCGCGGCGCGGGGCCCTGCCGCTGGCGGGGCCGTTGGCCGCTGCTGGCGCCGTCGCGTCCACCGCAGGTGGCGGAAGAGGTTCAGGGGGAAAATGTGCTTCCTGCTGTTTTTCTGAAAGGGTATTTGGGACCTGGGAAGAAAGGGATACTTTTTTGTGACAGAGCCGTGCGTAGGGTGCCGTAAAGCAACCTGGGGTGAAGAAGAAATCCTGAGTAGAAATACTGACCGAGGGAGAGGGGAGGAAAGGAAGAGGCATCGGACTAGAAACCGCTACTGAAAGAAGTGTGAGGAAGCGAAGCAGGGAGTGCCAGACAGCGCGCGACGTGTGAAAGAGGGAGGTTTGGAGCCCGTCGCCTGCAATATGGCTGTGTGTGGGTGTAGGGGCTGCCTGCTGCGGGGAGCGAGCCTGGGGGCTGCGACGCGTCAGGCGGCGTGTGACAGTCGTGCTTGGCAGCGCTGTCCCGCGGATCAGCTGGCTGGTGGCGTGCCCAGCTGGCTGCCAGCAAGAGCCGTGTGTGCTCCTGCGGGCGCGAGCGGCCGGTGCGCTGCCGGCCACCCTTCCCCGCGCGGGAGGCTCCGCGCCTGCAGAGAGGCTGCGGGAGAAGCGGAGGATCAGGCTTACTGCTGCTCCCAGACCCCTTCAGTGACCAGCTGAAGAGGTTATAGCTTCAAATCAGCCACCCCAGACTTCACGCGTCCCCCCCATCCCTCCCATCTGTCCTACCGTCCTTTGGCATGTCCCTGTTACCAGCGAAACGCCTTGCGCCGTTTGCGGTTTGGGCAAGGGTCAAGGACCAAACGTGGTCTGTGGTCATATCCATGGTAATTCATTTATTTGCGTAAAATGACACACAGGTTGCACTACACTTGGCCGCGCTGGAGCTTGAATGTGAGCATGTGGTATATTATTGCATGTGGTAGATTGTGTTTCCAACTTGAGTCCCCCTTCGGCCTGGCCTGAGCCTGTCGCCTGGTCTCCCAGCCGTCGGGAGCCCCAGCTGGAGCCTCTGGCTACCTGGATCGCTTGTCTGGGTAGGCGGCTTCTCCATCTCATGATGGAGATCAACGGGAAAAAATGTTTATTGACTTTTAATTAAATTGGGGATTTCCACTTGCAGTGAGCCCCTAGTGATACACACGTGGCATTATCCACCTTTGATGCTTTCAGGTTTGCACCATGGGAATGGATAGTAAGTTTTGGCAGAAGGCCACACGCAGCAAGACTCTTCAATTCCTTGTAACTTTTCGGTAGGGTAAACTCGTCATGTCTTGCTGCGTGTGGCCATCTACTAAGAGTTACTATAGGGAAGGGTAAGTCCTGGCACACCGTCTCTGCAGGATGCACGTTTTTGTCCAGCTTTTCTGAATGGAGGGGGGTAGGTACAGCGTGGCCACGCTTTGCTAAGCCGAGCTGTGAAAGGGCGGCCTCGCGCGCGGCGGGTGGCGCTGGGGAAGCGGTGGCCCGAGGAGCCTGGCAGCACCCGGTCCGGCTGCTGCCGTCCCACCAGCCCCCGCCGGCCCCTTTAATTCAGCAGCAGTTACAGGAGGAGCTGCGTGATGAGGCCGTATGCTCTCCCTGCTTTCCCAAACGTCATCTTTCCGTGGAGTTTGTCGTGTCCACGGTTTAATCCAGAATAAGCCGCATTTTGTTAAGACGGGCACTAATCCGTTCAGATGCTGTCGTAGATCTGGCAGGCTACAGCGCATCAGAATATTTTGATCATGTCTCCTTGGAAACTACTACTTAGCAGTAACTTGACGCCACATTTGGAGTGTTATGATTAATTTAAGCCTTGCTTCTGCAAAGACATGTAGTGTGGGCCTCCTTCTACACGTGACTCGCCTTGCTGGGTTTATCAGGACAACTCGCATCCTTCAAAGTGTCCCTGTGGGCTTGAGGAGTTCTCCTTTGACTCTCTTCAGGCTGTATTCGAAGCTTGCTGCTTACAAATCTCAATTGTTATGGATAGCTTTGTTTTTAGGAATCTGTTGCCTAATTCAATATTTTTAAAACATTTCTAAAAAGCTCTACTCCTACAATTATGAATAAATATAAAGCTCCTTCTGAGGCCATTAAGTAGTATTTTAATTAGCCTGGCAAAATTGCTTTTGGCTTGTCTTAAAAGTCTTTAGTATCCTATTTCTATTAACAAAGTGGTAATCAACGTTAAATTCTAAAATGTAACCAAAGTAGGTCATATTTTTATTAACTGGAGATAGATAATGAATGTGCCCTATATAAAGATTTAGATTAAATCTTCTGAGATGCTGAGGATAGTGTTTTAATTAAGGTAATCCTTATTTGCATCTAAGAAACACTATGCTGCTTAGAAATTTAAGACCTTAGTGATGCATATTAGTGCATTACCTCAACAAATCTAATAGAGATTTAATACTTGTATTTGAAGTAGCAATCTGTCATAAATTAAGAGCATTTGCATAATAAATTTAAAGCATCTTATTCTTTGCAGAGTTTTGTGTAATTAAGGAACACATTCAACATTAAAATTTTGTAATTTTTGTAGTGCTAAGAAGGTTTACTTTGTTGTTAAACTAAACCTCATTGTCATCTGCTTTTAATACAGGAGAGTCCAGCTATTACAATGGTGTTGCATATGTGTGCAAAGTTTCTTCCCTAACCCCGCAAATATTTCAGGACGCTTGTCATAAAGAATGAGGCTCTGCAGACTATCCACTGATTTCTAAAGTGAGGTTTACAAATAGTGTTTTAAAAACTTGGTAAAAGAGTTACTAAATTGCATCATAAGATGTAATGAGTTTTATGGCTGAAGTAGAGTTTGGGCCTGCGATACTGGCAAAAGGATTGCGCTTGTTGAAGTGCGTCATAGTCTGTTGATACAGACGTATGCACAACAGCTGTACTCAGTTGATTTTAATGAGAATTAACTTGGAAGTGTAATTCATTTTTATGTGTTAAATAACATAACCCGAGCCTTTTAGATTAAATAAATTCAGAGCATACTTTGTCCCTAAAGACTATATCTTTTCTTTGATTTCTAGGTTGCATTACCTAATTTTTAAGCTCTGCCAAAATGCTGATCCCCAGGAGCAGCAGGTGCGGGGCCGGGGAGGCAGAGGTCCTCCACCGCCTCCGTCTCAGCGGGCACCGCAGCTCGGCTGCGCTGGTGTTAGCGGGAGCTTTAGCAAAAGACTTCTTGCAATACCCTTCACTCGGTTACGAGAAACATGAACTGCTGAACCTGGCAAAAGCAGTAGTGCTGGGGCCAGGCGCGATGCCGCCCGCGGCAGCGCAGGGTCCCTGCCGGCAGGCAGCAGGGGATGTGGAGGGGGCAGCGTCGGCAGGGAGGCCGGTCCCCGCGCGGTGCTCATTTGGCTTGCAGGTGGCTTTGACTTGCACTGGCTTCTCCCGGGGAGCTGATGTTTCAGTTAAAATAGGTGACGCTTAGGGACTTTCTCACCGTGCTTACTTAACGTTGTCTGCAATACCCCGCTCGCCGCTGGGAAGGAGCGACGCAACAGCAAATCTGCCGTCCTCGTCCGTTAAAAGCGCTCTCCGCCCCGGTGTCCCTCGTCTTTTGCCAGATCTCCTTCCCATTTCATGGAGTGGGATGCACAGAAAAGACTCGAAGCAGCTTTGGGTGTGCTTTGTTGGATTCCTGTATGGATAAGGATTTCCCTGCCTGTTTTAAGTCTGCTCTTCCCTTGGGGGAAAACTGTACTGGTATTTAAACTTCAATTTTTGTTTGCATAATTTAACCCTGCTGCTCCCCTGGGAACTGTGCTGCACAATTCCTGTCTCTTGGGTATTTATGCCAATCAGAAACAGTATCTTTCTTTCTCACAAATAAAAAGCAAATCAATAAGAAAATTACAGAAATTATCATTCTTGTTTTCCTCCCAGCATAACCTCACAACCATAAAACAACATTGTGCTATAAATGAACGTAAGGAAACGCTCCTATTAGTTTGGTGTTATGTGTAGTCAAGTAATTTTAGATATTTTGTTTATGTCAAAGTGATGCAGTGTAGCCTATTCTTGCTATCTGTAGGATAGTGCCTACTACAGTAGTCACAGGTGAATCTCTCTTTAGGGGTGGCAGATGTTGCCATCCTGTCGGGGTCTGACCTTCTGCGCTGCGTTTTAGTGAAGATGTAAAGGCAAACCAGGCAGAAGAGGGCTGGGTAGCATGAAGGGCCAGTCGTGTACAGGCTCCTCACTAACTGCACTCTATTTGTTATAAATGTTCTGTCCCTCAAATTAATAATAATAACAAAATTCTCATTTTTACTGTTTGCCTTTGGTACCATTAGCTGACAAATTACAGTTTTCTATGTTTATTTTACTTTGGATACTGGCTGGAATGGTTCTACATCTCTTCCCTGTTTATTTTAGCATTCCTTAGATTGATGCTGAAAATTACGTTATTTTTTCTTCCTTCATAAACCCATGTCACAGAAGTAGAAGGACCTCAGCTATTGAGATCAAAGGTTGCTAAACTTTGCTAGATAGTGTGGCATAAAGTTCAGCTGTGATGAATGGTGCTAGGACTTGAAATAAGAGTAGCAAGTCTAAGAGCATGAGTCACACTACTAGGTCTTCATGTCTGCAGAAAATTTGTGTGAACTGCTGGCTGAAAGCATTGACAATTTTCCATTAGTAATGAATTACAGTAGTAATTTCATTAATTTCTTCACCTCAGTCAGGATATGTTAGTGTAAGTTGCTTAACCAAGCATCAGAGGAGCCATTGCAGTTAACCTTTAGTCCTCTGCTGTGTAACCAGGACCAGTTAAGAAATAAATTAGCGTAACATCCCTTTTAAAAAAATTACTTTAGATAAGCAGCGGACATAATTTTTGCCTGTTTTTAATTTAATAGCAGGTTTATGGTTTTATGCAAAACCATTCACATTACATCTGACCCTCTGGGAGCTGGGTTTTTTCGTCTGTGTAATTTGGTGTCTTTAATAATCTGCTGTCTGTTAAATCCAGCACAGGCTTGATTAATGAATTGTGATGAACCAATGCATTAATTTACAGGTTTGGTCTAATACCCTGAAAGGCTACATCAGTGCTTCCAGTTATTAATGCTAATAAACTTGAGAGAAAAAGCAATATGAGGAGGGGTGAGGGAAGGTAATATGTGACAAGTCTTGTCTTTATTCATGTCAGCATTCATGTCTGTAGCTACTTTTCTTACAAGAGGACTGCAAAAACACTTTACAACACACAATATGAAATCAAGAACAGCCTGGTATTGTTAAAAAATATTGTAAAATTTCTAAATCTATCTGTCTGTGTTCCATAGTCTAATCCTTTATTGACTATTTAAGGTCCTTATTCAACATAGCTTTACATGCTGCATTTTAAATACTGCATAACACAATTTTGAAGTCCTTTGCTATTAAATCTGTGACTGAAACACTATCTTGACTCTGAATTTCTCTAAAAAGTCACTATAGAACCCTGGTAGGTCTTAGGGAAAAAATCTGCATATGGTGGGTTTGTGATGCTAAAAATAAGATTTGCTATGACAAGCAACCCATTTCTAAAGCTATATTGAGGCTTTTGAGATGATCCTTTGAAGAATTTAAATAAATCTATAGATATAATTCCAAAGTAATATTATTAATTTTTTAAACCTTCATGTCTCTGTTGCAAATAGTGTTTCAGAAGAGTAGGGTGTATTCTGTTCAGTGGGTCTCTAAAGGGCTGGTGCAAGGAGGAAAGGGACTTGTAATTGATTATTTATTTTTAATTGAGAAAGTAGCGTTTGGGAATGGGACAGTAATATGGTGTTGAAGATCTTAGGTTGGTGTAAAAAAAGTATGAAACTTTGTCTTTGATGCTGAGCCTTTAGATCTCGAAAATATCTTAAAACATCATAGAAGTTCAAAGAAGGGGTTTTGTGTCCTCTCTCCTTGGGTATTAGCCCATGACACTGGGGCCTAGACTTTCTCAAATTACGATTCCAGCCTTGCCTTGTTCTGATAAATATAATCTAAGAATTATTATTTTAGACATTGATGTATCCATCTTTCTGTCTATTGAAATATAGCATGACGTTTAAAGCCCATTTTAGCAATCATGCCTCAGACGTTTTCTTTCTAGTGGGGCACGGGAATTTTTGCTCGTCCTTGAAATAAAAGACACTGGTACAGAATTGGCATCTCTAAGTCTTGCTTTAGCATCTATGGCACCAAAGCACTGTTGGAAATCTGGGAATGATTTAGAAAAATTAACACCATTTAGTTTGAGCAAAATCATTTCCCCCTATTTCTGTTGCTTCTTTCCCTTCCTTATTCTTCGGGAGAGAATAATCTCTGCTACATCTCAGCTATTTTAATAGGATTCAGAACACTTGATCGCATTAGATACTGTACCTGAGGCAATCTGTGTTTAGACTGGTGATAATTACATGCAAAAGTCATTCAACAATGAGGCAATTAATGCTGATGAACTTTAATAAAGTCAGCTGTCAGCAATAGATATTGCTGGCAAGTTTCCTAACCCTATAGTTATAATACTTTAAAATTCCCTTATGTTCTATTCTATGATACATTTCTGTTTAATGGGGTAAAAAATGGAGAAGTTTTACCACCAGAAAATATTGCCAGCAACATATTCCTATATGACACAAATATGAACAAAGAGGTCAGAAGTCAGCCTGGTTATCAGATTTATTCCTTTGACTGGTGTTTACCAAAGATGACAGACAGAACAAGACAAATCCTCTAACTCCCAGCAGCAGAGAGAAGGCACTGGACGAAGAAAGCAGGGCCTACGCGTCCTCTCACTGCTGGTTAACGGGCATTAGGCTGTGCTTCGCGTCAGCTGTAGCCCGGTGGTCATGACGTGACGGCGGTAGGAGCGAGAGCATCCAGCCGGTCGGCGCGGGCGCTTCCGCCACTCGGGAACCTGCCGCCCGCTATGGGGACCGAGCCCTGTGCATCGCCGCTGCCCTGACCGGCTGTGTGGCCGGCTTGATTTTCCTGTTGGAAAGTCCCATTATAGAGTAATTGTTCTTTAGCATAGGAAATGGACAATGGCTCCCAAACTTTTTTGCCTTTCCACAGGCATTTCAGCATTTGGCGGGGGGGGGGGGGGGGGGGGGGAAGGGCAATAACACATCCTCCTTATCGGACTTTAACGTTATGAACGCAAAACAGAGCTGCGGACCTTTTCCTGTGGATAAATTACTGTGACTCTGTGGACTACGCTTTGGGAACCACTGCCCTCACACAAGTTAAATGAAAAACATGGAAGATTTCTATATAGGATCCATAGATGATACAAGAAGTGAAAGAGTATGTATAATACTGTGAAATGATATATAAAGACAATATTAAATGTGGGAATAGTTTTAAAAGAGTAGAAGTATTTATTTATCTCATTGCTAATCTAGTATAATACATATAAATAAGTATCATTATGGAGATGTTACATGTTAGATTTAGGGCAAAATCTTGCATGAGATCCCCTGGAAGAGCAGTGCCACCAGGAGCAGGGAAAACCTTCTGTCCAGAGACGGACTTCTCTTAGGAATGCAGTGGGAAATGGCAGTGATGTATTTTTCTTCTTTGTGTGTTTTTTTGTATTAAATACAAAGGCCAGAGATTGTTAGCAGGAATATCCATATATGCTTACCTGTTCTCTGTCTTTTCCCTCCTGGCCATAGTTAAGAGAGAGCCCTTGGCTGGATGCACTTGTGGTCTAAGCCAACATGACTCTTCTGATGCTTTTACCTGTCTGAAGCAAAAAGGGAGCTGGCAATCCCATGGGGAGGTGGTCACCATTAATTACATGTTCAGTAGAGGATACCGCCTGGTATTTTCTATTTTAGCTGTTGCACCGTGTTAATCACTAAAAAAAACCATGCATGACAGAGAAAAATCTGGTTCAGTTAGCTGAAAGTGTGTTGTGGTAAGTGTTAAGGTTATCAATGATGGTTCATGTGTACAAGCCCTTGGTTTCAGCTAGAACAACTCAAGTATTTGGAATGAGGTTAAGTTTCTAGGATGAGGTTGGAGATGAATCACAGCTGGATTTTGGCCTTTGGCTTTAACTTTTACTAATCTTTTTTCTGCAGCTGACAGAAAGATCATATTAAACTAGATAAGCTGTACAAAATTCCTGCTGTTTTAACCTGAAATCATGTGATATAAAGGTTGAGAGCTGGAAATGAAAAATGTAATGGAAAATGTTCCTCCTGAAGTGCTGGAGGCAACTGGCAACAGAGCCCCAGCAGGAGATCTCCTAGGGTCGGGAGAGGATCACCTGAGTCTCTGTGACCATGGAAGAAACCTGTTTTGGCTCTTTGTGTCCTTTAGATCTGGAAAGAGAGGGGACGGGGAAGCTGAGATAGGGCCCCTAGAGACAGTGGGGAGATGGGGGGACTTGAAACATGGAGACAGAAAGGTGAAGGTGATGGGGGCTCAAGGAAGATTCAGTAAAGGGGTAAAAAGAAGGCTGCAAAAACGAAAGGGCTGTGAGCACGGGGGGTTCCTCGGCTAGTGCAAAGGAGGGAGAGCTGTAGGCCAGGTGTGGGTTTCAGCACTGTGCTAGTATTTCCAGTAGACTTTACAGATCTAAATGGCAAGCAAAGTCCAGCCCCGGGCAGGAACACCCCGCCTGGGACCCACTGGGGGCAGCTTGGCAGCAAAGCCCTGGGGTCCGGTGGTGGCCAAGCTGAACGTGAGCCAGCAGTGTGGCCCAGCAGCAGGAAACCCAGGGAAGTCATTATTCCTCTCCACAGAGCTCTTGCTATACAGTGTCCGGTTTTGGGCCCTGGTACAGGAGAGACGTCCTTAAACTGGAGTGAGTTCGGCAGGGGGCCAGCGAGATGGCAGGGCTGGAGCTCTTGCCAGTGAAGGGAGGCGGAGGAACAGGCTGGCTCAGCCTGAGATGTGACGGTGGTAGGGCGCCTCCCGTGAGGACGTGTTCCCCGTGAGGACGTGTTCCCCATGAGGACAGCCTGGCAGCGGCATAGGCTGTGCAGGAGCACTCTGCCGTCTCCAGTCTTGGAGGCTTTTGAGACCCAACTGGAGAAAGCCCTGAGCAGCAGGGTCTGGTCTGATGCCTGGCGCTGCACTGAGCGGGACTAGAGACCTTGTGAGAGCCCTTCCAACCTGAACTGCCCTTTGATCCTGTGAAATGGAGAAAGAAAAGAAGAATTGATCAAAATACATTCTTCAAAGAAACAGCAATGGACACCCTAATGGTGAGACTCTTAAACACATTTCAGACTTTCTGTGGACTGCCCACACCAAGAGGTTGTTTACCCAGTATGGTCTTCTAAAATTATATTTAATACCTTGTATTTATTCTGGTTGGCTAATTCCTTGAAATAATAGCGGGCTGCTTTAGGTGGTTTTACTCAGGAGATCTTGGTCCTACCCACTTTTTCTAGGACCAGAATGACCCTGGTGAGATTTGTAACTTCTGATCAGGATTTCAAAGGTTAGTCTCTTTTTCTTTATTTCTGTGATTTATTTATTTATTTTTAAAGCAGGATTAATTTTACCCAATTATTTTTGACAACTTGATTTTCTAAGGTGGGATGCATTGTAAATACTATGCCACTATACTGAAGTGGCAGATTTTTCAAGAATACTCTGAGAAATGCCTGGCCAGATTTTTACATAGGAAGAAGCAAACCATGCTGGGAAGATGGTTGTAAAGTTCAGCTGCTGGTGTCGTCTGAGCTCCATGGATGAGTGAAAGCGGTTCTTCCAAGCACGAGAAGAGTTGCCCGTTGCACTGGGGTCAGTGACGTTGGCTGATGTGTTTCCCTTGCGCGTTCAGGTGCACGAGGTGAAGCACTGCCCTGCATTTCGGGGTCCTGGGCGTGGGGGAGAGCCTCGACAGAGGGCCTGTGTCCAGGGGCCTGCGTGATCCCAGGCTGGAGCTGCAGGGTGAAATCCCCCTCGAGTTTTGTACAGCAGCCCGGCGCCTGTGGGTGCGACCCTGTCCCCTCGGACTCCATGGTGCTTTTTGATGTCAGGCAAGTGGCAACTGTTAATCATGAGTCTGGGCTGAGTTTATTCCCATGGTTGACTTTCCTCCGTCTGTTCCTCCCTTTCTTGTTCAAATAAGGTGACATTTAGTAAAAACCTACAAAGGAGCTTTTTATCTGCATTTCAACAGTTTATTTGATTTCACTGATCTTGCTAAATCACAATCAAACTGTTTTTGTAACCAGAAATTGTCTGATCTTAACACTTTCATTTTCCTGTGTATTGGAAGAACAGTTTGGCTGCGAGAAGCTGAGCAGTCATCCCTAGGGCTAAATTTGTGCCTCTGTGTCCCTGCCCTTTGCCTGGTGGCGGGGTGTGCTGCCATGTAGCGCAGGGCAGTGTACTGCGGTGCAGTGCGGGGCAGTGCTGTGTATTGCAGTGTACTTGTGCGGTACAGTGTGGTGCAGCATATTGCAGTGCGGTGTGGTGCGGTGTATTGCAGCATACCTGCGTGGTGTTGCTGACTGGGGAGACCCACTGCCCTGGGTGCTGTTATTAACTTCCATGGGGTGTTTTACTACTCCGGTGAAGTCTGGCACTTTGGATCTCTATCGGTGGTTGACTTCTTAGACAAGAGGTTCATTGCCAAACGTCATATGCTCTCGTGGACACAGCACGAGGAGCATGACTTGATTTCCAGCAGTGAGTGTTTTAATAAGATTCCCGCATCAGGTATGCTGGTTTTGTTAAATGCCGTTAAATCTTCCTCTTAAAGAATGGCATGTTAATGAGATGAACCGACCTGGGTGAAAGCAGTTTTTTGGACATTTCCAGATTACTTGTTTTCTCCCCAGAAGCGCCCTGAATGCCCCGAGCAGCGAAAGCGAGTGAGAGAGGCCGGGCCCGAGCCGGCCCCAACCTGCGGAGCGGCCGAGCGACCGGTGCCGGCCCGGTCCCGCCGCCGCCGCGGGCAGCGCTGCCGCCCGGCTCCGCCAGGGGCTGCTCGTGGACTTCCCCAGGCGCCGCGGCGGGCAGGCAGGGAGCAGGCAGGGAGCAGGCGGCGGGCAGGCAGGGAGCAGGCGGCGGGCAGGCGGCGGGCAGGCGGCGGGCAGGCAGGGAGCAGGCGGCGGGCAGGCAGGGAGCAGGCAGGGAGCAGGCGGCGGGCGGGCAGGGAGCAGGCGGCGGGCAGGCAGGGAGCAGGCAGGGAGCAGGCGGCGGGCGGGCAGGGAGCAGGCAGGGAGCAGGCAGCGGGCGGGCAGGGAGCAGGCAGGGAGCAGGCAGCGGGCAGGCAGCGGCGCTCCGCGCGGCCCGGCGCGGGGTTGTTGTCCCCCGTGTGACATTTATCACCCTCGCCCGCAGACGCCCGCAGGCTTTGCTTGATTTCCAGCGCCTCCCACGATGGCTTTTCACTGCACTATATTAACGCGATGGTAAAAACCCGCTCGTCTTCTCGGGAGGGCTCGCCCCGCTCGCAGCCCCGTCGCCAACTTAGGGTAGCGCGTTTGCCGGGGTGGGCGACACGTCTGCCCTTCGTAAGGCAGCGTCGATGCAATTTTGTCTTGAGCGTATACGGAGGAGCTGCGCTGCCCGGCATCGCCCTCCTCACCTCCGGGGTCCTCCGCGTCCTTCTGCTTATTTCCTGTAAAACATTAACTTTACAAGTTTTGCTTTTAATGAAAGTCTTTTAAAATGCCCCCAAAACAATGCCACCATTGAAAAAGGCTGAGCCATACCTGAGACCTGTATAGCTCTGATTCACTGCAGAAATTCCTAAGATAATATGGCATCGAGTGATGTCGTTTTTCTTTTCACAAGGGTAATATGCCACTGCTAATAGTTAATGAGTTAACACCAGACAAAAGCAACACGAAAACAGCCGATATAGTCGATTAGAATAAGTGCAATGAAAATACAGCTTTCAGTGGAATTTATAAAGACAAGCGGGTATCAAGCAAAATGTCCATTTCATATTTTTTGAAAGTGTAGTCATGGTGGTTGCAATGTCTTGATAAAATGTTTCAGCTATGTATTTGATTTTGTTTCAGGCTTCTTCTTGTTCTGTTGTTCCTAATGTCTTTTTTTTGCAAACTTTTACAATAGGTGCAAGGAGAAGAGCATACTCAAGGATTTTGGGGGAAAAGACGTAGATTATTTGTCCTGACTTTATTTTACTTCTGAGTGGGTTTAAGGAGGTTTGTAAATAACTGTGCTGAGAACATGTTTGTAACTGCATAATGTGTGCACCGTTGTTAAAAACCTTAACAAACACTTAAGTAAGTCTAATTAAAGCAGCCTTTGATAATGGCAATAATAAAGGATTACTTTAATTTACAGTAATACACTAATAAAAGGATTGTGTCGTTAAACATTACAGGAAATAATGGAATTACTTTATTTTTCAGAGTAGATAGATAGAAATTGCATTCTGTGTTTTAGGGATCTCCGTGAAGTCTGTGCGATCACCTTCGAGGCGATCAGCAAGCACTTGGGCGGTGAGGTCAATCTTCCCTCTCGTGAGACAGAAATCTGTGCAGTCCAGCTATCCTGGTTTGTGTTTCTAGCACGCGTTTCTTTGGTAAACCTTGCACATATGCACCAAAAGCTCGTCATTGCAATGCAGACCGAGTCTGACAGGCTTTGTGCTGTCTGAACACCAAGCTTGAGGCTGGAGATGCTGCAGACCTTAAACAGTTGTTTTTTTCCGTGGGGTTCCTTTTTTTCGTACTTTGTTTCTTGGCTTCTTGTGCATTAAGTCAGGATTGGTTTAGAGATGTGAAATGACAGCTTCTCCTTCAGAGCCTGATTCCAGCGCCAATAGGATTGCCCTTCTCGAGTAAGCAGGTTGCCAGGCTGTGAGGAGCCTCGCTGCATGATAGACATGTCAGCAGGACATATGGCTTTAAACTGCAGGTTAATCACTGCAGAGCCTCGTGTCGGTTCTCCGCTTTTCTGCTTACCGCGTAAGAGCTGTAAATGCAGGTTATGGTTTTATTTTGATAGTTTACTGAATTTTGTATTTATATTCATGGGACCCCTGGATCAAGTTTAAGTTACATATTTTTGAGAGGGGAAAATGAAGGTGAAATTGAAAGAGAAAAGTAAGCAATGTATCGCTTTATTTCATAAGGTAAATTAGGGCCCTGAAGTTGAGTCATATTTCATTTTCTAAACTTCCAGTGTTGCCATGAACAAACATATGAAGTGTCTGAAATATGACTAGCTCACACCGCCTCGCGGTTCCTGAAGCTTGATAAACATTGTAATACTCTGTTTAAATGATAGCTGTTAGAAGGATTAAAACCCTATATGTTTAAATACTGAGAAGTAAAAATAACATCAGAATCAGCAACCTTAGAGCAGAATATAAAATGCTGCTGCAGCTGGGACTCATGCTGATTCCATATATCATAAAGAAAACACCATAATAACAATAATAAAAAAAAGGATAAGCAACTGAGCTGTGGATTCCAGGTTCACTTTTCAGTTCTGCCTAACTCTTTGTAACTTTACAATGAAAGATGCAGAAATTGGAGCCAATTACCATAATATGTGGTGGTTTGGTGGGAGCATGTTCTACATCAGACAGTTAAAAGGTTTTATTGCTATTAGGAGCTTGTTAATGCCCTTGATAATGTCTCTAGTTGCTTTGTAATGTCTCTTGTTGAAGTATAGAATTCTTTTATCTTCTTATTACATTATGCAGAAACTTGAATTGAAACGATATTTGCAGGAACATTTAAAGTAGTGCATCAATCAGTTTCAAAGAAGAGAAAATGTACTCAGAATAGCTTATAAAAGGATAACTGTCAGTTTTATTTTGGATGAACAAAGAAACCGATGTAAAAAGCACTTTATTGTAAAAGCACACTGTGCAATTCAATAAATATTCCATATAAATATAAAGGAAAAGAAAGTTCATAATTATCTGATGACTTGAATGTAATTTAAGTAATACTTTCAGAATACAGCAAGCAATGAAACACCTTCTTCTTTCCAGCGTATTCCTAGTCCCAGATCAAGCCTTCAGTAGGAGATAACTTAAATCATCCTGTTAATGATTTGAATGGATGAAGTATGGTTATAATTTAACGTTATCTTCAAGGAAGGTAAAGCTCTTCACAAACCTCCTCACTGCATTAGAAAAACAGCTGCAGCACCTTACCTCGCTCTCCCTCTTTTCCAAACATGATTTCCTGTATTCATTTTTCCTCTACCGTTTCTTACCTGCTTTAGCACAAGGTTATTGGAGTATTTATACATTTGGATTATAAACCTTTTATATGTCTTGAGTATAAAACACTTTCACGTGATGTTATTATCCAGGCAAACAGTTGCAAAGAGGATGCTCCCTGAACCGGTAGTATCTTGCTAGACCACACAAAATATGGCAGGTTTCAAATCCAGTCTTGTGGCTTGTAAACGAGAAATTGCTCCCCCCTTCTTTATTTTCTTTAAAAAAAAGGACAAAAAAAAAAAAAAAAGCCTAAGACTGCAGATAGGGAGTTTAAATGTGGTTGCTCTGCTCATGCAGAAAGTACTTTCCAGAGAAATCTGACTTTACGTTTTGTCCTGCAGATCTGTGCTCTTTGCAGAACCCAGCGTTCCCCCCTCGGCTTCCACAGAACAGATGAGTTCTGGTTTAATAACTCCGTGTTTATTTCTGGAAAGCTCACTGAGAAAATTAAGAAATCGACTGTAAAGAGACTGCATTTTTTGCAACTGAATTCTATGCGCGAAGGTTTTCTAGCTATTTTTGTCCTTCTGAAATGGCCTACAACTTACACGCGCAGTATTACACTGTTTGTTTTTCATTCCTTAAACTTTGAAAGGACCATTTATTTTTCTTTAATATCGCTGCAGCAGAAACACACCTTGTTCATGCGCTGTTCTCAATTCTCCGCGTCAAAGTAGGGACAAATTTTCCTCTTCAAATTTGCAGGTCTTTTTTAAAATTGCATGCTATTCAAGAAAAGAATGGCCTGTAAGGATTTGTAGCCATAGCTCTAGTGAAAACTGCCAGAACTGGTCAGTCGGTTGTACGGTCACATTTTGGTCAAGCTGCAGTCGCCGTCCCGTGGCACCGTCACCCTGCGCAGGGCACGGCCTGCTCGAGCGCCCGCTCCGCCGCCCGCGGGCCCTCGCGTCTCTCGGGGCGCAGCTGCAACTGCCAGAACCCCCAAAAGAGCTTATTTAATACCACTTCCAACAGCTCCCAGAGAGGAGCTCCCTAAGTTACCGAACCCTTGAGAAAGCTGTAATTTGGGCCGAGCGGCGCGGCGGGCTGCGCGCATCCCCGTGGCAAAGCAAGGCGGTTGCCACGGCAACGGCCGCAGGGATGTAACCCCGGGTGCCGGCGAGGCGGCAGCGGGCGCTCGCAGAGCCGAAGCCCCACCGCGCGCCCGGCCCGTCGCCAGGCTGGTGTCGCCCGGCGCCTGCCTCCATGCCTTGCTTCCCGCGCCGGCAGGAACGCACGTCTAAAACCTGGCTTGAGAAATGCATAAAAAGCAGGCGGCAAAAGCAGCTCCTGCTTTATCTAACACCTTCCTTTCAAAGCCTCGGCTTGCTGTGACCAGCGTGGTGCTAACTGCTCCTCTTGCGATGCCCCCGGGCTGCGGGGCACCGGGCGGCTGGGTTTGGGGCCCTTGCCGAGCGGGGATCGGGTGCGAGGTGCCGTCGTCGCGCCCGCAGGTGCTCCGCAGCAGCGCTCGGCCGTGCACGGCAAGGCTGGGCAGGCAGAAGGCCGTAGGCACAGGTCAGCCGTCAACCCGGCGGGGCAAAACACCAACCGTGGTCAGGGAGCTGGTGGCCAGGGACTCCTGATCCGGTAGCGTGGTTTAAATAGGAAGAGAGCTGTGTTGTGTAAGGAACCGTACGAACACCGAGCGGCATAAAATTGCTGCTGGCTGAGCTGGAATGCCTCTTGTAAGGGGTAAGGCTTCAAATAACCTTGCAAAGGAGAGAGGAGGAGGAATCTGGCTTTCCTAGGTAGGAACATCCCAGGTGTACGCTGGGAGGAGCAGCAGAAGGTAGGAACCGATAGGGCGAAGGCGATGGTGAGGACACCTGCATGAAGCAAGGGAAGTGAGCTGGTCTGTAGGTGGAAACACTGTGGCTTGGGTGCCGAAAGTGCCGGCCATAAGGGACCTCAAAACTTAGGAGTGTTCCCTGTTTTACATAATACAACAACAGTAACGGTATGTGTGTAGCAGTAGCACCTACAACACCTTGCCGAGAAAGGGCTGTGCCATTCCAGGAACCACGCAGATGCGAGTCCCTTCCCCAGCGTACCATTTTCAATCCAGATGGAGGAAAGGCTTAAGAGGGAAAGCAAATAGGCTGAGGAGCCTTGTCCTGCATTTGTGCCGGCTGCTAATAGTAGTCCCGCAGGTGTGACCTAGCTGAAGCCACACCACCTCTGGCGCAGGTACCGACCACGGCATCGCTGCGGCAGAACTGGGCTCCCTTCAGATTGCAGCAGAGGAGAAGTGATGTCTTGGCAGAAGAATTGAGTGGGAAGTGACAACTCTTGCTGTAAAGAAAGTGGAGAGCGCCTAAGAGTTAAAATAGAATCTTTTCTGAAATGCCCATGTAGCTTCAATAGCTCTGCGGGAGTTTTAGGATTATAAGTGACAGCAAAATTTGTGCCATTCTGCATAATTGTATTCCCTACAAAGAAAGTTTCCTACATCTCTGAGCAAAGATGGTACTTCCTTTAGAAGGAAAATAATTTCAAAATGACATCTCTTTGTGCCAAAGATTAAAAAGGTCTAACAAGAAGTTCTAAAAAAATAATGAAGCGTATACACTGAATCCCTTAGTTTTACAGGTAGAATAATGACATGAAAATAAGACAAAATTTTAATTGGTGAAGGGAAGTGGAAACATCTTAGTTCCTGACTTGTCATTAAGTTCATCCTCTCTAGTAGCTCCTGCCGTTTCTTCTGGCAATAGACAGCTCTGTATTTGTCTTTACTGAGGTTCAGTTTGGTTAAAAACAACTGAATTTTATCCCTCCACTAGCGTATGATTTCAGCCCTCCCTGAGACGGATCTCTGAGACAGGAGGATGAACCTAGAATGTCATAGTTTAGCAATGGTTCAATCCTCTGTAATGTTATTAATTTAGATTTAGTTGCAGGCAGCACATTTAAGAAACACCATCTCTTTTGGCCACATCCCAACCTGGAAACTCTCGGTGATCACTGTGCTGCTGTAGCTGGAGAGCGCTAACCCTCTGTGCTCAGCTTACGGTTCCCATTGCCATGTATGGACATTTCTAATTACTTTGGAGGCTCTCCATTTTGTAGTGCATGCATAATTAGATAGTTATTTACATTTTATTTCAGCGTCCTTTCTATGCGGTGCACTAATGAAATCCCGGTGTGACATCACAACCTGCCTGCTGAAGTGGGTCTTCCCTTTGGGGATCAGCCACCCTTCTAAATTAATGAGCCTCTTTACAGAAACGGCTTCATAATTTTATGGGCACTGTCTGTAAGGAAATTCATAAATTGCCTGACTTGCTTCTTAGGGTCTGCTTCAAAATCTGTTGAAATTACAAGAAAACCCCCCATTAGTGTTGTGTGCTTTGGGTCATCTCTTGTATGGATTTTTCCTTTGACATGTTTACAATAACTCAGTAAGGGAAAGGGCCCTTAACCCTTCCTGCACATGTGCAGAAGTATGTGTGGGAAGGAAGGGGTGTAAGAAAGCTGATTAGTACTGGAGGCCCCAAAAGTATAGGATTGGCTGTAGGAAAGAATTAGTAACATCATATTAATAATAAACAGCATATAACTTTATTTTTTTTGAAGACTGAGAAGAATATAGGAAATAAAATTGTACGGAGATTAGTCTTCCATAAGAGCAAACTTCTTTTGAGGCATTATTTTGGTAAAAACTTCAGAACTTTAAATCTAAACTTTTTTTGTTAGAGAAACTGTGATAGCATTAGTAAAACTTTAAGCAGCATCCTCTGTCTCAGCTCACATCCAGCACATCCTGGATTTTTTAAATGTAACTGAACCGAAAAAAAAAAAAAAGGAAAGAAAGAGAGAGAGAGAATGAGAGAGACAAGGTGTTGCTTAGCAACAGCCTCATTCAAATGATGTGAAATTGGTATACTTGCTGGAATTTGGGAGACATCTCAGGGAGCTTGCCAGGTACGCAGGCTAAGGAGAGGAAAGAGAGCGTGTCCAAAATGGAGAAGTAAACCGCTCCTGAGACCAGTCTTAAGCATGTGTTCTTCACCCAGCTTTGTCTGAAATACCCTTCTAGCTGCATATTTTAAATGCCTTTTGGCTGCCTTGCATGCCATTGATCATCATTTCAATAACGGGAGACTTGTTTTGTGACAGGTAAATGTGGATAGCTTCTTTGTGATGTTTGTAGGTGGGTTGCTTATCCTCTGTATCTTCAGGATGGTTTATTGGACAAGCAAGCATTACGGGGGGTCCTGAGGACAACACTCCCTCTTGGGTAGTGCGGACGGCCCCTCAGGACGGTGTATTTGCAGGACCAGGATCTTACTCGTGTTTTCTTGCCTGAATTCCCCTTTGAGATTCCAGCTCAGTGCAGAAAAAACAAACGATAAAAAGCAAAACCTCAGCGTGTGTGTGTGTGTGTCTGCCGGGGTGGAGGGCTGAGAGGAGCAGTATGCGGAAAGGAGTGGGAGGGAGAGGAGGGTTTGACATGGATTTTTCTAAAATGCAATCCTGCGTGTTGTCTTCTCCCAGGAGAGGCAGCCCTCTTGCAGGAGGCCGGGGGGAGCAGCCTCGTTGCTGGGTAGGCTCTCCGGAAGGCACAGCAGAGGCTCTCCGGAAGGCACAGCGGAGGGCGGGCGGTCTTGAGGTGTTTTGGCCATGCATTATGCTCTAGGTGCTTTTTGTCTCCACCTAATGTTATCGCTGCTCTGTGTGCTGCCAGACTGAGCACCTCACTCTTGGGCTGCTGTGTGGGAGTTGTCTGTGACCTGGGCTTCTCTTCTGCCTTTTGCAGTTCCCTCCCTTTCCTTCCCTGAGGAATGAGGAAGGACAGAGAAGTGACTCAGTAATTCCCCTCCAGCTACTCTTGAATGTACTCCGGCTCAGCAGCCTCGACAGGGATTTCCAGCCTCCATATGTTTCCCAGTCCTTAGGTCAGGCAGGATGAGAAGGACATTTGGGATTTGCACTCCGGATCACCTGGGCTCCAGGGAAAGCACCTCTGAGGGTTGGCATCATCCCAGCGCGACGGGCTAACTACGCTGCTTTTGGTATTCCCGGCATTACCTGGGATTTCTTTAATGTCACTGTCAGTAGCGTGTGTGAGACTGGTTGTCCTTCTGTCTGGAAGTCAGTGGGTGGATTTCTGTGTACAGCACGAGTTGGAGCACATTGCCTCTCTGTGGCAGCATAGGCTTAAGTATATATACTCGCTTGTAGGATAAAAGGAGGGAACTGCCGGAACGAAACATCATCTGTTTTGAAACGGACCGTAGCTCTGTTCCTGCCAGCCTTGTCGCTTTTTGGGAACGGCTGCCTTTCACACAGCTAGCGCACGCACAGCTCCGAGTAAGAGGCTATGCAAGGGAAAAATGAGTAATAAAATCCAGAAAAGAGCTCTGAAAGAGAATGTAATCTTAGCAGTATAGTACCCTGGAAAAATGACCAAAGCTCACAGATACTAAGAATGAAACTAGTTGAAATTCTGCAGCTCATTCTCTTTGTAGGCAAAAAATAACATTCCTGGGTGGTTTGGCTTGCCAACTCATTTGCAGAAACAATTATAAAATGCAAATATTTATGAATCACTGTATATGTTGTAATCTTATTTTCAAAACAAACATTACTTTGTACTGTAGCTCCTAAGTACTGTGAGTCAGGAGATTTTCCAGCATTTATCCTGTTTCAGGCAGCAAGCTGCAGGGAGGACTGCTGCTGCTGGGACAGAGGGGATGTGCCCTGACCCCTGGCAAGTTGTTGTCAGCACGTGCTTTCAAAAATATTTAAATGAGAGTTAAAATTGTATTTTGGGGGTATTTAATTGTTATTTAGGCAGACGTTATAACCAAGTAGATGGCGACATTCGTGCTAAATTTGGGCTCGTAGCTCCTGACAGCGGGGTTCTGCCCGGGCGGCTCCTCGTTTCCCGCGGCCGCTGCACGTGCCGCCTTTCCCCGCGGCGGCGGGCCGACCGCGGCGTGCTGCAGAGACGAGGCACGTTGCGGTGATAGCTCAAGATGGAGGCAGCTGAGGGGGGCAGGGGAGATGGGGGGAGGCGAAGGAGAGCGGTCCGGGCCGCTCCGGCGGCCGCTCCGGGGCCTGCCGTTAGCGAGGAGCGGAGCTGCAGCCGCAGCGGCGACGCCTGGGCTCGCTGCGTGGGCCACGCGGCCGTCCCGGGGGAAAAGGGTTATTTCATTAAGAGCACTGCTTCAGTGTGGAGCTTCCTCCAGTTGGTCAGAAGTTGTCCCTTTTCTTTGCAGAAAAGGGCTGTGGCCGTGGTGGGCACGGTGCCCCTCCGCCACCGCCACCTCTGCAAAGACCAAGGCAAGTCCCGATGGACCCGTACGATGTTCTTCATGCAACTACAAGGCAATAACAGTAAGAGACCGTAAATCAAAACATGTGGGGGAAAAGGGTTTTTTCCGTGTGGAAAATATCCTAAGCGTTAACCATTAACTTCCTTTTGCTGGATGGACGTAAACATGGCGAAGGAGTTTTCTTCCCAGATCATTGTGCGGGGATTTCGGAAAGGGAATGGTGCCCCGCGCAGCAGGCCGCTGGGGTAGCCGCCGGCCTTCTGCACAGGGGTGCTCGCAGTATGCCAGCTGTGTGCCGGAGAGTATTATGCGCTTCTGAATTTGTGTATATTTATAATTAAGCTCGTCACATAGAGTTTGAATAAATCAGGATATAAATTCATTATCAGAACGAATTTGGATACTATCTACGTGCCTGTGACTAATACGTTACGCGTGTCTGTACCGTAAGTCTACAGCTGCATGACACGGTATATTTATTAAAATCTAACATTCGTGTATTTCTGTAATAGCATACTTTTTCCCAACCACTTGTGAGCCTGGGGGTATGCAGCATCCGTTCATCATTACATTCTGATGAAACAATGAGAAAACAAAAATGCTGTTAAGAAATGTGAACCTTCAGTAATGTGAGATGCTACAGTATCAGTGGCTAATACACTTCTGTATTTCATAAAGTGACTTATCCCTTTGCTTATTTTCAAAGAGCTCCTCTCTAACATAACAAAAAGCATAGAGTTTGTGTCTGCACAGTAAGCCAAAGATAACACAAATAGCATAAAAGTTATGTAAATCGAATGAAACATTATGTATTTAAGACAGACGGAAATAATTTGGAGAAAAAATCCTGTTTGATAATATACGTATTCCGGTTGTCCCTATATTTTGCAATAGTCTTAGAAATGCTGTTAACTTAATTATAAAATCATAGGAGTGAAAGACAGGAAAGCCTAGTGTCTTTTTTGGCACTGTCTTTTCAAATGTTTTATTAAAGTTATAATCATCTCAACTAGCATTCACTAGGAAAAGAACATATATATATCCCTGAGCAATAAGACTGCTTAAGGAATAAATAAAAGTTTGAGTTACAAAATCCAGCCGTTATCAGAAAAGATGACAAGGGCCAGTGAATTGCTGAAAGTCTGAGCTTTTCAAACCTTTCTTATTTTTGTGTGGAAAGCCATTTAGCTGATAAATACTTCTTTTTGTTTTGGCAAAGATGGTAAAAATTTGGACGACAAAACTGAATTCTTACTGAAAGATCAGGAAATAGACTGCAAAGAGATTCTTTACTTTGCTGGAATATATTTCTAACAATTTAATTTCTGAGAAAAAGACTAAACACAGTAAGGTCGTCAGTGTTTTGGGCAGAGTCTTATAGCAAATAAATAAACAGCAGAAAGCAAATATGTTCCCCTATTAGAATAATCAATGTACATTTTGGGATATAGAAAACACAATAGACAGAAGTTTGATCGTGAATTATTGGAGGGAATAATCCATATGTGAAAGTGAAATAATGTATGCTTTCTGAAACATGATGGCTGCTACTGCTTGCTAAGAATGTGATTTATTGTCAAATATCATAGTATCCCTCTGCTTTTATCAGGCCCGATGACTTCGCAGGTGTGGGTACAAAGACAGATTTAAAAATGGTAGGTTATGTAATACAGAAAATAGAACAATTGCGGTGACATAGTCCAAAATCTTTTTCTTCAGCTGTCATGTGGTGTCTCTCTCTTTTTTTTTTTTCCTTTCCTTAAGCCAGACTGCTGAATGATGAGAGCCGAGTTTGTGCTTCATCATTTTCTCTCACAGGAGCAGGGAAGCACAATGCGTTTTATTTCATGTTATTAGCCAGGCTATCGCTGAGCTGCTTTGTGATTGCTGGTCTTTTCCTCTTGCCTCATCGTTTTTTGTCATAATGGAAAAAGCACAGTGGTGAAGAAGGAAGCAACCAGCCATCAGGATGGGATGTAAAGGCAGCAAATTACAGTAGGGCAAGAGGATCTGTAAAGATCTCTTGCTCCCCTTTGCAGATATCTCTATTACTCTACTGCTTCTTGGAGGTGAGGTGAGAAGGGAGTAAAATTTTGAATAGAAAGAGCTGTCAGCTCTTGGAGCACGTTGTTGCACGTGTATGCACGAGTGAGGATATCCCTCTCTTCACAGCAAGGTTCAGTGCCCCGAGGAGTCCTGCCTTGCCGCCCTGACCCACCTGCGCAGCCGCCTGGGGATCAGTGGAACCTGCTGCAAGGAATCATGATTCCCAGTTCCTGCTGTGGGGGTCCGTATTAAAGGGATGCCATGGAGAAGGCTTTGTTTGCAAATGCAAACTCCTAGCATAAACTCTAGAAAGACTTAAGACCAGTGCTTTAATAGTGGATAAAGTGGGCAAATCTACCTGCTTTGCATGTATGAGGTGTAAGTACATTACACAGCCCAGACCAGAAGCAGGTGAAGTCCTGCTATCAGTATTTGCCTTTCATAACTCCAAGGTTTGCAATGTTTTGTAATGACTTCAAGGCTTGTGTCCTCCATTTAAAAACAGAAGGACAAAAATACAGATTGTCCAAATCTGTAGATTGTCCAAAGCTGCGGATTTGTGAAACCCACCTGAACATTGTGTAAGTTCGGGAAAGCATTTAAGCAAGTACTTATTTTAGCCTTGTCCATAATTGCTTTCCTGAACAGAGATGCTTTTGTGAAAGAGGCCAAGGCTGTGCAGAATCGGTCATAAAGACAACTATACAGTGGTTTGTTCTTTTTATTTTTCTAGCTTAAAATACTTTGTGCAGCTAAAACTCTCTTAAGTTTCCTGACTAAAACAGCCAGTAGGTATCTTTGTCAGGACTTGGGTTGCCTGAGTATATCAATCACCATTTTAAAAGCTAATTTTTGACATGAGCTTGCAGAATGGGAATAATAGACCGAAAATTATTGTGTTTTGTATCCCCAATTCAATAGTAGTGCCAAAGCCGCGCTATTATCTGTCCAAAGGTGGGCGCAGTGGGTAAGGGTGGAAGAGGAATCCTAAGTAATAGCAGAGAAATACAGTCTGATCCACAGAAACGTGTCCCTAAACAAAGATTTCCTCATGAATTCATAAAACAATTGGTTCTGAACTAGAAGGGTAAAATTGAGCCTCTATACTTACTTTTCCTGGGAGTAATTGTCACTGTGAACTATTAACGGAAGTATTAGTACATGGGTTTGAAAAACCTCTCACTGGGATGAGCCACCTGTTACTTGTACGGGAGAGTGATTTTGCTGTAGGTACCTGGCTGTATGAATCTGTAGCACCAGCAGAAGGAGGTGGCGTCCTGTTGACTTTTGGGACGTTAGCAGCCTTCGGGGACCAAATACAGGGAGAGAAGTGTGTGAAGAGAAAAGACTCAGCACAGGCTTCAGTGACAAAATCAGTAATAATAGGGTGCTATGGAAACCCAGGGCAAGAGACTGGAAGGTAAATCCCACTGACAGGGCTTCAGAAAAATAATATTGAAGGGCAGTACCACGAAGTATTCTTGTGCTGTGTTTAATCTGACAATTAAAATAATAAGTTGTTTGAAGACTGAGCATCTGATAACACATGAAAACAAGAAGGAAAGAAATGGTCCAGAACAGCAAAACACCATGTGCCATGATACAAGGTGCATATTATTTCTTTGTCATCTTGAAAATGCCAGTTGCAAAACAGGAGCCAATTTTAAATGGATGTCAAAAACAAGAACTGCCACTCCAAAAACATATTATTAAAACATTTTGCTGGCAGCACAATATGCAGTTATCAGGCATTGTGTAAGCTTTTAAAGAACAATACCAATACTCTAGATCATGGGCTAAAGTAAATTTTCATTGTATCTTCTGGTGCTAACCTCTTTTGTGCTTGACTTTTGAAACTCCTGCAAGTAGCTTCTCAAGTTAACCTCTTGTCCTTTGAATTGCTGAAACGGCCATCTTGTCCAATGAAAATATGATTTAATTATTCCCTAGTTTTTCCATTAATGTCTTACAGGATGTCAGATAAAACTTTCATATTATCTCCATATTTCTCTGTTCTCAGTAGACTCCTTTAGCAAGGAACTGGCTATTGCAGCCAACCTCCACATTAATCACTCTGTATGGATGGGCAGCCTTTCTGTATCAGACGGGTAGATTTTTATTATTTGGATTTTAGAGCTTTCTTATTCCTGCACTGGTTAGAGCATTGAGGAGGTTATGGATTTTCTCCTCATTAAACCAATCCATGGACTGAATATCTCTGCATATCCTAATTGTCATTAATATCTGAGCAGTGACACTGTTCTAAAATGATATAATGTGTTTAATTTCCCTGCCTTCTTTAAAATAGCAACTGTTCTGTTTGCACATGATTTGGAAACTTGTATTCATTTATTTGAGAAGCTGGGATCAGGCTGAAGAAGTAAATAAGATGTTCTGGTGTTTCAGGAGTGTTGAAAGGCCAGACTGTGATCTGGACCTTATGGTGGAAATGCTGTCTTATCTCTAAGTAGAGCATGACTTGTACAGAGGATGGAGTGGTATCCATCAGCTTTGCAACAACAGATTTATTGGTTAGTCTCCTAGAAGAGGAAAGAAAAAGCATGTCCAAAGACATGGTGACTGAAAATGCCTTAAAAAATTAGTCACTTACACTTAAGAGATGTAAGTCCCATTCAAGTATATTTTTCTATTGAAATACAGGTGCTGTCTGCATCAGGAACATATTTTGGCCTTTTCTGGAAGAAGAAAAAATTCCTATCACCTCTAACAAGTGGTACTATGCTGCCTCTGTCAGCATTATTCAAAACCTTAGCGCAGAGAGGGTGCCACAAGTGTAGGCATCGTATCATCCTATCATGAAGTGGTACCTGGAAGGGTTAGTAACCGTGGGAGACGTTTGAAAAATGTTCCTAAAACAGACAGGGAAACTAACGCTTTCAAAGTGAAACCCTGTCCTCAGTGGTTATTTTTCATTCCAGTGTCAATGGAAATGGGCCTATATATGTGCAGGATTTATTTCACCTACTGTGCTAGTGAAGCGCAGATCCTTTCTCAGATTGTTTGCTTTTTCAATGCTATAGTAAAATGCGTAATGGTTTGAAATGAGAAACAGAAAAATCCCATAGTCAGCTGAAAAGATATATAAGAGAGGGAGTGATGATATAAATGGCTTCTAACAGATGACTAGAACACAGCAAACATTCAGTGTTAATATATACAACATTCAGCTCCTCAGGTTTTATTTTTCTCTTCTGAATGATGTGAAATCTAGTGCCAAGTGTCATCAACTGGTGGACTGTTTTGTTAGTGAATTGGAGAAGGGGTGTTCTCCGTGCTAGTACATCACCGGTGCAACTTTCTTGCGATCAAGTTTTCAGGATGTGCCAAAGATTTGAATCTTAATTTTGCAGAATTCATGGCAGATCCATTCGTGATTTTCCCACTGTCGTCCAGGAGCTCTTTTGTGCTAGCTGTTAAGCACTTCCTACCTGTGGTTACAGCTTGAGGATTTTGATGCTTCAGCTCCATCTATTTCCCTTTGTTTATGGTAAAAAGCAAATGTATTCCTGGATCAAAAAAAAAAAAAAAAAAAAAAAAAAGAAGAAGAAAGGAGAGAGTCTGAGTCAGTGAGAAGCTGGGGAAATAGGAAGTATAAAGATTTTGTAAAACTAAAGCCTTTCTGTGCTTCTGAATGGAAATTAATTTCCTAATATAATAAGCATTGCGGTTTTCCTGAGCTTTTGCGTGCACACACGCGCTGGGGCTCACACGGCCCCTGGGCGCGTGCCGGGTGCTGCGGGGCGCCGGGAGGCTGGGCTGCCGTCGCAGCAGGCCTCCGGCGAGCAGCCCGAGGCAAGCCCGCCTCGCCGCCTCTCCCGGGCTCTTTGCCTCGGCACCTCCAATTTCTCCCCAGTGCCTCCGCTCAAACGTGCTCAGTCAGGCAGTAAAACTGGGATAGTAAGCGGAGCGTTTGTGATGGATACTGAATGCATGAGGTGTTTCCTTATGGGATGGGACTCCATGTGTCTATAACAATGAGATTTTGAGGAAGCAATGAAAACTTATACTGACATTTCTCTCTTAATACATTAGCGGTTGTGTTATAAGTACAACTAACATGAAGTTTTAAGTGGCCTCAGAAAAGGCAACTAGGAAAGAAGACTAGCACAGATATAAACCACCCCCACAGCTGTAAATCATGTTTTTTCTGATCAGAAGCACTACCCGTGTGCTGTGATGTCTGGCAGATCTAATCTTTTCATTTTGCTGACCAATAGAAATATGCATCACCATAAGCCATTTAGATTGAAAAGGAAAAAAAAAGTCCTTTTGAGTTAAAATCGTTCCTCTAAGTATGATTTTAAAAAGTTTGTATAGTCTCAAGCGAGTCTCATTGCTTGATCAGAATCAGAGAGCAGTGGCTGGGACAGTGTGTCTGGCACAGAAATGGAAAATGATGCTGTGAATGTTCAGAAATGTCTGTTTCCAGCAGAAGGAAGACATGATTCTTAAGGCACAGAGCTTTGCTACATCCGTGACTACTTACGATGATTCTGAGGGTGAGAATTAAAAAAGTAGGTGCCATCCTTTTTTCCCCTCGAAGGGTGAAGAGGCTGTTTGAAGAAGCAGCAGCTTTAGGTGTGACAGTACAGTCAGTTATGCTAGGAATACTGGGGATGGATTCGATAAAAGTTCGTTCCTCTTCCTCTCAAAGACCGAAGGTTGTATGCAAGGGCACGAGAATATATTGAGTGGCTGGGAATGAACGCAGGGTTTGAGGAGTCTGAGGTGCTTTGTGACACATGTCATTTCTGGAAAAATGAGCCATCCACAGAAACAGTTTGTCTGCCCTCATGTGCCAAGGAACTTTATGTATTGGCAACAGTGATGGAGTGAGACTGCAGCAAGAGCTAAGCGTTGCAAAAGACTTGAATTTTCATGAGGGACATAAGCACAAGATAGTCACACTTTAAGCAGAAATACAGGGTATAGGAACTGTGCTAGTTTAGTGAGTCTAGGAAGAAAGCTGGGATAGGTACTGTGACTGGGATATACTAATAAGCAAGTCAAGAAGAACAATTAAGACCTCCTCAGTTACTTAAAATGCCATGGATGCTTAGGGAGATATAGAAGGTTGTTTTGCCCTTTTTTTTTTTTTTTTTTACTGGTAGTTTACTATCAGAAATGCTTTTGGTCATATCTGAAGGGTGGGATCCTCAAAAGCCCGTAGGAGGTGTTTAACTTCACTGCTATTGCAATTGGTTATTACTTTCCCATTGATTTCTAGTAGGCATTTTTTGAAAATCCTACCCCATGTACATTTGAGGACGTGCAGGTGTAAAATATGCAGCCAAAAGAACTTAGGGAAACAACAAAACTGGAAGAATTAGGAGGTGAATGGTGCATTTATGGAAAAAAATTTGGGAAGCAGAGAGAGAGTGCAATTCTATTTGGTGTTAATGTGTGAGCCACTTGCTGAATATAAGCTTACTTGCATTTAGGGTTGTTTAGAGATTTAGAGAATCAGCCAGTGAACTCAAGTTCAGACTGGAGGCAGTACACTGTGTTAAACAGGAAAATAATTAAAACATAGGGAGCTTGTGATCTCCCTAAATACTGTTATCATAGATTACGAGGAGTGGTCTTTTTTACATGTCACCTTGCCTCTCTGATTTTACTTTTTACCTTTTCATCATAATTGAGGTATCATTTTCTTCTAGAAAGATTTCTGACATCTGTGATAGAAGCTATCCATGGGTTTGGGAACCATTTCCACCTGCTGATGATGTGGGTTACCTCCTTCTTATGATTGCAATCCCCATAACAGTTAAGAAAATGACTATCTCCTCAGCATCTCAATCATTTAAGGAGAAAGTGATCCTTGCTAGTCGCTACCTTCTATGCAAGCAGTTATCTTTGATATGCTTAGATGATATTTGATAGTCTAAGAAAGAAAATTAAGAATCTCATTCTCTGGAACTGGTCTTTCATTCCTGTTCAGTAGAACAACATATACTTAAGCTCAGCCGAGGCTGAAGCATAGCCAATGACTCTATCTGTTTGGACAGCTTTTTAAATAGCTACTTGCAAAGGTAAATCTGCTGAAATTGCTCGTTCTGACATACAGGCATAAGTTTGCCATGCCCCATGCACGGCCTACATTCATTTGGGTCAAGCCTATGTCTGACTCCGAGACGTACCAGCCTGGTTTGTTAATAGCAGTAAACTAGCCCATTTAAAACTAAGCCAAACTCTCCAGCATTTAAGCAAATAAAAATTTCAAACATGGATGGGAACTAGGATATAAACTTAGATCTGCAGCCTGCAACAGTCACTGAACTAAAGGGAGAAGAGGGAAACCTGCTCTTGCAGCCAAGACGAGGGGATTTGTGGATGCTTGAGGAATGGGTGAGTTCCCTTCTGTGGAGACTGCTCTTTTTGGGGATTGTGGCTAATGTGTGACACAGCGGTACCTTAAAGCAGTGAGGAGTTCTCAAGGTAGTGGTTGATCCATTCCTTGAGCAATACTTGGACAAACCATGTCGGAAAGAAGCTCTTTTCTCACGTAATGGATTCCGATAAAAGTTGGCAAGGTGAGAACTGAAGGCAGAGGACCTGCAGGATCTGTATCAAGGGCAGGATGAGAGGGATGGAGCTGGGCGTGGTAGCAATGGACATTATTTTTGCAGTTCTCTATTATTTTGTTGAGGGTAGGGTATGCATTCATTGAAGCAAAGAGAAGAACACAGAAGGAGAATACTGCAGGGGCTGAGGTAAAGCATAGGAAAAGCATAAATAGAAAAAAAACGTAGACTATTCCAAAGCATCAGAGAACCTCAAAATTATGAGTTGTTTTCAGTACAGTTTCTTAGACCAGTTTTTATGTGACATTTCATTGTGAACTATCCAGCCTCTCTTCATCTTCGCAAGAACTGACTGAATGCAGCAGTTATCATGATCAGTGTTTTGGATGTTTTTAGTTGGAACCTCCTTTCTTTATGCCTCAGATCCAGTAGGTTTTTTGCATTGACTTAAACAATAGGGAATCTGATCTGATTTTTTTTTCCTACTGAGCAAGGACTGCTATCTTTGAATCCTGCTTCAACATACAGTCAATTAAAAGAAAAAAAAAGATGCATGGTGCCATCTCCCCTGCCGTGATACGTATGGAGTAGCAGTGGACATCGTATCAGGGTGCACATGCCCTTTTCTGTACTGATAGTCTAGGACTAGTACGATGTGGGAAATTTGGGAGCCAGTTTGGGCACAACAAATGAAAACCTGATGTCAGAGGTTAAATCTCCAAATGTGCATTATCCGTTCTATACTACACTATAAAAACTTACCTCCACTCACGAAGCATAAAAAGCAAAACATGCACATGAAGTTGGAATCTGTAGAAGCTGATATTCTCCAAGGCATTGTTTTTAGCATTATTTTCCCAATAGAGTTGTCAATATTCCTTTTATTAAATATGCAAGGCTCATGGCTATTTTTTTTAAGACCAACACATTACTTTTGTGAATATAGAGATAATCAGAATTCAGTCAAGTGGGATGACTCTGTGAGTTCTGGCATCAAAGGGCAATACTGTTTGATTGATATCAGTCAGATGGCAATATTGTTTGAAGAAATGTAGTCAGAAGACTGGCAATTTAAAGGCTGTAAAAAGTTACAGGAGATGTGAGTGCAGCGTTCCATACTGATTTCCAGCCTGCAAGACTGTGCATTAGAGAACTGGCAGTAACACGGCAATCTTGTCTCTCAGACAAACACATCGTTCGAAAGGACAGAGAAAAAATCACGCTCCTACTTTTCAGACAACATAGTCAGTGGGGCATTAAAGACACAGTAGTAAATAATTCTTTCATTGTTTTATTCCTTGCTGCCTAAGACTGGGGTTTGCATTTTGCTTAAAATATATAGAGCACATAATATTACTGAACGTTAATAAGCAACAGACTTTTTCTTCTTTGCCATAGGTTTATTTGTAGAATTGTATTGATTACACTGTCTGCATATAGAGAACAACTCTGTTATGTCTTTCTGATAAATATCAAACATTAGTGTATAGATACAGTTGGTTTTACTCTATTTCCCTGTCTTGTTTTTTGTCTTTGTTTCTTAATATAAATAATGGAACAATGTCCTTTCACTGTAAATGGTTCCTTTGCTGAATATGTCACATAGTCATTACTCCCTGTGGGTTCAAAAACAATGCAAAAAGCTAACTATGGGATTAGAGCACTGCCAGCAAAGCAAAGTGAAAAGAAATCATTACAATTACTAGAAAACATTTTCCACTGCTGGCAAAATGTACCAAAATTGCATCAAAATGATTATCAAAAATAAGTTAGTTGCACAATAAAACACTATTATAAAAAGTTGTCAGAATAGCCATAGAATAGGGGAAGAATTCAATGTGGAGGAGAAAACACTAAATGGTATCAAATAAAGGGTAGATACCATTCAAGGAATAACCACAAAGCTGAATAGCAGGTCATAAACACTAAGTGTAAATATACTGGTCTGGGAGGCAGAAGCAAAGATATTATTGAAGAATTTCACACATGAAGGTGGTTATTATAATAAAATAATTATTGTATTTTTCCTAGTGTAGAGATGCCTAGGTATCCTGGCCTTTGACTTAGACCTTGCTATAGCAGGCATGGTTCAAATACGAGGTAAAGAGATGACCTAATTCCAAAACAAAATCTAAAATACAAAGGGTGCATACAGTTGAGCCAGCATAGGTCAGCATGGTCTCTGCAGCCCAGACTAGGTGGTTTCTTTCTTTTTTTTTTTTGATGAAAGTAAATCAAAGCCATTTAAGAAAACGTAGCTAGAGATATTTACAGCCACTTGAGTATGAGGAATTGTGCAGAAGGAAGCAGTACGTCTTTGAAAATGTAACAAATGGAAGAAAGGGAGTCTTAAAAAATACCCAGTTCCATATTTTTACCTACCAGCTTTCTGTCATTTATCAAGGTGTTTTTTGCACAAAGAAAGATGAGACTGGACCACCAAAATGGCACAGATTTGCAGCATCACAGCATCGTGGACTTTCTGAGGCTGGAGGGGGCCCCTGGAGATCGTCCAGCCCAACGCCCTGCTCAAGCAGGGTCAGCCACAGCAGGTTGCCCAGGACGGTGTCCAGGCGGGTTTTGAATATATCCAAGGCTGGAGACTGCAGAACCGCTCAGAGCAACCTGTTCAACGCTCGACCACCTTCACAGTGAAGAAGTTTTTTCTTATGTTTAAGTGGAGTTTTCTGTATTTCAGTTTATGCCCATTGCCCCTTCTCCTGTCACTGGGCACTACTGAGAAGAGTCTGGCCCCGTCTTCATTACCTTCTTTGCCACCAGGGCACATTGCTGGCTCATGTGCACCTTCTTGTCCCCCAGGATCCCCAGGGCCTTTTCTGCCAAGCTGCTTTCCAGCTGGTGGATCCCAGGCTGTGCTGGTGCTGGGGGTTTTTCCTCCCCTGGGGCAGGACTTTGCATTTAGGGTATTAGCATGCACCAATCTAATGTAAGCTCCCTCAGAGGAGGGTCATCAACAGCTTGTATGTAAAACCCTTCTTTGCCAGATCTTTTGTTAGCCAGTCAGAAAGACTAGTCCGTTCTGGCAGTCTGGTTGTTTTTGCCTGTTACTTGCCAATTTGATTCTTTGCTTCTTAGTTGGAGGGTGTAGACTGGCTAGATAAAGGAAAAACAGCCTTGCATTTTCATCCTGATCTTGAAATGGGTTCCTTTTTTTTTTGGTTCATATTTTTGAGATTCAAAGAAATCTAGATAACAGTTTCATGAAAAAAGTTCATTGTGCTATTATCTTTTGGGGGCCAGCGAGTGCTGAAAGCGCAAGAGAAATCTTGAGCAAATAGGATATTGCAGGGAGCTATTCCTGCAATTTTTCTGTAGCCTTTAGAGGTGGGAAGTTGAAGAAATTTTGAGGGAAAAGAGGTCTCAGCAGTTATCTGTTGCACTCAAAGCTGGAGTAATTCTCTGACTCAAATCTCTGCCATTTTTTAAATTCACCTGCAGAAAAGTGACAGCCTGCAGGATCTCTGGGCCTGATCCTGTGAGAATGGGTGGGCCAAGGGCCAGGCACCTTCATCTTCAGAGAAGCTGGTTAATGGTGAAAACTGTGAAAAGCTCAAGAGTTTTGTTCCTGTTCCCATATTCTTGCTTTCTGGGGAAGAAAAGCGAACGAGATCTGGCGGCGCAGCGGAGGGCTGGAGCAGGGTCCCTTGCAGCCGAGGGGCCGGGGCCGATGGCCGCCGCATCCGGGTGGCAGCGCGGGGCCGGGGCTGGTTGCCCAGCGTGCAGCAGCCAGCCTGGCGGCACACCTGCGCCTTGCCCCGGCGGGCAGCGTGAGCGCTCGCGCCCTGCCGCTTGCCTCCGCTCACTCCAGACGCAAAGGGCGTCAGAATAACGCTCTCCGCAGCTCCCCGGCTCTCCGGCCAGGCGATAATCCATGCCTGCCGAGCAATTTAGGTCTTTAGACTCAAAGTACATGTCACTTGGTATAAAAGGCTCGTTGCAGCAAAGCTGTCAGTGGAACTAAAACAGCAATCCTACACGATGAATAGGTTCGGAGGCGGGGTAGGGGCCGTACAGCCTGCTCTGCTGCTGCTCAAGAAGAGATAATCTTACCCATGGGTAGCTTCACCACTCTTGGCTCTGGAGTGTTAAGCTGTGCAGTTTTGCCACTCCTGTAATTTAGGGATATTATCATAAATGAATGGAAACATTAGCTTGGATTTTCAGTTGGGCAAAATGATTGGCATCACTGTGAAAAGAGATTTGTTAGGATGTAAAAAATAGAAACGTATGAAGACTGTAGTACCGTACACCTGATTAGTGTTCTGGTTTTCAGTTCCAATTAAGTGCTAGGAAACCTGTTAACCTAAAGTTTTTGTTGTCTCTGTGTCTCTTTTCTTTTTACAAAAAAGAGGAGTTTGGAAGCTCCTTTGGATATCTCAACATAGTTTTGTTGCCAACAAGCTGGGGGATGTAGGCTGACATGCATCCTGTTTCTAATAGCACACACACTGTTTCTTTATTTAGAGCCTCTTTACCAGTATCAATTAAACCCCAGTTAAATTTGACACATCTTAACCTTGCGTTGGATCCAATTCATTGCTACAGCAGAACCCATATGGCACTGAGACAGTTGCAGGCATCAATTCATTGCTTATGTAGAGTTACTGGCTAAATGCCAAGCAGTAATCACTGCTTTTTGTTAATAGACATGTTTGCTTTTGCAGTCATTTCTATACACAGTGCTCTAGATTAATTAGAACAAAATCTGTCATCCATCTAAGAAACAACCAGAACTCTTGGGTTTTTTTGCCTCAGATTTAAAGAGAAATGAGTTCTGGCAATCAAAAAAAGAGGGGGTTAATTTACATTATTCTGGAAGAACCTGTTTTCCTTATTGAGCACACATGTATCTGTTATTTTAGTTCAATAAATAAATAACAAAAAGAGAATAGGAGAAAATTGCTGGTAATCTAAAATATACATACAACTTGAGGGAGTAATCACAGAAAGACTAACAGTGATTTTTTAAGCTGAATTTTTAGCAAGAGGAAGACAACTACCGTTAAAGAAGCCACAATTATATGTGTTTTTCTGTAATTAATTGGCACTTTTGTTCTAGGGAGGCATTCCAATTCTGGAAATACACTTGGAGGTGACCTGCAGAATCGTATAACCCTCTCTGAGGTTTGCGTTATTCACGATCTCCTTACTACTGCCTGCTTACAGTTTGAAACCACGCCTGCTGTAGTGGGCAGGTATGTAAACAAATTTAATATTTCTTGTATTACTGACATTGCATTTTAAAGAAGTTAAAACTATTGTGATTAAATGCAGTTTTGTCCCCCTGACCCCACTCTGATGAGTACTTTTAGACCACACTATATTATATTCAGATCTGTTGTTACGGTGGATACAGGTAGGGTCACCTAGCCAAGCCTGGAAGGCATTCAAGAATATTTTACAGCAGTGAAATAGTGCAACAGTTTTAAGCTGCCTTATTACACAATAGAAACGTCATAGACTATTTTTCAATACAGTTTCTAATTTTGGCATCCACCATCATCAAGTGGTTTAAGAGACCATTTTGGGGCATGTTATTTAATCAGTTATGTGAATTTATAATATGGCTATAAAGAATGTTCTGTAGTATTTTCTTCAGGTTAACTATTTTTTTTTGCATGCATTCAGAGAAAAATATTTCAGTTAATCTGATTTGAAAGCAACGCTCTCTAGTCCCCACTTCTTCCATCCATAAATATGACACACAGGACCAGATTAAAAATCCACTGGGGCTTTCCTTGCAATTCATTAGGATCTGGATGGTGTCCATTGCCCTGATTATTAATATTGCTTTCTGAAGGACCTCAGACTACTGTTAGTCAAATCGCTGCTTGCTTGGCTGTTACTTGATAACACTTCACAATGATGCAGTGTTAAAAGGAAGAAACCCAAACATATTCAATAGTCAAGGATAAATAGTTTTCATTTAAAGTAGCCTTGGTATTTTTAAACTTTGAGGTATTTCTGTTACTTAAGTGATTTAATGTGATTTATACCTTAGCAGAAGATCATTTTAGGGCACCTTACCTCTTCCTCAGTATTCCTGATGCATGCTCTGTATAGGCTGCATAAGAATATGTATGTATACTATATAATTCCTCTTTGCATGAAAAACAGTAAAAATACCTTCATTTGCTGGAAGTTGTATTCTCTTGCAAAACTTTTTTTTAATGTTGAGCTTATGTTTTAGTATTCCAGTGCTGCTGGGCCATTGTTCGGAACTACAGCTTTATCAGCAGAATGTGTGGCAGATGGTTTACATTTGCATTAGCCTTCTGGAAAAGGAATCAGCTCCCACCAACATAAGCTTCAGCTTTTCTTTTCAAAATTTACAACAAATTCATCAGAATGGCATTTTTAGAGGAAAAAAACCCAATCCTACTATCTTTGCATTCCCTTTTTGAACAGGAAAAATGAGTCCTGTTCTAATGCCCTCATTTGCACATATATCTTTCGTCCCCTCCCCCAGTGTTTGTTAAAATGATTTAAGTATTTCATTATGCAAAATGACTTTTATAAAAAGACCTTCCTTTTTGCCCCACAGTCATTCTTAATTTCGTTTGTCACTTGTTATAGAGTGGAGTTATGTGAAGCTAGGATATATTATTTGTTCTAGTCTGTATTGGATAATTTATTACATTAAGAAACCAATAATTTTCAAATATAATCAGATTTAAGTTTTTAATAAGATTCATCCTCCCATTCACACTTGCTTAATTTAAGGATATTAAATCTGCTCAGGAATGAGCTGCCTCTCAAAGCCTCATGTGCCTATTAAAGGATTTTATTCCTGATGTGTTAATAGGATTTAATTATATTAGCTCTATAGTCCAGAGACACATCACAATTGTTAAACTTGATAAACCAGGCAAATACATGCTAAAAGAGTGATGGCTAGCTTCTTAAAAAAAAAAAGAGAGAGAAAATTACAAGCTGATAATATTTTAATATCTCTACTATGCAAGTATGGCTTTGCCTCATGCTGAAATTTTAAATTTTGAATACAGTGAAAATACTCTTTTTTCTCAAAAAATCAAGGGCAACGAAGAAATGAATAGGCTAGTTTAATCACTGCTTATCTTTGTTTCTTATTTCTGATTCTGAGATTAATTTCGATAAGCTTTCAGTTTTCTCTTCTTATGGCATCCTGCTGTTTTGTGCAGACAGAAGCCACAGCAAGCCATTCCGAAAATTCAGACTATCAAGTGTCACCTTGGCTCCTGCGTTTCCCGTGGCCACCTAGGGCAGCGGCACAGTGGCAGAAGCAGAAAACAATGGCTCGGACGTTTTGCAGAGACAAGGTGAGGGAGAGGGAGAGAGAAGAAAGGCGCAAGCTACTGTGGCCTGTGGATGTTGTCAGGTTCTCCCTGAGCATCATTTGCATTGATCAGGCGTGCTGGCTCCTGTCAGGTTCACACAGATGCTCAGCGTACACAAGCCAGCGTTTCTGATAGCTGCAGACAACGCGGAGACTGAGGCAATGACAGGATTTGCATAGAATCACAGGGAAGGGAAAAAAATTTAGCAATGTGCCATCCAGTTGGACATTTTGCTTCCAAAATTAGATTGACGCGTGTTATGGCACATTTCCACTAGTAATCACAGACACTCAACATATATTTCAAGAAGATTTAGGCCCTGAGTTTTTCTCTCACTTACGCAGAGCTAGACTCCAGGCCTCTCAAAACACAGTGTAGGCTGCATTTATTTGGAAAAGCTAAACATGTAAAGTAGGCTTTCATTTTTTAAAAAAGGAACTTTCTGGCACTTTTCCTTGCCATGATAGCCTTAGAAATGTAAACTGATATAAACTGTTGTTTTGGTTAGAAAGGAAGTAAAAGCAGGGTTCTGCTTTGCCCGGCAAGAGGTTGGTGAAGGGATCCATAAGAGGTCACATCCCGTTCTCCCCGTGGCTCCGACGGGTCTGCGCTGCCCCGTGGAACAGGGGCAACCCGAAACCCAGCACCGCCCGGCCTCGGCCTCCTGCACAGGCAGCGCAGACATATGAGCATCTCTATCAGAGTCTCAATAAGCAGCAAAGAGTCGCGGTCTTCTTCTAACACCCGAGATGCACTCTGCTTTTTGTACCTTCACGTCATTCCTAATTTCTACCAGCTTAAATGAGTAGCATTTTATGACAACATTGTGGCTTTCTTGTTTACAGTTTGATAAACTCTTGATAGAATTGTTCAAGTTTTCTATCTACAGTTTGAGCGATATTATTGATCTCTTTGCATGTCTCCATCGACATATATAAAATGCAGTGCGTATTTATTGAGGACAAGAGGTATCCTGCTCAAAGATGAGCGGCTGTAAACATGCAGCTTGTCACCACTTATACATATATTCAGTTTTTTTCTTTGCCTGCAGAACTGTGTGAGAAGGTCTTTCCTAATTTAACTTGGGATTTATAGCTCTATAGCGCTTTTTTCCAGTTAGGTGCCCATACTTCTTTTCACATGAATCTCCCAGGCGCTGAAAGGGGTGTTAGCTGCCTTGCCTTGCCAGCAGAACCAGAAACTGGAACGGGAGCTGCCAGGAGGGATTTAACTGGGTCTGCTCGTCTGTCGTATCAGGCTGCAAGAGGGGGGGAACAACCGTCGGCTGGATCCCGTAAGGTAATCGAGTGGTTCTGCCCCCAGGACGCTCCCGTGGTTCTGTTGCTCTGCTTATAAATTAGAGCTGGCTGTGAAATAGGCATCGTGTTCCCGTGAAAAATATTAAGACTTTGAGTTTTGCTTTCCTTCCTCCCCAAAAGTTTCAAAACTTGTCACTGAAGCACACAGGATAGTCACACAGCAGAGCGCTCGGTGCCCATGGGTTGTGAGGCTTGTCTGGGACATCGAGGCCATTCCTTACGGAGTCAAAATGCCAAAGAAATGCTCGTGTGGATAAAGGGTCTGAAATCAAATCCGAGGGCTGTGGCCAGTGCCAAGGACTTCAAACATAAAAGTTTAATCACAAGGGAAAAAAAGGAGGGGTGACAGGTGGAGAATGTGTTTCCCATGTACTCTCGAAGGAGGACTGATTTACTGGTTGAAAAGTAATAGTAGGACTGAAAAAAAATCAGTGTCCTTCCACAAATACAGTGATACAAATTAGGAGGCATTCTCAATAGAGGGGAGGATTAGAATATTTTACAAGCAGAAATAGGTCACCGTGCACATCGAAGTATAGAAGTGGCATGAATGCTATGGCACAAAGCGCAAGGTCCTGCAGTAAGGGGCTGATGAGCAGAAGAGAGAAGAAACCTTTGTCCAGGGGCATTTGAGTTGAGACATCACAGCCCTGGAGAGATATTTTCAGCTTAGAGAGAAAAAAAAAAACCAAAAAACCAAAAACCCAAAAAACCCTCCCATCCTTGCAAAATGTAGCATGGCTTGGGAAAACCCAGCAACTCAATGTGCATTGCAGGCAGAGGCTGTTAGCAAATATTTCAGTCTTTAATTCAGTTTTGAGTTTACTCTGCACATCCTTTTCATGAGCATTGATGCTCCTCTCTAATTCCTCCCTGGCAGGGTTTGGTGGGGAGCAGTATGTACTTGCACTTGGGAAGCCACTGTTAGTCTCATGATCTGTATCACACACGTTTTACCTCGCGTATTATACTGTCCATATCATTTTACCTGTCTCTCATCTTTTCAGTGCTTCCTTTTAATTTGCTTGTCAGGCTCCTGCGAGTCTTTCGCTCTTGCTAAGTCTCTCTGTCCTGATTTATGAGTAGGATGTTACTGGTGAACAGGAGGGAATTCACTATTTGCCTCCTTCCTTCTGCCTGCTCCCACCCTTGCTTGCCCTTCGCTGCGCTGGCCCAGCCCGGCTGGCGCCTCCCTGCCCGGTGCCCTCCCGCATAACGCAGTCAGGCGGTGCTTTTTTCCGAGGAACTTCAGCTGGTTTTCGAGTCCTTGCTCCGTTTTCCTTCGAAGTGGGAGCCATCTGGCCCTGCGTTTGGAGCGTGTCTCGTGGGATGCCAGCGGGAGCAGCCAAGCCGCAGCGGGGCTTGGAGGGCGCCGCTGCTCCTGCCTCCAGCTCCCGCCACCTTTGTCGCCGGCGCGTCTCGGCACCGCTTGCCGGTGCTTCCCAATCCCCATCTTTGCTTCCCTTCCTTTCGCGGGCTTAAATTGGGTCTCGGGAAAAGGTCACATTAATAACAAAAGTATTAATTTCTGTGCTACCAGAATAGTTCGCTTCAGTGCTACCAGGCACTGTTTCGTCGTGCTTGTGTGGTTCATGAACTACATGCTAATTTTCTTTATATTTAATTACCTTAGAATGTCTCCTGTGCTTCAGGGTACAAGCCGTCTCCTGACTAATTAGGGTTTTTTCTCTGAACAGACTATTCCCTATAAGTCTGTGAAGGGCTTCTTGCACTTTCCTGTGAAGCACGCAGTAACTGGCCTCTGTCAGCAATGACTGGGTTGCTGGATGCTTGGGAAGTTCCTGTGTTATTTGATCCACAAATTCACACAAAGCAAAGTTTTATTAATTTTAGCGCACTGAGCTGGCTTGGATCAAATCTTTGGCATGCATATGTAATGGGGTGCCTACTGAAAGAGCTATTGCGATTAAAAGAAAATAAATATATTTTTATCTTAAGACAATTACCCATTCTTTTGAGATAAGCAGGCACTACATATTACTCCTCCGGATCCACACTCTGTCAGACAAGCCTCCCTCATAGTTATGTAAAAACTGTGCAGGCATCAGAATTTCATCCTCAGTCTGGTCAGGGATTAAATCAGTGCATACTGCATGTGAAAAGCATCGCTGCAATGCTGAATATTCTTATTGATTATGTATATAGCAGTCAATACAAATGTATTGTGTTCCGACTGCAAAAATTATCATCTTAATTAGCTAAAGATTTTTAGCCTAATTTCCCAACAAAGTGAGACATGATGTGATTGCTCTGTCTTGTTCTCCAGCTCACCCTCCCTAGTCACTCCTGAACCTCTCGGTTCAGTCAATGTCAGCCCAACGCCGTTTTAGACCTGATGAGCCAGCAGCTGCACATGGGCACGCACTAGGACGGGAACAGACGTTGGCAAGAGCGAGGTTCACCGGCTCTGTTACTCGCAGCACAATCCAGAGGGTTTTACTGAAAACCTTAGCTTTTGATTTCGGAAGAGATGCTATGTACTCAGCTCTCTGTTAAGTATCCGAAACCTCAAGATCATGCAGACAGCTGAGTCACCATTACCACTGGCTCAAAAGCTAAACATTGTATTTTTCCTTTCTTTGCATTTCAAGTCATCTATTTCGGTAATTAGAATTGAACACTTATGCGAGGCTGCTAAAGTCACTTTTTCAAAAAGAATAAGAGCCATTTAATGCACCGAATAGTTCATATTCTAAGTGACAGCCCCGCCCCCCCCCCCCAGCCTTCCTCAGCTGGCAGCCAATTGCTACCAGGAACCAAGTCTCCAAAGCATTTGTACAGAAATACAACCAACTCGTTTTCTGAAGTTGGGTCATGTCCAAGCATATGAGATTCTTCAAGCATGAAATTTCACTTGACCCTATTAAGGCTTTCTCAGCATCAGATATGTATACCACAGAGTGGATAATGTTCATAACTCATTTCACATTACCCCTGGGTAGTGCCAGTGGAGAAATCCTGTCTAGTCTAATGCAATCAAAGTTGTGAATATGAGGAAATTGAAACATCTGGCCAGGATACTGTGCCATGCCCCAGGAGCTGCAGCACCGGAGAGTCGGGCTGGAAGGGGGGGCCAAGAGTGTGTGGGCAGGGGCCGGGGATCCGGCAAGGGCGCCAGCAGCAGCACGGTGCAACGGCAGGGCAGGTCACCGCAGCTGGGTTCTTGTGCCCATGCTGAAGTCCAAAGGTGCAATTCCGGTTCACGTAAACTTGTCTACGCTAACCTGAAGGTAGGTCAAGTGAGTACCGGTACCCACGCTGCTGCAGGCCTGCCGGGCTCGGTCTGGGCTCGCTGCAGGGCTGCTTGGATCTGCCCCGTGCTGCGCGAGAGGTGTGGTGGGGGCTGCACACTGGTCGCGTGGTGGGGCCAGCCCTGCGTGGGGCTGGGCCGAGCGGAGGCTGGCCGCCGAGGCAGGCCCGGGCCGGCGCTCGCTCTCTGCCCCGTATTCCTCCGGCTGCAGCCTCTGTGCAGCCAGTGGCTCTGCAGGCGTCGGCTCCTGATCTAGCTGGCTCTGTGTGCGCGTCTGTGCAAATGGCCAGCCTCACTATGCACAAAAAAAGGCATTGCCGTGGGCAGCGGTTTGCCTTCTGCGGCTGCGGTGCCCCTTGGCCTGTCCTGCTCGCGGGAGGCCCCCTGCCCTCGAGCAGCGAGCCCCGGTCTCCAAGGCTGTCCCCTCTCCCCTTCCCCCTTGCTGCTTCGGGAGCAGCCAGGCCCCAGCTCCTCGGCCTCAGGGCGTAAAATTGGGCTTTGCACGCGCATGGAGAGCTTGCGCCAGCTCTGGAGCCGCAGCTCTGCTCACCCAGCGGGCGCCAGCCCTGCCCGGCCGCGCGGCCTCCCAGCGGGGCAGTGCCCCCCGGGTGGGTGGCCCTCAGAGCTGCTGAGATCTGTAATGCCATTTTCTTTATATGTAGTTAAGATCGGTGTAAAAGAGAGACAATTCTTCTGGATTTTATTTCTCTGAGGTTAGAGGTATAGTCTCCAGAGCATATCTGCAGAACTGATTCTTTCAAACTTTTTGGTTCTTTTAAGACCTAACTGTACAAATTGGCTTTAAAGGGAGTTACCTACAGAATTCCCTCATATTCAGTGAAGAAGGTAGTCTGTATGCCTCTGTGATAAAACCAGCTACTAAAGCAGTGTAATTAATTTGACCACAGAGGTCACAGCTAAGATGGTACATGTGTGTAAACAAGCCAGCTGTGAAATCCAGCACTTCGTTGAATGTACATTATGGAGAAGTGAAAGAGGGCATCTATCTTTTTCTCCTTGTCCCTTTTTGCAAGCTACTTTGAATTCAGAGTTAATTTCTGGTCGGGTGCCTCACGTGGGTATTACTTCATGTCTCCTCTGTAGTCTTGGAGTTAGTCGAGATTGCCTCTGCTATAAGTGAATTTGACTTGGTGAAACCAGGCTAATCTAATTTTCCTGCTCTAGCATGGTGCTGATGCTGGGATGAAAACACCACGAAGGAATGTTTAAATCCTCCCAGCAATTATTTTCATTACACTTAAAATTTTTTTATGCTTTTATTTAATACCTGACACTAAGATTGGTCTTTTGACAAGTGACTCTCTGTGGTCTTTGGCATGTTGCTACTAACCGAGTTGCTTGCTTTTTGCTGTGTTGTGATGCTGGGTTTCAGTCCCTAGCTGGTCTGATTCACCGAGGAAGCATTTTCGGGGAGCCAGGCCAGGCCGGGGCTGCCTCCGCGCTCTGCGGGGCCAGGGCCGCCGTGGCGGGGTACCCTCCATGCCTGGCCCCTACTTGAGGAAGTAGGTGTTTGGTTGGGAGGCTCCAGGATGCGCTGCCCATGCCCCTCCAAGAGGCTTTTGCAGTAGTGCTTTTGCCTACGCTGGATAATCCTGCTCACACTCAGCTTGGTTTTATCCTTTATGTTTTCAAGTGTGTTCAGATTTTCTGACTAAAATCGCTGTATACAAAACGCAGAGTATTACTCTTCCCTTTTTTGTTTTTCTTAAATCACGAGGCATTGCTTTCTTCCTACGATCAGTAAAACCCAGAGCAGTCTGTCGCTTCCTTCCTCTCCATAACTGGGTATTTTTGCCTGAGTTTCATTCAACTGTTGTGATAAAAGTAGTTCCTTCTGAAACCAATGAAACTTCCTGGTAAGCCTTGAAAAGGAGAGGAGAACAGTGATATCAGACTTCAGCTTTTAAAACCAATAAAATTTTTATCAGATGTCTTCTAAACTGATGCTCTAGCATGGATTGATGACTGGATATTTCTAGTCTTACATTTTCTGGCTCAGTGAATTTCAGTATAGAAGAGACCACAAATTTGATCTTGCATAGGAGTCATGATGGACAGAGTAGAAAATAAATTATTTGTAAAACTCGCTCCTCTCCCCATGCCCTCCCTCTCCGCCCCAAAGAGAAACCTTCTGGGAATAACACTTTCATCATTACTGTTCAGCAGAACTGACATTAGCGTACCGGGACGTGATGGCTTTTCTGGATTTCCTTAATTAAAGCAGTTAAAATGTTTGTGCAGAAAAGGCCCAGGAATATGTGGGATACCTGGGATATGTATTTGGAAGGCATAAAAACTTGCTTTTCACAGAGGAGGCTTTTTTAGAAGCATGTTTATAACCCATTCTTCAGGTATACTTCCTTTCTGAATACACCCAGTTTTTCCAGTTGTCACTGGCTGTTCACCATGATGATTGATAATAATGTAAAAGCAAATAGTTATTTAATCATAAAAAAAAAAAAAACCTTTCAAAACCAACCTTGAAGGATTACTCACTTTGTTGGAGCAGGGAGCAGCATTTTGCCAGGCTGTCTGAACCAAAATTAACCTGCTCTTGTCTGTGACAGCAAGGACATAACGGATGACTCTTGGGGCTAGTAATAGATTATGGAGTGCCTGTCTGCTTGAAGTTACTGATTCAGATCTGGGCCAAGCTGACACAACTTGAAAGTTACCCTCAGGCAACATACAGGATCATATTTGATGATTTTTGGGCTCAGTCCTACTCCCTTTGGACATATGTTCACACAACAAAAATATGCTCCCCTTCCCTTGTTTGGCACTCACTGCTCAGCCAAGAAGTGAAGGATTATGACTCTGCTTTAAGTGTGTACTTGAATCCATCCTTCTTAAATATGAAAATCAGTGAGACTTAGCATATACTTAGCTTCACTTTAAATGCAGAAGTGTACTTTAAAAATGTGCTGAAGTGCTGCCTTGGAAAAGGATGCCTTCTGGGTCAAGGCTGTGAACCATCATTTCTTCCAGCTCCCCACTGGAAAACGGTGGGACAACATGTGGGAACGTCCATGGGACTTTTCCACAGCATGGGGAAGAATGAGGAATCCAGGATCATCAGTGGGGTACTTTCCAGAACTACGAATATTCCTCTTTAGCCTCTCTGCAGCTCACCTGGGAGATTTCCTTTGATTTCACTCCCATTGATTTAGCTATGTGGAGTCTTGGTGACCTCCACATACTGTCTGGAAACCTTTTTTTCCTGTGTTTTTATTTTAAACCTCCAAAATTTACAAACAGAAAACTAACCCTGCAAAGACAATCAGCCCATGGTGCGCAATCACTAGCTCAAACACAAAGAGAGGTGAGGGCAGGACCCATGCCTGGAGGCAAGGAGGCAGGGATAATATTGCAGTTTTGGCTTTCATACTTTGTTTTCAGACTGTCAGCTTCTTCAGTGTGGAGTCTCTATTTTCTTTAATGTCATTAGGAAAAATGCATTAGGAAGATTGCCAAGAGGCAAATGCTGAGGAACGTCCCTACAAGCACACCTCCTTGGTGACGTTTTTTCAGAATCAAGTAACTACCATTAGTTACTTCAAATTGCTAAGCTGAAACTTAACAGCCTGTTTTTAATATATTGTATTTACTGTGTTGCCCTTGAATCATTCTTGCTGCTTTATGAGAACTACCAAGTCAAATACTCTACAGAAGGCACTTTTCTCTGTGAAACTTGCATTCTTTTAAAAGAAGCTAACTGCTTGAAAAGACCTATTTTTTCCATAAAACCTTGTTGTTTGACATTATAGTACTTTTCATCAATATTTTTTAGCTGCATCCTGTATCAGCTGCTTTATTATTTTGCCCTGGATTCATGTCAGGCTGAGAAGTCTATAATTATCTGGGTCATCTCATTTGTCCCCATTAAATATTGACACTAAATATTTAATATTAAATATTGATACTAATGGGTGAAATGTAGAATTTATGAACGTAGCAGACTCCCGGCCCTAAGAGAGGCCAGCCAGCTCGCAGCCCTGGCCTCGGCAGGGATCTGGGAGCTGCGTGGGGACGGCAGGGGGACGGGAGCGCGGACCTGCCGGCGGTGCGGGAGCCCCTCCGCAGTTGTTAGCCATTCCAAACACATGCTCGTTTTTTGTTTCGACAGGGTCTGGAAACTATTTAGGAGTCGTAACAATGGTATCATTATTCCCCGATGAATCCGTGGCTGTCTGTGGCGTTTCATAGTTTCAGGCACTTTTACTGAAATCTGGAGCAGAGGACGGCTTCCTCGCTGATCACTGTCCTTGTGTGATAAATGTAGGGCTATTCATCATCACCGGCGTTAGGAGACATTTCACAAGTGAAGCAGCTGTAGTTACATCTATTTGGGAAGTTAAATCAGATCCCACAGGCACCGTGTGTGGATGAAACATAGAAATGGGGTTTGTTCTAAGATTTTCTCCTTTTGTATTTCCAGGTGTGCGTGTGTAAAGTTTCCAGCATCTCTAAACAGGTGTTCTTTACTTCCTTGCCCCGTTTTTATTAGTACATTTTTACTGTGATTGCTCTTTCAGTGGCTGTCATACTTGTTAGCTGAATTAAGGCAGTACTGAATCAAAAGGTCTGCTATCATCAGCTTGACCTATATCAGCCAGTTGTATTACTTTAATTTCTTCACATGACCTCTTGCTCTTCTATGACAGCCTTCTAGTACGTCAATGTTTTGTAGTGGAAAGGTGCTGAGAGAGGAAGAAAAAATTGCCACTCACCTAGAATGTGAATCATAAAAAGCTTTCCCAGAGCTGTCCACTCTTAATTTCCTGTGTTCGGTCTGTTAGAAGCATTTCTGGTGAAAAGCCAATATAATCTGTGTTGCTGTTTCAAAACAAATGCCTCTTTATCTGGTAAGGTTATATATTCCTTCAGCTTTCCAGGCAATTCTACTAGGAAAGAAAAGAAAAACAAATGGCATTCTTCTCTTCTTTTTTGTTTGCATATTATTTTCCCCACTGTTGGCAACAGAAATGTTTAAAAAAATTTGTAATGCTTAGAAAATAATATTAGTAATAGTCTTATATAGAGATACCTTGTCTGTAAATCAGTGGTGACAGTCAACCTGGAGTCCAAGCAAAAAAATGTGCAAATGGCTTTATTGAAAATCAATGTGCATTTGTTAGTGAGGATTGTTTTCTAAATCCTTTGTGTTCATTGCTAGTTTTATAGTGATGACACTCCCAGTGAATGCTACCGCTTTGTTTCCAAAAGTTAGTCTTAAAGTGCTAGAGCAGGTAACCGCTTTTTCCCCCCTTTCCTTTTCCCACCTGCACAGAACGGCATTGTTCGCGAATAAAAGGACCCTGCATGACAAATGCCTTTGTAGATCGTAATATTGCCTACAGTATAGACAAGTCCGTCAGATAGAAGGAGGACATCGCCGATGGGGCACGACTGGCAGTCACCTCCATCCGTCTGCTGGAGTATCACTCTTGCGGAGGACGTAATGCAGAACAGGAAGGTGAGAAGAAAGCCCTGTGCCTGAGTTGCTCGGGACGCTTGCCTAATTGCTGTGCGTGTTACACTTCTGACACTTCACTGGAGGCAGGTTTTCCAGCAGCAGTTCAAGACATTTTTTGTTCTCTGCACAGAAGAAGAAAAATATGCCTCAGTCAGTCCAGTGAGGTCTGATATAGCTTAAATTGATGTCATAGGCGAATTTGCATTAAGCCCCTGACTTTGAGATGGGGCAGCTGAGGTGCTGGCATATGGACTTTTCTCTGGCCCTGTGGCAGAGGTGGCAGCCTCCTGGGGAGGGCTGGTAATCCTCTTAAACTGCTGCAGCTGCAGCTGCGGGGGTGAGTCCCAGGCCTGAGGTCCTATTGGCGCAGCTGGCCAGAAGAACAACTCAAAGAGCCCTCAGCTGGCCAGCTCTGTCATGGCTCCTGCAGCTCCTTGGGCTGGATCTTCTGGGGAAGAGTAGGTCACTCATTTTTCTTAGTTCTTGTTTTTTTTTATTTCAGGACTTGAGCTGTTTCTTGGACAAGTGGTTCCAGCAAGTTCCACTTTCTACGCTGGCTCCTGGTGTCCTCCCTGTTACCGGGTGGCCAGGCCCAGGGTCAGAATAGAAGTGCTCTCCATCATTGCTGGTTGTTTATAGTGTGCTGTTTTTGCTTTCCAGTCTTGCCTGGCCACAGTCTTTTTCTCTACTTCTCTGTGAGTCCTTCAGTAGCCTTAACTATTTTATTTTTAGTTTACTCAATCTGATGGACTTTCAAGGTGTTTTTCCTCAATTGAGATCTCTCCTATATTTTTATTCTACTTCTGTACGCTATAAAATTTAGGTAGCCTTTTCCTATGCACATCTATCAGCTATATGTGGATCTCTGCAAATGTGAAATCCCAGAATTGCCATAATCAGGTCTGTGCGCTCTACACAGTCACTAGCAACTGGATAAGATGTGTTTTTAGAAACTGAGTAATAAAGTTGAATAAAAGAATGTTTCATCTAGAGGGTGCAGTAATAGTCTGTCAAGAAAAAGAAATACTCCAACCGTTCTAAAAGATATGAAAAGACTGTGTTAAGATTGGGAACTAAAACAGAGAATGCTGCTCTTATTTGACTTTTGCCTGCTCATCTGTGCAGTTTCACAAGTATGCCATCCGTTTACATTCTTTTATACTCCCATGTTTTTTCACATATATGATATTACTTTTGTCTGTCTCTGCATTTTAGTCTTTACCATTTTGTTATGAATGTATTTGAAAACAAACTTGTAAAATAAGTTAAAACACTTGTTCACTGCCTGAAGCGCAGCACAATGTGTTCTTCAGACAAGTTCCAGCTCTTCTTTGCATTTTCTTGCCTTGCAAGTTAGTACATTCATAGGTTATGCATAGTGTAGAGAAATTTTTTCTTGAGTTATGATCTACTGACTTGTTAAAATAAGATTGAACTAAGATGAAAAGGAGAACATTTGCTATAATAAAATGACTGAGGGTAACACAAATCAGTTTGATCTGAGTAATGTATATATAAAATAGCAGCACTCTGTTGGCACATTGAAATGTTTCTGTAGAGTTTCTGAGAAGAAAGGTGAAGGATTGCTTTTACCTGGCATGTGAGACAAAATACATTCTCAGAGCAGACTATTGTTAATTATGCTCTGTGCTCAACATGTTGACTGGGAAGCTCATATCACCTGCGCTGCTATTTTAAGAAAGGATTCTGTAAGATGTATTCCTAGCTTCAGAAATAATTCTATGAGCAAAGGAAACCTCTTTGAAGAGACAAGGGAAAGAAAAAGAAAACAAAATGAGAGATGCTACTTGAAATGATGTGCTTGGATCATATTCCATCTGCTTACAAAATATCAGTTTTCTGTGAAGGAAGAAGTCAGTAAGAGCTTTCATGTTCTGCTGTCAGAGGTATCACAGTTCATTAGTACCTCTCCTCAAAGAGGAATGAGTTGAGGAAAGCAGACTTGAATACACCACAGTGGTGGACACAGTATAGAAAACCAAGTAAGCAGAAAACTACCAAAATGTGGCAAGTTTGATCAAAGTAGTCCTTCAGGACATATACAAAATAAAAATAGAAAGCTCACATACTATGAATGTTTTTAAGGTGTAAAAAAATAAAACCAAACCGTGTTTCTTCCTCAATTAGTATGTTTGAATGAATCAGTGCTAAGGAGTCAACCAATTGTACCATACCTACCACGGTACCAAGCAAGGGAACTTTCAAAAGCTCCTTTGTGGCTAAGGTAATGAGTCTCATCTGATAATCAGCGGGACTTTGCATATACCTGTTCTGCATGATGCAGTTACTTGAGCTAGCTGTAAATTGGGTAGATAAAATACCAGAAATAGTTGAGCTGCAAAAACATGGCATATGTGGAGGGCTATTTAATCCCACTGGGCAAACACAAAATACTGCTTCTGGTGTGCTGGTTAGTGGCTGCCTAGACATACCTGTAGCCTCCTAAACCACTTAGTACTTCTGAAAGTTTTACCATTGCACTCCAGTCATTTTAGGTGCTTTAGAAAGCTGTGCAATGACTGTTTAATTATGCAAAGTGAAGGTATAATTAAATTTTGCTGGAACTATGGGGATTTGAATATGATGAAATAAAATGGGTTCAGTTTTAAAGGCTCACTGTGCCATGGAGGAATTGCGAAGCCCTTTGATTTTCTTTTTTCATATCTATAATTCTCTCTGGAGGACTAGTGAGCCTGGGCCCAAGGTGGCTTTCTGTCTTTGTGACAGACAGTGTAGATGTATACTCGTAAAAGTTAGATGTTGCCAAGCACAACTCAGAGATGAGATTTGTTTTTCTCCAAGAAAGCTGCCAGCACTGTTAATATGTACATCTGGAAGTTCTTGAAACCTGGTAATGAGGACAGTGGTAAAATCCAAATAGAGTCAAAATAAGCAAATCTATAATACAACTTTCAAAAATAGTAGCATGAAACTGGGCTCTTAAGCAAGTGGCCTGAGTATATAATACTGCCTCTTTGCAATTAAAAGAGCTGCAAACTCAGCTGTTCTGTAAAATCAGGCTGCTTGCTTAAAAATGGATTTAAGAGATTGGCTTTACCCTGATATTTGGAACTCTTAATCTTTCTTCAGCTTGCTAACAACAGAGCTGGCTAATTACCTTCTGTGTATCTTTCATTTGGTTACTTACCACTCAAGGGCAGTAATTTGCTTTTGCTTCCATGCTTCTGATTTTGAGACCCATTTCAGAAAGGACAAATTGAGTGGGTTTAAAGACTCAAATTAAGTGTTAGCTGAGTTTTTGTTGTGTTTCTGGCCCATAAAGAAGAGTCTGAAGAACAGAAAAGAGCTGTGAGGAAAGGAAAACCTGTGGGGAAAATGCAATGTCCTCTGTTTAGGTCAGACTTTCCCCAGTGGTAGTTAGTGGAGACCTCCCTGGCTGGTGAATGCATATGGATAGATGCTGGCTTTCCTCTGTATTTTCAGCTAAAATTTTATAATTTTTAAAAACACACAGAGAGGAGGACAGATAGATGTTTCATGCAGTTGAATGAGAGTCCAGGATCTGTGTACTGTGGTATCATTACGTGTTATTGCAAATGTGTCATACAAGGATATAAAATACCTAAATTACATATACAGAGGTGTAAAGGGCAACCTTATAATTTAGGTCATGGTTTTTGTTTCTTATGACTGTGTCTGATTTTAACTGTTGAGCCTGAAGTTTTCAATCTGATATCTGACCTATTTTTTTAAAAATGTTCCTTTACAAAAGCTTGTTGAAAATTTAGCCATTTCCAGAATGCGCCTAAATAGAAACATTTCTGTCTCTCTCTTTTTTTGACAACTTTGCCTTTTAAGCAGGATTTCTAGAGTTATTTTATTGAGGAAAAAGCAGCATCTTTATGTCTTAAAGACATTTAAAATTTAGCAGGTCATATAGGGTCAGAGGCCTTGTTCTGCCAAACAAAAAACTCCTCCCAGGCTTACCCACAGCGTACACTTGAAGTCAGCTTGCACGTGCTCTGTGAATGGAGACTTGCTAGGGCTCAGCACTGAAACGCCAAGGGTCTTCTGCTGTGTGCTGGGCAATATCTTTCTCTGGCCACCTTGAGTGCCCAAAATAGCTGCTAGTCACTGAATTTAAATACTTAATTAAAAGATTTTGCTCTAATTATTTAGTGTCCGTGGGATTGTGCTTTACCTGTATACCTGTTCAGTCAACCTGGAGTACCTGTTCTGGTGGCTTTTCCTCTGTGGTTATCACCACGGTGTCTCTCCACTACACATGTACCACTCGACCAAACCTGAAGCTCTCCCCCCTGCCCAATCTTTTAAGCAGATGTTTCAAAGATGCTGTGCTACACAAATACTCGTGGGTAGGGGGAAGAAGTCCATATTACAGGACAGCCCTGCTGGCGTTAACTATAGCTGTAATGCTGCAAACAGGCAAAGTGCAGCAAAAAGGATCTGTAAAGGTGCTCAAGCAAGCTGGCACAAGCCATGCTGGTGCGGTCTCGCTGCTTTGCATAGCCAAACCTGCAAACCAGGGGCGGCTTCCCCGGGAGGGGTCTTGGGAACTGCCTGAGTGTGGCTGCGTGGTCCTGTTAGCTGGGAGCAGGCTCCTGAAGTCTCAAATGGTTTTGACCACCTCATTAGTTGATGGCTGCTATTTATACGGTATTTACTGATGCATCCAGCTTGAGACAAGACCAGATGATCAGGTCTGGACACAGCAGCTTGTTCTAGGCTTATGAAAATGATTGCTCCTTTAAAAAAAAAAAAAAAAAAATCAGAAGGAAAAAGAGCCTGTGTTTGAGGCAATGAACTACTTCTGTATGCTCTACCATATTTGAGATAGCTGACTGTTGCTGCTTAGGTTTCTTATTCTTTTCATAGATCACAAAGTAAGAGAGAGGAAAAACTGAAACACAGGTGGTGCTTGTTAATTCTATATGCAGTGATGATGTTAAAGCAAATGAGAGCAGTTGATTGGGATATTGCCACAAATGAGGTCATCTGAGGTGCTTAACCCACAGCCAGCAGCTTCCAGTGCCTGGTGAAAAGGCAGCAGGGCTTTCTGCAGGTCTGGGGTTCCCCCTCAGGGCTCTACTATCCCCACTGGCCTTCCTAAACCTGAATGTGTTGACCTACAAGTCAAGACCTAAATATCAGAATTTTTGTCAACCTCCTTGGAGAACAGAAAGGAGGAAATCTTAATGGGTTCATTTAAATTTGTATTTGATACTATAGTCCTAACTTGTGTCTTTACTGCTTACACTTCTGTGCATTGACACACCTTCCTTTGTAACTGCCTTAGTTTTTGTTTGCTCTTCATGAGTGGATCTTGCATATATGATATTCTTAACTGCTGAATTGAGTGTGTTTTACGTATTTGTCACCTTGCCAGCAAATCCAACATGCTACCCAGTTCTTTTACCTTTTCAAAAATGTGGTGTTATCTCATAATTTGAGCTAGCATCTACAATAAAATTGGTGATATTTTCTGCCATAAGATTAAACATTACAAACAAAACTCTTTGGGGCTGGTGCATGCATGAGCTGTAATTCCTGCAGGGAGCTTATGGCCAAGCTCGCAGATGACTAAATTGATTTGTTTTCAGAAGTGCTGAGTGGGCAGGTAGCAAGACTTCCACCCTGGCTCTTGTTTGTGTGATTTTTTTTTAGTTATTATTCGGTAGAATACAGAGCAGCTCCTTGTTAATGTTTTTCTCTCTGGGCAAATTCATGGGGGGGGGTGACCTTATAGAAGAATCATCTTTAATTTCTATGAAAAGAGCTTGTCTACCAAGGAAATAACTTGGCTTGAAGAATAGAGATTCTATTTAAATAAGATTCCACAGGAAAACTTAAAAAAAAATATTTAAAACAAAATAAGTACCACATATTAAATTTAAACTAATAAAAATGGTGCTTTGGCATGCAGTGTTTTCTTTCAAGCTGCCTAAACGTCAGCTGGTCGAAGTGCTGTCTGTTTGAGTGGGTTTGCTGCTCTCGAAGTTTCCTAAATAAAACGAATAGGATGCTTTCCCCCCTGAAATCTGTATTCTGAGGAAGTCTGCAGGCGGGGGTGGGTGGGGAGCCGATCTCCCCACCAGCGTTGCCCCAGCAGCCACGCGTCGCTCCCGTGGCGGGGTGGAAGTTCGCGTTACGACGCGTGAGAGGAAGGGACACGAGGGTCTGCGGTCATGCCGGACCTGGGGAGAGACGAGAGGAACCTCTCTGCAGCGCTGGAGATGTGTGCCACGAGCAGAGAGAGCCTGAACGTTTTATGCTTTTCATTAGAAGCGTCTTGTAGGGAGGAAGCCAGGCTCAGCAGTGGGCAAGGTACCTGTTCTTTTCTATGCTCTCTGAAGGAGGAGGGAAAATCAATGATAAGCTCGGGTGCGTATGCTTTATAGCCTACGGACTGAGATGTTTGAGGACGTGAAAGCACATCCTTATACAGTCAGAAAGCATTTCTGGTTTGGTCTGTGGTTTCCACTAAAGGCATTATCCTAATACTGTTATTGGGGGCAGCTGCATTGTAGCACTAGTTACTTATTTATTCACTGTAGTGACAGTTATATTTCATGTAGCAGCTGCTGAAGCCGAGACTATTCAGCAAGGGCAAAATGTGATAAAACCTCAATGAGGTTTTCTTGCACAATATTAAGTTTTAATTTTTTGTACAGGAACAAATATTTTTTTCTACTGCTACTTACAACTTTTATCTGTAGCATTAGCAAAGAAATTTGATAGCTACTAGTTATGAATGTCAAGTTCAAGTTATTGCATTTGACTTTGTGTCTATCTATTCTAAATATATAACCAACATTTGTAAAAGCTAAATGTATGAAAGTAATTAATATGATAGAAATGGCCCAACCAGTGTTCAGATCATTTTCAGCTTTTCTTAATTCTTTTTACTGTAATGAGGGCTTAGCCTCTGGGCACGGGGAGGAGAAACCTGGTATAGTATACAAATGATTGAGGAAACTGCTGATACATACTGAAGGTGGTGCCTGCTCTGGGAGGCTTATTGATTGCTTCTAAATTTTAGCTAAGTGTTTGATGGGGAAAGGGCCAGTTTGAGCTTGGGGGATACCAGTGAGAGCTTCCAGCTAGTGCAAGTGGGATGAGAACGTCTGTGGTTTTATGGTCTCTCTTCTGCTGTTTTTCACCCAAGGTCTTGGGTAGAGTCATTTCTGTTTTGCTGGAAACTAGATTTTTTTTTGGCAGTGACTTGTGCTGCTGTGCAGGGCTTGATTCCTGCAGGCAGCTGCAGTCTGTGGGAGGGTTCAGTGCGTTTGGTCACTGGGATAAAAGTCCTTTGCTTGGGTTCAGCCTGGCCAGGGGAGTCTGATGCGGGAGCTGAGTCTGCGCCTGCGCTGCTTTGCAGTGGCTGGCTCCAGAGTAGACCTGTCCTCTGGTAAAGGTGCTGTGGGCTGGTCTGCTTTCAGGAGCAGACTCTGACGTAGAGCTTGGACAATTCATCTTTTCCTGCCTTTGCACAAGGAGTTTGACCACTATCGAGCAATGAATGATACTTAATTTAAAAGTTTGTGAGGCCTGTTACTGTGAATACCTGTCATATCATATCCTATAAAGCTGATGCTAACTGCCCTCATTGTTATATCCTTCTTTTGTCATCTCCTCTCTGGAGGCAAGAGTTTCCATGCCTTCTGATGTGCTACCAGCGGCAATCTCTGCCAACGTGAAGCAGCTCTTCCAAAGCTATAAATGCTGCGTGTATAATAAAATCCTACTACAAGCTGCTACCAGAGACTTTCCAAGCTTGCTCACTGCGAAGCAGTGGCAGCTCTGAGAGGGAGCGAGTGCTTTTGGTTCAGGATTCGCAGCCCTTTGGAAAGGAGGCAGGGTCAATACTTGCCTTTTTGCATGCCAAAGGCCAATGCAAAGCAGTGATGTTTTGTCTTCTGTACCCATGATGTTCGTATGACACCAAGCAGAGTGACCGGAGTAAATATTAATGTTCTGGCTCAAGATGTTGCCCCCTCACATCTCATTTTGCATGAGCTGTTACATAGCTTTAGTGATGGAAAACAAATGGCTATATTTAACTCTATCTTTGATATACATTAGTAACAGACATATGTTTTATGCATTTAGCTGTAATTAACACGTTTCCAAATTTATACTATCTAGCTTTCTGTAAATGTTTATTTTTGTACAGCAGATTTAATGTTATATTCACAGAGCTAGTTGGGAATTTTTCAACAAAACAAATGTCAGAAAGTGACAATTTGAAATCAGAACTTTCTTAGTGAACGTGGCATTTTCTCTGAAGTGCTTTTTCCAGGAAAGCTTTGTTGCGTCTTCAGTGTGGTTTCTGGCCTGAGGAAGAAAGACCCCCCGGAGAGGGAGGCTCCCTGGGCTGGGGGCGGCTGCAGGTGCTGGTCAGGGGCTTGCGCCGTCTGAACCGGGCAGAGCAGGGAGGTGAACCTGGTGAATCCTGCCTCTGGCTCAGTTGTATCCCAAGAAGGAATGTGGAGACTTCTGACACCTCACACAGTTTCCATGTGGGTATAATCACTGTAAAAATTTACTGAACTATAAGGAACAAAAACCCCATTGGAGTCTTCGGTGTGATCTAGCTGCCGCTGGGCGCTGTGCACATTTCCCAGGCAGCGCTGCGTGTTTGCAGCCCCTCGCTGACGGCACGGAGAAGCCCGAGCTCCTCCTGCAGCTCGGCAGTGCTTTGGAGAGCAGACCCAGCTTGCCGGGCTCGGTGCGTGGCTGCTCCTGTCCACACGGTAGCAAAGGTGGTTCGTATGTGGGTGGGCTCCTGCCGGACCGGGAGGCAGGAGGGGACTGAGCAACGCTGTCTTTGGCCGGTCTCTTTGAAGGTGCCTGGGGTGGGAGGGGAGCACAGGAAACTTGCACTTTAATTTCATTTGAACTTGGGATATCAAACACGAAGTGCCAGGCCTGCTTGTCCTTGCTCACGCTGGTTTCAAAGAGCACAAATTCCCAGGAGCGGGTGAGAAGTTAGCCAGGTCCTCCCTCTGCTTAAAGGGTTGTAACAAAGGGGCACACGCAAGCCCCTGCGTGTGCCCCAGCACGGGAGCTGAAAAGACAGTGCCTCTGCCGAAGGGTGGTATTTAGGGGGCTGTGGGACGGGCTCCGCCTTCTCGGTGAGCCAGAACGCGAGTCTGCCCCGATGAAAGCAAGCTTGTGCTTGCGGGCAGTTAGGCAGTGGCAGAAATGGTCCAATTTTACTTGAGTTGCACCTGTTTTCCCTCTTTATTTTTCTTGCACAAAAAGCTAGAAAATCCTTTTCATGTGGAGAAATTCCTTAGGAAGGAACCTGCCCTACCCCCTCCGAGAAAAAGTCTTTCTGCCACGCTCCAGCGGAGCCAGAACTGGATGTGTTTGGGCTGGCTGAGGTGTTTAGAAAGGTGTTTGTTTCCTTCACTGAATTATGCTGATGTCACCTTTGTGCTTGCCAAACTTTCCTTCAGGATTGCAGCTGGCAACGCTGCTTCTCTGATGCCCCAGGTTCATAAAATAACTTTAACCTGTTTGGATCCCCACCCGTCAGCCGTGCTCTGTGCATCTGCTTTCTCCTGCGTGACAGAGGTAAAGCAGGAACATCTGGCTCATGGCTCCCCTATTGCTGCAGCAGTTCTGGTAAATCGGGGCTATGCTCTCTGCGTACTATGGCTGTTTTTTCCTGGTACCTCTTGAAACTGGATAGCTTGGGCTCCATCATTACCTTTTCCTACACAGAGTCTGACTTTGAAATGCACGTTTTCACCATGGTGAAGCCATCTGCTACATGTGGGGAATTAGCAACACTGGGCATAATGTTTCTTTATAGCTATTTAGAAATGTGCCCAAATAGTGCAATATAATCAGGCATAATATTTAAACGCCTGTTCAGTGCATAGTCCTGTGGTAAGGCCATTTTCACACCATCTTGCACTGAATTGCATTATGTTGTATTGAATTTCATTTTGGTTTCTGTTTGCTAGTATCATACAATACCCGGATGAAGAAATCCGCTATTGTTATCTTTTCAGATGCATGTGTTTCTAGTGCTAGTTTGGTCTGAGATTCAGATATAGTTGAATTTACAGGAACTGGACAAAGAATATGATATAAGCTGCCTTGCATTTTCTGTGCAGTAAAAGCATATGTGTGGGTAGATACTACAGAGCAGCAAATGTGCTGTAAATCCACACTTAACCTCCCAGGTGGAACCTGTTTATGTAGCCATATCTAAGGTTGTCAGGACTTGGCATATTATTAGGTATAGTTCTTTTCATGAGTCTACAGCATTTGCAGGTCTTTGAACTTGCTGTGTATGTTTTTTTCACAGTTGCTATCTATCTTTAAAGGTGGTGGGTTTTTTCATTGACTTTGCTGTTGTGCAGCATGTCTTATGTACAAGGGAGGGTGCAGTCTTTTTGTACAGGGTTGAATTACACATCCACGGGCATCATACAAAATTCAGTTTTTTTCTAAGAGCTAGTGGCAGTGGTGTGTATTTTCAAGCCTTGGGTACCTTTAAAAATGTTAACTAACCCCTAGCCCATCATTTGTAGGTAACCATAACCTGTAATTTGCAGAAGTTAAGACTGAGGCAAAGAGGTTAACTTGCTGCAGATGTCAGTGATATAGCAGTAGGCATGAATTAATCATTGCAAGCATTCTTGTAGAGCCATTAGTGCAGAATCCTGTTAGACACGTGAAGCGCGGGATTTCCCAGCTCCCAACCCTCTAGTTGCACCGCTAATCTTCGTACCCTTTCCTTTGTGTTCTTCCTGTGTCCCTGGTGATGATTGTCCATCAAGGGTGATGCGTGCTAAGTTGTTTTATATTCTGACAGTTTGAGAATGTAACAAAACTACCACATGTCAAAAGTTGCAGGGACATCTTTCCCTTCCTCCCTCTCTCCTCCCTGTTTCTGCTAGCCCTGTTGCAAATTATCAGTGTTGAAAGAAGTCATGGGGAAAGAAGGGAGAATGCATGACTGAAGAAAATTGAAGAGGACTTCAGATACTTGAAGCCTGATAAGCTTCTAATGTCCTTCTGCTTTCTGGCAGGCTGCACAGGACCAGAAGCCTGTTTTGAACATGCTGTTTTTAATTTTAGGAAGTGTTGCTGACTAAAGAAAGATTGAGGCCAAAATATTGTTTATAAGATATATGCCTTATCTCTAGCTTTTATTCTGGTAGTGTCCAGAAAAAGTGACCATTGCATATAGATTCTTGGTGTTATGTGCTTAATTATAGAGAACTCCGATCCCATTCTCAGGGGACTAAATGCTGCCAAAACTGCAAGCAGTAGTTTTCACACATGCTTGCCATCGTTGACGTAGAGACAGGGCCTGATCTGTTGATTGACATATTTCTCTAATAACGCTCTTCATGTCAGAATTAACGCATGACAGGGAAGAACATGAAGAAACCTTCACCAAATCTGTTTGGGTCAGGAAAAATAGATATTGGTGATCTTGGGTTCTGATGCATTTTCCTTCTCTAAAATTATGTTCATATGAAAAATCTATACAGCTTTTTTTTCTGTTCATAAATCCCCTTTCTCCCCTGCCAGCCCTCCAACTTTTGGCATGAGCAGGGGCTCAGCTATAGGATATTGCAAGTGTTACAGAGGTTTAGCTCAGTGGCCTCCTGAGCAGTTAGAAAATGTGTCTCCATCACTGCAAAGAGGACAAAGAAAGTACAAAAATCCAATTGGAATTAATGTCAGTGTTGTTGAGAGGAGTTTGAAGGGTTTAAGTCTTACAGTTAATAACAGCAAGTCATGTTCATCTGCCATTTGAGAAAGCAAGTGAAGTACTCATAAAAGATGCCTGTTCGAAGAGTTTCCACAGTAGCATATCAAAATATATGCTGAAAACACTTAGGTCCAGTAGAATGGCCTATCTCAAATTTGTGCTTTATTTTAAATCAGTACAAAAGCTGCTTTTATGTGGCAGGTTCCCATGAAAGATAACTGCTTTTCAGTATCTTTGCCATCCTTTGAAGCTCCAAAAATATTTTTCTCATCTCTCCTTTTCCAGATCCTTTAACATATTTGGGCTGACATTGTGCCTAAACATTTTGGAGTGCTATGCTTAGCACTATCAAAGGAACCTGTTGCTTATGGGAGATGGTGGCTGGGCCACAGCATTGATCAGTCCTGCTTCAGCTGTGTCCATCTGCTGTGAGCTGGCGCTGCAGGTGGTGAAGGAAAGCTCTGGTGCTCCAGGTGCTTTGCTCTCTAGTGTCGATGTTGGTAGCTTTTTGGGAAGGGGACGCTGCAGGCTGGAATGTGGCTCCAAGCCCATATTGTGGAGGCTGCTGGGGTTGAAGGTGATTATGCTCAGACACGGTTCTCCAGGGGTAGGTGTGAATGGATGTCCTAGAACCGGGAGGCTTTTATCCCATTCTCTCCTTTGTGCTGGGTTTTCCCTGCCCCGTAATGGTTCTCAGCTCTTGCCTCCACACTTGCCCTGCTCCAGGGAGATGGGTGCCTGTAGCTTGGAGGTGCTCTGCACCTCATGGCAAATGACCTTCTTCCAAAGATGAGCATCAGACTGATCAGGAGTTGCTGGATTACATGTGCCCAGGAGCTCTGGGCACTTTGCTGTAATGTTTCAGGACAAACAATGTTACTGAATTATCTGAAATTTTGTGCCTCTTGACCATTTTTCTCAAGTTGTTTTTTTCCTATATTCCTGATCAGTTGCTGAGTCTGGTGAGATAGCTGGCTGCAAAACCCTTGCATAATGATCAATATATGCAATAACAGCAGCCTGACTGACTGAGGTGTAACCATGCAGCTAGGAGAAAGCTGCTGCCAAACACCATGTGGCTTTCCCGGCCTGTGCCAAGAACTCTTTAGCTCCTGGAGGGTCCAATGACACTGAAAGCAGCCAGAGGTAAGATGGACAAGTTGCAAGTAAAAGAAGAAAAGGACAACATTAAGTTATGCTTGTCAAACAAGGTAGAACACTTCTGTTTATTCCTAGAGAGATGTAGGATTACATTTAGTTTAGGACTCTTACGAGAAGCAACTGCTAATGCCAACGCCACTTCTACCTGGAGAACGGACAGACTGTCTTGTGGTGACAAAGCCCCTCTGACAGGTATCAAAGCAAGTGAAGCTTGCTGTGTCACACTTTGCAGAAAATAAAATCGGACTCATCCTATCAATCTTTCTCTCACCATCCTCATTTTTTCTGCTGCATGTCTCAGGGGATGTGATCGTTATTGTTTGCCAAGTCACAGTTGAGTGGAAAGTTTTACTGTGATGATGCTGTGGCTCGTTTCAAGCCCCTGTTAATGCTGCATTCAGCCGATGTTTAATGCTGAGCCTGCAGGCGCGTGTGTGCGTGTATGCACACATGCAAAACCTCCGTCTCTGGTTGCCAGGCACAGTGGAACCTCGCTGTTCTCCCTGTGTCATCGCCACAGCACACTTATTTTCCTTGGCGTGATTGCTGTGATTCTTGCTCATGTCCTGTCCCTTCTCGGTTGCGCTGACCACCTCCTCTGAGGCTGTTGTACGGCAGTCGGTGCCTCACTCATTGTGTTGAAGAATGGGCCAGAAAAATCCCCTTTGACACTGACTGGAAACCACTATTGCTTTTCTTTGCTTTGTCCCCCTGCTGAACAAAAGCTCAAGTTTCTTGACCCCTTTTTTGAGGCCCCACTTTGCTCCCTGTCCCCTCGCTGATCTGCCCGGGTCCCCGCCGGCCCCGTCGCCCTGCCTGTGGCCGCCCCTGCGGCGCCCGGCCCCGGCGCTCTGCAGCCAGCGGAGCCGGGGGGTGGCACAGGGGGTGGCACAGCCCCCGGGAGACCTGCAGGTTCGTTTCTCTGCACACTAGACCTGCTTTCCCTCCGTCCTGGGCAGGTGCCAGGGCACGTGCGAGGAGAGCAAGCATATCGTATTTACTGGCTGAAACTCGGAGGCTGGGCTCCTGCCGGGAGGTTTTCCCGGGGATTATCCTGGCGTGGCAGAGGGGAGCCCGGATGCTTACGGGAAGGGACAGGAAAGTAAGAAAGAGGCAGAGATGGAGGCTGGGGAAGGGGCTGCCTTGCAGCCAGTAACATGTTTTCATCCCCAGTGAACAGAGGCAGGCTCAGGACTCGGCGTCTGCTTTTGAATACTTATGTACAAGATCTTAATGAAGCCCAAATCCCTTCTAATGAGGGCTTCCAGCCTTCCAGTTTAAATAATGTCTGAATTCTGAGAGTCTATCAAAATATAAACCCAGACTGGTTACTGCCTTCTGGTATCAAAACCTATTGAATGTTACTCTTTTTCTTTCTTTCTTTTTTATTTTTTTAATCAGTGTTTGCCTTTGGGATCTGTTACAGCCCCTTTTGGCCAGGCTGAACATACTGAGATGGTCTGAATAATTCCGTGGTAACGTGGTCAGTTAGAGAGGGCATTGTGGAGTGAACAGATATCCTTGGTTAAAGCACCAGATAAAAACGGAGACTGGATAAATCATTTTGAAGGAAGAGACTTGACTCCTTAGGTTTAGTCCAAAGAATCAGTGAACTTAACCCAAACCGGTTTTGCAGTTTAAAAATGCTCATTTAACTCACTGACTGGTAATATAATGCTTGCTGGTGAATTACTATCAAGTAATTAGTAATTAAGGCTTTAATGGAAAGCGTTGCAAAAAATTCTAGCCCTGCTAGCAAATATGCCCATATTGGCCCAAGAAGGCCACTTCTCCAATAATTATACCTTAATTTTGCTCTATGTCCTAGAGTTTCATGTAAGATGCAGATCGAGCTTTGAGTTTTATTTAAATCAAGCTACTTGACAGTTGTCAGTTACGTTATTAAGGTAACGTCTTCCCCCAGCCCCCCCCCCCCCCGCACACCCCGCAGTGCGCAGGGCAGCGCCCGGGGCGGCTGGCGCTCTGAGCAGCCGTGAGGCACGCAGGCGATGGAGCCGCGCGTGCGCGAGGGTGGGAAGTGAGGGGTTAAAACTTGTTAAAAATGGACTGTGGATGGAACTGAACTGTGCTGGTGCCGAGCCTCTGAGATCTATTAGTTTTGACAACCTCAGTTATTCTGGTGCTTCTCATCATCTGTAAAGTTAACAAGGGCTGATAAGAGATGATGAGGCACCACACAGGTTTGTATTTCAGAACTCATAAATATTTCACAATACCATTTTTCTTACAATCAGATACATTAATTTGTCGACTGTAGATGTTGCTGAATATTCACTTGGTGCAGAGGTTTAACAAAGGCGCTGCAAGGATAAAAATTTTTAAATCGGCAGAGAGGAGCCTTGGGTTGTGCTGCGTGCTCAGCTGTTACGCGTTTTCAAATGCATGTTCTAATTTTACTGAAATTGTTGATTTTTGACCTGCTTTCTTCCTTGAAAATATATTATGATTCATAGGCAACCCCTTCCTCCAGCTGTATTTTTATCCCTTTTTGGTGCGACTTCGTAATTTCATACTAGCGAGTCAGATACCCAAGGGTGAATTTAATTTGAAACAAACCTTACTCTTGGCAGAACAATTTTTACGAGGGGATCAAACAATGTAACATACAATTTTCTCAGGCTGCACGTCACCTGGAGAGGCCTGCAACTCAAATTAAGTAAAGGTGCTCTTTGAAGCAAAAAATTTCTATGAAATAGCGTGTGGACAAACTCTCCAAAGTAGCAGTTATTCTTTCTCCTGCTATAATAAGATGGAGCACACAAATATCACTTGATTAACAGCTGCTGTATTAATTTCCCTTTTTGGTTGCTTGACTCACAGCAAGAATCATGTCAATGCAGCAGAGAAGCAATTAAATTGATTTTGATCTTTGTCAGAGAAGATAACATGCCTCTTTCTCTTCTCATTTAAATAATTAAAGTTTCAGCAGGTATTATTTCTGGCTTTAAAGAAATTGGTATCTTAATGTAATAGAATCCTTGTAATTATACACTTAATGGGTCTTAATAAGTTAATCATGGTTTTTCATTTAAAATGTTTTTTTTTTACTTATTAAACTTTTATTTGCTTTGGTTGTGCTTTTAAGAGGGTAGGAAATATTAAAAGTTCTAAAAGTCTCACTTATTCTTACATGGCCTTTCAAAATAATTTTCAGTGGAATACTCACATTTCAATAAATGCTTTAAAAATTCTTATTTGAGAAAGTTTCCGTTAAGGAAAAGATGAAGCTTTCTGTTATGCTACAGTTAATTACTTTGCTGAAAAAGCTTCATATAATGAGGAAAAACAAATATCTTTTTATCCGTGTTGCAGTAACAACTCCAGTTCAGCAGGAGTGCAGCAAATATTTTTTTGTCCCCTTTGATCCAAGCTGTTAGGCGATAGTTGGGGTCCTGCGGGTTATTCCCATTAGGAGGAAAATAGACGATGGAGTCAGGTGTAGCTTTGATGCAGTGCTGTCCGCTGACCCCGGGCATCTGTAAAATCCCTTTCCCTGCACGCAGGAAGGAGCTGAAAGGAGATGGGTCTTGGCTTGCGTTTCCGAGCTTGCCTGTTCAGGCAGTGCTTTACCCCCAAATCTTTCAGTAATAACTTGGCATGGTGAATGTTTTTCTTCCCCCTATTCCCCCCCCCCCCCCCCCCGCCCCAATTTAAGGCAGGGTTGCCACCAGTCTTATGTTATTTATCCTGGTTTTCTGCCTGGCAGAGGCTTACCCCTGCAGCCAGGGAGGCTATTTGCAAGCAGCCTGGCTTTCCCTGCGGCCATCCTGGCTGCTCTCTGCTGCTCTGTGAGCCGCTTCACGCAGGAAAAGTCTTTGCAAAAAGTTGGTTGCTTTTTTAAAGGTTTTAAAGGGGAATATCCTTGGTGGCTTTTTAGGAGGTGACCCCAAATTGCGTAGCTGCAGCACAGCCCTTCTGTGGGGAAGCCCTGCCCAGCGCGGCCGGGGGACTGTCTGTGGGCAGCCCGAGGTCCTCGGGGCTCTCGCATGTTACAGCGTGATTTTGGGCCAAATCCCCCGCTGCCGCAAGCACTGATTGAAGTGCTTTTGCAGAGTCCTTGGCCAGCGTTGTCCCAGCACAGCCCCGGTGCTGGGAAGCTCTGGGTCCGCGCTGGTGTTGCGTGTCACCGAAGTGTTGCGTGGCTGCGGGCGGCCCGCGTGGCCCAGAGCAGCTCCTTGGTTGTGCTGGTCTGAGGCAGGCGGTCGTGGGCACAGAGCCTGTTCTGGATCACAGCACAGCTGTGCCACAGCTGCAGCCCGCAGCTCTTGGGTTTCCTCTTCTAGTGTGCCTACGTATGGGACCCTTTCTGAAAAGCCCGTAATAGTAGACCTTATACCTACCGCCTCAGATGACTGTCATGATGATGATGTCTGAGATTCTCAGTGTACAAAGTTCAGGGGGTAAAAAGGCAAAAATACCAAGGGGGAAGTATTTTGCAAGGTTTAGTATGAAAAAGGATTTAGAAGTATTTGAGGAATGTGAAGAAATTTCCATGGGGGAACCTTTAAATTTTGAGAATTAAAACCATACAAAAAGTAGCAGTGACAGTTCACGTGGAGTTTCATGGAAAACTTGTCATTGTCTTCCTGTACAGCTGATATACTTTGCATTCTATAAATGGAAGTTGAAAACTCATGTGTCTACTGTATGAATTACCAGAAGTTAACAAATCATGAAATGTATGTTTTCCCGTATGGTGGATTTGGTCATGTTCTCTGAGAATTAACAGTTGCTCCATGACCTCAGTAAATAATGCTTGTCTGTGATAGCATTATTCAACTTTCTGAGTTTGCACGGAAATCAGTTATATTCTAAGTTTTTCTTTAAAAGAAAATTTCCAATTGCAAATTATAATAGTGATGAGCAACACCACACACAAGCAGCAGGGAGCACACCAGCATCTGATTTATGTCCATGCTCAAGAGCGTTGTATTTCTTCTGTTTGCTACTGTATCATCAGGATTGTTTTTTCTTTGACTAGAAAAGTACTTAATACTTGCTCTTTGCTTTGAATAGATATAAAATCATCTCTTATAAAGTGTCTTGTTAATACAGCTACCAGATTAGAGCAATGCTAAAGGGTCAGATTATTCTTTTCCTCAGGTTTCTTTATGAGAAATGTTCAGCTGAATTTTTTTGGGGGGTTGATTTAGCAGATAGTAAAAATTACATGAGTGCTGCCCATGGGGCTTGTGTGTATCCCTACATCCCAATGTACTCAAGTGGTTGAAAAAATAGCATGAAAAAAATTGCAGTATCTCTCAGCCTGGTTCTGGTGTCTCTGAGTAAAGCTGCTGCAGTGTGATTGCTGGATTCTCAAGACTGGCACAGCTTTGCTTGGGAAATGCCTTCACCTGCTCTTTGAGGTCCAGTTATTGGTGTGCATGTTCTTAGCTATGTGCAGTCCTGTGATACAAACACATTTTCATAAAGTAAAGCATGGAACTAAAATCCGCAAAAGGAGATGATCCTTTTTCATCTCTGATTTACGAGAGATGCGTGGGCAGGTGGACTCAAGGGGAAGGAATTCCACTTTCCCTGGGCAGACGACTTGCACGTGCAGGAGGTCTTTCCTCCGGGGCTCAGGCAACACCTATGTTCTGCAGAGGTGCAGAAATGTTCATAGTCAAACTTAAAAATCTGTTTCATGTGCTTTAATATGACCAATTAACTTAGTCTCATCTCATTTGTATCGTTGTGCCATATGGTGCATGTGCAGGCAGAGATTTAGTCCAGACAAATTTTATGGACGAGAATTGCAAATGGGGAAGGGAGGGAGAAACAGGGTGGTTAATCAACAGAGACGGGGTTCTTGGTAAATACATACTGTTTACTCTAAATAAGGGAAAGATACGTAACAGATGCTGAATTCTTTAGCACTCTTGGCAGCGCTACATGCTTGGTATCAACAGAAGTATGAACAATATAAGTGTTGTAGTATATGGGAAAGGAAACTCTTTAACTAAGAACCAAGTTGGAAAGGATATTGCTTGTTGCCTTGCCTACCGAGTCATTACTGTGAGCATTACAGGCAGTCTGCAGATAAAAGATAGTGCTGTCTGAATGGACTGATATTAGCAATCATTGTCTATATTTTGCTTTTTGTTTTTCCTATTTCAGAATATCTACTCAAAATATGATTGCAATCGCTTTCCTTGTATAAGTTTTTGTAGGACAAACCTACCGTACTGCCTATTCCCAATTGCATCCCAAGTTTTTGATCAGAAATAGAGATGCAAACTTTTATCTAAGTGAATTTGGAGACATTTTAAGAAAAATCGCTCTCGCTCATCTGAGGATCTTAAATGGCAGCCAGTGAATATTTACCACTAGAGTCTAGTGCAGGGTTTTTTAACATATTTAGACAGTGTCTCTGAACTCTATTTTTTTTGTGTTAACACACTGAACCTGCAAACGAGAAGGCTTACAACCTTAGTAGAAAACGCGTTGCAGGCTGAGATTTCCTTATTTGTATAGTTCTTTCAGTGCCTCCTGCTTATAAGACAACTCCAGAAGCCCCAAGCCAGGAAGCTGAATTCTTGCTTTCAGTCAAAATTTCTGTAAGTCTTCCATAAAATGGCTCATGTAATGAAAATCACATGGTAGCAGACAGCATTTCACTGATAGATGGTTTTGTTGTATTTGATGAGGTACAATTAGGAATCAATTTGGCAGAAAACCTTCACCCTCCATGTAAGGCAGTCATAAAATATTCTAGTCAGCAAAAATCCATAGCAAATGCTTTTAATGACTTCCTTTTATATGAAAAAATTACAAACTCACATATATAGCAGAATGTGAAATCTTCATCCCTGGGTGTATGTGTGCATGTTAATAATGCACTCAGTAACCAGGCGTGACACACGCTGTTATCAGAATGCAAGGGATTTTCAATCTTCTTTGTCACTTCACTTATTTGAATATTTTATCTAGGAACTAGTGATTGAAATCAGCTGGTGTCTCTGTTCAGGATGAAGCTGTACTGTACCTTAGGTCTTATCTACATTTGAGCTGAACAGCTTCTGCAGAAAGATTTTTTTTTTTTTTTTTTTTTTTTGGAGAGCAAATTCAGATGTCCTGTTCATAGCATCAATTAAAAACATTCCTTAATTACAGATGCAATAATTGAAGTCAAATAGCAGTATCTTACCTTCATCTACCTTCCCAGCCCCTCCTAAATTAAAACTTAACTAGCTGTAGGATGTAGCTTGGTAGGTTTTGCAGAAGGGAGTGTGTGATATGGTTGCCTGGTGACAGAGGACTAGACTGAACGACCCAGGCAGTTCTTTCCAGTCCCGCTTTCCCAATACACTGAGCAGCTGGGGTAAGTCAGGTCCTGCTGAGCAATGCAGCTCTTGGAGACATGCACTTTCTTGAAGGGGTGTCTTGGCTTGGTGGCGTTTCCACAGGTATCTGTCCCAGCACACTGTTATTCAGGGCATGTGCTTCTTCGAATATCAAATATTGGAGCATCTCTCATCTGTTCCTGATGCAGTCTGTGGGCTAGCTAAAACAGTGGTTGGAGGCCGAAAGGTGTCCCCAGGTCGCTCCTTCAGTCTGTTCCCTTTTGTGGCCTGCAGGATGCTGACTGCCCATGCAGGAGGCAAAGAGCACTGCGATTCCCGTTCTGGGTTGCGCTCGGTTTGCAGCATCTTAGACCGTCGGTGGTACCAAATACTTCAGTGGAAAATGTAGTGTTAGTAGTAATGACAGTAGTAACATAGTTGTTTATAGTACAGTTAATTTATGCAAATACTGTGTTTCCCAGGCGGAGCGTGACTGCCTTTTGCCCTCCTTGTGAAATGGCCCATTCTCAATGCTAGGAATAGAAAGTGTTTAAAGCAGCATTGGGAGGATGTAATGTGGTAATAGGTGTGATGGAGGGCAGGCATCTGTTAAAAAAGGCAGAATTGTGGTTGCAGTGCGCAGGCCTTCGGGGCACAGTAGTTACAGTAATGGTAAGATGTGAGCCTCTGGGGACGAAGCAGAGAATATGAACTGACAGCTAGATTTGCTTTTCTCTGCTTTTATGTGTTTGTGTTAAGTTTTACTAACAGTCACTGTTTTCTTTGCCTTACTTCAAGGCTTTTTTTATTCTGTAGTGCTTTGGGTGGCAGACAGATGGGGTATCCTTATCCTTTTCCTTATCAGGAAAGTATGTATTAGTTGTGTACGAGACCTTTTTGCATGCAGAGCTGCATCCAAGAGCTGCTTATGATGCAGCGGCTGCGCACAAAAAGTGGTCCACAGACTTTTGTCTGGTGTAGCCTATGGTTAGATTAATGGTTTATTCCATGGTTAAATGATACTCTTGGTCACACGAACTCCAACACACAGTGAAGATTGGCTTCTGCAGTGCAATGAAATTGGCACCTGGCCAGTTGTGGTCCTACTGCCCCTTTGAAACATGTAGCTGCACAGATCGGCTCCTGTTCCTGTATCTCACAGGTGTTAAGGCCCCAGAAGCCACTTTTCCTTGCCTGGGCTCTCCCAAGGAGGACACTGCAGCATCCAGTCCTTTTGGGTAGCACCCAGCAGTTCCAGCGCTTAAATGAGAATGAGGGACTTGCGTGTTTGTGGAAACGCGATCAGCTTCTGCACGCGAGCCCTGCTCTGTCTGTGCCTCCCTGGAAGTCCTGAGTTTGATGTGTTTTCTTAGATTGGGCAGTCCTTCCAGCTTTTCTGCTGGGCTTGTCTTGATGATAGTGTGAAGTGGCTTCTCTTTCTCAACGTGTGTGTGTAAAATATTTCCAGTTGCAGTTTTGCTGCTCCACTTCTGCAGGGCGGTTTTCATGTGCTGCTCCCCGATGTATCTGCCCTTGCAGCAGAGCCATAGTTGCATGAGGGTCGATCAAGAACCGCAGTGCGGGTGATTCCTGCCTGGCTCCTCCACCTCGAATGCAGCCTTTCCACAGTGAAAGGTAAACTACAACTAGCAGTGGGCAAATAAAATGCAATTCAGAATTTGCCACAGATACAACCCATGTACTGTTACAGTAACTTTTGAAAACTCATTTTATATATCGCTTTGACCACTTTAAAATGTGTTGCCATCTAATATCATTGGGAGAATTGTGTGATACAAAATCTTTGAAAAGATTGAAAAGATAGCTGCACGGGTGCACCTGGCTGACCTCTCTTGTTCCAGTTATTATTTTATATGTCATATTCTGTCATCTTTTATCCTTCTCTTCACTAGCTAAATTTTGTCCTTCTTTTTAATTGCTCATTGTGAAGAGTTTTTTTCCAAGCTTGTAGTACCTTTTGTTGCACCTTTCTGAACCTATTCTATTTTTGCTTTGTGTTTTATTCTTAAATAATTGACCATGAAAGAATGTGGTATCAAGATGAGGAACAGTACAATAGCTTGAGTAGTCTTTTTTCCTATAAAATTTAATGGTTATCACTAGTGTTATGAATTCTGAAGATGCTTTTCATGATTTCTCCACAAAAAAGGTTTAGGAGCGGAGGAAGCAGGAGTGGAGCATGCAGGTACTAACAGGAATAACATAAACAGAAAATCTTATTTTTTCTCATCTTGCCATCTGGTTATCTAGTTAGGATCTGTTTGTCTGCTGTTCCCTAGTTTTCTTGATGTAATGGCTAATATTACTCCCCTTGCCATGAGTTTTAATGCTTTGGCCACACGGTATTTCACGTAACCGACAGCCATTCCAGAGGAGACTGTGGCTTTATGGTGACCATGCTCAATCAGCTGCTACACATGCAATTTCTTTAAGTGCTGTTACCCAATCCATTACATTTGTAAAGTCCAAGTGAGCCCATTTCTCAGATTTGGTAGGCCAGCAGAGGGAAAACCTGGATTAACTCCGGCTTTCTTCCTGGGCTTGCTGCCTGCCGCAGCTCTCCTCCTGGACCGCGCAGCCTGCGCCCGACACTCCTCGTCCTCGGAAGTGCTGCTTGCTGCTGGCCGGGGAGCTGGGAGTCGCGTAGCCTCCTGCGCGGGGGCTGCAGGGGTGTCTCGTGTCTCGCTCACTTCTGCGTTTCTTGTATTCCTGATAAACATACTGAATGAATTATTGAGAAACAATTGTGACAGGCAAACAAAGTGCTCAAAACAAGAGCGTTTTATCTTCCTATAAATATGACTTCAACGTTTCCAATTTTGGAAGTCTAATTTAAAAATAATTCAGCACTTTACTGTTTAATTCTCTTGTGCTGTTGATTTGGGAGACTTTAAAGCTGCAACAAAAATAAAGTAATAAAAGCAGACAATGACTTCGGTTATGTATTGTGTATCATAAATATTTGCGTCTCTGACTGGTTTCATTTTAGCTGGCTGAGGAAATGTAACTTGCTGAAGGCGGTTACCTTTGTTCGAAGCCAACTGAGACAGAGCCAGTGCTCAGTAATTACAGCCGTACAGTTTCCAGGAGACTCCTTCTTCACCAGACCTGTCGTCTCGTGTCCCCATTTGTAACATCGTTCATTATATTCAACCTGCTGCCGTCACTCTGGAGCTTTCAAAAGGTATTCTGTGGGCTAGCATGCCGCAGGACGCGGATAACGACATAGTTGGACGTGACTCGTATTGTAATTGGCTCACCTAACTTTCATTTGGCTTGAAAAGTAGGCTTAATAAAAGCAAGAGTGAAAGGCATTTTATGTTTTTAATAAGGAGTCTCATATGGTATTACCTGCTGTTTTTCATTGTGTGTCTCTTTTCATGGTTTCCTTTTGAGGTACCTGACAGCAGAGGAGCAGTGAACATCTCTTAATCTTAAAGCTTTTTGCAAAACTATAGTGGTAATCAACACTGGTGATCAGTAATTTCCAACTGCAGTAAATTTGTACATCTATGTTTAAGATTTTAAAATGGGTAATAGTTTGCTTCCTGGTGAAGACAGTCCCCTCTGCCTCCCCCCAACAATCACAACAACAACAACCAAAGCTCTTTAATTGCTTACCGGCAAATTTGTTTTTGATGTATAGTTATAAGCTTGCAAAAACACACCTGCCCTTGTGCTGCCTCAGGCTGGGTTGTACAGGAGTTAGGGGAATTTTTCGGTGCACCCTGCGGCACGGCAGAGCTGCGCTCCTCCGACCGCGTCGGAGATTCACACAACGAGTTACCTGCAACTGGCTGTGACAAGAGCCCTGAAAAGCAGCGTTGTAATGTGAACCACGCATCTTTATTACACTGATGTAACCTCCTCCTGATCGGACAGCCGTCGCGAAAGCCTGACACCATCCTCCTGCCGCGGCCCAGCACGGTGGCTGCAGCGCGCGGGACAGGGGTGCCGGTCTGCAGGTAGGTAGCCCAGAGGAGCTGCTAAATAGAAAACTGATATCTGAAGCTACGTGAGTAGCTGTAACAGCTCAGTTATGAGGAAGAAAAGCCCTGTCCTCCAAAGGGGCAGCGGTGCTTTCACTGGAACAGGAGCAATAAATGCAGGTACCACTGCTGTGATTGGGTGAGATGGGACCTGGCAGTAGAAAACCCAACTCGCTCCATAAAAGGTGGAAGTACTGTTGGCTGATGGTGGAAACCATTTTGAGGAGTGGGTGGGAAGTTACCTTCCCCTTTGCTTAGGGACATCTGTGCTTCAGTGCTCATCAGTTCCCAAGCCTATTGCCACTTGTTCTAGATACAGACCTGGAGCTGGGTGACCAGAAATGCCGCTTTCTATCTGTGACTGCTACATGAGGGTATTCATGCTTCTCTGTCATGGCTAGTAAGAGTGAGTCATGTCTCTTGTAGACTTCAAACTTGTATTTTGCTATATCTTCAACTTAGCGTTGCCTTAAACTCTTCCTGAAAGCTGAAATTGATGGAGCAGTCTGCTCATAATATTCGTTGCTTAAAGTAAATGGTAGCATTACTAACCACTGGCTTGTTTTGACAGTTTTTGATGGATTGGTTCAAGTACTCGTGTCAACACTTTGTTATGTAAATGTCTCTTCAGCTCTGCAAGTAGAAACATGAAGGCAATGGCGTAATTCCAAGCCCATCTACCTTTGGGAAAGGTATGTGGATGGAAGACAAGTACCTTGATCATACATTTGCAGGATGATGGCTATAAACATGGATTAGAGAAAAATATTTAAGAAATATTTATTTGAATTTATTGCTTAAGAAGAGACCTGGAACAAGAGCCTTGATCACTGTACTTGAAGCACCAGTGGCATCTCCTATGTCCTGTTTAAACCTCCCTTAAAACCTCTTACCTGTCATGCCCTAGCAAGTGAGATTTTACCTTCCCTGCTGAAAAGCCATAAGCTGGCTCCAAGGCAGTACTTAAGAACTGAACAGAGGCCCTTGTGCCTGGGCAGCCTTTGAACTACTTCCCCTTGCTTTGACCTCTCGTTCTTGACTTGGCCATCAGCAGAGCTGCAGCAGGTAATGGGCTGGTTTTAGTCTCTTTAGCCAGGTGATGAATGCAGCACCAAAGGAGTGCTGCCTTGCTGTGTTAAACAATCCACTTACTGAATAAAGTGTACATCCCGTTTTTTAATTAGAAAAAATTGGAAGTAGTATGCTTTATGGTACTGTGTAGTGTCTAATGACTGTTCTAATGTATCTTTTTTTATGGTTAAAACCATTTCTAATTGAATATGGTTTCAAAAAAGTTTTTTATGGTGGGAAATCCTCAATCTGCTGAGATCAGTAATTAAGTCTGGTTGAATTCAGTAGGACCAGGTTTCAACCCACTAGTTTGTAAATCAGATAAAGATAGCTGTAAAATGATTTAGATTGATTATGTGTTGCTCTTCCACGTGTTGCTAAGATTTTATGCTGTCTAGGCCAACTTGGTAAAACTGTTATTCTACAAGTGGGATTGGCTGCTATGTGCTTCATAATTGAAAGTGCTGATGGACCTTTGATTTGGTGATGGCCATTACTCCTCTGGCATTGTTTATCCATATGTTTAAAAGAACAGAATGGTGATTAGACTAAAAATTTGGTCTATAGGGAAATGACTTATTGCTTCATAGCCTGTGTAGGAGGGCTGCTGGACACTGAAATGGCCATAGTTCATTCTATTTATGGATTACTCTGAGGTCTGAGTTACTTATGGAAGAACTAATGTTCCTTGGAAATGTCAGTCAGAACTTTTCATTTTAATAACATGCCTGGTTGAATTCAAAACTGGCATTTTATACTGACACCACGCATGAGCTGACATGTCATTATACACATGCTAACCTAGATTTATAAAATAATAAAACCATTGTGGTCTAAATTCCCACAAAATATTGATGTAAAAAAGTGTTATACACTTATGGGAGTAGCTTACTTGCTAATGTGTTTGCCATTTTTTACTGACCTTATTGTGAATGCAACCTTGCTGCAGGCTCCTGCAAATTGGAGCTCTGCTACAGCATTTCTGTTCAGTTAGACCTGCAGAAGCACATACTTACTGTAAGAGCACTCTATTCTTCCTCCCTCACTTCTGGAATACATTAGCCTAATAACCAAAATGACAGTCTAGAATAATACATCTTTATTTATTGATGTATTTCTTGGTTCTGCTCTGTGATAAGAGGCATAGTGACTTCATTCAGGCAGCATGTGACATTGACAATTTCTTTCTATTTTGGTGTTCCTCTACCTGAAGAAAAACAGCCTGAACCAAGAAGAGTTTCTCTTTATTTATGTTAAAACAAAGCCATGTGAAGAGAACATGAAGGCTGCAAAAGCAAACTTAAAATAGGGGGAAGAGAGTCCAGAAGTAAGATGATTGGTGCAACCTGATTTAGGACTTTCATACCTATGCATTATAATAGTGCGTTTTGCTACAGTTCACATGCTATTTTAGTGAAATAACCCAGTAATGTTAATACTGTTATTTCAGTTTAAATTGGTGTTCAAACCTAGGAAAGGTTGGTCTTTCAGGGGAAATTAAGACGGAAGTCTGATTTTCCACTTGCTAAGCCAGAGAAGGGATTAAAAAGGATTGAAAAAAGGGAAAAAGGATTTTTTTTTTCTTTTTGGTGAGATAGCATTACTTATTTCCCAGAGGAAAGAACCTAAAATTGGCAATGTGGTCACTTCATGGCAAATCCTCCATTTCAAAGGGATTAAAAATTGGAAAAGGCTTTAAATAGCTGCATGGTATTCTTGTCCAATTTAGAAAGCAAGGAAGTGACCCTTACCAGAGCTCTTTTGTCTGGTATTGTTCTTCATGAGGATTAGCTTTATTTAGCCCTGATATTTGGTGATGTTAGGCTGAGGATGTTTCTGGGTTTTATAGAACCAAATAACCAGAAAAGAACAGTAACATCGTTGCCACAATTAAATTAACTCACTGAAAACAATCATACTAAATGTGTGCATTTATGCCTGGGTATCAAAGTCTTGATTAAGCACTGAGCTACAAGATAGTGTTTTCAGAGGAGACTGCGTGCTGGCAAATTCCCCTGGCTTTTGACTTTGTGCCATTTCCTCTGTTACTTGAGCTGTGCCTTGGCTTCACCCTCCTGGAGGCGGTGTCTGTTTTATGGGATACAGAGGGTGTGATGCTGGTGAGTTGTGCATATCTCTGTGTAGTCATAAAAATGACAGAAATGGCTATAGCTAGAAAAATGACTTCTAATTTTGCCCTGAATTTTCAAGCTTGTATGTAATTTCAGGGTAGGGAATTTCTACTTGTGTTCCAGTTCAACAAACTAGGAAGGTAGCCAGAGAAATCATCTAACAAACTTTTGTAAAGATCACTTATTAGGCCTTTATATGGAAAAAAGGTGGCAACAATTTAATAGAAATATGCCTCTGAAATGGGTAAAGTCAAGTTGCCCCAAACTGATTGTGTCAGTTCAAGGGCTATGAAGAGATATGGATGAGCTAATCAAAGGTGTCTTGGGCAGTATCAGGGCCATTAAAGCCAAACCTTCACATACAGAAAAGAATCAATTTTCTTATATAGTAGAGAGAAAGCGAGAGAGAAACGGAAACTATGACATTTGTCTTTGAATTTAAAAAGGGCTCAGAAATTGAGGGAGAACAGTACGGAGGTGCTAAGGGAGGCACAGGGAGCTTGTAATGATCTTGTCGCCTGCATTCCAAGGTAATGTGCAGCTCTTCCCTTCCTGCCGAGATTTCTATTGAAATTACCTGTACCTAGTCTGTTCTAATAAACCTGCTCGTATTTAGTTGAACCTGAGTTGGTTTCTGAGCTTCACTTAGGAGAGACCTAGCTGTTCTCAAGTAAAATTTGATGTTTGACCGCAGAAGAGGCTGAATTAGACAAAAAGTCTAATATCTTGAGAATTTGGGGAAAAATTGGGAGTATTAGCTTTAACTCTAAAAATGATAATGAAGAAGGAACAAATTTACTTGATGCTGCTCTGTGCTGGTGAATGGAAGTCTTGCACTTCATATGAAACAGAGTGGTTTAAGTTCCTATTAGAAAGAACAGAAAAATGTGGTGGTAGGTTAGTAATGCACTGAGTTCAAAAGGAGTAGAGATACTACTGAGTAGCAGTAGAGATACAAATGAGAGTTGAAAGTAAAAGTCAGTTCAATAAGTCATTTATAAATAGCTTTGAAATAAAATAATGGTACTTTAGAAACAAGCATATTATGAATTTTGAAGAGGTAACTTCAAAAAAACCCAATAATTTTTACATGATTAATTGCTTTGGACTTGAAACCTAATATATTTTTTCTCCCTTTTTATAAATGTCAAAGAGAAACATATTTTGAGCAATAAAGGAAATAGCAAGACAGACTATTCCTCTAATTTTTTTGAGAATACGTATAACTTTACTAATGCTATTGTTCTCCATCCGCCCACTCCCCGTTTTGATGGATGTACATGGATTAATGTGCTAAACTGGAAATATAATTTAGGGCTAAGCAAACTATTTCCACGGAAATACTAACATTGTCAACGTCCTTTGGTTTGGGAAATGTTCAAGAAAACACAATCCATCAATTTTTCATCAGTCCAGACACAGGCGAGAAATAATGAAGATGTTTGCAAATGACTGCTGTATTAATAGGAACTTTGTACTTGGATTTTCATGATTGTTAGCAGCTGCAGTTTATATATGTGTGTGTCTGAGCGTATATATGAACATACACAGATACATATTTCTTAAAATTCAGAAGTTTATTTACTACTTCAGTTTTTCTTAAAAGACAGTAGATGTTCTTTAAGCCTAAAATTTTCTGTGGGCAGCTTTTGGTCTGCAAACTGTTCAACATGTTTGTAGATTTACCTATTTAACTAGTTCCACTCAAGTGAAAAGAAAGTAGCACTGGCTCTACAATTATATATGACTTTGCATGAGACTCTTGGCTTTCTTGAGATTGTACATAAGCAAAATTATATGTTTACACATTTGAAGAGTTTAAGGATCGAGTACTATGATTCTCAAAATTTAAAATATGATATTTCCATAGTGCTGTATCCACATCCAACAGTATTCACTGGTGGATGCACATTGGTGGTGATGGTGAAGCTGAGAAGTTGCACCATGTCTCGGGTAAAGCATGCTAGCAATCAGCACGCTTCTGCCTGGTCTCTCTTTAGGTACTTCTGAATGGCAAAACCAACACAGGACATCTAAACATACCGTAATCCAGTAAAATCATTTGTATTTATTCAGACATGAGAAAAATATTCAAAATTATCTTTTTAAGTGCTGGTGCTATTTCACATTCTCCCTACAAATGGCTGTAAAACTTTTGGACCAAAGATCATTGTTAAGCTTTTTTTTTTTAAAGCATGAGAGGAGGTAAGGCATTTCCTTAAATGTCAGTAGATATAAAACACTTATTACAAAGCCTTCATAAATTAAAATCTTTCCAGATACTGATGAGGCGTATTCACGTTACTGCTCATTTTATTTACTCAGGAGACCAATTTATTTTGCTACCTCTGTGGTAACTGTTTCCATTGACATCCAGGTCTGCTCTGACCAAGCAACTGTGACAAGTTGTTTATTGAACTGTAAATGGGTATTGTCTGCCTCTAAACAATGGCTTTAATTATGAAACCCCATGCATCATTTTAGTCCAGTGCTGTTGGCTATACAAACAAGGTCCAGCTCCAGATTTTCATGTTATTAAAAAATTAATTTAAGTCCGGGTACCCTGTCATGCAGTGGAAGATATTCTGCATTGCAAGTTTATAGACTGGAGAGAGCTGACTATAATGTTCTGCCTGTGGTTTGTTGGGCACTAAGAATAGCTGAGAAAGGACAAAAAAGGGAAGCATTTTATTAAAAAAAAAAAGAGAGAGAGAGAGAGAGATGGAATAACTGAACAAAGTCCATTGCTTATGCTTTAAATGATTCTTGTGTTACCAAAATGAACTCTTAAAACTAATGTTGATAGAAGAAATACAGGTGTGGTTATGGGAAGCAAAATTGGATCCTCAAGAAGTGAAGCTTCTGGCTTGAAAACAGTAACAAGAATTGAATAGACCTGCTTGAAAAACTAACTCTTCTCCCCATTGCTTTGTGTTGGGAGATAATTGAGTGCAATCAAAGCTTTTTGTCTTCAGCTGTCAGTAAGTCAACTTTTCTAAGAGGGTTTTATGCAATAATCGCAAAGAACTCAAAGGTTTTACTCTTCTGTATTGGTATGATATTTTTGGGCATGAGAAAACTAGCCAAAATTGAATGAACAGTTTTGATACCACACAGACTTTAAAAAAAGAGGCGGGACTATATATGTATGTTAAAGAATTGAAACAGACAAATGTTAATGCTTTATTAACATAAATTGAAATAAATGAAGTGTGATGGAGGGCAAATACTTTCCCATGAGAACTCGCACAAATACTGCCATTTGTAAACAAAATTATTTAATTTATCTTTATCACTGAAAACTTTTCAGATTGCTTTTTGAGGCATTGCTTAATGGTCTTGCATAATTAGTTTCACACGTTAAATCCCTATTGGTAGTTTCACTGTGATTTTCTTATGAAATATGAAACTCTTTAAATTTTAATGGTGAATTAATATTAATTTAATCAAATATTTTAATATTAAAGCTATTAATATTTCATCTTTTACATGGCTGTGGAGATTTTGAAAGCCCTTCTAATGTTTTCTGGCAAACTCCCCGGTTATACGAAGACTATTGTGAAATTGTTTTGCGTGTGGTTCCTGCGCAGCAGCCAGGCTGCCCGGGTCACTGGTTATTTTTATTCAGCCCCTAGAGTGAATGCAAATGAGACGCAGGGCACAGCGAAGCCGAAGAAAGTTTACCAAGTCTAATCGAGTCCGTAGTCTGCTCGTGCCCGTCTGGACGCCGTTGGCGGGGCCCCGCGCGGATTCGCAGGTGGGTCGGTGCCGGCGGCGGGTTTGACGCGTATCGAGCCTGGCGTGCCCCGGCACCGGGGGCTGCCGCTGGCGAGGGGCTGCGAGGAGACGGCTGGCCGCGGATCTCGGCTAACCGAGCTGCTTGCACGCAGCTGATAAAACCAACGACTTACTGCAGCAGACAGGCGGGAGCTAAAGCGAGCTCCCCTCTCCGAAACCCTGCCTGTCACCGCTGCTGGTTGTACCCCTCGCAGGCGCAGCTGGCTCGCGTGCGGGAGCCCCGCCGGCACGCCGTGGGGCAGGGGGTGTGGGGCCTTGACCCACCAGGGTTGTCCCCCTGCGCTGCCGGGGCTCCCGGGCAGCCCTGCGGCAGCTGCCCCATGGCAGCGGTGCCGGTGCGCTTTGCAGGCTTGCAGGGAAGTGTTTTGCAGCCCTGATGCAGTTGGGATAGCTGGTATCTAACCCAAGGCAGTTTTCCCCAGTGATTTGCATCTTCCTCTGTTTTTAATACAGCTACGGCGTCACTCTTATGTTCTGGCTGTGCTTTCTTGGTGGCTGAAGCTGTCTCCTGGACAAAAAGATGTGGACTACAGTTGTCAAAGACCCATTCTGATGTTATTTATTAGTCTAACATTATTGTAACAAATAAAATCAAATATTTTTTGTTGGATTTTTTTTCTCTTCACCAAAAGTAAGTTAAAAAATGAAGAGAAAAAAAAAGAAACTTGACCAAGTCAGAAGACTTAGTGGCGATGCTGCGTGTGGCAGGCTCCGTGTGCCATTAGCCAGCTCGTGATTCCTGACGGCAGGGTGCTGCCGCCTGGCTCAGCAGCGGATGATGTATCCGCTCTACTTAGAAGAAGGCAGACAAAATTGATTTTATTTTATTTCATTTTAGCTTAATTTAATTTTACTTTTACAGAAACGTGTAAACTGTCATGCTCATTTCACGGAGATATCAGAGGCCAAGACAGCAGTAGAGTTAGAGGGGAGAGGGAAAAAAAAAAGACACTGACCTGATGTCACAAAATATAGCTCGCTCTTGGTCATGGGCCCAGTGCTCTGACACCACTTGGCTTTTCAGCTGAACTTGGCAGAGCACCGGCTCCTCCTGACTTGTCCGTATGACCTCACGAGCAGTGCTTACTGAGGTACTCCCAGATCTCTGCCCAGGAGCACTGAGGATGCGCTGATGGATGCTGCCTCCTCCTTCCTGAAGCCTCTCACCTGTGGGACCAGGCAGGTGAAGGAGCAGTTAGGTCAGGGAGTAGAGCAGGAGGAGGAGGAAGGGGCTGTCTCTTGTGCGGTCAACAGCTTGCGTGATTTCCGAACTCACCTAGGAAGGGCCTGTGACACAGGATCGTGGAGCAGCAGCTCTAGATGCTCGTCCCTAAAACGGCTGCCACCCATCCATACCATCTCCTGGCACTTGGATGAGGCTGTAAAGGCTCTGTTGGTAGCTCAGTGCTGTATCCCCTTCTCCACTGATGTTAGCAGTGCTATAGCTAAGGGCCACACAACCTAGGACAGGGGAGTTCTTGGACAGCTTGGATCTAGGCAAGAGCAGCATGTGAACCAGAGGGGAGGAAATGCTCTGAAAGTCCAGCCCTGCTGACAACCTCTCTGCCCCTGTCCTTTTCTGTAAGGCACAAAGATACTGTTTATCCAAGAGATGTGATAAGCTTTGGTACTCTTTCACTACCTTCTGAGCTTAACTAACCTTGTCCTGTTCTGGTGCGAAATATCTTTCACCTCCAGCTTATTGGGCACTGCCTGCCCATCTTCCTGGGCAGCACATCCTGAGACCACGGTATAGCTATAATGACCATATGTTTGTCTCTTCCACTTTAAGTTGCTAGAATTCACTGTATCCGTGCGCAGGCTTCACCAAGTACCAGATAATGCAACCTGTTTCTTTCATGGCCTGTGCAATGCTAGGAAGAAGCATGAGCCCATCCCAGATGAGGTCTCTGAGATTTTAGGAGGAAGCCTTGAAAGTGACAGTGCTTCAGATTTCACAGGCTAAAAGCTATGCAATGAAAGCCATGCAATAAATCCCGTTGTGGGACTGTCCTTGCGTCCTTGGCCAGTTGAACGACTGGCAGTCATATTTGCAGCAAGTTATCTGAACAGGTATAAATGACCACAGGAGGAGCAGAAACTGAGGGAAGTGTTGAGCTAAGGGCTGCCTTGTACTTCTGAAGCAACACAGAGTGGTGGTAGCCCAAGAGGATGTGTTTGCTGAGGGAGGGGATGAGCACCTGCACTCTGCCCAAAATACGAGAAGTAGGTTTGGCTGTAAGGGCTAAGGTCTGGATTTATTTTAAGGAGCATACTGTGGGGGTGAATGACTACAGGTGTCTGCACCCCAAATCTAAGGCTTAGGCTAGGGAAACAAACTGGAAATTTTATAGAAGTGGTGAGTTTCCCATTATAGCAAAATAGATGGTCACATATGAAAGATTTCACTGAAATGATAATGTTCCTCAAGAACTAGAAATGTCACAGGATTGCCAGAGAGGACTTGAGCAAAGAGAGAGACTCGGTATGTGCGTGGCAAGAAAAACTTGGTTTGGATAGGAGATGTGAAAGTGTCCTGACACAAAAAGACTATGCAAGTATTTATGTTTATGCCTGAATTATCTGACATCTGAAAATCGTGCTTAGGATTGCTCATAGAGAGGTTGCCATTTTAGGCCCTGAGCTGATGGCAGAGCTAAGATGTGTTTTATTATAACTGATGTTAAACCTCATTGGAAGTGGTGGGTATGACAACTGGTGAAGCTAACAACTACCCTGCGTTGCGCTGAAGTGTAGAAGCTGATTATGCTGTGTTGTGGGATCCCTATGTAAAACCCTTGCAACTTGAAATCCAGGCTAGATATTGAACCGTGCAATGGCAGCTTTCATAGGGCTGCACGCAAACGCAGGAAGGCAGGGAGTCATTTTGGACACCACTGTGCCTGTGTTTGGTAGCTGCGAGAGAAAGGTCACAAAATTAGAGACAAAGTCCCAGTGGCAGGTGGAGCTGCTCTCGCTGTCCAAAATCCCCTCCTTCCCCTCCCAACCCCCCAAAAGTGGTGGTAGAAAGCTGGCTTGGCAGAGGCTGGGACGGGGCGCGGAGACGGGCCCACGGGACGCCCCGGCGCGGCGGGCAGCGGCTGTGCCGCGGGGCAGGCGTCAGCTGCTCGCTTGGCAGAAGCAGCTTCCGACAGACCGGTGCTACGTCGCGGCTTGAGCTGAAACGCTGGCTTAGTGCGTGTGTCAAAATGGGTAACATGTTTATATTTTTATCCTTAATGACTTAAGCTCTTCCACCTCTGTTATTTCTCTTTCCATATGGAGCTGTTGCTGTAAATACATGTCAGAATACCACCGTAACGCACCGAGGCAGCAAGGCAAGCAGTGAATACTGATATATTAAGGAAAAGTCAGAGCAGCTTTTTTTCTGCTGAAAGTTTGAAAAAATCAGTTTCTTTTTCTCTTTACATTTAGAGAGGGGGAAAAAAAAAGAATTGTGAAAATGTATGCAAAATAGCTTTGACCCTAGAAGCCACAAAACTACAGCAGACGGATGTACTTGCCCGAGCCAAAAGTAGTCTATTGAATCATGGAAGAAACATAAAGTTAGCTAAAGGACTAATTAAGTATAGACTTTTTAAAAGAAGAATTCATGCTTCATCTTGTCTTGGCAAGATGCCTATACGAAAAAGAAAGATCTGTCACAGTCTTGCAGACTGCAGTAATTAAGGTTTGAAATACTTCCCGGTCTAAAACAAGGATAGTTCAGACAGAGCTAACTGTTTAAACAACGTCCCTTATGAACTGACATTGCTACTCTGTTTCAGACTGACGTGTTTTACTTTGCTTTTTTTGCTATTGGCTTCTGTGCAAAATATAAAGAAAAGTATAAATTAGGAAATACTCATCAGTGCTTTTTTTATAGAAGCCAAAGGGTTAGAAAACAGCTCTGTGGAGCAGCTAGAACATTCGGTGTGTAGGTAGTACAGGAGGTAGAAAATCAAGTTTTATATCTCAGAGTAGTTATGGAAAAAGGTTATCTGTCTCGAGGTTTTGTTCTTTTCTGTCTGTGAACATGTGATCCTATTGATGTTAATTGGATCCAAACATCTTCAGGCTTTGAGGATTTAAAATTTATTTCCAAATCTTGCATCTCAGCTTGCATCCGATGCTGCAAGTTCTGGAGGAAAGAGGATCTCCATCCACCCTTCAGTCAAATTACTTTAAGAATTTGATTAGTAATTGCTTATAAAATAAAAGGTCAAGTTGATTGCACATACCTCTGCTTAAATATGATAAACACATTGTATGTGCATGTCGTTTCCCAGTATAATTTCAGATGATGTGTTATCTTTTTACATCTCTTAACTTGCACAATCTATTTTCCATCCAGAAAGGTCAGTCCAGTTTAAAGGATGAAGGTATTCGGGGCCCAAGATCATGGACCTTTTTGCCGTGCCCTATTATTCTATGTTATATTTCTGGTGTAATCCGATACTTGTCTCAGAGAAAAGTCTGCCCTCTGGCACAGTCGTTCCACTGTCATAAGAGTTTAGTTTTCTGTGATCTCGGTGGTATTTAACGATAAGCTCTGAACTGCATGTTTAGTAGAAGCTGTGGGAACATGGATGTCAAGTCCATTAATCATGGATAAAAAAAAATCTCTGGGCTGGACCGTCAGCCAAGGATTAGCTGTGCCCCCACTGCAAAATCTATTCAAACGACCCGCCGATTAGGTCAGCTTGTCCTTCTGCCCTGAGATTTTTTTTTAAGAGAAACTGGCAGTTACAGCTATAATCCTTACACTACTCGAGGCTGTGTATAGATATGTGCTCAGAGAACCATAGGCTACGCCGGTGTAGTGTTTAGTTCACCGACGTCAGGTTGACACAACTGCATAAAATCCATACAAAACAGCATGTTCTGAGAAGGAGGTGAATGCATGAGCTGCGATTGTTTCAGGAGTACTTTGGTGACACCTTAAAAGCATGTTTCTGTAACTTGGTGATTCGTTTTTAGCCTAATTTTATTTGGAAGATAAGTATTAACTATATATAATTATTAAAAGAGAAAGGAGAGAGAATTATTAAGAGAATGTTTTCTAAATATTATCTCATTATATATCAAAAAAAGATTAATTTTTTTGCAGTGGTGATGTGTCTTGGGATAGACAAAGCATTTCTGGTAAAGCAGAAATTTGGCTAGCCAAACCAAAGCAATGTCGTTTTTGGTGGCACCTGGCAAAAGGTGAACTGTATCTGACTTCTGAGCAAAGTTGTGCTGGTGGCTTTTGGGTGAGCTGAAGTGATTTTTGCTCTTGATCTGGGTAAAGAAGGCACGAAGATCTCTCATAATGCTCTGTTGTGGAAGAAAGTTTTATTTTCCTCAGCTGCAGCTCTCAATCAATGCGACTGTTCTGCATGGCTAACAACGTAGCTCCAGAATCCTATTACTATGCAAAGCAATTTCAAATTATTTCACAAATAAATCTTTCAGACTCTGTTGGGTTTCCTGACTTTTTGGAGTTATCTTGAATTCTCAGAACCATTTGGCCCCATTCATTTTCATTTGTAGAATTATCTATAATATGGAAATCGGCGCTAATTATTTCTGCAGCCGCTATTGTCATCACTAGCCAAAACTGACGTTTTAAGTGCGCGTTATTAGCAATTCAGATCCAGAGCCACGCTTCTGCCATGCTGCTGTGACCTGTATCGCCAGCAACTTTTCCAGGCTACCTGGAGGATGGCTCAGCAAGCAGGGCCAGCGCGGGGTGCTCCTCGCTGCGCGGCTGGACTCGGTAGCGTGCTCTCGGGGGCTTTTCCTGGCACTCGCCTTGGACCGTGCAGCGTTAATGGCTTTGCAGCGGGGCTTGGCAGGATCTGTGCAGCTTAGTGAGCCGTGGGGGGCTGCCTTGGTCCCCGGCATCCTCGGTGCTCCCTGTGCCAGCCTGCATGCAGGAGCTCCCTCCAGGCGCCGGAGATGCCCCACGAGCAGCGCCTTTGGGGCGGGCGCGTTGAGAAGGGCTGTCGTTGGTTTTTGTCCTCTTGGAGTAAAGTATTTTGAAAGGGTGCTCTTGGGGGTGTAGTTTGACAGCTTAAAATTTGTATTTAAAATTTAATTACACATTTAATAAAAGATTGGAGCAGGGTAGGAAAATGTAGAATGAGAATTGAAATTAAATGTCAAATTGGGGTTTTAGGGCTTTAAGGTCTGCAAAATTTGGTGTACCTAGAATATGGCTTTAAAATGTATAGCAACGCTAATGAGTTCTCAATATACCTGTATTTCTGAAGCCCTTAAGAAAGGAAATCATTTTTCATTTTTGTTAGATAATGAATAATAGGCCAAGCAGAGCAAACTCTGAAATTTGATGTTTTTCAAAGAACCGTATATACAGTAAAATGATGACAATGGAACTTGTTTATTAAACTAATGTAGTGATTTTATCACTTCATTCTTGGTATCTTAGTACCTGATATTATACTGGTATGGTTTCCATGGTAACTGAACACACTGTTCCTTTCATTTGACCTTAAGTTCAAGCCCTGCTGTTGCAGTAGAAATGCCAAGAAACACCTCCACTTTTATTAAAAACAAAACTATCAAATACATGCAAAGTGAAAAATGGGGAAAAAGAAAAGACAACCTGACATTACATTGTGTAATCAAAAAGGAGAAGACACTGTTTTCAATGAAAGAACTAAGAAATAAACAACTATTGGGATGTGTTCTCATAGCACGTTTTGTCCTTAAATTTAACTGCATTTTGATTGATTTGCCACATCACCCTTGTATTTACTTTTTACTGTAGAAGCAGCTACTCTTTAAAAAAAATTCTTATTTTTCAGTTTGTAGAACCTGTTGGGTTTATTCTCCACAGAGAAGCACTGACCTGCTCAGTCCTGCGTACCAGCTGGCACCAAGGCAGAAAATGGTCAAAGAGGCTGGAGATGATGGAGATGGTTCCTGCTGACCGGCCTTTGAGGAGACCTGTGCTGTTTCCCTCAAACTCGGTTGCCCCAAAAGGTCCTGCTTTCCAAATGAGAGTGACTTTCTGGGGGCCATTGACCGACATCGATGTGGAGTCCATGTGGTATCGCATGGAGCCCCAAAACTGGGGAACCTCTGGCTGTCACTGCAGGAGATGCCACTTCTGGCAGCAGCTCCTGGGCACCAGGGCAGTGCTGGAAGAGCAGTGAGCCAGGATGAGTGGTAAACAGGGACATATTCCAGAGAAGAAACAGGGATTAATAATTTCTTTTTTTGTGTTTTACATTAGACCTTTACTGTGACTGTACATCAGACCAATTTCCTGAACGTCCTGCTCGGCCCTCTGGGTCTTCCAGAGCCGACTCTGCTGGTGGCTCGGGGAAAGGAGAAGCAGCCGGATGGCACCAGGAGTCACGGTGAGTGAGTGCTTATGGGGCTGTCTCCTAAATCTCTCCCAAATTGTGAAACAAACGTGTACCCTACTGCTGATCCTTGTATGGCGGAGCCCATAACTTCAGGTAAAATTAATGGATTGAAGATGTTGATCCCAGAATCCTTCAGGGAATACTTTGTCACTGACAATTGAGAGTGCAGCTTTATCTGTGTGGGAAATTCAGTAAATCAGTAAAACACATATGCAGTATATAAATGCTAGTGCAGCTGATTTGGTTTTAAATTTAAATTTTTGGAAGTGGCTTTGTTCTGACCCTAATTTAAGGTTAGTAAGAAAGCACGTTGCTTAAAACTGGGACAGATCTATTTCTTTGTTTCCTAAAGCTGGATCACCAGTGACACAGCGGGCTGTGATTTCTGTTTCCTATATTTTGCTCTAGTAAGAAAAGGTGTGAAATAGTGAAGGTTTAAAAGACTTGCACAATACTGGAAAGACTGAAAACTACCAGAATATAAGAGTAGGGATATGCAGGCACAAACTGCGGGTTGCTGCTAGTAGCAGATGTAAAAGGGAACGAGAGAAAGGTTTATGAATACATAGAAACGAGGACGGTTAATAACCAATTCCAGTCTGCTGTCTAATGGGAAAGAGAACAAATAATGGTTGATGAGGAAAATGATGAAATGCTTCATAGTTACTGTTCTTCAGTTTTTACTGGAAGAGATATTAGTTACAGGTTGTTTAATTCAATAAATGCATGAGAAAGATGAGAAGGTAGGAAGGACCAGCTCAAAGTATACTCAGAAAACGTGAAAGTGCTCCCATAAGGGAGCTGGAAAGCATGTATTATGCTAAAGGAAGAAGCGGTGGTACTGCACTCTTTGGAGAGTTTGTGGAGGCAAAATAAACCTGAGATGCAGTGGGAAGGGGAAAGCATACGTGCCTTTTTCCCCTCTGCCTCTGAGCATAGTGCAGCTTCTAGTTTGTTGTTCTGCAACCTCGAGGAAGAGATCCTTGCAACAGAAATCCTTCACATGCCCTCAGTGATCTAAACTCCTTTGGGTTTGCAGTCATCCAAGAAACAACCAAGAAATCAGTTTTCTAACTTTGAGAACTGTGCCAATGAATAAATCCTGCCCCCCCCCCCCAACCTGTAAGACTCGAGCAGACCTAAAAATTAAGGTCTTGGTACTTTACACGGCACAGAAGTGATTATTCTGCTTTTCTGTGCAGAGAGGGTGCCTTGCCAAGCCATGCAGCACCTGCTCTGTGGCTCATCCGTATTACATGGCTGCCAAGCCTCAGCGGGGCGCGTTTCTGAAGGTGTCGTGCCGTTATCCGTGCCACAGCACGGGCTGCTGTGGGTCTGTGTGCGTGGGAGGGAGCTGGCACTGCCTGTTCTGGTGGCCCTTCAGCCAGGTCACGGCGGGCGGCTGGTTGTGCCGCTGGTGAGGAAGACCTTGGCTGGTAGCTGGTGTGAGAGCTCCCTTCAGGCATGTCATGTCCCCGGGTGATGCCCATTGACTGAGGGCTGTCTCGGGTTTAAAAGAAATACGGGTGAACTGAAATTGTCTGTGTGCAGAGGCCATTTGTGTTTGGTGCTAGTCTTGTCTAACATCGTGAAAATTGCATCAGGACAGGGCACTGACAACGAGCGTGCTTTGAGCGCTGACCCCTTGTTCCCGGAGAGGTTAACACAGGGATGACAGTGTCAGCCGAAAAGCTGGGACGGGCCGGCTGCTGTGTGGGCAGCTGAGCGGGGCTGGCACCTGCCCAGCCAGGCCCGTCCTGCAGCGCTGTGCGAGGCCAGTGGCTTGGCCTGGGGACTGTAATCGGCATCAGACACAGCACAGTCATCACCAGGCACGTCTGTGGTGACGGGGCAGGTCTGGGATCAAAATCAGCTGAGCCCTATGGTAATGCAGAAATGTAATCTAGATGAGTGTTCAAGATCCTTTGCAGCCCTAGTGACTGGGAGGGTCAGTTTCTAGTATTGCTGTGGATTATCAGCATAGATCCCCTGATTTTTTTTTTCCATTACCTTTTTAAGGCTAGCAGCTTTATTGGCATGTATTCAAAAGCCAGGAGTTCCTAGCTGCTTGTCAAATTTTCTTAAAATGACGAGAATTCTGCAGTCCTGGAGAATTATCATTGCCTTCAAAGTGTAAAATGTGAATACAAATTAGTTTGCAAATATCATTCCAACATCAGTAATTTTCAGCTGAAGAACATGTGAACCAAGTATAAATACAGTAATTGTTAGTATTCCTCTCAGCAAAAATGGTGCCTTGAATTCTGATCGTGTGCTAACGTGGATTAAACCCAGCTACCCCACAAGCGTGTCACAGTTGCTCTGCACTGTTGCAACAGGAGAGCGGCTTAGGCTAATTTGCCATGCAGTGACTATGCCCTTTGGAAAAGCCAAAACTGCCCGGTGAACAATTTGATCTTCCGTTCTGTGTCATGGCAAATTAGTTTGTTTTATTTTACAGGAGGAAAAAAGTCTGTGATGTGAATACTGGGAGATGTCCAGCTTCAACCCAAAATGTCTTGCCCAGGCTTGGATCCTTTCTTTTCTCATGTCTTTTTCTCTACAAATGAGCCACAGATCTCACTTGATGATCTATACAAGTTTAGCCCTTCCCAGATGGGATCGGCAGCCTCCGTGAGGATGCGGCTCCTGGTGCTCGGCGTGCGGCTGTGGAGGCCGAAGCCCATGGGAGGTTTGGGGCGTCGAAGGCCCTGGGCGCACCATCGCACGCAGCAAGCACAGGGATCCTCTTTTCCCTTGAGCAGCATACGCTGGAGATGTCATACATCAGACCAGAGCTCCCCCTTCTCCTTTTTAAAGTCCTGAGCTGTAATCTGATGGCATTTTTCCAGTTGTGGGTTGGGGAAGAAGAGAGCTTTGAGAGCGGGTAACGTGCCACTGGGCTGGGAGGCTGCGGCGCTGGGGGCTGTGGCCGACGGCACCGCAGCAGGCGGTGACGCGCTGGCCAGGCGTGGGGGGGCTCTGGGGACACGGGCCAGGGCCCTGGGAGGAGAGGGGCGTCTCCCCGGCTGCTAGGAAGGTATAACTGACCCTGAACAAAAAGTTAGGCACTTTAATAATACCATTTGTGTTATTATATAAGCTTTTGGGCTTGGTGAGGGGGAATCATACAGAATGCATGTTTTTTCTCCTACTTAGTGATTCTTGGTCCTTTGGAAGGTCGTTCTTCTCCCCTTCTCTTTATTTTCTTAATGCTGGATTTCTGCGGTAATTGGCGATCTTATTGTTCGTTCTGTGTCAGCCTTGACCAAAATGTCTTTACAGTTAGAACAAGAGAAATGACTGAAATATTTTCTCCTTTTGTAGCAGCTGCTCTAATTAGGACTGTATTCCTCAAAAATGCAATCTGAATGACAGTTTCCTCAGAAAAAAATATCAAATGAAAAATTTTGATTTGTAAAGATAGCAAATTTCATTGTTGTTCTTATTTTTTATGCTTTTGATTTACACGTTACTCAATTAGAATCTTACCCACTGGTAATATTGTGAGTTACTATTTCCCCTACATAATACATGTATTCAAATGCTTAAGATGGGTATACTTAATATTTGTTCTCTAGATTAGTTTTCTCATTTTGTTTAATGTAATAATGTGATGTATACCTTAAACTCTTCTAGTAACTCAAACAGGCAACAGTTTGACCTAGAAGATACTGATGTCTTTAGTAATAGCAAAGTACAGGATGCTAGGACTAACGTGTAGTTAAATAACATCTCAAAAATGATATAAGAATTCAGAAAAAATATTTCAAAATTCCTCTAAAATAGCATTTCCAATGTGATATCTGTAACTGCTCTTACAGAAAATTAAGCACTAAGCTGTTTTGGTTCTGACTTGGATTGAAGATATATGTATAGAGAGAGACAGAGAGAAAGAGGAGAAAAGTGGTTTTTTTTGTTTTTTTTTTTGTTTTTTGTTTTTTGAAATGTCAGTGTTTGTGTAAAAAAGGATCTCCAGGGCTTCATGCCTAGGCTGGCTGAGCTAGGCCACCCTAAATGCTCCAGCTGAGTCTCCTCTGGCCCTCAGGTGCTTTCCTATGTGATACAGGCAAAGGTGGCAGAGAAGCCCGAGATATCTGATAATAGCGTTCCTTTCTAAGCGGTATGTGCTAAGAAATTACAATATTGTCAGATTCCATAAGCATAAAAAAGGCATATTCATCAGGTATATTTCATATTATCCATTTATTCTTGTATAAGGTAATCCATAGCATAGTATGCTTAGGTATGTCTTTGGCTGAATGGTATTAGATATAGAGTCCTCTATGGGTTCAGTGTGACTCGTGTGGTTCTCCCACTTGTGACTAGTAGAAGAGCTGTGCAAGGATTTTGTAAAATGTTTAAGCATAACTTGCCTGGTTAAACATAAACTTGAAACTGACTTTTTAATTCTCAGCTTGATGCTTTTGAAGTGGATCTAGGAAGGGCATGAGAATTGTATCAGATTCAGGTTTTCATGGATTCACGGTGAAATCGAGGGAAAAGCTTTTTATTTCAACCTAGCTTTACCTCTAGTCTAAATCAAAATTAACTTGAATCGTGGTGCTCTGAGTACAAGTAAATTCTGGAGTGAGCAGTGAACATATTCTAGAGCGCCAGTGTTTTACAGAGCTCTAATATTCGTGGTAAAAGTCAATTATTCATTAAAATGACCCTTTACAGGTCTTAATTATTTTTAATTTATGCAATGTAAGCTAGTGACAGGGCCCAGACCTTGTGATGCAGTATGAGCGGGCTGCGTGTACTAGAACTAATCGTCAGCCTTTTTGTTAACTCCTCAGGGTGGTTTAAATGCACCAGGGAGTGTGATGCAAGATCACCAGAACCACGTGCCTTTTCCCATTTTGTCCTCGTCTAGGTGTCTGATTACCCAGGGAGCAGAGAGCTTTGCAGGTGAGGCACTGGAAGCAAATAGTCCTGCACCACTTGCAAACGTTTTGCATGTCAAGTTGCAGTCGCACGCCTCAATGTTTGGATCCTTTCCCAAGGCGATGTGGTGTCTCTTGACACGGCGGCCGGCACTGGGGCTGGCCTGTGCCACAAGTGCCGAGAGCTGGGCTCTGCCTGTGGCTTTGTCACTGGTATCCTGTATTCACTTACTGCGGGGGTATTTCTCTTGTCACATCTGGACAAGGATAAATATGCACATAGTTTTATTTTGTTTTTTGAGCAAGAGAAAGCTAATGTACTGTTAAATCCTGATGTTCTTAGGACAAATTATAGTTTTACTGCTTCAACTAGCACAGTAAAAGTAATCTGTCTCCCACTTTTCTTTCCAGAGCACCCAGGGTGTGGACTAGAGCACCTCTGGGTATGTAAAAGGGACACTTTTTATTGGTGACTCAGGGACTCCTTTTCCCTATTAAAATCAAGCTGCTACTCCTCCATTTCACTTCCTAACCAAAATTAACATTGTACTGATCTTTAGTTATATATACGCCCATACAAATTTTGTGTTGCGTGCAGACCGTGCCCTGAGTAGCTGGTCATACGCAATAGCCGTGATGAGGTGTGCAGAGGGTCGGGCCGAGCGGCTTGGTGCCAGCACTGCGCTTGGGGCCGCCCGGGACCTGCATCCCGCTGCCCGGATGCTCCTCAGCACCCTGCAAGGCTTTTGGGGGCCCTGCTGAGCCCCCATTCCCCATGGGGCTGGGGCTGTGGGGGGTGGGTTTGCTGGGTAAAGCCAGACGCGGGGGAGCGCTAACCTTGGTACCGCTCGGGTGCCCTCGCCCCTGCCCTGCTCCTGCCGCCTGGGAGGCTTTTGGAGGAGGGAAAAGTAAAGTCAGGATTTAACTGGGGAGGGTGCTCCCTGCCACAGCCCCGCTGTCAGGGGCATTGCGCTGCTGCCCTAAAAATAGCGGGTAATGGGCTGGTACGGCAGGCAGCGCATTGCCCAGGAGTTTCGCTCTGAACTCTGTTGTTCCTGCTGTCACTGAAATGCGCTTTATTAGGGAATATATTGCAATTTCCCTTCAGTGTTGAGGATCCTCTTAATTCTAGAGAGCCGCAGTAACTGTGCTGGGCACTTCAGTACAGCTGTTGAAGGCGGTGGTGGCTGTCAGCCTCGCAGTCTGGGAACTTTTGTGGCGGAGTACAAAACTTGAAAGCTGTCTTGCAGTCTGTGTGCACGGCTCACAATGCTACCTCTGCTCCTAGGAAAGTGCAGATAAGGATGGTGAAGTTGCCGGCTGTCGTTTTATCTCAGTATTTGCGTGTGTTTTTAATATTACTGTATCGTCATCACGCAAGTTTCGTAGTGGGTGGAGCGGTGGCTCATTTTTAGCTGCTGCTTGATGTCAGGGCAGCATCTGGAATTTTAAAATAGTCTTTTCAGTGCTGACGGAAGGATTTTACTCATCACAGCAATCTGATATTCTTTTAAACACAGCTTGCGTTTTCTGTCATGTCACATCTATAAGAACTAACCTTAGGTTATTGTATCACAATTAGACAGGAGTATTATGGCCATAAGATTATCTTTTTGACATCCCCTATGGGTGTTGTAAGGAATTTTGCTCTCGAGGATAATAAGAAAAATGGATGCTTCCATCATTACCAATGCCATTTGCCTTTTCTATGTCTCAAAAGACCTGAAGAGGACAATTCTGTAATAAAAACTGGAGGTTAGGCGTCTGAGGAAATGCTAAAGTAATGCCCATATAATGATAGAGAAGTTCAAAAGCCTTCTTTCTTGAGGATATGGATCTGGTATGACTGCACTGTTTGCATGCCTTGATAACTTCTGAAGTTGCTGGTCAATGCAGATGTTGCATTCCTGTAAGTAGGAATAGGAGTCTGGAGAGGAGAGATGCATTTTCACATCAGCTGTGGGAAGAGCTGCAGCATGAGCTCAATTATATCAGACCTCAGGGAATCTACATAGACCTGCTCTTCTGAGGCCATCCCCAGCGCTGGCAAAGCTTCCTCCCATTCCTGTTTCTCCAGGCGATATCCAAGCCTGAGACCAGAAGCAGCGAGGAACCAGGTTTCCTAACCTCTGCTGCTCATGGCAGTGCTCTTGTGCCAGGGAAAAGACGGCCTGTGCTGGGGGGAGCAGGCCACGACCCCGTACCAAATTCAGGCCTGCGATGCTGAGCTTTTTAGCCCAATGGCATCAGTTTTGGAGCAGTCTTTGCATGCACGATGCTCCTGGCCCCCCGCAGTGGGTCAGGTTGGGCTGGGGTGGCAGAACGTCTCCGCAACAGCAAGGCTTCTTGTGGGAATGGCCGTATGGGAATGCTGCGGCGCCTGGCGCAGCGCTGGCCGGGGTCTCGTGGTGCGGAGGGCTGCGCCGGCCACCTCTGCCGCGGTTTCATCCCCTCGGGGCTCCCACGGGGCGCCAGTACCACTGCGGGGCCGGCTGGGAAAGTTCAGCTCAGCACTGCTGCCTGAAAACCTATCACGTACGTTATTATTCTTGATTTTCCTCTCTTGCTTGCTCTTATTAAAATAGGAATCATGAAATGACTGCCATGGAGCATTTCATAAGTCTCGGCTTCTTAATAGATCTCCATATAATTTTGCTACACATTCTCCTGGGCTTGGCAACTATAAAACAACTCCTATAGCTTTCACTGTGGCAGCTTTTCTGCAGAGTCTGTTTTGTAAAATGGCACGTTAAAGGCCTTCAAATATTTCCTTATTGTTGCAGACTTCCAAAGCACCAGCCTGAATGGTTTATTATACTTCTGCTCTTTCTTACTCTCCTCAAAGAGTGCATTTTTTTTATTAGGTCTTGTTCCTCAAGGACAGACTCAGTGTAGTAGGCTTGCTATGATTTTAATAGACTTTCCTGTCACTTAGTCTTGTGCACGGGCCATGGGACTTCAGGAATCTCGGAGACTTGATGTTATTTAAAAAGTGCCTCCTGCTTCTTCTCTAATTAATTGCAATCAGAAAGGCTAGTTGGTGGAAACATGGTGTCGCAGCTTCTGTGAAATACTGCCTGATGGCTATAAACGTTGCCATATGTTCTCTGCGAAATATTGCCATAATCGCTGGCAACAGAACAGCTGATAGGTGATGAAGGATTGGTTGTTCTCCTTTTTCTACTTTACTTTCAAAATCTGTGAAGTACTTTCTGATCACCTCAGTATTTCCTTTTTTTAGTTGCTGATACTTACAGTGGGCTTATCTTCTCCTAAAATGTTAGTTCAATAACTTTTAGACTTTTACCTTTATCTTTTGAATTACAGCTGCCTGCATTTGCTTTGCATGCTGTGTCCGTTTGCTGAAACCACTCATTAGTCAGAGTAGGCAGTTAGTTTGAATGTTTTTTTCCCCTGAATTAAACAGGTAATTTTTTAATAAAACTGAGTAGTTAAAAAATTAATAAGAACTCCAAAAAACTTGATGAACTGAAAGTTTTTATGTAATTAGAAGGTTTTGGCTCTTACCTAAAATGTAGGTAGAGGGACAATTTTGGGGCTGAACTGTTTACCAGCTCTTTTGATTGTGAAAAAGTGGCAAGTTTTCAAAGCTGTGATCTTAATTTTAGGTGTTTTTCCTCTGTCATCAAAAAAGAGGTGGCTTTTGCAGTTTGTAGTAACATGGAACAGCAGTAGTACATAATGTTATGTCCTATGCTGATATGCCAACTTCCTTACTAGAGTAGCAGTAGTGTAGTAAGAAAAAATAAATATCTCTTAGTATAACAGTGTATTTCAGATTGTTCATCAGCATTTCCAAATAGCTTTCCTCTGTATGTTTTGCCTCTGCCATTAAGTTTTTAACACTTTGGCCTCCATTATAGGAGGCCATTCATTAGAAGCAGCAATCCTCCAATTACTACAACACAGCTAGAAGCCTCAAAAGACTGCTTCCACAATAAGTATGATTCAATAAGAGAAGGAGAGTGCATTAAGCATGTAAAGTGTTTTTGTGTCTCTGGTTAGAAGCACAGGGCTCTTGTGGAAGTAAGCAAACAGAATTGATTCTGCTCCATTTATTAGAATTGGTTTCTTTTAAGCACTGCTTTTCTTTCTCAAAGTACTAATTCTAACAGGGTTCTTGCTAGCTCTGAGAAAAATTTTATTTTATTAAAGCAACAAATGGTTTTACATGGCCCTCTCTACTTTGGGAGTTGTGGGCTATTGAAGCAGGTTGTGTCTTACACGCACAGCTCTGGCTATTAAACTGTATGCAGGTGATTGATCTTTTTAATAAAACACTGCTGTTTAGTAAGGAAAGAGTGATAAAGATAAACAAATGTACTTGTTTGTCCAGTGCTTTGGAGATCACAGCAGCATGAGGACACCGAGAATGCCATTTTAATGAATAAGGTAGATGAAACGCATCAATTTGGACTTCATTTTAGCATGGTCTGGAAACCAATATGCTTTAGTTCATTGGATTCATGCTTTTCATTCGTTTGTAACACCACGTGCATTTTGACAGAAAACATTTCATACTTAAGCGAATAAAAAATCTGGCAGGTAAAGGATGCTGGCCCTTTCCGCCCTCGCATCGAGAAGCGCGTGGTGCCGGCAGGCGCTCCTGCGGGAACGCGGGGCCGGAGAGGCCGCTACCCGCCGAAGCCCGGGCGCTCTGCTGCACGTGGGCAGGTCTGTCGCCGCCTCCTTCACCCTGGTGTTCTGGGGATGCTGCTGATGTCAATACTTATACTGATTTTGTTTTATTTCATTTCTAAAAGCAAGCGTGAGAAGAGAACCAAGCCCTCGTTTCTTGTGCTCTGCACTAAAAAGCATTCTTTCCATGGCAACCTCTGTTTCCATGGTACGTGCTGTATTGCCCTTCGGAGAAGCTTTATTAAGAGACATATACACACATGCCGTCATGTGATTGTGGTCACATTTTATAGCACTCTAAAGGAAAACTACAGTAAACTGTCATTTTTTTTTTTAAGTTGTAGTGCTTTTTCATTATACAATGTGATGAAGGATTATTGCTGCCAGTGCTTGGCAGCATCATGGGAATGCAGCACAATGTGGTTCGTTCCACTCTTACTGGAGGGATGTTCTTCAAACTGCTCTATTTACCGGTACATTAAGATCATTGTTTTCTAAACTCTTTTTGGGTTGGAAGTTGGCATACAAAGTAATCAAACTCCTTTTATAACTGTAAAAATAAATATATAATAGCAGTTTTCTACTAGGTTCAGCATGGGAAATAATAGAGATGTTAGCAAATTCACAGGCTTATCTTCTGTTCAAAAAGAAAAAGTGAACCCACAGAAAATTGGAGACGACTTCTCCATAATGATACTTATTAGAAGCTCCTTTGAAAGAGTGCTTTAAGTGAGCTAAATTTCCAAAAGCAAGACAAAGTACCTCCATTTTTTACTATGAAGATGCAGCTGTAAAATTCTGTTACGTCATTACCTTTACTTTGAACAGATTCATTTATAATCGCGTTTTTAGACTCTTCTACCTGCTGCTGTTATGTGCTGTAATAGCCTCGGGTCTGGAGGCTCAGTCTTTGCCCGGCTACGCCGGTGCATCCTGGCCGTGTGCATTCGAGCCTGGCTGCGGCATGCCGAGGCTCTGGGGCCGCCTCTCTGGCCTTTGGTTAGTATCTGCTTTTTAAAAATGTCGTTCCAAACCTTAGAAGATCCATGGAAAACTAAGCAAACCTAGAAGTATACTATTTTCAAACAAGATCACTGCCTCATATCAAAAACTGTTGATTTCAAAGATGACCTTGATAAAATCCCTACAAGAAGTCAGAGTGAATTTTCCTTTTTTGCAGAAGGAACTTGGCTTGTGATCAGACCTTGCAAAGGTGGTATACTGCTTTTAAGACACCTACCCTGATGTATGTTTGTTTTCCACTTAGTCACTGGTGTCATGATTAGTGAACTAATATTTGTAACTCATGTAGAAAACTACACCAAAAAAATTTGGAGAGAATCTTAAGGATTCACCGCATGAACAAAGGAATGTAAATAATATTATCTCTGATAGCTGGAGAAGTTGGGAAAGTTGAAGTGGGGTGATGAAATGTGTCAGGAGGTTATTTGGAGTGCCTATATGTTGCCTTTAAAGTTCTGTTTATTAATCAGTAGACTGAGAGGTTATATACAAATTAGGGGCTTTTGTTTTGCTTTTGGATGGGTTTGCTGTCCTTTCATCAAGAACAGAGCCCTGTAGTGGTGGTTTCATTAACAGCTCTTAGTGAGTTTTTTGCTTTATTTTTACGTTAACTATAACACCTTCTTATCACCTTTATTTCTTTTAGTTTTTGATTTTTTTTTTTTTTTTTTAGTGCTGTGCAGCTCTCTTGTGAATGAAATACTTGTCTTCTCTGTGCCATCCTGGGATGGATCAACTGGAAACAAAGCAATATATTGATACTGGTAACGCAAATCGGTAGCAATGCTACTTGTGAGGCAAGCAAGGGTGTGATGTGGGGAACCATCACGTACTGGGTGGGCTGGGAGACGGTTACGTCTCGTGTTCTTCAGGATCTTGCTCTAAAAGAGAGCAGTGCATGTTGGCTGGCTTAGAAAAACGGCAAAGCACCACTATCCATCATCCTTGCTCCTCTCCAGAAGGCTGCACACCGCGCTAACCTCCATGGAGCCGAACGGCTGTCCCGTTCCTCTGCGAGATACGGACATTCGGCGGCGGCGTTGTCACAACCCCCTTGCTTCTGGGGACTCCTGTGTGCCCTCAGAAAGGAGGAGAGCCTGAAAGGGTCTGTTCTCTCTCTGAACCTGCCGCAGAAACGCGTTCAATTCCACATAGTAATAGTGCTTTAATAACAACTGAAAATATGCTTTATGGTGAATGTTGATAACTAAATACTCATCCCGTATATAGAAATTCAAATAATTGGAAATTCTTATAGCCTGGATCCAGTCGCGACCACTGGAGAATACCTTGATACTGGAGGTTAGAATCAGTAGAGTGTGTTTTGGTTATTTTTCAGATGTCTGTTGTAGGCTTAATATACTGTATTTGTATCACGGGCTCTCGGCCCTGTAAATCTGAGGTCTCTCTTTCTTGAATGAATGAGGAGATAAGCAATTGAATTTGAAAGATACTTTATGCAACAGAAAAGCAATTTGGTTTCTGGTTATCAAAGGGCAAGCAGCAAACTAGCAATTGAGTGCTAAATATTTATAACCCTTATGTTGCCAGCCTGCCCTGCACCTTTAGGGAGCTACGTTTCTGGCTGTGCTGGCAAGGCCTCACATGCCAGTGTTGTCACCTGTGCACCGAGTTCTGCCTGTTCTCGTGGAGCTGGTGGGCGCCGCCTTCTGCCTTGAGAGCTGCTTGCCCCGGCGCTCGCTCCCGTCCCTGCAGTGCTGTCCTGGGTGCCTGGGCAGCGGTCTGCGGGGCGGTCGGGGAGGAGGCGGCCCTGGAGGCACAGCAGAGCCAGGTTCGGTGCCAGCCCGGCCGTCGGTGCGGCTCTGCGCCTGTACCCGCTGCTGCTCCTTGCCGGGCGGCCGCCGCGCTTCCCGTGAGGAGCGGGACGGCCTGGGTGTAGCCGCGCCCGTGGCGTGCTGCGCCGTGTTGGGGGCGGAGGCGCGAGCTGCTATTGCTGTTATTTACACATCATAGGCAAGTGTGAAAGGTCGTTGGTAACTAGTGAAAATAAATATGTCTGGATTTGGCACAGCCGTCTCGTTTATGCCTATAGCGCTTTCGTGCCTTCGATGCCTCTGACTTTGCAGGCGGAGGGTTCCCGAAATAAGAGGCAGGAGGTGGCGGGGCCGAGGTCCTCTTTGCCTGCCCAGCTGTGCGAGCCACCCCTGGCGCCGGTGCCGCTCCAGCACGGCCTTTAACTATTGCTATTAACTATCTGCACTTGAAGTGTAGTCATAGGCATTTCATACCTTGAGCTTGGCTGTCTATTAAAAAAAAAAGAAAAAGAAGAAACGAACTTGATGCTAAGAAGCCTGGGACCAGGGCAAGGTTAATAAAAGTCAGAGCTGGTTGTGCGAGTGCTGTTTGCAGTGAGCGTAAGGGGGACTGGAATAACGTGCGAGGCTGTAGAAGAGCAGCTAATTTGCAAAGCAAATGACACAACTGTCAGCAGGACAATTTCACCGGAGGATGGTGTGGCGGAGGCGTAGCCTGTGCGGGAACCGGAGTGGCTGCGGGGGCCGGAGAGACGCTGTGCTGCAGCCTGTGCTGACCGCAAGCGTAAGGGACGCCGCCAGCGTTAACATCAATGCCTGCTCCAAAGTTTTAAGCCTTTTTTTTAATGCCAAAGCCAAAAATTAGAGCAAACATGTTTTCTTCTTTATCACCTTATTTTGATTCTGCAGCAGTGCTTCCTGAAGCCTATTTGATTATCGGTAGCGTTTTCTTTGCTTCTTGCCTGAAGGATCCCCCAAATTGAAAGCAAAATAAGAAATGAAATTACTTCTGCGTAGAATGATATGAAATTTTATATAGGGTTTTTTAACAGGAGGGAAAAAAGTCTATCTTGAAGTGTGTGCTCTCAATAAAGGCGAAGTTTCACACCAGGTTCCCTTCTAATTAAGGGACAGCTTTCACAATGGTAGCAGCAAGTACTGTATATGACTGTTTTGTCCTCTGTCAATAAGAACAATATATGAATGAAAAATTATTAATGGAAGTCACAACTATGAGCCACACTGAGGTGCTAGTCTCTTAAAATCACTTACTTGGACAAGATTTCAGATTGTTTGAAGATAAATACATTTTTTCAAACATTTCCTCTATTTCTGTAATGACAGTGAGTGTTCAGTCAGCAGTGATAAATATGGAAAGCAACACTACTTTTTGTACAGCTACAGTAGCCTAAACTCAAGGTTATACTATGCTGGGTAGCTGAGCGAGTGCAATTTTCTCTGTACAAGGGTAGTGCTTAATTTGATTTTAGTCTTATTTTTCTAGCAGTAATAATAGATGTTTTTGTTTTTTCTAAATTCTTTGCAGGTTTTAACAAAACATAGAAAAGTAAAAATTAAACCTCTAGAAAATCTCAGTGCGTAAGAGTAAATTTGAGATTATGAAAGAATGGCGATCCACAAAGTCAGCGGAACCTGCACACATTGCACGTAAAGTAAATCACGTATAAGACATTTTCCATGACAGATTTAGTTTGGTAGCCCTGTATTTCATTATGTTATTACTGCGTCCTTCTGATGATCTTTTTTTTAATGGATATTAGAAAAAGATAATACTATAATATGTGCTAAATGTACTGGTTATTATAAAAATCAGTTATTTTTATATCTAGTTATGAATTACATTTTAGAGGTTTTGTTAATACCTATAGTTACTGGAAGCGGGGTGGTGCCAGAGGGTTCTTGGCTGTGTCTGTATGAGTTGTAGAGCTGTCGTGTGCCAGCTGTAACGCTGGAGCGCGTGGTTCAAAGATCCAGGCTCGTATTTCCCAAACAGCGTTTCGTAGCATTACCTCAGCTTACAGCTCTGAACTAGTTAACAGGGTGCATTCCCTCAGTGTTGTAAGGCAAAGATTGGGGGTATTTCTCAAAGGAAATGTGAATGCACTTTGCTTATCCTTTGTCAATGGAAGTTACAAATAGAGCTACAATTTCGCATAATAGCTGTAAACCATTACTCTAATGGTTTGACAAATACCTGTGAGGATAGACTGCAATATTTCATCTGAGAAAGGGCTGAATATTAAATAAATGTAACCTCCCATTGGGTCCTGCTTTAACCTCCTACTGATTTTGGAAGGTGAATTTAAGAGCTGAAAGCATTTTGGAGTAAATGTTAGGGGACAGGTTCAGTCAGACCTAGACAGCAGATTAGCACTTTGTGCTCATAATAATCCTTTCCATCTTCCCATTATCACTTCACCCACATGACTGCAAAGTGCAGAATTTAGCTGAAGAGTTAGGTGCACAGTAGGCTTGGGCTGATTGTCTAACAATTATGGTTATAGACAATGAATATTTTTTTAACTTATTTAATGTTTTCCCTACTTCTGATGACCTATAAGGACTGAGAACTGGAATTTGTGATTTTCTTATTAATGTAATTGAGCTTTTGAGTTAAGTTTTTAAGCCCAGCATCTCAGAGAAGAGGTTCTGGAGTCATGACATATTTAGCTTCAAAAGCTAAAAATAACGAAGTTGTTTAAAATGAGCCAGGACAAGCCTGACAACATGAGACACTATTAATGCAAGCAGAGCAGGAGGCTTCACATCATTTAGAGACTATTTACTAATCCAGAGAAAATGTTTCCTGTAAATTTTTCTTTTTCCTGAAAAGTACTTGTGGCATTAGTTGTTCTCAGCTGGGAGGAATGAGATAATGCCAGTGTGAAATATTCTTGTTCTGTTGTGAAAACAAGAAATGAATTGCTTTGTAGTGAGCATAGTAAGGGTGGGTGTTTTTGTTTTGTTTTCTTTAATGGTAGTGAGATAGCATGGTAATACTTGCATGTATGTGGATAGAGACTTTAGAATGAATCCTGATTATATTAGTAACAGCAATAGCAAAATAGCTATTGCAAGAAGAAGCCCTTTAATTATAAGGTGGAAAAGAGAAAAACATCAGAAACAGCATGTAATGTCTGTTTTCATTCTATATTTTTATTTTTTGACAAGAGAAAGCTATGTTGAAAGGATTTGATTATTCGGGTTGTAATTACTACAGTAGACAGCCAATCAAAAGGCAATTTGTCTTTCTAGAAAAATGACGGTTATCCATTATGTCATAGAGAACGCTTAAAAATATTTAAGTTGTTCAGGTGCCTTTCTTGCGGTCAAAGATCAGTAAGTAATGACATGAACCAATAAACCACACTGACAAGCATATCTCTCCCACTGAAACAGAAATTGCTACTGTTCGAGTACCTGCTCGTCTGCTAAAACCTCTTTTTCTAGTTCTTCTGACGTTGCAGCACCTGGCTTATGCTGTGAAATCTCTTATGAGTTAGTTGATTTCTAAAATGCTTTGGACACAAACAGACCTAATGAGCAGGTAATGCACAAATGTTCCCCCTTCTCTGGCTGGAGGCTGCCTGGCCGTAGCGAGGCACGGGGAGGTCCCCCCTGCTGAACCGCCCGGGATCAGGCAGGTAGGCAGCTTGTTCTGCAGATGGAGCAGCAGTCAGAGCAGCGTGTTTCTGGTGCCCAGGTGTTTCTGTGCGGTTTTGGTTCTTGAGTGAGCCAGAAGCCAATCTTTTGTGAGAGAGGAAAGCAATAATGAGTCATTCACAGATGTCTCAAACACAGTTATAAACTAAGATGTCTTCCTACTGTAGCAATAACAATATAGTGCTAAGAGATGAAGGCCATCAACCCAGTCAAATGCAATTAAAAAAATCCACGCTTCTTATTTGGCCTTAAGTATTATTTATTCCTTTGCAGTAGCACTCATGATGGGCTAAATGCTTTCTTGCAGCTATAATATTCTGGTCTCAGCAAGGAGTGCATAATTTGACAGATGGATGTTGTTGAGGAAGGAGCGCAGGATCCAGGCAAGGTTGTGCTGGTGAAGTGATGAGAATTAATTAAATCCAAATACTGTAGTTAAGACTGGTCTCATATAGCCTAGCTGCCTGTGCAATATTTTTCTTTTTTGTTCTTCTGCATCACTTCATCTCAATCTCTCGTTTTCACCAGCTCCATAGAGCTTTTCTGTGTGGGCATCTTCTGGTTAGCGGTGAGCAAGGCAGTGGGACCGCAGCAAGGTTGCACATGAAGCCCATGCAGAGGCTGCAAAGCAGTGCCCCCTCCTTCCCGCAGCCCTCTGCTCCTGAGGGGATGCACATCTTGGAGAAGGAGGCACCCACTGGAAGAGGAGGACCTTGTCTCCTGCCTGTGGCCATCTTCAGCTGATGTCCCACTGTCCTCCTGCAGCCTGAGGGAGAGGTCCGTCCTGACCAGAGCTACATCAGAGGTACGCCTCTTCCGTGCAGATCCTGAGCTGTTTTTTGGGTTTCCTGGGCTGATCTCAGACCTGGCTTGTATCCTTGTGTTGCCTGATGCTGTTGGGCTGTTGATGGAGCCAGTGGCTGTCTCTGGCTCCTCCCTGCTTGCCTGGTCCAGGTGCCATCAGTGAGGTCTCTGCCTGGCCTGCCTCACCTCATGGGGTCACCTTCGGCTCCCAGCTTCTGCTCCCTCTTGCGGCAGCCCCGCTCGTGCCGCTTCCTGGTGCCAGGCTGCTGGCACTGCAAATTAAATAGATGTGATAGGAATATTTAAGTTCAGAGGCAGGAAAAAAGCTGACAGGTTGCAGAGATGGCCTGGCTCAGGCTGCCATGACCTGCAGTGAGAGCGTGACTCACTTCTGGTGCCCCTTGGAGAAGGCTGGAAGGGGCAATGCCCCATTGCAGCGAATAGGGGAGCCACAGCAGGGTGCTGCGATGCTGGGTAACAAGCGGCATGAAGCAGTGGAGCAAGGGCAAAACTTCCAAGTGTTCCAGCACTAGCTTTAAGGCCTGAAATATAATATGAGGGAGTTGGGCTGTTTGGCATCAAACGATAACTTTGATGCACCAGGCCTGGTGAAAGGAGGATAACTGGTGTTGCCAGGATGTCAGTTATAGGAAAGATGAGAAGGACATACAGGCAGGGGGCTGGCACTGTACATGAAGAATTTTATAAAGTGTAAGAGCATAGAAATATCATGGAAAAAGGAGGACTGTGGAAGTCCTGTGGGCTGAAATCCTGTGCTCTAATAAAAATGTAGTGCTAAGATTGTGTCACCAGCCCCCTGCTCCGAGCTGTAATAGTGCTCAGGAAGCGCAAAGGGAGACTAGAGAGGCTGCAAATTCAGGACGGGCAGTAACAGTGGGAGGTTTTGGTAGCAACCCGCAGAGGCTGGGTCAGTGCCTCATCAGGGTGCGAGGTAGCGAGGGAAACTGTGGATGTGCGAAGTGGCTGCTGCCTCCGGCACCTGGTCCAGGAGCCCCTGGAGAGGAAGATGCTGCTCTGGGCCCAATCTTGAGCAGCGTGCAGGATCTGTTCGTGAGCGCTGCTCTATAACTAGTGACCATCGTAAGGTTAGGTTTAACGTTAGGCTGAAGAGGGCAGAGTACATAACTACAGCATGGGGTCATTCAATTTCAAGAACAGGATCTGCATAACAATGAGGCAATTAGTCAAAAAAAACCCTCAAAGGATTAGTCCAAAAAGCCTTATAAGCAGGCTGCAGGCTATTAAGGTAGTATTCTAATAAGGTTGTTAGAAGCCCCCAAGTATGTTCCACAATTCAGTGAGAAAAGAAGATCACCTGCAGCAGCCTGCCTCACTTGCTGGGAAAGCTGGGAGGGGAGGGCGCTGTAGCAAAGCGGCTGGAAAATGGAAAGCCTGCCCGAAGGAGCAGAAGAGGAAAGCCCTTGAACATGGCAGGTCAAACATAAACAGGAAATTAAAAAGCCTCATAAAGAGTTCGAGAAGTGCCTTACAAAGGCTGCTCAAGCTGTTAGGAAGAAGTCCCGAAGTGTATCAAACCCAGGAAATCGGCAGGGCCGCCGCCTGACGGCAGTGTAAGGGGGCGCTGGGAGAAAAGGCAGGGCAGGGGAGCTCGGTGCGTCCTTTGTGTTGGTCTTCGCTGCTGAAGGTGCTGGGGAGATCTTGCATGTAATGTGGTTTTTGCAGCAGTTAGGTCAAAGGAGCTAAGTCAGTCCAAAGTAAATACCTAGGAGGTATTAGGAGGAGCAGGTGTGCTGGGTTGCAGCCCCAGCGGTGCTCACCCCACTGCTCTGGGGGAGCTCAGCACAAAGCTGCGGCTGCCGGCCAGGCTGTGCGTTTCCCAGGCCCTGTGTCGCGGACCGACGGGTTGTTGGTGCAACTCCTGCCTATAAACAAGGCTCCAGAGCAGATCTTACTCCTCCCTCTTTGTTGAGCATCCATCTTAGAGTGACATCATTCAACATATGGATAAACATCATGTGTTGGGGGAGAGCCTATGCTGCTGCGGAGGAGGGACGTCCGACCACCCTGCCTGGCTGGCGGTCTGCGCGGGTGTCAGGAGACGTGCAGAGACAGGAGAGGGGATGCGTGGGGGCTGCTGGATTGTCAAAAAGCAAGTGATAGGGTTCCACTTCAAAGGTCATTTGAAAGTTATCATGGGCTTGTGAGGAAGGTCTTTTTGTAGACTTAGAGCTTGGTAAACATTAGGAAACAAAGTGTCATGTAATAGTTATTTTGCAGAATGGCAAGGAGTCTGGTGCAGGGACCTGGTCAACAGGGCAGGTTCTGGTTGATGACTTCATCAGTGGCTCAGAGAAGAGGATGTGCAATGAGACCTTCGGGTCTGTGGGCGATACGGAGCTTTCTGGGTCATCAAATGCCACATCGACGATGAGAACTTTGAGTGGACAAAAAGGTGTCTGAAACTTTCCGTGTTGATAAATACAAGATATAGCATCCAGGGAAAAAGATCCAGGGAAAAAACCACGTCAGCATGATGGTGAACCCGCCACTGGCAGTTGCTATGCAGGAAAGACTTGGCTATGTGCCACAGCAGCCAAAAAAAAAAAAAGCCATCAAAATATTGGGCTGCATCAAGAGAATAAGACAAAGGGTGTTGTTTTTCCTTCTATAAAAAAACACTTCGGTGTGCTCATGCCTTGAATATGCAATACTGGTTTCTGCATTTCAGGAAGGGTACAGAAAAACTGAAGAAGGTGCAGAGAAGGGCAGCTAAAATGATCCAGGAAAAGGAGCAGCTGTCTCATGAGCAGGGATGGAAAAGGCTGGGACTTTCTGGTTTGGATAAGAGAAAAGCTGAAGAGGGGTGGCTGATGGTTAGGAAATCACAAAGATTTTGGGTAAGGTGAACGTGGAGCTGTTTGCACCACATCCTGCAGTACTAGAACTAGAGTGATCTTGACAAAAGTAGGAGATGGTAACTCCTAAAGGCAGAGAGAAAAAATACTGCTTTGCAGAGCAGTGGACTTGCGGAATGTTGTGTCATGGAAGGTTATAGAGGTGGGTAGCTTCAACAGACACTGAAGGGTTAAGCAGGAATGTGTCTGCCACTGTCCCGAATCCAGCAATTGTGGACGCTGGGAAGGCATTTGGGGAAGGGACTGCAGAAGTAGCTAGGTTCATGTGCTCCCTCTAAACAGCCCCTCTAGTCAGAGGGAGTCCTGGGCTAGTCAGACCACTCTGACCATCTAGAGCGTTTTTAATGTTTGTTTATTGAGGTACCAATGTTTATCAAACTAAGATGTCACCTGAGCTAAGTGAGTGCAAGCTTCTATACTGTGCAAAATGCAGAACTCGGTGTAACTTTGCCTTCCCAGGTTGCAGGCTGAGTGAAGTCAAATTATTCCACTTTTGCCGTAGGCTAGGAATGAGCTCGCAGACAGCTACCAGGGCTCAGCTGACGCACAGTCACTTGGTGACTTTGATCACGCGTTTGAATTCCAGCGTTTTGTCAGCTCAGGGTGCTGGGGAAGGCCGTGCTGTTAGTGCTGCATGTTTTCATACTCATCAAGCTACTTGACCAGATTTAACCAGGCTGTCAGCAGTGCTGAGAATGAAGTAAGGAATAGTTTTTCCTTATCTGCTTGTAGCAATATTGCCCAGAAGTTTGCTTCTCAGACACAATACCACTGAAACTTTTCATGTGAGGAAGAGATCTGTTGTAGCTCCCTCTTCCTTGACCTTTGCTTGCCTGCTAAGCCGCACCTGAATCTCAACCAGATCTGCTCTTCTGACTTGCAAATATCTGTCCTTCACCCATGACCTTTCTACTTCTGAAATGCAGTTCCCTTGCACAGCTCCTCCAGTTGTGGTCAACTTTGCTCAGTTTGCTTAAATGCCACACAGCTGAGGACCGCTCTTTTGCTTCCTCCTTTCCTACTTGCTTCCTACCACAAACTTGAGGAAGTTTCTTCTTGGTGCTCTCTTCCCCCATGCTATGGGAGCCCTCTGCACAGGGCTCCTGGGTTGTGGCAGCTGCTGTCTCGAGTGGCCTGAACCTAGCCATAACAAGGAGTTTGGGGAATTTTAATCGCAAATGCTGTAATGCCCCTATTGCCATTTCTTTTAGAAGCTGTTGAAGTTCAGGATGGATAGGGTTTTTGGTCCTGCTGTCGAAGGGACCACTGTTGAAATGTCAGGTGGGAATGGGAGTGTCAGCTTAGGCCTCCAGTTGTCTTTTTATCCTCTGTGCATATGTTACAGTCAATACTTTAACAAACAGAGAAAATACGGATTTGTACTACTGTACCTGCAAACTTAAGAGAAAAGTATATTTCCTGCTGGTTTTCCCTAGAATGGTTCTTCAAGCACCAGGGTGTTTTAAAAACTCTTTGCTGTAGTTAATATTATGTTCTTTTCAGAAATCAAACTGTTGCAAATGAAAGTAGCTATTTGCGTTGTTTCAGCGGGACTATGGCACACAGGGCGCATAAACTGAATTTCAGAAATATCGCTATGAAAATACCATTAAATGTATATACTTGTGGTCAATATTTATGACTAGAAAGAGTGCTTTTTGTTTGTTTCTTCTTTTGTTGAAGTAATTTTCTTCCCTTTTCTCCCTTAGGTACAGTGATGCAGTTTTTTCATGTTATTTGTGGGTCCCAAGAATATACCATTGAGCAAATTTTTAAAGTGAAATTTATATTCACTAGTGATAAGTTCAACATAGAGAATGCTACTTTTTTATTAATAGGAGTGTCTGAAAAGCTCTTAGGTGAATCACCAATAGTAAGTCTGAAATTTTCCTAGCTATTAGAATGTACCGTTTCTCTGGCAAAATAATTGCAGGCAGATTTTTCTCAGAGTCTGGGTCTGGCTGATTCAACTGATTCTGAAATGTGAGAATAGTTGTGGAGCCAGTTATTTTATGACTGCAGTTGTATATCTGTTTTTTGTCTTTCTACCATGAGGTACAAGCTGAAATCTTGGCTCTACTAAGATGAAATTCAGGTCTGAGAGAACAGTGTCCTCAGTAATGTTTAAAATGAAGTTAGCTTTCCCCCCAAAACACCTTAATTGCATTTCTATTAGGAGTGTGTGTAAAAAGACATGGAATTTTACGCTAGATAGATCCTGAATACTTATAGGACCTTTATTTACATTTTGTTTTGGTATTCCAAGTAACTTATGTGGTGCATAACTAAAATCTCACTTTGATCATGGTTGGTAAAAGGACAAAAAGCAGATGTAAGCCAGGACTGCTGAGAACAGTCAGCGTCAGGGTGCTGCTGACAGCTATGTTGCCATTAGATCAGTCTGTGACCTTTGAGGCTCTCTGCGAGACACGTTGTAAGACAGAGTAAATAGAGACTAGCAAGAGTTAATTTGGCTGTTTTCCTGGGTTTTCAACAGCTTTACAGTCATCAAAGTAGGGAAATAGATTCTGAAAGAAAGCCTTCAATATACACGGGTCCAAATATTACCATATGTTAATATGTCTTTATCAATTAAACTTATTGGTCTGAAAAGTGTTCTGTTTTATTTTGATGTTTTGTTTAAACAAATGAAAAGAGAAAAGGAGAAAGTGGTTTGTCTAATTTTGCTTTGCTGACTATTTTCATGCTTTTCTATAGTGTGAAGAGTGCCAAAAGAAAGTTTGATGAATGTTTATCCATAAACATATTTGCTCATATAGTATAGCATAGGCGGGACTGGTTCCTTTGTGCCTTAGGAGATCACATTAGGGAAATTTCATTATAATTCTTTGAATGAGAAACTTTCTGATCCTGCTCAGCTGAGGGAAGCATACACCTATCTTATGTACCATTTGAATCAGTTTTTAATTACTGAGTTTATTAAATTAGAGATCTGTGAGAGATGAAGTACTGTATTATATGTACCTAATACTCACACGGGTTATTTAGACATCATTATTTAACAAATTTGATCTTTCTTTTAGAAATGTTAGGATAATTCACATCTCCCCCCACACTTCTCTCTCTCTCTCTCTCTCTCTCTCTCTCTCTCTCTCTCTCCTTTGCCATTTTATTAGAAGATCTGATCATAAGGTGGATTTGGGTGAAGACAAGGGGAGGACGTGGGATGGCTTCTTCTCATGCTCATTTGCTACACCATTGGGTTTGGAGATGGATAAATTGCAGTCACCATGGTTGGTGCTTTTGCTATAGCCCAGTTAGTAACTTTGGGTCCACAGACTACCACTAAGGCTGCTTGTGCCTGTGACTGTAAAGCTGCCTATAGGGTTATTGTGCCTAAGGCTGTGGCAGTTGTTTGTAGACCAAGCCTAAACTCTAAAATGTTTTGTGGAGCCATGTTTGGTAAATGGTCCATTTGTTGTTGCATCTCTGGTAGCTTGCTGATTTATCACGTATCTTATTTTCACCTTTGGGCCACGTAACTGCCAGAGTTGCCCAGTTCTGCCCATGCTGGAGGATACTGGTCTGTCTGTCTGATGTTAGACACGATGTTTCTGAGCACTGTTACTATCGGTTGGGACTTCTCATGTAATCCTCTGTAAATCTGAACTGATAAATACTTTTGGTATTTCATCTGTCTTAGTTATCTGATTCTTTGCTTCCATAACTTTTCTCTCTGTTACCTATTGTTATTGGCATTAACTTGGAGGGAGGAAAGAAAGGTGGGTGTTTCATTTAACTCCTGGTTCAAAAACTCATTCTGAGAAACCATCACATGCAATTGATTTCTTTGGTTAATTGTGTTGCCCTGACAACACAATTCCCTTCAAGGGAATGATTTATATGTTTATAGTAGTATAGTTTAAACTTTTAGTTTTTTCTGATCTTAGTCTCCATTGAGGAACACACTGGAGAAAAGTAAGAATGTAGATTAATTTGACTACTTCTTTATTAGTGCATTTCAGAATGTTGCACTATTTGCAAACATTTGCACTAATGTTTGCAAATTTGGTTCTTTGGGACAGCAGCTCTCCAGGATGATGACTGAATGTCGTTTCTGCTGTGTCATCCCTGCTAGGACTGAATTTCAGATTATAAAGTGCTTTAAGAAAGAAAAGAATTTCACTGTACTTGCCTGGCCGGTAGAAAGATCTCTTTCATCCTGTGAGAGGAGACCAAAGTGGAGCAGTCCCCCAAGCCCCTGCCTCTGCTGCCCTGTGATCCCTGGGTGCAAGCTGCTGATGGGGGCAGAGGGGAGCTGCTCAAGCTCCTCTCTCCAGAGAGGGGAAGAGCTTACAAGAAATGCTGTAGACTGCGTGTCAGCTCAGTGATTTCTGCTGTGTCACCTTCCTAAATGCAAGGGTGCCCTTCAAGAAGCTATTTATCACTTCCTCCTGAAGAATGATCCCATGTCATTGTAGTTGTGAATAGTGCCTGGTCCCTGCTCAGTCATTGAAAGGAGCTGCTTTAAAAATTATACTTGTTTTCTTGTGTTCATCTTTCATTATAGCAGTGACCTTGCTTATGCCACTAACTTCTTACAGTTTATTTTCGGAATCGTTGATCTTTGGTGTGTGTGTTGGGGGAATGTCAGCCTCCAGTCTCGCATCATGTGAGATGTGTCAGTTGGTGGATGAAGATTTGGAGCAAATATAATAATATATAAATATATAATATATAAATATAAAAAAATACTATAGCTAGTTCTTCTAACTCAGGCTTAACTGATTATCCTGAAGAGTCTGCAAGACTCCTTATACTTTTTTTTTTGCCCCCTGAATTACATTTGAGATGAAGACTGATCTTTTCTAGGCTGCTGGGTTTGAGGCAGTAATTCATCAACTTTGTTTTCCTGTGTTGAGATTACAAATGGTGCCAACTTTCCCAGACCAGCTTTAGCGGGGAGATTGGGAGAGCCAGGGGTGATGGACTGTACCTCCCTCTCCCCAGACCTCGTGCATACCATTGGTGCTTTGCTCTCTTCACAGAAATGGGTAAGCAGACAGAATTTCAAACATTGGAAGCAGCATACAGCAGTATACAGTTGCTTATATACAGGCAGTGCAGAAAAAAAATGGAAAGGGGGAAAAGTTATGAGATAACATCAGTGCATGTCTTTTCTCCTGCTGGTCTCCTGTTTGTTGGCACCTTGGCCTTTGGCTCATTCTTAATTTGGCAATGAGCTGAGGAGATAAGAGGTCACCTGGCTGTTGCCAACAGAAAGTGATGTGTATTATATATGCTTTGTATATACAGAGCTAAAATGTCAAGATACTTTTCTGTAAGAAGTATTGTTTTACAATGTGAGACAGTATGTCTTTATATTTTCTGTTAATGAAATAAAGTCTGTTAGTGGTATACTGAATTCCATTTTAAAACTTTATGATTAAGAAAAAGTCAAATTCAGTCAGATGTTTAGTCTTTGCTTTAAGATATGCATCAATCATTGTTAACTTCCTGTGTTACTGAAAATTATGAAATTAGAAGATTAAGATTTGCCCAGGCTTCTTGTTGTTATACAGGATGAAATCACGCTATGGAGTGGAAGAGTTGCACTCCTTTTGTGTTTTTTCTCTGAGCATTTTCAGGAGACACGTATGGTAGTTACAGCTCTGTGAGCCCACGTCAAAAAGCAGAGTGTGACCCTTTCTCTCATGGGTGATTAATGTAAATAGCTTAGAGCCACTTCAGGTACTCAGTAAGAACACACTCCCAAATATTTAAACATTCATAAATGGGATTTTTGGTGGCTATCTAATTTTAATGAGATGAGGTGAAATTCTGTTGTCACTCCCTCCAAATAAATTACCTGGTGTTTAGTTGAATGAAATGGATACCAGAAGGCTATGAAAGGATGAAATAACAGGAAGAGTCTTGCTACTTAGACTAGGAGAAGTTTATTGATGTCCATTTATTAATGGAATTAAATAGACTTTTTCTCTCTCTAGGTTAATAGCTCCACTTTTATACAGATCTGTACCTTTTTGATTGTAATTTATTTCATTTCTTCTAATAACCTCCTGAACTTTGCCATACAGATGTAGGGAGTAGAGCTGTAATGGCTGCTGTACTTTTTGCTATTTATGGGGCACTGACATGATATTTAGGTGATATACTCTTCCTTCTCAGTGCTATGTTGCTGACTTCCCAGGACTGGCTCTCTGTCAATAATTAGATGCCTTTTGAGTCTGGTTATTCACTTCTTATTTGGATACATTTTGACAGAAGAAAACAAAACTGTGAACAAAGAATTTAATCTTTCCAAATGCTATTCTCTTCTCCCGTCTTTTGAATATTGTTATAAAGCCATATGGTACACTTAAATCCATACTTATGTGATTGCCTTAGAATTAGTCTTTGCTGTTAAGGCTAGCTCCAAAGCAAAGAGTAGTTGTCTTGCAGGCGATCTTGTTGTTGAAACTCTTCACATTGCAACATTGACTATTTGGAGTGTAGGCAGTAAGGCTCAAAATAAAGTTTTAACAGCTCATATTGCACTATTGATTCCAACAATTCAATGAAATTGCATAGTATAGTTTCTTCTTAACCACTTCCACCCATTATAATATCCACATTCACAAACAAACCTTCATGATGGAGTAGATACTTTTTCTTAAGAGCCTCTCTCTACTCAGCGGTTTGAATCAAAAACAGCTTGTCATATCAACTAAGGGATAAATTTGATGTTGCCTGGTCCATCTCCCTATACAGACACATTTTGACACAGTGTATTTGAGTGCTAATAATGACATTAGAAGATGTTGGAAAGAGATCTAATTCGGCATGCAGAAGTGACTTTGCTGTCATCTCCTATTTTCTGCACAATTGACAGCAGATACTAGCGGCTGAATTTTTATTTCAGGTCAAATTTTCAAGGCATGAGGCTGTCTGTTAGAAACAGATAAGACCAAAACCAATACTGAAGTACTTGTTGGAAGTGTCAGCAGTGCTGAGAATTTAAAAAGGGTGCTTTGGTTTTCTGTTTAGGACATGACACAACAACACATGTTTTAGCAACAGTAAAATCCAACAATCCAGTCTGTCAGTTTTCCAAATTTCCTACTGGGAAGGCCTCGTAAGAGAAGTCTTATTTGGGAAGAAAAAAATGTATAAACTAATGTAGCTGCTTTGTCATGTTCTCTAGCCAACATACTCTGAAATTCCTTAAAGAAATCAGAGCAGGTATAATGCCCTTGTGACCTAAAGTGATGAGTTTTATTACAAGCTTTCTTTGTCAGACAAATAAAATTCATATCCATGTCTCATTCCTAGTGTACAAGACACTCAAAAAGCAGAAAAAATATTATCTGAGGCAAGAACCACTTTCAAATGGTGCCATAGATGTTTCATACACAGTTCTCAAGCAGTTCAGTTCATGTCCCATCTCCCCCTTACAGGAAAAAATAGCCAGGCTACTTCTAGCTTTCCGTTAGTGGATGTTAATATTAAAAATAGCTCTACAAAAGCTTTTCTCAAAAGGTAACTGAGAACAACTTCTAAACAACCTATTTCTCTACAGCCACCCAATGACTGTGACGAAGCGCCATGTGTGATGATCCGAGATGTCCTTATCTGCAGCTTATGAATACTGAGTGATGTCAGGACATCTCTGCTGAGCTGATGGCTCTGTTCCTGATACACAGCCTTTTCCATTTTTCGATGTCTTTTGCCTTCCCTCGCCAAGGTAGGCGGAACTTCCCAAAGTCATAGCATTAGCCTGACAGCAGTGGGTCTTGTAATGAAAGTGCTCCTTTGGCTGTGCATGCATAGGGAAAGTGACATAGACTGAGCATTTTGGAAATCCGTTTTTCAGATGACATAATATATGTATCAAAATGCCCTGAATACTGTCATATCAAAAAAAATCCTTTTGGCTCTGTATTAGCTCACTCTCTCTGGCAGCAGATGATACCTAAGACAGATTAAAGAACAGTCCAAGACTTAGCAGAACTTCCGTGTACACGCTTCAAGTCCCCCAAAGATTCGTAGCTCAGGACTTCCACAGCCAGGAGAAACATCTTTGTATGTGTTAACAGCTTTTGATAACTTCTCTTTCCTTTTTGAGGAGGGAACTTTTTTCCAGGCACTTCCTAGTTTACATAAATCTTTAGCATCCAATTCCTGTGGCAGTTGGTTCCTCAGTCTAATTATGCATTGGATGAAGTGACATCTCTTCTGATATTACCAGTTTCACTTGTTAACCTTGATTCTTGTACTGGAAGAGATAGTGTGCAGTGATTTCCTACTTGCTTTCTCTGTGTCACCTGTCATTGTATACATCTGTCACAACCTCGATCGTCATCTTCCAGGCTGGCTGAGGCATCCTGATCTATCTTGTCATCTCCTATATAGAAGTTGTTTCATACCTTTTGCCTTTCGTTTTACCCCTTCTAGTTCAAGTACAGGGCAAGCTGGAACTGCAAAAAAATATTTAAATAGTAGCTGCATTGTATATGTATATATCCAGGTGTGCTATGATGCTTTCTGTTCTGTTCCTTTCCTAATAATTCTTTTTTTTTGACTGCTACTGTAATTTTAGGATAGTTCTGAAATTTTCATAGTGCTATTCAGTATAACTCCAAAATCTTTATCCTGACTGGTGATAGTCAGTTCAGAGCCCATCACTGTATGTGGAAAGTTAATGTTTTCCCCCATCATAAGCATCACTTTCCCTTTTAACTTTGGATTTCCTCTGCCTTTGTATCACCCAGTTGCTTTGTATGGTAGATTTCTTTTGAAGTGCTTCATTGTTGCTAAGCCATTTGGGGTTGTAAAAGCAAGAGTATTGCCAGCTAACTTGTTCACTTCCATATTCACCCTTTTTTGCAGATCATTTATGACTGTTTTGTGTTTCACGAGCTCGAGCACATATCCTTGTAAGGCATCTCCCTGTAAGTTGTGCTTCATCCTTGAAATAAAAACAGCAGCATCTATATTTTCACCTCTTTCACATGCCTCCTTAAAAGCTGGCTCGTAAACCAAGTTGTTTGCGACATTAGCAGAGTTTGGGGAAAGTATGCATTTAAATCATGCTGGGAGGTCAAGTGTAAATTATATCTGGCAACATCAGGACCAGACCCTGCCAAAAGACAGGTGGATGGTAAGTTTCAGCCACTCAAAGATGTGTTAAATACAGGATTTGTGCTCTGGCCATACAGCAAAGGTCCCCTAGCTGAAGGACCTGGTTTGGTCCAGGTCTAAGAGGCTAATTTTGTAACTGGATCTCATGACAACAATCCGAAGAGTGACCAGTCATGTACTTGGTCAGATGCTACTGGCATGAGTTCAGCCTCTAGTACTTTGGGAATTCATCCTGTGAAACTGGACCCTTGCTCTCAGCAAAAAATACCTGAATTTTATTTTCTTTACTGTGTTTAATATCAGTTGCAATTCTTTAATAGGAACTGTAGTGAAAATGTTCCAAAAGGATTTTTTTAAAGATTTGGAGTGAAGAAATGATAGTTTGGGAACACATTTGCAAGCATGTTCCCAGTAAAGGTGGAAGGTGTTCTTTGTTGAATTAGTAAATATGCTGGGGGGAAAAAATGCACTTTTTATCAGCAAGGAAAGACTGGGAATAGTTTTGCTCCTTCTCTTCCCTTGCCCAAGGATGGAGAGCGGACGGATTTTAAAAATACCAAAATATTTTGAGTTTTTAATAAACAATTCAGGAAATTGATAGGTTTCATTTTGACAGTTTCAAGATGAAATGTTTTAAGTTTCTTATCAAAACTAATTTTTCAACTTGAAGTTGAGCTTTTTCAAGGAGGCAAAAAACAATCTCCTTTGGAGATGACTGGTCTTAATCATGGGTGATGGATTGCTGGATTATCATTGCAGGGAGAGTAGCTCTGCTACTGCCTAAGATACATATGTTCCATGCAGAAATAGAAGACTTCTGGTAAGGGGCTGTAATGGATTTTTCTTCATACTCAGTAATAGAAAGGAGATGACAGGGAAAATTTTATAAAGAGTTAAGGAGTTTCTGCATTAGCTGCTCTGCAAATTACTGACCACAAAAGAGAGGACCTCTTAGCAGGAGGGCTAGAAGGGCTTGTCCATCACTCTGGGCTGTGGAGCACATGCCCAAATTGCCCCCAGATTAGAGGGAATCTGCCCGCTGATGGTTTTCAAACATGAGATACAAAGTTGACTCATACATAACATGCTTATTAATTTTTTGCCTATCTCTAAGTAAAGGTCTTTTGAGCTCTTTTTCTCAAAATACTTCTTTGTAATAAATTGTGGAAAGGGGAGGCTATGGGTTGTGCTGGAGGTAGAACCAGATACACAAGAGCAGTATAGTATGTGAACATCTATTAAAATAGAAAATTTACCCACAGGAAATAAATATTTACCCTCCAGCTGTAAAATGTGTTATGGGAGCAGTGAAGTGATTTTTACTAGGCTAGTATTTTGAGCTGGTAAACGATTATCATCTACTCAAATGGCATCAATAGATCAAAGACTGAAATAGCTAATGCCATGCTGGGATATCATTTTACAGCCCTATAAATTTCAGGTATATTATTAGGGCAGAAAGCATAAGCATGTTGAATATTTTTATTCTATGGTAAGGGATAGAAATAGTTGAGAAATAGTTTTCTCATAAACATGGAATATGCGACCAGGCTACTCCCTGAATAGTTAAAATGAAGTGCACGGTATATGGCAAAGATGAGGTAATAAATTATGGGAATGTATTCTTTTAGCATATTTTTGTATGTAATAAAACTTCATTTCTTTTGCTGGCAAGTATTTACAGGTTTTTTTTGCTACTGCTCCCGTTATCTTGCTCATAATAAATTTTGGACCGTGCTGTTAAAAGCAAGCAACACAACAGCCAATAATCAGACTTGCAGTAAAAATAAAACACTAGTAACTTCTCATGACTGCAGTGGGCTGGGGCTGCCCCGGTTTTGTCCCAGCCAGCCTTGCTAAGGCGCAGCGCAGCCCAGGCAAAGCCAAGGCCCTGCCCCGCGCGCCCGCCCGGCCGTGGGGAGCCGTGCCGTGTGCGGCACCGCTGGGCCGCCCGTGGGGGAAGAGCCGTGCCGGCCGCGAGGGTGCTTTGGGGCCGCTGGTGGGAGGAGGCTCTGGTGTCGGGAAGCCAAGTATCGCCGCTGGCGTTTCGAGTCGTTGTAATGAGAGATGGGAAGATCGTAGCGTCTCGGTTTAGTGACGCGTCCGTAGTCGTTGGTCCTTGTCTCCTCTTTCTGCATGAAAGCTCGTGGCTGTCCTCAGAAAAAAATGAAACCTCCCTTTTTCTCCTTCCCATGGAAGCCCTTAGAGCAGGCGCTGCCTCTTTGTGGAGGTGCTTTCTACATTACTTAAAATTTTAGCTGATCAAGGAACGAGAGCCTGCGTTGAACTGCTGCCCGCAGTGGTGGTGCTGGGTGCAGGCGGGGGGCCCGGTGGGTCGGTGTCTTGTGAGGAAGTGGGAGGAGTGACACAAGGCCACGAGCTCCTGCCTCTGCCCCGGGCACCGAGCAGCGCGCGAGTGTGTGTGTGCACGCGCGTGTATAAGCCATGTGTGTGCACGCTTTCAGCCTGCCCTGGAGCCGGCCTGGCGCAGTGCAGTGCAAGTGGAGGGGGCAGCCCCGTGTCCCAGGTCTCCGTCGCCTGTTGCTCGCGGCCGTGATCTTGTGGCTGTAGCTTCAGGGCAAGCTGAATCAGCGCGTAGGTCTGATGGACAGCTGTCAGTGTTTGGGAGGGGTTTTCGGTAAGATCAGCAAACGGATGTGATTTGCGATAACCGCTGCGAGCTCCGCAGGCCCCGCTCGGGCGATGAGCACTCGCAGCGGGAGGCAGGAACCGCAGTGAGGTCAGTTTATGCGTGAAACCTGTCTTGTACTTTTGGAAAGTCTTGGAACTTCTTTCTTTGGCTTTAGTTCACTTTTTCTGAGATGATCTTGGTTTCTGTGAGCAATTAAAACCAAGGTAATGCCCTATGTATCTAATTAGCCATGCAGAAATGAATTTTACAGTCCAATATATCTGCTAGATCTCTGCTGCTTGCGAATGCCCCTCCTCCTCCTCCTCCTCTTCTGCTTTCTCTGCAAATACATTAAGAAACTTCCTTAGTCTGTGTGAAGCGTGAACCTAGATGAGTTAAACAGGATTTATTTTATTCCCCATTGCATTCCCTGTCAGGAGGGTCAGTGGCTGGTGCTACCCATGTGCCCGTTCAGCCTCCCGCTGCCTGGCATGCCCCTGCCCTGTCATGCTGGACACGCGGTGGGATTGGGGGAGCCGAGGGTCAGAGCGGGGTGAGCGTCCTGGTCTCGGCAGCTTGGCCGCTGCTGTTGCGTGTGCCGCAGCGCTGCAGCAGATCCATGATGCTTGCACTTTTCCTGGGTAACCTTGGAGCGTTTTGGTGGATCCTGCTGCTGGTCCTGGCTCTTCCCGCTCTAGGTGCCTGCTCTGTGGATATTCTAAACTTTCCATCCATAATAAGGCAATTCTTCTGGTATTTTTTCTACAAAGACCATAATGACTTGGACTGTTTCTCTCACAAGTCAAGAGAATGGCAATTGGTAACCCACTAATATTGCTGCCCACAAGGGTTTGTAATTTTAGAAGTAATCACTTTGTGGCTGATGTAAATTTTGTAATGAGAAATACTAGATTTATGACTGCAAGATTTCTCTCAGACTGTTTTATTGCTTAGAGGAATTGCTTTCTCTGTTGGGAAAATCCATCATTAGATGTCTGCCTCAAATGTTTTGTGGACCGTTTATGCTTGGAGAATGCTAATGTAATCATTGAAACAATAACGATGATTTGAGATAGTATAATTGTTCCCCCTCTCCTTCGTTCCAGACACTGAATGAGCTGCCAGTCAAGTTACTTAGACATAGATTCATAAGGGGACTTTGCAGCCAGGACAGGAACGGCTGCAATGTCTGGCCTTGCGGTTCGTGGTCCACCTGACAGCTTTATTCCACATTCCTGAAAGAGCCACCTATTTTCTCTGTGCAGTAGCTGAGCAGAGCTGTTTGAGAGAGTGCGAGATATACTGCCTCTGTCACTGGGATGATAACAATCGATTTTGAAGAACACCTTTACTGCTGCATTTTTATGTGGAACCTGCCTAGGTAAAATATGCCCTGAGCACACCTGTGGGACTGAGCTCCTCAGGCAAGGTGTTGGGGAGCGCAGCTTTGGGTGCAGATCCTAAGGAGGCTTGGGCATGAGAAAGGCGTGAATTTCTCAGACCTCTTAAGATCGAGGCTTTTCTGAGCATGCCTGGATGTGTAAATTTTGGGGTCTGCTTAACTTCTGTGGTGAAAATCCCAGCACCTGCAAGGTTAGCTGCTGTGGGTTTGGAGGTTTACAGTTCTGGTTTGAAATACGAAGTGTGGATGCATAATGCCCAAATTTGCCGTGGGTCTGTGGTCTGGGCTGACCTTCGGCACGTGCTCTCCCGGCTGTTTGAGGCCGGCTTGTGCGAGCGCGGCTGTGCGGTGTGGTGCTGGTGGGGGCACCGGGCAGGGACACCAGTGGCCTGTGAGCTGCCTGCGAGCGAACGGCGTGGCAAAGCGCTGCCTGGTTCACCTCGCGCTTTCCACCGCTTCCCATGTAATGATCGCCTGGTGTCGCAGCCTGGGAGCACTAGACAGTAACTGTGCAAACATTACTGTTATTGCAACTAAGGAAGAAGTTGCTGTTATGTACAATTTTATTTTCTGTTTATTTGCTCTTTCACTAAGTGTGGAGTACGCATATGCTTTTGTATTTAAATGAAGATAACTGTTAAGCTTTCTATTTTAATTTAATATAATTTGCCAGCTCTATGCCAATAGCATATCTCGGCAGAGAATTGCTGCAGTCAGCAAGGTGTTTCCTTCGTGGGTCTGTGTCTATAAAAAGAAATATAATGAGAGAATGAGCTTAGAAACATCATGCTTTGAAGTGCCATCATATAACCTCTAGTACCTGAATTTCTCAAGTATAATTTTCCTGCGTGACTCCAGCAGCGCCGCAGGCAGCTGCTCGCTGGAGCGCTGGCACAGGGCACAGAAAGGGAGGCAGGAGCCCCTTCTAGTTTTTTTGAGTTCTGCTGCATCTAGTTTTGGCCCAGCGTCTGCTTTTAAGTACCTGACTAAAGCTCTTCCGTGAAGTTGCATCATTGTGTGGATTAGCATTTCTTTTCATTTCCTGCTTTCTGTGCGCAATAGATGTATTCCGAGAGGGAACATGTGTTACAGAAGAATCATCTGTGATGTATTGGAGTTTTAAATCTTTGTATGATTTGGCATATTTTTGCTTTTGAATGTAATTCATTTCTGTGCTGCTGATCTTATTCTTTATTGAAGCAGCACATTTGTGTGTGATTCAAGTTCATTTTGGGAAACCAATTTCAATAACTTTCATTTATTTAAACTATTAAAATAGTTTAAAATATAGAGAATAGTACCACTCGCGCTTTCTATTCAAATTTCTGCTCTAATCATTGAAATAGGCTTGAAATAAAGTATCTTAGGTTCTGCTTGACCTGATTCAATGCAACTGTTAAAAAGTAGAATTACTGAAAAGGTAGTGAGATGCATTCCCTATTTGGCTCAGACTATTGAAATGGGGATGGTATGAGTTTGCCACAGCTATTAATATGTTATTAATCCTGGGTATATTATACATTGCCTTTAAGACTTATCTGAAGGACTGGATATCCTTTTGTAACATGTTCTTTTGCTTTTCCTATGCTAGGATATTTTGTAGATGAGCCATTGCTCAGTATGTAAAGTCTAAATGGCTGCTCTTATTTGATCAAGTACCATGTTATTGAATGAGCTACAAAGAGACCATATCCTTTGCACATTAAGTTTGGGTCTGGTGCTTATTAGAAAATCCAGACTTTTCAGAGGCCAAGAAAGTACTATACCTTGCAAGCTAAAAACAGTAGTCTCCTAGCAGCTGTGGGCTGTTATGACACTAAATGACGCTGTTATGTCCATCCTTCTCTCTTTTGTCCATGTTTTCCATGATAGGCCCCAGTTTTTTTGCAATGTTAAATATGCCTGTGGCTCTGTGTGGCTAGAAAACAGTAATCCTATTATATTGTCTGTTTTCTGAATCAGGGCTTTTTTTAATTTTGACTTTGCCTATGAAATGTCACTGTAGAAATAATAGATATTAACATGGTGATGGCTTATTTTCTTTACAGCTTGCCGTAGAAGCCTTCTTCACTTATTTTTAAGCCATTAATACATGCGCTGTAACTTTAGGTTGCTTAAGATTACTTCTGCCTTTCTTTTTCTGTAGGGGGGTTTTCAGCTGCCCAAAAGGTAATTACTAAATCGCCGAGATGAACAGTTTCCTCTATAATGTGGGCCTTGCATGTTCCTCAGTGAGACTGAATACTCCCAATTTAGGTAAAGAAAAACCAACAATGATTAAATAGAAATACTTCTAATAGGAGAAATATCAAACCTCAACTAATCTATATGGTTCTTTTAAAAAACTATACATCTCCTGACACCTTGGCAGCTGCTGGGCCAGTGCCGGAGCTGGAGGATGCTTTCGGGGGGAGGAAGGCTCTGCTGCGTTTGCCCACTTCCAAAACGGTCCGCTTGGGGACGGCGAGTGTGGCAGTTTTGGAGACTGCAGTCTTCTCAGGGCATGATGCTTCTTTTAAGGGAAGGTTTACGAGCTGAGCCGAGCACGCTGTGCCCCCCAGACAAGGTGAGCCTCCGCTTAACTGGTGTTGGTCAGCTTTTGGAGGACGCTCTGCTTCCAGCCAGAGGCGGTTGAGTGTGGCCTGGGGCCGTGTTGTGCAGGGATACCCGAGTTAGCCCTTCAAGGGTTACCTCCACGTTGAAGCTCAGGATATTTTCAGTTTAACACTACCTTTATATCAATATATGGTGCTTTTTATACTGTCTGCTTTTTGAAATCCTACATGGAGCCAGATAGGGTCTTCTAAAAACTTGCTCCTTGAGGAGTTAGGAGAAATGGCCAGAAACATGCTTTCAGCTCAGTCCCTGCGCTGCTCACCACCTTTTTCACTCGGGTCTGGCCATTTGCATCAAACGGAGACGGACGGGCCGGCGGCACCCTGCTCGGGCAGGCGGTCTCCGAGGTAGTCTGGTCTGTCGGAGCTGCTGTGCGTACGGGAGGCTCCTATCGCTCCCTCTCCAGCGACGTCCTGTCGCTTCTGCTCCTTGGTGCCAACGGACGGTTGCCGTAAAACGGTGAGTGGTGGGCGCTAAGGGGAGAGATGCATGCCGGGGTGTTGTAGCACCGCCTTGCTTCCACGTGAGCAGGTGGTTCAAGAAATTTTTGTTCATTTCTCCTGTTTGGATGAGAATCTGTAAGAGAATTGCACAGAAACCAAAGAATTAAAACCTCTTTTCTGCCTTTTTTTTTTTCCTTCTGCGTCTGGGTTATAAATTTATGTCAACAGGCTGTTGATGAGAACTTTATTTCCATGGTCTAGTCACACTGAGATAATTAAAAATAAAAACGTCCACTTCTGCTTTTCTGTATCCAGTTCAGCGTCACACTGACAGCAGAGGCACCGTCTAGTCCTTCACCCAATCCAGTGCGCGGCTGAGTGCTGCCTTCCCGTTCATCAGGATTAATAATAATCAGGGAGCTCACCTATGGCGGAGGGAGGTATTGATTGCCATTAAAATGTTGGATTGTGTCTCAAGAAATCTGGGTTTTGCTCCTCACTGTCACAGCACCTAATTGACTTTGGATGAATAAAATTTCTAGGCTGCATCTGGTGCATGACGTTGTGACGGAGCTTTTCCCCTCCCTTTTGCCTTGCCTGTTTAAGTAGATGAGCCCTTGGAAATAGGGAGTAAGTTACTGGGGTGCCAAGAAAAATGATCTTGTTTTGGCAGGAGTTCAGGCACCCTTTTTAAGAGAAATAGCTAACAAATGTGGATACTAGGACTATTTATAAAAAGAGGTCAGGACAGGCAAACCTCCCAATTCCATCTTCTCAGATATGTTTAAAATATGAAAAGTGAGAAGTATGAAAATCAGATTGTTCCAAAAAAAGATTAAATACAATTGAAACTTTCTTATTTAGGTAGGTTATTCTTTATAAAATTGACCGCACATCTGTCTATATGACCTCTGCTGTAAAAGCATGAGAACTCTATAAATTCTTTCCTAGGCTGCTGCTTTTCCATCAGTTTTGCGGCTTCCACATATCTGGGGGGAAATATTAATCTGAGCCACGTTTTGCTTCAGAATGAAGATGACAGACTTGGTTGTATCTGAATAGGAAAAAAGTAGCTATGTTGTAACATACGAAAATTTTGTGAAGCCACCGCTAGAAAGAGCAAAAACATGTCTAAATGTTGAGACAGAGACACACACACACACATGCTGTGTGCTGTTATTTTAATGCGAGAGGGTTATATGACTGTTCATAGTTTTGATGCATCTCCCTCCCCGCTCCAGCTCCAAGGCTGGGAAATCAGTGTAGTCTGAATTGCAGCTCGCCAGGCACTTTTCCCCTGCCCCTATGTGAGCTGTGCAAACTCTTCACCGGGAGCTGCAGATGTGCTCTGCTTGTGCTTCTGTTGATCTTGAATGTTTGTAAGTTTATAAAGCCACCGAGGGCTGTTCAGAATTAAAAGTTTCAATGCATTGAAATTCTCCATGCAGCGTGTGCTTCACGAAAAGGAGTTTTCTACGCGGTTACCCGGCTGACGGCACTTTCCCAGCCTTCATCCACAAAACCTCTGGATGTTTTTGCGAGCCGCTGTTCCCTGGCGGAAGGCTGCTGCTGACGGTGCCTTTCGCGGCAGAGCAGCAGGCTGGGCAACGCAACGCGGTTCCTGACCTGCTGGCGTTTCCCCCGGTCTCGGCCCGTGCGACTGCAGCAGCTAAGGGGCTATTGTGGGATCAGCTGCCGGCGGGCACCCACCTCGCGTCCCCGCGCGCTCCCGGAGCCAGCCCGCTGCTGGCTTCCCGCGCCCCTGTGCCGAGCTGCCGCTGCGCTTCTCCGCCTGCGGAAGCCCTGCTGCCCGGGGCGAGCCTCGCCAAGCTGCTTCAGACACAACCGCCTCCATCTCTGGTTCGTTTCTGGTGGCGGCGCTGCCCTCGGCGTAGGCTTGCTCCCATGTGCTGCGCCGCGTCCCCATCGCAGCCGGGCGGTTTTGCCGGGCGCTTGTCACCCTTCGGCCTCGCTGCCGGCAGCCCGGCCTTTGCCGGAGCTCTGCTTTTGGGGCTATTCGGGTATTCAGTTCTCTGCATGAAGTCCTCTCAGCAGACACTAAAGGAACATATAGGACTCATAAATAAACGTATAGGACTACCAGAAACAGTAGGTATTTGAAAACCCAGCGTTTACAAGCGTGCGGCTGGGCTGGCTCAGGTTCTGAGCCTGCTGTTGAGAGACGCTGTACTCATACTGCTGGCAAACTTTGGCTGTTTGCAGGAGTCGCAATAGCACGTATGGAAGATGTGCTGCTAGACGGGAGCCGTGCCTGCCCGAGGGATGGCAAAGCCTTTCCTCCGCGGGGAGCGAGCTGATGGACGCGGCGTGAGCAGCGCGTGGCAGTGCTATAAAAGGATAACTGGTTCAACTGATGCATGATGGGTTTGGGTAAGTACAAAAATAAGTGGAAATGATGTTATCCTGAATATTTCAGGTTTTGGCTGTGGCCTCCTCTGTGAATTGGTATTGTGTTGTAGTGGCTGGCAGTGTTGTACGTTTTTGTTAGTGTATTTTTAATGGCACCTGAACAACATGGAAGTGAGTACACAGATGGAGCTGGAGAGCAGAAGGTTGAAGCTGTTGTGTACAGGAGGGTTTTTTTTGTAAGAAGTTATTAAGAACTAATAGAAAAGTAAGGCTTGGATTCAGTTTACAAGCTAAGTTGCTTTTGAAAAAGTTGTATAGTAGTCAGTCAAAACAGGGACTTCTTGTGGTAAATCCAGTACAAATCTGATGGGTAACCTGGACTCTGCCCTGAAAGGCTCACTTTCAAAAATGTTTTTAAAAGATGGCAATAAATTTTTCTTTTGTGATGTCAAGATATGTGGGTAAATATATATACAAATGTAAAACAAGTTGAAAATGTATGTTTAAAAAAATCAAATGTTTCATGATTCCAATACGTAGTGTTATCACAGCTGAAATTACTCAAAGCATCTGCTCCCCAGTGTAATCTTTGCATCCCGTGTTAGCACGTGCCAATTCCAGCTCTTCGCTTTACAGGCACCGGCTAAGTCCACCTCTCTCTCAGGTACTCTTTCACTCTCCCTTTTCCCATTTATGCTGCACTTTCTACATTCCCTGTATTACTGACTAACATACAGGTAGAGAAAAGTGTTACGATATTAAATGTACACGTGCTATTTTATTTGGACAATGTGGGCAAATTTTAAAAAGCCAATTAATGATTTAAAAGAATTATGACTAATACTTCTAAATCTTTTTGCATCAGAAGATCTCAGCATTTCTTGGGAAAGTATTAATGACTCAAACCTCAGAACACTGCGTGAGAGTTGGGTCAGTTTTTCCTCTCTCTGGGCAAAGAGAGGATTTAAGCTATGTGCCCAAGATTGCGTGAAGATTGTATAGTAGATCTGGGGAATGGAAATTAGGTCTCTTAACCTCCTGATCTATGCCCAGTCATCCTTTCTTCTTTTTAAATGGTGTATAACTGAGAAGAGCTGTATATACCTCTTGTGAAGATGCTTTCAGTAATCTTCACAATGAAAATACTGTGTTTAATATTTTTAATATCCGAAATGTATTTTAATCTTCATTGAAACATAAACCAACACTGTCCCCTGCCCCGTCCCCAATGTGCAGTAATAAAAGAGCTGCAGCATGAAACTGGCAGCTCTCCTCTCAGGAGAGTTGGTGCACAGGACCAACGTGACTTACCGCTCTCCTCTACCAGCACACGTTTCTGTTTTGCTTCCAGCCAGGTCAGCCTTTGCCAGTGCTCGCTCGACTGGGGCTACATCGTTTTCTTTGGTAACTACCGTGGCTGCCCAGCGAGCGAGCAGGGTGAGTAGGGAAATGTGGAGATGGGGAGGGGAACAAAAAAAAAACTGGCATGAATTTGCAAATTTGGCCTGAAAAAGTTATGTTGCTCGTAACACAGGTGCAAACATTTCTTGTCCTTTCCCCAGCTTTCTTGCCCCCTGCTCCTCGCTCACACTCTGCAGCGGCCTCGTGAAGGAGCCGGACAGGAGGGAGCTTTAGCGTTGTGGGCACATTTCTCAAAGGTGGCAGCTGAAATGAGCTGACACTGACTCTGTTTAAGGCTAAATTGTGCATATTTATCCTCAGCTGAAAAGGATCATTAGATTATGCCCCATGCTCGTATGAAAACGATAGTAACATGTGCAATGAGCCTGTCTTCTCTTTTATGACATTATGGAATCAAGTATTTTACACATAAATAGGGCGAGATATGAAGCAGAGTGCATACTTCTTTGAGCTGGGAGACATGCACCATAAATCAGGATATGTGTGCGTAATTACAAGATATCAGAACAAGTCCCAAGGGTATTTTTAGCATACTGAAATGTTAGATAGACCTGCTTTCCTGCAGAACATTATCCTTTTCATTTCTCCACTCCTAGGTACCAGACAGTTTTGTTGGCCAGGTTACACGACACAGGAGCAGCGTGATAAATTACAACTGCAGGAGTATACTGTGTTTAATTGCACAATCAGAGTTTAAAACTTCTTCTGATTAAATTGTGCAGAGCCTCTGAACTAATTGTCTGAAAATGTCTTCAGGGTTGAGCACTTTCTTGGCTAACATTTGGATGTGAAAATCAGAGGCTTGGCGCTTCTGCTGGTGTGGAATATGTGGGGCAGGCAGCTTGACCTGGCGGAGCGAGCGGCTTTGCGAAAAGGAAAGGACACTGAAAGTGCTGCTTTGGTGGAGTACGTGCGTTTTTCAGAAGTGTTTGGCCATTAGAATTTTAATTTGTGCCCATGAAGTGTTTGATAGGGTTGGACAGGAGAGTAGGAAGGACCTGTTTTGAGTTTAAATACTGATTAAAAAAAATATATATATATATATATATGCGTGGACGTGAATTTTATTGGAATCATACCTTGTATTGTTAAAGTCATCGTTGTCTTTGTCTGCGTTCCCAGGATCGCCTTTGCACTGGCGCTTTTGGGGAGACACCAGCGTTCTCTATACAGCTCGTGCTTGTGTTGTTGCTGAGCTTGAGCTCTGCCTTTGCCACCGCGGCTTGGGTTTGGCTTGCTGAGAGCCATCAGTTGAACGCCAGTGCTCAGGTCCACTGAGTGACACAGATGGTCTCGGGCCGAATCCTCATTTGGATGCTCGTTAAAAAAAGAAGAGGGGGTGGATAGCAGCATCGCATCCATTTGTGTTGCCTGCCCGGATCTCCAGCACCTGTGAGATGGAGGAAGGGGGATGATGGAAAATGAGCCACCACCACTGTGAGCAGGGATCAGGCATGGCTCAGCTGGGAGAGGAGCTGTGGTGGGTTCACGAAAGGAAAGCTTCTGTACCCTGCAGTCCTGTTGTGCTACCCAACGCTTGTACAAAGCCGAGACCGGAGTCCTGCAAGTTGTTAACTTGCGTAATTTTGTAAGAGATTTGCAAGCTGCTTATAGCCCCCCTGCGTGTGACTGCCATGTCCGTGCAATGGGAAGGCACCGTGGGGGACAGGGAGCCGGGACGTGGGGCGGAGAGGCAGCACGGCTGCCGTTGCTGCCCTTGGGGCACCAGAGGAGAGGTACGAGATCTTTCACCTCCTCTTCGTGGAAGGCAAAAAAAAAAAAAAATCTGGCTTATACTTGCCATGCAACTCTCCACTGCTACTATAACACCAGTGATCATCTCCGTGAGCTTCTGAATGTGAATTATGTGCCATTCTCTTCTTCTGTAGGTGCAAATATAATGTCTTTTAATGTGTTTCTAAGGTTAAAAAAGAAAGGCCTCTGCACTGATTTAATTATCTGAAAACCTCTTACTCTGATATACTTCTACCTTTTGTGGAGCAACTAACTGTCATTTAGCTTGATTTAACTAATTTACTCATATCAATTAATTGGATAATGAGTCACAGGCAAGTTTTAGGTATCTCACAACTATTATCCTCATTTCATCGTTTATTGTTAGAGAAAATATAACATTTCCCCAAGTACTCTGAAAGCATATGCCTATTTTAATAAACGGAAATTGTCATAATTATATTGGTCCTCACTGTTCTATATTGTCCTCAAGTCAACTGTTAAATTGTTCTCAAATTTCCATTCAAACCACAGAAGGACACTCTCATGTCTAAAAATGGTGAGGCCACTTTCAATGCCTGAACATTTGAACATATTGCTTAAACTGTGTAGCTCGCAATTGTGGTCCTGTGGGTGTTTATATTTGGTAGATATTTTTAAGGTTAATCATGAGCCTAATTTGTTGTCATTTTATTCCTAGATCTAATAGACAAGAGTAAAGTCAGATTCATGATATGTTGTGCACTACTAGGGATGGCTGGCTGAGTCCTTTTTGTGGCTTTGTAAAGCGTTTATAAAATGCCCTAAAATACTTTGAGATAAAAGGTGCTACAGCGACTAATGGGAACATTAAGCAATATGCCTTCCTAAAACAGACCTTATCCACTGCTTAAAAAATAAAGAACTTACTTTGCCAAGATATTAAACATTTAACAGCCTTAAAAATATATTTTTAAGAATTGAATGGCTCATTCCCCTAACTAAAGAGGCCTTTAGAGGAATTTTTGGAAGGTACTAATTTTTCTGTTTTATGCAATGGTAAAATTCTTTGGGTTTCTATATATGTGGATAATAACACCAAAACGTGTTTAAAATTCACTTCATTAAGCAGTCAATGAACTTTTCTGGTAAGTCCGGTACTTGCAGTTTTATTTTTGTGTGAATTATTGTTTGGCTTATACCTGCCTTCTAGTTTTATGCTTTCAGCTCTGTGTATTAGTGAGTTTAGTCATATCTAAGCCCTACGGATTTTGGCAGCAGGCTCTGACTTTTAGCAGCAGTCCGGGGCCCCAGGACTTCCCACAGTTTGGACCTCCCGGGCTCCCGAAACACGAGTCCTTTGCGCCTCGGACGTGAGCCACCTGCACGCAGATGCTGTCGTGTTGGCGCGTGAGCGATGCCCCCTGCGATCACCTTTCAGGAGCCTGGAGTTTATCAGACGCGTTGTGCAGCAGTGCTGGATCTATTACTATTGGATCTGTCCACATGAACAGGTCTGGTTTTGAATGTACAGTTAATATGGTTTAATATATGTTTAATTACTTTAAGCCTGCATCTAAGAATATTTTTCAGATTTGTATTACTGTTACATATTTCAAAGCATACCAGTCATACAAGTTCTTTTTGGGGAAAGTGTCACAGTCAGTAATTTTACATTAGAGCTACACTGGACTTTGGAATTAAGGGTGCAAGTTATGATGTTTTAGTGTGCATTTCCCCACAATCAGTATTTTCACTTTTGAGCGGGTTAATGAAACTCTCTAAAGCTGTAGTTTGTGATGGCCTGCAGCACATTACTGAGGGCTCATTATCTTGTCAAAGCTCATAAAATACAGCCACCGCAGGAGTGATGTTGTTACTCACTGAGTTAATACAGGGTGAGTCTTTTCACGTGGCACCAGGAGGAGAAACGTGGCAGCAGGTACAGCCGGGGATGAAGCGCGGGACCCTGCGAGACTCTACCCACAGAAAAGGTTCTAAATTTGTTTTGGACAAATTGGATTTGATGCTCTTCAGTTTTCCTTCTGAAAACTCTCGTGTGACTTTATTGTCAGCTGAAGTGTTTATTGACTGAGAAGTGCTTGCGTTTTAGCGATGGAGACGGTGATCCTGGTAAACACTCGGAGGCCTTCATGGTGCAACGTGCCGTGTAAGTGTTTGTGTCGTTCTATGATGGAGTGGGCAGACACTTGTTTAAATGAAAAGTAGAAGAAAAAGCCCACAGTCTGAGCAGCCATTAGGTTCATTAAAGCTAGTATGAAGATGGGAGTTAAATGATTTGTGGCTATATACAAATGTCTTAAAGTAGAAAAGTAACGTGGGATCCAATGCCATTATTACTGGGAAAAGTGCCAGTGTTCTCATTATTTTTAATGACTTCCAAACTGGGCCCTTAGCAACTGATGAACTAAGCAATTTGAGATGGGAAATGTGGCTCCTTCAATTCTGAAAGGTGCAGGATACCCTCAATTTCTAGGGGCCCTGACAATGCTCAGGAGGTTGCAAGGGGCAGCAAAGTGTAGGTTAATGCCTAACATGGTGGCAGCTTTAGAAAGGGGGAAGAAAAAAGGAAAGTTTGTACTAGGTCGTTTTGTTTTGTTTTCCTTTTTTTAATAAAATAGAACAATCTAACTGATAAAAAAATTGGATGTGACACCGCAGCTCCTGAACAAACATCCATCACTGCGGAAAGATAGGCGTTGAAGAATATGTCTGCAGCTCTTCGGATTTTATCCCAATATTAATAAACAAAACCCCAAACCCACTTCAGTAACTGTTTCTGTTTATTAAAAAAGATAAATATCTCATGAAGATCTGGAAGTCATTAATAATGAAGTGACGAGTGTGCGAAGAGCTCACCTTGGAGAGGAGGCAGCCGCCTGTTGCAGCACCCCGACGGTTCCCTTCTTGCACTGTTAAGTGTGTTTGGGAATCTACCTCCCTTGGAAAGCTGACCAAAACTGATTTTATTCCCTAACAGGGAGACAGCGCCCGTGTGTTGCCCTGTGTAGGGCAACACACTTGTGGCAAGCGACTTGTTCACGGAGAGCCCAGGGCAGGAGCCTGTTTTGGAAACCCGCCGTGCACCCGGGGCGGTGGCCGGTCCCTCGGGTCCTGCGCGAGGTGCCCGCCGGCTGCATCACCAAGAGCACAGCAGGTCAGGCAGCGAGTGTTGGAAGAAAGCGGTTTATTGATGAGAGGAGGACTTCTGCAGGGCTCGGCCTTCTGGTTTTCACTCTTTGTACCAACAGCTAACCTGCGTGGTCCAGGACACGGGCCAGCTTCTCAGCTGTGACCCCTCAGAGGGCTTTCAGGGAGAGGCTATATGGGAACTGCTGGTGTCTGGAGCTCAGGGGCAGCAGACCAGCCCTGGTTGGGGCCTTGTCACCCCCCAGGCTCTGCCCGTTGCTGGTGATGAGAACGGAGCGCGAAGCAGGGCTAGATCCCGCGGTGTTTTGCGTGGGAGGCTGGGCAGCCTGTTGGTGTGGGAACGCTATGCAGGGCTGTCCAAGGGACTGGACCTGGTGCCTGTCCCCATCCCATGCACCAGCCGCCACGGTGCTGGGGAGGCTTCCCCCGAGGGTAGGAAATGTTTGTTATCCCTTCTGGCTGGGCATGCCTGCGTAGAAATGGTTCAGGTTATGCCCAGTATTTTAAACTTGAAAATATTTTCATCTTTTTTTTAAAGTTGCTGATCCTGACTTTAAGCAATGAGAAACGTTGCTTGGTGCAGCGCAGGGAAGCTGCGCGGTGCAGCTCATGTGATGGTAAAACGTCTGCTTTAGAAGTTAAAATTACTGGGAAGATGACCCAGCTGTAGCAGACAACTACCAATTTGGCAGATGTAAAGCAAACACAAAGCAATATATTTCTGTGTTTTTTAAGGCAATAAATTAAATTGTGGGTGCTCACTGCCATGTGATACTTGGGAAGCTAAAAATATAAACAGATTGCAAAGTTATTAGATAAATTCATGGAAGATCAGTCAACTGATGGCTATTAAAAATGACAGTTGACATGCAGCCCTCAGCTTGGGAAACCCATAAATCGCTGGTTGCTCAAAGCTAGAAGAAAGAAATCGGAGGAAGGCCTGCTGGCGCGGTTGCCTCCCGGTCCCTCGCTCCCCTTTGCCGTGGGACAGGTCACAGTGTCGGCCTGGCCACTGCGCCGGTGCTCTGTGTCTGCTCCCGAGCTCAGAAGTTGTTGCAGGGTCAAACTCGGAGGTGAAAGTTATTTACCTCTATGTTTTTCAGCTGGGGGCCCTGCGGTTGTGGTCACCATCGAGCCAACGCAGCAACGGGGTCCGGATCCCGCGGTGGTTGTCCCGGGCTGGTCCGGCCACGTGGCGCTGGGGACATCGCTCTTCACCCCCAGGAAAAGGGGGGAAACGCTCGTGGCCTTTTTTCACTTCCAAACGTGAATTTAACTGGTCCGTGCAGCTGAGCCGCATGAGGGGAGAGGTAAGATTAGCACCAATTTAACAGCACTCTACATTTTCGCTACCCTCAAGTATAAGTTACTCTGGATATGCAGTAATAGCCATAATTAAAATGCTCCCTTGAAGTAAATAATTAAATGAGGATTACAATTATGACCCACAAAATGATACAGGTGACAGACTTACCTACAGTAGGACAATTAAACTGTAAATCAAAATTAAATTTCTCTGTGAAATTAGAATATTATGCAAGGTAATTATCTAAGAGTAATAGCTGAGGTCAGTATACTGCAAAAATAAATCTTTTCCAAGATCTCCAGGAAATGGATTTTCTACCCTGTCATTTTATGTGTGTGTGTGTTAAAATATTTTTTATCACAAATGGGAGCAAAAGCCCAAACTGGACATTTTCCAATTTCTTTGGCAAAATTGATCATATTTCATGGAAAAAAGTTTGGTTGAAGAAACATTTCCCCTTAGCAAACTCTTTCAACTTTTTAATTCAGCAGGGGTGTAAATGCTGCTGCAGAGATGTCCGTATGGTCCAGGCAATCTCCTGGCTGTGGACCTGGCTCAACAGCAGCAAGAGGATCTTTGTGGCTTTTCGTCAGCATCTTTGTGGCTTTTCATTTGTTTCATGAGCAATAAACAGTTCTTGTTATTGGTATCTTTGTGCATACCCAAAGGTTATTTAGTGCACAATTTGCTTAGTTCATTATTTAACATACTTTAAATTTTGAATTTTTCACACTGTACTTGGGAGGGTTAAAAGACAAATTTTGTTTTATTCTGTTTTAAAAGAACAAATTTCCTCTCCAGGCAAGAAGTGACCCCAGATCTTGGCAGTCCTTCAATCGAGGGCTTCTGTACCATGCAAAATGTTCTTAAATGATACAAAGATAATATTTATTTTTATTTTTAAGTGGGACGGTGTTGTAGAAAATATCAGAAATGCACACAGTTTTGAGGAAAAATGGCATTCTGTTCCAGATACAAAAGGACCTTTCTGAATGAAAGCAGCTGACTTCTAGGAAAAAAACAGGTTTATTTTCCAGGAAAATTGTGTTTGAAAAACACAGGGAAATTAATGTTGTGTTTAAAAAAAAAAAAAAAAGTATAATATCAAAATAGAGAATAAACCAAGATATAGGATGAAGTATAACCTCTCTTTAGAAGGAGCCAATTTTATTTTTTATTTTTTTATATTTTCTTTTTTTTGTCTGTGAGGCAGATTTGCGAGGCTTGGACACTTCTGCTGTTAACTTCAGGGCCATGCCTGGAGCTGCAGAAGTTGGGGTTTGTGTTTTATGTTCAAGGGAACAAGACAGCATGTGTTATGGGATGGAGTTAGGGCTACTTTGGTATGTTAACGGCTGGATTTAGCCAGTTCTTACTTAGATTAGTAGTCCTTCATTGTGTAAGTAGTCTCACTTAAATCAGTGAGTGATTTCTGTGAGTAAGAACAATCTGTGTGTGAAGGATCTAAACACCTGGGTCCTTAGTGGGGGGCGTGTAACCTCGCTCCTCGCCGTCCTCGCCCAGGCTGGCCAAACGGGGCAGCGCTTGCTCGGGAAAGACGCGCGCCTCTGCCTCGCTCCTTAGCCACCCGCTTTGCTGCTCCGGGTTCTCACAAATATAGTGCCATTTAGATAATTCCTATGAGACGCTGTACTTGCATGCTGTTTGGGTTTTGTAAGTTTTATTAAAGTAAATAATCAGAAATTCTGAAATGATAAAAAAAAAATTAGATTCTAATTAGAGTCATTTTATATCCTTTGATAATTTGACAATGTGAATCAAGCCAGCCTGCTAAATCAGAGCATCAAAAGAGCACAAAATGCTTTTCACATTTTACTAGATCCTTTTATGCTGTAATTTTAATCTCTGCTTCTAATATTAAATTGCACCCAATTTATTAAAAAGACAAACAAAAAACTAATTTTGACAGCTTTGTCACTCTCAATTCGGAGAAAAAGGAACAGGTTTTTTTTCTGTCTTTGAATATACTGTCTTAAAGCCTAGAACAATTTAAATCAGCTTTTAGATACTGTACTCAGTTTAGTAAAATATTTAGTGCTATAGATACTGTACTCAGTTTAGTAAAATATTTAGTGCTATTGTAACAGTGTAAACTATTAGACTGCAATTACACTAGCACAGCACAGAGACTAATAGTTCTGTGGGAACACAACAGTGATGCATGATTGCCCTATTATTATGGGAAGTCTTGAAGCACTGAGGTTATTAAAAAAAATTAATCACTCTTACAGTCTTGATTTTGTTACAGATTGCAATAAAAATATCTTATGTATGTATATAACTACTATTGTGTCAGCCTCTTAAAGAAGTATTAAAGAAATCTTGCTAAGGATTCTTAAAATTATGTTTGAGGTGTTTTGCCCTACCATTGTTGTAACTGGATTTTGAGAACTTCATGTCTACTCTCCAGAAAGTATTAATTGGGCAGGTTGTACTAAGAAGAGTTTTCAGGAATTAAAAGGGGCCGTTTAAACGGGTATTTATGAAAGTGGAATTTTAAAGGTGGTGATTAATTTTAAAATCATGTTGCTGTTGGTATATTTTTTATCCAAAATACCCAAATGTACACCCAATATATTCACATAATTTCTAAGACGAGTATAAAGGAAAGGTAGGAAGAAACATTTCTCTTTTTTCTACTTTGTTTAGCTTTTAAGACATTTAATAAGAGAGTTTGTATACACAGTCAGGTTTTTACAGCAACCGGGGAATAAGAAGCATTTTAAAAATAAAAAGGAGACTGTGACTGTAAAACTTAAAATGGGAGCAGGCACTTAGGGGCAGCATTAACACTGGTAATAACATTTAAATAGTAAAAAAGAAAACTGATTTCATTTCAAATTAATGGCATGCCTCTACATTTGCGCATGTGGGTGTCAGCAGCATATCTGCCTATGTTTAACATCATCAGAGAGGAGGATACAAAATGAGTGAACTAGTCACCATTGAGCTAATGGTTGGGGACTGAAAACTGCAAGTATCTGAAGATAATTCTCCTTCCGTCAATCCATATAGTGAAAAATAAAAGAGAAGAAAAATCACACTCAGCTGACAAGTTCACCTGAGAAACTCATTTGGAAGTTCAGAAAGAATTTATTTCTGAGGGTAAGCAGAAAGGCTGAGTTTTGGGGATCTGTTTTTTGCCGAAGGTGATTTATGTGTAGCTCAAACCCCGAACGTGTCACTGGTAACTCCAAATTTTGCCCACGGCACCCCTGTTGCCCCGGCGTTTGGACGGGGGCGTGGGGAAACGCGGGGAGCGAGAGTGGGGCGGCACGGTGGAGGAGAAAGGAAGCAGAAGAAAGGGGGGGAGTGTGTGAGATGCAGGCAGAGACGCAGCGATGCTTCCTGCCCTAAGTGGCTCCCAACAGCCTTTCCAGGAGAGGCAGGTGAAGACAATTTTTAGGCTTATGACACTTATTATTAGATACAGTTAAACATTGCTGTCCATGGTACATGACTGCTTTTGTTTCCCTTAGTTTGGGTGACTTGTCTTCCATGTTTAAAGGTGGTTTAAGTTAGTGAACTTAAGCTTTAAACTGATACTGAATAAACAGTATTTAACTTGTATTCTCTGAAATATGTTTAAGACTCTTTTAGAGTATATCAGCTCTCTGCATCTGCAATTAACTGCACCCTTTAGTTTGTGATAAAATTATGTTTTTGATTAATATTTAATAGTGATTTTGAAAATGTGTGGGCATGACCATTAAAACACGATACTACTCAGGAAGAGATGCATTTTAATGCAGAATTAACAAATCTGACTCAAGGGTAGGAGGTATTTGCTTTAGAGAAATGATGCAGTTTAAATATGGCACTTGAAAATAACACATTAAAATGCCTTTAATATTACAGATTCTTTCAGTTGCATCCCTCAGCTCGGTAGCAGCAGTGTTCAGCTGATGTTCGGAGCGAGTTTGTGAGCTTGGGTACGTACACAAACTGGGCCCTGTTTGAAGGAAAGTCTGTGGGAGGCATCTCTGGAGTCGGGCAAAAGGTAATATGAGCCTCTGACATTGAGGGTCACATCAGAGCCCCCAGATCTTGGGCTGGGAGACCAGCACCCGGCCCCAGCCCTGGAGCACCCATGGGCTTTGGGCCCCGGTGACGGTCCCAGGAGACAGCGCAGGGGCTGCTCTGCGCCCGGGAACATGCCCATTGCTGAATACCGGGGTGGGGGCGTGTGAGAGCCTCGCTCTGCAGGTCATGCGAGGTGAGGAAACACCTTGTAATCGGAAATACGGGAATGGGAGTATTGGAGAAACCTGCTCCAAAGAGCTGGAAGAGCTTCAGTCTCTTCCTCCACAAATTCAGTGTAAAAAATCCTAGGGGAAAAATATCAGCATACATAGTACATACACTTGTTATGTTTCCTGCATACTTTAATGACGAATTAGACATTATCCCCTTCGTACCTGGGATACTTTCTAACAAGACTTACCTGTCTCTGTGCAACCATCCTTTTTTATCTAGATAATCTGGAAGAACAGATGCTGACAACACCCTGAACCCACTGATTATTAGAAATTGTGTAAGAACAGTATCTAAGTAATACAACTGACAATGTCTTTATATATTTCCTTTTGTGTTTTCACCCTGATGATTACCCACCCCTGGCAGAACCGGCCATTCAGCTGTGCTTTTTCAAGGATATATCGTATTTGATCACTGTGCCCTTTCTTTTTTTTAAATATCAGAGTTTTACAAAATCATAGTGTCCCTCATCAGTTCATAAATCTCCAGTTTTGCACACTATTTCCTATGGGGCGCCTTAACCTGATCAAAAGGTTCCCTCCGGCTCCTTGGTCGCTTTGCCAGGTGACCTCCAAGGTTTGGCCAGCCTTTTAGGGCAAATCTGGTTCCTCTCCTGTAGAACACAGAAGCCCCGATAACAATTTTAAGTAAAGTTTGGATTGGATCTGTACTTTGGCAAGTGGCTCTAGCCGTTTCTTGGCTTCTGCTGAAACCTCTGGCTGTTGTCCACAGTAGCTGTTGCTGGATTTTGAAGCTCTTTTCTTAATTAGCCTTTTACATTTTGCTGTGTAGAATAAGCCTTAGCTTTGAAAACCTTAGCTTTCCAAAATTTATCTTTTAATAGCTGCAATGTTCTTACAGAATTTTTTTGCCTGGTTTTCTAGGGGAATGAGGCTGATACGATCGTGCTGTTTGCCCGGTGTCTGGGTCTCTAGGTCACCCTCAGTAACTGTTTAATGCACTGTTCTGTTTTGACCACATTTGATGAATATTCGGGGCTTTGGAGAGTGTCTCAGCCTTTCCTCAGGGCTACGCGAGGTCTAGGAGCTTCTCGCTTAGCTGACGTACCCTGTGCTCCCATTTGCAGGGGTGGGTGGTCGATCCCTCCTGGTCCCTGCACCAGCCGCTGCGTCGGCACCCTGCGAGTACCCCGTGTGCTTTGCTGGCGTCGCGCACGTAGTTAATCTCAGCGCCGGTTTTCTTGATGCTGGTCTGCTGCAGTTAGTTAGGATTTTTAAGTACTTTAACTTGTTTTTTCCTGAAATACCAGCTGTCAGAAGCACACATAGGTCTCGTGAAACAGGTGCAGTTTTTGAACTGATTCAAATGAAGGAGAGAGAGACATTTGGTAAATATTAATTGGCAGGATCTCTGAGTAAGGACAGCAGACAAAATGGAAAAGGCATGAGTTTGGGAGTGTCTGACAAATGTTTTTATTTTTTTTTATTTTAGGAAGAAGAAGAGAATTCAGGTCTCATTTGATTCTGTTTCTCTGTAGCCCGTCATGAGGCTGTATCCTCTTTGACTCATTAAATTGGACAGCAGCATTTGTTAAGTAGCTGCTTAGCACTTCACAGTCATTATCTCTTTCATCAGCGTAGTTCATGTTTCTGATTCCTTCTCATGTTTTTTAATGTTTGAAAGAAGCAGCAAAAAGGTTAACATAGAAAATAAACACGGAGATTTTCTCCCCTGAGTAATGTACGTTGCACAAAGCTTACCTGAGAGGTGTCGAATGTGAAGTGAATACAAGAGTCCTGGACCACTGGAAATGCTGCTGTGGCTTTTATGACAACGAAATTATATAGTTTCCCAATGTATGGGCCTACCTTAAGAGAAATACTTCTAGAAGGAATTTCGTGGATGGATCGGAAGGAAAGAAAATGTCACTTTATTCACTGATCATGTTGGAGTTTGTTCTTACAGGCAATAACATATTTTAAACGGAAGAATTGCTGTTTATGCTATGTACCTTAGTACACATTTTTTGGTGTGGTTTCTGTTTATTGTAGACTAAAAGAGGAACTTTGACATCGGAAGGAGGGATGCTTTGTGCCCAGGCAGCAAGGCGGAGGGAGGAGCACGTCCATCCCCTTCCCCTCGGGGCTCTCCCGCGCTCATGGCTTGGCCCGGGGCATCTGCAGGAGGGAGCCTGGCGCAGGCGGGAGCCGCGGTGATGGGCGCCTGAGAGGCAGCAGCAAGAGGCGGGCGCATGGCCCCACGCAGACGGGCTCCAAGGCACCCCAGGCGGGCGGCCACCGCGGGAACGCGCCCCGCCACGCCGTGCGGCTCCTCCTGTTCAGGAACAGCAGCGGAAGGCTTGCAGCTCTCCCCCATGCTCTGCACACGGCGATGCTGGTGCGCGCGATGCTCGGCCCCGCCGCTGTTCTGGGATTTAGCGGAGGACGTAGCAAGCGAGCGTGTTTGCTGTACCTGCTTCCTGCCAATATGCTGGAGATAGAACAAGTTGGGAAGAAATGTAGCTTTTTGGATCATTAAAAATCCATTTTCATTAGAAGCAAAGTATTGCACTGACTGACGGACTTATATGTTCATCCCCTGTCTATCTATGCCTTACAGATAGAGGGAAAAGAGAGCCTTTTCATAACTGATTTAAAGCCTAAATGAAAGAAAAGCATTCTATTTACCGTTGAATTACTTACATGGCGTACTTGTTCATTTTTTCCACTCTGCATTGGATGGCAATTACGCTGCGCTCTTTCCCTACCACCAGTTTCTTTTGTCCTATGTATCTATCATTTGTTTTTATCTATATCTTCCCCCTATCTCTCTATTTCCTTTTTGTGCTTCGAGTTGGTTGCAAATTATATTTGTGATGCAGGGAGCTTTCAATCTGACTGTCTTGATATTATTATATGCAACCGTGACTACCGTAAAAATTGGCTTTACTGCCTCTTTTGTGTTATTGATTCAAGCCCATTTCAGAATTAACTTGTTTGGAATGATCTGGCAATGTCGTGTGCCCCAGGTTCTCTCCGTAAAAATTCATATCTCATAACGAAATGCAATAAAATGTTCAAATATATCTAAACACAGTTATGTTTTGAATTTAGATGAAAACCTTATGGAGTCAATCAAATATACAAGGCATGTGTAAGTCTTAGTTCTGGGCTTACAAGCACCGTATTGCAGAGAAAAGTATCCAGAGACCAACTTTTTCCTAGAGGTCTGTCCCTTATGTATGCTTTATGAAACGCCTAATCACATCATTCATGTTTCCATCCTGCATTGGAGGGGCATAATTTTGACATTTGGACTGTAGGACCGTATCCATAATTTGAGATTATTGCCTTAATTCTGTTAGGGACTCAGCCTTCCGAAAGCTCGGTGTTCCCTTGTCCTCGCGGGCAGGTAGAAACGTTTGCATGCTGGCAGCTGGTGGGGACTGATCTACAAAAAGAAATCTTTGCTCAGCAGTGACTTGACGGGTCAATTTTGAGCTGTGCCATTACAAACAAAAACAATAGATGCTGGTGTGCACAAGGAAATTTATAATACGAGTTAACTGCAGTATTCAAATGCAAAGACGTTATAAATCTTTAGTTGAACAATTAAAGCAGTTGTGGGCTGAAAAGCTCATTGTTGATCAGATTTCTTTTCAGGTACCCAGAAGGGCGAAGTATGCTGGGAACGACCCAGCGATGTGAGCTTTCTGCCTCACGCTTGCACCCGCGCTCCTCGGCCGGTGCCCGCCGTGACGGACCTACGTAGCGTGAGTACAAAAAAGATGCGTGCATATGCCAAGATGAGCACATTATGGATGAAGAACTATTATCATTCTTCCCACATTCACATTTCCATCCACTTACGAGATATATACGTGTGCCTTGTTAGCAATGATGTTATAATGCAAAAGCTAAAGTTTTCATGTTGGAGGGAACATATATTGTTAAATGAACTGAGAACATTCTCCCAAGGGTTAGCATTTCACTTGTACATGTGAAATCCTACTGAAATAAATGGCCCTATTATTTTAATTGAATCTTTTGGTATTAGAACATCTTTCTTTGTACTGCAGTAAGGAACCTTCTTTTCTTTCCCCTCCCTTAAAAATCCGAAATGAACAAACACAGGTGATGCATTAAAGCATTTTTGATTTCCTTTGGTATAAGACTATATATGTGTATATATATTTCTCTGCATGTATATGTGCATACAGATGCACACATACATACATAAATTAAATTCATATTTTATGATGTGTTCCTCTGTGCTACCTGAGAATATACAAATAGGTCTTCTACATTTAAAATAGGTACATTTTAAGCTTTTCCTTGTCTTTTTGACTGACATATTGTTTAGAATAACAATAACAACACAGGCGCTTAATAAAAATTTAACAATACCATTCTTTGTTCAGAATATGGTAGAAATTTTTCAAAAAGGATTATGTCCATGTAATAAATGCATTAGTAACTGGACTGTAACACTCCTAACAGTTGTGGATAGATTTCAGTTCAAATACTTGGACTATATGCTTCATTTGCTATTATGAGTGAGGGATTGTACAATATAATAAATTAAACTGTTACCATGATAATTTGTTTTGTAGAAGATCACAGAAGTGAGGAATTCTGCTTATCACATGTTGCGATCAAAAGCACAATAGAGTAGATGATTTCCTATGAACACAGGTTTGAAAACCAATTTGTTGGTATGTTTTTTTCCTCTCTCTTTTCTGCAGCTGTTCAATTACTAACCTTTAGTGCTGGTCAGAAAACCAAACATCTATTCTCCAGGGTGTGTGTGTTGCACTCCAACATTCAAAGATTTGGTTTCTTTTATAATTGGAATGAAATATAAAGTGGGTTTCTTTGGGGGTGGGGAGGGAAAAGGAATATCCCCCTCTTCCACCTGAATACTACCTAAACATGCTCATGTGTGTTAAAGGCATGTATTTAATTTAATATATGAATACAGTAACACAAACCTGAAAATAAAATGAATTGTAATTGCATAGGCAACATAGATCTTCATCGTACAGAAAAGATTGCAGAATGATTTCGTATAGGCAAAGCGGAATTTTTTTATGTTTAGATTTTATTGGATTTTCTTGTTTGCTTTTTACCACATCTATTTAAGTCTTCTTAGGACAACTAAGCTTGGAGGAAAAATCTCTCAGATGAACTTGTTATCAAAGCCCAGATAATGGCCCTTTTGGAAGTCGCCATCTCCGCTGCTGCGTGTCCCGGGTAGGTGTGGATGCTGCAATGTGCGTTCGCGGGGGAAGCTCGGCGTCGGCTGCTCTAACCCGGGGCAGCTCTGCCTGCGTGCGTTTACCTGGGGATGCCAGCCTCAGTTACTATCACTGCATGCATGTTTGCCTAAATAATATCTATTGGTGATCAATTTATTATCTAGGAGAAGAAAATACAGCTGCGATGGCAAGCACTGAATTGTCTGTTTTGGGTGTTTCCCCCCTCACAGAAATGATGGATTTTTTTCATAAATTCATATTGAATGATCTGCTATTTTGTGCAAATTAACGAGATAGCTTGATACTTGTAAACAAAATAGGTCAGAATTGCTCTAGCGTAAATTGTAATAGCTCCCTGGGAATTAGTGCTGCTTTCCTGATTCACTTCACCGAGAACCTGTTTCAGTCTTTGCAAGTCTCCTGTGGAGGGACTGGTGTCTCCGGAGTCCCGACGGCTGCCAGGCTTGTGCGGGGCGACCCGGCCGCTTCTGGGCTCCTGTTCAAAGCGTGGGGGGCCCTGCAGTGCCAAAGGCTGTACGAGGAAGTGAGGGCACTTGCTGCTTCGTAATAAACAGCATCTCTCAGCTGTTTCCATAACAACACACTTGCTATAAAATAAATATTTGCTTCATTTTCACAATTGTCATTTTGCTAAGAATTAATTGATATTAATGTTTTTCCCCTTTGTGTTTGAGATCATTTTTGAAATAATACAGAAACAGTTCTGGAAGGATGGGGTGGCAGTGGGCCACACTCTGCTGAGGGTAGGGGCAGGTGACAAGTGGTAGTTTTTAAAAGGCTCTCTTTTTCTTTGGGAACAAGATGGATTGGTCCCCAATCCACTTTGTAAACCAGTCGTGGAAACCACTGGGTCAACGCTGCTGGGGAGCAGTGTGCAGCGGAGGGGGCGGGGGAGCTTGTTGGGGGAACAGCTTCAGCCTCTATTTTTGCTGAAGCCTTCTGCCATCAAACCAGTGTCTCAGATGTCCTCCAGACTCCTACAGCCATCCCAGTAGAGTTACCAATATTAATCATATCACAAGTTAGTAAATTTCCCACTCTTACAACTTAAAGTAGTCCTGTAACAGCAAATGTGCTGTTGGCTATATTTTTACATTTTGGGCTATTTTGCAAAGGATACTTGTGGATACATTTGTAAGATGGTTATTTTCTAATGCTACTTGTAGCACCTGTTAATTTTAGGTTGTAAAGACTGAATTTTTTAAGTCAAATGTTTCAAAATTCATGGAATTCAACAAATGATACAATCATTCAGATTTATGAATCTCTATTTGGACTAGGTGTGGTTATCTCTTTTATTAAGAGGGAAGTTTTCTTCTAGAGGAAATTTTTCATTATTTGCTGTATCTAAAGTGTAAATCTGCGAATAAAGACCAGCAGAAACTGTGCCAGAAGCTCGGCTGTGGCAATATCAGTAACTGTGGTAAATATGGTCACATAGCATATTATTAGCTCATCCACATTTTCTTATCTTGATCTATGACCATTTCTGCTAGAAAGGCATGCTAATATTACCCAAAGCCAATTTTTCTACTCTGAGAATTTTTTTTATATTGTGCCTATCAGTATAGTATCTGTGTGCCATAAATACCATGACTAGCATCCGTCACTTGTCAGGATAAGTAAAACCAATGTTTGTCACCAATATAAATAAGGAACCAAATAAAACACCATTACCAACGCAAAACCTTTTGACAGAGCTGAATGCCATCGCAGTTGTTATTGCATCCTGTTCAAAGCAGGGGTTACTGCAGTGGTTGAATCCTTGCTTAACAGTGGTTCATCTTTTAGCATTATGGAAAGTATGTTATCTAGCGACTGTGAATCCAGAGTGACAAAGTATAAAAACAGCTCTAGAGCAAAACTTCAGCTCTAAGATACCAGGAATAGTTGAGCTCACTCTTGCTGCTAGATGACAGTAGTATACGGCCACAGGTTTAAGGGAAGAAAGACCTCAAAACTCGTATGCTGGAACAAGAATCAGTGACAAGGGGAAAATAGGTACATTTTAAGTAGTATGGGTTCACAGTGCATGGATGTTTACATTGTGACTTACAGGTGATTTATATAAAATCAAAGAAAAATGCATTTTTTTTTAATCCTGGAAGCACTTTTAGTATCTTTGGCTGTTCTTATTGCAGGACTTTTCATTGGAACTCTGCAGGTCTTGCACAAATCAGAGGAATTGGGCTAGAGGAGTATCAAAACAATAGACCTTTGTCTTTGGAAGGCAGATTTTTTAGTTCATACTGAGCAAATACTTTCTGAAGCTGGTCTGAGACATTCTTCTAATTCAATATACACAATGAGCTAACTGAATACTGACCAGCTGAGGAAGGTGAATGAAAAGGGCACAAATCAATTTGATAACAATTAATTTGCTTAATGTCAGTCTGGTGCTTTTAAATTTGTTCGAAGAGAATTTTTCAATTGCATTAGGATTGCTGTAAGAACTAAGATTAGAGAAGATGCATTAGAACTGATGAACCTCCTAACATGCACAGGGGGACATCTTTTGCTCTTGTTTATGCATAACACGTTTGATATAGTCTGAGACTGTAACAAACTTGAAAACTGCACCTGATCCAGATCTTTTCATATGTGGTTAGAACAAGCCTGAAAAACGTTATCAAATTAGATTATTAAATCAATATGTTGATGTAATATAGTGAGATGACATATAAATAAAATAATTGTTGCTGGAACCCAAATATAGGTTCATTAGCCCTAAAATCATAGGGCTATATCAACTGAACAAAGGATGAATTCTTTATTTAATAATTAGCCTGATATTTGTATTGCTAGTCTAACCACCAGAGAGAGACAAGGCCACATACCTAAGCGAGTACATGTTGTTGAATATTGACTTAAACTTTGCTGTAGCTGGGGGTTGGATTTTATGTTTTGCCTTTTTTTTTTTTCTTTTTCCTGACCTTCTTACATTTGTGTTCTAACTTAACATATAAGGAAGAAAGGAATGTTTGTATTCTTCCTGGGCTCTTCCTGAACATGAAGCATAGAGTCAAACAGGACTATCAGCAAAGTGTGACATGGGCTGGAGGGGCAACAGAACAGCAATCGGAGCTGAAGGGCAGTGCAATTTACTTGGCAAAATGAAATGGACGTAAGGGCTAATGAATTCTTGATGCAAAGTGTTTGAATTTGGAGGCTACATTTAAAATCTGTCCTGCAAATATAATCCTTTAAGAAAGTCTCTGAAAAATGGCCAGCGTTGTATTCCAAGACCAGTTGCAGACATACGCTCTCTTTGGTCTTTGCATGCCTCCATGCTGGAGTTCTTGGGGCAGAATCTGTGTCTTTTTATTTATCTGCCTTTTTTGTTGGTTGGCAGTGGCACTCAACATCTTTACAGCAAGGTCGAACTGTCTCAGCTGGTTAAATGGCCCCTCGCTGAAGGCAGGCTGGAGGGGACCCAAGGGAACCAGCCACCAAGACCAAAGGCATTTCAAACACTGGGAGCCTGAACAGAGGCTGGACACCAAGCATGCCCTGGGGTCTCTTCAGGGCACACGATGCATTTAAATCTCCTTGGAGAGCTGGAACCTGCTGCCCACCGGCGGTTGCGTTCAATGGTATCGTAAATGTGCCTTTCCCACAAGTCACTAAGGGTTTGCTGTATGTTTTGGCTCTTCAGCAGGAGGGTGATGGGCGCGGGGCGGCTGGGAGCTGGGCATCGGACCACAGGACTTGTGGCACCTGGAGGGTTTGTTTACAGTGGCTTAAGTGTTGGGCCAGAAAAATTGATGAACTCTTAGTAAATATTTTAGAGAGGAATTCTTAAAACTTTCTGTGGAGTGCAAAGCTGGCTTGTCTCTTGAATGGTGATGCAGAGCTGAAGTGTCTTACAGAGGGTATCTTGTCTGAGTATTATCCTTTCAAAGACTCTTTATTTGGTTTCTGGTTTTCAGTTCTGCCTAGTTGTTCACTGATTCTTTTTTTCCTTGGATCTAATATCTGGATTGGTGACATTTGTTAAGGAAAAGCAGCGGCAACACAAAGTGGATGAGGTTGCTTTAGAACGTACAAGGTGTCCTAGGGAGGCAAAATTTGGGGCTTTTGTAGTTCTGAAACGTTACTTCATTAAATATCCCCTATTGCACAGTGGGAGCAGGATGGGTTCCTAAACATGCAATTTTGATTAAGCCTGGATATTGGCGGTTGTTGGTAAGCTGCAGTGTGGTGTGTGTGATGGAGATGGGGGACAGTGCTCTCCAAGTGAATGGATGGGCACAGGGTGATGTACTCGGACTGCCTGCTGCGAAGCCCTGTGAGAGGAGTGGGCCCTGGCTGCTGCCAAGCAGGATGAATGCTGCTGTTCATCCGTCTGTCTGTCTGTCCATCCATTCAAGGGGGATGTGCCTGGGATGGGGCAGCGGAAGGAGGGAGGCGCATTACGCTAAGGCCAGGGCAGTATTTCCTGTTTCCCTTCAGGTGCACCAAGAGTTCGGGACCACAGCGCAACTTCTTGAACTCCATTGTAGGTGTGAATGTCGCTGTCTCTCCTGCCCTGTCTGTGCCTAGAGCTGACCCGGAAATCACAGAATCAGAGAATGATTGAGGTTGGATGGGACCTCTGGTGATCTTCTAGTCCAACCCTTCTGCTTAAGCAGTGTCACCTAGAGGACATTGCCCAGGATTGTGTCCAGATGGCTTTTGAACATCTCCAAGGATAGAGACCCCACAATCTCTCTGGGCAACCTGCTCCAGTGCTCTGTCACCCTCACAGTAAAGAAGTTTTTCCTCATGTTCAGACAGAGCTTCCTGTTTTTCAGTTTGTGCCCGTCCTATCACTTGTCACTGCTGAAAAGTCTGGCCCCGTCCTCTCTACACCCTCCTTTCAGATACTTATACACATTGATAAGATCCCCCCTCGGTCTTCTCTTCTGCAGGCTGAACAGGCCCAGCTCCCTCAGCCTTTCCTCATATGAGAGATGCTCCAGTCCCTTCATCATCTCAGTAGCCCTCTGCTGGACTTGCTCCAGTAGATTCATCTCTCTCTTATACTGGGGAGCCCAGCACTGGACACAGTACTCCAGATGTGGCCTCACCAGGGCCGAGTAGAGGGGAAGGATGACTTCCCTTGATCTGCTGGCAAGGCTCTTCCTGATGCAGCCCAGGATATCATTGGCCTTCTTGGCCACAAGGGCACATTGCTGGCTCATGGAAATAACTGGAATCCGAATCCTTGAGAGCAGTGGACTGTTTGGCCCATTTTTCTCTTTGGAAGTGTCGTCTAAGATGGGTGCACTGGCCTTGTCTGTGCAGGTCTGTGTATCTGTCTGGTCCCAGGGGATCATTCGTGAGCCCCTGGAGTAAGGCCTGAGAGAGGGCGAGTGGTGTCAAAGGGATTCGGCCTCCTCCACTGAAGCCCCAAAGGGCCCCTTGGTGGGCAGAGCCCTCGGTGACTACCTTGAGGGAAGCGGAGGCAAACGAGAGAGGCAAGAGGTGGCCTGAGGAGCCCCTGGAGAGTGCTGTGGGTGTGCTTCCTCGAGGTGGGAACCAGCACTGAGCGGGGCTGGGAGAGGCTGTTCAGAGGAGGTGCCTGGTGCAAGACTCGGGGGAGCAGCAGCAAATGGAAGGGCTGGAGAACTGGCCTCCGCGTATTTTGGGGCCCTTGGGGGGTTGCCTGGCTGCTGCCATGTCCGGTCCTGTCCCTAGGGTGTCCCTGATGCAGAGGCACGCGTTGGCTGGACCCCTCTGAGGTGCGGGGCGGGTGGCGTGTCACAGCGGCCGGGCCCTTGGTGGGGGGACGGGCAGTGGCCCCAGTGTCCCAGTGCTCCGCGTGCGAGGAGGTGGCTGGGAGCAGTGCTGCGTGTGGGCGGTGCCCCCGGGATGGGGAGCTGGGGAGCAGGCGGAGGTGAGGCTGTGCCTGGGCTGGCAGGGCCCCCGCCGCCCTCGAAGGGAGAGCCGGGGGTGCCGGCAGCCTGCTGGGCTCTGCCTGCTGAGGTTGAGGCCTTTAGTTGTCCAGGATCTCCAGGCAGGATGGTGGCTAAAGGGCAGGGGGTGTTTCTCCTTGCTCCGAGATGCGTCCCAAGCATGCTTCTTCCCTCCTTCCTCCTCCTCTGCTTTCCCCTGCGGCAGGAGGCGGCCGTGGGAGATGCTCACGTGATGGGCGTCAGCTTGGTGGAAGCTCTTTGGCTGAGCGAAGGCCTTCTGGAGCGGGGCCGTCCTGAGACGGCAGGTAGGCAGTTGGGAGGTGACTTTCGAGGGGGTGACGGAGCTCTCTGTTTTTAACTGAAACTCATGGGTGGAAGAAAGCCTGGATGTGGCACGTCGCTATGGGCTGTGGAGAAATGTGGGGGAGGCACTGGAAAACTGAGAGGAGGTAAAGCAGCAGCTCCCAGAAGAAGCTTAGAACAAACAAAGGGCATGGTTTAAAGTACAATGGTAATGCTAATAGTGTTCGAAATATGCATTGATGAATTTATGTAATTTTTGCAACGTATAAAACAAGAAATTTTTTTTGTAAGTTCTTCTTTTTGGTCTATACCTTTTGTGTTTATTCTCCTTTTAACTTCAAAAAAATAGGTGCCTGCTTTTCAAATGAGGCCCTCTAAACAGTGTTGGCTGTTTGGGCGCGCCTAAACTGACTTCCTAACGTGGCATATCTGGTCCCTTCTGCCGAGTCAAATTTCTGAGTACAGGACTCTGTCTTCTATTTTGAAACCTCCTTTTAAAACCAAGTCCTCTATGAAATAATTTCCTTTCTATGCCCAGCATTTCTGCTTAGAGCCACATCATGTAATCTATCACAGATATAGTGAATTAAGACAATAATTTGAGTTTAATAAGCCAGACTTTCCCGCTAAAGCAGAAGGAGCCTACTAGCAGGTTTATATTTCAATATGATATGCATATAATCTGTTTTTAACTTGAAAGCACCCACTTAGAAAAATCCTGTATCTTATTCACTAGTGATTCTGCTCCATTGTACAGTTTCATTTTTTCTTTTCTTCTTTCTTTCCAACCCCTTTTTCTTCTCTTCTTCTTTCTTTTCTTTGTTCAACACCCCTTTTATATTTTGTATAGATTTCCCTCCCCTCTGACATTTTTACCATTTTAAAGCATAAAATAAGGCCTCTCTTCTCCTTCTGCAGCTGCGACACCATCCCCTGCTGTACCAAATTGACACTTCTGCAAGCAGCGGCTCCAGTCAGTCACTCGAAGGCTGCTGCTTTCAGAAGTGTTGATTTAGTGCAGCAGGGGATGATGTACCAGCTGTAAAACTCAGACAAAAATAATAATAATAAAAAACCTATGAGAAAGTCTTACTGTAAAATGGAAAAATAAAGGTGGAGGGCGGAGAAGAGATGGGAAAGAAAGGCGCGTAGGAAGAGAAAGCGTGGTGGGGAGAACGGCGGCACGGCGGCGCTGCCCGTGGCGATGGGGTGCCCGGCTGTCCCGAGGGAAGGGGAGGGCAGCGGAGGGATGTCCCCTTGTGAGCAGACGCGTCCCCCCTCCCCGGGCTCGCGTGTGGTGAGGAACTTTGTGACCGATGGGGCAGAGCTGCACCTCCTAAGCGCTTAGATTTCGTGTTTCTACCAAATTAGAGAGTAATTTGGGGATAAAATCCTGGTGGCAGGGGGTGGAGTACTGAGAGACTGTGGGGTGCCTGCACTCTGGAGTTATTTAATCTTTGAAAATGCGATTTTTAGACAACAAGATATTTGGTAATTTCATTCCTACAGATATATATTGTATGATTCATGGATGTGCCGCCTGAATTTCTCAATGTGCAAATAGCACGTTGCTATTTTAAGGACATAAACGGGGAGTTCCTTTCAAAATAGCCCTGACTTACCTTCAAGGAAAGTACTAGAGGAAATCATTTATTTCTTATTGGTGTCAATGTATTTAATAAAAAGTTGTATTTCTGCTATAGAATTGATAGGATTCCTTAAACCTCTGGATGGGTTAACATTTTCTATTATAGTCTCCAGGTGCTCGGAGTAATGTCTGTTCATCCCTATTGATTTATTCTTATTAGGTTCCTCAGACATTTTCATAAGGGAAGCAAAGCCCTGGATTTCATTCGCTCATGGGCTACGCGGCAGCTGCCGGTAATCCCCGCTCTGAGACCGCGTTTGTGCAGATGCCAAAGTGGCCACGGCGATGCGCTGATGGAGCACATCCGTGCGGCACCGCCGGCTGCGCGTTGCACTCGCGGGGCCGGGCAGCGTCGCGCTCTGCGGCGAAGGCTTAACGGCACCCGAAACCTCCCCTCCTGTGGCAGAATACCAGCTGCAGCGAATCCTGCAAACTGCCAGCCTTTTCTAATGTCATGCTGCTGCAGAAAAGGCAAACTGTGCTGAGCAGGGCTCTAGCTGTCGGATTGGAAAAGGGATTTACCAAACCTTTTATATCTATTGCTGTCAAAGTAGCCCTTATGGTCCAGGAGTTGTGTTTGTTTTGGCAAGAAAAAGTTGAGAAAAATTCATTGTTGATTCATATGTATGGATTTTTATTTTCATTTTCAGCTACTGAACCAGCAAATCAATTATTTCCAAGGCTCTAATATTTAACTATCCTTCAGTGATCTGAATCAGTGAATGAAATACACTAAGTGCTAAATACTAATAGTGGTAATGACATAAATGTACGGTAAGATAGGATGATTTCAAGATAAATGCAAAACATAATTTACAGTATAGTTCTCAAATTTCAGCATCTTTTTATGATGTACAAGTCAATAGGACAGACTGTGATATACATTAACACTGTTCACAGCATGGGGTAGGTTAAACTAAATAGGATTTAGTGCAAGAAGATGTGTGGTTTCAACATGTGATCAAAAAAGTAGCCCTGAACTAAATTAGCCTGTACTTATCAGAGGATGTATACAGGACAGCAAGGTGCTAACAAATGTGCAATAATCAAATTTAAACAAATAACATTTATACATGATGTGTGGGGTTGTGTTGGAGAGGGGGGAGATTCTGCAAGGACTCTTGGGAGGCTCTTTTCTTACAAGTTTATTTTGGACCATAACTTTGGGCTGTCAGTAAATTAATGAGAAATAAGCACACACTTAAAATTAAGTATGTACTTAAACACTGAGGTGGATGGAGGTGATATTTGGCAGGTCCTGGAAAAGCTTCCATTGTTTGAAAAGCAGCTGTTTTTTCAGCATTTAAAGAGATGCTTTGTAATCAGCTTTCACAATGATCACCTTTGTAATCTTGTTATTCATCATATTAATTGAAGAAGCTTCATTTTGATAATATTTGGGCTGTTTAGGATGTGTTCCCAAAGCATCAAAGGCTGAAGAAAGTTAGAAAGATAAAAGATGTAATAGATCATTCAGTCCATTTTTCTGCCAATGTGGGATTATTTCATAGAGAACATTTTTTAGTGTTATGTCAACTTTAGTTTTTAAAATCCCAAGTGAAAGCTTCCATATCTCTCCTTGGGAGACTATTTCACAGGCTAATACATCTCGCTGTCAGGAAGATTTTCCTGATACTCTACTGAGCTTAAGCTTTTTCTTTCCATTATTTCTAGTTATATCCCTTTCCCTTGATAGCTTTACACACTTCAAATATTTATAGATTATTATATTTTTCCCTTAAGTTGTTCTTGAAACTTTCTTCAGTTTATCCATATCCTTTTGGTTTTGAAAAACCCACCTAAGATCTAGGTGGGTTTATTATCAATTTATTATCAAACCATACTATAGTAAGGTGCTCACTGTGGCATTTTCTTCAGGATCTTGTTCTCAGAGTCCAATTTACATATGAGATTTTAGCTAGGAGAAATCTGATAAATAGAAACCTTTCATCAGTGCTTTGAGAAAGGCTCATTTGCTTTATTTCTGCCTCTCAATGCATAGCTCTGCTGGCCACGGTGAGTGAGGATTCCCTGCTGCTACTCCCCCCCTAATCGCACCCCTCTGGGTGCTCTGCTCCGGGGAAAACTTGCAGCTCGATTAGCTTTTGCAGCTTCTTGGAGCTTGCACAAAATTCACTTCATTCTTGTGAGAGTAACTGCTGTGGTCAGGGCTCAGAATACTTCTGGGGAAAACAGAAGGCAAGAGAAGGAGGGTGCTGCTCTACTCTAATGCTAGACCTAGTTTGGGAGTCCTGGGTTGAATTTTAGCTCCCCTTTTTGGGGAATCTATGGTACATCCATGCAGTCAAAGGTGCCAAGTCCTCAAGTGGGCTTCAATAGCATGGACTAGTCCTGCATCAGCACTGCTACAGGGCGGCCGAACAGGGGCTGCGTGTGCCAGCTTAGAGCACAGGTAAAGCCAGCAGCTAATCAGCACCTGGGGGCTGCTCTGTGCTTCTGGGTGCTTCACCCCAGCTGCAAAACAGAAGCAACAGCACTTTGCTGTCACATGCTGATGGATATTGGTGCTATACAGACCATCTACTGTAGATAAGTAGAAAGATTACTTTCTTACTTTCTAATGCAGCTGAAGTTAATATTATTAGCAATGAGTGTTAGTACTGGTTTACAGAAAAGAGAAAATAATCAAAATGGTTTACATGCCATTCATGTTTGGAGAGTTAGATGTTGTTAATGCTGTCATTTCTGGCTTGGTTTTCTAAGGAAATACTGTCTGTCAGACTCCTCTAATTATTTTTGCATGCACTGGACGTTTGCCACTGAATCTGGCAGTGGAAGGGGTCTGGAGGATGCCGGGATCCCACGGCGGCCCTGAGCAGTGGCCTGGGAAGCAGCCAGGCGTGGAGCGCAACTGGGGGCATTGCCGCTGGGAGACGGAGGAAGAGCAGAGGGAAGATTTTGGAGAGGGACCATGTGGGCAGGGACTTCGAGGCCTTCTGGGCAAGTCCCAAGGCAGAAAGTTGTATTTTTACTGCTGCAATAATTTGAACCTTTTCCAGGCATTTTTCAAAATGTTACACAATAGGCCTAATTGTTCTTCTCCTGAAATCAATAGTCATACTCTCATTGGTTTCTACTAAAACCAAATATTTCTTAAAATTTGAGCTATATTTCTGAACTTAGGATTTCCATGTTTTGAAGAGCCTGCCAAAACTTTCTAGTGCCTTGTGAAGCTTTGAATATAACATGTTTCCCCCAGAAGTACGCGGAAGGGGAACGCCAGCCCTGAATGCCTTCAAAACCTTTGTAGATGCTACTACGTACCAAATTGCTATTTTTCTGCCTATTCTGCATAGAAAGCCTGCATCTAGCATGCTTATTCCCAGGTTTCTTTCTTTCTTTCTTTCATAATAGCAGTTCTGTAGCTATCTTCTTCCTTTTGACTGTTCCAAGTTATTTTCCCTAGATGTTTTAGCTGACATTTGCCTAAGATATTTTTTATTTTATTTCTTTCTGTGTATCTGGTTTCTTGAGGCTGCTATGTATACTTTCTGCTTTACTGTTGTTTGTAATATTTTCCAGATTTGCATCTTCTATGAGTTTTGACAATGAGATTTCCTGCTTAATACAGATAATTCATTGCCTTTATTTCTATATTTAATTTTTAAAAGATTATTCTGAACTATATTTCTAAAGTAGGTATAAAGAGCAATGTTTACTACCAACTTCCCCTTAGCTTCATTTCATTGAGAAATGAAATTAAAGGAGTAATGATACGGCACTTGTGCTGACTACTCTGCTTGACTGATTCACAGGGTATTTGCTCTTAACATGCTGTAAGAGTTAAAAAAAAAAAAAAAAAAAAAAAAAAAAAAAGGTGTCAAACATTTTTGGCACCCAGCTACAGTAGATCCTGTTAGAAGAAACATATGGCCTCACACTAACAGTGTTAAAGCACTGCTAAAGTATTGCATGTATGACATTGACAAATTTCCTCCAGGCTTTTTGTTTTCTGTGCTATTAAGCATTCAAAGTCCAGTATTTCATTACTACTGATGATACAGAGAGCCTTATTGACATTCGATCCATCTGTTCATAACATGCATTATTAAATGTGAAGCAACTAGTAGGTAGGAGTGCACTTGCCAGCTGTACAATGAATTCTCAGCAGTTTGGTGCCCTCTATAAATTTCCTAGTATTCTGCCAGTTTCTCAAGATAATTTACAATGATGGGGTTTTTTTTTTGTAGTCCACATTAGTACAGAGAAAAGTTGCTTTGAAAGAATTTCCTATTTCATTATCCTTGCTGGGTAACCTTTAGATACAGTTTCAAAAATCCCAGGAGTCTTTTAACATACAAGCACCATCTCTGATATCAGAGCTCACTAACTGCAGGGTTTTTCGGGAACAAATATGCCGCATTACCTATGAACAGGATGACGGGGCCCCAATGAGTGGCCCTATTCATATATTTTTGGAACCCAGAGGAATTGGCTTGACTATTTACAGATTATAACAGTTGGTAGTTGAATGTTTTATTTTCATTCCCAGTTGGTACAATATGTTCACAGCTGATGCTAATGGCTTGCCCATTTGATATCACATATGGCCCACTATTTGGGTCTCCTCAAGCTTTCTTTTGTGGTCAGGCTTCTTTAAAACCATCATGTGTTTAGGTTTGTTCTGTCTGCTGGGAAGATGACCATGAAATTCTGAAACTTGGCAGCTGTAGAGAAAATCAGCATTTCCGTTAATAAAGATTCAAAGAATTTGGGTCAAGATGTCCAAGAAAGAACATTTCTGTATAAAATTGAATGCAAACAAATGCCTTGCTAGAGCATGTGCAATTCGATGCACAAAGAAATGTCCCTTTCGTCTTTCCTTGTCTTTGAAGCCGTGCTTGAGTTACCCTCGAGTGTTTCAGCACTGTTGAGTGTCATCAAGACTACTTTCGGTGGGTGTTCATTTGCATTGGAAAACAATTTATGCAGAAACTGTATCGCTCCATCCATTATTTATGACTTTATTTAGATACTACTTTTCTGGTACCATTTTACTAAAGGAGGACACCTGAAACAGTAAAGTAATTTTTCCTTTGGTTTCTAGAATAACAGCACACGAGAGGTACACTAAAACAATATGAGAACAGAAATTAAAATTACAAGCCTGTTTGTAGTCCTTACCTATGATACACAAGTGTTTATACTGACTCTAAAATATAACTGATAAAGCCACAATCTCATAAAAAGATTATTTTCAAAAATTATAGGCATTACCCTCTGAGAGCTGAAATTTTCATTTATTCATAGGAGTAGATCATAATAGCTCTAATTCCCCGAGAAGTGGGCATTGTATGATAATTGAGCAGGCTAGTACGTTAATTGTCCTCCACTTCACCTCTAGATGTTTAACTCCTTATCTAGTCAACCAGCAAACAATAATGCTCGCTTATTTGTGCCTTACTGTTCAAATAATTTTTTAACTGGGTAATTTATTTGAAATAAAGCAGAAGTGTATTCATGTGGAAGGGACGCTGAAATTATGTTAGATTAACATATTAAATGCCATTTGGTGGCAAGATAGGGTTTTTTATGGTTGTAGTTTCTCAACCATACAATTTTCAGAATAAGGGCAAGGTAATTTGGAATGCAGGAATATTTCTCCAACTAATAGGACAGCTTCAGTAGTTCTTATTTTGTGGCTACTCCTTTCTCATGGCCTGTATGTTCTCTCTCTCAGATGTTGTCAGCAGAACATGTAAGTGCTCGCTGGAAGTGACGTGCGTGCCTGAGACGCTCTAGCTCCGATCGCGAGACTAAACGAGGCAAGCCTTGGTAGGAGGAGGTTCTAGCTTATTTAGCTTACGATGAAAACGTGCACTTTGCTCATGTAGAGTTGTTCCTTTGGATTAGATTGACATGGAGCTCAAATAAGAGGTTTTTTTTCAAGGGAATAAAGTCTCAGCATTCATCCTGGGGCACTATGGAGGACACTAAAGTTTTCTCTACAGAAAAAAATTTTTTTTAGTGAAACTGATAGCTAAGAAGTAAAATTCTGCCCTCTGCTAAGAACAGTCTCAGAGATTCAGAAAAAGACGGTCATACTCTAGCATGCCAAGAGGTTTACCCACCTTGAAATGTCTTAAAAAATGAAAAAGGCTGAGGAGACTGAATTAGTAACAAATAATCTTGGCAAAGGACTGATGCCTGATGATATGGCCCAAAGTATTTGTTAGGCAGGACTTGACAGGAAGAATTGACAGGAATTAAGAGAGCTAAAGAGCCTCCTGCAATTTATTAGAGATAAATGAAAGTTTATGCATAAATAATTTGAACTCATTGGATACAATGTAAATTAAATAGTTTTCAGGAAAGAAAGTATTTCGCATAAATAACACCACTAAATGTTAAGACCTGGAAACAATACTGTTGAAACATTATTTTCTTGTCATTATATGAATAAGTCATATGCCCACAAGCCTCCGGAAGCAACAGCATGTGTGTTGGCTTGTGGGTTTCTAGCAAAACCTGGGTATTATAATGCAAAATGTAGGGCATCTTATAAATGTGAATGGGTCCCCAGGGGTCCATACACATCATGTTTGGCATGGCTAAGCCCGTTTTGAGCAAGCAGTGATGTTTTTGTCCTCAAAAGCGGAGTTCTGCGCAGAGATGCTGTTTTGCTACTGAGACACTGTGGTAGCTTTGCCCTGGTGCTAGGTTTCAGCATCGACTGCGCGTGCCTGGGGGTTGCTATTGGAAAGAGGAGCTACGCATCTTTGATCTACAGCTCATAGGCTATAAATCTAGTGGTTAGTGGTGAATTACATTCACCCTTCAGGATTTCGAAAGCGCAGAGGGCCTGTGATTTTGAAGTTTCCCCCAACCTGCTGGGGTTCCCCAGTCTATAACGGCAGAGCCTGAAAAGAAATCTCTTGCTTGTGTATGCTAGTGCCATGGGTTTGGATTGTAAACTTGTTTTGTAAGAGAGAAACAATGGGGAGATGAAGTGGGTTTTGTCTTATGGTACCTTTATAAATGATGCTTTTTGTTTTCATACGAGTTTGTCTTACCCAATTAAAAATCCAGTCACCCAGTTCCAGGCAGGCTTCTCTGTGTGTAAGTCAGAGATATCCTCACCGTTTAACCACTGCATTTTGGATCGCTCTTCAAACTGTATATATATATATCACTTTAAAATCCATGTAGTTAATCTTATTTTACCTGTAGGAAAGTTTTGCTGATTTATTTTTATTTACAGCTGCCTTATACAGGCTTTGCAGTATCACCCAACTAATTTTAGGAACACACGCAAGGACGGGATCCTTTCCCTGGCTTGTCCTTGGAGGGTGATGCATTTCCTGGGTTTGTCTTGTCGCTGCTTAGCTCATATGAACGAAGCAGCAAAAGTCTCTTTCCGTGACAATCCCCTCCTCCTCCTGGGCAGGTGCCCGTGGCGGTGAGGGCAGCGTTAGGGGCAGCCCCCAGCTCCCCCCGGCGTGGGGTGCTCCTCCTGCCCACGACAGCTCCCCAGGGGCCTGAGCCCCGAGCCTGGCGCTCTCGGACCGCAGGGTTTCACCCTTCTCTTCAGCTGGGTGGCTCTTGCCCTCCCAAATCCCCAAGGCCAGTGCCAAAGCTGTAGGTCAGATCCCTCCAGCAGAGCCACCAAAACACTAACCTCGTTCTCCGCCCAGTAAATTCTTTCCAAAGCGTAAGATCTTTGCAACTCTCTTTTATGTTAATCTTCTTGCTACACCAGAGGGAGGCCCCGAGTGTCTGGCTCGTGGTGGTGGTACAGGCGAGGTGACACGGTTCAGCACGTCGGGGTTTGCGGGTAGCAGTCAAGGGATGACTTCTACAGGCCTGTTGCTTCTTGCTGATTTTGAGGGGTGGGATGGACTTGATGAAACCGGAAGGTTGATTAGAAGAATAGCATCAAACTGCAACTTATAATCAGCTCTAGATGGATTTTGAGGGAGTCCTCTTTCCTGAGTAAGATTAAATTACATATAGTGTTAACACAGAGTTTTCTGCAACAATGTAAATGAGTTGTTAACATGGCACTTCATTGCTATAATATTTCAAAGCTACTAGCAGGCTTGATGGGTCTGCAATAAATGTTTTATTATTTAGGAAAAATATACTATACAAGTTGCGATGTGCCATGCTCATTCATGCTGTAAATCAACAAAGATCAGCAGACTGAATAGAAAAATGAAAAGCTTATTTAGAAACTGACACAAGCTTTCAGATGAGCAGGGATGGCTGAAGTTAACTGCATTCATTTTTCTTTGCTTGTCACAGTTGCCACTTGAATTTCACTGCTAAAGATTGTGGGTAGTTTTGCTTTATGAAATTATCTCTACAGAAACAGTATTTGCATTTATATAGGCTTAGTTATAATAAAGTTAAACCTAGCACACCCCCTTGCCTCCACAAACAAACAAACTGGCCAGCTAACCAGAAATCTCTACGTCAAAATAACGTTTATTCTTCAGTTTTCCCAGCTCTGAATGGGACCGAGCTAACAGATCCCACTGCCCGGTTTAGCGGCCCGGGAATGGCAACGCAGGGAAACAGGGCAGCTCAGAGTTGTGGTGATACAACGATAAAGTTGTTTCAACTTTAACTGCTCTGTCCTCGGATGAATAAAAGTGGAGTTTTCTTAAAATACGTACTTGGGCACACATCCAGCTGCGCTGGCATCCCCAGGGCCGCAGGCGAGGGGGCCGTGGGGTGGCTCAGCGCTGGCGCGGGGCGGCTGCGAAGTCGGCTGGCGCCGAGGTCCTGCTTCGGGCTCCCGCGCAGTGGGACGAAAACCTCCTCCGTCCTAGTAACGCTGCCTGCTGCCGCGTCCCCTGTGCCCGATGTCGTCTTGTGCTTTGGTGCCGCGGGTGAAGGGAGCGGCTGAGTGAAAGGAGGGCTCAGGTCTGAGGATCAGAGAGCAGGAGTTAACGTGATCCCCGCGGCTCAGGCGGGAGGTGCCTGACACCGGCTCTGCCGCTGTCTCTTCTCCCCCGGCACCTGAAGGCCTCGGCGGAGGTTTGCAGCATTTCAAGCACAGGTGCTGAGTGTTAGTTCTGCTGGGCATTTTTCTCCCCCAAATTGTACTTGTTCATACGTTGTGTGAAACCCTTCACAAACTCTGTAAGTCGATGCGATTAGAGAGCTGTGAATACAGAGGCTTTTCCTGTTGCGGGAAGGAGGAAACAAGCAGGAAGAGGGGGAAAAAGAAGTGGGTCAAGATCAAGCATCCCATGCCCAGCTGTTGGCTGAGAAAGGACTTAAGGTTTTCTAAGCCAACTTCAGAAATGATTTTTGTTCAGAAAGGAAAGCAGAGAACACAAAAATGGTGGAACTTAAAGAAAAAGAAAGAAGAAAGAGCAGATCAGTAAGTTCATTGGGAGAAGAGAGGTGAGACAGGCCCTTGCTAGGGCATGTGAAAAAGTTAGACCTGAGTTAACATGAAGGATTTGGTCGGCTCTCAAACGAGATTTTTGATTCTTCTTTTGTAATGTTTTTTCTTTAAATACTTCATTACTAAACCGTCAGTGTGCAACGTGTTTTAAAGCCTGGCTCTACCATGTCCCAGCCATGGTCCTTCTCAAGGAAGAAACTTGCCTGAGTTTTAAAACCTCCACTTTTTTAAAACTTCAACTTTTAATCACAGAAATGTTTTGAGGATTACTGCATATATGATGTGTGAGAATCCCTTGGAAGTGACGTGTTACTACCCCAGAATTATTTTGCTTATTTGATCAATCAGAAAAGGGAAATGACTTTACCCCCTTGGAAATGTAGTAATGAGCACTTTGTTTATGAGAACAGTATATGCAAAAAAATTTAATTTGGAGAGCTTGAGTCTTAGACTTGCTTCAGATAGAATTATCTGAAGCTTTTGTCATCATAATCATCCAAAAAAGACAAAAAAGTCACAGATTCTAAAGGAGTCACCGAGATGATCCATGATGTAGGTTTTGAATTCGTTTCACAGAAAAAAAGTTTTGCTTCTGAGCTAGCCATTTATATGCCAAGGAAAGCCCAATTAAGATGACTGAATTGCAAGTGTCATAAAATAGAGAATGCAAAGGACATTTAATTATAACTATGCTGCCAGGCACCAGCATAACGAAAGAAAAAATGTTCACCTACAACACAAAGTACTGCCTAACACGTTGGTGTAATAGAGAGATGATGTATGGTCTAAATACACACTCTTAAACAGTTCGAAAAGCTGTATCTTCTCATTTTCAGGAAGATGTTTTCCAATTACCCACACAGTTTAAGAAAAAGTAATATTTTTTAATATGGAAACTTTCAAGTTTGTTCACAGGTTGAAGAAAAAGTATCATGAATTAAGACAAAAAGGTTGCCTAAGAAAATGGATTCATGACACAGAAGAACATGTAATTGATGTGTGTGGTTGTCTGGATGGTAAAATAAAAATAGCAACCATTAGAGATGAGAGCTGTAACAAGTCAGGCAGTGAGGCAGGATGTATTTTATAGGTCATCTGGGCTCCATTCAGATCTACAGGTTGCTATTCCTTTTCCATACTTGAAAGCATTTAATGGATTATTATAAAAGGAAAAAGATGGTATGCAATAATGGTTTAAATTGAAGCTCTGTGTATATATCACTACTGTGCGACTTCTAAATGAATGCTTCATTTTTAAAATTCTCCCATGGTATACTTAAAAGTTTGCCAGAGCATCAAGGAATTAAAACAATGAATTCACCAGCAGAAAAAGTAAAGGACACTGAATAGTACAATAGAAACAATTTTTTTACTGCATGGACAAATATAAATAAGCAAAGTTCACCAAGAAGGATTTTTCCAAAGGTGCTATCTTCAAGGCAGATAAACTGTTTTTGTTCTGTGTTGTTTTGTAATATTAAATAAAGAAAAAAGGGAATTTTGGAAAGAGGCTTAACAGTTAACAAGCAAAGCTGAAAGCGCATGATACTGAAGTAAAATTCAGAATCCCTGCTTGCCTGGAAAATGCTTCTTTCATATCAAAATTGATATGAGTTAAAGGGTGGAGGATCTTTCCTGCTTTGTTTCACATGAACATAAAAGTTTTATTCCTGCTTTTAATGGGTAGTATTTTACAAATGTAATGGAACATAATTTTACCAGGTTTCCCTAAGGGAAAGTCATGGCATGATTACACAGGCAGTCCCGTCTCATTTAGTATAATGCCTACAATATACATGCAAATATACTTAGGCAACTCAAGTTATAGATGGATTGAATGGCATTCAGATAATCACAGAGCAGTACAGATGCTCAAGAAACTTTTGCAATGGAAATATGCATTAAATGACTGGTCCTTTGCAGCCACACGTACCTTCAGGTAATGTTTCTGTGATGTGTGGGAGAGTCAAGATGTGTCAGACGGACGTATCTGACAGTTCTAGTTTTGGTGAACACCAGAGTTTCGTCCAGTTTCCAGCCCATTGATAACGCAGCCTAACAAGCAGTGACAGGGTGGATCAAGGGAAGGGAACCGTCGCGCTGGCACCATCCCAGGTGCAGGCTGGGAGAAGAAGCCTTTCCCTCCCGAGCGGTGCTGGTGCCCGTGCGTCGGCCCTCCGGACGCCCTCCTGCCTGCTGTGCGGCAGCCCGGCGCTGGGACTCCCGGGGGCCTCGTGTCCCCCTCTCTGAGGGGCAGGGAAGAGCCGAGCTGTGTCAGACAGGAGCACAGTGCGACAGAACTGGGAATTTCAGGCTGAGAGTCTGCTCTCCGTATTCCCTGTGCAAAGGCTCCTAGGGAACTTTTTGGCCAGGGATTCAATAAATATTTAAGTCTTAAATCATAAAGGAATGATTTAACACAATACAGTGCAAACTGCAATCCCAGCATGTTGGGTGCACAAATTATGTCAGGAAAGTCACAAGCATATAGAAGTCTTTGGTTTTGAGACAGTATGAAAAGTCTTATGTCTGTGGGAGTTGTGAGAGTGCTCTTTTTGGCTTGCCTTGTGCATGGGCAAAGGAGTTACCTGTAAGAAAAATGGTTTGCATCTCCTGTTTCCTTGTAGGGAATGACTGAGCTACTCTAAAACATCCTACCAGCACGAGTGAGTGCAACGTAGTCCCTAGTTCATGAACAATGCACAGTCTTTTTCTTCCAGTTTAATTATTTTTGCTGAATGCGAGCCAGAAGCTAATGGCCAGATTCTCATTTAAGATTTGGCTCTCATTTGGCATGATGCAAATCCATCAGAAAGATCAGAGAAACTATCCCAGATTTTCAGCAGTGAAGTGATGGAAGAGTCTGGTCTGCACGAACCTAGTCTTGGCACTGGTTATTTGCAGGCACGCGTGAAGGAAGCAATCACAGTAGCTCCGGAGTCAAAGCAACAGCCGTTCTGAGCGCTTTCCTGGGAGGCCGTGGCCAGCAGCGCTGCCCATCTGCATCCCTGCGCTAGAGCTGCGCTGCCGCAGCTCACGCCCGGGCCGCAGCGGTGAGGCCAGCAGCCAGGCACCCCAGGCGGGGGGATGGACTTTTTTCTTTGGTTTTGCGAAGGTCAAGGAATAACATGTGCAACAGCAGAAATAATGAAAAATGAAGTGCAGAAGCTCAGTACCTCTCCAGATTGGATTTCTCTTAAACTTTTCCACTATTGATATTAGTAGCTCAGATCCATAAGAAATAGCAATGGATGCATTAGTGCAAAATGTATATTCCAGCCCATGTGTTGTCTCTATCTGCCCTAGAGAAAACTGGATAAGCATAGCATATAAAATACAAATGGCTTTTTTTGTATCATAGATAGTGCTTTCTGTTCTCTGACATGTTTGGAGTGAACCGTTTTTTGTGATCAAGGAGAATATTTGGCTTAAATGTTTTTCCTTTATTTTCTTTGTATTTCTATTTGCCACAACTCAATTACTTGTCAATATGTGGGAATGTGAATTATATCAATTTCCTTTTTAGTCAAGTGTAAAATTTATCATCCAGATAAACTAACACCTGTATCAGTATCAGATTGAGAAAGTGTTTGCTCTTGCTTGTTCATTAGTTAGCATTTCATCTGTGAGCCTGAGATGGGTAAATTTCAGAGTTCATCCTAGTTAACCCCTACAAATTTATCTTCTATTTAGTGACAAGAGGAGCTCCAGAGCTGCGCTTCCTCACTACCTGCTTCTAGAGGGCGAAGTTGCCAAATTCCTTCCATCTTTAGAGAGCAACGTTTTCTCCTGATACTGCCTTGTTTGTCTGTACTTTCACATCTAAAGACAAGTTTTCAGACGGGATATAATACTGAATTAAAGTTTGCTTGCTTTTCAAGTTTAGTAACAACTTCCTATGAGCATTCAAGTCAGTGAATTTGTCAGGTATCCCATGCTCTCGGTGTGCTGCTCTTATTTTCTCGTATAGTACAAAGGGATGTCTGTGTTTCTGCTATTTGCAAACAACCTTAGCTGTTTTTTGACGTTTGTAAACCAACCAAACAGGTGACGTATTTTAATATCAGGCAGAAATAGAGTAGGAGAGATTCTGTTTAACAAAGGGTTCTGCCAAGTGTAGGAAAATTCAGACGAATGAATGAAAAGTATGAAGTATGTATGCCAAAGCTAGGATGCTTTAAGCTGCTCAGTGGATGATCTAATTCAAAAGGAAAATGGCCTTAGTTCATGGTAGCGTAATCCTCTTTTACAGTAAAGTCAGACCACGTTACCTCTCAATGAGAATATTCACACAGGAATTTAATGTATTGTAACTTGCATGCATTATCATCATGGGTTTAGTTGATTTAGCTTAACTTTCCTGGCTGACCTCTTACAGAAAAACCCATAGACACAGATGCAGGGTACAAGCTTTATTTGAAGTGTAGTCATGCCCTTACATTTGATGTGGCTTTTAGATAATCGTGTTAAATGATATGTGAGAACTGTTTGATAGCATGTTCATAGACATCTTGATCCTGCAGGGTAACACAGTTAATTCTCTCTTTGCAACTGCACTGCCCGGCAGTATTTGGAAAGCCTCAAAATAAGCGCTCAGCATCTGCTTGCTTGCAGGTTGTGCATTGCAATGGCCAACAACTCTTCTTTAGACATCCTGGAATTTTTGGCCTGAGGGTCAAGCAGAATAATTCCTGTGATTACTCTTAGTTCAGCCTATTAGCTGTGCTTTTTTGCAGGCCAAAGATAATTTGTAAGCAAGCAATACCAAGCACTGAGGAAACTTAGCCTAACATGATGATGATGTCAGCAGAATGCTGCAAGTGTCTCTGAACTGCAGAGAGCTTGGATGCATGCCTGATGGGAAGGACAGGAAGAGAAACACTGACCGGTCCTGTTTTTATTCTTTCTTTGGAACAGTTTTCCTTGAGGGAATGATGTTTTCTATGCCAGACAAATGGCAATGACAGATGGGACAAAATAGCACTGGAGGTATGAAACGGTGTGCAATGTTGGCAGAAACCAAAACTATGGAAATCCACTTTTTAACAACTTGGAGCACATGGAGCACCACCAACAGGGGTGTCCCAAGGCGATGAGAATCTGGGTTGCCGCTCATCTGATTAAACTGACCATCAAGACAATTCTAGTGGAAGATGTCATCAAAAAGCTCCTTGCCACCTGGATGGTAAGTACCCGCTAACTCCAGGACACTGGTGATCGCTTTGTGAAGCTGGTGTGCTCAGATACCACAGCTATTTCTTGGCCTTCCATAACAGGCCTTGGTGTTCAGCAAAAGAAAGCAGTATTACACTTAGGTAACATTAGGGTGGTCAGTCTCCATGGACTGTTTGTGTGGGGTGCACTTGAAGACTGGAGCATAACTTTTCATCTTTGTCGCTTGAGAAATCTTTTACTACTTTTATACCTGGAAGGGTGAAAGAGGCTGCTCAGAAACATGGTGGGCCTGTGAGAAATGTTCCATTTTCCGGGTTGCTGCTCCCAGGGGAGGGGAAGCCCAAGCTGTGGTTGATGGTGTTGAAAGATCTACATTGCTACCTAATCTCTTATGGGATTAGTACATTGTCTTTTATCTAGATTTCTCTTTTCTTCACACATGAAGTTACATGAAGTGCAGCATACGCTAGAAGCAGAGCTCCCCAGTATTCTAAGGAGTAATAAATTTTTTACAGATTGTTTAAATCTTTTTTCTTATTTGTACAACCTCATTTGAGCAGTTTACGTCAGATGACTTTGGCCTGAAACTGAGGGCACTAATAAATTTGTCATATAAAAGCATTCCTGGTATTTGGGGAACTAGTTTATTCAAGGAGTTAGTTTGCCATGCCTTATGTTATTTTTTATTGTAACAGTGTTTGTACCATGCCTTTTTGAGTTAATGCATAACAACTCCAGTTGGCTAAAAGTGTATGGCATTAATGAAACTGTGAGCCACATAAAAGACTAAATTGCTTTTTCTCTTTCTGTAATTGCCATTACAATAAAAGCTGCCTCTACTGTAAAATTTTTCAGGGTTAACCCCTGCAGAGCTCCCAGCACGGTGAGGGAGAAGTGTGATTAGAGGTGTGTATGGGAGGAAGGAGAAGGGGGAGAACAGCTGAGTAATAGTCATTAGGGGTGCTCAAGGGCTGTAGGCAGCAGAGGGCAAAAGTTGAGACACTGCCCTCCAGTAGAAGGATGAATTGCAGTGCAAGGACTGAGGGTCAGCTGTGATTTCCCAGCACAGCTGACCTTGGCAGCACTGTCCTGCTTGCGTCCTCTTTAGCGACCTTGCTAAACTGCAGAAAGAGCATGATGGGGAAGGGGATGGTGGGGAACAGGTGTGGCTGTAAGTCAGGAGAAAAAGGGGGGAAAGTGTTTTTAGTATTCTCTGATACAGCCACTGTTTTGACCATTGGGCAAAAGTGGCATAAAGATTTTGCAGCGAGAAGGCAGGTGTGGCAGTCCTGGAGCTACAGCTCCTGGTTTACAGCTCCTCCTTTCTCCTGGGGTCCCCTGGCTGCAGTTCTTCTCCCAGCCATGCTCTCTTTGGAGGAGGCCTGTGGCTCAGCTGGGATGTTTCTTGTCCACACTGACATCTGGGGGCCTCTCTATTGCTCTCTCCTACAAAGAACAGTAAGATCTCACAGGTCAAGCTACCATCCTCATGCACTTTATGATCTGTAGTTGGGTTTCTTTGGTAAGTGCTCAGAAGAATAGTTCAACTCTAGCTTCTTCCAAATATAAGATTAACAGCACTCTTTCATGTCCCTCCATCCTCTTTATCTGTCTTCTTTCCCCTCTGTTCCCCTAAGGCACTCCTGTTATTTTTGCACTGTCACCATTTCCTTCCTTCTTGCCTGTGGTGCTGGATTTGCTCTCAGAGGGGTTGCCTCCCTCGTTTGGTTAGTGCATTGCTGTGCTTTGAAGTCAAATCAGCCTGAATCTCAGGAAGAGATATGGAGCACTGCTTGGTCATAGGACCTGTCCCTAACGCAGAGCCCCTGCAGAGCTGGTGCTGGCAGAGCAACAGTGCAGGTACAGCCTCCATCCTGGCACGGATGCAAAGTGTAGCAGCTGCAGGAGCTTCCCACCCGTGTAGCCTCACCATGTTGTACAAGGCTGTAGCCTTTCTGGCAGTAAAACAAGCTCTCTACTGCTGGGCCTCACTGCTGTGCTGTGGTGAACTGCTGTTTTGGTTGTGCCAGCACAGCTGCCTGTACAGCTGCTCCAAGAACCAGGGAGCTGATCCAGCTTAAAAGACCTCTTCTGTGGACTGTTCTTCCAATGGATCAACTCCCTGACCTGGATCACAGCGCAGCTGGCCAAGCAGCCGTATTGGCACAGCTGAGGGTCCGGGATGCTGTCGGGACATGCTACCGGTGACATAGCCCGGGAAACTGTGTGCTGTTCAGCTACAGGGCAGTCTACAATAGTTTTTTTCCTCCTCTGGTAAAGGGTTTGTCAACTTAGTAACGTCTATTGTGCTGTGCACAAATTCATCTCGTGATGCACCAATAGAGGTATACAGGTCTGAATGCCCACGGGTACGGGCAGAGGGCTGAGCCAGCACAGCAAGGGAAGGAGCTACTGGATGTACTGTATTTGCTATAGAGTGGGCATGCATCTATTCCTATAATTATGCCATCCCTATATTAATACCAAATATAAGTATATCCACTTGTACAGAAAGTCAGCAATGTGCTTAGGTATTAGATAATTCACAGCATACCAAACTTGGAAGCATGAAAAGCTTTTTTTGTAATATAGTAGATTGCTGAAACTTAGAAAGAGTATCCACTAAATGGATGTGGACATTAAACTGGTTTTAGAAATCCATTTCAGTTTTTAAAAATGAAATAAAAATGCCACATCATTATAATCTGAGGAACTGTCTTTGGGAGAGAGAATGAACATTGCAGCATTAACGTGGTCACACAATGCGAATGCTAATAAACAATAGTGATACATGCTTCCCCTGCTTTCAGGATCCTATATGATTTGCTCTGTTTTTCTTTTTCCTTTGTATTAGAATGGAAAATACTTCTGAGACTGTGGAGAATAGTAGAATTTTTAAATGTCTTAAATACCATTTCATCTGGAAAAAGGTTTAGAATAAGTAACCTGCCGTGTTAGAAAAGGTTGCTAATTATCTGAATTTCACTGTGGCTTAATTAGCAGCATCTATGGTAGAACGTGGGAGGTGGTGCTTATTACTTGCCAAGGAAAAAAGTTGTCTTTTGGAGGAGGGTAAGTGATGTCAACCAAAATGCAGCCTGGTTTTAGACTGTTCAAAAACACTTCCTTTAAAATCTTTCAGTGGGCAGAGGTGAGTAGGCCTTATGCGATTAAGAGTGGAGAACAGATGTGTTTGCGTCTTTGCCCACCTCTGGCCCTGACTCTGGGCAGCTCTGAGTGCCACCAGCATCCTCAGTGCTCAGTGGGAAATGAGATCGTTCTCACTGAAAGAGGCTCTCAGGGTGCCGTTGGGTGAGACACGTTGCATCCGGCAACTCCTTATAAGTAAAAGAGAAGTTAAGACAGTGGGTGTGCAAATTCAGGTTAGCAGAAGCAAAATATTTCTAATAATGTGTGCTCTATCTTGATGATGTGCTTTCTTTGTTGTCCCTGTTAACAGTTTTAATAAATGTAGTCTATAATTCTCTTTGAATGTATCTTATAGCCAAGGGAATTCAGTACAGATAGTGGTCATTCATTACGGACAACTCTGCCCATATCAGTTGGATGCACAGGAGAACTGGAATCATGTTAATTAGATGATGGGTGTGAGTTGGAAGTCGTCGGGGTCAGCGGAAAGGCAGTGTTTAATGCGCTGGATCAAACAAAACAAGTTTAATAGCTATCTTAGAGCAGGTACAATTTTTGTAATCCAAGATATTAATTTTGTCACATCTTTCATGCGTTTCCAAACATTTTTATACTTCTTCCAGAGTTGAAATGCAGAAATTTGGTAGTTAGGGTAGGCACAGTCTGCTGAAATACAGAAGTAGTTAGGATCTTAGCAATTATTTCACATTCATGAAGGTGTTCTGAGCTCTTTCTGTTTAGAAATGAAATTATTCTCATAGCAAGGACTGTGTTTAATATATTTCTGCTTTGGAATGAAGAGGGTAAAAGCTGACATTCATCTTCTGTGACTACCTTATATTTTTTAAAAATTTGTCCCTTTTAATTATTACCGAACAAGTTATTTTGTTTCAAGATTAGAAAATTTTCTATAAACAGGATTATAGACTAAAAGATATTTTGGACTTCTGCTTTATGACAACCTCTGTAGTGATTTTGAATGTATTGGGCAAAGCAGAGAAAACAGTTAGTCTGCAGACTGTAAGTGAATTACTTTTTACTAACTCAGTCCATGAATGCTAAGCCCCCAAAAAAGAATAAATTGGGGAATGCCTTCTCTTAATTATTCTTGATATTTTTGTGATAAACTCATAATTTTAGTAACTGTGGCGCTATTGTGTAGTCTTTTTATAGTCCAGATTATTTTTCCACAATATGGGCATTCTGCACATAGGTACCAGTACCTTAATACACTTTACACAGTGAACCAGATGGGCCTGTAGAAATGGTGTGAGCGAAACTAAACAAGTCCTATACCCCAACATTAATTCATTCAGACAGTCGAGGAAGTCCAGAAACATTATCATCACAGGATGAACATTTTTCACAAAATAATCTGTCTGCTCTGACATTCTGATTTTCAAAAGAGATTTTCAAAAAAACCTGAAAAGAAAACCTGCAAAAGAAAAATCCTTAGTTCTGTGAGATACTAAAGATCATGAACTCAATAGAGAGGTTAGTTTATGACATATGGTAATTTTCATCCCTCTCCTGTTAACTTTTCACTTGTGTCTAACCATTTTGTTTCTGTTTCTCTCAATTTCCATCCCACAGAAGCTAATGGCCTCAGCATGGCTTTCCCTGCTGAAACCGCTTGCTGCTCCACAGGTGCTAGTTGTCCCATTCTCTCATATTGTCTAGCTGATTAATGTAATAATTTCATCCCAGAGCATTTCTTCCCAATGTGCTTTTACTGCAGTTTGCAACCTCTGTTTCAGACCTAAAGAATGGCTTATTTGCTTGTCTATTTTCCCCCCAACTATAATAGTTGGTCTCATAAAAGATATTACCTCTTCCCCATAAACCTTGGCTCTCTAACTTGCATATATTTTCCTAGGGGGAAGAAAGCAATCTCCTCAAGCCTGGAATTTCCTGTAGGAGCAAACTGTAGTTGTTTGATTATAGATTTGATAAACTATTTCACTAATCCAATCCCACTGAGTTCAAACTGGACTTGCTGAAGGAAGTAGAAGAATTTCCAAAATTTTTCAGTCAGATGGCAGTTTAATGAACTTGTCTTGTCTGCACATCCAGAAATCCCAACAGGTAATTTTAGCTGCACAACACGATGGGAGGAGGAGTCCCCAAGCCGGAGCAGGAACCCAAACACCAGCTGGGTCAGGGAGCCCCTGCATGGACGTGCCAGCAATGCCTCCGGGGAGGCCCCTGGGGCTCACGGCTGTGGCTGCCGTGGGCGGTCAGCATGGTGCCTAGCAGCCCAGCCCTTACCCAGGCATGCTGCCTGCAGATGGGCAGGAGGAAGAGGACAAGTGCATGGGCCATGCCCATGGCTGGCCCCAAGGCCACCATTTATGAGAAATGTTGGTTCTGCCTTTGTGTAAATGTTTTTGCCACAGTGGAGCCCTTTCAGACCTGGTGTGTGACAACCTCCTGCCATTTCCCCAATACTAGGGCTTCCTGTGACTGGGGAACCTGCAAGTCTTCAGGCAACATCCTTATGGGATGGTGGGAAGAGGGTAGGGTCTGCCTGGCCCAGGAGCCACCACCCCTCTGTGTGGGCACCTGGCACCCACTGCCTCGAAGTCCCGTGGCATGATTTGCTCAGGAGAAATTGGCCATGTTATCACTTGAACGGCCCCTGGCTGTTGGTTCAGAACCCTCTTGGGGTTTTGCTCTTAAATGAGTTCCACTGAGTTGTTTCTTAAATCAGAAAATATGATGCAGCAAAGCAAAAGAGTGGATACGGCCATATTAGGACAACCTTCTGGGTCACTCAAAGCAATCGGATATTATCATACCACAACTAATGGTTTGAAAAGTGCTTAATCCATATTTTTTGGAAGTTCATTAACTGATTGCCTTTAATTTCTGACACAAAATACTGATGTAAGTGATTGATACAGTTACAGAGGAACTTGCTTCACTCATTTGTAGTTTCCAGTGCAAAGGAATAAACTGGCCTGCACTCAGCTTAGAAAGAAACGGTAGTGTACAAAGTAGTAAGTGGAGTAGATTGATTAAATCTGCCATTCTTGTTAACTCTTTCTGGTAATATAAAAGCTAGTAACATTGCATAAGATTAAAAGGCAACAAAATAAAAGGATATAATGCATATTTATCTCTCATTGCCCCCATATGTTATTGTGGGACTGTCTAGCATCACACTTATTTAATTCAAAATATAATTAGACATTTATATAAATAAAAGTGTGCATTGTGTTAAATAGCATTAAAACAAGGTTATAAACACTCAAGTCACCAGCCAGCCATGCGATGTAGTTTGGACTGTGACGCTTCCGTGGACCGAGTTTTCTTTATACCTTTTTTTAGCAATTTCTTTGCAGTGCGTGGTGCCGATCAACGTGAGAGGTGAATGGAGAATACCACAGCAGTGTAGCACAGTCACCGTGATTCCTATGTAATGGACATTCCTTATGTATAGCTTTACTATTTGTATTTAATACCTTCCTGCATTTATGCCTATTATGCCTAATTTATGGTATATGCCTAATTCCCCAAATCTGCAGATTCAGGACTTCTCTCGTAATGCTTCCTATCAGAAGATGATCTGAAAAGCTGACGCAGGGCTTTGGAGAAATACTTCCTGAAGTATCAGCCGCAGTGAGGTAAGACTTGAACTCAGCCGGTGCTGGACGGCTCTGCCCGTGTTTGCCCTGCTGAACCGCACAGGTGAAATGCAAGCTTGGGCAGACAGAATTTTATATTTTGTTTTATTTTTATAGAGGCCTCCTATCCATCACAGTGAAAGGGAAAAAATGGGGAGGAAGGTGTCACTGGTACAAGATGACCCCCTAGCTTAGAGCTGGTTTTCATTCTCCCTTTTCTCAGAGGTTTTGCTGTCTTAAAGCCTTGCTATGTGGACCCATCTGACTATGCATGCTGGAATGTTGCAGGGCTACCCCTCCTGTTTATAAACATTTGAACAGGGTGCTTCTCAGCCTTCCTCCTGCGGGAGCTGCCACAGCAGCTCCTTACCCTGCTCCCTGTGCTGCTGGGGGTGCCGTGGGGAGCAGGCGGTGCCGTGGGCCCCAGCCTGGCCAGGTCCGGCACCGGGTGAGTGCTGCCCTTGCTGGGCTGCTGGTTTCCTCTTCCGCGCTGGGATGCCCTTCCTGAGCCCTTCCTACTGCCTGCACACTCCTTTAATGATCATTTTACGGGTGGTTTTGCCCCGCCGCAGGATCTGTTATGAAGTCGTAAGGGACGTGGCTGGAAGCTCCAATGCCAGCTCCAGCGAGGCTGCGCCTCTGGTGAGGGCCCTGCCGCGCCTCAGTGGGGCGGGGAGGGTGGCCCCAATCTGCAGGCTATTTCAGTGGGGCAACGCCGATTCCCAGCTGCTCCGGCCGGGCCTGCACGCCTGCAGTGCGGGAAGCTGTTCAGACGGAGGAAGACCTCTGGTTATGGGGGCGCGGGGGAAAGCCTCGCCGAGTGGCTAACGGGCGGCCGCGGCCGTCAGGAACGGCTGCAGACGTGGGGAAGGGATCCGGCTGCGCGGCGGGCACCGACGCGGCCGCGCCGCCGAGGGGAGCCCGCGGCGGGCAGCGGCGGCGCCGAGGCCGGTAAGCGGGAGACAGCAGGGAGCAGCATGGAGCCGCGCTGGCGGCGGCGGCCGCCTCCGGGCGCCCCCGCGGCCGCGTCCCGCCCCGCCTGCTGCGGCGCTGCGGCAGAAAGCGCGGGAAGCGGCGCTGCCGCCCCGGCCGCCATGACGCCGCGCAGCGGGCCGGGCTGGCGGGCGGGAGGCTACAAACGACAGAGCTGTAGTCGTACTTCAGGGAGGGGAAACGGCCCCGTCTGGCGTTGTGGTGTTGTCACCAGTGTGCGCGTGTGAGTTATCCTAATTAAAAAATATGACAGACGCAAGCCGGAGAAGTGGCTGTAAATGACACAGTCTGGTCCTGCCTTTGTTTATCGCCGTCCCAATGTGTCGCTGGCCACCTGCAGTTAGCTCGTGTTGCGTGGTGCCGGTCACGGCCTCTCGTTTGTGGCAGTTAGAGGTATATGCTAGTAAAATTGGGAGCGTTTACGTGTGGGATCGCTGTATCCCTTGGCTAGGATGGATGCTCCTTTATTGCTTCTATTTTGATTTTTCTGTCTGTTTAAGTAATGGGCAGGACGGATTTTTTTCTAGGTTGTAGTCAAAATGCAGAAATCGTGAGCAGCAGCTAGAGTTTCTCCTTGTGAGGGCGAATGAAAGGCCTGGCCGCTGCTTAAGGCTGCCTTTATCAAATGAACGCCGGTCGTTTCCCTGCGTGCGACGAGTAAGTTGTCAGATCGACACAGCCCTGCGAAGGGATGCACAGCAGTGCATTAAAGAAAGATGTTGCAATATTCTGTATTAAAAAGGTTAAACTCATAGGTTTCTATGTAAACATTCATTTTACCCTAGCTAACCTGTAAAGATTTCATTTTGCTTCATTTATCTTCTCTTTTAGCCGATGCTAAACCATCCCTAGCTTCGATGAAAGAATCATGTCTCCATTCATTTCCTATCTTGCTGAATTGCCTTTGCATTTCCTATCATCTGCACATAATCCTATTCTCTCCATTATTGTCTTAATACCAAGTACAGCACAAGATAATGGATAGGCACTGTAATAACAGTGTGGCCTGTAGGAGCCCCTCGAGGGAAATATCTTTGACGCTGGTAGAATATTAATGCATCCCAGGTCCCTGATCTTCCTCGTTCACTTCATCTCCTGTTTTCTAAACTACATAATGACTTTCATATACATGACAAAAGCATTAGAACAGAAAAAGACTCATTGATGAGCAGCAGGGCCGTGTGATATTAAGAAGCAGTATTCTCAGTTCTTTGTAAAATTTTTGACCACCATCAGAGACAGAGTATGCAGGTAATTTCTGATTTGAATAGATAAAGGCATAAAGAAGCATTGTCATACTCTGTTAATCCAAACGCCCATCACAGGCACTGCAAGAAAATAAATTAAAATGTAATTCTTCAATAATGCATCTGTCTACAGGATGATTTTCAGCAGATTAAAAACAAACAACTTGATATCACTTAGAAAGGCTAGTGGATTGTTTTTGAGAAGCTTAATCATCAGCAGATTACGAATGGAACAGTAAATCAAAGCAGGATATGTTAAACAATGTAGATTGTGTTGTAGCGGCAATTTACTGTACATAATTTTTTAATAAAATGGAAAAATTGATTTTTTTGAGCGTAAACATTAAATCTGGTGCAAATTTAGGTGCTATTATTGAAAAGAGGAATGTTAAAAATGTTATCCTTGGCATGTAGCAGCAATAACCTTTCATTCCTTTTAGAAGAAACAGAAGTTTGCTCCCTTAAGGGTTGCCGTTAGCATAACTCCTTTTTGCATTTTTCTTTCCTTTTTTGACAAAATCTTTCTTTTGCTCTCGGTTGCTATTACGTGTTCCTCATCCATTCTATCCCAGACTGAGGTGCACATCTGGGATAAAGTGAGAATGACTCCAGACTTCCCTTTTGCACGGGAAGAAACTTGCCAAACATGCCTTTTTTGAGGGCTCTTGCTTCTAAATACTGATGGCTACCTGCAAAACTTCCTTGTTAAAATATGTCTTCAAGGTGTGGTTTTAGCTGTCTTTGTTTTTGTTTTTAGTAAAACCTGCAACTCAGGAGTTGGGCAGCAGTTCTGGCTCTCTCTGCCTCATGTCAGCAGTGGTAGAAGCAGAGCAGCTATTGACCATCAATCATTATAGATAATATCTGAGTAGAAATGGAGAAATTATTTCAAATAAAGGGAACTGAGTTAAGAGCAAGTGGAAAGCAGCAGCCTGGTGTTGGCCCTATACTGGAGGAGGAGAGGGGAAAGAGTGAGGTCTTGGAGAATCAAGTGCAAAAGCTTAATGTAATTTTAAAAGTACTCATGAAACGCATTTTTTGAGATGAAAAAAATCAAAAAGATGCTTGAAAATAAATTACATATTAAATCAAAGCTTAAGAAAATCCTCGTAAAACGCACAAGTATTCCGTGCTTTAAGAGCATGGCTGTTTTCCCATGTTTACTGCTAAGTAAATACTAAGAGGTATCTTCCAACTTCAGTGCTCAGTCCTGACCCAAGCTTACAGGGACTCCTGGGAGCCCGAGGAAATGTCATGGCAAGTGACTGAAGCCATACTAAAAGAAATCTGTCCCAAGAGAAAAAGAGGAGACGGTCTGTCTATTCCTGGGCCTACTTTTGTTTTATTTATGCTCTAATTTTATTTTCAGATAATTCATTTGATTTATTTCACTGCTTTTAATGTTGTTTCTTCTGTTTTGAACTCATATGGTACTGTGAAATAGTCTATTATTGAATTATGCTGCTTCTGCATTTTAAGCCATGCTCAGCAGGACCGAAAAAAAATACACATGAAGCTAAGAGACACTGCATTGTACATCAGAAATCAAAAGTCCCTTTGAAACCTGGTAAAAACTATGTTAGCAGGTTCTCTTGCTATCATTATAAATGCAGTGCCTTTTCTTTCACATGTGTTTACTTGCCAAGAGAAAAAATGACATCCTATGTGACACTGGTAGTGTGGGATCCCAGTTTGAGAGACTGTAAACAAGAAGGGGTGAGAAAGAACTCAGTTTATTACTTTGAGAATTCACTTAAAAATCATTGCGGTCTAAATTTAGGTCTGGAATCAAAATACTAAGTTTGTTTTTCACTTCTTTGAAAATGGGTCTGGGTTACTGCTTTTCTTGTTACTCTTCCATGGTTGTCCTAAAACTGGGACAGCAATTAATTTAAAATAAGATTTTAAAACCTGTTTCTAGTTGCTGGACTGTCACGTGTATCTTATCTCCGAGCTGCATAAAGGGATGCCGGCGTTGCTGGCTTGTCCTGCTCCGGGGTGGCCAAAGTGGCGGTGGGTGTCCGTGGGTTGCGGTGGCTCTTCCAGGGATGGAGGCTGGGGTCGGAGGGGCTGCCTCTCTCACCGGCCCCACGGCACGGCTAGAGTGCCCTGTACCGGGGCAGGCACAAAAACAAGCCTAGGAAAAAGGAAATGCTGCCTTTTTTGTAATGCTGGAAGCTGGAGGACATTACAGCCCCAGTCCTTAAAACAGCTAAACATTTGATTGAGTTTATCAACCTGAGGGAAGACTTGGAAGATGTGCAGACTCCTTCAGAAGACAGAAATGTGCGTGTTCGTTTTCAGGTTTGGGCGTAGGTGAAGCCCAGTCAAGGTAAGACAGAGGATCTGTGATGGCCGCAGGAATTTATGCAAGGCACGGGACCCACTTCAGAGCCTCGTGAACGTCTTCTCCCTGGGACGTTCAGTTGAGTGGTTGTGACTTAGGAGATCGAACCTTTCCAAAAGAAAAACACATGCTGTCTTCCAATGGGCTGAATGAACAGATTTTAATTAAAAATGCTATTTTCAAATACATATCCTATTGTGTTGTAATTAGGTCCGTGGCAATCCTTTGCACTGCCAAGTTGTAAGGCTGAGGGTGGTGGTTCTTTACCGCTTGCTCTGTTCTATGTATGGGACCTTTTGTTAGAGAAAAGCATGACATATGTGCCTTTAAGAACCCTGCTATTTTCTTTGCTCCTGTTTGTTTTTTCTGACTTACTAAGTACTGCTAATTATTGCTAGATTTTTTTTTCTTTAATTATAATCACCTTTAGGATTTTGACCATAAATGTTTTTGTGTTTTTAAATCCCAGTGTTTGGGTTACTGTCAAATCAATCTGGAGACACAGGAAAAAGGACTGTCTTGTGCAGGGATGAAATACAACTTCAATGCCTTTGGTACACTATATTCTTCCTTTAATCTCCACCATACAGCAAAATCATCTTTTAAATTGACTTTGAACAATTAAGCTCAATTTTGCCATTCAAATATGGTTTTATGAGACAAAACAAACTCTGCTTACAAGCATTTTGTGAGGTCTTTGGAAAAAAGATTCTGAATTATATAGTTAAGCTTTGCAATTAATATGAGAAAGGCGATGGATTTTAAGTTTGATTTATAATATTATACCTTGTTTTACAGCTTATTGTGCCTCTTCTTTTCTAAAGGCTTGATGATTTATTTAGATTTTCTTGCTATTTTCTCTCTTCTATATAGCTGTATTTCTGCTATTGAGAAAAAAAGTCCTCTACTAGAAAGTATCTATGATACTTTAATTTTTCATATTTAAAGAGATATCATATGCACTGTGTATGAAATATACTTGAATTTATTTGTGATAGCATTTCATGTCAAGTTTCTAATCTTAATCCAGGCATTACTAATTTCATGTTTGCAAGTAAACATCATAATGAATCAGAATCCTCCTAGAATTGTAATTGGTGTAGCTCTTTTGTATTCTGTGCTTTCAGCTCCGAGTGTAATTGTCAGTGCCCTATAGAAATGTTAATTATCTTGAATAATCCTGTTTGCCTTGAACAGGCTGAAGCAGTCCTAATCAGTAAGAAGGTGTCGCCCAAGAAGAAAGTTACAAAGCCATGTGGCATTAAACTGATGCAAAAAACTGAGTTGCAGCTAGGACAGAGAATACAATGGGACTTGGAGAAAAAAGAAGTATGGGCTGAAAATAGTGAATTATTTGATTTGCAGAAATGGAGGACACCACCTAAAAGAGCATAATTTGAGGCAGCTACAAAAAGGAGAAATCTGGGAAATACTGCTAGAAGAGAGCCAGGGCCAAAAGCGGCTAACGAGCCCACCCCTGCGATGGAGTTCTGCTCCTCTGCGTCCGCAGGGACATGTGATGGTGGTGCAGGGAGGGAGGGAAAAATGTGGCCGAGCTGACTCTGCTTTTGGTGTGCTCGCACCTTCCGTGCTATGTTTACTCCTGGGTGCCATAATAACCAGGAGAGAGCAGAAAGCGGTGGAGGGATGGGGAGGGTGCAGCAAGCTGAGGCTGGTGGGGTGAGAAGCTGCGCCAGCTCCAGCGGGTGCTGTGCCGAAAGCTGCCTTTGCCAGGGGAGGCATTGCCGTTTGCTACGTGCTTTCCTTGTGCTCTTTCCTGTTGTAGGTAAAGGCTGCAATACCTCACATAGCATTTATTAACAGCAATCAGACTTCTTTGAAAACTGGTGATTGCAAGAAAGGCTAAGTTGGCTGCGATACAGTTAAGGCAGCAGCGTACGAGGACAGCGTGTGTGGAACCTGCGAGAACAGCAGGGTGTATTACCTGGTAGGGCACACGGCAAATGGGAGGTCGCTGTAGAAGTCAAGCTAACAGCGAAGTCAGGTATGGTGTAGTCTCCTATTCAAAACGGCAATTCTCAGTCAATCTGCAAATTTAGAAGTAGATGCGCAGAAACTAATCTTGTCGTAGTAGTAGAAAAAAGAGCTATGTGGGTCATAATGCTCCTATGCTAGCAGAGAGAGAGACTGGATGACCTGTTATCTCAGTTACAGGATCCGCTGAGCCTCCTGAGAGTGGATGGAGCAGCTCCTGAATTTGGGGAACAGTAGACTTTGCATGTTGTAATCCTCTGAATTCATAAGGAATGGGAGGCTTGCTTGAACTTTGAATCAACATTTGTTAAATTTTGAACTGATGTGCCCTTGATATCATGGACACTGAACCACGTACTGTGCTAAGACAGTAGAAATTGCTACTCTAAAGCAGAAAAATGGCTCAGGTGTATAATTAGTTTTTGTTGCAGTAATGTAAGTTTTTGATTAGGTGCTGTGTTAATGGAATGCTTTGCTCACATCGTATTCAAATGTAGGCTGCATAGGGGATGGATTTTTGTAGGAAGACTTTATGTAATTAAATACAGAAAGCTGTTGAATAATTTTTAATATTTAATGACTAATTTATGATTTATCAGGCATGTTTACCAATCAATATTTTCCCTCTGTTGTTTGTTGATGCTGGGTAACAGTTTTTCTTTGGGATTTCTGTGTTATTCTTCATAGGATATTTATCATTACCGTGGTGTGTATGGAACAGATTACATATTGATCTGCTACCATTTGACTGTGTTGTCTTATATTTGATTATTCATTTTGTTTGCTGAAGACAGTGTCTTGGATAGCAAAATGGAAGCAGAACCATTGCTAGTGAATTCACAGCAGAACCCAAACTCTCCTGTACAGCAGCGCGGAGCTTCAAGGACTTTGGTATGTAACTGCCATCAGCAGAGGTTCTGCGCTGGTGAACTCGTCTCTGCAGTTGCTCTATCTGCCTCCCATTTGCTCGGAAGCGCTGACTGACTGAAAGCTCTCCCCTCAGACACTGACGCCGGAACATTAATTACTGTGATGCCTTTTAATTTCAAAACTGGGATACTGTAGTTTTCTCCTAAATGGACTTCCAGACTGTACTATGAGGAAGTTAAAGTGAATTAAAAAAACTCTGCCAGAAATGTTTTATGGGAACCAAATTCTGCACTTGCATTAAACATGTTCTCAAATCACTCCCCTGACTCCCTCCTGATAAAGTTTCCTTTTTTTTTAAAGATGTGACGGTATCATTAAAAGGTGTTAACTTCTCTTTAATCCCATCATCAAATTAATCCTGCTGATACTGTTAATATCTCTGTAATGAAATATAAAGAAAAATAAAACTGTAATTTGGCCTTTTCAGGTTTTCAGTGCAGCTGAACTGACATGCAAAATTGTACCAGCTCTCATGCTGTCAAGAGATGCCCTAAAAAAGCTTTTATCCCTGATTATCAATTGGAACAATGGTTATGTCTCTAATTTCCGACAGGCACAAATGGGGTGATTCTCTGCAAAGAAGCAGGACCTTTTGTGCTACGTTCCCTTCTTGGGAACCTGAGCTCCTCGCCGTGTGTTTGTGCCCTGCTGTTTACAAGCTTGAGATCCTCTTGTAAACACGCACTTGTGCCCTGTACCCCTGAACGGCTTCAGAATTTAGCACCGTGCTGTTCACTAGCACAAATACTGCGCTCTTGCCTCTCAGCATTCAGTGCCCTGCTGTTCTCACCTCTTAAAATAAATTCCTTATTTTTATGTAAAAACTGTGGAATCCAACTGTACCTCTTGTAGTGTTGCCCTCTCTTGAAGAACGTTTCATGTTATCCTATACAGTTTTCATGAATAACGCTTTCTTTTCTCGGAAATTCAAAATACAAGTATTCACTTAGAGCACATCTAAATCAACAGTGTACTGCAGCCAGCAGTTAAGTTTTCTTAAAAATGCCATTGTTGGGCAGGGTTTTGTACAGTAGCTAGAAGTTAGATTGGGAAGAACTAGAAACTGTGGATAATTTATTATCTACATATCCCTGATGACTGTGTTGCACACCTGTAACTGAGAACATTTCTTGTAATGCTGCTTTTAACTGAGAAAGTTACTGAATACGGGAGAAAGAAAGAAATACAAAAACCTCCAAAAACTTAACCATAAAAGAAGTTGAGTATAGATTTGGAAGAGGGGATATGTAAAATGCCTAATTAAGAAAGAAGAAAAGCCTGTGTTGAAGTTTCAAGAACTGAATGAGCATTGTATGTGGAGATAAAGCATTCCCCAAGGCAAAGGCTGCAAGAGAATTATTCTCTGTGCTTTCTATTCATTTCTATTACCTTGGTTTTAAAATCAGCTCTTCTAAAACACAACACTTTTTTGAAATTGTATTTCAGAGTGTATTTGCAGAGCACTGCGATGTGCAGTGTTATATTGTATCGAGGTAGACCGTGCTCTATGCTCAGGTGACGTTATTGGCACTATTTTAAATTGTTGTGTCCACCTAATGAAAGTAGGAGATGTTTGTGTCTTTTAACAGCCCTCTCGTTGTCTCCCGTTGTGACTCCGTAGCGTCTGGAGTATGTCCTGGGTGCCTTTGTTGTGCACCCAGCTGGTAGCTCTTGAGTTGGTGCAATCTGCCAGTGGGACATGTGCTGACACTGAAAAAAGAGACTAAACAACTGTTAGCCAAAATATTCCCCCTTTTGTTTTATAGCTAATGTTTGGCTTGCAGTTGGCGTGCCACAAAGTTCTCCTTTAGCAGGAAAACGCAAAGGGAATCGACTTCCCAGGATCTCGTGGCGTTCAGCAAGCTGCGCTGCAGCTGCTCCTTGACCCCCTTTGGTAGGGATGCTCGTGCCACCACATAGAAACAGTCATTTCACATGTGGTAAAACCTCTGTGTTAATAATCAGCAGTGCGAACCCTTGAGCGGTGCATAAAATTAATACACACCTCTTACCTACACGCGTGTCCGTATGCAGGTTTTCAGCGCGGAGCGGAGGCTGCCAGCTGCCCGCGAGGGTGCAGCGCCTCGGTGCGCAGGCAGCTCTGCCGGCCGCGGGAAGGGCCCAGCCCTGCTGCCTCCCGTGGCGGCGGACAAGCGCGGTGGCGGTCTGAGCCGTGGGGATGGACGCCCTCGGCGAGGCAGAGGTGCCCGAGGGGGCCGGGCCCCTGTGCTGCCGCTGTGCTCTTATGTGCTTGTGGGAGCCCTGGTCGCCTCTGTGGCGGGGTGCTCGTGAGGAGCTGGAAGCAGCCCTCGTGCCCCTGTCCTAGTCATTTGATTCCCAATAGTAACTGTGGTTGGAAAGGGTTTGCAGATGGTGCGTATAGGACAGCTTTCAAATTAAGGCTTCCTGGCTATTACTGCAGTATGCTGACAAAGATCAGCCTGTGCGCCCTTGGGACCTGGCGGCTGAAATCTTGTGGTTTTACCACCTGCAGAATCTAGCGTGGAGAAGAACGTCTGAAGGAGAGCCTGCTCTCCTTGCCAGGCTCCTCTGCAGAATGGACCATCTGTCCTGGGTTTTGGAGATAGGCCATTCAAGTAGCCAAGGATTCGACACTGGGATTTGGAGAAATGCTAGTAGGAGAATCAGTTGCAAAAGGTTTGTCTCTGTTATTTGATCAGCAAACAATGACTGTGTTGAAAAAGTTTCCATTTATCATGTAAAAAGCACTAAAGGAAACTCTTTTGCATGTATGCGTTTACTATATTAATTTTCTACTTCTCTTTTGTAGTGCAGCTAGTAAAATCCGCGTTTCCCAAAGCGAGGCCTTTAAAGCCAAACCTCCACCACTGACATCAGTGAATTTGGCTGAGGTGTCTAATGGAAGCACAACGAGCGCCTTCCACGGCGTGCGCTTGCTCTTCCCCATAGCTACTTGTTCTGCTGATATCTCTTATGGATACTAGAAAACAGTTAACAAAATCTTCCATTTAGCCCTGAACTGTTCTACAGCTGTGTGATTGGATCACTTGGAGTTTCCATAAAATTCCTAAAAACCAAGCTCTGAACTTTTCTAAGGTTAATTTGCCAAAGACTAAAACATCACAGGATCTTGTCATTAAAATTTGCTACCAGTTTATTGTCAGTTGTGGCCAGCAGAAGATGACACTTCAGCTAAAAAGGGAGTGCACTCTGAAGGCTGTTCAGGAGGCAGCAGTTTAACATTGTGCATTCACAACTGACAAAGCTTTTAAAAGGATACGGTACCTCTGGGTAAGCAATAGTTTGCATATGATGTGACCACATAATTTTGTGGCTGAGTGATAGAAGAAATCACTGCTTTTTGCTAAAAATAGCAATGGAACAAATCTCTGCTGGGCATTTGGTTAAGGTGAATTTTCCACCTTGGCCTTTTCCGTGCTTTCAGTAGAGCAATGCACCGTAAACCTCACTTATAGCATAAATGATGGAAATGAAACGGTGTGTTATTTGAATGACCTTATGCATCCAGACAGAGAGAAGTGTTTGGTAACCAAACTCTCCATGCATTAGTCTGGCCTAGCGAGCATGAATATACCAAAGGAAATGTTTTTACAGGCTGTAAGAGAGTAATACAGACTCTGCAGTGTCTCTTACTGGCCTCTAATAATTCATGGGCTGAAGTATGTTGCTATAAGCTTGTCAGTACAGTTTTAAGATGAGGAAGGAGTAAATTATTTATCTGAAGATTATAACACAGCCATGTGACGTACGCCATTGGGATGATACCGGCTCAGCTGCGCCGGGTCCACGGGCTGGGCTCCCCCCTCGGTGCGACCAAGGGCAGGGTCACCTGGGCCCCCGCGCTGCCTCGTGTCTGGGCGGTGTCGTGGCCACGGATCCTGGCCCTGCATCCCAGCACCATGTGTGGAGCCCTGGCCCCACTGACAGAGGTTTGCCCGGATTTGTGCACTGCATTTGCACCGTTCTCTGGCGCAGTTTGATTTGCGAGTCTGACTGGGAAAAAAAATTCTTTTAAATAGCCACTTTATCCCATATCGGCCTCGTGTTTGGTTTAAAACAGGCAGAACCTCAGCAGAGTGTGTGGAAAACATTGCCTTCTGCTGAGGCAGTGTGTGTGCAGCTGAAATCGGGAGTCTTGTCCTGCGCCTCAAAATTACAAACCGGAGCGTCTTTCGAGGGGATCAGCCCTTCGAGGGATACCACGTTTAAACTCCGAATGAGTGCGTTAGGGATGCGGGATCGATGCATCAGACCCCACGCACAGTTACAGACTCGCCGTAAGTACTGGCTGGAGATTTTCGACAGATTTCAAGCAGTTGGGGGTAGGCGTGCCTTGACTCGTGGGAGAGGCTCATGTCCGCAGCGCTTAGCATTATGGTACGTAAAAGCAAATCTATCTATCCATCTATAGAGTTATAGCTACATAAACAAACATGTAATTGCATTGATCCAGCAAGTATATTTTTACTGTATCCAACTCAACATGTTATGAGTTTTTCTCCAGCTCAAATGTAAAATTGTTAATTTCGGATTTTTTTTCACTTTATTTCCTGAAGATCCAGTGGTCAGCAAAAACAATGTTTCCATGGTGACCCCCCCTTTTCTTTTGAAAGCTTTGCTTATTTGTAACAACTTTTTGCCACATTCTTTGAGATATCTTGGTGCAATTAATACTAATTTAACAACACAACTTGGCTGTGCTAAAAGTTGGAATGTCAGGGAGAGCAATGGAAGATTCCCATTTACATTTGAGAAACGGGAAGGATGATCGCATCGTTAGTGTCGCTGGAAGAATGTCCTAGACGCGATGTGCTAAGTGGCAAAGGTGGCTCACTGAATGCACATGCCAGCATTGGCTCCTGCCAAAACAGGCCCCTTAAAACGTGCATATAAAAGGACAGAAGTATGTTACGGTGTGATGGTCAAAAAGCCAAGGACCTCAAACATTATGGTATGCGTTAATATTACTGTAGCTTTCTGGGGTGCTAAAGGCAATAAAACACTGTGCGTTACTATGCATGATGGTGCTTTCGTGGATCCTAAAGCTTTTGTACCAGTGTTTGCTGCTAACCTTCCTCGTAGGGAAGTGGCTGCAGGCTGTTTTTGGGCTGGAAATGGGACGGAAGGGACGAAGGAGAGCGTGTGCTAGCAGGGCACGTGGGGGATGCCGGGGGGAGTGGTTACGGACAGGCTAGCGAGGGGTGCGTGGGGCTGGGCTGTTCAGATGTTACCGAGCTGCGTTTAAAGGTCAAAGGAAGAGGTAGTCTGTTTTATGTATGAGCATAGATATGCCAAAATCTCAAAACGTGTCTGTGTGTGTGGATGGAGTTGTGCAAATGAGGCTGCCAGCCAGAGCAAGCGGAGGAGACTGGGCCTTTCTGATAGCCTCAGGATTTGTTTGCTTTTATTTCCTGCGGCACCTACGGCCCGGCGCAGAAGGAGTTGCGTGTGTGACCGATGGAGCTGCACGGAGACCGGCGGCGTGGAGGAGTCGTGCCTCCTGTGCTGCCGGCCAGGGCCAAGCTGAGAAGAGTCAACGCGAAGGGCGAGCTAAAGGGGCGGCAGTGACGCCGAGACGCGGGGTGCTTCTGCTGGCCAGCTGGTGTCAGGCACCAGCGTGGACTCGCGTTTTTGGGGCTCGCTCCATGTAAAGCGTGCCTCTGTGAAAGCAGCGCGTCGTGACGGGCGCTGTGCGGAGCGTGGACCGCCACGGCTCCTGCGAGGTGTTTTTGTGGCCGAAAGAGGCGTGATGAGCCGGAGTGACACGAAGGAGTTAATCGTATGGATTTTGCTAACCCTCCAGTTGTTGCTGATTAACCCAGATATTGTAGTGCTTATCAGTGTCACTTCCCGGGCATTGCTGGTGAAGCATTTATCTTTTTAACTTGCTCGTGCTCCCTGCTCCTGCCTGCCTCAGAAGCACAACAGGGCGCGAGAAGCGGAGCACGGAGTCTCAGGCTGGGAGAAGATGGAGAGTGCTGGAAAAAGATGGAGGGGCTGCACACTGCCAGGGCAATAGGCAAATTGCACGTAATGAAGTCCAGGGTGATCAAACGCAAAGTAAAAGCAAAGCCCCGGAGGTGAAATTGCAGCCGTGAGCGTAGCTGGCAGCGCAGCAGCCGAGGGGCAGCTCTGCGGCAGGCGTGCTGCCACGCGGACACCCGCCTTGGCGCGAGCCCCGGCTTGTGGCCGGGCAGCTCGGGAAGGGAAGCCGCGCGCACGAGGCTCCCAGCAAGCAGGGCTGTGATGGCAGGTTCATCTGAAAGGAAGTATCGTTCTCCAGTGCTTAACTCGATGCAACTGCTGCTTGCGAAAGTCGCTCCTGGGCAAAGCGCTGCGCGGAGGCTCTCAGGGAGGCAGGTTCTCCCTGCGGTGGGATGTGCAACGCAGGATATTACTGATAAAGCGTTGCACAGCGAGTGCAAAATACTGGGTGCTGAAGTCATCTTCTGTTTCCTGAAGATGCTCATGTCATTCCAGGACATTGTTCAGGGCACAGAAAATATTATTCAAGATGTGCTGAAAGTAGACTGTGTGCCAGTGCATTGTAATGGGTTGAGGCGAAAGCATGATAAACACTACTCTTAGCCTTTGACAATGCTATGTGCCACTTCAGTTCTTGGAGAAAATGACAAGCATTTGATAAAATAATAAGAAAAACAGAAGAAAATACAATCCTATCTTTCATCTGCCTGCATCTCTTTCGTTCACAGAACTGAGTGCTGTACTGGAGAGAGAGGCAGAGGGTAAAGGAGGAGTGAGGTGGGAAGGACTGTGATTATACTGAGAATAGGGGATATGATCAAATAACATAATAATCAAGATTAAAGAAGAAAGAATGCATTATATAAAGCTTAAAGGGGAAGAGTTCTGTATGCTGCAAAACAAGAGAAGAATAAATAATTGTTAGTCTGTATTATTCCTCCCAGAATTTTATACATATAATATAAATAAAATGTATTAGTCTCTGCAGTGGGGCTGCAGCAAGCCTGTTGCTAAGGAATGAGCTGGCAGAATAATAACGAAGAATGTTACTATAAATTCTCTTAAAACAAAGAGGATGAAATATTTTCTTTTTCAAAAAAAAAAAAGGGAATTTTAGTAGCATAAGATTGCTAAGGATGTTTCAGGCAGAACAGTTGTTTTAGAACAGTTATTGCAGGTTAACATGAGCATGTTGAATGCAGAATGTGGAAGCTTGGTAGAGCGGTTAAGAAGAGAACTACTGCCAGTATTCAGGTTCAGGGCTAATAGCTTTCTTAGGAATACCGGTGTGAGCAGATGAGCATCAGTAGTTTAGTCTCCCCCTTTCCCAGCTTTTGGAGGGAAGGTGGAAGGGCAGAAGGAGAAAGCAGTACTGAAGATGACAATAGAAATAATACTGCGGTGAAAATGATACATAAAGATGTTCAGAATCTGGAAAGACTTAAAGGGCATGTTCCTAATCAATAATATCTTTGAGATACTAACAGTGTAAAAGACAAAGGAATTATTCATCACCTGAGATGGAGACAAGAACAGGGGTCTGAGGCAAATGCAGAAAAACTTTAGGATAAATATTAAGAAAACTTCTCAAGAGCCTGATTTTCTCTTGAAAATGTGGCTGTGCTCTGTAATGTTCAATGTTTTGATAAAATGCAAAATTCACTCTTGAATGCATTTTGAAAAAAAATCATGTCACAGCAATACTCTGAGGTTCTCCATCATCCTGTGTCCAGATTTTGCTCTGAGACTGAATATGTGGAATAATGTTTCTCCTTCAAGGTAGGGGAAAACTTATCCCATTTCAATGAAGAGCAGAGTTATTTTTGGGAAGTGAAGTTGAGTCTGGCATATTAAATATACACCTAAAGTTAGGTATACTGTGATTTTTTAAATGCGGCATTTGGGGAACATCCATCCTGCTGTGATGGACTTCCAGAAGATCTGGTGGGCTTGGCTGAGGCTCTGCAGGGCCCTGGCTATGTGAGTTCTGCTGACATATACTGAGAAGGTACAGCTCTGCTTCAAAGAAAAAGGTGAAATGTAACATGGAATTCACAGGATAACACCAAGATAGGCGAAATGAGTAGAAAGTGAAGTGTATATATATATTTTTTTCTTCTTCTAATCTATTAGTTTCAATGTCTTCAGAAAAAAATCCTTTTCTGGCCTAAGACCATTCATACAACTTTATTCATACAACAAATAATGGTGTGTGTGGTGCACAGGGCAGAAGAGATATCCAAGAATAAAATATTTCTGTTTTTTAGCTAAAATCAACAGGCTCTGACCCACATCACATGACTTTCTGTAATCCTAGGTAATCCTCTATACTTGTGGTCGGGAAGCAGGGACCTGTCCTGGAGGAACGGCTCTTTTTTCTGCAAAGAGGACAATGAAGAAATTAGGAAAATATCAGTAGAGTTGGTAGGTTATTTTCTGTTCCTTTCTTGTATACCCCCTATTAAATGCTAACGACAGGAGTCCACATGTTCCTCCTCAGTTGGATATATGGAGGGGAGTGAGGGAGGGTGCCTGTGCAGAGGGAAAAGGTCATTATGCAATATGTTTTTTTTTTCTCACCAAATATCACTTTCTGTTCCCATTGTAGCAGCTTTGTAGGAGCTCTACTTTATGTAGCAGTGTAGGGAATTGCCGGGAGAGGGGAGTAAATGGGGGGGAAATGATGTTTTATTTATAGAGCGGGCTTGCCCCTGGAGTGGGTAGCATCAATGATGTATCCGTAACTGTACTAGGCTTTCAGGTACGCAAGAGGATTTGGTTCTGGGGCTTGTAGATCCTCAGTTGTGTGCTAAAGATTAAGGAAAGGCTGCAGCAGCCTAAAACTTAAGTCTCTTTGCATGTATTCCCATGAGCATCAGCTTGTGCCATGGAGTCTGGTTATGCAGTTCCTTGTTCTGCCCAACCATCGGCGGCTTGGAGGATCTGCCTTTTGCTTGCACCATGATTAAATCATACAGGGAGAACATATGTTTCTCACATCTCCCTGCAGCCCTTCAGATATGACTGTTTTTAAGTTTGACAAGGCAAGGTGAGGGTGCATATGAAAGTGCTGTTCTGAGTTTGTTCTTTTTGGTGCTTTCATATTGCAAAGATCAATAATTTACTCCCTGTCAGGTGAAATCAGAAGATTAGTTGCATTAATTTTTGAATGCTTGTGTAGTGTGTGTGAATTGATCTTACCTTGCTGAAGTCCTGTTTGTAGCCCTGCCGCTCACTGATGTCAGGGGAGCTGTGCTGAATTGCACTGGCTGGGCATATGGCTTATAAAGCGTTATGTATAAATAAGCATTGCTGTTGTAACAAGAGGCAGGAAATAGAGGGAATCATTGCCAAACTGGGGATTTGGTGGGGTTGGGTGCTGTTTTGGTTTAGGCTGCTTGTTGATCGGGCTTCTCACATAAGATGCTGTTTTCTTCGCTGTGTGCTCTTGGTTGTGCTCGTTGCGTATGGATACAGGACACAGCTCTAAGGTTATTTCCAGTGCTCTCCTAAAGGACAGTCTGCGCTTACCCGGCTATGTGCAATTGCCAGCTGCTTCCTGTAAACAACAGGAGCGTGGAGACACCCTGGTAATGCTCTTAGTAACGGATCTTCTGCTACACCTGGAGCCAGCGCTGTTTTCTGTGCTCCGATGTGGCCGTGGCTGCGTGTGGGTCTCCTCCCAGCTTGGCCTCCAGCCTGGCAGCTGCTGTGTCCCGGCCCAGCGCAGTGGCCCTCGGCACGGTCCCCAAGTGCTCCTGACTTCTGCTCAGCCCTCCCTTCTCTGTGCCCAGCTTAGGGGCCTCGGTTTTTACTTGTCTCAGTGTGCTGGAGGACTGTGATTGCAAAGGAATTTCTTGTGCCAAGTTTCAGCGTTCTGGCATTTTTATCATTTTAGCATTTCTCCTTTCCTCCCTCTATCACCCAGCAGAGGCATGAAAAGGGATTTTTTCACGGATGTAAGCCTTTGCCTGTGAACATCAGTGTTGAGTGAAGCCCTGATCCCAGACATACATTGTGACGGTGGTGTCACAAAGTTGTGGCCTTTGTTCAAGAAAACAGACTTTCTTTGTCCTTGGCTAGTTCTGCTTGACTGTCCGTGTCCGTGTTTCAGTCCAGCTCAGTAGCCTCCTGGTATCCGAGGCTGTGAGTGAGAAATCCCTGTCCTGGGACACCCTCAGGACAGCGCAGAGCTTCCTCAGATAGACCTTCTGCCCTGTTGTGATCTCCTTGCAAGTGCTCTGCCTGGTGAATATTACAGAGCCAGCTAACATGTTGCTTGCTTACATTATTCTGAAAAAAATGCTAGTAATAATCACCTACCAGCAGGCAATGGTTTCCTCTGTGTTGAGATGAATCAATTGCCGGCTGCAGCATTGCTCTTCTGGAAGGCGCATGGGCTGCCTGAGGTCCCTTGCGGTTCTTCCTGTGCTGTTGTGAATAACTGTAATCCTCTGGTCACATCCCTCATTTGTGCATTGATTTTTGAACTGATGATATGTGTGTGTGTTTTTTTATTTATTTTTTTCTCCAGGTATGCACAATGTATTATGTGCTAGAATTCCTCCTCCGTTTTGGACCTCATAGCTTGGGGCTGTCGCTGTGGTACTGCATACACTACCACTGCTGTGTTTGGATTTTTATGAAGTACTTGGAAAGATTTAATTAAAACTATTTTCTAGATTTCATCTTCTGTAGGAATGGCCTTTTATAGTTTCTACCCATGGGGTATTGTTTATCCAATTTAAGGCATTTGAATGCAGAAAATTGTCCTGGTGTATTTATTCTGTAGAAAGCTATACTTTACTTTTTTCCCAGGCGTTTTGCAGGGATGTGGAGCAGATGCCTTCTGCATCCTGCTAATCCTCACTGACACAAGAGATGAGATTGCAGTGAGTTTGACTTTCTTCTGCATTTTGTCAGAAGTGTGCAGTTAATTTATGTTCTCTGTGTCTGAACACTGTAAGTATTTCTTATGGTTTTACTAAAATATTTCCATATCTATCTATCTATCTATCTATCTATCTATCTATCTCCCTGCTATTTATCTTATTCTGTATTTAACTAAACACATTTCTCTCCTTGGAGATGTTCTCCATTTCTGTTTGCTGTATTTCTTCTGTTTGTCCATACATACTCCATTTCTATTGCTTGTTTAGAGGGATTGCTTATGGGTCCAATATTGTGATGTGCCTGGGTGTCGACATGAGAGCAAGATGAGGGCATGTCTCCTATGCTATCATTTAATTAGGACTGAGATTCCCAAAGATTTTCAGTGTGCAAATCAGCTTATAATTCAGACAGTATATTCAGCTCCCTGTCCCAGCTCTGCGACAAAAACTCCCACGGCTTTCCTGCTCTGGAAATCCCGTCGCCAGATTCGGTCACCCACAGCGCTTTTCCCCGCGTGTCGTCGCCGCTTTGCAGTCTCCTCAGCCTCAGGGAATCTCTCCCCACAAACACAGTTGCCTCTCCTCGCTGGACGTAGAGCCACAGCAGATTTCTTAGCTGATCAATGCTTTCCACCCACGAGATAGCACCGGCCCTTTTCCTCGGATCCAGATCGATTCCTCCTCCCTCAGGCTCTGCTCTCGCTAGCTCCCGCTCCCGGCCGGCTCTGGCCAAGCCTCCCCGCTCCGCGTGGGTGCCCGACGGGGAGGTGCTGGGGGGGCTGGCGTGTGAATGGCGGCACGGCCGAACCTCGCTCTGCGAGAGGGCATGGTCTCACCCTGCGAGGGATTGACCACGGGGGTTCCTGGTATATATTTAATTTTGAACTTGTGTGTTTTGAGTTGTACCGTGCAAAACCATACAATAGCTCTTAACGCTTACAGTATAATTTCTGCCTGTTAGTTTTCACTTTCTAGTATGGTGCCAGTTTCATATTGTTGTTCGCTTCATGTACCCTTTCCCGTGTTTGCGAGTAAATCCCCAGCACACACAAAGCAGTGGGGTGTGTTTACAGTACTGCAGCTACCCGGGCTTGGCAAAATAGCAGTGTAAAAATCATTTGTGTTAGAGCTAATAAAGACAGCTGGAACGGACCCCAAAATATGTTCAATAAACCAATAAGAGTGACTGCTGATTATACTCCTACTTTAGTAAAAGTAACTGGTTTTCATTCAATGTTTAGAGTACTGTAACTGTGTAGTGTAGTGTTTTACCCACAATTCAAATCTAATATAACGGTCAATGCCTGCCTTTAAATGCTAGCAGTTTGCTAACAATTTCCAGTCTCGTGCCTCATGCATTTTATTTCCTCCCTGTGAGAGTAGGGTGAATTTCTCAGCGTGTGGTGTGCTGTAGCTCCTAGTAAATGTTGATTCTTTTATTGTGACCACTGTAGCTATCACTTGGAGGAATAAAATATTTTTTCTTCACCTCCCGTGCTCAAGGTCTTCCAGAAATCTTCTGAAGCGGTGGAAGTATCATACTGAGGAAAAGAATTAAATGAATTGAAGGTAGAATTATTTGAAAAGCTAGATGCTAAAATACTGCTCTAGATTCCCTCTCCATTTCCCCCCAGCAAGTTTAACTTATCTATCCCACGGAAATTATTTATTAAGATAGAAATGTCAGACCTTGAGACAATAGTATCCTACCAGCCCTTCATGTCTTCATGAAGTGTGCTCATTCTGAAAGCATAAAATGCAAAATGTGCACATACTAGTTTTGCATTAAAGAATGGCTGGTTTTTTCTAGTTTGATGCATGCCAGTGGTTTTTATAAGGAGGTTAACTGATAGACATTCTTGATAGTAATGACAAATAAATAACATCTCTTTCCCAGAATGCCTGACAATGCAAGGATTCTGTGTGGGATTACTATAGAGAAAATAACAAGCGGAATTTGCCTGTGCCATGCGTGAAACAACAGATCAGTCCATCCTAAGGTCATTTAACCATATTTTACATCTTCTAGAACTGGAATTGTGTAGCCTACAAAACAATTTATATTTTATCTGTACCATCTAATTAATTAAATGGCCCCAGAGTACCAGACTCACAAATCTCGTTAATAGCTGAATACTGAAATAAAGGCTGTTCACCCCTACTAGAATAATATTTGCATATCTCCACCTGTGATGGGTAATAAGTACCTGCCACAAATCAGAATTATGAATTTTGTACGCCTAACAAAACCGCAGGGGAAATTATACCTCAGACATTCCATAATAATTGCAGCTAAGCTGTTTAGTGCCATCCACTTATTCTGCCTGAAGTGTTTAAAGCAGCAACAGTTGTAAATGAATTCAGGCACACATTCAAGAGAAAATGTTTTAAAAAGTTTTTCTGTCTTGCCATATGTAATTATCTTTATAGAAATGTTCAGCTAGAAGTTATAACATACATTTAAAATTGCAAATTAAAAAGTAAGTTCTTCTGATTAAAGTATATTTTGTAAGAGTGCTTTTTAAGTTTACTATGGAAATCTAGGAAACGGCTAAGGCCATGTTTATCACATTGGTTGCCCAGAATCAATGATCCAGCGTATAAACGACTGCAGTGAGGAGTCTGCTTTTGCAATGCTTCTTTCCCCAATATCATGAAATTCCTCGGGGAGTGTTAACTGTTAAGGCTTGGACAGAAATATACTGCGATGTAGATATTCTTTCATAGGCCAGGGAATTGGGACATTAAAGCAGGCAGCAGAAGTTGCCTCTGGTTTGTTTATTTTCATGACAGGGAAGAAAGCTGCGTGTGGAACAGAGCTGGAAAGAAAGAGCTGTGAAATGCTAGTGGTTCAAGCTTCTGGCTAGAAGTGTAAAGGAATAATAACACACAATGTTACATTTTTTACAATGATTCATGTTCCAGAGGGTCCCAAAGCACTTTATAAAGCATGTATCCTGCTCTGTGATACTTATTAAGACAACTCGAAAAACTGGACCATCCTTTTGGAATTCAGGGTGCTCTGCAAAAGCACTGCAGACCAGTCAGCCCTCTGCATGTATGTGTGTATCTGTCATTTGTGACAGCATGTGATAGTTTTCAGTTTACCAACAAAAGTTAAGAGGCTTATTTTGGAAGAAGTCAGAAGGTAAGTAAAAAGAAAAAAACCCTGAGGTTGTAGCCACTGCACTATGCGTCATTGAATTCCTGTCACCTTTGTCCTCTCTCCTATCCGCACTGCGTGAGGGAAGTTGCAATATGCTTTTGGATTGCCTGAAATTCCTGTTTCCTGAGCTGGTGTTAAACAAAAGGGGGGAAAAGCTTCATCCTTTGTTACCGGGAGGAGCTTGTTTTTGTACAGCCTGACTCTTCCCTCCGTGGTCCGCTCCAGCAGCACTGCTCTGGGAGCCCAAAGTGTGGATGGTCTGTGGCCAGGAATGGTCCCTGTCTCTGTAGCTAGGAATTGGCAGTGTTTAACTGAGCCTGTCTCTAGGAGCCCTGCTTCCTTACCGGCCCCTATCATGGAGGGAAGAATATGTCGGGGAGGAAGGAAGGAAGCTGAGGCAGAGGGCTTTCAGAGCAATAGCAACGCAGGGCTTGTGTTTAAACTCTGTTTCTAGATGGAAGGCAAGGAAACATGGGACAGCCCCTGTCTGTGGGATCCCTGGCCCCAGCCTGCATCTGTGGAGGAGATGGCAGTGGAAAAGCCTTTACAGACCGTGTGAACCTTGGTTACTACAAGATAGAAGACATTAGATAGTAAACCGGTGGAAGTCCTGCCACAGCCTGTGATTAGAGTGGTTGAATTGTTGTATCATAGTTTTTAAAGAAGGCAACAAACGAACAAGAATGACTCCCTCTTCACCCCAGTTCTCACTGAACATTTTGTTTTCTCTAAATAGCTGGGTTTCTGGTCTTTGCAACAGGAGAGAACACAGCTTAAATTGCAGTCTAGAGTATCTGAAATCAAATATGAAAAAGATGGTATTTGTGATTATTGAAATCATCTCATGATTTTAAGGCTTGTCTCATGGTTATGGGGACTTCTCTCTTAGTAAAGTATGCCACCGGCAAATTGGGGATGCAGGTGTAGCCTGGGGCTTGGCAGTAGCCCTGGAGGGCAGAGAGGCACCGAGAAACTCTATTTGCCTTAAGGTGAGAGGGACAGAAGATGACCACTACTGTCTGCCCCATGGGGGAAGGATGCCATAACGGGCACCAGAAGGGAGGGACCTTCCGGGAGGCGGTGGAGTGGGGTGAGTGGATCACCAGGTGTCCCTGAAGGAACTGCATCTTGGAGGGCTGGCAGCTTGGTAAGCGTTCAGGTGCACGTATGTGTGCATGTATACAGACAACAAAACTTACCGCATGGCTGGGATTAATCTATTTAAAATACCAGTCGCTGTAGTCTTAAATAGTCACGATGATGCCTACTGTCCCTCCAGAAGAGGAGCAGGAGAGAATTATTTCTGGAAAGATGGTGGTACCCTTTGCCAAGTCCCACTGACAACACGTAGTTCCCTGGGGAGGAAGAACAGTGTGAAATTAAGGCTTCTGTTCCTATAAATGTCCACATTTGTATGCTGTGAGTGTAGCAGTCATTTTGGCGGTGTTCTAGTAAAGGATTAAAAAATAATTAGGATTTATATATGTTCAAAAGGAAGGAGCACAGTGCAGTGAGTCACAAGGAGGTGATTAAGTCAGGTTGTCTGACTCTTCCTAGACTGACAGCAGTGAGTCTGAGGCTTTAGGAAAATAGCTGATAGCCTATTACCATGATGAAGTGTAATTTAAAACTACATTTTATATTTTAGAGGACTAACAGACAGGGTCCCTACGGATTGTGCCATATTACATAAAATGGCTATAGAAACTGAACCATAATCTCTCACTAACTTACACATTAGCCCAGGGCAATAAAGATGTTTTTATTGGAGGCAGACTTCATGAAAAGTTGTACAGTTTTATCTTAGGATATTGTACTGTGCTGAAGGCATTTAAGTATCCTGTTGGGACACTCTGTCCTGGAAAGCAGTTACTTGCGAAAGGACAGCGAGGTCATTGAAAAAACTCCCGTTTCTGCAGGAGTATTGCAGGATCCTGTCCTTGCCCTTCTGCTCGTTTTCCACTCTTTTACCTTAGCTGCCAACACAGACTAAACCACCATTTCGCACTGATGGCCCCAGGGTGTCCCCAACTCCATGCCTGCCCTGCCTGCAAACTGAACCCCCTGCTTGCCTTCCTGCAGGGTCTGTCACCGGAGCATGACCCTGATCTTCCTGCTTGCGTCCTAAAGCCTTCCCACATCCTCCTGTCTTGGTTTCTGTAGATAACGTCAGGATCCTGCCTCCGTGTAGTGAGGTTATGGGTCTGTTCTTCAGTTCAGACCTCTCACCTGGGCTGTTTCTGAAAATAGCAGTTTGTCCCCTGCTACAAGCTGCCACCTTTCCTGTCTTGGAAATTGCAGGAAGCAATTAAAATGTTTGCCCCAACTCTAATCTAATCTTGATTTTTTGCAACATCCTTTTCTCTAATCTCAACAAATGCAACTACAGTCTGCTGATATCCATCAGGAATGCTGTTGCATGGTTGCTTTCCCTAATACCTCACACTGACCGAGTTGTCTCTCTGGATACATCCCTCCACTGGTAATTCCCTTGATTTCACAGGCAGAACAGGCCTGATGACAAGTAGGTTATGTTACCTATCACCTATCATTTAGTATCAGCCTATGATTGTCTCTTGGCACTAGCTTTCATTACAGAATTGTTAGCTTTTCCGTCAGGCACTCATGCATTCTCCCGTGATTCTTACGCTTTCTCTCCTTGTGGTTGGCAGGAGCACCTCATAAATATCCATAAGCCTGTATTCTAGCTGTGAATCAGCATCGCATGTTTTTGTCTCTGTAGCTTATACATTTTGAAGGATATTCACAAGTCAGTAGTCATCTTTGTGGTGGTCCCTGTCCTACTACATACACCAGACCTCTACAGTTGTGTGTTTTCTTTCTCCGTTTGGTCCTAGTACAAACTCAAATACGTACAAAAAGTGAAGGGTATCCTTTCCAAAGCCAAAGAGTTGAGACAGTGGCTATCCACAACCAAAAATATGTTGAAAGAGAAATAGTTTTACAATTCTCACCACGGAGACAATCCTTGCTGTACTACTGTATAAATGTTGCGCTGTATGGCTTTAGCAATAGCGTAATAGAAGTTTGTCCCATTTCCATCTGTATTTGTATGAGCTTGCCTCTGTCTGGACGGCAGATGAGAAGCTGGTGCTAGTGGTTTCTCTCCATAAACAATTATGCAGAGGATAATCTCTGACTGATGAGGTCGTGCCCTGCTACCTTACAAAGAGACACATGGCGCTCGCCTAGATTTAAACCTAAGGCCATACTTGGCAATCAGTCAGCAGTTTCTCATTGATTATGACTGGCAGGGATTTTTATTATGCTTATTTTTCATTTTATTTCCTTCATTTATCTAAACCTACCAAGTATTTCTGTTTAATCTTTCAATCTATAAAAAGTACAGATTTCATCTTATACTGTGTTTTAGTATGTGTGATAAAAAGACCATTTTCCCTTTACCTTGCACTTTCCATTCATATTGTAATTTTTGTTCAAGCTTAAGCAGGCCACGTTTCATTAAAAAAAACACACTACTCATATTTCTTTCATCCCTGTAAGATGGTAAAAGCAATGCTGCTTTGATGAAATTTGGCAGGTAAGAGGATATGGTTGAATCATCTCAAACCCCTGGAGTTTTGGGCCTCCAGCTATTATGGTAGAGCAGCTATGAGTATTCAAAAATTGGTCCTTTGTTTGCACTGAATTTCCAAGCCATCTGTAGCACACAAAAGCCACAGCTCTCTTTATAGTTCAAAATGAATATTTAAAAGTTCAGTTTTAGATTTTATTTGTAGCATTTCAGATCTCTCTATCCATCTGTCTTGTGTCTCAGTGCAGATATATTAAACTGTACTTAGTGAAGTCAGCCCTTGGTTTTAGAATGCAGGGTAAACTCTTATTCCTTTTTTTTTTTTTTAATATACAATATGCACTTGCATAATCAGGACCTGTACAGAGGACTATAACATATGGCTTTATTCACATACTGTAAATTATTATTAGAATATTAACAAGCAGCTGCAAATATCAGATTGTCCAGTTTGAACCTTGCTGGTTTTGTAGCCTGGGTGAAAAAGGCAAACCTCTTCCGAGCGCTCTTAGCTCCGGGTGGACAGCACGCAGCGAGGAAGTGAGGAGTCGCACACAGCCGCTGCGTGCTGGAGCCGTGCTGGCTGCTGCAGGCGGTCGGCAGCCGGGCACCCGCTTTCACCCAGGCCTGGCTAGCGCCTGGCCTGGCCCGCATGTCGAACCGCTGCTTTCGCAGTGCTCAGCTCAGCAGTGGCAGATCCCCTCGGAGAGAGAATCGGGGAAGGGACAAGCGTGGGGCCCAGGGGGCTGCTAGGGCCAGTCCCTATATAGGAACTAGGAGAAACAGGATGGAGCTGCTGGTTTCCTACAGTGTTTGCATATATGCTCATGCTGGTGTACGTGCGTGTGTCTATTTCATGGAAAAATTAGTGAGCAACAACAGAGCTCCTTTAAATCATAGGAAAAGAGTTCATTATGGTAATTTATCCTGTAGATTATCATCACCTGCTTGAATCAGGTTCACTATTTTGTATCTAAACCTTAGCTGCATGTCAACAACATGCAAATTTTTTTCCCTCCCATGTTTCACCATCAACCTGAAGTCACCTATTCTGAGGGAGTGGTAAAAGAAGGGAAGCATCGTATCTTCCATAACAAATGAGAGTCATCTAGCATTCATTAAGGCAGTCTTCACTTCTGGTAAATCATTCATCCTTCGCTTTCGTTCTGTGTCCTGTCTTGAGTTGTAGTGGAACATTTATTGGATTCCCGAGGTGTAAATGAATCATTGTACTTAATGGAACTATTCTTTTCAATAAATTTTGTATGCGTGTGTGTGTGTGTGTATATATATATGTATGTATATGTATATCTCCATCCCCTTCTGGAAAAAATGAGCCAAATAATCCCTTCTGCGTTGACTAGTTATAAACCATCCATTTAAAAAATGTTGTTGTTTTCATAGCCTTAAGTGCTTAAAGTCTGAAATTACAATAATACATACCCTTGTGAAAAACTTCTCTCTCCCAACAGGATCTAAAACATAAAAGCACGTTGCAGATTTACTGTGTAAGATGTCTCCTGATGGCTGTTCTATCTGTATGAAATGAAATGGATGAAGACTATGGTATAGGTTAAAAGACATAAAGACAATACTGTAGGCTCATGTAGCACATCAGTTAATTTCTTTTTCTTATGTTTCAACAAAAATATATGAAATCTTCCTGACTGATTAACAGGGTACACTCCTGAAGTTAGTCTTAACTGAAGAACTGGAGCTTGTAAAACCAACAGTTTGCATCCTTACAGTCATGTTATCTTTCTTTGTCTCATCATTAAACCTTAGAGGAGTTAGAATTATTCAGGTTTTTGTACTGTTAATCATTAATATCATGAAAAACAGTTATTTTCTAATATTAGTGCTTTTGCAGTATTTAGTAGCATTTTAAAGTAGATTCTTATAGTTTTGGGGATCTTTACAGAAAGTTGCTTGAAAGTCCGGCAGGTGCATGTGCGATCATCTTTTCTCATTCAGGTGCTTCATGAGGGGAACTGCTTCCTCTCCCAAAGATGAGCTGTTCGTGTAATAGTTTACCCTAACTATTGCATTCATCTGTACAGGTCTATATCACTTTAAAGAGCAAATGGGGTCATGAAAAAAGTAATGCATTTTTGCAGAATTGAGTAAACCATGGATGAATTAACAGGTGCTTCTGGTAGCAAAGCCTCAGACACAGAGTTCTGGGCCTCACTAGAAGTCGCACCAAAGCGCGTTTACAGTGTGTAGATATGGTCAAAGGACCCTGGCTGGCGCGTTTCTCACCATACTTGGAGATGGGAAAGACTCCTTAGCCTACAGAAATAAGCTGCACAGACCAGAGAACTTTTATGGAAATAATACAGGAAATTATTTTTCTTCCTTTGAAAAACTTTCAAGAAGGCAGCTAAAGAGACAATTGGGAGAGACAAACAGGAGTTTTAGGAGTTAAAAATGTTGTTTAATCTCTTCTGAACAAAGTATGTTCTAAGAGAGAAATATCATTCTCCCTGCTATCCTGAAAGTTTCTGCCCAAAGAATCTCCGTAAAAATTATGACTGGATATTGCCATGAAACCTTGAAAATTTCTCTGTTAATCTAATTAGGTGAAACATAATCTGCTAGGGCAGTAGTATATGGGCATTTGTAAAAGGAATTTTTGCAATTTTCACTCAAGTCCGTGAATAATGTATTTACAGTTTCTGTTATTTTTCCCATAACTTTATTTTCAGAAGTTCTGATTCAAATTTCATTCAGTCCAGCAGGTGCATTTCAGTTATTTCAGTGGACCCTTGACCACCTCTACGGGGAACAAGTTGATCCTTCCTTGATCCTTACTGGGGCAGAACTCCAGCTGAACTCCTGCTTCATGAGGGACTTCAGGACCCAGCCCATAAAGTAAGGTTGTAGGAAACCTATTAGCAGTTGTACACATTGAGAGTAAATAGAGGAACAATACTCCTGTCTGCTGGCTTCTGTCTGTGGTGGCCATCAGATTAGCAGCAGGGTGAGATGTTAGTGATTAGTCCTGAGGGGCAGCTTGGCAGACAGAGCACAACAGAAAAGGAAAGCTCTGGAGTGGTTTCTGCATGCTCACCCTGACAGCTATGCTGCGTTTTCCTTACTCTGTCTCCGTAACGGTGGGTGTATCTACGCTGTAACCTAGTGGTGACCCACATTGCAGTGCCATGATGTCCCTGAGCTGCTCCAGTGGTGCTCAGGTGCTCTGGTTTCAGAGCCTCGCTGCTGCGGTGCGGAGCTCGGTGTGCTTGGGCCGTGGTGGAGGCACAAGCCTCCAAGGCATTTCTTTAGGTTGCCAGGGAACGCGAGGAAGCTGCTGCCTTCGTGCGATCTGGCTTAGATACCCCTGTGCTGTTCCCAGCCACTCTGGCGGTGTCCGGGAAGAGGGCAGGAGGTCCTAACACCTTGTAATTAATACCTGGCTTGGCTATAACTTTCTTGTCTAACACTGATGCCCATGTCCATATTAAAACATGCCAGTTGCCCAGTTTAATGAGGGGCTGCAGTTCTGTGGTCTGTAGCACAGCCTGTTCCTTGCCAGGCTCCCCGAGAGGCGGCGGTGAGCCTGGCTCCCTGATGGGCGAGGAGGAAAGGCTGCCACCGTCCATCTGCCCTGGGCAGCCCGGACTCTGGGCAGCTGCCCGTTCTGCCTCTGCCTGGAGCCACCCTCGTCGACAAGTACTTATTTTCGGACTAGGAAAAAATAATAAAAGCTTGTGGCTTATGGCTGCATTCTCCTGAAGAGAAGGGGATGTTTTTACAGTGGTGGACTGTCTCTTCCTAATGAAAATTAGCCTTACCTCCTGGTTTGCATTTTCTTACACATTCTCTGACGAGTTTCTTTTTCTATGCTTTAAAGTAATGAGCTTCTCTTTTCCACAGACCTATGGCATCTACTGTTAGTGCTCCCTGGAAAGTAAACAGTGGCCATCCTGCGCTCTGTTTTTGGGTACATGTGGCATCTGATTCGTGTGTCCATACTCTGCCCGTGCAAACATTCCCACAGCTTCAGGTGAGCAGCCCTACATAAGTAAGCACCCAGAATTTAGTCCAAATGTTGCTTTGATTGTTTTTATTTATTATTTGAGGAACTTTGCTGTGTTTTCACTTAATGAGATACTGAAGAACATGGGCAAGTAGAATCATAATGTGTTTAAAGGAATTACTACTGAGACGAGTTCATCTTGGATGACCGAAGTAGCATCACATGGGTGTTAGGACACATGCTGCATGCTTAGGTACTAATTGGGTGGGGAAGGGGACTGTAACTAGAGGTGAGGAAGGTAACATCTTGGTAAATGCATTTCTTGATGGTAAATTGCTTCTCATCAATGGGCACCTGTCCCATAAAAGCTCCGCCTCACTGTTCTTTCATATGGAAATGGGGAACAAACTTTGAGTGTCAGACTGCAATACCTAAGCTATAAAGACTTTAGAGGATGATGAAAAAGAAAAATTCAGCCTTTAGGTTCCTTTCCTTTGGGAAATTAGTGGGGTAAATGAAAGAATTTATGGGAGAAAGGGGAATGAAAGCTCTTCTTGCTGGTGACCTGATCTTTGTTAAAGACAAAATTTTCAGTGTTTGGTAACACAGGGCTAGCTGCAGTTAAATGAATGTAAGGGTTTTGCAAAACTCTTCAAGTCAGGGAAATAGTCAAAAGAAAGAAAAATCTCACCAATTTCCCTGTAGTAGAATCTCTAGGTGGAAAACATGAGTGAGCCTCAGACCGAGTCTTACAAAGAAAACATACACGCAAAACCAATGACAACAACAAAAAAGTCTAGGGAACTATGTACCCTTTAGACTCCAACTGTCCTATCTTGCCCTCCTGGAAACACCTGAACTCCCAGGAGAGCAGGCAGGGCTCTGGCAGCATCTGGCAGCCTTTGGTCTGACTAATAATTCCTAGAAGTCTCTAGGGCTGCCTGCAGTCTCAGAAAATATATATATTTATTTTCATTTATTCTTTTATAAAACTTCTGCTCCACAGAGATGCTTGGCTGATCCATTGTAAATCTTTGTTCTATATAATATTTTTTTAATCCTTTCACTTTCTATGTATAAATAGCTGCATATTTCCTGTGCTTTGCCCATCTTTATCCTCTGAAGTGAAGTTCCTTCCACAATAGCATAATAGCAGGCTGGAAGCACCACTTCTGTCTGCTTGCAACCTGCCTGTTTGCGCAGCAGTCCAGGTCTTTCCACGTTGTTCTCCTGTGCCATAGTGCGTTTAAAATGTGAAGATTTTGGTTCTAGTTCAAGATTTCTAAAAACATAATCTTAAAGTTAGATACTAAAGTGCATACAAAAACATTGAATGTACAACAGTTCTGACTTTAGAAAAGCTGCCAACCAGTCTATATTTCTGTAGATAATAGCTATTTTTTAGGTGTTTCAAGTATTGATTTAGGAACTTAGTTTTAGACATCTAGTCCTCAAGATCCAGACTCCCAGTCCTGCAGGTATGCAATGGATCTCCAACCTCTATTCTAAGTAGAAAGATGTTGGAATATGGCTTTCTGAAGTCCTAATACACATGCTGCTCAGGTGTATGTGCACTCTGTCTTTCATTCCTCACACACCAGGAACAAGCAGACGACAGCAGTGCTTTGCATCAAGTTCACGCTGTTTGATGATATAATCCAACTGTTTCAGTGTAAATCAAAAAAGATTGTGAAAATGTGCAGGTATCAAGTGCTGACAGAATAAGCATTTAAAAATACAACATCTGTAAGATCTTATGAGAACATTTAATCTGAATATATCAGTTAACACCGAGATATAATTTGACATTGCTCTAGTGCAGAAACAACAGATTTTTCATGCAGAGTTAGGGCTCAATGACCCACAGAGAACGTGGGGTCTTTCACTGTGTTGGAGATACGAAAGCAGTATTGTAACAAGCTTGACTCGCATTGTCAGAATGAAATTTAAATAAAGTAGCACGTAGGGCTTGTCTTTGCCATAGTTAACCAAATTACAACTCTAGCTCAAATGTTGTCTACCTGCAAACTTCTCATTAGAGCACGTTGCTGCTTGTGGCCGGTCTGTGAGGGGGTGGAGGCTGAGGTCCAGCTGCCTGGTGCCGTGTGAGGGCTGGCAGCTCTCCAGCATCCTCCCATGAATTCCCGTGCGTGCTGGCAGGGACGTCTGGCAGCTCCTCGGGACCGCGCTCCTGGAGCGCCGCTGCAGCTCGCGGCAGCATCACGCAGTGCGTTACGGGCCCCGCGTGACACCGGGCGAGCGCAGAGGCGGTTGCCCGTGTTCCTGCAGTGGCTGCTTTCACTCCCGCCAGGCCAGCTGGGCTGCCCGTGGTGGTGCTGAGCGGCGGTACCCCGCCGAGGGCGAGCTCGGGCAGCCTTGGATGCTGCCGCAGCAGCCGGCGTCCCCCCAAATGAATCAGCCTAGAGAGTGATCCCTAGAACAATCATGAGATTCAAGATAACAATAACCAGAAGAATACAATAGTTACGTCTGCCTTTGTGGTTAGAGCTTTTAGCACTCACACTGACAACGCATTTTGTACAACCAAGGGGACAGTGAACTTTGTGTGGGTGAGGTGCCTGTTTAATTGCACGACTTTAGGATCTGGAGTTTAAGAAACAAGGCTAGCCAGGATAGCCAGACCCCTCGTTAAATCTTAGAAGCAGGCAGCCCTAGGTAGCGGGAAGGTGACTGTATCTACCCCAGCCTTTCCAGTCACAGACCGCGGTAGCGTATCGGGGAGCACTTCCAGGAATAAGGCTCCAACCTGCCAGATTTCCCAGAGATGCTGCTCATATGAGAGAAATAAGGCTGGGAAGCAGACAGAGGGTCTGTAAGTGCAAGGAAATACTGTCTGTTTTGCCCACTTCTTCCAAAAGTGAAAACTGCGGTTGGGAAATACGTAAGCTGAGGCTGCTGGGTGGTAAGAAACTAAGCATGTTTCTCCGAGGAGAAGCCTTTCCGATATAATTATCTGGTGTAATTATTCTTTGAACAGAAAGCAGCATAACTCAGAGCCCAGTTTCTTTAGGATTGCTAATTCTGAAATATGCAGCACATTCTTCATTGTCAAATGTGCTACATTTAATATCAAACAGTGCTATGACTTACAACTGAGCAGAAAGATGGCTGTTTTTACCAGCCTGAGCCAGCAACCCCAAACATTACGAGAGAGTCGCCTTTGCCCCTAGCCTCAGCAGTGCGGTGCTGGCAACAGGAGGCTTCGGGATGGCGAGGCAGACCGCGCGTTGGCGCGGGGCGCTGGGCTTCCTCCGGGAGAGCAGGGGTCTCTCCCTCTCCCGCGGCTGGAGCGCGGCGCTCACGGAGCAGGGGACGGGCAGGAGTGTAGGTCCAGGAGCGCCGTAACTGCAGCGTGGGGTTGAGAAGCTGCATGGGCTCAAAGGCTGTTTTCTCAGTATTTTGTCAGACTAACACACACTCATCCCTGCTGTGCGAGTGCATTCCCTGGACTGCTGTGGCCTGTGCTAACGGCTGGAAGTGAAAAATAGAGGAAACAAGGGCAGGGACAAAACCCTGCGCTGGAGATTAGTTGGTGTATTTTTTTAGCCATCACAAGTGATTTTGCAAATGGGAGGGCAGGTCAGGAATCCTCTTTTGTGCAGGGCAGTGCGCAGCCTGAGTGACAGCTGTAATTCCTTCACTGTTTGGTACCTTCAACCTGCTAGTTAGAGTTGTCCTGTGTTAGAAAGAATCAAAGGTCATCTAAAAATGGAGAGACTGAGAAGGATCATAGAAGCATGTTTTAACCCACAATATTCAGATGAAAAGTAACTAGAATTGCGAGCTGCAATCCATGGTTTTTATTTACTAAACTTTTCCCTTTTATAGCATGACCAATGCTTGGTGCTCTGTAGCCACAGTTTAAATGAATATTTGTATTAATTTTGAAAAGGAATAAATGATAGACAATGGGGGTTGGTTGTCTGTGGTTATCATTAACACTGAAAACAAGAATATGCACCTCAAACTCATATGTGATTTTCATAGACCAATTTATGAGATTGCGGAGAAGTATATTCAAATATTTACTTGTTTTTGTAAATCTTAAGAGATTTTAGGCTGCATATTAACTGAATTCCCAGGTTTCCATTAGGCTGCGTGTATGCACTTGTTACTCCTAAAACTAGTAAGATGTCATTAAAACATTCATTGACATAGCCACCGTCGACTTTAGCTAGACCTTCAACATTACTAATTCAGGTCTTCCTGCATTTGCATGCAGCACCTCGACTACATGGCTTTAATGCTGTTCTCTGTTTTGTTCTGCTGTCAGGTATTCAGCTCTAGTGTCGTCCTCACTGAAAAATTTCTATATTACAGCTCTGAATACAATCTGTTTTGTATGCTCGTGAACTAGCTCTAGGACTTGAAAAAAAACTATTTTATATTCTACACTGGTTAATTTTTCATTTCTCTGGCACCTTGGTGAAAAGTAGTCAACACAGTTAACAATATACATTGTGCAACAATAAATATTTTATTGGATATATAATCTGCACGATTTACAAGTTTGATTTTTCTCTGGGAGTCTGAATAAACCTATAAGTTTGAATATTTGGTGGAAACTCATTTTTTTATATAGTTAATCACTATGAAACATATGATCTACTTTTTAATGGGAGCTATAGACATTACTTTCACTTTTTCCCTAACATCACTAAACTCTAATAAAGCTATTTTATGGAGAGGGTTGGCTGCAGCAAGAAATATTGAGGTTTCATCCTGGGAACAGTATGTAATTCATATGCTAGTAAATTATAGTATATTCCTTACAGGATATAACTTCAAGAAGGTTTTTAAAAATGTGTGTCTAAATAGTCATATATATTTTTATATATGAATTTGATGTATATTTGTTTGGGTTTGTTTGTGTTTTCTATTTTATTCTGTTGGAATTAATAGATTTCTTTGCTCGGGTCTAGTTTGTAGTTACTATGCTTTTCTCACCCCGCTGTAATAAAGGAAGGACCTGTGGTCTTTTCCACTCCAGTATTCACACTCTATGCTGGTCATATATATTTCTGTTTTGCTCATGCCTTTGTACATAGAAATGTAGGGCTGGAGGTTCTGTTTGCTTTCCTTTATATATTAATAGATTAGGCTTTTACTGTTGCACACACCTAGAAACTGTACTTGATCTGGGAGACAAAAAGATAAATGACTCCATACGCAGAGTATTGAACTCCTATCACTATATTGTGATATGTTAATTCTTCTTTAATGTATTTATCCTCACTGTGTGCCTGTGAGATAGGGAGGCTAAATCATACTTATCTCAAAGATGGGGGATTAAGTCACAAAATAACCTAAGCAACGTGACTAAGGTTGCACAGGATGTTTGTACCAATATAGTGCATGATCATAGCTCTGCAGGGTGATGGGGGTATTGGGTCATTCACCTTGTGTTCCCAGGCTTCAGCTCTTGCCTCGAAAGCTATGCTTTCATTTTACTTAAATAAAATTCTGTTGGAAATGAGCCAACAGTTGTAAATGCAAGTATCGTAGTCTGCAGGCCAACAGATCATGTTACTGGTTATATAATTCCTCATCATCTTGCCTCTGGTACTTTTTGCTTTTTTGGAACTCTTGACCACGTCTCCTGATGGTGTATAGTAACGTTAGCTCCTATCTGAATATAAATGAGATTATGAAAGGATGATGTGGCAGCTGATGATTGTAGCTGGATGGGTTTTAAACATGTAGAGAAAAAATATCTTCCTGTCTTCCAAAGGATGAGCAAACAGGAGACAGCGGACAATGAGTATCAGAGAAAAGTTACTTAGCATAGCTGACTGCATTTAGGTCGGCGAATAGTTTCTGGAGAGGAGAAATGGAAGCTTAGTTGCTTCAGCAGTTTGAAACTAGACTAGTGAATGTGTTCAGAAAACAATCTGTGATTAAAGTGGGTCTGTACTGATTCTAATGTTTGTTTCTATGAAAAAAACTTGTATTTGGCAATGAATGCATTTTTTCCAAAACTGCTAACCTAAATATCAGTACATGTTTGAAAAACTGTACTGCAAGTGCACAGATTAGCTCAAGTTTCGAATTCCCACATATTGCAGGAACTATCAATTGTTTCTCCCAGATGAAGATGAATGTGTTTACTGTTGACAAAATAGTCTTCTTTTTTCTTGTAATGGAGAACTTTAATACTGCTTCTTTTAAATGTCATCTGCCTTCCCAATATCTTTCTTCTCCACCTTATCTGCTCTGAGAAACTCTAGATTAAGTAACCTTACTGAACACAAACAGATCTTGAAGTTTCATTAACCTCCTCTTGCCTCTTTATGTGTGCTTAGTGACTAGAAGGTCTTTACAACCACTTTAAAAGTGATTATTGTTCTGACAGTATCCTCCTGCAATGCATGCCGTCTCGCCATTGCGCTGAATGTGCTGTTTTACAATCCTGTGCACAAGACACTATCTTGTGTTTTAGCTAGGAATAAAGTCACAGATAAAGGAATTCAATCATCTGGCTATGCTAAGTGGTACAGTTTCTTTGATTCTAGACCTATGGGTCTCTGTGTCCAACACCTGTAATTTCTTCTTCCTTTCCTATCGCCTTTTTCTTGTCTCCCATCGCCCTTTCCTTGCTCCTCCTTCCCCTTGTTTGAAAATATGACTGTCACTGAGCTGCCCCTCGCTTATCGTCAGTAAAGCCACCTTTCAGAAAGATCTACCTTTTTGGAGTGTCTGAAGTCAGTAAGAGTTAGCCTTGTCATCCTTTCTGAGAGCCCCATCATTGACTGCAACCTCATGGTTGACTGCTGTGTTATGCAGAATGAGGCAGGCTGCAAAGATGTCAGATGCAGTATTGAGTCTGTGCTTTGACAATTGGAAAAGACACTGAGAATGAGATTTCACAATCCCAGAAGACCTTAGAGTGATCAATGAATTCTGAGTAAGTGAACTAGTAAGTGAACTTCTGCTGGTATAAGGGCAAAATCAAATTAGATCCATCAGCTGTTTCCGTCCTGGATAGCCACTGTCACCTAGAAATTATACTATAAAAAAGCAACTAAATCTGATATATGAGACAGGGGATCAATGCTGTGTTAGAACAAATGCAATGTAGCAGTTAATTAACTACCTAAAATATAAACCATATTCTAAAAATATTGCCAATAAAGAGACATTTTCTATTTACAAACTTCATGAAAATTAGGACTCAGCAGACTGTTTTGGGAATAATCTTGTTCAAAGTTCACTCAGTAAACTACTAATGTTACGAGGCTGAGCTTTGATACACTAATATGATACAGCCTTATCACATTATAAGGCAGCCGTCTGATGTGGAAGCGCTTGTCTCATTATTAATAATTGACAGAACCCATGATGCGATTCACTACAGGAGCCTATTAACTGAGCACTGGCAGCAGGGTACGGTTGCAGGGAATAGCCAGTCCTCAGACATACGGAAAAAGGCACAGACTTGCCCGTTCTGCTTCCCGTTCAGCCGCTCGCACAGTGCCCGGTGCCGCGGCGGGGGCAGACTGGCACGCTGCACCCGGGGAGCTCCCGACCTCGGAGGCCTTCCCAGCCTCACTTTTGCATTTGTTACAGTGGGGAATTGTTGCATTTAGGATTGAAATGGAGTCACTAACTAATAACTAGCATTTATTAACTTGCATTAAGGCACTGAAGAGAGCAGTGGTCACAGTCCAAAGCCTGCTTGTGCTTGGCAGTATGCTGACATTCACCACAGTAGCAGCTGCCTTACAGTTGCCTCTCTACCTGATGTACTGATGGCAGCGGTCATGAAACAGTCAGCTGAGTAGAATCTGGGGGTAATTATGGTTTGGAAAAATTGAAGTCATAATTAATTACTCAGATCTGAATTATCAGCTTCACCCACATCCTAAGTTATGTAGAGAGGTAAGACCCAGACAATAATTTTTATAAAAAAAGAAATGATGTTCACAACATACAGCTCTTTGGTCCTTAACTGGTTCACAATAGTCTTCAATTGTTCCTGGTTCTTCAGGGACAAGAAAGCCTAAAATATCCTATTTTCTCATTAAAATTAACAGATTTATAGCACTAGTATTTCTAATTAGTATAGCTGGTTCTCCCAAGTGGCCAGACAGTATTGATGACATGTCTGCAAAACGGGGGGGAGATGTGCAAAACTCTGCTGTGTCGTAGTGACAGTATTGGTATCAGTGAAACAGATGGGGTGGGGAAGGAAAGTGTGACCTGATGGAGAGCTGGGGAAGGAAAGTGTGACCTTTTTCTTGGGGGGGCAGCAGGGGGGTTCTTTTCCTCTTTCAGGTTAATCTTACTTATAAACTATTAACCTATGTCAGTTAACTGGCAAGATAAAACTTCTTCCTAATAAAATGACAAGAGACTCTTAGACAATACTGAGTTACAGCATCTCTGGCATCTCATTATGATGTAGCAAATGGTCCCTTGATACTACAGTATATTCAGACCAAACATATTCTTCTTCAGTTCTGTTCTTAATTAGCAACTTAAAGATAAATAATTTTTTTGTCATTGCAGTACAATAACAAGCAAGGCAAAGCAGTGCCGAGTGAGCCTTGCCCTAAATCCTGTTGCACTAAATGTTCAAACAAACAAATGCCCCCACCCCCACTCTTTGCTTGGATTTATTAACTTGAGATGAATGACTTGGCTGTCAAAGTCTGTCAGTGCCAAGCAATGAAAATAAAATCGGTGGCAATGCCCTGTGTGTGAAGCCACTCAGGATATCTAGCCTTCGACATGAGCACAGACACTCCAGCGCGAGCCCGCTCCCCACCCCCGTTCATTAGCTTTCTAAATCCTCCTGTCTTTGTGGAATCACTGCAGCAAGTTGAAAATGATATATGAAATGAAAAACCCTGTCCGCCTAGTGCAGAGAGGGTGGAGAAAAAGCCTGTGCTTAGCAGTCACTGCTGTGCTGATTCCAGCAACGATTAGCACAGACTTTGTTAGGCGAGCTCACCAAGAGCAGAATATTAAGGCATGAAACAGAAAGTCATTGTTTCTACAGATCTGCCTTTGCCTGGCTGGTTTTGTTTCGTCTTTAAAGCACTACGACCAAATGCAGTTAGAGCCTTCAGAGGGAGAGAAATGCAGATGTTTCTGAGGCTTTGTTATTGTTGGGGCTGTTTGCCGTCTTATGCTACAGAGGCGCCGTTGTCTTCCCTGCGTGGGTACCTGGCGGGCGAGGAGCCACTCGGGTTCCGTTTCAAGTGCGGGCAGAGGCAATGCCGTACTGCACCGTAGTACAGTTCATCTCAGTAAATTAGGGGTGTGGTAAAATATCGATGGATAAATATTTCTCAGCTTTTGTGAACTACGTACACACAACAGTATGTTGGCTATTTTAAAAATGTTTCATGCTCTTCTTTTGCATGACACACAAAGGATTTGATTTTCAGAAGCGCTGGATTTCACAATGCTAATTTAAGTCAATGATAGTGTGGGTGTTCCGCATCTCTGAATGCCAAGCTATAATTGTACTTGATAAGCCATGGTGAAGAACTTAGATGTTTAAAAATCTTGTGTATAATAGAGGACTCAAGCACATCCTTCCTCATAATATGAAACAAAGTCTATCTTATAACTATATAACACTGATTATACTCTTGGTGGGAATTAAAATTTGTTATAGTCCAAATGTAGCATAATCTAAGAGCCCATTAGTGCAGCTCTAGAGCTGCAAGCTCTATGACCATCAGTTTGGTTTCAGTGACTCTACATACAAGATGTTGTGTTTTGGACACAGAAGGTCTGACATCTTTGCAGGTTATATTTATCTACATGCATTCACACATATGTGTATACACATACACTTTACATTTCAGTTGGTATCTGCCTTCCTCTGGGTATCTGGACAAAAATTTCCCAATTTCTAACGCCCTTTATGTTGCTGGCTGTAGAATATGTTTCAAAGCAAGATGCTGTTCTTGACTGCTAGACTTTATAGCAGATTGTGATGTTAAAAATGCTTTTTAATTGGCTTGGTATTTGTCCTGTATATGGTACAGTCCAACTGTTGTTTGTATCCTGGTATACTTAGTGGTGCCCACTGAGATGAAAGCTTGTTTAATGCCCAACATGGTGGAAACATGTATTATTAAAAAGTCCTTGTCCCAGAGTGTTTTATATTTTCAACTGATGTGTGAAAAACAGTCATGAGGAAGAAAAATGGAAAGCATGGAGAAGTGAAATGAGTTGCCCAAGTTCTGGCAGCTGGTTTCCAGCTGGTAATGCAGTCCCTGAGCAGTGAATCACATTGCTTCCCCAAGGCCAGCCTGCGAAGACATGAGCTCCTGGGGGGAGCAGCGGGCTAGTGCATGCCTATATACTTCCCTGCCAGATCTTTGTGTCTTGGCTCTGCACTCTACTACGCAGTACAATGTCCAAAAATGTTCACAGCATAGCTCAGAGATAGCAACAGACTATGGAAAAACCACGACTGGCCTGTTTTGTGTGTTTTGGGTAAATGCACATAAACTCTTTGAAATGGCAGAATGTTAAAAACAACTCCATTCTATGTCTCTCTCAAAACCCACTTTGATTAACGCAGCCTCAGGTATTGAAATGGTGAACATGTAGTGCTAATCAAAGGGATGCAACTTTTTAGGAGCCAAGATCTCTAGAATAACTGTGCTAAGTCTAGAGGAGCTTGCTGTTTCTTCTACTCTGAGATATGCTTTTACTCCTGTGCTCTTAGCATCAGACCTCCTGAACTTAGGGTTTACAGTTAGATATTACTGAAGAACAGATGGTTTCTCCTTCTGTATTGAGCAAATACAGAGATTTTTTGCATGCAAGTTCTCTGTCTTTTAAGCCACTGTGATATGTAATAGAGATGCTTTTAAAAAGACTTACTTCTGTCAAGGTAATCAGTGTCAGAATCCACCGACCTGTGCTGTTTGCTTTGCTTCCCAATATGGTTCTTTCATTACATAATATGAGATACTGAAATTTTTGTTATGAGTTAGAATGTCAAAAATGTGTTTATGCCAAATGCTCTCGAGTTCTGAATCCTATGTTCTGAAGACTGTAGGATATGCTACTCTGTTGTCTTTTACCTTTTCCCCCCTGAGAATTTTATTTTAAAATAATAGCCAGAGGGAAATGGGCAGCAACCAAACCAAAAGTCCAAAGTGCTCTGTGTTCCAGCCTCCAGCCCTGAGCCTCTTGTTCTCTCTTTTGCTTTCCCCTTTGATTCCCAGAAACCTACCTTCAGAATTTTTCAAACATTGCAGTGCATTAAACACTACAGCAGATGGTGCTTTTTGACGATGCCTTTCTACATGAAGCAACATTTTGTAGTGTATGCTGCATTATCAAAAAATCAAACATGTAATTATGCAAATATGTATGCCTTTATAATAATCAAGTTTTATTGTAAATGGTTGATGCACATCAATTTGATCCTGTAGTGCTGCTTTAAGTGCAGTTTAAGTGGCTTTTCAGTGTACCCAGAGGCAACACAAATGCATCTCTGGAATATTAATAAAATCCTGAATCTTTGAGACACCAACTGGTACAGCATTGCTTATACTGATTGAAACTAAATGCTAATCCTTTCCTTTATTTAAAAAAATCCCCTTTGTTATTTAAAACACTGATATTAGTGCGATATGAAGGGCCATTTTATTTTAAATTGTATTGTAATGTAGTTGTTAAAATAATGCCTAATCATACTATATTCAGATTCCACAATGTAAATTTGATGAGACATGAATTCAATCATTTTACAGCCACGAATACAGAGATGTATTTTAATATGTCCAGTTTTTCTAATTCTGTAAATTTATTACACAAATATCTGTTTTCAGGTTTTGATATTGAATGCTAGAGCTTCCAAGTAGCTGATTCCTGAATGCTCGCTGGAGATGTTTTTGCTGGTAAAATTCAATAAGCTAAATACTCATGAAAAAAAAATTCAGCAAGGATTTCGACATCCATAATGAAGTGTAAATTTTATTACTGATCTGATCCTGGCTTTTATACGTTGGTTAACTTCATTGGTCTAATGACACCCATCTCTCTAAATGCACACATACACATTCTGTTGTGGTTAAAGTAAGCAGATGGACTGTGGATACAGATAAACCGAGACTGTAAATTATGTTTTGTCTGTTTGTTCCTCCTGTTCTGAAAGACAGGGTACAAAAGGAGGAGACGATACTGCTCGTGGGGAGAAGGCAGTCGCTGTACAATGTCCCACTTACCAGTTCTGATAGGCTGGATGTTTATTTTGGGGGTTTGCTCTAAATAGAGGCTCTGTTAACCTGAACTCAGATTCAGATGGTAAAGAATGTGTGCACTTGTTTCCTCGTATTTTCCTGGATTTCTCCAGAATTAATTTCCTGTAAACTTGTGCAGCTTTATCAATTGGGCTTTTACTCTGCAAAATTTTTACCTTAATTTTGGTTCCTTGTTTTTAATGTGCCTTTCTTACAAGCTCTTCCCTTGCTGATATTTTTGCTTCATGCTGCTAGTGGCTGTCTCTCTATCCTTTGTCCTTCCTCTGTCTTCTTTCACCACCATTTTTTTTAGCTTCCTCCTTGTTGTTTGTGTTTTAACCCTCTCCACTTTTCCTCCTCACAGTTTTGCCTTCTCTAACAGCCTTCTGCTCCTCAGATTTTTTTCCAAATGTTTCTCTCAGTTTCCCCATTTGGCTTCTTAATCCTTTCACATATGTTTATTTCCTCATCCCTGCTCTGGTTTCCGTGCTTCCCTTCCAGGGTTTCTCTGTCTGGTTTCTGCGTTTATCTTATTATTTTTCCCTGTTTTTCTCAATTCATATTAGTTTAAAATGTTGCAGGAATAGCTGCTCTTGTGAAATTTTATCAAGATTGCTGTCAGAACAGCTGCTGTCCTGGCATTTTCAATAGTAAGTCAAACCTGAGCCTAGAGGATAGGAGGTCCTTAAAAGATCAAAACTCAGCTTCAGAATGCTACCCAAAATATTGGCAAGCAAAGCAGGAACATAAAACCACAGCTGATAGTATCTGAAACCTCTTCCCACAGTTTTGACATGATCTAGTATTTTAAATTTTTTTTTTTTCTTCATGGAAAGAGGGATTTCTTTATCCTTATTTAGCATTCTTGTGACACTGAAGCAGGGAAGAGAGATCATGCATCCGAGCAGGCTCTAGGGCCCCTAAAATTTGTGGTACAATTCTGCATATTTTCTTAGTGTGTAAAAATCACATAAATCCTAACTTTGTATTGGAAAACCATTACAAGAAAATTCTGGATCAATAAACTGCCTTCTCATACTAAGACAGCAGGTTGCTTAGAGTAACCAGAGATGCTGAAAAACAACCGAGAGATTTTTCGCAGTGAAAAAAGCTCTCAGGTAACTTAAAATTAATGGGAGCATTTTCACGAAATTATAAAAATGAAGTATATAAAGAAACTATGTTTGTAAAAATAAATTACTCTTGCCTTCAAGTGTTGCAACTTTATCCTCATATATGCAAACCTGAAAGTTAAAACTGATCAGCAACAAAAATGAAACTTGCTAACTTGCCATTTTTATCAGCTGTGTGAAATGCACAAAGACATCTTGAATACTGTGAATTATGTTTATTTTTTGTGCTATATTTTGTTTCATTATCTTAAGTGACCTTTAGGATAAAGTTGCTTGGTTTTAAAAAGTATGCCTTTTAACCTAGTAGTAGCCCTTTAAATATAAATCCTGTATTGCTGTAGCACTGAAACCAAGCAGCTGCTTCAGTAACCTTATTTAATTATTCACAGAAGAAACCATCCAGATTTTTGAAGCTCAATGAGCAAATGGTTTTTATCAGTCCCATAAATCTGTTTATATATGAAAAATCTATAAGTACTATTACCTTTTGATTGCATTTAATATTCAGAAACCAAACAATACCCTGCTCAGCTTCTGTTTTTATTTCAGTTGTATGACATTTCAAGCCTAATTTAAACATAATAATAACATAATCTACATCCAATGCCTTGATTTCAATTGCAAAACAATCTAGCCAGTTGTATACTTTGGGAAGATTTTTCATAAAGGTTCTGGGCTAGGGAAAGCTGCAGATATGCTTTGCCTAAGTCCTAAGTGTGGCTAATCTTTAATTAAAGTCCATAGTATTTTATGTGGTTTTGTACCTATAAAAAAAGAACTGGAGATCAAAATGTGATTTCCTAAATGCGAGTTTTAAATATACTACTGATGATTGGTAGACTTTTAAAGATCTCTATGTGTCTTTCTGCAAAAATGTTCTTAATGAGTGTGGTTTGATAAATATTTACAAAATATTAAATGATATGCAATACTTTGTCTTTAAAGAAAAAATTGAAACTTGTAGTCAATTAATACGGTATTTCCTAAGATGCTTGAATTTTCATGCTGCATTGGTCACATAGCAGTGAATAAGCCATAACGAAAATAAAGCTCAGTAATTGCCTGGTGTTTTGTTCTATATATGAAAACATCTGATTAGCGATGTCGCTAGCAATTTGATGGAAATCAAATGCAAGCAAAGAAGCTTGGTTCAGGCAAAGTGATTTTACTTCTAACTTATACCCAATGGTGTATAGGCTGTTTGTACCTCTTGGTTTACTTTCAAATGCATTTCCAGACGTCACCCTCTGTTCCACCTCTTCTAGTGGTCTATATTAGTCCTGGCTTGGACAGGCTGCAATCACATTTAAGTTATACAATTTAAAAAGAATATGAATAAGGTTTTTAATGCATAAGAGATTGCAGTACCACAACCTTTAAGTGCCTCCCTTCCCTGCTTTGCCTTTTGTAGATTCAGCTCTTAACTTTGCAGTGAGGGTCTGGTAGCTCCAGCTAATACTTCTCAACAAGCTCAATTGCTAAATTCCTCTCAAGATCTTCAAATGAATCTCAGTTCTCAAAATCATTTCTTCTAGAGGACTGAAATGCTTTAGATCTGACCATTTATGAATATATTTACTTTTTGGGGGATGACTTACCTGAATTCAAAGTCTAACTATGTCAGTGCAGGTGTATTTATGTGAAGGAGGCAGATGTAATAACTGCACCGAAAATAAAACTATTGTTATAATACTCTTATGAGGGAAAAAAGGTAAAGACAGCAGGGTTTTTTTTCTTTTTTAATGAACTCTACCAACTCCCACCCTTTACAATTTCTCCCTTCCTTTAAATTTCTCCATGAAGAAATTTAAGGGTAGGTATACATTGAACTGTACTGATGGATTTTACTCACTTTTTAAAATATATTATTTACAGGTGCGTGGTAACAAATCTTTTTGATATTCGTTAAAACGCTGTCTCTGAAAGCAAAAATAAAACACAATTTTTCCTATATAGTTTACCAGCAAATTCATCTGCTGGGGGAACTCCAGGTGATATCCTATGCTCTGCATTCCACTGGCAGTGTGCTGTAAAGCCCTGTAACTGGATGTGGCCAAGCGCACGTCTAAATCCCCAGTGACAAAGCTACCCTTGCAAGGGATCGCTATCCTTGAGGTCTCTGCGCACTCCTCCCTTTTTGGTCCTGGAGGCTTGAGTTTGGCATGGCTGCCTTGCAGGATGGAAGGAAGGAGTTCTCCTGAGCAACAGGTCCCAAGCTTGGCAAGACTTCAGAAGTCATGGCCAACACCCTTTTGGTGGGATGGCCAAGGTTATGATGCTTTCTGCATTGATAACAAGGCACAAAAGAAAGCTTTTTCAGACATTTTAACTAGGCTGGTTTTCTTTTCTGGTTTTATCATTTGTTTTTTCTCTTCTTTTCTCCAGGGAAGGCAGTAAAAGGCTGTATCTTATGATTTATGGGGCCAGCTGCAACTATGTGACACACCTTGACTACTGAGGAAATGAGTAAACCAAATTTGTAGGAACTAGTTAAGTAGTCCTGAAAACAATGTCTGCTCCAGGCTGTGTTCAGGAGTGAGCGTGCTCTGGTAATAGGATCTTAATCCTGCAGTTTCCCTTTATGAGTGAACTTCACAGATCTCGGAAGTCCTGCTGAAAGCCATGGAATTTGCCATGATATTCTGCCTACATGGAGAAAATTGCAGGAGCTGATCTTTCATTATGATTAGAGCAACATTTCTTGAGAATTGTTCAATGAAATAGCTTTTCAAAAGAAAATAATTGAAACCAGCTTCTTCATAGACATATCCCAGAACAGCCAATTGCCTGGTAGCCGGTATACTGGCTAATGATGTAATCCAGAGGCGATTACTTTAATCATGTATTGATGGCTTTACAGTAGGGTTAGTGGCTATTGAGGGATAGGGATATCTCCCTTTTGGTGTAAAATTTCAAAAAGCTGTATTTTCTTCTCAATATAGCACTGAAACAAGTATTGAAATCTCTCTTATGAAACAGAATTCTTGTTTACAGGTGAGTCCTATATTTCAATTCTTTGGTCTGGATTTTTGTTCTGAAGCTGAAATTCTGGTCAAATTTCTGGGTAAGTTCATGGGTATATTCTTAAACAACTTAGGCTGAATTTCAAGGAAATTTCTATTGATACTTTGCTGAGGAAGGACTTATGTCTCTGGGAAGTAGTTCTACAACATTTCTTTGGCTGACTCTTACTTTATCTTTTTAGGTTTTAACTTTGAGTTTGGCAGTAGGGTTTTTTGGCCCTGTTTCCAAAAGGAAATGGGACCTGTGTGACTGAGCCGCTTTTCTTTGCTCCTGTCTTCCAGCACCCTCCCTCAAATAACAGTTGAGCCAGTGGCCAGTTTTGATCAAGTTTGATCGAAAGAGAGAGGTGTGAGAGACGTGAAGTTTAATAGGAAAGCAGGTACTTGACTATGTTGGAGAGACCCAAATTAGTGCTTTCACTGAGGAAAAGTGCTCCAAAACTTGGCAGCCAGCCGACCGGTCAGCACAAACCTAAACTCTGAGCTAGCCTCAGCAGAGGCTGCTACCTGCCCCAGGGCAGAGGAAGGGAGGGATCCTCTGGGGAGCAGTCACCTTAAGGGCATGAGAGGCATCTGGGAAGAACAGTGCAGGGAGAGCTTTGTTGGGAGATTTTCAGTGAAATATATTGCTCAGGAGCAATTTGGTAGTTGGTGCTTGGGTCTTTGCAGTGTAACGGCAGCCATGTAATACACTTTACAAGAGGACCCAAGAATATATCTACCTTGGGGTGGCTGAGTTAGCCGGAGCTGACAATCAAATGTTAAATAATGAAATTGTTTTAGCTATTAATTGTAAGTGAATGTTGTTTTTAATTGCACTTTAATAATGCCATGCCCTTTATAACCAAAATTAATGTTTTCCGTCTCTCTGTTTTTGAAGTACATGTCAGTTTAATTAAACTATTAATGGTAGACAGATTTTTAAGTACTTTATATTCTTCATTAAATTGTATCTGTTCAACAAGCATAAACAGGAAAATAGACTCAGTTAGAAGCAGATTCATGTTCTGCCTGATAAATCATTCATCATCAGATAAGATGATGAGGCATGCTTGTTTTTCTTTAGGCTCACAATGATAAACAAATCCACTTTTTTATTATAATATTTATTGAGTTCATAGAAAAATAAACAAGACTGTTCATTTTTAATATTAACAATAGACCTGAAAGCTTTTGTTTGTGTTTATGGCTGGCCAGTGAATAGAAAGCAATGTCTTTATGGTCTGAGGGTCAGTGTTAGTTCATTTTGTTTGAGGTGCTTGTTAGTAGAATACTTCTCTCTGGTCTAAGACAGAATTCTTTCATGGCCGTTTAAATGCAGTTATGATGAATATTTCTATTATTTCTGCAGTATTACTTAATTGCATCTAGAAAGTATTAAAATGCCTTTTGATTTGGCAGAAATGATATATTTATAAAGCAAACATTGAATAACTCCCAATCCCTAGTGGGATCCAACACAAGAAGGCTGATAAAAACTATGCTTTGAAGATCGCAGAAAGTGGAATTATGGCAAGGTCATTTCTTCTCCGGTGGTAAAGTCTGCAAATGATAATGGGCTGTTAATGGGCTAACAGGCAGAAATTAGGAAACAGTCAGCAACTGCTCATGATACATTCCAGTGCATATTATACAGGCAGACAAAGATGTAACTGGTTATAATAGAGACAACAACGTCCTTCCTTTGTGTGGCAGATCAATCAATAGTTGGGCATGTGATCTTGTTCACTATTATGTTAGTAATGAAACCTTCTTGTGATGTGACAACTGTGGAATAACATTTGGTCACAAAGCTGGTGTTAACAAGCACAACTGGCACTCTGGTAATTAGACTGATTTCTGGTCTACTTTCACAGATTGTCGATAAATGCAGTAAACAACAGGCTGCTTTCTTTCAGAACAAGTTATATGAAGTCGTCATCCATTTGGCGATGTGTACCATACTCTCCTTAGTTTTTTATCAGACTGTGGCAAGGTGGTGATGTGCATGTATTTCCTGATAAAATCATATTTCACAACAGAAACTTTGCATGCATTGTTCAGTGATCACCTAATTACCCTCAGTATTTGTCTCTTGGGAAGAACGCTAATTTCTCAGTTACAGGTAGGCAGTTAGATGGAGATGTTCTTCCTCAAATTTCCAGTATTCTCCCCTCTGATGAAGCTGTGTTTACTGTGAATAGCAATTAATATTGTTTAGGAATAAAGTGAAATCTTAGAAACTATAGATTATCTTTGGTTTTAAAGGCCAAGAATATAGATCACACACGACTGTAGTATAATTTGTTACATTAAACAAAATAACTACAGTCAGCCATGGATATGCTAGTCGGCTTCTCCATCACCAGTTGAGGGCTGTTACATCAAATTTAATTTTGTGTGTTTTTCCCATAGACCAAAAGTCCTGGAAAGCTGAACTGTAATTTGGTCTTTTTACCTGCGTTGCAAAGTAAGATGGAGCAAGAGCCCCTTGCCTATGTCCCATATTTCCTCCTAGCTGAGAGCTTGGCTCTGCGCACAGGGAAATGTGTGTTGTAGTTTTACCTATTTCCATTTGGAGGCAGATGAACAGGGTGAACTAAGAAATGTCTGGGAGATCAGCTCAGGTTTCTTTCACCTTAGCCTGCAATGACAAAGCTAATGCTGGAGGTACTGTAAAGTGTCTCTGCATTTGCTGTCCTTCCATGTGCTTTCACCAGCTGGAAAACAACGGGAGGGGACTGCAAGCGGTGGCTGCGTTGTGGTGATCAAGTGCTGCACGATGTGGCACTCTGCTCAGAGCTGTCCCGAGCTGAAGTCCAGCTCTGTGTAGTTCCTCAGGGGTCCCTCCTGGTACTGTTGACTGAGGAGCATTTCTTTGTCATGCTGAGCCATGTTCTGACCACATGCTATAACTTGCTGTTCACCTTCTAAGACCAAGAGAGCAGGGAGCATCTCACAGTGGCTGCTGTCGGCAGTTGCCAGATCCTAATTCCATGTGTAATCTGTGAAGAGTAGTAGGGAGTGTATTACAGTAGGTGAGTAATTTTAGGCAGGATTAAGGCAGAAAGATGCCTCATTAACAGTCAGTGAACATAAACACTAAATCCATGCTTGTAAGCCAGGGAGAGGATTTTGGACAAGATCACTCGGCCATAGTTATTAAGAAGTTAGTATAAATAGCAATGAACACGGAATAGTCATCTGAATTGGTGAAAATTAAGGTCAGAAGTGTGTTGCTGTTCTCTTCAGACAACTTTCAGTTCTCAGAAACTGCTGAGAAAGCCCAGCACGTCTCTGTCAGGCCTCTAGGTCTGTATGGCTGAAAAGCCTATAAAATCCTAGGAAAGAGGAAGGCTATGTGCTATAAAAAATAAAATAGGAAAATAAAATTTTTTGACCGGTGAGGAAGAACAACAATAGAGGGGGATTAGCAAGAGGTCAGTGGGTGTACCAAAATCTCATGCAGTCAGGGAACAGATACTGTAAGAATCTCTTCACTGACTTGTGGGTGGCTGGAGAGAAGACGGGTATGATTTTGAGTGAGATCTAGAATTGCAGAATTGCATTTTAACTCAGGTTGAAAGGGACCACATGAGGACTCTGGTTGGATCTCCTGCTCCAAGCAGGGTCACCCATTAGGCCAGACCAGATTGCTCAGGGCTTTGACCAGTTGGGCTTTCGAAACCTCCAAGGATGGAGACAGCACAACCTACCTGGTCCCCTGTTCTGCTGCTGTTCCACTGCATAGAATTCAGGCTTTTTAAGTATAAATATGTCTTTTCACCAGTTTCTTTGGTTCGATTTTTTCTGGAGCTAGTGCTTCTCAGAACTATGCACAGATTTCTATGGCTAAACCTGTTCATAAAAGACTCAAATCTGCTGCTGATGCAGCATCAGGACTGCACTCACCTGTCAGTGGGAGTCCATAAGCACCTAATCTTTGTTTCTGGAGGAAGTCAGAAAATAAAGCCTGAGCTGCTAGAATAGACTGGATTCAAGCACCAATAGCTGCAGTAAAGAACAAGTATGATGATATACCTTGAAAGAGGGATGGTTGGCCAGGGCATGTGTGAACGCTTTACATGTTTGGAGGAACAACCTCTGCGCTCAGAAGGTGGCTGAAGAAACTAAACAAGGAGATGGTTTGCCATATCATTTAGGCTCTCCTCTTTTGAAGTAGTTTTACCATACAAATGACTTTGTCAAAGGATGGCAATGTAGTGTGTTTCTAGGTATGTAGCTGGAAAATCTTGCCTGTAGTTGCATATACTTAGACTTAACCCAGTGCACTGTATGTAGAAAAGATTTATACCAGGAAAAGAGCACCGTGTCCTTCCTTAAGGATATATTTCACATTCTAAATAGATTTCTTTGGTAAGATTGAATAAATTCTAATTCACTAAGTTTGATTTTTAAAGAAATGAAAGGACCAGAGTACAGTTAGCGACAGAGAAATTGTCTTGACATTCTCTGTTTACTTGCCATCGGTTACTTCTGTATTAAATTGTTCCATTTACAAGCCAATATAATTTTTTCTGGGTGCCTACTGCTCAGTTTAGTTGTGGAAAATAAGGCTTAGTTGTTAATGACCTGCACTGTACTTCATCACTAACCTTCCAGCAAATTTACAAGTTCTGGAATTAGAATAAAGCTTCAGTGGTGGTGGCACAGCATGAGGCAAAATATAATGCATATTGCCGTTGCACACCTGTGCTGGCTTTCCCATGCTTATTGTGATAAAAAGTTTGCTTTGTTAGCAGGCAAAATAGGTATAAGTTAAAGGGCCAATCTCTCTCTGATTCATGTATCTTGTTGCCATTTAACATTAATGAGTACAATGGGCATATATTGACAAGAGAGCGGACACTTTAGGAGGCAGATAAGTGTGGGAACAAGGTGAGATTTTTATAGAGTCACTTCTCTGACCGTAACAACCCTTGAACAGCCATATAATTGAACTTTTAGACTCTCTCAATACAAAAAGTGCATAATGTGTTTATATTACTTAATAGCTGGCAAAATCTAGTGAGGAACGCTAGGGCTGCTTTGACCTTTGGGAGGACAAGGTGCCAGCATCTCTCCACTGAGTGGTTGTTAGGTCTGTCCTCAGTAAAACACCTCTTGACACTCTTCCCACACTCTTAACAATTATCTTCCAATTTTCATCTTTCCAGTGGAAAGGATTAGTTAAAAATTTATTAAGAGAGAAGCTTTGTCACTGTCTACAGAACTCAGATTTTTTGCATCTTTCAGTCTGATTTCGAAGCCTGTAGATGCATGAAAAGAAGGTGGAATGGATAAGCATATCCCTGGTTTTCTTCTAGCAATGGACAAAGAAGTCGTGACTCTCCGGGTTTCCAGCTGCCTTGCATGTTGTAGCCCATGCGGCCTGGACCTATGGACAGTGACGGTCGAACGTGAGAGATAACTCTTTTGTTTTGGAATGGTATTAAACACTGATTTCTTGCACTGAGAACTCTTTCACCTGGGAAACTGCTTTTTTATATTTATCAGATATTTATTCAGCGTGGATGTGGAGAGATGGCAAGGCAGGTCAAGTTGCAATATCTTCAGTATGCCAATTTTTATGAGAAGTCATACTACCTTTTAGACAGCATCTAGGAACAGCAGCCAGGGCTCTATTAATTTAGACATTTTCAAAAGAACCGACTCTTAATTCTCTGGCTCTCTTTCTTCAAACATACAATATATCTGTCTTTCCAATTTCTCACCAAGAGTTAGATCCTGAATTTCTAACTTGACTGGATAAGGCAACTAGCCAGAAGAAATAAGCCATCAGCTGAGGAGCTTTCTAAACTAGGTTTACTGGGGAGCCTTAGCTCCTTCTGGCTTTTCAGGCAGTGTCAGTAGCCAGGAACATTTATTCCCATTTTCACTTGGCAAATATATTTTTTTTTCCAGATACGGACTTCACTGCAGTCACTTCTTTTCTCTTTCCCAAACTGCATTACTGAAAATCTACTTTTTAGGATGCCTTTAGCTAATACTCTGAGTGTCCATTTTAAACTGTTAGACGCAGATTTGGTGAATAATAGTTTTTTGGTTCAGTGGCCAAACTGAATCCAACCCAGCTGAACCTGAATTAGACAGTTTAAAAAGTTTTTTACAAAGTAAAAAAAAAAAAAAAAAAAAAGGTGGTATCCTATTGTACATACAAAGCAAAAGGCTTAAATATTTTGTGCTCTTTTATCCTTTTTGTAAGTATTTTTATTAAAAATTAAAATATAATTTTTCATTTAAAAATGGTAACTATTTTTAGAAAAAATAAAAACCAAACACTTTTGCATTTCTGAAACTAATACATCACTTTTAAAATACTAAAAAATGTTTTAACATTTCAAAAAATTTTCTCTCCTGTTTTTGCATCCAAAACTGTTTCCTGTACTCAGCCTGATAACAGTAATTGTCTCTCTTGCTCTAAAAGTCAGTTTGCCAGCAAACGTAGTAGTGCAGGGTGGGGGAGGCTGTGTAGTGCTGCTGAGAAACGTCGGTCAATGCTGACCAGTGCTGTAGGTGCATTCAGCATTTTGTACGGTACAACACGTGTTAGTGCTGTGCTCCATGGACTCGCTAAATTGGTTTCAGTCATTTTCTAGGTTCACCTCAATGTGTCGCATTCCTATCTGTGAAGTTTCTGTGATTATGGTTTAGGCAGGGCATGATTAAAGAAGAGGTTCTTACGTCCACATCTCCTCCAGTGATTTTGTCAGACACTAACCTCTTTATTTAAAAATCTATCTGTGAAGAAAACCATAGTTACGTGTAGCTACTGCAGCATTGATTACATAAATGCGTAGCCAGCCTGAACCAGTGAACTGGAGAAGGCGGACCGGCCCCGGGTGCTTTCCCGGCATATTGAACCCCAGGCCGTGTCTGCGTTCGCTAGATGTGCAGCACAAGAGGAGCGCATTTGTAGGGCTAAGGGCTTGCTCTGAACTACTGTACGTGTTTTGGGGCGTTCACTTCAGATTAGCTCAGTGTGGCCGCACGGACTGAACACGCACTAGGAACCGGAGCACACTAGTGCACTCCTGGATTGTGTCTCCCAGTCTGGTTTCATCGGAGAGCAGTCCGGCTCGGTGCTCCGGGACTGCTCCATGCTGTGAGCCAAAGTGCAGAAGTGGGGCCAGCTGGGAGAGCGTGCTTCAAAAGCGCGTTCCTCATCCAAACTATCGCGCTATCAGAGATGCATCCTGATGTGCGTGGTCGGGGCGCCCTTGTGGCCTCTGCTGCCACCCCAGGGGGTGCATCTGCTGGGGTGAGAGGGTGCGGGCATGTCCTTGGCCCTGAGCAGATGCGGAGGGGAGGGTTGCAACCTCTGCTTCCCCGGGCACTTCCGCGGGGAAGGGGAAGGGGCTCCTGCCACCGACTGCCGCTCTCCAAGGAGAGCGCTGTGCTCTCTGGCGCATGACACGGGCTGCATGTTGCCGCTCAGCTAAGTGGAAGGGTCCTGCTGTTGCTCTTCCACGTCCTTGTGCAGGAATGACTGCTGCCTGGAGAAATTGCATCCTACCTTCCTCTTGCCCAGCTGAGTTTCATGAACTTCTGGGCACTCTGCAAAGTCTGGCTACTTTTTCATCGTTTCTACTGGGAGGTGGCTTCCTGACACATGTGAGATCCTTTGTCATTTGGAAACATTGAACCAATTCAGTTAACATTTTAATTTTTGTTTTTGTTATAATTGTTCTCGTGTGTCAAGAGGTCAGTTTAGACAGCTTGGTAAACTGGAAAAGCTAGCAGCAAATCCCATCAAGGGAATGTCCTTTGGTTTCAATGGCTTTGCCTCTCCTCGTTTCAAGCCCAGAAGGAGGCCTTAAAGTTGATGAGAAGATAAATTCAATTATACTTAAAGCTGACTTTGGCTCTTAGCTCTCATACTACCTTTCCCCATCTTTGCCATCCGTCCTACTGCAATCGTTTAAATTTGCCCCAATAGTAGTTTGCCTATTAGCTTTGCTAATGAATTTACTAGTGCAAAAGACCACTTGCAGGGCTGTCCTAAACATAATGAATGTAATTATTTAGCACAAAACCAGGGCAGCATCTTTTTCTCCCTTGACAAGAATAATTCTTTATTCTCTCATTAGCTATGTGCCTTGGTCTCAGTAAACTAGTTATTGACCTGCTCATTTAAGGAGCTTCACTCTAAATGCTTCTTCCCTTATTTAACTCAGACAAGTTCCTGTAATTTCCCCTCACCATGCAGTGCTAGCCTGTAAAATGTAACCATTGTTCATTTGTTGTGAAGAAAGCTGGAAGACAGGAAGCTATTCTTAGATAGATGCTCAGCCTCCTGAGCCCTGCTTGCTTGTCCCTGCTTATAATGGATACAAAACTGTATGGGGCTTAGTAGACATCATGTAAACTCTATAGGAAATCTGAGCCAATGAATCATGGAGACAGACCCCTACTGAGCATTGTGTGTCTGAACAGACTGCAAATAGATAGAAAAGCAGCTTAAGCAAGTGGCTTTCATATGACAAGAATGCATAAATTAGAGATGAATTGAGAGTATTTGTTGTTTTAAGGCAGTTGGATTTTACTTTTTGTACCATTGCCCTGTTGTAACAAACACTAATTACTCAGACTTCGCTGAACACTGATGTAGGATATTTTGCACGTGCATACTCGGTTTTTGTCCCTCTTTGAACACTCTGGGCTGGGTTGCGTTGGCTCAGCGTGGCAGAGCCCCGCCACGCTACCTGCCCTGGCTCCTTGTGTAGCCATCCCATCCAGTCCGGCAGTGTCTGCTGGGGCATCCTGAGTGCCTCCCATTGGAGCGGCGCGTGGGAAAACTGGGAAGACAGCACTCGGACAGCATCGGGGTTTTACCAGGGAAGCAGTGCACAGCCCTCTCACCCCCCCCCCCCCCGGCCCCCACCAGCTCAGGCATGTCCTGCAGCCCCAGCAAGGCACCCAGGAGCTGGGGCTGGTGTGTGAAGACCACGGCTTGGTGGCTCACAAGGCTTTCGTGTGCCTCAGTGAGGAGTGCCGGGCTGATGCAGGAATGTAAAACCTGGGGCCTCTGCTGAGGCCGTGGTGGCAGCTGCTGCCTGCAGCGGAGGGGGTGCTCCGGCAAAGTGCCCACACCTCCCTGCCAGGGAGCCGCCACCCGGCCTGTGGCGACCTGTCTGCTCTTGCAAGTGTGGCCAGGAGCTATCCGCCTGTTAGGGAAAGGAGGAGGGAGACGGAGATCCGCAGTGCTATGGTGAAGCAGCCAATTAGCTGTGGGCCTTCTGTTCCCGCACACCACCAGCCTCCCTGGCTGGGACCACAGCACCGGTTCAGCTGAAGTCGGCTCTGGCCATGGAAAGGAGGCGGGGATGAGGACAGGGTAAAATCCCTAGCCTTTCCCCAACCTCGCACTGGTAGCCTCATCCCAGAAGGGTTTCTGGCTTGGGGATTCAGCAGTTTTCTCTGCACTGAGCTCCCACATCGGTGCCCAGCCTGCACAGGGGGAACAGACAGCACTGATGGATCGCATCTCCTAATGACCACACACTGCCGTCCTCCAGTCAGTGGAAATAAGCAGCCGCTTCAGAAACAGGTCCCATCTCCCCAGCCTTCTTTGCAGCAGCTTCACAGGTCAAAGGCCACGAACAGCAAGCTATTGGCATCTCCCCCGCCTTTCCAGTGGAGGACCAGGGTGTCAGCCATCCTGTGCCTCTGAGCCTTCACAAACTCCGGCTGCAGCCCTGCATGACCCCTTTGCAGCAGAACTAGCCAGGGGTGTAGAGGGCCCTCTTCCCGCAACAGCTCCATCCTGGCCACAAGGAATGGGAGATTTGAGACAAGACAGAGAAATAGCAGCCTGAGGAAAACCTAGTAGTTCAGGTGTAAGTGCAGTCACCAGCTGTAAAAAGGGTTTTTAAACTTTTCCATTTGAGACAATAACAAGCTGACGATGATTGCCCTCAAGCCTCCTCCACACAATGAGCTGGCTGCATAGGCTGGTACAGGTGGTCTCAAGGTTCAGGAGTGCTTTCAGCTGCTGACCTTTGCAGAAGATGGGCTGAAGCTGGTACAGTGATGGCTGCAGCATCAGCAGAAGTCATCTCTGCTCTGTGGAAGTTGGTCTGGTGGTGGTGAGTCAGGGAATGAAAAGGCTGCTGGGTTCAAGGGCTGGCAAAAGGGCTCCACACAATGACTGACCATAGTTCTTTTGCTTGCTTTTTGGTTGTTTTTGTTAGAAAAAGTGCCTCTTTTTTTTCTCCTAACTTTGCCATTTTTTAAGATGAAATGTCCTGTCTATAATTGTTTACAGATTGTGATAATAGACTATGCACAGATGGCCTGTAGTCTGTGGTCCAGCAATTGTATGAAAGAGATAGATAGCAGCCCTCAATTATGTTTATAAGCATTAGTGCTGCAGTGATGCTGTTTCTTGTATCCCAGAGTGGGCCAGCTCATGTCCTGCTGTTATAATCTAGGTTTTCCGCTGAGTCATTTGTGCCAGAAGCCTGAACAACATCTCTGGCTATATTTAATCTGAGTGGACTCTAAAGAGCCTCCAGATGGGCCTAAGGAGCAAGCATTGCCTTGCTTCTGTGAGGGCTGGTGCCCAGCCTGAGCGGGTAGCAGCATCTATGAGGGGTTCCATAGAGAAATACTTTCTGTCTCTGGACTCTGAATACCGTGTATGGGCCCAATAAAAAAGTCTAGTCTATGTGTAAATGTCTTCTTGTGAATTTTGGTCTCCTACGAGGAGCGATTATTTCTTGGGAGTACTACTAAGCAAAGTTTAGCTCTCGGACCTTATTCATTGCTTTAGTTCTCTTTTTTTTGTCTGGGAAGGGAAAGGATGTCCGTTTGTTTTGCGGTTGGAAGAAGATCAATGACTCACCTAAGGATGGAAGGGGAACAGACAGGAAAATGAGAGACCTGCTCTGGGGTCGGGCGCTGAAGCCCTGTGGGTGAGGAGAGGCTGGGAAATGAATAGGTCGCAGCTGTGGGCAACCTCTCAGGGATGGTACTGAGGGGAGGACCTCTGCCCAGCCTTGTCCTACGTGGAGGAGCACTGCTGCTCCATGCTGTGCCCGCGTCAGGGCGATTTCACGGACATGCTGACACTGCCATTTGGTGCCGTGAGCCCGCAGGAGTTCTCCGATTCCCTTTCTGCTCAGCGCAAACAACACGAGGCCACAGCAGGGTGAGTGTGAGCACTGAGAGGAAGTCCTTGCCCTCTGCGGGGGCCGCTCTGCTCTGGACACACGGTTAGTGGAGAACTACCTACCCCTCTGTGGAGGCACCACAAAACCTTGTGTCATCCCTACCGTTGCCCTCTCCAAAGTGCAGTTCAGCATCATTTGAAGGACTTGTAAAGTCCTGCAGTGGGAAGGGAGAGGGGGCACTGTCGTCTGGGGAGCCTTCTCTGGAGCAGCGCTCTGGAGTGCGAACACCTCGGTGTACCTGTGCCTGGTAATCGCAGTGTGTTTGTGTTAACTGCAGTAAGTCTATGGAAATGTGGCTTGCACAGCATAATGTAAACCAGCATCACACTTTGTTTTAGAAGTCAGTATGAATTCCAGACTTATCCACTGCAGAAAATCAGTACAAGTTATTCATACTGAAGAAAGGAAAATAAGGCAATGTATTTTAACTGCCTGTTTTTCTCAAAAATATTCTTAAAAAATCTAATTCTTTTAATAGAAAAGCTTTCAAGATAAGTATTTGCTATGAGATATCTTACTTACAAGGTGGTGTTATTTTTCCATTTCTCCTAGGTAGATTCAGAAAATAAATGCTTTATTTTAAGCTAGCATTTGTCTATTTGAATGTAATTGTGCTGCAAAAACTTAGCAATAAACACCTTCACCTAAGGGAAAGCTGGTTAACATTTTCATTGCATTTTTATGTTTGAATAATGATGCTTTAATATATCTTTCTCTTGACTGTAATTCCCAGAATCCTTGTAAGGGTAGCTTCGCTTGACAGTACATGAATTCTAAGCCAGAGAAGAAACAAATTGGGAAGAAGCCTACTGGCAGTGGAGAAGGGACAGCAGGACAACTTCAGTCAGGTCTGACTGAAAGCATTCTTCAAAGAAGCAGTCTTCATATTGAGACTTAGAAGGTTTTGTGATTTAACCCTGTTCAAAATGGTTTAGTTGCAGTTTCTGTGGGATTTAGTGGTGTATGTGTGACTGCAGGACCAAGTCTTGATTCCCTAGTCCTGACCCATGGAGCTGCCCACAGTTGTGGGGCTGTGCAGAAATACTGTAGATGTGCAAACATAAAAATGGTGTCCAAGGCACTGAGTTGGTCCTTAATGCTCTGGTGTATTTGAAGAATGGAGAAACACCCAACACAATTTTTTTCCAAGTCTTGCTGAGGAAATTGTAGGGAGTTCTCACTACTTCTTGTGTGGTTATTCCATGAAAGGCAGAATTAATTTTGAATGACAACATTTTTCTAATGGCACTAAGTTTCATTTGCAGTGGCAAACAGCAGATATGATGATAGTAAGTATGTAATATGATCACTTTCCAGTCCTCACTAGAGTGAGTGTGGTACTGTGGTTTTCAAGAGGTGAAAGGCACCATGCTTTTCCAGTTTGTATATTTTGGCTCTGGTAGCTGCTCTTTGCAAATCCTCGTTAGTAATTTCATGTGAAACATGTGAGTAAGGAGAGAAAACAGGGTAATTGCAGTCCATGGATTCTACTTGCAGATCTTTCTACTTCTTAACAGTCACTGTTTTTCTATGAAAAATGGTTTGGCACTGAAATATTATAGTGTAAATTGCAAGAAGAAGATTATTATGTATCACTTCCTGCCAAGTTTTTCATTGTTAGTATGGAGACCTTAAGTTTAGCTTGTTTTTACAGGTTTGATGCAACTCAAACGCTTAGGTTAGTTTGATGCATGTAATCCTACTGGCTATTTTCTTCTGCTACTAGACTGATATTTAATGCAGGTTTAATTAGATTTATTTATCTGTATTTTAATCATCTGTATTTAATCTATATTTGAATCAGCTGTGAATCAAGTGATTATTTATGATAAACTTACAGCAGTCCCACAATTAAGTAATTGATATCTTGAGGAGCAGCACAAAACACTGTGTGTGTGTGTTCAGGAAATAGCAATGTATTTTGAGTCCAGCTATGTCTGTGCAAAGACAGAAATGTGATAAAGGGAAGGGGGAAAAGGTATTCCCCAAGATTTATATTTGAAAATTGAACACAAAAGATCAAAGGTCTAGGATGAATTTTACTTTTAAGATGGAATGTCCTTTTGAGGGTTAAGGTGCAGGCTGTTTCTTCATCTTTAGCAGTGGGCTTTGCCTCCCACCCACTAAGAGAAGAAAGTGCCCTGCGACACTCTGTAGACCTTTGGTGGAGTTACCCTTTTTTTAGTTGCGCTTCAGGAAGCCTTTTCTTGTTCCAGCTTGTGAGACTCTCGGGTAGTCTCATTGGAACTGTTATTTTCAGCCTCATTGTCCACTTCTAGCATGGTACCTGAGCTGGGACCCTCATGTAGAGAGGAAAGCTTCAGGACGTGTATCTCTTGCCACAAAGATCTTATTATTTAGCGGAAAGGAGAGTGGAAAGGGAGACAAAAAGCCCTGTAATCACAAAGGCTCAATCTGTGTGCTGCGTGATAACCTTGAATCCGTGATTTATTTTTCTTCTCTGTAGATACATTTTTATATATAAACTCATCCTTTTAAGCTCCTCACACTAGATTGATCGTTTCTTGGCATCCCAAGAGAAGGGGGTCATGGGGGCTTGGAGGAGGAGCCAAAATAGCAATATTATACAAAGCACAAACACTTTAAGAGTCTGTAAATGAAAGCAATGTACTTTGCTCCAATACCCATCAAACAGAAAGAAGAATCTGTCTCAGCATGCTGTAGGATGATCATTAATTTTTAATAGTGTTAATGTTTATTAGTGACAGATGATTGACTTTAAGTGCCTTATGAATAATAAATAAATGATGTGGATTTTGGGCATCTGCCTCAGATTTGTATGCAAAGCCAGTGGGACTAACCTTCACAGTTCTAGAGGAGTGTTGCTTCAACTCCCGAATGTATGCTGTAATATGAGCTGTAAGACTTCTCGGATTTTAGCTCTGACAAACCTGGAAGGCCTTTCTGGCCCCTTTCTTCGGCCACGTCGATTGTTCAGAGGCCTCGGGATGATAGGGAAGCTCATTGCAGCTCTTTTGGCTAATGCAGGACTGCTGGAAGGTGCATTATTCACTCCGAGGCTCGACTGGATTTCATAACACTTAAACACCTGTGTCCATCAAACAGAACACACAGGATCTCAGCTAGAGCTGTTCTTGACTTTGTAATTTCATTGACTGACAGTTTAATATCTATTTATTTTCACATCTGACTCCAGTGGAGACAGGCTGGCATCCTGAATGTCAGGATATTATGCTGACAACTGTGTTTTTTCATTACTATAGGAAAAAAAAAAAAGATTCTTCATAAGTAAAGAGGTTCTTTTCAAGCACAGCAACTGTAATAAAGACTAAATTATACTTCATATAAAACTGGTAGTAGCAAGTGATAGGTTATATGTACATATTTATATAGGAGTGAGGGCATACAGTTTTTAGATTTACTAATAATCTATCTCTTCTATACTGTGAAATGATGTGTAATTATATTGTTTAAATAGCTGGAACAATGGCCATTACCGTGGACTCTCATAAACAGCATTATCTTTGCTAAAATTAAACATTTAAAATTGGCCTCTTATTTTGATCCAATTTTGCATGCTTTCTAAACAGAAACAAGTGGCTTATCCTATCTAAACTCTGCAATTTTAAAACTCCTTAAGAGAAAATTTCAAGAAGAGAAAAGAGAAATACACGTGTTTCAGTGAGGCTGTACTGATGTTTAGAGAAAAGGGAAAGAGTGCAAAATTGCTTTCGTATTGAGTACTGGCCAAATCGCTGATGATTCTGTAATAATGTTTTCCAGATGTTAGGCAGTTAAACCAGACCAGAATGGCTGTTGCTAACTTACTGTCATTCAGCACATACTACATAAACAGAAAATTTGTATTTAATTCTACTTTAGTTCAATGGATTGTGATTAATATTGTAATTATACTGATTCACAGAACTTTTTAGACCAGACTCTTCTGGGTTTTCTCAGAGTGTGGCACTATACATCAGCCCTGATTACATGGTGTATCCGATTGGGAACTGCCCTGTAATCACATGCACTTGCATTCCCTGAACTACTGGGTGTTATGTCAGCAAGAAAGAAACACAGCAGCACTCTGTAAAAAGTTTCAAGACACTGAAATTAAATCCCATCTTATTCAGGAAAAAAAACCCCACTCATAAAATCGACAGCTTCTAGTTGGTCATGTATTAACATGAAATCATATTAACTTCTGTTTGTTTTCCTAGTAGTCACAACATACTTAATGTGGTCAATGCAGAGCCTTGCTTGTCGTTTTGGAAGCATCTGCGTCGTGCCTGACGAACGCCCGCCCTGCCGCTGCTCCCGTAGGCCCCGGGAGAGCAGGGCGCCCCGCTGCCCTCCGCGAGCCGAGGCAGCCGGCTGCACGGGCACGGGCGACCCTGAGCGAAACTTCGGTGCCAGGCGTGCCCTCAGCAATCTGCTTCTGAGAGCCCCAGTGGTTTTGCATATCCCAGTAGGGGTGTGAGCTTTAGCCACCTAAATATCTTCAAAATTAAGTCCTTTGGGGGGTGTAGGCATGATTTGCTATCAGTATACTATAAAAATAAAGATGATATATAAATATATATACACCCATCTTGGTGGTCAAAGGTAAGGAGAAACACAGTGTTTGCACTTTTTAAAGTACCTAACAAGCAAGGTGAGATTTTTGCGAGCTAACGGAAAAAAGATTTCTGTGCAGCTAATCGAAGGGGTAATGTTTTAAGTGTTGGTATAGGCCTGGTGTTCTGCTTGCTTTTACCACAGTGTCAAGAGTATACGAAGGACAAATAGGAATCTCACGTGATCATAATGTTCCTATTTATATACACATAAAATAGAGCAGGGTTTTACAAGCTAATGCAATTTTCCATTATAACGATAACCTTAATAACAATATGGTTTCACTGCGGAGATATAAACAAATATAATAGAAAATGAGATAAGCTATAGAAAATGCCATAAAATAGATGCATTTTTGGAATTTGAAGGACACTTGCCAGAAAACATTTACCATCTTATGCAATCCACAGCAGATGAAATACAAACTTACCTTCCTCTGTTGCCTGGGTATAATGTATTTATTGTGCAGTTCTCTTATCACTGTGGATTTCTAACACAAGGAGTTGTTTCTTTTGTCAAGTGTGTAATATCTGACCTAGAATTTACCAGAACTCACTAAACAAATGCAGAAATCGGAAGAGAGAGTAGAATTTTTTTAATTCATTGGAAGATGCAAAGCTAGTAAATACTGCGGGTTTCCACAGCAGAGCTATATATATGACTGTTAGATATGCTATGTCTCATACATTTTATTGGAGTCTGCTGTTTAGATTTTGCATATACTTTGCTATTAGCTGAATTGAAATGAACTGTAATATCCAATTAAAAGTTAAGTTTGTCCGCTTTACATTACTGATGTGAGGAATACTGCGGATGAAGTAAGAGCTGACCTGAACCTAAAACATATCCTATGAGCATGTTTTAACTAGTATTTGTTTTTAGAAAATAATACAGATTTTATCTATGAAATTAGCCTTTTCCTCTTATTAATTCATGCTTTTTAAGTTAGCTTCCTTAGTTTTGGTTGAAACTATAGGATGCTAGAATTCTCACAAGAGTCTTTTTGTGGTCTCCATTGCTGATTGTGTGTGCGCGTGCGCTTCTTTTAATCATTTAACAGTGTTTTGCCACGTAAATGACCATTTTCTTTTCTTTCATTATGAAAGACTATAAACAGGAGTGCCTAAGGGGCTGCTGGATGGTGTTCAATATTTGGCAGGACTTTATCATGCCGTCGCTTCTCCACATTCTCTGTATGCTGGCATACATCTGGGCTGATGTGCACATGTAGCGAGCGCAGCACGTGCTGCCGCGCAGGCAGGTGCTAAGCCGGCATGCCGGGCGGTCCTCCTTCGCGTGTGTGCTGTGCATGCACGGACCTGTGTCTGGCTCCCCGGGTGTTACAGCGTACTCACGTCTCCCTCCTGTCTGAGCCGTAGGACATCCTAAGGGATGGACCCTTCTCCCATCAGGCGGTGAGGCTGCCGGGTTACAGAGGGTGTTACCCGAGGGCTGGGCAGCTCTCCAGTGTGGAAAGTGATGCTGCAGAGTGCGAAAGTGCAGAATTAAAAAAATGGAGAATTGTTTTTGCCTTCACTGGGTGACCTTCCTACTTTCTGTCCAGTTTAGGGACATCAGGATGTGAACCTCTCTCATTCGCCAGCTTCTTCCTTCTCACTCCATGAGGAGTGGTTATTGCTGGTTTTGCTGAGCAGGATGGTAGCACGGCTTGCGATGCCCAACCTGCGCAGAGGGGAGCTTGGCATCGCCATCAGGGGAACGGGGACCTCGAGGCTGGAGCTGTCGCAGTGGTGCAGGAAACGCGGGTGTTCGGCTCGGCGGGGGCAGGAGAGCCAGCGAAGGCCGTGCAAGGGGCGATGTTGCCAGCGCAGCGCTGGGCTGGCTGTGTTGGCTCCAGCTGCAGAGTGGGAAGTGGGGTGGCAGTGCACGGTGCTGCACGCCTGGCCTCCCTGGGCCGGCAGCCAGGGCTCTGCCACGCTGATGCAGAGGGCTTGCTGCCCTCATCAGCCTGCTGCCCTAAGCAGCTCCCCGCTTTGTGCATGGCAATGTCTAAAGTGGGCCCTGGGAGACAAAATTCAACAGGGATGCTCAAGAGAATCAATACCTCTGTCTTTACTCCGGTCCCTGTGCCTTGCCCTTCTTAACACACTGGCTTTTTTCTGGTGCTCCCAGTTGTATTCATTTCACAGATTATCAAGGCAATATACCATAGATGTTTTCCTTATTATAAAAAAATGCAGTTAGGTACGTAAAACGTCAGTCTGAATGCTTCCTCAGCCTGTGCGATGCAGGTTTAAATCCTGAGCTGGGCATGTGATTTCAAATTGCCTTGAGCGTAATAAGGAAGTAATTACTCAGCTGTTGAGAAAGGTCCTAATATCATTACAGATAACCTAAATGTCCAGGCAATATCTGGCTATTATTTGAAATGGTTTCAAAATACATTTTAAAAAAATCTTACATTCAGATCATGGAAGTAATATGAGTTATCATTTAAAAAAAAAAAAAAAAAGTATTACGTGATGATCCTAAATGTCAGTTTAGCATATTTTAGCCTATTGGATTTTTAAACGGACTTGAATAACATCTTTCATGAAGTAAATGTCTTTTTGGTAAACTGAAAGGGACAATAATATTTAAAGGTCAGTTAACATGGAGAGTTGGTTCTAGTTATTATTATTAAAGATCCAGTTGTATTACCTTTACACAACATTACCCCACAAATCCTTATTAAAACTGCAAGAGCAAACCACATCTTTTCTCTCTCCTCTCCCTCCTTCCTGCCATAATTCTGAGATCTTTGATTCTCCTTTCTCTTTTTTATGTGGAACAATTTCTCTAGTGAATAGTGCTGGATGATCCTCACCCTGCTTCTGCAGTGTTGTTTCAGTGCATCCAAAAGAGTCATACATTATAGTTGCTGTCAATGCTGTGAACTAGAAAAAACCCTCTCATTTCTACATTACATTTCAGCCTCCCACGTATGACATGAGCTACCCTGCAAACAATTGCTTAATAGTTTTGAGCTGCTTAGGAAATGGTAGTTGATTTCAATTTTTTATTTAAAGAAGAAGTTGCAGTAGTGTATTGTACAACTGCTACTGCTTTTAATTGAAAACAGGCGAGCTGTCTTTCTACCTGTCTGTCTGCCCATCCGTCTGTGACCAATTGGTATTAATAGTCTGGGAAGTGGAACGATTCATTTACACACAAGCGCTCCCCCACCGAAGCTTGCCCGGCACGGGAGTGCGGAGCGGGGCGCCTGCGGCCGCGGGCTGAGCCCGGCCCCGGGGCGGAGGCGCAGGGGCTCCCCGCCGCGCGTGGCCCCTCTTTGCAGGCAGCGGCAGTGGGAGGTGCTGCTCCGGGGCCCCGGGAGAGTTTCTCCCCGCAGCCCTCTGTGCAGCTCCCCGTCGCCTTGCCCGGGGTCAGGCTGCGCTCTGCTCGGGTAGATTTGGCCCCCTTGTCACGTAGCCGCCTACGCGCAGATGTTGATAAATGTGAAAGAGCACCCATCAAAAAGCAGCTAGCCACAGCTTACTTTTGAAGCCTGCTGGAGTCGATGTGAGCGGTAAAGAAGTTTTGGCGTGTGGGGTGGGAAGGTGCGTGGGCTGGGGCGTTGTTTTCTGCTCGGCCTGAAGAATCGCATGTGTGGGGCCAAGATGTCTGAGAGCCCCTCAGGTGCTGACAGCTCCCTCTGCCCCTTCCCCTGGGCTCTGGGCATGGCAGAGGAGCGTGTTGGCCCCAGCAGGGAAGCTGGCCTCTGGAGAGAGTGGAGCTGCCGGCTCGCGCGGCAGGAGCCCGCTGTTCAGGGGAGGGAGCGGCAGGCGTGGACGGAGCGGCCCACGCACGCTGCTGTGGTCTGCATGCTGTCCGCCCTTGCCTTGGAGCAGGGCTGGAAAAACAGGGGTCAAAGCACGGAGACAGGGTGATGCTTTCTTCAATGTTGAGGGTGGAGAAACCAAAGTGATCCAGGAGCTGATTCAGCCAAGGTGCAGAGAAGATACTTGGCGATGAGCCCGCGTGCACACACGTGTGCGGGGCCTGGACCGAAGGCAGTGGTGCCGGGGGAGCAGCACTGCGTGTGGCAGCGGGTACGCAGCAGGGCCTGAGCATGGACCTGAGCCCTCGTCCGGGCTGCTGACGCGCTCCCAGGCACGTTTTGAACCTGGACTGTGAGCAGAGGTGACGAGTAGCAGCCCCTGTTCCCGGGGGCAGTGCAGAGGTGGCCATCCTGTTGGAAGGGGCAGAGAGAGTTTAGGCAAAGGGGTAGGAGCTGTGCTGGGCCGCTCGGGCCAGGGCGCAGCCCGGGGCCTTGTTTCCTCGGTAGCAGAGATGCAGCTGAGTGACCAGCAGTGCTGACAAGAAACCTCTTGGTGCTCAGTGCAGTGGGTGCTTTTCTGTGCTGAGCGAGTCTACCAACTGCAACTTCTGGTTGGTCAGATGGCTTCCTTGGACAGATCGCAAAAGCTGCCTGCCAGATCTTTTTTCAAGAAACTTCAAAAAAAGTCATAGTTTCTATTTGCACAAAACCAGTAATGTAATGTAGTATAATGTAATGCAAGGAATAATTTTTCTAATCTCTTGTTATTACTAGTGTGAAAGCCAGGATATGGTATGTAGATCTTATATGAGTGTAGGCTCATGGAATAGCAGTGTTGGTCCAAGTACAGTACCGATTTGCACGTAAACTGTATTTGTCCAGAATCAGACTGGATCCTTGGATGCGGGTTAGTTGCCTGAATTGCCCAATGGCACCAGACACAGGAAAATCCCCCACTTGAAAAAGGAGCCTGCAGACTTGGCAGGGCTTAGTCTGTGCGGTGTCATCCAGCTGGGGAGAGGGAGGAGGACTGGGAACTCCCAGGCCTCGCCTGCACTTCAACAACCTCTGTTAATGTCACGTCTTAGAGCAGTCTGAAGGATTTGGTCTCTGGTATGCATTAGCTTTTGTGTGTTAGAAGAGCACAGAAATAACTTGGAGCCACATACAAGGATCTGGGCCACAAAGTGAATTCAGTGTTCAGCAGTTACAGACACCATGCCTCCTCTCCAGCCAGAATGCCTCCTCCGTCCCCACTGAATTTCTCAGTAGTGGATTCTCTGGGCCAAGGGCCTCGCTCCCGTTAAGGCAGTTATGTTAATAGCAGCTCTTCTGGTAATAGCGGAGCAGTCACGGACTGCAGACAGCTAGGAGGCAGGGAGGGCGGCTGTGTTTGAAAGTTGTTCTCCCTCGGTTATTTTTGCAACCTGTTGAAGCTGGCATTGGAAAGATCCAGACCTAGTGCTACTGGGACACTAACGCAACTACCCTTTCATTGAAAACCGACGCTCCGCAGTGCCAAACCCAGTGATGCTCTTCCAGCAAATGGTACAAAACATGCAGAAGTGTTCAGCTTTCTCGTTTTTCAGACCTGTGGGTATAACCAAATCTATGGTTGCAGGCTGTCAGAAAGTGTACCTTCATATCTGTGTTTTTCAGGTTGTTTCCAAAACATCCTGACTTTCTTTTTGTTTTGTCTCTGGATGAAAATCCCAAACCATAAAAGCATTCAGATTCAGAAAGTACATTTCTCTATTTCTGGTGTCCATGGCTTGCTTTAAATGAAAGGTTTTAAAAGTGCCATTTTCCCAGCTCGGTGTCTTTGGCTCTCTCACTTCGGCTCGCTGATGACCTCGCTGATCTAAATACAGGCTCACCTCCTACACGCGCAGGGAAGCGGGGCTGCGTCGCGGCCGTGGAGGTGATTGGAGTAGTGCCTTTCCTTTTAGCAGCTCGGCTGGCTCCCATGATTGCAGCAGCATCTCCTTTCACGCTGCTGCACGGGGCAGTTAGGCAGCGTGGGGGGTCACCGCCCGTTGGCAGCGGAGCGGGGCCTCGGCACCGCGGCCATTGAACGTGCAGTCTGCGGGAGCAGAGCTGCCCGGCCTTTTGCCCCATCCCAGGCTTGCAGAAGGTGCTGTTTTGAAGCAAGCCGTAATAGATGAGAGGCTTGATTAACAGGGATAGATATCTATATGCATATACATGTATATACATGCATATACATCTTACACACATGTACATTTTATACACCTGTGTGGCTGGGGCAGGACGGACAGGGCGGTGTGCCACCCTCCTCGGCTTGCGGGGACTCCTCTCGCTGGGGGAGCAGGGAAGGCCGAGAGATGCTCTGTCTGCCCTTCATCCCTTAGATAAATGATCTGCCCTGTGCCCTCTAGATGTGAGGGAGAAAATACGATTAAGGAGTCAAAATGCTTTTATTTGTGAAATATTAATTCTGTGTAATATATATTCAAAAGCAGATACTCATTTAAAGGTTATATTTAATATAGCACTGCTTCAGTTTTTTTATTATTATTTTCTTATACATCTTGCCACTTTCTAAGGCAATGCTCCAGTGACTACTGCAATATAATAGCTGCTTTCTCTCTCAGTACACAATTTGACAGCATTTATTCTTTCCTTCAGTGAACATAATTACTTCACATATGGAACCTGTGATAGCCTACAGGCATCTGAGAGAAACCAGAATCATACAATCTGTCCCCTTTGTGAGCTTAATTTACATTCACAAGTGTCATTTTAATAGTGCTGGCAACATGTAGGATAAAAATTACAGGTCAGCTGCAGCATGTCACAGGGAACTGTGCTTAAGTCAATAACATGGTATTATTACATTCTGGATAATTTTACAAGGTAGATCTCACAGGAGGAATTTGACCCCTATTTCTTTAGTTTTCTGCTTTTTGGTTTCCTCCATAAAGTAATTCGTTTAGAAATGGATGTTGCAAGGCTGCAAACATATTGACAAAGAGGTTAGGCTGCAGTAGGTGTTTCCAAACCTGAAAGCGACACCTTTCCCTTAAAAAAACCTCCGTAATGGCACTTATAATCACTATGGACCTGGTGTACTTTAAAGTTTGCACTGTTAATTTGTGAAAGCGGGGTATCACCCCCCCTCCATCCATGTAATCAAAATATTGAGAATCAGTCTTCTGCCCTTTAATTTCATACAGGCGATAGAGAAGTTTTAGCATTGTGTGGCTGATTCTTTCCTAGCTAAATAAAATAGCATGAGACTAGGGTTTTTTAGTGATATTTTGTGAGAGGAAAAATACTGAGTGTCACAGAGACATGCTGTGTACACAGGTATATATAATAATTTCATTTGTCTAATACCAAAGCTCTCCCCCTCTAAATTCTCATCCTAGTATCTGTAATATAAACAGAAGTGCAATAAATAGGCCATTAAAATAACAGGTGATTGAGTTTTATATGTGGATTTAGCTCTCTACCCAAAACAGTGAATTTTTATTAAAAAAGATCAGTTGATATTACTGACCAATTTCTGATTTAAAAAAACCCCAAACCCTGATTTACTGCAGTTTAAGTTTTCAAAGTTTGTTTAGGTGAAATACTCAGAGGCTTATATAATTTGACCATAGTACTCCGTTATTTGAAAAGTGCATATATGCACACAGCAAATACACCTGCATGTGCATACCCATGTGCACACCTCCCCACACACGTTCATTCTATGAATCATGCATTCACTCACACCCCCGAAACTTGCATCTCTCTCTTGCTACAAGCAGTTTTACTCATCCTAATAGCACAAGGCAAAAAAAAAAAAAAATCTTTTATTTAAAGATTCATTTCCATATCACCAGCAGTGTTGGAGCTTGAATGCCATACACCATTTTTGATTTAAAAAGAAAGCATTTTGCTCCTTTGAGGGGGCTAGACAGAACACACTTGTATCTTCATTTAATAAAAACTGTGACAAAATAATAGCAAGGATTTGGAATAACCTTTATGTATTTTCTTGGTGAGCCGCCTGCTAGAATACTCTGTCCAATGAAAAGATGGTGAAAAATTCAAGCAGGTTCCTGAAAGAATGGTAGGAATGATCTGAGGTCTGGAAAATGCGTTTTACAATGAGAGTCAGGTCAGTCTATTAACTTGTCAAATACTCTGGTACATAAGTGTCTGTGTGTTGTGAAGATGCCTACTATCTGAGGACTTCTAACATAGCCAAAAACGTGACCAAAAAAACCCGTGTATATGTATATACGTGTGTGTGTGTGTGTATGTATGTATATATATATATAAAAAAGATTCAGTGACAGGAATTTAGAGCCAGGAAAATTAAAACTTAAGTCACATGTTTTTAAACAGTGTGGGTAATATAATAAGTCCTGTTGGGAGTGGTGGGTTTTCCATCAAGTTTTTATCAAGACTGGATGTCTTTCCAAAAGATGCACCCCTGGTGAAACTGGTGAAAGGGCTGGTGCTGGAATTACCAGGTCCTGTTTCCTGCTGGTGTTTTGCTGGTCCAACCAATCCCCTTAACAGTTCCTCCAGGTCTTAAACCCCCTGAAACCATGCAGCCAAAGCCTGAACTCTCTGAGCAGCCTTTACTTGCAAAAATTCCCATTTGGGGCCTGGGGAGATTGTCCTGTTTACTAACCATAAATTAATCATGTTCTTCAGAGTTTGGTATGGAAAAATGTTTGCATTTCCGGTACTCTTTACCTTAGCAGGAGGTTCCAGTTTTGATTTTCAACTCTCAATTACTGCAAGGGTGTAGGCAAGGAAACAAAAGCTACCTAAGGGAGAAGGGAGATGCTCCTTCTATCACCAGAGCTTTATTTTTCCTTTTTTCATTTGGAGGTACACAGTAATCTATTTGCAAATACCAGTATTTTATGTGCCTGATGACCTACTGGCTGGTGGAAACCGAGCCTGCGAACAAGGCCCTACCCGTAAATGGGTATTACTTGTGTTTTTCAAAGAGTTGAGGGACACGGTTGAGTTTTTGGTATGACGGCTTCTTCTCGCAGGCGGCGTGTGTTCCTGCGGGTAGCTTCTGTGGCAGGGGGCCAGGTGGGCAAGAGGCGAGTCGCCTCCCCGGCCCCCAGCCTGAGCCGTTCTCTGCCATCCAGCGCCTCTCCTGCTGCCGGCTCTGCCGGTCAGGTTTTCTGGAGACCCTTTCGCTGTCGCTGCCCTCGCTGGAGGCTAAGCCCTGCTGGCGGCTGGCTGGGGCCTTGCCGGTGGCAGCAGGGCGACCGCCCCAGGTCGGGGGCAGCGCTCGGCCCCGCGCGCCCGCTCTCCCGGCTGCCATGTGGTGATGGACACGGCAGCCCCGATGGGCACCGGCAGTCGTTCGTACCGTGTTTTCTGAATGATGGACAAAGAAAAATATCTACGGGTTGTATGTGTGCTCTTTTAATTTATCCCTGAGAGGATGAGGCTGAACAGAGACCGGGGTTAATACAAATTTAAAAAAGATGATGAAGTGGTTTTTTCTCCCAAGCTGACATCCGATCTTACTTCCCTTACTCCTCCTCCTCTTCCACCCCCTCCCCAAGCTCTGATTTGTTCACAAATACCACATCAAACCCCTCCGGCACGCCTCCGGTGCCAGGCCCGCGGCTGCTGTGCTGATTCACGGGGAGGCCGCCCCGGGCCAGGCCTCGGCGCCGCGCCGCGCTGGGGGGGGCGGCTGGGGGGGAGCATGGGCAGCGCCGTGGCTGCAGAGGGGTTTTTTTCCCTCACACTGCTCCTCGTTGTTTATGCTTCCCCCCGTGTTTCCCTCGGTTATTTCTCTTCATGAAATGAAAATAACCTGGCAAGAAAACAGTGTTTCCTCTCCCATCGTTTGCCAGGCAGAGGCAGCCAGGCACGGGTTTGAAAGTGCTGGCTGGCTGGTGGTTGGTTATTCACGGGTATGTTTTGTGAAGCAAGCGGGCTTGTTAACTGCGGTGACATTTTTAGTGAGGCAATGATATCCCCGTGTCATCGCTGCTTGATTTATCAATGTCCAAAGGATTATTGCATGTTTAGAGCTGACTTTATATGTGTATGAGTGTTGTGTGAATTTGTTTTTTTGTTTTTTGTTCTTTTTTTTTAAAAAAAAGAAACTGTTATGATGGTTTTTCTGTTTTGGGCTTTTGACTGTGCATTACAAAATAGAAACTGCAGCCTTGGATTTCTGTGCCTTAAAAAGGCATGCTCGAAAGGGAAGTCTTTTAATTAAGCTCAGCTACAGCAGCGCTGCAATTTGCATCTGTTTGCTCCCCCTCTTCTATAAATTTCTAATGCAGCCTTTCTTATCCCCGTGCTTCTGCAGGACTGTTATTCCCAACCCTCCAGCTTCCCCCTTGCAGACGGGCGCCTCTGTCGCCCTCCTGTCCTGATTTCTCATGGTGCGGCAGGGCATCCCAGGCACCTTCCTCGGCGCTGCTGGCCACCTGGGTGCTGACCCGCTCCGCTGCCCGAGGTTATACCACGAAGCTGGCTGCAGACCTGCCGCCACTCGCGCTATCTTGGCCACCTTCTCCAGCCCCACATGATGCACACAGCGATGTTTGCAGCAACTCGCCACCAGCTCCAAGTGTCACCCTCTCTCCTGCAGTCATGCTGTCAGGCGATGTCTGGCACGTGTGCCCCGTGCAGGGCGTAACCAGCTGCGCCCTGTGCCTTCTGCAGAGGGCTCACGGGGAGGGAGATGGTCTCGGCCTCCTAAAAGCAGGACCACTTGGGCTGCTTTGTCCTTCGTGTCCAGGGGACGAGCCGTACCTGTAAGAGCAGGATCTGGGAGTGCCGCAAGTGCAACGAGCGCTGCCAAGTGGTGAGGGAAACAACGCACAACTTCAGACGAGGCACACTTATTGTCACATTTCCTGTGCTAAGAAAAGAGTCGGGGGCGGGGGGGGGTTAATCCTACGCTGAGCCTCTCTGTTCTGTATTTGCCTGTCATGGGTCTTTGAAGAGTCATAAAGCCAGTGCGCCTGTGTGGTTGGAGCAGTGCGAGTGCTAGTGCTGTTGGGGAGCCTGCGGTATCGCCATGGCTCTGAGGACAAGTGGCAGTCTCATCTCCTTGAAGAGAACGTTTGGCGAGAAATATACTGGGGAAAGATGTTGCCGAGCAGTCAGGCATACGGCACTTCAGAGCACAGACGTGCATAGATTGACCCCAGCGCAGTGATGTGAGGAGTGTTCTCCAGGCTGACCTTTGCATAATTTGGGTGGCCAGGAGAGCGAAGCAGTAGGCGTGCTATGTAAATGCTGCAGCGACTTGGAGATGCGTAAATAACATAGTCTGAAAAAAAATATATATATATATATATACACACACATATATATTCAAAATTGAAAAGAGTGACCTCAATACTTTTTAAACTCTGTAACTGCTTAAATTTCCCAGGAAAGACACTATTTGCAAATTCTATGTAAATCTAAATACTTGAAAGCCAAAGGAGGTAGAGTTTTCTCTTAATTAGGCTAATTACAAAGCAAGCAGCTTGGTGGTAGAACGCCAGCCACAGGCAGATCCCCATTCCTCCTTCGTGATAGCAGGTGAAGATTTGCTAATGGGGTGAAGGGACTGTGTTTCCCTGTCCCCTTTCTGTCCTTCAATTCCCAGCTTGCCGTGCTGGGGTGAAGGAGCTGTGCTCGGGGCTGTGTGATCCAGCTTTGCCTGTATAGCCCTTCACATGCAGCATAGCTGGCTCCAGCCCTCACGATGAGAATTTTGCCCCCCCCCCCAGTTTCAGTTTAACAAAGGCATGTGGTGCTAGCGGTCTTCCCGTGGCTCTGAGCTGCAACTTACTGAGCATCTCCGGCTCCCACAGAAATCTCTGGGAAATTCAGATGCTTTCCATCTCTCTGAATCGAGTCCACAGCAGTTTTTACTAAATCTAGACCACAAGGTAAAAGTTACCTAGATAAAAGGGAGAAAGCACCTTATTCCAGATAGATCTCAAAAACAGACTATTATCAGAAAATTACTTTGTCCTGAGGAGAGAGGTGGGGGAGTGAAGACGGAGCATATTTTAGGGCCACTTGGGAGCCCTTTATGTGGGTTGTGGGCATTTAGTCTTCAATAAAACATGAATGCTTACCATAGCAACCACAGCAGCACATGGTACATATGCTACCTCCGAGATAGAGAGTGCTTTAATAAAGACAGACATTTACTGAAGAAAGTCTAACATGCATGTAGACCTTTTACAATGCTTTACAAGACAACACTCTTGCTTGGAGAAGCATTTGTGTTTTCCCAGTAACGGTGTAACAATTCATACAATGTGCTACAAGGTTTTGCTGCTGCAGCTGCATGTTTGCTTGTGGAAATCGCTGTTACTTGAATGGAGTGATGCTGGGCACTGGCTCCGTCGCAGGGGAGGGCGGCGGGAGCCCGGCGCCGCCCTGTTGTCCACCGGGTGCCGAAAGCGAGCTGCCAAGCTCTGCTGGGAGAGGCGGCTGCCCACGGCAGCTCTGGGCAAGACCAGCTCTTACTCTATTCTCAGGCTTCAAATCCTTTCCTGTTGGAGCTTGTCCCAGACTTCCCATGCGCACATCAAGCATGCTATTTCCTTAAAATCCTGTGTCTGGCACACAGGCCGTGTGCCATGCGTCTCCACGTTGTGGATGAACACTGGGGTGGTAAGCAGGTATTTTCCTGAAACGAGCCCATTAGCTTTAATCCCCACTTAACCTACAGAGAGAAGCAAACAATTTTGCAATATCCCTTTTCCTTAGTAAGTCTCAGGGACTTTTAACAGAATCTTCTGTGGCTTTTTATTCAGTAACCTGAAGAACATGTTGGGCTCCCTCACAAAAACAGGTTTGAATTTGAAATGCTACTAGATCAACCTTTTGGAAAGAGGGTGCTCTGCTTTGTAAAATCTCAAACAAAATGGTTAGTGCGGAAGTATTAGATTAGTCACAGATTAATTACAATTGTCAAGTATTATTCATCTGTAATAAGAGTGAATTCTTCACTCAAGATTCATAGCAAAATAACAATATTTTTCAAATAGAAGTAGTTTAAATTGAAGTAAGACCTTCTAATACCACCATCTGTACAAGTAAATTACTTTCAGAGTAATTAAATATGCATATCTGGGCTGTGTACTGTACTGATGAACCAAGTTTTATGGATGCAATATGCTTATAAATCCCGTAGGTATTAAAGATGAGGAATCCATGGCATTTTGCATTCATATAACCATGAATAAGAAAAAAATATTTTGTCTGTTGCATAATTTTGGGGAATATATTTTTATTAACTTTTCCTAGTTAATTAATATTTTTGCCAAATAGCAAATACAATCACCATATTTATTAGGCTGACATTTCATGGGGACTTAAAGCTCCGTAAGATATTTTAATGTTGTATGAGTCTGAATTTATGATTGTGACACACTCACTTATCTTCGGCAAGTTCCCAGGAAGCAGAGCAACGCAGTGAAACTGAAATCGTTATGTTGCCTGGGCTCGTTACCAGCAGCCTGGGCCACCATGGAACAGCACTGTTCAGCCGGCTGGAGTTCGTGGTCACAGCCTGTTACCGGGTGGTCAGGGTTTATAGTCCATAACAAATACAAACACAGAAAGGAACAATATCAGTATGATGCATCTGACCTGTTATCCCACCTTACGAGACTTTGTCTTTGTCCTATGTACCAGAATACTGACTGAATATTTTCTGAGGGCTTTCAGGTTTCTGTTGTACAGACAAATAGAAGAGCTGTGTAGGAAAGAAACTATGCCTCAAAACTCAGTGCTCTTGGTGCAGTCTTCAATGGCTAAAAGCTTACAACATGTTGTCCATGATTTATGTAAAACACTGCTTTGTAGGGAAGCTTGGGAGACAATTTGGGAGCATCTGAACACTGCAGAAATGTTAGCTAAAGAAATAACTGAAGGCAGTTACGCAAAGTGCTTTAGAAGAAACCTGAAATCCTGCCATATCATCCCCCTTCAAAGCAGCAATTGTGGCTTTGTCCATGCCCCCCAAATGCAATAGCAAACTCAGGCAAGAAAATATGCAGTTGGCACAGCCTCTCTTTGCAAATCAGCCACTGTGTATTGCACAACGTGACTGAGCCATATATGTTTTATGTCAATGTAATGTTTCTTATGAAACATATAGAGCATCCCTGTTGCAGATCTGTAGTTAAGAGATCCAGTCCATCTACAGCACTTTCACAGTTATCTGTTCAGATTAACCACAGGAGACTGCCAGTAGACATAGGATATTAGATCAATTCTTTCTGTATCCCAAAGGTAAAATAAAAAATGGTGATCTGAAACTGAGATAAACAGGAAGTGATGAGGGCTCAATTTCTCTAATCTCAACCTTGTACTAAAATGTATGAACCAGCAGATTGTATCCTTGGGGAGCTGATTCTGTCTGTTTTAGATTATATTTCATGATAGATGGAGGTGCATGTCTATGTATCCTAGAGGAGAACTAAGTAATAGAAATATTTGTGTGCTAATTGACAGCTTGAAAGTTATCAAAGTTTGGACAATGTGATTTCTGGACTAGTACAAGGTAATGGTTTGGTGAAAGGTGCAGTTGCATCCTGCCTAATCGTACACTTATACTATGCTGGAGATAGCCACTTTCTGCCTGCCCTTTCCCAACCTGTATAGCTCTTTGGACGTTTTGCTTCTGTGTAATGCCTTTGTCTCCATGCTGTCTCTGAACCCCAGCTCATGCCCAGCCTGCAGACCTTACCACAGTTCATTTGCTGGAGCTATCACTGGAAGACCTCAAAAGGCAGACTAAACACAGATGATTATTATTATTAGTAGCAGATTTGTTAGAAGGGTTGATGTTTGAAAGAAAACACAGAGGGAATTTGGGTATGGATGTTCTGGGTGAATCCTTTAGAAATGTACTTTGGCAAATAGCTCTGTCAAGGTTTGACCCATAATAGACAATATACACAACAATACTTACTAATTCCAAGCTGTGGAGCGCAGGTTGAAGTTTAAGTGAGTCTTATAAGAACAACCCTAGGACAGGAAACTATACAAAAGAAATTCTGCATATTCAAAAAGAGAAATCTGAGATGTGGATCTGTATTCAGTATCTAAATGTTTGCATGTGTGTGACTACATACCCATGTTTAAATCCAGATTTACTAAAATATTCTTGAGTCAGCATTATTGTGGTAGCGTAGCATAGTTTCCAATAATTTGGAAATGGATCTTTTGGTATTTTTGGAAATGCCGTTCATAGGACAAGGACATTAAAACCTTCTTGCCTTCATATGTCATGGCTGTCTCATGTTCAGGATATGTCCAGTTCTCACAGAGGCTGGAGCATTATTTTCCATACCCTTTCCCCCCATTTAGCTTCTAGGTACTTAGACAAAATTGAGTAAAGAAGCCTTTACCTGAGAACCTTTTTACTGGTTGCCGTGCTTTTAAAGCTTTAAAAGCTTTTGCTGAAAAGGTACCTATTTTCTTATCACTTTTTTTTTCCTCCAGAAAAAGGGCATCATTTGAAGTTCTTTTTTGGCAGCTGTATTTCATTGTGATACATTATGTCAGGGCACATCAGTCACATGAAGATTTTATGGAAAAAAGCATACTCTTTTTAGATGCCCCTCTCTGCAGCCACCTTCAAAACACAGGTTTTTTTGTTTTTTTTTCAAGAAACTATTCAACTATCAACAGCATTATGATACTTGAAACATGGTGGGTGTAATGGCTTCATTTTACTCAATTATATAAATGCTACTTAAAAAAGGAATATAGAACTTAATGTGGTGAATTTAGTTATTCTTAAAAAAAATTGACCATTTTCACCTTTTACTGATGTTTACTTTTCAGTGTTGGAGAAAGGCTTCTTTTCTTCTGTAGCTAAACTAATCCTGTGCTGTTCCTTATTTTACCATAAAATGAGAAGCATTCTGAATTCAAATGAAAATGAGGTACCCTGATGAAAGTGGGCTTCAGGTGTCGCACACTAAGCATTGTACATTTCTATTTGCTCTGATCCTCTAGCACACATAAGATTTCACCTCTTCACCTTTGAAAAAGATTGCACTAACTTTGATCTTTTCAATTTTGTTCAACTCCAGGGAAGGAGCAGCTACTTGAAACATGTTATCATTTAGATTTCAGAGATTCTTTAAAAAAAAAAAAAAAAAGTGTGGGGGGGAATTGAGAGCTGCACTGTGAACTAAAAGCTGTAGATTTTTAACTTGAACCCTGGCTTTTGTAGCTAGAGTGGAATGCTTTCACATCAAGAGCTTTATCTAGATGAAGAATAAAACAAAATGCAGATTTTAAGAGCATATAGAATTATTTAACACGAATTTCATTTTATTCAAACATTTATCCGCAGAAGTGCTGTGGAAGTTTCCCAGTTCAAAACATAAGGTTTGTGTTCTTGTTTGCTTATGGCCTATGTCTCTTATTTGAGACTCAGTACTACTGTGATATTAATTCACGACACTGACATTTACTCTATTTTTATAAGTGTTACCATCTGAACAAAATAACAAACTAGATTCTTCATTTCCTCTTTAAATCTGAAAACATGTAACAGTGGGAACAAAGTTAGAAGTATGATATTTTCAAGAACTTTACATGGATTAACTTTAATTTTTGCAAGAACTTTACATGACCACGGTGAAGGGACAGAGTGCACCCTCACCAAGTACAAAACTGGGAGGAGTGGCTGATACACGCGAGGGCTGTGCTGCCGTTCAGAGGGACCTTGACAGGCTGGAGAGATGGGCAGAGAGGAACCTCATGAAGTTCAACAAAGGGAAGTGCAGAGTCCTGCACACAGGGAGGAATAACCCCCACACACCAGCACAGGCTGGGGGCTGACCTGCTGGAAAGCAGCTCTGCAGAGAAGGACCTGGGTGTGTTGGTGGACGGCAGGCTGACCGTGAGCCAGCAATGTGCCTTGTGGCCGAAAAGGCCAAGGGTATCTTGGGTTGCCTTAGGAAGAGCCTTGCCAGCAGGTCGAGGGAAGTCATCCTCCCCCTCTACTGAGCCCTGGTGAGGCCACATCTGGAGTACTGTGTCCACTTCTGGGCTCCCCAAAACAAGAGAGACATGGAGCTACTGAAGTGAGTACAGCAAAGGGCTACTAAGATGATGAAGGGACGAGCATTTCTCATATGAGGAAAGGCTGAGAGAGCTGGGCCTGTTCAGCCTGGAGAAAAGGCGGCTGAGAGGAGATCTTAATCAATGTATATAAGAAGGTATAGGGAAGTGAAGGAAGGGTGTAAAGAGGATGGGGCCAGACTCTTTTCAGTGGTGCCCAGTAATAGGATGAGAGACAACAGGCACAAACTGAAACACAGGAAGCTCCATCTGAACATGAGGAAAAACTTGTTTACTGTGGGGGTGACGGAGCACCGGAGCAGGTTGCCCAGAGAGGTTGTGGAGTCTCTCCTCTCTTGGAGATATTCAAAAGCCATCTGGACAGGGTCCTGGGCAACGTGCTCCAGGTGACCCTGCTTGAGCAGGGGGGTTGGACTAGATGAACTCCAGAGGTCCCTTCCAACCTCAATCACTCTGTGATTAGCAGTAATTATTATAATGATTATCACCGTTTATCCATGTGGTAGTTTTTTTGCTTTTACAAGCCAAATATTCACCTTGATGTTTAAGAACTTTTAGTCACAGAGCCCTATTTCAAACTACCCTTTGCTTTCTGAAACACAGGGTGGCTGTAAAGTCCTAGGAAGTTGCATTGAAATGTGTATGTTGAAGTTGCCTTAAAACTTGCATTTTTGTCCTTTGGTCCCTTTTTCTTCTTACTTAGTTTACTCAGACTTATATTGACTCATCGCATGTCTTCTCTGCTGAGATTGCAATTGTTCCAGGATGTCCGTTTTAAGTAGCTCTTTGCACCCATCATAAGATTCAGTTGATAGATACTCTTGCTTTATTTTGAGGTTTGCTTTGCACAACAGTGCAAAGAGTGACAGTTTCATGTTTCCAGGATGTTCTGCTTGTTGAATTCACTTTCACTGACAAGCTGTTGGAGACAAATTAATGTCACATTAATTTACTTTAACATCTGATTCTTCCTGTCTGTTCTAGGGGCTGCTTAGACAACAGACCATCTCCTAAATCATCTCTCATAGAAGGTCTAAAGTCCACCCCCAAAGTGTAACCATGATTATTTCTTCAGAAGAATGATTTACATGACACAAAAATAAGGACAATGAAAGAAATAAAGCAAAAGATGCTGTGGCATACTATATCTTGTCAAAAATTATCAGGAGAGCTCATCTGTACAGAGATCCTTGAGGCTGCTACTTACAGGGACCAAGTAATATATTATTCACTGGTTACTTCTCTCTGCTCTCGTTTTCCTTTCCAGTTTTCTAGGTTTCAGGAAGGAAATAAGCCCTAGAATTGGATGCCTCAAGTCATGTTTCATCCTCTAGTTTCCCTAAAGATGTTTGTTTACACATTTCAAGTTGCTGAGTGTATGATCTGACAAAGGTATTTGCCTGCATTCCTCTGGGGACCCTCTGGTCTCTTGTGGACTGAAGCTTCATTGGGACTTGCGGTTGCTACTTTTCACTAGTTAGTTGGACCTGACTTTTCTAGGCTAGTTAAATAAGCTATTTTTAAAAGTACTTGATCATCTAGCCTTGCCCTCAAGGGTAGCCCTTTTGCAGGTGAGCTCCACTTGTGAGCATTTTCCCTAGTGACCAGCATCTTGTGTGTTGCTGTTGACTGGCACCTACTTGACCATCGCACAGGGAGGGCAGCGATGAAGCTTGACTCGGCTCTTTGGTCGTTTAGGACTTTGGCAGCGGTAGCAGAAAACTTCTGGTTGGTTATCTGACCAGGGACAGAAATATCTCATAATAGGGGATAGTTCCAGTGTAAAATTAAAATAACTGGAAATGGCCTAAGCCAAGAGAACTTCTGGAACAGCAATTACTCACTGGTGATTTTGGGGAATAAACAGGCCACACTGGAAGAGCTGACTCCCGTTGTGCCTACATCCAGAATACAGTCTAGGTGCCCAGGACTGTCGCGTGTGTCCAAAATCTGTGAGTGAGACTGAGGCTATCATTTCCAGACTTGAGGGCCAAGAAGATCCTCTTGGATCTCAGAGCCTGGAGCCCCAGTTAACAGCCTGTCCGTGTGCATGGGGCAACCTGTCTCTTGTCTCTTTCTCCTGAAAGTTTGGTGGTGGGAAGCCCTGGGCGGTCCTCCGGCACTCAAGCAGTAACTGCTGGTGACAAACACTCTTAATTTATTTTTGAGGTAGAAGTCTCCATGAAGGTTTCACGTGCATCATTCTACTCCATTTAAATGATATTCATCTTTTTTTACATTTCCATTATTTATCCAGAAAACTACAAAGTCAAATTTTTAGTCTGCAAGACAATTACCCATGACAGCACAACAGAGAGTTTTTGAAGTAATACACTATAAAAATATTTTTCCTGAGTATATGCAGGACAATGCCTACCACTGCATATAGAAGGTACTTGTAAGAAGAGAGTAGATTTTGTAACATGATTATTATATTCCCATAATATTTCCCATAAATATTTCCTTTAAGTCACTATTACCTAGATTTTTTTTTTTAAAGAGTAGTTGGTAGTTAAAAGCTGTCCTTATTGCACTAAGGAAGTAAAATCCGCACTTGTTAGGCTCCTATTTCATCCTCTTTCCTATAGTCTCACCTTTTTGGCCCTGCTAACTTTTATGTCCATAATGAACTCCATTTAGCTTCCCTGCAGTAGGACCTTGTCTTTGTTAATCACTGACCCAGCGGCATGAAGCTACATAGGAGAGCAGGTTATTTTTTTTCTTATTTCTGGATTTTTTCTACTTCCTTCAGCAGTTGTAACTTCTAAGGAACTGCAGAACAAACAAGTATAAAAGATCAGGAAGATGGCCTGAAAAATAACGTTTAAAAGATGTCTCTCTCATTGTACTCAGTTTTCCACTAACTACCAACTACAGACTGACAGCTGAATTCTTAGAAGGAGTTAATGAGACTAGGTCCTTGAGGATTGATTGCCCAGTGCTGTCTTCTCGTTCAGCAGTGTCATGCTTTTTCTTTTTCTTTTTTTTCTTTTTTCCAGTAACCATATATAAACTTCTCATGGATATCAGCTGGGACCTCGTAGCTGAAATCTCATTTAAAGCAGCTGGAAATGACTTCACCTTAGCCCAAGCTGCAGCGTAACAGCCACCTCCTGCTCCCCCAGCCCTGCTGTGAGTCAAAGGTGTTTTCTGGGCTGTTACTCTTCTGCGCTGAGCAGCCTCCCGTCACCCCTTTGCCGGGCGCGGTGTGCACACCCCTCACTCTTCCTAAATACACATGGATGCTTGCAAAGGAGTCTTCTCCTTGCTTAAAAGCTGGAGGTACCAGTCCCTTCCAGGCACACGAGTCACACGTTTTAGTTTGTAGCAGCCCGTAGTACTTTCGTATACTCTCGATTACAGGGGATTTTTTTCCGCCTGGTCAGAAAAACATTAGATATGTCAGATACCTAGTACTTAGCTACTGGTGTATTTCTTACGACTAACTCCTTTCTGCCTGCACTTGCAGAGTGAGTGCAAATCAGATGAAAAATCAGAGTAGTAACATTTTATACTCGCTTTGCTAAGGCAAAAATGAGTGCAAGGTTTGTGAAGCAGAGGAGAATCGACCCACGGTGGCTCCCGACACAAACACAAGGCGGTCAGCCTCCCTGCTAGTTGGGAAAGCTGAGATGCTAAGGGACCTTGTGATCTGTGTCGCATCAGATACAGGCGATTCGACCACTGGAAACCGGTAGTGCTTTTGGAGGAGGCATTGTGAGATTCCCTGGGATCCTGCAGACATGACAGATTTATTGTGTTAAGTAAAGACTCTCTGCTGGGAAGCCAGGAGCTGGCTGAGTGTTGGGAGAGGGATGCAGGTACAGGGATGGTCTCAGAAGGGTAGCAATACACTGGAATACCTCATAAGGCAGAATATAATGTTTTGCTTTTTCATCGTTCCATATTAAACACCATAAACACCAAAACACCATACAAACACTCGTGTGAAACAAAGCTGTGTGCTCTTTGCCATTTCCCGAGGTTCAGTCTTCATCCTTCTGTCCCTCGGTCTTCTCCTAAAAGGCTGCATCAGCCTTGCCCTGCATTGAGCACTGTGTAAAATAATGCAATAGCAGCACGTGAAATGGGGAGAATAGCTGGGAACTGTACTGTGGTTTGTCTTACAACGTGGTGAACTCTGCCAAGGGAGCGTGGAGTCCATACGTCAAGCGAGGTAATCTAGCGCATACGTAACTTAATAGTGGGTCCTGCTAAAATAAAGGGGCTATTTGTGTGTATAAATACATGTGCGTGCTAAAGTGCTCTGCTGGGTCGAGGCCAGGATGTTCAGCAGCGTGCAGGCTGAGCCCTTCCAGATGTCTCTAAAGATAAAATGAAAAGAAAGCGACAGTCACTCCTGGTTACATGGAACACAATCCAGCTTTTAAAAGGCGACTTTTGATAATTAGGTATTTTGTGTACTGTGGCAAGATGTGAATTATAAAACCACTAATAATAATGTAGTTCAGTCAGGGTAACCTTGAAATTAGACCCCTAACAGAGAGGTTGCACTGTATAATGATAGTACAGTACCATTTGTTTCAACACATTTAGCACTACAGAATGGGATTTTTTTTAAACACCAGATGTTCTAGTGACCCGAGTGTTGACTTTAAAAGAAGGCACAATAGAATAGTGTGTCAAGGTCAACAGCACAAATTAATCTGTGTTATTCTGCTGTCATATTATACTGTATGCCACGTATGAGCAAGATCTATGGCTAGTGCCTTCTTTACATGCAACTGTTTTTCTACATGGCAGGGGAGCTTTCAGTATAGACATTTTTGAACTCCCCAAACCTTTAAATCCCCCTGAAATAAATCTGATTCTTCCATTTATAATTTAAATTATAAATGTAACATTCTTACGGATGGTGAGGAATGTGTGGAAATGCAATTGTAATCTAGCAGAACTGAAAAGATGCACAATAGCACTATAAGAAGTATTTTGCTCTTAATTGTAAATTTCACATTTACGGACTTTCAAAAATTGATCTTTGGGTTTGATGTCTGCCTTTTTCTCTGAACTTAAAAATGCTGTGGGTCATAAATGAGTAATCATTTACAAACATTTAATAACATTTGAAGTAATAGTTTACCTGAAATGGATGTTTTTGTCTCCTTAAAGTCCCCCATATCCCTCCTCTTCCCTGCCCTCTGACTTCTAAGCTGTTGCTGCAAAGATGGCAGGATGTCAATGCCCCCAAAATTGAACCCGTGATTTGTTTTTCTTTGATTTATGGGCTTGTAGTCAATAAACTTTATAAAGGAAAGTATCAGACTGAGCAATCAATCAAAGATAAGCAGATTCTTGTCCTTTAAAAGCATTTCACCCCAGTAAGCAAGGGCCTCATTCATCTTTTACAACCACTCTTGCAGCTTTCAACTGAGAAAAGACTCGCTGCTGACTACAGCCAGTTCTGCAGAAAACCCTCTATATTGCTGCCTTTGAGCTGAGATTTTTCAAATTCATTACAGCAGTATGTTTCACTTCCGTATTATTTGCAGTCTCTAAAATGGTAGACTGTTTCCATGTTATTACCAAAGAGAAATCTCCTTGCTGTGTAGTCAGGGAAAGGCTTCTGTTTTAAACTGTCAATAAGCATGGACTGTTATTTTGCAAAAATAGTATTCATTTTCTTTGTTATTTTACAAAACAAAACAGAGAAAAGAGTTCCTATTTGTTCTTTTAGTAGTATGCGAATTTCCCTTTGAGTAAGGCAAATGTTATCCTGCATGTTTTGCTTCTCTGAAGCACAGATGGTGTGCATATGCAGATTGGTGATTTTCTAATCAATACAGTGACACTTGGGAATATATGTAAGTATTGTAATAATGCATTAGTCAGGAGTGATGTTGTAACACACTGAGATCATACACATAAATCTAAGACACCATGTCTAGACACCCCAGGGAAGATGGCATGCCACGGGTTAGAGCGAGCATTAAGGAAGTGCAATATTTCAAATATGATGGGAAAATAATGCAATTTGCAGACTTTAATAAAACCATTGGGGAATTAATTTCACTAAGGGTACACTCTCTCCCAAAACATCCACGTTCTTGCGTTTGCTTCATGGATAATCAGAACGAGAGACACTTTACCTGCTATCTCAGGCATAAACACAGTACGGTATCTGTGAATTGTGCTATATCTTTAATGTGCTGAATATGAAAATAATCCCTTTATAGGTAGTGCTTTAGCAGAGTAAAACTGCATTATGCAAACAATGCACAGACAGTATAAACCTTGGAGATTCAGGATTTGAAGAGCTTATAAATTAATCTCATAAGTGCTGATTTGAGCATGCTCAGGGAATGCGTTCAACTGTAAAACTTGACCAATCTAACCTACACAGTTTTAATTATTAGCTTTTTGATGATCGAATATTAAATGAAGATGTGGAATTTATGACTGTTTTGCATATGTAAGTTTCTTTTCTCTGGAAGGATTTTTTTTAAGAGTCTCTGCTACTTTTGGCTGGTTTTGGTTATTTTGTTGTCTCTGTGTAGTTCTTAACATATAATTTTAATCAGCCAACCTCTTTTTAAATTTTTGCTAGCTGATAATGACTCACAAGCAAGTAACTTGCAGTACAATGCCAGAAATGTTGTGGTAAAAAAATGTCGATTTAAACCTGGCCACGGATGACAGTCATGACTATTTTCAAGCAAAAAACTCAAAAGGAATACATAGCGCAATGGTACATTTTGCTTTCAGCCAGTGAAATTCGGCAGTGATGATCCTAGCCGTTAAAACTCCACTTAAAAGTTGACTGCGTTGATAGTTCCATCAACCTCATCATCTCTTGTCATCTGAAAGGTTGATAGTAGAAAATCTTTAATACATCTGAAGATTTTCAATTAAAGTACAATCAAGTCAAATGCTGGCTGTAATCAATGCTATTAATTTTGCAGCTACGGAAATTAGTGAATGCAGGGAGCTCAGGTTTTGCAAGTAGTGATCAGGGTTTATGTCCTGACTGTGACCTGTTTCAGAAAAGGTGTGTACTTCAGCAGGGAGTAAAACCAAAAACCAAAACCTGAAACAGGATGGGCTTAAACTTAAGCAATATTTTAAAATGCAGAGGAGCTTCTTGGGAAAGATGGGCTGGAGGCAGGACCTTGGCAGGGCAGAGGGGCCGTGAAGCCCCTCCTCAGCCGGACCTGGAGGCAGCCCACTGCCTCTGAACCCCCTTACGCGTGAGCCCTGCACACTTCTCAGGGGAGTTTCAGCTGCTAGGACCTTAAGGAAATCCGAATGGGGTAGAAATAGCTCTGCAAAATAATAATAAGGAACAGCTTTCATGAATCTCCATGGAGATTTCTTCCCTCTGAGCATCTTCCAAGGCCTTTGCCACAGCCAGGGCAGGATGTCTCTGTTATTAGACTGATTTTCCTATTGTCCTCTGTCTCTTCCCATCTATCTGGTGCTACCCAACATCTATTATCATTCTCTATTATATATTCATTTGCACAGTTCTCATTATAACTCTGGAGTGTCAGTAGCACATTAATGATCATTCTTTAACCTTATTTTTGCCCTCAAGAAATGTTTTCTAGTCTCTTCTTCTTCCCTTCACCTTCCCTTAGTTTGGCACTCAATCTTTGTTGAATTTCTGCTGTGTTTTTACTGGCACTGCATCCACACTGATGGCTGTCATCCTTCAGTTTAGGGAATTCCAAAGTCCATCCACTTTAACCAGTCTTGTATAAAAACGTGCTAATGCTTTAATCTGGTGATGGTTTTGCTAATATCAGTTCTTGTGAAGGATACGCATCCCCGTCAGGTTCAGTGAATGTGATCCTCAGCATTTGTTAGAATAGGAACCAGATCCTGCATTTCTCCTCTTTCCTGTGGAAGCTACTGTAGTCTCATTTTAGTATCTTCTGCCTGTCAGACGGACACCTGCAAAACCTCTTGGTGTGCGTGGGGAGCCGGCATGCAGCGGCGCCCCAGGTCTCGTAGGCTCTTGCGCAGAGCCTCCGCTGCCACCCACCCTCCTGCCTTTTGGCGGCCGCTCGCGCTTGTCGCTCCGACAGAGGCCCCAGCAGAAAAGCCGAGTAGGGAGCCGGGGGAGACCCGCTCTCCTAGTTATGTATCTGTGTGTGTTTTGGATGGAAACACCACGGGGGTCCGGTCTCTGCCGTCGAGGAGGTGCTCGGCAGGGCACTGGGACCGTGGCAGCGGCACGGCAGCGGGCTCGCGGATGCGCCGGCAGCCGTGCCGCTAGAGCTCGTCCTGGAGGATATCTCATCAGCCGGCAGGAGCATCAGGCACTAGACAGAGCACTTTAACCTTGCTTAACCTTTCACTAGGCTCTTCGACTAATTAGATGAATTGGAGTTTTATTGGTGTTTCTAGGCCTAGATCTTTTACATGACAGGCTGTGTATCTGAGCAGTCTAATGCCTTACATTTTGTAAATCAATATAGCTTTATCTATTTTTAAAAAGCTAGAAATGTTTTTCTAGGCCTGCTATCACATCCTATAAATAATATTGATTTCATTTAGTCTGAAAAAGCTATTTAATTCTGTATTGGCTCACTCTGTTAGTCAAACACAGTTCTTAGGTAAGTCCGAGCACAATTCTCGTGCAACACCCTACTTTTATCCTGTGTGTGTGTGTGTGTGTATTTATTTATTTATTTATTAACAAAACTGGTATAAATGAGTGGAGAATGGGGCCTTCTGAGCATAAACCACAGCTGAATTGTCACTTTATGGAATTTTTCATATGTTGGGATTTAACTGATAAGCACAAGAAAGGAAAGTTAGATTGCATATCCTGATCTTATCTCAGATTTTGCAGATGTTATGGAACAATGATGGGAATGCGTAACATTAAGCAAGCCTTAACTGACCTGGCTAAAAAGAAAAAGTTAAAAATGGATTTTATGTTTAAGCCATCAATATACACTTTTCTGCTGTTTTTTTTTTTTTTTTTCCTCCTTTCAAATTCTGGAAGTACGAATACTCAGATTGTCTTTTTTGAGGTCTGAAATTTAGATCTTAAGATAACAAAATAATGATATGCAAGGTCAGGGTCATCACTCCATCTGTTGTCTGCTATGTTTGAAACAACAAATATTGTACTGCACATACAACTGGAAAGGACCACTACAGTGATGTTACTGGTGGCTGCTTCAGATACCTTTAAAGGCACTTCTGCGTATAGCTTCTGCTACCTGGTGACATTACCTTGCCATGTGTTCTAAGCTTCTGTACCAATATTTTCTCAGTTTTCATTCTGAATGCATACGTAATACATGTAATCCAATTTTCACAACCAAATCCAATGAGAAAATATTTAAAATATGTTTCTCAATATCCAACTCTATGTTAAGATCCTTATATAAACCTTTGGATCATGCAGTAAATAAATACCTATTTAATTTGTTTACACATCAGTCTTAAAATCCTGATTTGAATACCCTCTAATGGCAAACATTTGACACTTTAGGTCCTGAATAGAATATCTGAAGATAGACCCTGTCTGGGTAATTACAGAATCAATTCATATACAAACTCAGGTGGGACAGTGAATTTACAGACTCGCTTTCTGTTAGCCTTATACAAATGCAACAGAGAAGGCAATTTTTAGGTTTCTTTGCAGAACTTCTGGATGTTAGTTTCGGTATTATTGCCTGAAAGTAGTTTTCTAATTTTTACTGTTATTTGCCTTTCTCAGTTAGCAAAGACAAAATATCAGATTGCTCAATTAAATTTTATGTGGGAAGAAAACACTAATATGAGTTACAGGAAGGTCAATCTGTGAATTTTTAAGGAAAGAACCCCAAGAAGCTAAGGAACTTTAATTCCTGGTTACAGAAATTAATGTATATGTTATTCTCCTAAAGGACAGTCTCATCTCATGGCTTTAAAAGTTACTCTCTGCATGAAAAGCACATCAGCGTATTTTGTATAGAAACTGAACAGAAAGTATTCACTAATTCTTGTCAGGAGAATGCCCATAAGAATTTGTGATAGGTGTCTAAATGTGGCAGTAAGTAATAAGCAGGTATTGACTTCTATTGAGATCAGTATCGAGATTTGTTGACCCAAAGAGGTTACAATTGACTGAAGAGTGGGGCAGTAAATCTTGTTATTGAACAAAAAGCAAAAGTCAATATATGTATTATTATAAACATTTTTCTTTTGGTCGAGATAATAAGGGTGGAGTGTTTTTAAGACTTTAGATTTATATGGCCATGACAGCGTACTGCTTCTATTATTTCGTCAAAGGATATAGAAAGCTTGTTCTTTTTTTTTTTTAATTTATTTATTTTTAATACAGCTTCACCAATCATGCCAAGCAGTAAAGCCTGCATCAACTTTCACATCATAAACCCTTATTCTCATTGTTTTATAACTTAGCTATAAAGATTATTTTCAGATTGAAATTTGGCCTGCAAGCTCTTTGCCTTAGAATCATTTTTTCCCCAGAAGGGTGAAAGGAATAAAGAAGATCTATTGAACTATTTATTGAATTTTAGAGGAGCAAAAAGAAAAAAGACATGTCGTGATTTTTATATAATCCAAAACTGAGATTGTATTCTTTGTTGAATATTACTTTCTGCATAATGCAAGGATATACTTGATTTTTATAAAGGTGGAGAGTGCAAATGTTCTTTCAGTGCTTTCAAGTTCTTGCTAATGTTAAACTAAGCTTTGTATTGTAAACAAGTACTTTTATGCTTCCTATATTTTAGTCCATTCGATTATGCATTATATTTTAGGTCAATGTATTATATTTTAGGTTATTGCTTGGAAAAATAAAAGAAGAAAACAGAAATCCACCCATCTCAAAATATTAAATTTATTAATTAAAATCACATATAACCCATAGTAAGAGTGACTCTGAAGAAATAACTACTGAATTACTGAATTACTAGTATATAGTGTTTATATCTTAGCATGTTGGCAACCAGTAGAAATGATCCTTCTGTACATCCAAAATTCTCCAGCAAAAAGCATCCTTTGTTTTCTATTGCAGAAAGTGTCTGTCTCCTGCCTTCTTTCACAAGACTCTCTATATTTCTTTAGGATTTAGGGGCTTCAAGTAATGTAGGACACTTCACTGAATCTCTTCAGCAACACAGGCTGTGATAAACACATCAAAACCATTCTCTGCTCTTTGCACTGGCTGGCTGTGAAATTCAGAAACAAACTCAAGTTCACAGTCCTTATCTTTGAGACACTTCATAATCTGGGCAGTTGAAGGCTGCTCAAAACTAAGAGATGAAGCCTGTGCTTGCTATATGTTGCCTATGCAGCACTGTGCATGACTGCTCTGGCAAAATGGCCTTATTTGTGGCAAGAGAAAAGCTTCCTCGTGCAGGAGATAGAACAGAATAATTACCCCATCCAAAACCTCTGTCCGAGATCTGCTGTGCTCCATGGCGATCTCTCTGATGTTGGTGAGACTTTGAATCGATTGCTTCCTGGGCTTCCCTGTTGCTGGCATTGCTTGCACTGACATTCAAAGCTGTGAATTACTCTGTTGTGGCCTACAACTGTGACCTTTTTCCTTACATGTTTCCCCTTATCTTCTGTTTTGCACCACAAGGGATGATGCCAATGCCTGTGATTCTACCTCAGTCCAGTGTAGTATTAATTTGTAGTTTCTCCTTCATTCTTCTGGTGGGTGATGGACTTTGCCCTCCTCGGAGAGACGCTGATGTTCTATCCCTGCCTCTGCATAAACTCAGAAGCAGGGTCATCATGGAGATATCTACTCTTTTGTGAGGCCCCAGCAGCTTGAAAGAGTCCCTGTGAATTGCATGTCCCACAGGGGCAGTATTTCCTAATTCACTGGTATAAATGGCTTATTCTGAATTGAAGGCTATTTCCTCTCACTATTTATGGATGTACTGTTCTGGAGATGTATAGGAGGGAAAGGCAATTCTCTCATCCCCAGTTTTGCCCCTTAGAAAAGATGCATGCATGTAAACTCTTTTGCTTTGAAGAAAATGATGTGACTTGGAGGCCTCAGCCATCAAGGTTAACTGGTGTTTAAGGCTCTTTCGCTTTTGTCATTGAAATAGGATGGATTGAAAAAACAGAAAATCACATTTTACGGTCTCGAAAAATGTCATAGCTAGTTTTTCCTCTGTCTAATATGAAGAGCATTGATACTTCTGGCATATCAATAGTGCATCTGGCTGGAGATGCTGGTGTGGGCAGACATTGCAGTTGCCTTCCTCCAAGCATTAATGAGAAGCTCAGCCTGTGCTCTTACGCTCTGTGGACAAGCAGGCAGGCAGAGATGCATTTCCTTATTTCACAATATGTGTATAAGTGGCTGTATTTGAGTTTGGTATGAGAAGGTTGATGTGAAGACGTGTGGGTTGAAGTATCTTGGGCTTCCATTGTAGACAACCAAATAACTTAAATGTCCCACCATGTCTCAGTCTTCCCTTTCCCTTCAGGATAGTATACTTCAGGACTGTCTGCTAAATATTCAGAGGTGGAATTGCTTTCCTGAAGTAAGCATCTCTCTGGGAGCATGCTAAAGTTTCAGCATCCACAGCTTCTAACCCTGTTTTGCCCATCTTATTGCAGTTTCTGTCCATTGACTGATGAGTTTAAATCAGTTTTCAGTTTCAAGTTATTATAAAGGCTGTTGAAGATTAAAATCTTTCATAGCCACCCAGTGTCTACATATTTATTGAAAACTCCTGAAACTCCATCCATGTCTGCTCACAAAACCGTTTCCAGCCTTCCTCTCTGGATATGCATGCTGTTTGATGACATACAAATTAGACAGCGTGTCTAGCTCTTGGTAGCACCACGGTAATCATGGTGGTTGGTGATTCCAGTCATGACGTGGAAATAATGGATCTCTACTAAGTTAATGGTGAAAACTATTTGGCTTCAGTAGGAGCAGGTCTCAGGAAATCAAATCAATCTTTTATATCTCGAGCTTTGGCATTGTCAGATCCTGGATCTCATTGTGCCTTCTGTGTGTGGGAATATTTTTTTGTTTTTTGCATTTTTGTTTCAGAAAATCAGCTGCTGCGTGTTCTGTGAGCTGTCTAAATGACTGTTATTTTTGCTGGTCTGCATTTAAAATGTACTCAGAGCAAGTAAGCTGTAAGCTCACTTTGTGAAGTAAATGGGAAAATCTACTTACAATGATGTGCTTTTTCTCAAGTCAGGCAGACCAACTCTTTACTCTTGCTGAATGCAATATACCTTATTGAATAATATAGAATTTAAGCACAATATTTCCAGATAATACAAAATTATTTATTGAACTACTAAACCCTGGGCTGAATGTCCCATCTGAAAATGACAGCTTCTTTTCCAGTTTGAAAATAGTGTTTCTGTAGATTTTTCCCATCAGTACAATATTACCCACTTTGGTCATAATGAGCTATTTTTTTATTACAATAGATGACAAAATGGTGTCAGAGTAGTGCTATGCAGATAGATGATATGGCTTTTAGAAGAAATGTGCTAGGATGATTTGTGTAGGACTTATTAGTTTAGTGTTTACCATCCTCTTGAACCAGAAAATCTCAAAGACAGACAGATCGCAGTTCTTTTGCTCACAAGTTGCTCTCGCTGGTCTTTGCACTGTTCAGAAATTCTCCCGCTTGAGTCAGAGCTGTCCTGTCCCCGCCGCTGTGTGCCGGATCCGGTGTGATTAATAGTAGAATAGTGTCAAGTCAGACAAACTTAAAGTGGCAAAGTAACTTTCTTTTTTAAAAAGCGATGGGAATAGTGGGTTGTGTGGGTGAAAATCTTTCCAGCATCACAAGGCTTGTAAGCCCAAAGGACGTTTTTATTATAGTCAGTGGGGGATGTTAGAGAAATGAGAAGTTGAAGAGCAAAAGTGTGATTCTAGCTGATTCTTGATCTTGCTGGGGGAGGGTGTGCTTTGATTTCTTCCAGGAAAGCACAGTGCACACCTGTGGTATTATATAAAACATTACATAATTATGAGAATAATACCCTGAATTTTCTCCCTCTTGTTCAGGCCTAGCCCACCTTTAATGAAGCAGCGAGTGTGGGGTGACATTCATTCAGATGTGCTTTTGTGACTTGCGAGTGTTTGAGTCTATGCTTGTTACCCTTGGCATGTATTTTCTGGCATTGCTCTCCGTTATTTCAGGGAGAAAGACAGAGAGCGGTCCATTAACACAAGTTCACTAGTCAGGCCAGATTGTTGTCTTTGCTTTCCTCCCACACTTGCAGCCTCATTGTATTTAATAGCACAGCTCAGGGCTTCCCTCTCTGCTCCTGTCACTCAGAGGTATTTAAAAGAGGATTTAAAACGGCTATTCTTTGTGCTTAATCCTTGATCCCTTCTGCCCCCCGCCCAGGCTTGCTTGTTCATTAGGAATAACAACTTAAGTCTGCGTTTTGCAGCTCTAGTTTATAGCGATTTTGTCTTTTGAGTGTAAATGATTGTTCAATTCAGACATTCAAAATTAAAGCGAAGTTGCCAGTGGAAACGGGTGACTCATTATACAATGGGTTAGGACAAATAAAAAGTGCCTGTGTGTAATATTCAGAAGATACTGACTTTTGCTGAGGTCAGGATCACAATTTATTAACCCAGGGGGTAAATATTGACTGAAACTTTGGGCAGCATTTTTTTTGCCTTTTCCTTTCAGCCTAGAGAAGGCAATAGAGGATTTACTAAATAACTTCATCTGCCTACACAGTGAGGTGGAGACTTTCGAATTTCGCCTGCAGTTTTATGCTTGTCTTTCATTCTGGCTCTCCTGAGGGCAAAAAGATTTAAAGTGTGTTTTCTAGGGATATTTTAAACCCCGCTAATAGCTGTTTCTTTGTCTTTGGCTCTGCTCTTTGGGAGGCAGCTCCTTCTCCGGACGCAGGCTGGGGCTCTGCGCCTGCCCCGGCCCGGCCTGCCCGCGGCCTTCGCCTTTCCCTGGCCTCTCCCTCCCTGGCAGCTAAGGTCCGTTTTGTGCTGCCTGGAGCCAGGGTGTTTCGGCAGCCCTCTGCGGGGTTTCCTCAGCCATGGTGACTCCCATGCTTTTGGCACCTCTGCGCCCTTCGGAAAGGGCTTTGCGGGCAGGTTATTCACCGGCCGCGGCCTGCAGAGCTGCGTTTGGCTCACGTCAGCATTGCAGGGCCGCTGTTCCGCGGCGCGGCTTGGGGAGCAAGGCTCTGCCCCGTGCGGGCTGCGTCCTCGCGAGGGGCCGTAGCGTGCTCTCCACCGGCCTGCGCGGGCAGACATGCGGCTCGCACCGTCTGACGGTCCCTCAGTAGTGCTGTGCTGATGGAGGCTGGCGTCCCCGAACAGCACCGCGGGTGCCGCAAGGCAGCGCGGTGGCCACGTGTCGGGATGTGGTCCTCAGCCGGCAAAGTTGTTTGGTAGCTGGGGGTGCTCTTACCTGGAAATCATCTGTTTTATTTAAAAACATTTCGCCAGAGACACTGTGGGAGTTTTTACTACAAATAAGTTTTGGGTTCCTGCAGCAGTCGTGATCCTGTTCTGAGCGGCTTGCTTTCCTGTTTTACATGGAAATGGATATCCGTTCTGGAGATGCAGAGGGAGGTGGGAGCTGCTGCATATAAAAGCAGGCCGCTTCCCAGTTTGCATTTCCATTTCTTTGTTTGGGCAGCTGGCGGCAGTGCTGCGTGCCCCATCGCGCAGAGCCGGGCCGCGGTCCCTGCTGTCCTCCGGCCGGGCCGGGGCGTGCTCGCCCCGGGAGCCTCGGCGCTGCATGGTGCTCCTGCAGGCCTCTAGATTTGTTTCTCCCCTGCCCTCCCTGTCTGCCCCGCTCCGTCTCGCTCCCGAGTCTGGTATTTCATCGGGTGACCTGCTTTCCCTTCTTCCTGTCCTCCCTGCCTCTGGCTCGTTGCTGTGTTCCTGCACCCTCCTCGGAGGGAGATTTTTTTTGTGCAGAGTTTGGTTTTTGTGAGGCGATGCCAGGCAGGACTGGGTTTCCATACATTTTTAAACATTACAAAATAACTCCAGTGAGTTTTTAGCAAGTGAGGGCTGCTTAGTGCGAATTGGAAACGTGCTTTGAAAGCAATTTCTGAACCATGCTGGAAAATCCATCTGTGAATAAGGAACAGCAAAGTATTACTATCAAATTGTTATATATAAAGAATAAAGTCTTACACTGAACTTTTTTTATCCGTGGATTTCTAAGAGAGTTTTCAGTGGTGGTACAGACACCTGTGTAGCAAACAGAAGCCTATGGAAAATGCGCTTTTCTGCATTACCTTTGCAGAGCCTTTAGGACTAGTTTGCAGATCCCTGAGGGTCAATGGACCACAAACTGGAAACCACAGCCACCCTACAGTTTCATACTCTGTGAAATCTTGGAGTATCTTGACAGCTGAAGAGTTCATTATGGCTTCATCGGACTATGGAGCCTATCCCAAGCAGTGATACATGCTGATTTAAGCGTTATTTTAATCACTTTGTAGGGTTAGAGATTTAATCGCAGCTATTGCATCTTGGAGACTCCAAGTCTGTTGTGAATATTTCTAAATGATTGACTTCTGTCTGGTGTAATGCAGCCTGCGTGACCTGGTCCAGAGACTTGCATTACTCTTACAGATGAGGCCCGTAAAACACTTTTGTGATTTGAGCTCAGACCAAAGTAAAAGGGCCAAAGGAAATGTGTTTAAAAGCCTTAGCACATCTCCCAGTGGACATAACAGTCCACGTCACAAAATTTATATACATAATTTGAAATAATTGGCAACTTTAGGAGGCCAAGCAAAGAGCAAACTGGAACTACTTTAGCTGGTTATTTACGACCACCCTTTGTCTCAGATTCTTCTGTAAGAAAAATCTTGCCCGTTGGTAGTCCGAATAATTGAATGCCAAAGCTAAAATACTCTGTTCCCTGTTCTAAATGGGAATCACACATTCACTGCCTATTTAACAAGCACGTTCACTGTATTTTTAAATTTAAATGATTTGTCTCCCTTTATTTCCCAATGCTCAGATGAAGACTCTTTCCCTCCCCAGACTCTGCTACCTCTCAGTTGCCCTCCAAGTATTTCGTCTGAAAGGTCACGGTCTCACAATACTGACTCCTTGCAGAGTTCAACTGACTCTCTTTTGTAGGAGAAAGCCGTTCCCCATCTCCGCAGCAAGGGAGGTCCCCTGGCAGCAAAACAAATGTGGTTAGTTATGTGTGGCATGAACCTCAGCTGCACTGGGAGCTGAGCTCTGGGTAACATGTATGGTAATGTATCTAGAATTACAAGGCTAACTTACCAGTCCCTCTCAAGAAATTTAACTATGAAATGTTTTATTTTGCCTAGGAAAACTCTATTTGCATCTCTCATCTAGTTTCCAGCAAGGTCCGGCACTCCCCCCTCCCCTGTTGCCTAGCGCGATGAATGGCGTATAAAGAGGTCAAAAGGACTAGCAGGGTCACGCCATAAATCAGTGGTTCAGCTCAAACGAGAGCCCAAAAGGCTCATGCTCATCTGGTGTAAACCGACTCATTGTGCGGCAGTCCGCAGAGGTCTGACAGCAGGCGGCTTGCCCCAAGAGCTTCTGAATTTCCAGTTTAGATTTATCTAACTGGTATTTCAGATATCACTTTCTCTGCCGTCAACTGGGGAGATTTTATTAATATCCTTCTGACAAATATTTTCCAACTACAGCTTCATATGCTCTCCGTACTTCCCCCTGCCTACAAATAATATATTACATATATATGATTATAAAAATACCAGTAACCAATTTGGTTTAATTTAAATTTAGATTTTGCCCTAAACAAATAGTGATGTGCCCTGTATATTTTTACTGCCAGATCATGATTTACTAACTCCATTTTGGGAGTTAAAGAGAGCATGACCTTGCTCCATATTAATATTTAAAGATTACCTTGCACATGAAATCAGATGCTGACACAAGTCTCCCAGGACTAAGAGCTTTTTAATCTTTTGAAGAAGCAGTGCCACACTGAAATATGCATTACTACATTCAAAACAGAGCATGTAACAAATGTCCCACTAGCAGGCATCAGAGACTGCAAATATTTTTCAGTGAAAAGAGGTCTGCAAATATCAACTTTTTTCAAAAAGGGAAAATGCAATGCTATAAAGGCCAGTGCTTGGCATCATAGCAAAGGCCAGCAGCATAATCTGAGACACTGCAGCAACAAGAGTTTGCCGTCCTGTCCTAAATGCAGGAGCCACTTAGTGCCCTTTTCAAAGCAATACATAGATTTTACTCTTTTAAAAAGGTGAAAGGTTACTTACATTTTTGTACAAATACAATATAGAACAGTTTAGGAACCATTTGTTTTTTATTTTTATAGCTGCACTAGGCTAAAATATGAAAATTTTCTGATTTTATCTTTTTATACAGTTGATTAAAAAGAAAGACAGCGTTGTTTTAATAGAAAATAGAAATAGTTGATGTTAAACATAAATGACTAATTTTGTCTTATATTTTTACAGCATATTGTTATTTAAAAAAGAAAAAATCAATCTTAGGCTACTTATCAGTATTTGTAAGTTATTTCTCTCTGTTATATCTAAGCCTGAAACAAAAATATGAGCTGGCAAGCCATAGAAGAGACTAATTAATTTCTCACCATATTTTGGAGGTACTCAGTTTTTATGGAACTGCCATAGATGAAATCTCAGGTTACAATAGCTCATGTGTTTTGATAGTATCACGGAGGTTTCAGATCAAGGTTTAAAAATGATGAGAGAATGGCTCTTCCCATTCTCTTCTGGGGCAGGGGACGGGCATTGCTGCCTGCTGCTGAGACGTGTCCCACTCCTAGTCTCTCGGGTCCCATTTCTTGCACATGACAGCAGAGGGTCCCCGGCTGACGTGCGCCTCCAGGAGTTTGCTCTAGCGCTACCAGGAAGCACTTCCTGACCTGTGTGGTTTGGAGGTAGCCAAGACATTAGATCGACGTGCAAGAGTTTGGGTGTCAAAGAGGATTTCAGCCCTGAAGAATTTGGAGCCTGTGAAGATGGCACTGCATGTTCTTGTCCGAAATGCCAGCTGGGAGCCACCACTATATTTGCCGGTAAGTCCGTGTGCAATTACAGTAGCTGTTAAAAGGAGAAAGAGCTAGAGCCGTTGTTTGGGAGTTACGGAGGCTATGCCAGAGGATTTGGCGCAAGGAGAGCAGGGGTTCCCTCCTCTGCCGCCCTGTGCTGCTTGCGCAGGACGCTGCAGGCTGCCAGCTGCCCTCCTGGCATTGCCTGGCGCAGTGCTGCGGGGGCAGCATCTTCGTAACCTGACCCTCACCTGGCAATTTCCCAAGCAGAGTACGTTGCCTTTGTTCCCTTTACGCGCTCCCTCAGATGATCTTTTAATCTTCCTTTTCCCTTAATATGTCCTCCCCAGACCCCGCTTTTCTAGCGTCTGTCCCCTCCCCCAGCCGAGCTAATGAGGTATGGGAGCAGATGCCTCGGGAATGCAAGTGGCTTCTAATTGCGTAAGGACATGAAAGAGGACAGCAAAAATGACATGGAGACTTTTGCTTTCAATGGCGTTCTAAACATTTTGTCTTGGTTCAACATATTTGCCAGTCAGATAATCCATTTTCCTCTAAATCTGGTTATCTTCTAAGAGTTTTGTGGAGATTACATTTATTACAAATTTGTTGGTTACTGTAAACACAATTTGATCTATTTTATCCTATGTTAGTGTTTCTCTTGGCATGACTAATTTAGAACATTATACTGATAAGCCTCAGAAGGGTTTTCATTGAGTCATGAGCGCAGTAGGATGTCATGATGCTCGTCATAGAAATAGCAGCTACAAACATAACAATACAGGAGGAGTGTGAGAATCTGAAATTCTTTGCAAAATTGGCAATACTTTTATTATCAGCATTGCTGATAATACAAATGGGACTGAACCAACTGATAAGTGTTCTGGTCCAATGAACTCATTTACTGTTTACTGTCTCTCTAGTCATATTTTTAACTGTTTTGGCATTCCTATTAAATCTCCCTAAATATTCTTCTTGCTGGTTCAGTGCTCTCAACCAGGAAGCTCATGAGTTCGTGAGGATTTATACTTGATCATGAATGATTCATGAAATGAGTTTAGAAAACTAAGTTTAACATCCTATTTAATGCTGAGAAAAAGAGCATCTTCTCCCATACTTGTAACAACTTGGCCAAGAAGGAAGAGCCTCAAAGTCTCATTTAAAAAACTGAAATTCAGAGCATCTGTTGCCTTTCCAGCTAAACCTTATATGTAGTAAGAAGTAAGAGGAATCATTTAATTTGTTGCCCTAGTCAGGCTAAAAACAACCGAGTTTTGCTTCTCATTGTGCTGATACATTTTACCGTACAGCTGGGGACACGGCATGGTGCGGTTACTGGGGTCCAGCTGACCAACAGTAACTGCTCATGCTGCGATTTCTCAGTCACATTTATCACGTATCCATGTTGTTCTCTAAAAGCTATGTCTGAAATCAGTTGGTCTTGTTTTGAATTGTTTACGGTTGATTCCACAGCAGCGTTTCCGCAGATTGCTTGAGACCACAGAAAGTGTGCAAACAGCAGCGTTAGGGCCTCGTGTCTCTTCTTCCTTCTCTTCTCCCTTGACCTGTTTGTGCTCTGTAACCACCCGTGGCAGACAGAAGTGCCCTGTTCTTTACTACCTCATTTCTAATGTTCACATACGGCATTCACAGCCTGGGGACTTGCGGTACTATTTCCCTGCTGCGCATATTCCGTTCAGGTAGTGTTTGACTCTTGGTTTTCCCGCCAGTGAAATGGGGATAATTGGGTCTCTTTGAGGTACTGGTAAAAGTGCTTTGTGAGAGCTAAATGTTTCTTTCTGGAATATGCAATAATGTGCTTGGAAGCTCTGTATAGCAAGGGGTAGGAGGAGGACAGAGACAGGGATCTGATGTGAAGAATAGAGGACAAAACAGAGGAGGTCCATGGTTATTCCCCTGGCTGTTCTTTGTCTCCTATACTAGCTCTGCAAAAGGATGCAGTTTTTTTCCTTTCTTTGCTGAATGAAAAGAAAGCAAGACAGCATATATCTAGGGACACCTGCTGAGAAAATAAAACACAATAAACATGAACATAGTAAGGTGAAATATATATTTTGCTTGTACAATAGACATTTTGATCCACAGCTCTGAAAAGTTTCAATGTAAACTGTAAATTAAAATCAATTCAAATGCATTTGCTGCCCAACCTCAGGGTTTTTTGCTATGCTTTGTCTTTCTAAGCTGGAAAAAATCTGATCTTTCGGTTAAGCTGTGAGAGCTATGAAAACAAGAAGTAGAAGTACTTCTAAACAAGATCTTGTAAGGTGTCCCCTAAGACTATGGTTTTAAACAGGTCTTGCAGTAATTGCAGTTTCTCTGACTGTTTGTTAGGCCATTGCCATGCTGCGTTAAGGTCTGAAGGCTTTTATCTAGCCCTCCCCTCTGCTCTGTTTGTTCTTCAGTGAGGATGAGAGGAACCCTTACAGTATGCAAATATACAATGCTTTCTATGCTTCTTTCTTTAGAGACATAAAAGGATTTTTTTAAAAGGCAAGTTGAATATATTGCAATAAAGAGTAAATCTTCAGAAGCAGTCAAACTACACTGCCTTTGCACTTCACAAATGAAGCATGGTTTTTGTAAAGAAAGAGTTTGTTAGGAGAACCACAGAAAGCTAAATTTCCATAATGATTTGCAAGGAAAAATTCTGTAACACATGGCACCGTATTTCCTTCAGAACCGCAGTCCCCATGGGACCAAATTCTTTACTACTTAATCACTGCAGTAATTAGAGATGATGTTGGCAAGTGTTCACTGAACGTTGTGTCATTTTTACATCTTAAAAGATTTTGGCGTTACTTTCCATCTCTTATTCAGTGTGCTCTGGTCCAGCCACTGGGCGATTAGACATTTACACAGCTGGCCTTTGCTTTGGTACCAGGTCAGTTTTGCAATTAAGACATGTGGTGGTCTTCACTGAGACTAAATTATTGTACATTTATAAATTGATATATATATTAATGTATGTATTGCACACTAATGTTCCGCCAAGCCTTTTTTACCATGACTTGTGCACATGCCCCATGATGGGAGCAAGCTTCCGAGTGGAACAGAGACTGCCACCCACGAAACGTGGCCATGCCCTGCAATGAGCCTCCAAACATGTGGAAAATTGCAGTGCCAAATATGAGTAAACACTAGTCTGAATGAAGCAAAGCTCTGCAGATCCAGAATAATATTCTAGCATCTTGGAAAGAGACCAGATGTGTACATGAGACATGGCCCTGTTTGTGAGAAATGCGAGCGCTGGTGCCGAGCCCCTGGCGCGCTCAGAGCACCCAAACAGGGTCTGCATAATGCTGCTCCTTCCCCTTTTCGCCATTCAGCGTAAAGCTGCCAACGTGATCTCAGATGAGGAGAAAGGGAAAAATAAAAGGACCATTCAGCCCCCAAATCTGTCATTTAAAGCGTCTGTCAGTAAAGTTGTAAGGAGTGTGCCTTTGTTTTTAATAACAGCAATGAAAAGACATCAATGGAAGGAAAAACTTTGGGTTCGCTATGTTTCAGGTCTGTGCCTGCAGCTGCTATTTAAGAAAGGTGAAAAACAATCTTCATGCAAAAGATCGTAAGAACTGAAAATTATGTATACAAGTACCATTCAGTCTCCTAAAATCCAAATATCATTAACTGCTTTAAATGACTTATCAAGACAGCACTGCACAATGGGAGGTCCCTGCACTATTTTTTAATGCTTAGACTGTGATCTTAACCTTCATTTTTTGAAACATCAGCTCAAAATGTTAGTGTGTGTGGGGATACATTTCTTTTGAAGAGCCTTTGATGAGGAGCTGGAGCCTTTCAAAGGTTGGCCATGGAGGGCACAGTGGTGGCCCGGCTGTGACACGCGCTCCCCTGCCCCTCCTGAGCCCCCTTCCAGCTGCACACCTGGCCAAGCCTGGCTGCGGCTTCCTCCACACAGCTGGCTTTGGTCTTGGCCAAAGCCTGATTCGGGATTCCACTCCCAGTCTCATTTCTTACTGCCTGAAACAGAAAGCCTGCAGAATTTAAAGTTCAACTTAAATGACAATTTGTGTGACTAATGACCTTTTATAAGACAAGGTAGTAGATTATAATGTCTTTTGAAATGCTTTCAGAGGAGGAAAACATGCAGTAAAAATTATATGACAAATATAAAAAAAAGAAAAGAAAACAAGCTTAGTAACACAGGCAAGCACTAAGCATTATGCTATTAAATTCTCTCTCTGCATCCTACAAATCTTTGCTTTGACTCACGTGTACCGTATATCTAGCAAAGAGAGAAATAATATTTTTTTACCACTCAATTATAATTGATATACTACTGTATCATTTTAAAATGTATGAAAGCTGAAAAGTATGCAAAAAATTTGACAAAAAAGGGTAGGCAAGGAGCAGCATATAAAATGTCATAGAACTTTCTAAACTGATCTTACATACATCTCCCCCCCCCCCCCACTCCCCAGATAAGCATCTGTATGGAGACTCCAAATGCTCTGTCAAGGGCTTGAGAGCTGCTGTGTACACATATTCGGAGAGGTATTAAGGAGGCAGATGATGGCCCACAACAGTAAATTGGCCCAAAAAAGTAATTGTGGCATACTACGTGTGTTCTACAAGGCACCGAAACTCTTACAACTTAATAGCGGTCAAACGTGTTTGGCAGTTTCTATGCACGTGTATATGTGAACGCTGACTACACCATGTGTGGCAAAGCGCTGACAGTTTACACCGACCGGCAGTACACATGGCTGAGATGCAATGATAGCACTGTGGTGATATACTGATAGGCATGTGTCAATGCACAGATGCTGGAAGAAAGGAAGAAGGTTTTAAGAAACATATCTAAGAAGAACGGTAAAACACATTCCTTTCTGTATAGATGAGCCATTAAAGTTTGAGGATTAAAATCTGAGACAAGCTGTAACAATAATTCTAGAATTAACCTAGCACTAAATGTTTTAGGGGCAGACAAGAAGTCAGAACGAAAACTGGTAGTACATAATAGCTCAAAACTGATTAAAGAAAATTATTGTTCCATTTAATTCTGCTTACTAGCCTTTCTACAATATTGATTGTTTTTCAGAGATAAGTGATAGTGTCTATTCCTTCTACAATTAATCCATATGTCCAGTCCATGTGGTGTTTTTAGAAGTCCACTGAAATTCAGAATTAACCCGATACTGATATCTCCAGAATGAAGATAGTTCTATGAAAGTTTCTGAGAAAAAATCTGGCATAAGGTTGACTTCTTTGCTACTACGGTAAAGCTATATTTTAGGGTATTAGTGACCTGATATACTACAGGACAAATTTGGGATTCATTTGAAATTGGGGTTCAAATTGCAGCTGGCAGTTTGCTTCCTTTCTCTAATATTAGGTCTTAAATTTGAAAGCAGCTGATAATCAGCAAACGTGCATGACAAAACTGCTATTTATGATTTTGTATGCTACCCTAAAATAAGTTTCATTTTTCTTTTTTCTTTCATGTTAAAGGCTTTGTCAATCTTATAAATCTTCCAAGTGATGCCACTTTCATAATGGGAGTTGTATTTCTCAGTCTTTCTTATAGTTATAACATATGTTGATATTAATACCAAAAAGGAGTGCATTTCAACAGATTTCATGTAGTGAATTGAGAGTTCAGATGTCTCAGTCCAGCTTTGCTTTGTAACTGGTCTAATTATTATTTCCTAGTTTCCCATCCTGCACATCCTACTATGCATGGCTAAAACAAAGAAATATAGGTATGGTTTGCACCTTTAAATTTTAAATGTTGCTTCCTTTGCTCTTTTTCCCGTGTAAATGCTCCTAAGTGGCCCTGGGACAGGAGGTATGGGATGCACACGCGACTCTTGCTCAAACGCAAGTCGCGGGACGCGGGGTCTGGAGCTTGCCCCAGGGGAGCGCAGTACCACAGGAGCAGGTCCGGCGGGACCCAGCTCCGGGCGGGCAGCTCCCGGCGCCTGGGGCAGCCCAGCATCTCCCTCCAGACCTGCGCGGCCGCCGCGTTTTCCCCTCCGTGTTCTGCCACGCTCTGCGCTGTTTCCTTCGGTAATAACAAGAGCCGACTTGAAGCATTTGACGCTTGAGTTAAAAATCAGCCTGGAAAGACAAATGGCAAAAATAGAGTATGGGGATTTATTTACTTCTGACCTCACAAAACTTTGTGCTTTTAAGCTCAGGATGCAATTTTACTAGCTGTGGGAAAATAAAACAAGCTAGAATACTTCCTTTTCTCATTGAAATACGTGATTCATTTTCTCTCTCGAGGCTCACTGACACCCTCCTCCACCCCCCAAAAAGAACAGCATTTGGATTCTGCAACAACAGGACAGAAAATTAAAAACTCGACTCTACTTTTGGTTGGTCACTTGAAATCCACATGGTATTTTGAACACTATTCTTTGTGCTGTCAGACATATAGGAATTCTACTGTGTTGCAAAAAGCCTAGACACTGTAAAAATGAGCTTTACTTTTTAATCATGTCACAGTAAATTGCCTCTGAGTGCGTTATAAAAATTGCCATGCTTCCTACAGTAAAAGAAAAGTGCTGGAGAGGTAAGTTTCTTACACTATTTTTTGAATGTCTGTCTGTTGTTTCAGAAGAAAGGAAACCTACAAAACTTTAAATGATGTTTATCCATAAAAGCAGTAAACAGAAATGCTCCCTGTATGTTAAAAATATTTTACATGAGGTTATAAGCTGTAACAGCGGCACAGTTACCAGACATGTTTCATATAAACACAGATTAAGGTGAAGATAACAGGTTGAACTAAAATTACCAACCAGAATCGAGATGCTATGGATTACTTGGTTTCTTTCAGGGTAAGAGCTGAAATTGTGCAGTGGTTTATGGCTACGTAAGATTTATTGGTACCATTAGTGCCGTTGCCCGTGTCTGGTTCATAGAGACCATCACAAGAAGTATTCCCCTTGTTGGGAGTCTTAGCGGAGAGGTCAAGGACTCTAGACTGAGGTGGGCTGAGTTACCTTCTCAGGCTTTGATGGACTTTAGTAGGTCTTTCTCTGTTACCATAGTTTCCATTTTGTTCTCCAGATAAGAAATAGCATTTTAGTGTGTAGTTTGCAGAGGCCTTGATCAGTCGATTGACATAGGGTCCTTGCCTGTGGTGAGGTTTAAGGGAATGAGAACTAACTATGCAGAGGCCCGCCGTGTGGAGGTAAAAATCAGAGGGTTTTTTTTTTTTTTTGCTTGGTTTCTTGCTTTTAGCCATATTCCTGTTCGCAGGTGCTTGGGACGTGTAACACTAGGCAAAGGATATCTCTGGTGTGGTTTTATAAAACCTTGGTGTCTAATTATTGCAGTATTCGAGAAGCTCTGATGCTGGGTGTCCCTTCGTGGTCCTGTTAAGCTCGACCTGTTTTGTTTGTGGTCATTTTTATTGAGTGTCCGGTTAATATTGTTCCATTTCCGCCACTGTTTCCTTTCCTTGGCTTCCTGCACTGCCACGTCCGCTTTAATATTTCAGAACAGCAAGGACAACATCTTTCCTTCACCGAAGCGGTATCAAGTCATAAAGGCACTGGGTGCAATCAGACCCTAGTATGATACCTCTTCTGCCTTCTTGCCCTCTCGTCTCCTCTCTCCCGCTCCGTGCTGGCCTGGCCTGTCTCCTCCTGCCCTGCCTCGGAATCACTGGTCCTCCCAGCACCAGAAAAGCTATAAAAAAACACAGGAACAGCCTCAACTGCCTATCACGACTCCCTGTGCTGCTGTCAGTGGCAATTTTATTACTCTGCCAGTGTCACTCTGACTTTCTTCATCTCTCGGCAGTGGCCAAAACTTCAGAGTAAATGCAGGTATTGTACAGAAGTAATATTCTCTGTCACTGCTCCTTTTGCCTTAATAAATAGATACTATCTGCAAGAGGGAAAAGGCAGTGTGTGTTTTCTTTTAATTTATTTTGTAGTTGCTGTTAAAAAGCAGGGAGCTCATTATTTTCCAGTCAGATGGGAGGTTTTATTTACAATTTCTTACCTCGGTGCAGGCAAGGCAAATTATATTGGCCCTTCAATTTGTGCATTATCATTACTTCTTTACTTTCATACCCTTTTCAGAATTACACTACCGCTAACCTGATGAACCCACTTTCTTTTAAAATCACTCCTGTTTTATGTTTAGAGATTGCTTGGGAAAACTCAATGGCAGCAGTTAAAAGAACAAGAAACTTTGCCATGTAAAATCAGAAGGTCAGAGTCTGTCTTCAGGTGCTTGGTTGGAGCCACCACTGAAGAAAGCAGGGAGCATGTGTACCCACACAGCTGTGCAAATTTTATTCTAACCTACCATGTAGGGCAAAGGCAGTGAAAACAGCTGCTGAGCTAATCTAATACCTCTCATTTAATCAGGGATGCTAGAGAAGGCCTGAGAAAATGTTCATCCCAGGACATAAGCACTTCACATTCCTCCTGCCCGGAAGCAGCAATTCAATTTTTGTGCAGTCACTTTGAAGGAAAGGGGCTCTCTCATCCTTTCACAAACACTGACAGTTAGGCTGATATATGGAGCTGAAGTGAATTGACGACAGTAAGATAGGGATCAATGACTCCTCAAGGTTTGCTTGCTTTTTCTATAGAGATCAAAACTTTTAGTATGAACTGCCAACACACAGCTTCTTGCATTTCACCCTGCTGTTCCCTGTCAGCTAAATCAGTATGGAACAGTAGCCAATATCCTACTAGGACTATAACCTATCCCTAAATTCTGTATTTGTGGATTAAGCCTATTCTCCCGAGGTCTAGCGCTGCAGGATCAAATAGGATCCCACTTTCCTTTCCTTGAAGCTCTTTTGCCTGCTAGTCTCTCTGCCTAGGAAAGGAGAATTTTAAATACTCAGCCTGCAATTCTGCAGCTCAGTGAGGCAGCATAACAGGGCTGAAAATTTAGTCTTCTCCTGAATTTTCATGGCTTTCCCTTTCCAGCCTGAGCCCTGTCTGGCTCCCTGCATCTTAAGCCATTTTATGCTCCTGTTTCCTCCCAGGTGTCTACTGTTACTTCTGCTTCTCCACAATTGCCTGGCCTTCCCCTCAAAAGCACGGTGCAATGGTATCCCAAAGACCACTCTTACTGTGGGCTCAGCTGCTTCGTGCACAGGGATGACGAATGGTCATTGCTGGTCCATCGCTCACTCCTCTTCATGTTGCAAGTCAGCTTAGACCTTATCCTTTTTACCTGGATTAACAAGGTTGCACTAAAAGCTATTATCATACCTGTCTTTTTCTCCTACAAGTATGACTAAGAGCTTGATTAGATAGCTTGAATTAAGGTCGAGCTAACTAAGCACGCTCCCAGGATGGAAATAGGCTGCTATTATACGGCAACTAATATGCTAAATTATTAGAGAGTATACTGAAGAAATGTGTTCTTTTATTGAGTACACTCTGAATTGCTGTTGCTCAACTTGCCATGAGTTGTGAATTTGTTCTCAGCTATTTTTACCATTTGAGAATTGTCAGGCTTTATCGCATGTTTTGCACAGGAACTCAGCTGCCCTTTTGCTGTCAGGTTTGTGATACCATTTGAAGGAAGCTGCCTGCTGTTGCAAGGTTTCTCTTTCCCTCTCAGTATCTGCTTTAGCTACAAGTAGTGCAAATCACTGGTTTATATTACGTATTTTGCAGGGAAGATTTCTGCTGGGACTTGACTCAGGCCAAGTGATGTCTTCTCCCTGCCTGGAGAGGACCTTTGTCTTCCAGGCTGGTGGCAGATGCTTGAAAGGAAGCCTGCTTGGGCTATCCCCATTATCCAGCAGTGGGAAGGGGAAAATTGTCCTGGACCGTTTATTGGGCTTGCTTCCTTCTTTGGCATCATCCAAAGGGGCCGGTGAGTCACCACTTCATTTTCCTTCCTGTTCCATGTGACAGCTTTATTTCCCTTTGATTGCCATAAATCATAACTAGTGGTCCTGTTTTTTTCCTGACAGCAGCCCCTGTGCTCATGTTCAGCACCTCCGGAGGAAGTTGAAGACAATAATTTCATGGGCTCTCAACTCCTCCTCTGCTTAGGATGATGGTGGAAGACATTGGCACAAGCTGACATTTGGCCTTACCTAGGAGAACTTCTCTTAGTTATTTGTTGTGCTGCTTTTTTTTGCTGCAGATAAAGATGTATTATGTGACTCACAGACATGGAAATGTCCCCCAAAGGGTGAAAGTTCAATGTTATTGTAAACAAGAACAAACTGTTTTATTTATGACTGTAAGCCTGAATAATTTTCACTAGAATTGCTGCTGGTCCTTCTTAACTTCTGGGACCTCGGAATAATACTAATGGGAATAGTCTGTTTAATATTCCATTTTCCAACCCTTTGTCTTTTGTTCACCCACAGTAAATGCCAGCATGTTTGCTGGTTTTACATTTGAACGAAATTTATCTCTAGCTGTGGGCAGAATATAGAAAAAAATCGATAGTTATTAAGTTATATAATACTGCAAAAATGGGGATCCTACCTGCGGAAGAAGTGAAGACCCTTCATTTACTCCCGTTCCTGAGCACCAGTATTCCTTAGCGGACCTCTCTTCCGCGTCCCATTGCTCCCCCAGCTTCTCAGCCTGCTGCTGCCAAGCCCCAGCCGCGGGCGTTTTGCCCGTCGCGGTCTGCTGCCGTCTGTGCTAGTGCCTTGCGAAAGGACCTGTCAGGGACTTTCCCAGGGCTCGCATTTTTCGCTCAAGAACAAGTTAAGAAAAAAGAGTTACTGGAGGTTTTAAAACCTATTTTCTTTTTATCTAGTGTTCTGTTAAAGCTTTCCACCTAAGCAGCTTACAATAATATAAACAACCTACAGAAAAAAACTCGCTGTCAATCTGCCACTATAAATTCCTGCAGGTCCGTGGGCTTCAGGACTGGATATTGCACCTACAGGCCTTGGAGTCAGAGATAAGTATCAGATAATTCACTCCTCTAAAAATACTCCCGTATATTCAAAATGGAGAGCGGGGAGGAGGGCAGGGCAGAGAGGAAGCAAGAGGTGCAGCGGGAGCGGAGATGGGAATCAGGTACCCGGGAAGGGGCCGAGGGAAGAGGCCGCTGGGGCTCATAAATCCAGCAGCCGCGCGGACGCCAGCAGTCCCCCCACGGCGCCGGCGACTGTACGCTTTAGTGAGCTCCTTAGCTGCACATCTCTTGCCTCATTATAAAACATACATTTCTTCCCTTCAGCCCACGAGGGTTCAGAGCATCATCCCAGCCCCTGGGGCTGCTTTAGCAGAAATAGCAGCCATTTTAGCAGCTGCAGCCGAGCGAGGCGTCGTCCGCGCGGAGCGGGGCTCGGCTGCTGCTCCCCTCTCTGCCGCGTGCAGGCTGCCGCTGCTGCAGGACGGCTGCCAGGACACGCTGCAGCGCTGCGCCGCTCCGGCTTTCGGAGGTGCTCGGGAAATAATGAGTAAAATCTAATTAAGAGAAGTGAAATACAGTAGGTTAAGCCAGCTGCATCAGAGTGTGAAATGGGCCCATTATAAAACAAAACAAAACAGTGTACAGCGGCATCTCGGGAGCGCCACCGCCTTAAAGCGATGCTGCCAGGCTTCCCCGCTGTCCGAGAGCAGGCGCCGGGCCAGAGCCCTCACCGCACCGCACCGCACCGGCTGGGGCTGCCTCGCCCAGCGGGACCAGCGGGAGCACGGGCTCCCCGCCCCGGCCGCCCCTGCCGAAACGCTGGCGCGGGGGCCTTGCGGCGGCACGCGAGAGCCTGGCGGGCCGGGGCAGCAGGGAAGGGACGGGAAAGGGGTGGTGGGAAGGAGTTAGTCAAGTGGAGAGGCAAGGGAGGCACAGGGGAAGGTGACGCTGAGGGGAGAGCACGAAGGGCAGGTGTGGAGCAAGCACACAAGCAGCAGCACTGACATTGCACAGAATAATTGGGCAAAGTGAAATATCCTGCGCCGAGCCCGGCATCCTTCATCCCACATCATGCTTTTGCCCTACAGGAGACATCGTGGTGCTGGGGGACTGGGAAGAGCCCTGTCCCTGCTAACTGAGTGGGGCTTTCCGCCCTGGAGATGAAAAGCCCTGCAGCTGTCAGCGCGCATGTTTATCCCCAGAAAGCTGCGTTTGGCCCAGTCTGCTGGTAATGGCTGTGACGAGGCTGCTCCACTGTGGTGGCAGAGGACATCATGCTGCGGGAGGGCTTCGGGGCCACCACTTCACTCCTGGAATGACTCAGCTGGTGAATGTGTGCAAGGTCTATTTTTATTTCACTTACATTGAAAATGGAGTAGTATGTGCACACAGAAGAGAGCTGAAGTAGAACATTTTCTGTTATTATTTTATTAATGCAAAGTTTGCCTGGCCTGCCTCCACACTGTTGCTTTTTGTTCTGTAAAAAAACACTCATTTAAAATTGCAGCCTTCTGAGATCAACAAGTAAAACTTAAAAACAAGGTAATTGTACTTGTTCTTTGTGATGCTACAATTTACAAAATGACAAAATTAATTTTACTATTTGAATTGAACTGAAAGGAATCGTGGCAAAAAATATTTGATTTAATCTTGCTGAAAAAGCATCTTTTGAAACATACAGAAATGGCTGCAAAATGCTTAAAATATTTTTCATGGTAATAATTTCCAGCTCCCTCTTACAAAAGTTGGAGAAATACACCTTGAGTGTGTGACAATAAGTTCAGCAGAAGTGAAACTGCGTTCAGATATGCTAGGAAGGATATCCACAGTAATAGGATTACTGCAGAAAGAACATGTCTTCTTTGTGTCTAAAATCCTAAAGCTAATTTGTCTGGTTTCCACCCCTCCAAAAACTTTTGTAGCAAATTACTTCTGTCGGGAACACTTAATGATGTTTCACTGCTAAAATGCTCAAAAAAAACCCCTGTAACACCTGCTGAGAAAATTATCTCTAAAGGTTATTGCAGTAAGGCTTGGATATAAAATGTCAAAGGACAACTTCATCTCTTTCCCCTTCTTTGCCCCCAGCCCCAGCTACAGCCAGGAAGGAGCTGGCAGAGATAGCAATCAAAGTTTTAAGTACAGGGCATTACTAGGCTTCAGTGATGTTATAACCTCACGCTTTGTGTGAGGATTTTGGCGATGGGAGATGGAAAGCCGGGAGACCTTTTGCAAACCCATCGAGCAGGCGGGAGCCTCTCTCTGCTCCCAAGCGTGCCCCGGGATACATGTTTGAACTAACGAGTAATGCAAAGGTAGCAAACGGAAGGCAGCAAAAATTAATGAAACTTCCCACCTCCTCCCCAAACCCAACATATTTAATACACCACTCTTAGTCTTACTGGTATCTAGTAGGCCTTCTGCTCCCAGACCCCCAAAACAAAACACTGCAGAGCAGCTTTAAGATACATGTTCAAATAGGGCTTTTTTATTACACTTCTATTTGGAATAGATGTAACACACCTAAATGTAAAAAATATTTATCTGATACTGAAAGTATTTGTAAATGCACCTGTTCATGTTCACCTGAACTGGGAGCCTTATGCATGTGATCAGTTTCTCACAGGAAAGTCTTTGCAGAATCAGGTCCAGCCCTCTTTAAAGCAGCAGAGTAGATGGTGTCTGCATACTTCTAAGATCGCTCTTCATTCTCCTTATTACATTCTGCTTGGTGGTTATTAACATATGCATCTGTAATCTATCTGTAGGATGGAAAAGAGGCAACAGACATTATAATCAAGCCTGATCCCAGTCTTTGTCCTCAGTTTCTCTTCTGATCATCTCAGATTTGCATCAAGCCAATGATCCAAAGTGTAACTTGGGCTGCACTTCTCAGTGGTCTTGTTGATCTGTGCAGGCTTTCTCTAGATGCACAGCATGCTCTTGTTACTTCCCATTAACCACCTTTGCGCAGCGGTAAAATCCCTTCCGGTGGTTGGTTGTTCTGGCATCTCTTTCCCTGTGAACCCTAGCTAGAGCTCAAAACAAAGCGTGTATCCATGTAGTGAGAACAGGTTAAAATAGGAAAGTCCGGGAACGACTGTGTGGCTAATGCCGGGGCTTTCTTTTTGGCGGTAGGGATTTTGTTCACTGGCAAATGCAGCACCTGGTGTGAGACACACAGCAATCACAGACAGAAATTTGTCCTTTTTATCATCCTGTTTCTAGATGTTTCTCAGACTGATGAGTCCAGTTTGGCTTTTTTGTTATTTAGGTTTTACTTATTTATTTGGTGTGTCTCGTGCAGCCTCTTCCCGTGGTTGGTGAACTGCCACAAGTGTCCGGTTACCAGAGGTCCAAGCGTACTCAGTGGGTGAGCGTTACGGTCAATGCTCGCTGCCCTGCTGCTGGGCGCGCTGGGCTGCGCATTGGTGCGGCAGGGTAAAGTGCCTGTTGTGTGTGGCGATATCAGACAGCGACAACAGAACCATGCCAAGGTAGTTTTGCCCAACACAGTTGCCTTCTGTCAGTCATTTCCTAACTCAGCTTTTCTATGACAATACTTCTTTTTTTCCTATATGATATTTTCGTCATCAGGTGTAATGGCTTTAAGTGATTTAGGCATTTTGTACCTATAATAAAAGACTTCTGAATGACATTCTTTACAAAACCCAAAAGCTGTACAAACTGTCCAGCTAATGTGTCATGTGTGCCACGTGTAAGCATGTTCCCCTTCATTATGATTTTATATAAGTGATTCCATGATCAGTAACAAAACCATGGAAATACCTGGGGACGATTTTTGTTCTTTAAGCTTTGATAACTTCAGTTTCTTTAGCAAAACTACAGAAAGGGTCAAAATTCTTTTTTGTCTTTTGTCATGTTTTGGATATGTCTCTTTTTACTCGTATGCCTTCTCAGTTTTCAGGTGAATACAGTTTTAGCTGCTCTCTTATGGCAAGCTTTCTTCCGTTTGATGCAGTGTTGTACAGGTACAGATTTCTGCCAGCTGCAAAACATGCCTCAAATGATACGTTGAATGTTGGTGGTGTGTCAAGCAAAACCATTGAAAATCCCCGGTGTTCATGAAACTGTATAACAGGAAACCCCCGATGCTGGGTTCGTAAAGGATGGCTTTGCAGGCCTGCAAGGATATCCTCCCTGTGATTTGGAGGTCTCAAAAAATAATCCCTGCTGTTATTTTTTGTAACAAGGAAAGTTTGCATCTCTTTCCAAGTTTATGAGCTTGACAACGTAAATGGATATAACACTTCGTCACGGGGATTGATATCTTGTCACAGCCTTTTCTTAAACAGTCATTTCCCCCTGAGCATATTCTTGTCCCTTTTGGCAGTCTCCTGGGTTTCTCTTTCTGCAATATGTGAAAACATTGGCTGCAGCTGCTCTCTTTTTTGGAAAGGCCTTAACACAGCTGGTGACTATAAGGGGAAGTGTTGTCTGATAGCCACAGAAGAACTTGATGGCTGTCTCTAGCTCTGTGGTCAGCTGGGACCTTTGCTGCGGGGTGTGGAGAGGGGCTGCTTGCTTGTGTGAACTCTGGGTCTGCCTAATGGACATATCCCTGGAGCAGGTACACAGATGTCTGCTGCCTTGTCCCAGCTCTGACAAACGTGCTCTTTGCAGCCTCAGCAAGTCACTTAATTCTTCTATTCAGTTTTTGCCCACGTGTAGGACAGAGATGAGGATAAGTCCTCAATGTTGTGTGGTGTTCTGTGGCCAACAAAATGGGCTGCAGAAGAAATTTGCTGAGAAAGGCAACTTATTACTCCGGGCCCTCTTTCTCAGAGCATTGGGTGAGGGAAACTTAGCTGTAAACACTGTCTTTTCTCTGAGAGGTGATTGTAGCAAGCACTTCTATGGTAGTTTCTGACTTGGCATATTATTTCACTTTCCTGGATTAATTTAAAAAGTAGAAAAAAGGTATTTTCTATCAGACTAGTTATGTTATCGGATATATTTATGATTCCAGAAGCACAGAAACATGAACTGCAGCATGCCATCCTGTACCTCTCAAATGACTCTACCACAAAGGAAGCTCCTCATTTTATTCTCACGTTATAAGCTTTTAATAACTGTTCCCATATTGTTGATATTTTTCAGTGAAGGATACTGGCTGGATAGAGGGTCAATAGTTGTACCCACAGACAATTTTATGTGGTCACATGAAGCAGAAGGACTATCTGTTGGAGTCAGAGAAGCATTTATGTTCCATAGATATCCCTCAAATTTGTGCAGAAAGGCACCGTGAACACTATCCCCTGAAAGCGGGGATGTTAGTGGCGTGTTCTTGTGCACCAAATGAATTAGAGCCTGGTGCTCAATAGCTCACCCATAACTTTCAGGTGGTCATTACCCTCGCATTATTAATCTGTGTGTATTTGGACCCATTGACTTGGAGGGAGAGGACTTGCATGTGAATGTGCTTGCCGAGGGGCCAGATGTTCTAATGCAGCTCGCAGCACACTTCGGCATGGCAAACAACTCATCTCTCTCAATGTTTTCTGCAAGAGTAACTGAGATAATCAAGCCTTAAAAGCAAACAGGAGAGAGAGAGAAAAAAAAACTTTAAAATGCAAGCCAACGCTATTCCCAACCTCAGTGAGCAGCACTTATGAGAGCTGAGGGTCCTGTGACAGCAGAAATGGTAGGTGGAAAAATTTCACAAAAAAATAAGTATATGCACAGCAGGCCTCTAAAACAGCAGTGCTAGAAGACAATTTTTAAAGGTCAGGATTATTATAGGACATTAATTAGCAATCAGATAATGCTCAAATTGCCTTAGCAAATTTAGACACTGTGTAAAGCCACATGCTGTAGAGGGTGCAGCCACCTGAAAAGAATTTGGACACTTTAATGCAAAATGTGCCTTGCTCAAAATAGAGCTAGAAGAACATAACAAGAAAACAATGTGACTTCCCTAAAGTAATTAGGAGGTGGTAGTGAGAGTAAATAAGCTTTTTCTGAAAAAATTATTGGTGAACCAGATGAGAGCAAATAAACTAGGAGTCAGGTTTTCTATAAGTGAAGAAAAGAGGAGATAGATAATACTGTCTTTTAACAATGGGTGCTTGAGATTTTAACAAAAGGTAGGAGTATCTTCACAAAGAGAGAACATTACAGAACAGATTGCATATATCTATCAATTCCTGATCCCAAACATACCAAAAAAACATCAAAAGTCTTTCCACTGGCATCAGTGAGGTCTTGATTTGGCCCTCAGGTGGGTTACATGGATTTCAGGGACAGTAAATGACATGCATTTCTAGAAGCAGAAAAGAAATTAAAACTAAAAAAACTGAATTCAGCTTCCATTTCTAGCCTTTCCGCTTGCAGAAATGCACAGTCCAGGGTGGGTGTCTGGATATCTGTGCTGTATTCAGCCTACGTATGTAAGACGTTCCTTAGTGGCATTTGTCAAGAAATACTTTCAGTGCTGGAACATTGTCTTAAGCTATATGTTAGAGGTGGATGTGAAAACTATAGCTAATTTGTGTTCCCAACTGTGAGAAGAAAATGCTGCTTAATGTTTTACAGTGAATACTGAGATAAAGGGTATAAAAAGAGTTGGAAAGAGGACACATCTTTTAAAACATGGAACATGAAGTCCAAAGTTAACCATGTCTAATATTTTCCATTATGAAGTTCTACTGAATTGCTCAACAGCCTGAGATAAAAACAGCTGAAGATTTCAATTTTTTTTTTTAATGGGGACATGTAGATTGAGGTGAGAAATCTCCAAAGATTATCTGCCGAGTGCCAGCTTTTAATGAATCCCATTTGTTTTCTTGATTAAGTCTGCTATTACCCCTGTTTAGTCTTGTCACGAGCCCATTAGCTGGAATTTTCATATCATGGTTTAGAAGAGAAATTAGCCTCGAAGAGCAGCACTCATCATCAGTCAGTTTTCAGCATATTTAATATAGTTTACAATTTATGAATTCAGCAACCTGTAGCCTCCTACATACAAACATACATACATACATACATACATATATATATATATATATATATATAAATGCGTAACTGTTCTTTGCAGTGAAATTCATAGGCCAGTAAGGGTTGCAGTCAAATAAGAGTTTGCAGTGATAACATTATATATCACTAATGTATTTACAGCTACAAGGTTTTTTCAGTGAACTTATATCTGATGGGCTATGTCAGATCTATGATTTGTGAGACAGAAGCTTCTTTGATAACAAATGACTCTCAAAAGGTTTGACCTCTTATTTTCAAAAGATAGGCACTCATGAGGCTTAACAAACCTAGTGGTCACAAAGTACTCAAGAGCTTTGGAGGTGCTTAAAATCTATGTGATGGGTACAGTGTAAAACTTGCATAGATGTAGCAGGATTTTCAAATTCTTGACTTTCTGGAAAATGTTATGAGAAGAACCCTTTGGAACATTTAAATACCTCCATCTTTTCAGATTCTCTAAATGAAAAGAGCAGGGTGGGATGAAATGTACTTTTAAAATGACATTTTGCAAATTTCAAGAGATACCAATTCAGTCTCTCCTGGAAGTGACGTTTTGGAGAGTGGAATTTGCAGAGTCGCCACAGAAGTCTCTCATCAATGACGAGCGTCAGAGAGGACCAGCAGTGAGTCAGGGGGCGATGCCCTGGCATTATTCTGGAAGGGGAAACATGACTGTGCTGCGTACTGATATAACTCCAAGAAGCAAACATTGCAAATGTTTGGACGTTATAGCATGATTACTCAGTATTACCCATTCGGTGCCCTCTTTCTCTTTTTCTTGTTTTCTTTACACCTTTCTAAATGGCTAGGCTGGCCTGTTGGCATTTCTTTTTTCTCTCTTCTTTTTCTCTTTTGTACCTGCTTTCCTGTAGCTCCTGAAAGAGAGGGATCCTGATCACTCTCCTCTATTCATGTAGAGCTCCCACACCATTTTGTATATGATGAACAGTGTGAGAAACAACCTGTAATCAAAGCAAGAACAACTCCAATCATATCACTTTTCCCCAGGAGCTCCCAAAGATGCCTGGAAGAATTTGCTGCATTTCTGGGCCCATGGGCCCAGTCGGTAATCACAGCTTTTTAAGCTATCTGCATTACTGAAGGAAAATCCTTCCTGTATTCTTACCAGTGTTGGACTGAAACACAAGAACCCATTTTATAACTAGCAAAGCCTAAAAATTCAGCTCCCTCCTTAATTTCTTGGATGGATGGAAAATAAACATCTTTATAAAATTGGTAAGTGACCACGATTACCTCTCCAAAGCCTTCTCTCTTAAGAATAATTCAAATTGTGTAAAAGGAACATATCTCATAAAACACAGCTTTTCCAGAACCCTGTCGTTTCCCCACACAATATTCTCCCTAGCTGCAAGACCCTTTTCTTTTCTTTCAGCAAATGTATTATAACCCTTTCACTCTGTTCTGCTTTGCTTACTCGACACCATGAATCTCTAACAAGGTTAGGGGTGACTAACAATTTGAATCTACTTTCAAATACAGCTGAAAAGCCTATTATAGCTGCAACCTTGAACTTTAATTGTATAAAGACAGCTACTTTCTTAGCACTCACACAAGTGATAAAGTTTTTTGCTTGTAAGTCTGTCTGGACTTTCTGGCCGTGTTGGCAACAATTTATTCTGCCTCTAGACTTTAAAAAAAGAAATACAGAAGTACAGAAATACACCATAACATAACATCTATCCAAGTTTGTAATGATGAATTTTGTTAACGTTTTGAGTTGGAAGAGTTAATCTGGCTAATTGTATGTTATTCTTCCTGCTATTTTTCTAGGCTACACAAGAGGCTGCTGAAATCCAGCATTTATTTTCAGATATATGTTCATGTTTTTTAAGGAAATGATTATAAAAAGCCAGAGAACATTTCTTAATGAAGTCAGTCGCAGCTTTTTCAACATTGGCACAAACTAAGGAAAGAAGAGGAAAGGCAAAAGGTCCGTGCAAGGTAAATAAAGAGTCATGCTTTGTGGTTTGTTTGTAATGGGTATCTGGAAGCTCTGGAAGTAGTTTCATGGTCTCATGATTTCATACCTTTCTGGTACCTCTGATCAAAAATCATCCCATCAGTGTAGCTGGCATTAACAGCCTTGGGCTGACTGCCCTGTCCAGGGGAAGGGTGGCTCCCCCGTGGCAGCGTGCATTGGCTTGGTGGGAAGGACCTGTTTTAGAGATGCAAGAGTGGGTGCTTCACACCCAAGAAGTTTAGCTTAAACTTTCCAGTCAAGGTAACTCTGGCAAAGGTGTGAACATGATTAGGGAGGTGGAAACAAGGCCGCTGCTGATTCGGTGCTGATTACAGAGAGATCTCAACCACTGGTAGTAACTATGGATCACTTCAGCCTCGGAGTAGTTGTGTAAAAGACCAAGTGAGGTTTTCTTTGTTTTTTAACTTCTTCTTTTGTTTTGTTTTTACCAGCCCCTAGTCATGTCATCTCAGGTCTGTTAAGCATAGATACAAACATTTTGCCTCGAAAATAGCTGATCCAGCAACTCACCTTCTGTTTAGATAAGAGTATGTTTATCAGACTCATTCATTTTCATTGAATCGAGGATAATGTTGTCCAGTGGACCTGTCTTTACAAGCCCTGTTGCTCACAGAGAGCTAAGAGGAAAAGGGGACAGCCCGACGATGCTTCCAGCGCTGCCCGGAGTATTGCCTGGGCTTCCTCGGCATAAAGGGACGTCCTGAGTCACTGATCCCCTCTGTGGGAGCACGTTTACTCTCTCCCAGTTGAAATTTTAAAAGAAATTTGCAGGCTTTATGGTCTGATACTATCTATCATTTTTGGCCAAGATATCCTAGTTCTGTCTTATTAGAACAGATAGAAGAGGACTTGGTAAAAGAAATTCAGGTTCAGAGCTATATTGAAAGTTTGTGATCTCTAGGCAGAGGTTTGAGATCCCTGTATTTCCTCTTCATTCAGAAAATGAGACACAAATTTTAAAAATGAGACACATTTTAGAAGATTATGTAGTATATTATTATCTAATTTGATAATTCAGCTAATGAAATGCAGCTAAATGAATATAGCGCATGATATTAATTAGCAGTAAGATGTATGTCCTCTTTATGATACTTATCAACAATATTGGTGAAGAGATGCCAGCAGGAGTACTGTGGTGTTAGCACTGGGAATATTGTGTAATGTCACATGCACTGATCCTGAATAATATTGACTTACGCGCACTCCTACATCAGCTCAGCCCCTTCCTCTTACTCAAGGCCTTCCCATCTGGGAAAGAGATTCATTTCTAGGAGGAATGTAATGAGGCAGTCCTCATGGCACAGGCTTTTGACTGATTAAACAGTTATATGCCAAGTCCCTTTATGGTGCCACAGAAGGAAGAAAAATTAATGAGTAAATTACCGCTAATATACTACATTAAATAATATACTGTGTGGCTTTTCAGCTATGCTAGTAAGCCACTAGAAACTTTCAAAATGGAAAGAAATCTTTTAATTCCTTAAATGTTTTTTCTTTTCAACAGTATTGAGCAATTATGCCTCTTCAGAGGTGGTTAATTTTCGTGAGCAGAATATTAATAATTTGTAAGTGTATTAAAGGTATTGATCATACAAGGATAGAAAAATTATGCTTGAATTCCTTCTATAATCCATTAGAAAAGGAAGTAATTCGCTTCAGTTTACTATTAAAATATGAGGCTAGCAGATCGTAGTATAAAACATATGTAAAGTTGCTTTCCTACTTAAAACGTAGTCATCTGTCATTGATCTGGTGGTAACTCGGAAAGATTTTGAGACTCAGCTGGAGTCAGTGAGGCTTGCGTGGATCCAGGCGTCTACCTGCACGTGGCTTTTGGCTGCATCAGGGCCTTAATGTTTTCTTGACTCTAAATTGCTCCCGCATTTTATCCCAGCTGCATGAGCAAGGCCTTAACCCTCAGGCCCAAGATAGCTGGATATCTGTCACAGGGAGGGACGTTGTCTCTGAAACCAGTACTATACAATCTGTTCTTCTGAATGCTGAAGGAAGACTGATGTAAATCAGAAGAAATGAATAACTAGTGAATAATTTTATTAATCAGATTCCTTCTGGACAGCCAATCTCATTATTTGTTTATCAGGCAGGCTTCTACTAAATCTATTCACAATTAAAAAAAAAATTACCAAGTGAATAGTATTGAACTGATCCTTAATTAGGGCAGCTGAGATGTCTTGTATAATTAACTGGGGTTTGTTCATAATTATTTCCTGATAGTTGGAGTTGTTTTCCACAAGTAGTGGAGCAATAGTAATGGTAACGCTAAGAAATCTTTGATTTTCATAGTAAAAGAATGGCCAGGTTGGCTGTGCTTAAGTTGTGCGAGACCTATTTGTTCCCGCTGACAGCAGAAAGTAACCGCGCCAGTTCAGCCTGAGCAGGCAGGGAAGTTTTGCGGGATCAGGTCTGTGAGCGCAGAGGTAAGCATGCATCCAAGCCTTTAAAGCGTGGCCCTTTGGCCGTGTGCTCTGTGATGCTCCGCGCGAGGCCGCTCCTCGGCCAGCCCCGCGCCGGTCCCCGCACGTCAGCCGTCTAACTAGCGCATTAAGGGATATTTTCTTTATTACGGACCAAAAGCTTGTAAGAGCACGCGTGGCTGTACAGGGTCTCGTTCCCTCAGCAGTGAAATAAGCTTTCACTCAAGAGCAGCGGGGGGAAGGCCTGCAGCCCCGCACGGCTCCCCACGACATGGTGCTTGCCGTCGCGCCACGGGTCGCAGCCGGGCTCGCCGCGGGGCGGTGCAACGCCGCAGCAGTGTCCTGCTTAGTCACGGCGGGGAGCACACGTTAGGTAGCGGCTGTCAAACCTGCCCTGCTTCCTTAAGCCAAGTGAGACCCCCAGGCCCGTGCGGGACGGAGGCTGCGGTGGCCTCCGCGCTTTGCCGGAGCATCGGTCCTGACTTCACGAGAGCGAGTATCCGCTGTGATGTGGGAGGATAGCGGCGGTGTTACAACTGGAGGTTGTTTGGGATTCATTATGAAGCTGCGTGAAAGAGCATGTGGGTTAAACAGGTTCACTGCTAATTAATACCTTTACTTCTAACGAAGTAGCTCCTTGCTCCCGGGGTTAGGCGGAATGTGAGAAGAAAAGCAAGCGGGGAGCTATCTGCAGGCTCTTTCAGGGCTGCAGCAGAAAAGGAGTACGCGGAAAATTTGGGAAACAGAGCAGCAGCCCAGCTCCCGGGCAGGGAAACGGGGGTTCCTCAGCCATGCTGGTACAGCACCAAGGCAGCTCAGGGTGAGCTTGTACGGTTAAAGTCAGAATTTGTTTTTACCACTTTAAGGTTCAGAAAAGCTATGGGGTTTTTATATATATAATTTTCTTTCTCTGTGAGATTTGTTTAATGTGAGTAGTCATCCCCTGAGAGATCTTGGCCTGTGCTACGTTGCATTCAGGCTAGAAGGCACAGAATGAAAGCTATGGGAATTGCTCAGCTGCCTCTGCTCTCTGCCTGGCAAAGACTCCCTTAATCTGCTCATTTATAAGGAATCTGGCGAGTTTGGCTCACTGCTCTCTGATCGTTCGGTTGCCAAGAGTGAAGCCAAAGTCCATAAGTGGTACAGATTTTTTAAAGTGTCAGGAAGATGTAAGCAGTGTGACTCCTTACTCCAGACCTCAAGTGTAAAAACCAAGGTGCTCTGGGGTGCCTTGCTGATCATCCCCATCTTCATCCTGCTCATGAATCAACTGACTCATTAGCTATGCCTGTTTTGTTGTTAACAAAGGTCTAATTATTTTTTCACTGTTGAATTACTTGCAGCTCTCTTTAAAGTTTAGTCAATAAGAAGATTAAAATATAAATGCCATTAAATATGCTTTAAATATCAGATCCATTGAAATATTTCCAGGTTCTATATCCTCTTAAAAAATAATCCCCATTCAAAACAGAGAGGAAATGTCATCAGTGTGAGTGTCTTCTGAGTTTAAGATTGGATTATACAGGGAATTCTACAGAGTGGCTTTGGAAATCTGATAATTAAAAAACTTTGGGCTCTTTTATTTATGTCATTTTAAACCTCTGTAACATTTGGGAAAGTTTTCAGTGTTGTACATGTGCTGTTAACCTCACGTGTAAAATTTTCCTGAGTAACGTCATGTGAATCGAAGGTCATATAACCTGAATATAGATTCAGTGAAGCTGGATTTGCTGGGATTTGAAGGTGAAATCTGGATGTGCATGAGGTTGAAGGGGCGGTACAGGCAGATGAGGCTGGTGCTCTCAGCCACCGCTTTCAGGACGCGCTCTCAGGCCGTAGGGAGCACGGTGAGATTGGTCGCCGGAGGCTCGTGGCAGCTGTAAGGAATGGCCTGCTCAGTCCTGGTCTTCCTGTAGGGGATGGGACACTATTCCCAAATAGAAAATCTCAGCATTTCAGTGCCAATTTCTTAGCGAGCAGAGCGATTCCTGGGAGTCCCTTTGAAAAGGGCCAAATAAAGTCCCGTCACAGCCATCCCAGTTTGCCAGTTAAAATGTAGTAGAAAAATGCTTGCAGAAGTCAGGACAGGGCTTCTCCGCTGCCCCAGCCCCGTAGCTCGTGACCCAGCATGGGACGCCAAAGCATCTGTAGGGTGTCTGGGACAATCCCAGACACTTTACCAGCTGGCCTGCCATCACAGCGGGAAATGAAGGCTTCTTCCCCTCAGAGTCTGACTTGCCCGGGAGCTGGGCTCCTTTTCAGGAAAAGCAGAATGGATTTATCTCCAAGGCTGTTGGATGTTCTGATTTTGGGGGCAGACAGTAAAAAAAAAAAAAAGCCGGCTAAGCCTTTTGCAGCGTGTGAGTGTAGCACAGGCTTTGGCAAAATGTCACGTAACCCTGCGGGGGAGAGAGGAGGCTTGTGCGTGACTCTGGAGCTTGGTTTGGGTTTGCTGTCTCGCTCTTCCTAGCCATCCAGGTGGAGCAGGCATACATGGGACCCCTGGAAGGGAAAACGTGATATCTCAATCGCCACAGTGAATTCCACGGTCGGTGTTTGTCAGGCCCTGTTGCTGCATGACTACCTGTGTCTTTTCAAGAGGCAGTAGCTGAACTGGAAGATGTGTCCGCTTATGTAGAAGTGGTCCTGATAAATATTGACCAGGGAATTTGTCATAAATATGCAATGAATCTATGAGCTAGTGGGAAATGTTAAAGCAAACATGTTTAGGACAGAAGCTTTCAAAACAGGCCAGGAAAATTCTTACTCCAGCAAGAGGTGACATGCATCTATTCTTTCTTCAGCTGGATAAGCAACAGCAGGAATGTTTCCTACTAAACAGCCTCATTAGCATAAGAATAACTACAGGGTAAATTTTCAAGCTCATTCCAAGTGAATTCAGGGGGAGGGGGGAAATACTCTTTTAATATGCGCAACTCATGCAAACAATGATATGAAACTAATTCATTTCATCATATTATCACCATATCATATTAACTTAAAAGAAATAATAATGCAACATGGAAATGTTTGCATATTAGAGAGAACTCTCATTGTACCCTATTAGCACCATATCGTATTAGTATTGCAGTAGGCTATTATGCTCCAGTGCTAAAATGATGAAATCCCACTGTGAAAACTGATATTGAATTCTTGTAATGTTTCAGAACCATTTTTAGCACTGCATATAAATAATTCATGGGAGCAGATCTAATGAATTGATGAACCCCCCCCCCCCCATCCCTTGACATTGTGAGAGTATTTATGAATGTAAAGTCATGAGCAGGAATTTTTTTTTTAATGGAGACGGGCTGGGACTGAAATATCTAGCTTATCCCCAGACCCAGCTTGCCTGTGTCACACAGAGCATTGGGTCGGGCGGCCACATTTCTCTGTTAACATGGCAAAGGCAATGTCTAAAAAATGGCCTGTCCCGCTGTCAGCCGGTGCAGGGCTGACCTTTCCGCGCGTGCTGACGCAGGGAGCCTCCGAGGTCCCGAGATGCCGGAGCCTGTGCCAGACACAAGTAGGCTGGAGTACTGCCAGCCTGGTCTGCCCGCCTCGGTTTTCTGAGTTGTAAAGATCTGGGCCTAATGGTAATTTGTTAATGAGAAATGATGCATCCATCTTGCATTTTTATGGAAATAATTTTAAGCCATTACTTACACAGCATTTGGGTACTGTGGTGTGATGGTAACGGTAGTTATTGGTGAATGCTGTGCTGAACTTTGTTTTATATGGATGTATTACTGGTAAACTGTATCCCAGTGGCTGCTTAGGAAACCAGAGTGCCGTAGCCAAGCAAAGGGCTCTATGATGGACTAGTGGGAATTAGCTCGTCCCTTCCGGGCGCTGAGAGCTGCCTGCCTGCAAGGAACAGCGGGGTCGCAGGCCTTTGCCCAGCTCCGTGCCCAGGAAAAGAGGCAGTGGTGGAGGGGGGAGCATGGAGCAGACGACCTGCTTGCTGTTGTCTGAATGTGTTCGCACTGACTTACAGTCTGTATTATAGTCGCTTTGTTCCTGCCTTACTGCTCTCCGGTCTCCCCTGCTCTCCGAAATGGCGCCCGGATAGTGGCGTACCCGCGGCCTGCCTCCAGCTGAGGGGGGGGGCCCGCCGAGCCTGCCCGCGGCCTGCCCCGAAAGCTTGCTGCGCTCCTCAGCCTTGGCCCGTCTCCCCCCGTCTGGGCTGCGTCCGCTTGCAAGGGGGAGCGGGAAATAAGTGGGGAGCGGGGGGATAGCTCGGCATTTCCGATGCAGCGGGGAGGGGAGGTTTCTCTGAAGGTCGGCGGAAGTCATGCCCTCTGAGTGCTGTCTCCTAGTCTGGAGATGTCAAGGGAAAAAATCGGCACCAAGCTATGGGATATTTTTGGTTTTGCAAGATACGAGGTCAGTGCATCCTGACCTTGTTTTGAGCAGAGAAGGAGCTGACGAGGTGTGAGACCCCAGGGACAGCGTTATGCAGAGGAGCAGGGGAAGAAACATGAAATTGTGACTCTTTACGGACATCTCATGCACGCAGCTGTTTTCTTTAGTCTGGGATGAGAAATGGCTCCGTTCAAGAGAAGTTTGATAGTCCAGGAGGAGGACAGCATTCGTTTTCTCTCTGCTCATTTCACACGTGCAACTTTGTTTTTTCCATCCTTCCCTCCAGAAAATACTGCTATAGTTGCTGCAGAGGTGCTGAAAGAGCTCTATTTAGTTCGCACTTTTATGTCCAAAACTTGGAAAAATAACAGTTTGGTGTTTATCCCAGCCAGTTCAGCTACCTCTTTTTTTTACTGGTAATACTAAAATACATGTACATTGCTACAGAGAATAATTTTAGTTCTTCCTATAGTCAGGATATACAGTGTCATAAATAGCATATTAGAGGGGATTATTTTTGTAGTGTATTTTTCAGTTGTCTTAAGTTGCATACCAGTCTTCACATTTATTCGTAATTTATGTATAGGAGAGACTTGCTCCGTGAGCTGCAGAGTTTCAGGCAAGTTTGAGTGTTCACCTAGTTGATACTAAAAGCTTAATGCTGTCGTGTGACCCACAGCAGTAGCACATGCCAACTTTCTTCCATCAAATAAAAGCACTTGCTTATTTCACTAGGATATTTTTATTTATATTAATGGGAAATGGACCCTAAGTTGACTAACTGAACAGTCAGTAAACTATTTATGCACTGTACTGCCAAAGTATTATTTTAAACAGATTACAGCAGCTTGTTGTAGCTTACTAAATTTGTTTATGTGGGTCAGCGTGGCCTATTTTTTCCCTGTTGAAGCTTTTTTCCAATTATAACCGTGAATCACTTTAGGTGAATCTGACAATTCGTGAGTAGTTAGAGGGCTATAAATATCAAACATTTAGAAAATACAACATAACCTCTGAACATTTACTGCTGTAATCACCCCACCAATGCTGCGGACAGCGGGACGCGGTGGCTCCTGGGCTGCGGCTGCCTCCTGCTCCCGCGGGACCCAGCCCGGCGGGCACTGCTGCTGCGGGCTCGTGGCGGGGACCGCGTGTCCCCAGCTGGCTTTGAGCCCTCGCGGCCCCTGGTCCTGTCCGGTGGCGTCCGCCACACGTCAGAAAGGTGAGCTCCATGTCAGAGCGAGGCAATAGCCCCGGCTCGTACGGAAACTTGTCTCCTATGAGCTGTTTGCCAGTCAACAGGTATAGCGTATCCTAATTTTAAGAAATGCCATTTGCTTTATTAACTAATAATGACCATGTGCTTTATTAAAAATCTGGCAGTTTCAGAGAGAGATTTAGTAGAAATTATTATCGCAGATTGGACTGTTTCAGTGCTGGAATTACTTTTGACATTTCCGAGCAGCTCTTCCAATGGCATATTGGATCTCCAGCAGAGACTGGTATTGAAGCAGCATACTGCTATCTGTGCGCAAATGTTCCTGTCTATTCGACACGAAAAACATACTTTAATCATGAGTTTGGAGCTTGGATTTTGGTCCTGCTCACCAGCAAATGAATACGAGTGGTGTGATTCTGCTTTTGCACTTCCTCGAATTTGGCTACCGCAGAGATGGAAATGGCTGCAGCATAAGGCGGCGGCTCTGAAGCGTGGTGGGTTATTTCCGCCTCTCCGCGGCTCCGTCCTGGCTCCCGCCTCCTGCAGCCGAGCGCTGCAGATCTCCCGCCTGCTGTGCAGGATCTGGTCCTGCCGCAGCGAAGGACACACGTGTGTGGCACATTGCAGCAGGCCACCAGCAATGGCCCATGGGGCGGTGATGGAGCCACTATAATTTAGGTAATTAAGTACAGGAGCTAGGTTTTGGGGAACCAGAGCTGCAGCATTAAGAGGGTCCAGAAATCTGAGCAGGTCCTCATAGCACTTGATTTAGAGGAGATCCACCAGCATCATCTATTCTTGGGGTTGTTAGGAGCATGTGTCTGACTAAACACTACATGAGCCAGCCCATGCGGCTCTGGGGAAGATTCTGTACATGGAAGTGTTGGGTGCTCAAGTACTGCACACAAAAGTAAAATTTACTGGCAAAGTGAGCCTCTTAGCAGCTCTAACGTTTGAGAGGAATATCAAGAGTGGTGCTAGGATAGGAGGACAAGCATAAATTTGTGAACTGTTGGTGAGTGGAGAGATCGTGCCGACAGTAGCTGAGGAAAGCGGCATTGGAGGTAGGGGATGGCAGCGGATGGCAGTGACTTGAGTAGAGGAGGCACTTCACAAGGCACATCGTGAAATAGGAGCATAAGACAGCATTTGAAAGTCCAAAACCCAGTCTGTGTAATGGTGGAGAGGTAATACCTCTCCAGCTACACTGCCATGCATGGACTGAATTTCCTGGCACCTTGGAAGGCCTCTGATATCTGTAAAAAAGCAACAGTTTGGAAAAATGGATCACAAGATGCCATCGGCAGTGCAGCTGCAGTCACGGCCCGATCCAGCGTTTGCTGAGCCTGCGGGGAGAGCGTAGGCTGGCTCAGGAGCGGGTTTAACCTGGGGCAGCAGAGCTGCGGAGGTGTCCCGGGGCGGGAGCGCTCTGCACCTTCTCCAGCACAGGCCTCGGCCAGGCAGCGCGGCAAAGCCCAGCCATAACATGCCAATGGATTTCATACGGGTTTTAGGCAGCTGTAACAGCCTCCTGAGTGGAGAAAACGTCTTGCATTTGGCAGGATAATAGTGGAACCGCTCAAAGTCCAGTTACCATCCAGTCTTGTTGATTTGTGCCCATAACTCAGGATTCAGTGAGAATGACAAAACTTTAGCAAGTTACAGCGTAAGTGGTGCACACCTTTCAAGCAGCACGGCTAATGCGTTGCAGAATGCGTTACCACCTCACAGACGTCTTCACGCTCACGGAAGGGAGGAATGCTTGTAATTCATTTATTTTGACAAGGTGTGTTTCTTAAACATCCTTTGTTATAGCTGATAAGTTTGTGCTGTCGTGTATTTTGTTTGAGAAAAAAAGTAATGAATTATAATTAAGGAGTCCTCATGATAGCCCCTTCTTATTAAGTCTTTGCCATTTCTTTCATACAAACTGTAACGTGCATAGATTGGCTTCACTTCATTATAGTCACAAAAGTAGCTGACTTAGCCAGTGCTTGGCAAATCCTTTCTGCAAAATAGCAATAGCAGTGACTCTATTTGTCATCCTGTTGGGGAAGTGCTGCTTTTTTTGAAAGCAAGCAAACAAACAAAATAGCCCTCATTTGGCGTAATGTGTTCAGGAAAGAATTAAAAAGGAATCTTTTAAATCATGATAAGGTTATCTTTACCACTCTGGAAACGTTATACATGGAAGAGGTTTGACTGAATGTTTATTATTCTAAAATCTTATCAGTTTGTTCAGTGCTAACATACTGTATCTCATTGAATAAGAAATACAGTTTGGGGGAAAATAGATCAGATTTGCAGGTCAGAGGTTCTGCAAAAATGGGATTCGAACCCAAGTGCAGCAACCTTGAGGCAATGCTGGCCTCTCTTGAATGCCAAATGCGAATTGAGGCTAATTATCATAACCCCGACCGTCTCTCAGATTCGGACGGCGATCCCGGCAGAGGTCGATTTGCGGCATGGATCTTCACCCCGGTACCTGGGCTGCCCCACTCGACACACTGGCATTTTTGTCTTGCCAGTAACACGGCGGTTACAGATACCTGTATATGGCTATGTACCACTTGTAAATCTATAATTAATTACCATAGGTTAAACAGACTGAGGAAATAACTGGAGTCTTTTTGACGAAATGTAATTGTCAATATAGCAAGACCCCTGAATTATGGATTCAGCAATGATTGCTATTACAGAGATGGTGTTAGACGAGTATCATTTTGTCAATTAACCTTTTACAATTCATAGTTTATTATAGCCTAGAACAATCCATTTTTAAAGACTTTTTTAAAAAAAAAACACGACTCTTGCTGCTTTAAACACTTACTACCTGCTCTTTAGCCTTTGAACACAGATGGTTATACTTGCTTAGCATAATGTATAACCCTAGGTCACAAAGCTAAAGCAAACCCTTTTAATTTATGGAGGATTTCATTTTAGCTGAATATTTTGAAGATGGCAGAATTTCCTAACTTTCTGATGGCACATCAGGCTGACCAAGGATACAAATGTATCTGTGTTCCTGGGTCCGACCACTTTACCCTACTATAATTTAAGCCTTAATTTTATAACCTACAGTGCCCTGGCTATTTAGCAAAAGGAAAAAAATCATTTTTAGTCAAGACTCTGTAATAGAGAATTCTTCTGCTATAGCAGATAAAATGACAATGACAAAGTAATTATCATAAAAATTATTCTTTCCTAAAAATACTCTGCTTTAAAAAATTCTCTGCTGTAGGAAGGGGAACAGACAGAAGTTCTGGAGAAAAACACTTGGAAATAAGCAATATGCTTTCTTTGCTATACAAATAAAATTATTTTTACAATGGAAATAGTGATGCTGTAGCAGCAGTGGTAGAAAGGTGGAAGAGAGGCAAAGTTTGCAGAGAGAGCTAATGTTTTTTATTAAAACAATTGATATAGTTGAAAAAACAGAAACACTTTCTGCTTATGTATCTGAAAGCTTGTCCATTTTTTCCCAACTGTATCAGTTGGTCTAATAAAAGGTAGTCTCTCTGCCTGCAAACTTCGCTTATCCTTTTGTATATAGCAGTTTCTGTGCGTATGTTTTGTCCACTAAAAGGACAAAGAGTTCTACCATTCCGAGAACTGGGATAAGTTGGTAAAAATTGACTGAAACACAAAAAAATTTAAATGCTTCATTAAAATGCTGAGAGCTTGGGATTGTTTTTGTGTTTCAAAAGGAATAACTGCAACTTATGAAGGAACTACACACACAGGAAAAAATGTGGTCAACTCTTCCCTTCAGCAGCTTTGAAGCAGCAGTAATCTAACAAAGCACCTTGCTCTCGCTGTGCTGACAATGAGTCCGGCGTACAAAAAGAAATTAAACAAAAAAAAGACATTTTAATTTCAAGGTTCACTGGAAAAAACATGAAAAAAAAATCAATGTTTGCCAAAGAGAAAGACAAACTCTGAAGGGAAATGAAAAAAAAAATGTATTTATGAGATTCAAAGAGAACTTTATAAATAATGGGATGTTAAAAGAGGAAGGAAGATATATGTCCATGTGAACTCTGACTATGCCGCCAATATTCCCAGTATGCCCGTTGCAGCGGAATGGCCCTAAGAGCCACCCAGTTGCGTCGTTAACGTATCTTTCTCTCGTTCTCCGCTGGATCTCTAAGTTGTTCACCGCAGCAGAGACAAAAGATAGCAACACAACGCTGCAGTAATAAGCTGCGCATCTCTCTCAGTGCAAGGCTTTTTACCGCACGTTGATGACGACGCAGTGTTTCTCTTGGCCAGGTGGAAATCGCGGCCGCGGGGAGAAGGCTGCCGGTAGCCTTTTGGGACGCATTTTCTGTCGTGCTCTTCTGGCTCCGACTGTGCAGCGACTGTAAGTGAAGCCTGTAGAGAGAGCTAAAGCTTCACCTATCCGTAAGGCACATGCATATCCTCCACTAGTGCTTTGCTTAACCTGGCAACAACTGGTAGCTCCGAATGACTTTGGTATTTAAGGTTTCATCTAAGTTAAAACCCTAATTCCCTTCAGTGTTTTTACCGAGTCCCAGTGAAGGGGGGGAGCTGGGGAGGGAGGCGAGGCGCGAGCCCGGCGCCCGGGTGCCTTTGCGGCGCGGCTCTCCCGGTTCGGCGGGAGGTGTGCGAGGGCCGGGCAGGGCGCCCTGGTTTCTCGGGTGCCGTCTGGAGCTGCCAGCGTCTGAACAACGCCCGTGATCGCTGAACACGTGTGCACGCAAAACCAGTCTGGCAAACTAACTGCAAGTATTGTTAATTAGATTCTACAGACACGCGCTCTTCTCCTGCAAACCCTCTCCTGGGCGCGCGACCCTGGGGCACCCTGAGGCGTGCGGGGCAGCGCGGCACGGGCGCCGGGGGCAGCACACCGCTGCCGGTGCAGCCCGGGCTCCGGCCAGCCGCCCCTCGCCTTCGCCTCCCACCGCTCCCTTCCCAGGCTGGGCTCCTCTGGCATTAAGCTGATCTTCCACAAGCGCTAGTGTTCAGGATCAGACCCGTTTTCCCCACCATGTTTGTAACGCCTGTCTTCCTGTTAGTTTTCTGATACTTGGCTATCAGTGCTTTCTGTAAGGATGTTTAAGTTTTATATATGCTTTGTCTGACATCTCAAACACTTTATAAACTTTATCCATTTAATTCTCCTGCTCTGTGCACTGTGCTGTAGCAGCATTATCTCCACTTTACAGATAAGGAGATTTACGTTCACACAGAGCCAGGCTGGACCTGGGGTAAGCGCTGGGATCAGAGCTCCGGGTTTGCTGCTAACCGGCTGCATGCCTAAGGCGGTGGGTGGGTTGCGCTGCTCCCCCTCTTCTCTGCACGCGCTCCAGGTCAGCTCGCGGCTTCCCTTCTTACGGGCCCTTCTTTGTTTTGGATTGCATTACAGCTCATTGAATGTGTGGGGTTGTGTGGGGCCTTAAATAAAGGCTACTCTTTATTTAAGATAAAAGAAGAGGTAAGCTTCTTTGGGAAACAAAAGCAGCCTCCAAACTGAAATGCAGGCATGTATCACCTCCCAAAACAAATGCACACATAAAACCATTCAGAAATGGGAGTTAGGGGTTTTGCTAGTTACCTTATGCACAGTCGTATGAGCATGTATACATGTGAGAGAAAGAGGAAAAAAAGAAAAAACACTGAAGCACAGCAGCTCAGGAAAGGAACAATGACAAGTGCTGTCCCCCAAACATCACCATGCCTGTGGCCATGATGAAAGTGAAAGGGAGATGCTTTTTTTTTGGGTAGCTGCTGAGCAGTGGTAAAAGACTGTGATAAAGACCCCATCTCCAGTGTTTAAGTAGGTAAGCAGGAATGCATCAAAGAATGACAATACTTCTTTTTATCTTCCAAACCAAAACAACCCTGCTTTTTTTTTTGGTTTACCTTTTTTTTTCCCCCAATTGTATGTGTCAGAAGGGATCACAGTATTTAATTTAGAACCATTAAGTGGGACTGCCTGAGCAGCATCAAAAATGTTTATAAATTGTAGGTTCATCAAAGCACATCAACTACCACGTCAACTATGTGCTAGCCTCAGCCCTGCAGAACACGCGCTGATGCACTTGGGTTTGGAAATGATGCTGGTGCTGCTTGGCTGGTTTGCATCTTACTCCAGGAAGGTTTTAAAGAGCCCGGCTCCTGAGATAGACAGAAATTTAATGATTTAAGTGAGGCAGCATCTTGTCAGCTGAGGAGCTGATTCAGGGCCTGTAAATCTGATCAAATGCGCTGAATGTGGCTAAGGCTGGATTCATCACTCTGAGAGGGGGAATCAACTCTTACTGGACAAGAGGATTTGATATCCAATAATTAAGCAAGTGAAGCTGTTACACAGAATGGTGGCAAAGAGCCATGTTTTGCTGGCATGCTATAACATCACATAATACATGAATGTAATGTATACAGTAAGTGCTAGTTTCTCCTTCCAAAATTTTTATTACTGCCCTAACCACTGACACTTCATTCTCTGCCAGTTCCTCTGCTCTCTTCTCCCCTGCTGGCAAAAAAATAGCAGGACACCTAAAACTGTAGGCCTTGGCAGGATCATGTGAATATGCTGAACACATACATGCTGATTAATTCATTTCCTTAGCAACTGAAAAGTCTCAGATAATTCTCCCATGTTTATTGGCCCTATCAGAGCTAATGTGAGCAGTAGAGATCATCCACAGGCAAAACACAGCATCCATTAACAGCTTTCACCTGCAAGGAGCAGAAAAATTCCTTCGATCCCAAAAGATTACCTGTTCCACCAAGTCAGGTAAATGTTCTTTGAAACACCAGCCTCATAGCTTTACCTGTACAAAATGAGCACAAAATACTACCCAATTAAATTTGCCACTGCACCAGCATGGCAATGTACAACAGGTCTCCCTTTGCTTTGTGAGGGTATAGATGATTATACAGTGTGCAAGGGAGTAGGGAATTTTGCTTTGGAGGACAGCATGCAGATGGAGCCCTTGACGGTGCAATGCTAAGTTGGTTTCTTCTCCTAAAGCCACCTACTAACGCTCTCCTTTAATGTTCTGTGCACCTTCCAGTTCCAAGTCCCCCCATGTTGCAAAAGCAGACTCAAACATCAGAGCTCTATACCACAGTAAGAATCTAAGGGAAACTCTTCATAGATCTGTAGCGAAAGACCTGTCCAAGGAGCTACTGTAAGCAGTATGTTTGGGTGCCTATGTGTGCGTGATTTAACTTTAGTAGTAGCCATATAAATCTAGTACCTTTACATATTTTGCTTATAGCTATGTATCTGGAGGAGGAAGCATGTTGCATGCAGAAGGCTGTTGTGTTTTCCCGCCCACAGCTCTCTTGTTCTTACAGCACAAAACTGCTGCTTGCAGTTTGCGCCCTTGGACATGGAGAAGAGACTCTCCATTGCCCGGAAGCCCTGTAACAGTGCCCTCCATTTCTTCCCTTTCCCTCATGCCTCCTATGCTTACAACATGGATCACGTCCGCAGAGTAGATGTTTGGCCCTGTTCTCCTACCTCTGTTTTACTATTTTTTTATTTGCCAGTTATAGTTCACGAATGCACAGCCACCCCCACCAGAGACCTTGTGGGCCAGCTGACGAGCGGTGTCCCTGCAACTTGGCTGCGTGCTGCTGAGGGACCGCGATGCGAAATAACAGAGCGCTTGCATGAAAGTGGCTAATGAAAGAAGTACAGATGGGCTCACTGGGTATTGGGCAAACAGCGCAAAAGGAGCTGGCTCATTAAATAAGAATGTCTCAGTTCAAGAACAAACATTATGTTCATGTTTCATTTTTTGATTTAGCTTCCATACTGCTCAGTAAAAAAACTGTTTGCTGAATCATTGCTACTGTGCTGCTTGATGCAAAGTCCAAGGATGAAAATCTCTCCAGTTCTGCAGTTACGAGCTATTAGTTATAGTCCAGTTTTCATATTCTTTTTGAACTTCTGCTGTTTTTTCACATGGAAACCACCCACTGTCCGTCATTCAGATAGTTTTGTTCCTGAGGAAATCCAAAAGAGCTAACCAGACTGACTCTCCATGTCCTAGTTGTTCTAGGTGTAGATCCAAAGCAGGTTTTTATACATGCATCTCCGCATGTGTGCGAGTCCTAACAAAAGTCCTGGCAATTGCTTCCAGAAGACTTTCCAGCAAGTCTCCTGTTTTCTGATGATTCATGGTCACTGCACTCAATGAAGTTGTCCCTTGTCTGCAGACACATAACATATTTTCTTCAACAGCCTGGAAACATTCAGGAAAAAAGCTCTCCCCATGTTTTGCCCTGGCATCTTTCAAAGTCTGCCAGCCCCATGACAGGTCCTGCAGTCTTTTCTGGATGAGCACCAACAGAGCGGAGCCTTCCTGCTCTCTCAGCAAGGAAGGGAGGGCCTCTGGGCTCATGCTGCTTTCTGTAGCAGTCCTGCAAAAAATTCACCTCTTTTAAAGTAGCTGCTTTTGTATTTTCAAATGGAAGCTGCCCATTGGTAAACTCTGAGATTAGAAACATCTAGCAGTGCTCTCAAGAGGAATTCTGCATTTGCCTCAAAGAAATTAGGTGAGTCATCCCCTTGTCCCTTTTACAGCTGTGTGGAGTGAAGTGAAATCACTCCGTGGCTGGGATGACGCCAACTCCCAGCAAGACTTCTAGGTATGTTATAAGTCCAATATGAATGCCTATAGACATTTCACAAATCGAACTCAAAAATGTGCTCCTTGACACAGAGCCACCATATTAAAGGTGTTGAAGTACACATTGTGTAAGCCTGAGGGAATATACAAAATTAATGACAGGAATACTGTATACCGTAGGTTTTGTAGCCCGCAACATGAAATAATATCTGGAATCCTTCACACACATTTTTTCATGTCTATGAAAGCCACAATGCCTGATATCCTAGTAAATAACTAACAGCTTTCTGACCCTGGCAAGACAGTTCCATGCTAGGAGACTTCCTTTGCAACTGTTGGCTATTAGAAATGGCTTGGCAATGCCGGTGTTGAAAGAAGATGTTTTTTCCTACATGCTGCTTGTACTGCCCTTCTTGAAAGATGCACTGTTTGATGTGAGTTTTTGCAAAAATGAATGAGTTTCAGGCTATTAAAAAAAGCTTTTATGAAAAGAATGTAATATATACTGGAACTCAGAGCCCGGTGGGGTTATATTAATTGATATTTGTAGACGAGCTGGTGTTCTACCTTTAAGCCAGTCCTGCAGGAAGTGTGGAACGAGGAGAGGGGCTGGCGGCAGCGCTGTCAGGTAAATGTTGCCATGGGCCCTGGGGCTCTCCTGCTCCCTAGAGCTCTTTTTGGAAACAAGCAAATGACTATCAAATAAAAACATATTTACTTGATGCAAACACCGGTGAGAAGACTGATGTTTGCAAATGCCACCTTCTGTTTCCAGACACAGTTCAAACAACAAACTATTGCCTCTGATAGACTAGTTTCCATCAAATATAGTCTAACCCTTTTTCAGTCGTTAGCTTATGGGGGAAAAAAAGGCCAACACTTCAGAAGCTTTCTTCAAATAGAAAAAGGAGAACTAATACTATTTAAAGTCAAAGCATTTTAAATAGTAATCTGGTAACACTAGTTCTCTAATCTGTTTGTCTCCATCTGTTGGTGAGAGATGACATTTTTTCTTTGCGCTCATCTATTTGAATAGTGCAGAAAACCTAGTTCAAATACTTATTTTGGTCAAGAAGCACTTCAGAAAATGACTGTTAGAGCCTTTGAAAGCCCTGCCTATTTTACAAAGGGAAAATATTTAAAACTCAATGATATGAAACTAACTAGATATATTTGAAATATTGATTACATATATCTTCTGAAATAGGGTAATGGGCTATTCCTGGATGCTATATGCATGTTTATACTCCTCTGAAATGTTTGATTAATGTGCACCTAATCTTTCTTTCTGCTAATAGACTATCATATTTCTTACTAAGAAATGAATTATTCGACCACTGGTACAAGTGGCTGAGAGAAGACCATTTATAATGCTGCATCTTCAGCTCGTGTTCCTTCAGCAAGTAATTCTTGACCTGGAAAGCTGTTTCACTGAAAATGACTAATTTTGCCAATTTTATTTTTTGCTTTGAATATGTTTTTCTGATGGCAGTCTAATCTATCCTAAAAGACTTATTTTATACTTTACAATATTGGTACAATATAAATAGAAAATAAACAAAAAAACCCTTCATGTAGCAAAATTCAAATTATATTTATGGTGGTGTTATCCCAGAACTTTGAATTTGGAAGTGCAAATGAGATACTGGCATGAAGGAAAGAAGAGAAAAAAAGAATCAACTAACCCATCCTTTTTTTGTTCTTAAAATATATTGTCATTATATGCCGGTTTTGATTTTGCTTTCCATTTTTCCTTTAAGATTATCTCAGATTTGACTAATTTTCATCATGTTCTATATCACTTGTTTTGAACAATGCTACTTTTCATAATTTCTCAAAATTGCTTCGTTAAAAGATTTGACAAATCACAGGTAGTGATAACAACGGTTGCTCTCAGCCTGCCTTGTCTGTATCAGTCCCAATCTTGTCGTGTATACATTATAAGCAGCAGTTTTCTTCATGCAGTCATTTTCAGAATTACAGTGCTAACCTTTCGGGACCAGCGGTGCTCACCACATTTGCACACTTGGTCATGAACTCAGCAGAGAACACGGAGTGTTCCCCAAGGCAAATAAACCATTAAAACTTACAACTGTGAAACTAGATTAATTTCAAATATAGATTAAATTTGCAGAAAAGCTGCTAAGGGTTAGTTTATTCCTTAGCAACTTTTATATGAAAAATTGGGCATTTACGTACATATTTTGAAGAGCTCAATCAAGAGCAATAGACAATATAACTCTGTGTCAATGATGCGAAGGTCCACATACTTCGCGTTTAAGTCATGGACCTGAATAGAAGACTTAGTGCCCAAATTCTCCTTCCAGTCAGCAACTAAAAAGTGGTAATTTGGGATTTCCATCCACTATAACAAATTGCACAGATTTCAGCCTGCCCTGCATCTGACATTCAGCCTCTTTAGAGACAATCCAAGTTATCACTCAAAACCAGGAGCATTTAAAAATCTTTTCTGAAAATGGAAGACACCCACTGCATCCACCTATCAGCAAAATCTAGCCCTGCATTTTAGCATGACTTCAGCTCAAGTCTGAGGAAGCCCAAGCCTTTTCTCTAGTAGATTTTTGGGAAATGACATTTGCAAGAAGTAGCACAAGGTTATGTGGCATTTGTTAGCTTTGACATGGAGCTTTTTGGATGCATTTTACGGATTAAAGTTCTCCCTATTATGTTAAGAGCATGACTTGCAAAGCAAAGGAGGGAAATGTTAATCAAATGGCAGGCCTTTAAATGGGGCTCCACTCCCATTCCTGTCTCCAGCTTCCTCCAGGCCTTACACCTCCCAAGGGCTTGCAGGAGGGAACATGGGAATGAAGTTTACCATGAGTGGAGGAAGCAGTGGGTGTGATCAGTCCCTCAATAAGATCTGTACGAGGAGCCCTGTTAAAAGGAAAATGGAGGGGAAAATAGCTTGTGGAAACTATCTGTGTGGGAAGAGCAAAGGATTATGCTGAATTGGACCAGGTGCTTGCTGCTCCCATTCCGGTGGGGCAATAACCTCCCCCACCCCTGCCCCTGCCCCTGCCCCCGCCCTCTTTCTTCTCATCCTCCTCCACTGCTGTCATCTGGGGTAGTGAGAAGGGTCAAGAAGAAGGTTTGAGGTGCCTTTTTCAGGGCAGGACTTCCTACTTCAACACCCAGTTCCTGAGCTGAGGGGCCTGGAGAAGCGGCTGTATCTGCCAATGGAGTGAGTACATGTGGTATATTGCTACTTTTCCAGGAGTGCTGCAGTTTGCTGATGTGGGCTCATCAAAACAAAGGTAAAATAGTCTTCTAAATGGATGAAAAGTTTTACGGGGACAGGTTTTTTCCCCTCTCAAAATGCTTCTGTTGAAACACAAAAGTTATTTTGGTGAGTAAGAAGTATTTGCTTTCCTTCCTGTAAAAGCATTGCCCTGTAAGCCTGCCTGCGAGCTTGGGGTATGCCTCTGCCCCGTGTTTTGAGGTATCTTATTCATTCTTGGGGAGGGTATATATGGAGTCAGCACAAGTTTGGGTAGCTTTGGTGAAGCTGGTGTGACACTAGTAAGCAATGGTCCTGGCCAGTGTTTGCAAAGGAAGGAAAGATACTCTGCGTTTGTAGAGTATGGTATGTGCGATGGTTTCTAGAGCTTTTTTGACTTCCCCATTTTGAAAGAGGGCTACACCTTTTTCCAATGCAAGTAAAAGGTCTGGCTTTTTTTAGTGATTTAATTAGTAAAAATGCTTAGCAACTAGCTATCAAGCTCAATATTAAATGAAAGGGAAAAGAAGTACTGAACACAAGAGACAAGTAGCACAGGAAGCTTTGAAGAAACTGGATATTCCAGGAAATGTCATCAAAAAGTACATCTCAAAAACAAACAAAAATCTCTTACGCTGTTTTACTACACTACTGCTAAGGTCTGTTTATTCTGGGGAAAAGAAGACTTCTCAGGTGCAACTTCACACTTTGATGTTAAAATTTGCCTGCAGCGAGTATCAGGCAGTGACTCCTGGGTGGCTGCTGGGGGAGCGGTGGGGTATGGGGCAGGTTTGGGTGACCGAGACCTCTTCCCTCCCCGGCCTCAGCTGGATGTGGAGGCCCTGATGATCAAAGACAGTAAATGTCACTAGGTTAGAAGCCTTTTCCCAGCCCCCAGTTTCTCGGGGGCTGTCAACTGCATCCCTCTGCCTGCTCGGGCTCCAGCTCAGTTTGGAGCAGGACTTCTTGCCACAGCAGCAACCACGCGCTCTGCTGTGGTACCAGGTGGTGACAGCAGGAGTTCAATGACGGTGTGATCAGCTGCTGATCAGCACAGGAAGGGGGTCCCACAGAGGAAGTCACCAACTAATTGATAACAGATCAAAAGCAAAAGTACGAAGCCTCTGCAGGTTAAATGCAACTTTAGGAAGCTGCATTGATTTGGAGGCTTGCTTATGAGATGACAGCTCTTAATATCCAGCAAAGTTTAAGGGGAAAAAAAATTCTAAGCTTTTGAGTTAAAAGTTCAGGTGCAAGTTATATAGATGTAGAGAAGTGTAAATACTTTCAGTTTTCTTCCTCCCTTAATTGCTTGTGTTTTTTTCCCCAAGCTGTGATTCATATGGTTAAATCCTCCTCTCTTTCTCTGGAGCCCTGGTATCACCATGGGACCTTAGATACTGGAGGGAGCAAGTGCTGGTGCAGCCGAGTGATGATTTAATGCTCATGTGTGGTGGTGGGGAAAAAGCAGTGGGGATCAGTGCCCCATCTGTGGGAAAAGAAAGGCAGGAAAACATGGCAACGGGGGAGCAGCGGGCGAGCTTGCAAGGCAGAGCAGATCACCTGACACTGGGGTGGAATAACAGGCACCTTTTCCGCAGGAGCAAATTTTATTTCCCTGGGAATAACAGACTGCCACAATTTTTCACTTCTATAGATTCTCTTTCTCTTGCGTCCATATTGATCCGTTCCACTTGGTCTGGCTTTAGAAATAACTGTTTAATGCATGCAGCTCGCCACCCTCGGGCCGCCGCTTGCCCCGCATCGCCCGCGAGGCAGGGGTGGGCCGGGTCGGCCGTTCCTCGTGCAGCGCCGGAGCCCGCTCACCTGCGGGTTAAACGGGCATGTCTCAAGACTGGTAGTAGTGTTGGAAATGCTCCACAGGGGACAACCAAATAAAGCTTGCAAGAGGATAGTTATGTTGAGAATAACCAGTATCAGCTATTCTGGAGGGAGAAACTTAGCTGAGTACTTAGGTGTCTGATAACTAAAGAAAAGGAGGGCTGTTTAAGCAGCTTGCGAGACCTCCCCTTCCTCTGCAGCACGGCTACTAACAGGAATGGGACAGCAGCAACCTGTAAGGTAGCGTATAGAAAGCTACCTGCAAGGCCTTAACATGTCGCAAGTCAAGGTGTTTTGGTTTCCCTCCCTCAGGTAGAAGCTGTTTTGAATGACAATGAAATATTAGAAGTAGGGAAAGATTTATTTTCCTTCCTTACTGGTTTCTGGAAAGTGTGACTTATAAGCTGTCAGTCAGCTCCAATGATCTCAGTCCAGTGTTTATTCAGAAATCACGTTTGGTGTAGCTGGAAGTGTTGTTACTAACTGATGAGCAAGTCTGAATGCTGAAAATGAAAAATGATTGACAGTCTTTAAGGTAAAGAGAGAGACGCTTCATCCAGCAGAAGCTGCCACTGCAACAGATGCTGTTATAGTTTCTGACACCGATCGTGATGAGTGGTGTGTAGTGTCAGGGGAAGATGAGAGGCTACAGCAACAAAGTGGAAGTGAAGCCTCTGAACACGAATCCCACGGCACCCTGGTAGCGGTTAATAGCCATGACTTTCCTGGCTAGAAATATGACTAAAAAGGTCAGGCTTCATATCGGTTAACTTATCGCCTATTCAGTAAATAAACACAAGTGCGTGCTAATTAGTGACCTATTGTTATCTAACTCCGCATTAACATTCTGCTGTTGCTGCTGTTTTTCCTATTTCTCATGGCTTTCAGTAGATGTGTTTCCTGGTGCCCTCTCTTCATTTCAGGTTTTCAGTTAAATGTAGTACATACTTACAGAGAATAATTCATAGCAGAGCTACACGTGGTACTGAGTACAGCGATGTACTCGTGGGTAATGCTGCGCTCGGGCGTCTTGCTGGTAGCATCAAGCACGAAGTTTCCAAGTGCAGTTATAAACTTTCTCTATAAACAGGAGCGTAGTTTTGGGTTCACTTCTCCCCTCCCTTGTTTTGCTACAGGGAGACCTTTGCAGGCGAGACGGGGTGCAGGGCCGGGGACTCTGTGTTTGCCGGGAGCTGCGTGCAGCTGGACGCTGCTCCGAGCGCTCCCGAAAGCCCGCGGGAGGCTGGTCCTGCCGTCAGGGCCCGCAGTGCAGAATTTTACGTGTTTCTCCAGGAGCCACAGTGAATCTAGTTTGAGAATGCATTTTCATATGTTTCAAGTTTAAAAAAAATACAATGCTCTTCCTTTTTTTTTCTTTTTGTCTTTTTTTTCCCCTCCTACTGGGCCTCCTTTGGGTCTCGGTGGGTCTCTGTGTATCTATCCACATTCAGGGCGTATTTGGGGATCTGAGTCTGTCGTGAAGGGCTGGGTTATTGCTTCCCACTCTTTTATGTTATTATACTGCTGCATAAAAACTCATGTGGTGCTAGACTCAATGATTTGGATTTCTTAAACATGACTAATGCAGATGCTACAACTTAAAATCTGTAATCAGCAAGAGCATTTTCTTCCTCCGATACAACAGAGGGGTTGTTCCTGTGGGGACTTCTCTGAGATGCTTCGTGTAATCAGGACTCCCTTGCTGCCCACAGGTGGGCCAGGCAACCTAATTTATTTGCTTCTCCCTCCCATTTTTGGGAGATCATCTGATAAGGTAGGCCAGCTCAGCGTCCTACCTCCCAAGGACCATGCTGGGATTTGAAAAGCATCTCTCCCAGATCGTAGCAATTGGTGCATATACAAATACCCTCAAAGTTACAGGTCTGCTTGTGGATCCATGAGCAGACCTCATGCTCCACCTGATGTTAACTCTGTTTCTGAAGCTGCCTGCTGCACAGTGCCTGGAGGTTACAGTTATTTTAGCCCACAAATTCAGATTCCTGTTGTGTCTTCTCCTCCCCTGGAGAAGAGTTGTGCCTTTTCTTGTCACTTGTTTATGAAACGTATACAAATCTAATGTTTCCGAAGACCTTGCTGCAATCTGGGTAAGGTGTCATTGCTCTCTGCCAGGCGCGACAGCCGCCCAGTGCTGTATCTGGCTGGAGTTTCTCTTGCTCTCTGTGCTCCAGACAAGTTTTCCCTTCTTGCTCCAGCCTTCCCCAAGGAATCGACTTTAGTTCAAAGGTCCTTCCTAGGGCCACAGGCCTGCAGAGGAGGTCCTTCCTTTGTGCGGTGGCTTTGATACGACTGAACCTCAGAGGTTTAACTGCCAGATAAAAGTAGAGTGCATTAACACACACAATCGCTCTAATGAAGTCAGGGTGAAGTTGTGAAGTCTGGGTCACAACTAATGGATGAGCCATTAACACCTCTCAGGCGTAACAGCTCTTAAAAATATCAAACGGAAAATGCATTTAGTGACTTTCAGGTGTAGAACTGGTCACAGTGTTTTGAGAGCGAACGGTCATGAAAAGACTACAATTTCCTTTCTCTCCCCCACCTTATTTCCTGGTTTCCACATATTTGTGTTTAAGGTCAACTCTATTCTGGAGGATTTTGCCATCATGAAGCTGTCAGATGATAGGTGTTTTTTATTATTATTATTTTTTTAATGTTTAACACTTCAAGAACTGTTGTTGATCTAGAAACTTTATTTCAAAATTCCAGCCCTGGTCAATATTTCTGTACTGTCAGGTATCTTTGCTGGCGTATTTGCCGCATTTATATCGGAAAGCTTTGAGGTGCTAGTCCACTGGCAAATCTTTCCTGGTAAAGATAGGGTAATTTTTCCTCCTATACCAAAGGGCTTAAAGACCTTTTTAAGACTGCTTCCTTTCTACAGTTAATCTGAACGTTGCAGGTGGAAGAGCAGGGGAGGTTCTCCCAGCATTGGAGAAGACTTGTGGTTTGGGCCGATGCTGAGGACCTCCGCCAAGGGCGCGCCGGGCTGCTCGAGGCGGCCGCTTCTGGCGGGACTTTTGGAGCAGGCAGGGCCTTGCAGCTCCCCTCGTCCGTGACCCGCCGCAGCTCGGTTATGTTTCCTTGCAAACAAAGCTGTTGCAGGGAGATTTTCTTTTTTCCTGGCAAAAAGTTGTTTGAGCTGCAGCTCGGCTGTGTGCGTTGTGCAGCTGGCCGTCCTGGCTCGCCGGGGAGAGCGGGGCGGGGTGGCCCCGGCAGGACAGCGGGGCTGGGGAGGCAGAGGTGACCGCCGGGGCCCGCGGCGCCGGCCCAGCCCCAGGCCAGGTGCTAAGCCCCCACGTGCGTGCGTGGCTCGACCTGGGGAGCTCCCTTTAACTTCTCCGCTTTGCCATAAACCACATCACAGACGTGTTCAAGCTTTTACCTGTGCGTGAAGAATCTTTCTTTTTTCTCCAACTGTGACCAGCCTGTAACAGACAGGTTTCGCAGGGTGTCTGTGCGAGACTGACTTTTCTGCGCTGCAGTCTCCAGCGCTGCAGACATGAGAAATGCTTGTGCGAAGCGCTATCCCCTGCTCCGTCAGCGTGTTGGGACGTACAGGTGGGATTACAAAGTCGTAGAAGAAAGATGTATGTTTTAATTTCCTGCCAGCGGTTTGTTAGTCTATAAAATTGAAATACTGAATTGTTATTTAAGCCTTCTTTGTATCATTGTTCTTTTGCTGAAGAAACACTGCATACTCAATTTGCAAAGAGGGACGAGAACACAGTAGCTTGTTTAATTCCTATTAAAACCCTGCAGAGCGGAAGGGTATATCTGTGTCTCATTCTCCACTTCTCTGTCACATCTGTACCACTATCTACGTGCAGAAGAAGGAACTGCTGCTGCAAGACTACAGAGCGTCTAGGCTTCCCTGGGAATCCTTAGGGTATAATTTAAGGAAACAGGGTCATGTGTTGGACACTGTGTCTTGCACGATGGTGTCATTATCTCTTATGTATTAGCAGGCTACTAATGCTGACATCTAATTAGCACCAAGAAACTGATTAACTCTCAATAGGGTCAAGAGAAAGAAGAAAAATAGATCTCAGGCAAGCAATTAGGTCATTTATTTAATAAATTAAAATACTTGTGATTATAAACTCTAACATTTTTTTCTATACTGCACAGCTGATGGCAGAAACAATGATAAAATTCAAATAGTAGCTGCAACACTGTTAACGGCAGCATAATCAAAACAAAGCGAAATAAACCACTTGAGCTTTCTCTAATGGACAATTTATCATCCAAAACAGATGCATTCATTAGGAAAAAACTGCGTTCAAATACCAGTAAAATAAATGTAGTCTGTTTGGATTTCTTATTCTTGCAGTTGGGTGGTTCCACGCTAGGGAAGCTGAGTGCATAAAAGATGCTTTGATACGCACTCATAGCATTGCAGACGCTTGTGTTTAGTATGTACCTTTTGCAAAATAATCTGAATGCTCAAAAATGGCAAGTCAGATAAATATGGAGCAGCCGTTAATATCTCTTTATGTGCCATACGTGCCGATTAATTTCTCATTTTTTAAATGAGGCAAAAGATTTTTTGCTCTGTGACAAGGAGATGTAAAATGCACCCACCTATGCGAAGGGGGCACGCGTTCAACCCGCAGAGCTTGGGGCTGCTCCCCTGCCGGTGGCTGGGGGTTGCCTTGTCTCGCGTTAGCACTCCACATCTTTCTAATAGACAAGTCGCCCATGCTTCTTTCTTGCATGCTCACAGTTTAAAGCATTTCTTAATTGGGTTCATTTAAATGCTAATTTTATTGAATTCAGACTCCTCTAAATCACTGAGGTGAGTTCTTGCCAGACTCTTTCAGTAATAATAATATTTCAAAAGGTTTGAAGTTTGGATTAGGTTTGGACAAGTGCTGAAAAGCCTGGCTGCACATCCAACGTGCGCTGCAAACCACGGGGCTTCTCCCACCCTGCCGCCTTCTGGCATCCTGCGCAAGCCCTCCTCTGCCCTGCTGCAGCTGCAGCTCCCTCCTCGACGACTCTGCAGCCCTCTTGGCTGGGCTCTGAAGGCCACCTTTAAAAAAACAAACAAAACAAAAAAAATCCACCTGGTGGGTATATATACTACAAGGCAACCTCCAAATTCCTGTTAACAGTAAACTGTGAAAATGGCTGTGGAGGGCTGTATGTTCTCAAGCGAATATTTTTTGGCATGAAAACTGCGTTTTAGCACACAGCTGATGGCAACAAGTAGTTACCCAGCGTGTGTCACAAATGCTCTTGCAGCAGGTGCACGCGGTATTTCGCGTGCTTGTACAGATGCGTGTGGAGGCTTTCGGCTGTGCTGCAGCCGTACAGAAATGTGCTCGTTCCCTTCAGCTCATGTGAAAGGCGAAGTCTGTGCGTTCCTGGAGGGCGAGTGGCCGATGGCCTGTGTTCTTGGCTTGTTTTCCCTTCCCAGGCTTTGGATGAAGCGCAGGTTCAACTGTTGCGTGAAACAAGAGCTCCCTCAGCTTTCGTCTCGAATGCCTTAGAAGATGGAAATGGTATTTGGACTTTCTCCAAGCCTTGAGAGTAGTTTGGAGCCAAGAGTGACAAAAGAGGAGGGAGCTTGCTCCTCGCTCCCGAACTGCTCCAGGTCGGCTGGGGCAGCGCAGCGGGGAGGAGGGTTCACCCGGCCGTCGCCACGTCCTGGGGAGCGGGTTGTCCCACCGCGTCCTGGGGAGCGGGTTGTCCTGCCGACGGCCAGGCAGCCCCGAGGCACGGGAAGCTCCAGGCTCGGCGAGCCGCCGCTCCGGGCAGCGTCGACCTCTCGTAGGTGTGCGGCAGCGCTCTTGCATTGCCTCTGGGACGTGCACAGTTAATTTAAGGCTGATGTATCTATTTCAAAATGTAGCAACCAAAGTAACAAAGGTTGTTTAAATCAAGGAGGGGAAAAAATCCCTTTTAAAATTTTTTCTTCCCTTAATATCTTCCTCTTGTTATTGAAACAAATATATTGAGGATGAAGTAAAGCACATAGCATCAAAGCAGTGAGAAATTCATCACGGGTACCTTGTCTTAAACACTCGATTTTTTTTTTTTTTTAAGAGACTGTCTTGAAAAAGTTGTCATAAACACCAACAAATGCAAAGCAGCTTTCAAGATGACTTTTTGTTATAGGCATATTCCTGAACTATTCATCTGTGTTAAATGCATTTTGCCTTGAATCATATGTCATCTTGCCAGAAAAGAGTTGTTTCCATGCCAACTCATTTGCAACATGGGGGAAAAAAATCAAAGCTACTAACATCTGCAAGATGTCAGTACTGATATAAGCCACTTGCAATGAAAAACACAGAACTGCAGGAGGGTTTGCCAAACAGACACTATATATAGGGTAGAATGTCATAAACTAATCGCTGAAGAGTGCATTTCCATTCCTTTTTTGGCTGTATTCTTGATCTGATCCCTTTGCCAGGAAGGGCTTGCAGTAAAAGGAGCATCGGTGTCTTCCACATGCATTTCTCTTGTAAAGCAGGAATTACTTGCATTTTTTTCTTTCAACTCAAGCCTCCACAAAAGCCACTTAATTTAAAACACATAAGAACTAGTACAAGAAACTGCTGCTTCACTTTCCATACTATTTCCTTTCAATTCTCTCAACTGCTGGGTCTCCTTTTATAAAGATCCTATTCATCAGTAAGATTAATGAGAGCCGGTGTCTGAAACGGTGGCTTCCATTTCACAGCCACTGTTTCCTCAGCGTTCTTTTTTTTTCCTCTTTCTTTATTTTTTGATAAAATAAGATTGTTCGTTTATTACCTAAGTATTATGAAATGCCAGAGGCTGAGGCTCTGAAGCCTGAACAGTTCCAATATCAAGGTATATTTAATTTTGAGATGATCCGGGCGTTGTTGTATCGCAAGGGCAATCGGAGGCGGCAGTAGGCTTTTTTTGCTTGAAGGTATTAAAGCATTTCTAATTTTCAAAACTTTTCTGTAATACAGCGATACGAGCCCATTGTTTTCTATCTGGGGAGTATGGTTGACGCGTAACTCGCCTGTTCCATACGCTGTGCATCGTGCTGGTTGTCTTACAACCTCCTGCAGTACCGCGTTATGGCGTTTGCTCGTAGCAATGCAAGTTCGATTTCCACATCCGCCCCATGCTTCCCCACCACTGTTCTTGAGCGTGAGCAAGCAAGAAGAGTTTTTCTCCTGAAAAAGCCGTGAAGGGGACACTCTGCGCGTGGCAGAGGCGCTGCCAGGCTGGCGCGGGCTGCACGGCTGCTCCCAGGCGGTGGTTCGTGGCGCGTGTCCCCATCACAAGTGCTGGTGACCACGTAACGCAAGCCTCCTCGTTATTTATAATTGCTGAATTTCACAAAGGAATATTCATGCTTTCTGAGTATTGCTTACCCCGTGAAAGCAATTACCAGAGTTGTCACGGAGATGTTAGGTGGTGAGGAACGGAGAGGAGCTAATTTCATGGGAGTTGTCTTTGCAGAAGGGAGATTTGAAACATCAAATTGAAACATTTACGGCAAAATGTTTTGTAAAGGAAAGGTCCTGACTATGCGTACTGGTAAAGCAGAGGGGTGAAATGACTGATCTATTGTTTTTCAGGTTTTTCCCTAACTTGGTTTCTGCTATTTTCAGAATTAAGTCTTTATGAAGTATAAAGACAATCTGTATGAGAGTTTTATCAATCCAACCTTATATAATTTTGACCTATTAAAATGCTCCTGCTAAGGCTTCTTAATAGAATGTTATTGCAGGCAAGCAAAATCAAGAGCAAGTGTAGGAACTGATTACTGCATCCCCTTACTTATTTCGCTGCGTTTTGAAAGTCAAACCGCAAGTAAGGCCATTTGAGCTTATGCAAAATTATGCTTTTTTTCTTTTTAATGACAACAAAATGCTATGAGCTTTGCTACTGCTGAGCAGCCGTTAAGGTTTTAACACCATGGCCATACAGCACACATTTTATAATATTGTTTTTCTGCACAACTTAGGCATATATGTATCTCGCATTATACTAATATACATATATATTCTGTATACTAATATATATATATAAGGGTCTAGGTAAACAATGTGAAATCGCCTTCTGTCTGAACTGTGCTGTAGTGAAACCTCTGAGATGAGTGTGATTGCGAGAGCTCGGAGGTGCTCGCTCTGCGCCGCTCGCGGTGCTGCCGTGCGGCCGGCGCCGCCGTGTTTGCGTAGCCGTCTGCCTCCCAGGCACGGCGGGCTGCGGCTTCGCGATAGCGGGATGAGGCTGTAAGGTGACTTTTAAGAGTTCGCTTGGGCTCAGTCAGGCACAACACCTACCAACACCTCAACCTGGGTTTTTTGATCGGACGTCACGTTGGCAGTGTCCTTTGCTGCCGTGCTTCGCCGGGACGGGCAGGTTTCACCCGTCTCCGCTGTCAGGCAGCTGCTGAGGCTCTCTGCGTGCAGACGTCGATGCGACGGGAGTAGCTCAGCTTGAGTAAAGCGGGCTGGGAAGACGACTGAGCTTATTTTAGGGTTTCCACTCCAGGGAATCACGCAAAGGGACGATCCTGAAGCCAAGGGGCTGGACGGGGCAGGCAGGCGCGTCCAGCCGGGCCCAGGGACGAGCACCGCTCGTGCCCCAGCGGGAGCTCGCCAGGCTCCCGCTGCTCCCTGGGTGCCCAGTGTGCCCAGCGCCCGGTGCCCAGGTCCCGGCGCTGCCAGCATCGCGCGGCCCGGCCACGGCAGCAGAGCCGGCCCGCAGGCCCCCGCTCGGCTGCACCGGCTCGACACCTCCCGCTCCCGGTTCACAGTAAATGTCCGACGCGACTGCACTTGCTTTTGAGGGGGAGCGGCCGGCTGCAGGAACCCGGCCGCACCGCTCTCCAGATGGGTGTCGTGCAGGGCGCTCGAGAGGTGGAGGCGTGCAGAGAACAGGCAGCGCTTTGCGCGCGCGGCCCCGAGGCCGGCCGGCACTGGCAGTGGCGCAGGGCATGTGGCGCCCGCCTGCCTGGTCCGCGGCCGCCACGAGCAGCTCATCCCGACCCCGCGCTGCGCTGTTAGGGCACGGGGGCAGTCAGTAGCAGTTATTGCACTTTACTGGTTTTTCAGGTGTTAGGAACTCAGGGTTAGTTTACTGTCTGACTTCAAGTAATATTCGTGTCCACTACCTGCACTTCCAATGACAGCAGTCACTTGATGAAAGCAAGGCTTTTTACGGGAAATACCTTCCTCATTCTTGGCTGTAGCAGAGAGAAACTAAGTGGCCTCTCTTTATTTTTTTTTAATTTCCCAAGATATTTTGTTTTTATCGAGGAATAATTCCTTGTTTCCATAACTGTGTCGTTATTCTTAAGATCTTTGATTTACCAGTAAGGGTTTTGGTTTTTTTTTTCTTTTTGTGATTTTGATATCTCCTGGGTGGAGAGAGCAAGATGTAAGGTTGGTAGTGATGCGCATTGATGCTTTTTCCTGTGAAGATTGTGGGCCTGTGGTATTTCTGCCTGTATTTTGAATATATGTTGAATACTTAGCTATCTGATCTGGTTCTTTAGCATAATCCCTAAGTTTTTGTTTTCTTATCGCTTTACCATGGTTAGACTCACGTTGGGTTCTGTGATATTTCATGGCTCCTCTTTATAATAAGAAAGTTTCGTTATGCTTTCACCTGATAATTTAATATTTTTTTGACCTATTTTGGAACTTGCCTTTGAGCATGTTTTTCTGACTTGGATGAGGTTTCAGATACAGGCTTGAAGAAAATAGTTGTCAGAGGGTTTCAAACAGATCATTCAAATGAGATGTTTTCAAAATTGCTAATTCATCAATTGGTTGAAACTGGAATGGCTTTTACACCAGACCAGCCACTTTCAACATAAATGAGCACAAAGTGATTTTCCAGTAACTGTCCTCTTTAGTCACCCAGTGTGACTGCGTGCTGTAGTCATTTTGAGCTTATATTTCTCTATAACCTTTTTCTACTGCTTTGAGTGAAGGAGTTAGTCCTTCTCACTCAGGCAAAATATGCGTGTTCCTCAGGTTTCCATGCTGTATTATTTATTCTTCTCACTAAATGTACCAGCTACTGTTATTGAATCTGAGTGCTTTTACCAGGGACCAGGCTGGGTATAGGCCCAGGATGTCATTACTTTTGCTGTCAGTATTTTAGGCTAGAATTCTTTGTGAATAAGTCTTTAAAAAATAAAGAGAACCACCTTCCTGCTATTAGACAGCTTTTGGAATCTTGCTTTCCAGTTCCAGTCTCCAAAACTACCATTTAAATCCTGGCCCTTGCTGCTTTATTCCAAATAAGTCCTATTTCTGTAAGTCTTGGTTTGACCCTGATGCCCTTCAGTGGGAGAAGATTCCTTCTGTAGACTTCGGTGAGTTGCACAGGGCTCTTGCTTAGGAAATTGTAAAGACCTCTCGTATATTTATGTCTTAGCTCTGACGTTAGTGCGTTAAAAAGGTAAATCAGATTGTCACTAGCATTATAATCTTTCAAGGGGACTGCAGTCAGTTTTCCGCACCTGTAATTTTTCAACTGAACTCTAGTTTAAAAACGAACACACACCACCCCCTCCTCAAACCAAAATCAAAATATCAAGGCACGTGCTCCTCTTCCAGCCTCCCACCTCTGTCTTACAGTCTTGGTAGTTCTGCTAATTCTGAAGGAGCTCATCTACTGTTTTGTTCTTTTCTTCTCTCCACCATCCTGTGCTGCAGGAGCCTTGCACCTGTATTTTGGATGTGCTCAGACACATTGCAGCTAGATGAGGCTTGTAAGGAGGAATGTTGATATAGTTTAAAAAACAAAGCAAGCTTTGAGGCACTTCTTGTCTGAGGAAAGGTTTGTATGCCTGAACTGCTTGTCTCCATCATCTATATTACTGTATCTAATATAAGATTTTACTTCAGCTTAAAAATCTTGTTTTGCTTGCATCTTTAGATCATCATGGTTATGACAATTCTTATTGCTACAGACTGCATTAGGACAATTTAGATCCATTTTAGCTGTAGCAGTGCCCGTAATGTGCTAAGTCTTTCCAAACACTTAAACGCTGTCCTGAGAAGTTTTCAATTAACTGTTCCCAAGAATTGGCATCTGATGTTTGTTTAAATGTCTTCATGTCTGCTGAGGGAAAGGCACATGCTGGGCAAGCCCCCAAGCCCTAAGGGCACCTGTCCAGGTCTGGTAAACAAGAAGCATCTTGTGTGGGTCTGTTCAGATAGGTTTGCTTTATAAGAAAAGCAGCACGTCAGATGGTCTCAACACAGTCCACTTAGTTTGTACTCAGGCTCAAATATGATCTGGTTAAACAACAAGGTATATCACTTACAGTTCAACGATTATTTTTGCATGGATTGCCCCTCCGAGGTGTCTCTGAGATACTGAACCTCTAAATACTCCACCTTAGTCGAATGAGTATTTGTTTGTGTCTTGATGAAATCAGGCTCTCTTTTTTTATCAACCCTCCATTACACTGTGAATAGCATTGTTCTGCAGAGGCACTAAAAACACTGGCTTTGCTTCAGTTGTACAAAACAAGCTTTGTTCCATTATGCTACCTCTTGCTCGTATACAGTGCCTAAATCAACAATAAGCATTATGCCACCTTCCACTTGTAAAAAGAAATGTATCTGCTTTGATTTCGTGAGAACTCTGCATAGCTGCTTTGTTCTTTATCATTTCAGTGCACTTCAAGTTTCCTACTCTGCATTAGTAGTATAAAATTTCAGATTTGAGCACAGGTATTGCAGAGGAAAATCATTGGAGGAGGACTTGAATTAATTCTGTGTTAAAAGAGCTGTTCTAAACAGAAATACTGCTGATGCACTTTCCCTTTTCACCTTACAGGAAGAGATTATATATGCATCACCTTGCTTTTACTATAGTCTGTGCAAATATCATTCTTGCAACAACTTGAGGCTATCTGTGCCGTGTTTTAATACTCCAAATACACAGTTGTTATGAGCACATTTTACTGATGATAAATGCTTTGTTCGGAAGTGCACTGGATATTGTGACTGAGCCGCAAAATAGGAATACATAAAACATTAGCTGACATCGCTAGTGAAAACGAAAACCATTGTTATGTAGTACAGTCTACTCTGGAGGCAGCATTCCTATTTAGAGCGTGGCTATTAAGTTTAAAAAGACCAAATACATACACTTCTTTGTAAAGTTTAGCTTCGTCCTTGAGAACCTTATATGAGGCCATTAACACTAAGAAATCTACTGTCAAGAAATTGCAGTAAGGGACTAAATTGAAAGCAGAACAGGCGAGTCGTATTGCTACACTGTGCCAATTATATCACCACGTTGTTTCTTCACTGCGAGACTGATAAGAATCTCCAAATGCTTCGATCCCGAGGGACTCGGACATGCCTGGTGAAAATTGGAAATCAAGAGGAGTCTATAATCGCGAGCAAACTGCGTCATTTTCATTGGGGCGAGCGATGGCAGCCATCCACGGCGACGTTGCCGGCACACTTCCACCAAGCCTCTCTGCTGGAGCCTTCCGCTCACATGAGGAGTACGAGGACCTGACTTCTTGGCACATTGAGCACGTTACTTGTCTTTTAATTAGCAAAGGAAGAGGAAAATATTCACTGGCCTTTCCTTTCAGATGAATCTTTTGCGACTTAGGAAAAAAGAGAAGGATTCATTTTCTGGATGTGGATTTTAAATGTAGTGGCAGTCCTGCTGAGGAGGCAAGCATTATTTAGTTTCCAGTCCTGACAGTAGACTGCAAATTCATCTCAGGTTTGGCTTGAAGCAAGCTTCATCTCCAAAGCTGAGAGGTAATTTAGTCTCCAGGGTTATTCTGTCCTTTTGCTTAAGCAAAGGCTACCAATTCAATGTGACAATGAGAATTGCTATCCACCAGGGGCCAAACTAAGCCCACCAAATGCTTGATTTCCTTCCTGAAGCACTTTTCTTTCCCCTGTAGTTGAAATTACACACTTTTTTCTTGATTTTTGAGCCCACTACTTGATGTATTCAATTCCAGACTGTCCTTGAGCTTTCTAAGTCTCAGACTGAAGCCACAAGATATAGTTCACTTGTTGTAGAGAACTATACAGCAATTATGAATATTATGACTGTATTTGTCTATAGGACAGGCAAGATGTAAAAGTCAGTCTATTGATGATGGACATGAAAGAGATGTTAGTTTTCAGAGACAGGGGAAAATTATGTCTATTGAAAGCCTGAAACAATTTTTCAATGTTTGTAATAGCTGAAATGATCCTGCTCACTGTGTTGAAGAAGGGGTTGTGAAAGGTCTCAGCAGGAGTTAACTTAATAAAGGCCTGATTCAAAGCCGAGCGAAGCCAGTGGGCAGCCTTTAAAGATGGATGTGTCCTTAGCCATGTGTCCCTTGTACGTCCTTCTGCTCCCTTCAGTGCTTGAGAGACCTGGTGATGGAGGAAAGCACTTGTCTACTGAGACCTGTGTGCCCACCTGTTTAAGTTCAGATAGTCCTTGTGGCCACTGGCAAATCAAATCTAACATCATAGGCTTTTAACAAGTTTTTCTTCTAGCGATGCTGAATTTGGCACAACTGTTGTCCCACAACTCTCCACAGACTCCAAAAACGAGAATTCTGAGGTCGTTCTTGAGCTTTTCTTTCTCCCACAAGGTACTAACAAATGAGCTATTGGATTAGTTACAGTGTTCATTAAAATGTAATTAAAAGATGTCATACTTTTATAGTCGGACTCAGCTGTAGCCAAACATATGGGCATAGTAAAGCATTTCACAGCTGAAAGATCCTGTGGTCCTGCTGAGAAAATGATAGCCTTACAGCTTCTCACCTAATTATTCCAAAATTAATAATAACAATTGTTAAAGTTCCCCTCATTCTAACGGAGGAGCTTTTAATATTCCTGGCTAAAATGCTCTGTGGCGAAGGTAGTTAGTTTGCTATGGATATGGAGAGGGCTAGAGCCGCTTTGCATTGCCATACATGCTCTTGTTTGCAAAGACGTGAGTTACCGCTTTGAGCCCGTGTGAAACGTCATATGCGTTCAGGGGAGGGACCTGGACCTCTGTCACCTGCAGTCTGAAAAGCTCGTCCTCCCCACCGGCTGTGTGGTGTCTGCCGCCTCCTCTGCTGCCGGAGACGTTCTGCTGCAAATCATTTACTGGGGGCATGGGGAGACTCCAGCTGGGGTGCTCCATTGCTAGGTCACTTACCTGGAATGGGAAAACGTGTTCAGGGCTTTATTCAGTATCCTGCAGTTGGCTGTGCAGTCGGGTAGCTGTGCCGGGGGGAGATCCATGCCTGGGTGCCACCCCGGCAGTCAGGGCTCAGGGTGCTCGGTTCGCCGTCGCTCTGGAGCAGGGATCTGAGCAGGGTGTCCCGCGCCAGAGCTGCGGCCACAGGGTCGCAGGCGTGCGCGGCCCCACGGCGTCCTGGCTGTGGGAGCCCGCGTGCGAGGCTGCGGGTGCCTCAGTGACCGGGCCACGATGGCAAGGAGCAGCCTCTCTGCCGGAGTCTCGCTCTGTGCCGTCTGTTAGCGGCAGGTTGGGGACGCTGCCTGGTCCGGCTTTGCCCAGGGCAGCAGCTCCAGGACTGCTCTGGGGATCTTCCCAGCTGCCACGCAGAGAGGCCCGCCTGCGTACGCAGAGGTGGTAAGTGCTGCGGCCGATCAGCCCACCGCACTCTGCAGAGAGCTCGAGGCTCTGTTCCCTTTCTTTCCTGGAAGACAATAATGTTTCAGCTCCTCTGACGGTCTTTGCCCTATGTGATGTCCTCTGTATGCCTGGAATCCAGCCAGGCTATTCGGAGTTGTAAGTGCGGATAGAGTTTGTTGTCTGGAAGGGTTTGGGGAAATGCTCATTTATTCTAGAAGCTACACAAATTTTCACACTCAGTTCCAAAAACTTAGCTTACATATGCATTACTTATTATTGTTCACTTCTTCCTCTTGCTTAGCAAATTTGTTCAGAAATGAGAAATCACATCATGTACCCGTAACAGGTGCAAAACCACAGATGATATAATAAGCAACCTGACTGCAAGCGATCTGCATGAATTACCTGAGCGTTTGTAACTAAGTGATCTGTGCAGAGGAGCCAGGCTCAGCCTGCACACAGGAAAAACGCAGACTCTGCAAAATGTAGTTTGAGATAAAATTAACTGCTCTCCACTAGCATCAAATATTGCTAGAGAAAGTTTTTTTTTTTTGCCTGGATCTGTCATTTTGTGTTTGACAAAGGCATATTGAAAGCCCTTGCTCAGTGTGGATGCTGCAGCTGGTACATGCACAGCAGGGTCCCGGTCTCGTTGGCTTTAATGTAGTTAACCTGGTAATAAAGCAATGGCAGTTGAGTGATAGTCTTGGTGCAAGCAACGCTAAGGCGCACGTGTGCCTGTACAAACACTCACGGGAGCTCACTGAGCCCGAGCCCCCCACCGCCACGGCCTTCACCCCGCCCGGGACTGGCGTCCCCATCCTCACTGCCTTTGTGCAGCTGGATCACACCAGTGAGATGGTGGTCCAGATTTGGGCAAGGATAAAAAGTTCAGTGGGGGACCAAGGTCAGTAACATCGACAGGATTTGAAATAGTCAGAGAAAGAAGTACATTCCTGCACTTTTTCTTTTTTTGACTAGTAAATGGAAAATGCTTCCATTTTCCAAGAGCTGCTTTCTTGTAGAAAGCTATCAGAGCATCATTTTAAACAAACTGTCTTACTCAAAGGGCTGTACCAAGTCTATTTCATCACGAGTGTGCGGCTTCTTAAGGACCCGACTGTGAGCCTGAGTCCTGGGAATGCTGTGAATCCGGGAAGATTAGGATGTAAATATGGCTAGAACAAGCAGGAGAATTTACAAATAAAGCAAGTTGTCAAAGTTAGTTTTATTTGGGGTATGAATTCCAAATAAATGATACAATGCTGGACTGACTGTTCAGATATTGTGGACATCTGTCTAGAGATTGTTCCATAACAAAAGAGTCCTAGGAATCATTCATTTAGTTTGTATTCATGTCAGGTTTTGGTCACAGACAAATTCACATGTTCAGCAATGTAGTTAATCTCCTAGATACCCACCACAGAAGAATAGGGATTAATACATTTATCTTGTAAAACAATGCAGTCCTTCTCTGAATTACAACCAGAAATTACTCTGTAGTTATCAAATATGCTCAGCGAGGTTATGAATCAAGTCACTGCGTTGTTAAAATTCCTGCCTCTCATCGTCTCCCGGTTAGGAGGCTGCAGACAGCCCCACCAGCCCCAGACTGCCAGCTGCCGACGGGGCTTGCTGGAGGCAGCCGGGAAGCGCGTGCTCGAGCAGAGAAATCCTGCGTAAGGGTGGAGAGGGGGCTTTACCTTGCAAATGTCATCCAGAAGTCCAGCAAAGATAGCAGGAGATGCCCCTGGACTTGGCGATCCATAAAACCTTCATGAAAGTCAATGACTGTTGCAGTGCGGGTTGAAGCCGTGGTTTACGTGGAGCGCCGGTGATGATAAATCCATTCTTCAGGACTAATGGGTGATCACACAGCATGCCTGCTGCGGTCTCTGTTATGCTCAGAAAAACTTATACTAATCCCAAGCTGAAAAATCCCCCAAAGTAGAAATCAAAAGGCCATCGCCAGATACAAGAAAAGAAAGAAAATCTAATAGCTTTTGGTTTTGGAGAGGGGAGAGAGGAAGGGCTCTTTCATTTCCTACTCTTGCTAAATGTATGTGGCACATATATTTGTAGGTTAATAGTACCTTTGAGGGAATACGATTTTGGCAGTGATTAACAGAATACTTATTTTCTATAAGCTGTGTTATAAAATCCACATATTTCCTGCCTCTGAAATTATAATTAATCTGCTTGTGTGTGTTGCCCATCTCAAGGCTTCTGCAGTGCAACACTGGTGTTTCTCATTAAAACGAATCCTGGAGGCGCTTTGTTATTGTTTAGACGCTGAAAACCACTGACATTTTTTCCCCTCTCTGTGTGTTTTGTAAGTGCTAAACGTAAAAGGAATTTAGCACATTCTTTTAAGGGCTGCGCATTAATAATACATTCTAGACCACAAAAAGAAAGTAAAATTGCTGAATGGCAGTTGTGTAAGTCAACAGCGTTCAGGAAAAGGCGCTCTCCCTTTAATCTTTTCTACAAAGAGGTGCCCTCGTAGTAGAGACAGTATTATCCAGAAGTCAACCGCTCCGTGCTTTATGCGCTGTTCTGTTGTGCCTTTCAACGGTGCTTTAGGGGGTTATTTCAACAGCGCTGGAGATGACAAGGCTTGGATTAGTGCAACTTTTCAATTTCAGCTTTGTTTTTTAAAAGGCTGCCTGCTATAGGAAAGCACTTGTATGGCCTTTCTGTGCATCTCTTTCTCTTGCCATAGATAATTATTTATAAATGTAAACCCTGCAAGAAAGATTGACCATATCAGGAGGAGAGTAAAGAAATAATAACCTAATAAAATTCTCTCCTGATGCCCTTGTCCGATCCCAATTTGAGAGAAAGTCAGTAGTTCTGTTTTTTACTGCATTGTATTTGCTAATTCCTAAATTCACGAGCAGTTTTGCTTAACTGTGCTGAGCGTATATGAAGACAAGCCCTCTGTTTGGATCCTCTCTCTGTCAGTCGGTCAGAGCTGCTAACGGGAGCCCTGCTCCCCATGCGAGCCTGTGGCAATCCTGCAGTATTTGCACAATGGTGAGGATTAGGCTTCGCGGAGCTGCGCGTAGTGGTCCGAAATCAGCTGTCACATGAATAAAATGAACAGGGGAATGCACCCTAGGAAAGCAGCTTTATTCTGTTTTTACATTTTGTTTTCTCTCCTAATGCCCTATGAGTGCTGTACGCTTCTTTTACAAGTATCTCGATTTCAACGCTTTCTGCATGATGGGCGCTGTTGCCAGTCCTGCACGCTGCAGCTGTGCATACGCACATGTGAGCAACTTCTTAGTATAATAAACTTTGGGATTCAAAGCAGGAGACTGGGAAGCTCATGCTTGGATTTGACAGTTTGCTTACATTTCTGGTTGTATGTATTTCAGCTATGATCTTCTGTCTAGCCTCTAACTCTTTATGGGCCTCATTATGCATGAATTTATTCCAACGCCTTGTGAATCTGCTGATACTGTCCATCCCCAACCTGCCGTGACAGTGGTTTCCAGCAGTTTGCTGCCCACCATGCAAGGAAGCACTTTCTTTTACCTTTTTGAAATGAATCTTCCTTCTGTTTCATCAGATGCCTCCTAATGCTCATACCTCAAGTGTAAATTCTGAATAAAACCAGAATGCTGCTTTGCTCGTGTTCTGCCACCAGCAGTCGACAGGCTTTATTAAAAACTAAATTTAAATCTTACAGTTTGGTGGAGAATGAAGCTACAGCAAGGCTTGCATAGACCAATGAAGGACAGGGAAGTTTTGAGCTGTGTCAGGAAATTTTGCAAAAGCTTTTCAATATATATAAATACTCAGTTTCAAATGACTCCTAGTAGAGCTTATTTTGGTCATTTAGAGAGGGTTGCTTGGGTCCTACAAGGCACCAGCTTCCTAATTTTACTTCATTGAATGAAGTAAATGAACTCAATGAACTGGCAAATCAATTGTGTCCTCAGCCATCCTGCATGGCAGAGGGACGGTGCAGTTTCATCAGGAAAGTTTCCCTTTGACATGAAACACTTTGGGTTAGTTACAAAGCAGAAGTTCATGAATTCCTTGTTAGGTTTTGGTGATTTCTTTCTTAATGGCAAAATGCCCAGTGCAAATCAAATCCTTCAATTCACTTTCCAAAAAAAGGAGAAAATATCTTGTATGCCTGAAATATTAATTAAAAAGAAGCAAAAAAGAAGGATTTGGACAGATCCCAAACCAGCTACTCAAATATAAATGTCTGCAACTGTCATATGAACTTCTCAGTAAATGAGACTATAATCCTTCCTCCCTAAAGTGGAAATACTACTTGATTAGCCCAATTAAGAGTGGATTTCTAACACCATATTACTTTAGGGTGTAGTTTCCTAGAGGATGAAAAGGTGCCAATTTAGAAACAACTGTGTGTTATTCACATTATTAAAACATAGAAATCGGGAACAACATAGTAAATTAACCACTAGAATTATCTGTTGGATTGAATTTCCCTTCAAAGCAATATTAAGCATGTACAGTAATTAGGCTGCTTTTACACAGAGTGAACTGGTAAATCAATATCCTCCATTAAACTTTTAATTTGCACAAGTAGACATGATCACAGATGCCCATATTTGGGTTTGTTTGGTGTTTGGGGGAGTTTTCCATTTTGTTTTAAGACCTTCTCTTGGCAAGTTCTTCTTAAAGTGCTGACAAATAATTGCAGGCAGGTGACTGTTTTCTCCTAGTATGTCCTTTCCCGGCAGGATCTGGCCGTCAGAGTCTTGTTTTCCTTCTTGAATGACGATACCTCAGCGTTGCCCAGAGTGGCTCAGCGCTAGAGCCCGTCCGACACGGCACGGGAGGAGCACGCGGTTTCTAGCAGCGGGGAGCGAGGCCAGGGGGAAACCACTCACGCTAACAGGAGCCCTCGATCTGCTCATGGCAACCTCTGTTTCTTGCATATAATTTTTTTTTTTGCTGCCATAGCGATTCGTTTATTAATGTTTTTCAGGCGGTCCATCCTTGTTTAATTTGGGTGAAAGTTCTTTCAAGCTGGTCTGAGCTGGATGCTTCTCAGAGACGCCGAGACCGTTACGCATGTCCTGAGCTGCCTGCGTCCCCGGGCGCTGATTTTAAACGCTTTACCTTCCTGCTCTGTAACCGAGCAAGCCTGAGCTGTCTCTGCGAGTCGTCTTGAATTCTGCTTATAGCGCGGTGAAGAAACACGCGACGGCTGGGCCCGTTGCACGCGTGTCGGCCCCGCGGGGCGCAGGAGGTGCGCCAGGCGCCGCGGAGGCCGGGCTCAGGGTCCTTCCTGCTTCGTGCAGTGTCCTGCATATTTCACAGGGTTGCTTGCAGCGCCCTGTCTTCCTGCGGGACTTCGTCAAGGCAAGGACCTTTAGTTTTTGTGAAGATTTCTGCTCTGCGCAACCCGTACGATTTCATATTGAAAGACAGTCTATCCACTCTGCCTTGCTTATTTTCCAGTTCCCCAAATTAAGACAATCTATAAAGAAATGTTCATTTATTAGCAACTAGTGTTTGACAGTTTATTTCATGTAAGCCTCCAGCTTTCCTTGGCAAGCTTATTTGCATAATGTGTTATTATGTCTAAATGGAAAACTAAATGCCTCCATGTGGTCTTTAAATGACAAGTGCTTGTCAGCTTCATGCAATATTCAGAAGTAATAGATCCAAATCACAACAGCACTCACTAAGATGTAAAAGGAGAAAAAAAACCTCAAAACAAAAACTTCTTGCGTATCCGTCCTTGGCAAATTTACAGTTTGGTATGGAATTGTCAATTAGTGTTTTCATGTGTTACACAGTTTAATTCAACTGTGAAGGAATTTACTGTAGCTTTATTCTGTGACACTTTTGAGTAATTACAATTCACACTGTTGTGGGGGTTTTTGTTTTTTTTTCCTTTCAGACAATGCAGCTTGGGGAATAATCTTCACAGGACCTTGGTGAGATATTCCCAAGAAATTCTGCCTAATTATTATTGAAAACATGAATACTCTCTGACAATAGTTATAATAGCTTTGGAAAATCTGTTATGAAGTTCACCTTTTAAATAGTCCTTGGGTTGGAAATTCTATGTCTACATATTGAATTTATGCTTTCTTAAAATAGAAAACTGGCATGTTTATGCATTGTTTCAGGTTACTAGATACTTCATGAACGAAAGATCTGTGAATCAATGCTCGTGTAAACATCCCCTTCACACGCTTTGCTTGCACGTTCACAGTGCACCACCCACTTCCTTGAAGCTAGTTCTCTCCCGAGCACATCTTAAATGCTGAAGTGGCTTCCACCAACATCATCTCTTCCACTAAAAATGGCAAATTCTAAATTTTGAGTTGTACGACTTGGAGGGAATGTGGCGTGTTGGTGCAGTGAGTGGCAATGCCTCAGCTGAGGGTAAACTATTAATGACAATTAATGTGACAACATTATACAGTCAAGGGTGGTTCTGTGCTTTATCAATACTGCACCTCTATTTCAATGAATACTACTGAAGTATTTTCATCTCTTATTAAAGATTAGAAGAAGTATAGTGTTTTCCATTTCAGTTCAGGTTTTAACTTTTAAAATAGATAGATATCTTTTGTTCCTCTTTCACTGAGCTGCACAGAATATTTTCAGTGGTGATTTTTGATGTTGGCAAATGCTTTTATAGATAGCATTAATTGTCCTTTTTCCTGGAAAATCAGAAAAGTTGATTGAGGTGGTCTGGGGCTGGAATTTTGGTTGCATGGATTCTGTCTTTTTTCTCCTCTTTATACAAAAGAAAATCTACAATGAGGATGGGGAGAAAAGATGAATGAAAGATCAGAATGAATTTGCTGTCTCCAGGAAAAATCTGTCTGATAGGGAGGACAGAGGAGAAAAAGAAAGTCCAGGTATAGCACACTATTTTATCGCTGGCCTAAGACACAGCAAACATATATTTGTGTTGGATTGTTTAATTTGTTGCTTCTAAGTGCCTTCTTTGGTTGCTCAGTGTTGCAGGATGAGGAGATAAGGAGAAGGGGTTAAGAGGGAAGAAAGAGAAGAGAGCGAGAAATAAGCTGATAAAAGGAAAATGTCAAGTGAGGGGCAGGGGGGCAGGGAGGCAGCCAAAGCTCCCGTCTCACCTCCCAGGTCTTCCCTGGGCTTTAGGCAGCTCATTGGCACCATCGGTTACTGTGGTCTGGTCATACTGGCTTGGGAAATTGGGTGATGAAGGCTCAAGAAAAGCCTGCTGGAGCTTTTGGGGATATCAGGAAATGCTGGAGGGGACAGACAGGCAAGGCAGAAGTGAAGTCCATCCCATCCATGTGCTGTCCTTTCAGTAGTCGTCCTAGACCCACCTTGGCCAAACAGGCCGTTAGCACCACGCGCCCTTAGCGTTGGCTGGAAACACCAACGGGAAGCCGTGATGAATCTCCAGAAAACATTCATGCCAAGGTGCAAGTTCACCAGGCGTCTTGCAACACCTGGGTAGCAGTTTCTTTAGCCTAAACAATTTAAGCTAGGTGATTCTGGACTTTCTTCTCCCAATAACTTCCAAGAGTAATTTTAGGTAACAGCCTGATGTGAATTTTTATTACTTTGAACAATTTAGAATACAGTTCCCTGGCAGCCCATAACATCTTTTTGACATGAGAAAATGACTTCTGCAAAAGCCACTGGGGGCACTGAGGTGACTTTTCTCTCCCTACGTACTAAATTCAAGAAGAAGGGGCTGAGATACGAGACTTTTGGCAGAAGTCAGTTGCAGAAGGTAAAAGAGGCTGGAGAGACCCAGGGGTTTCTACCCGTACGGGATCAGTTTGGAGCTGTACGTTCTACCCTTCCGGCCAGGGAAGGTCTCGGTGTCCATTTATATTTTTTCCCCAAAGAATGGGCAGCTCCTCGCCTTCCTCCAGCTCCCGCCCTTACGCCAGCCATGACCGTCCAAGTGCACGGACGCCAAGGCGACTGTTGCGCTGGTCGCCCCGATGGCCGTGGAGGACCTCTGTGTTTCCAGCAGAGCTAGATGGAAATTGGCACCGCCAACGAGGCACCGCCAAGCGCGTGAGCTGCCGACGGTGCGGAGGAGTGGGTGGCGTTGGGCACGCGGGGCACATGGCAGGGCTTTGTGGCTGGGATGAAGGGCGTTCAGCAAGCGGCGGGATGAAGGGAGGGACGTGCTGTCGCCGAGGAGCAAACCCGCAGCCGGGGCAGCTCTGCCGAAGGAGGTAGCAGCTGGGTAATGCCCTGCGGGAGCTCGGGGGCACACCATAAAATAATGGAACAGTTCCTCCGTTTTATTAAAAAATTTTTCTGGAAGTCCCAAACCGCAGGTCCGCTGGGTAATTTCAGTGAGAGCTCTGACTGATACAACTGGTTTAATTAAAGCGATGGTACCGCTCGCGGCAGAAGGGCGGTGGGCGTTCCCCCCGGGCGTCTCGGCCTCCCGGAGCTGGGGAGCCGCCGGGATGCTCCTGCCGCTCCTGCACCGGGCCCTGCTCGTCGGCTCCCGGGTGGCCGAGTCGGCCACCTCACAGTACACCCTGTATTTCTGGTCGGGGGACTATTTCGGATAGCATATACATTCGCTATAAAAACCCAAAGATAGGTGCACAAATAGGTCACGATGAGGCGAAAAGAGCTCGGTTTCCATGGAAAGGTATTCACAGTGAATAATTTAATCAGCTCTGGCTTACTGTACAAATAACAGTATTTGCCATAAAAATTAAAGGTGGATTGTCTATACTTCAACATCAGGCGAGTTACGCGCTCTGGCTCCGGTTGCTCATCCAGCTCTTTGGCTCAAAATAGTGTGCAGCATTATGTTCTTTTGTAGCTTACGTTTTGGTGTACTTTGAAAAGTTGTTTTAAAAAGTAATATATGAGTTATCATCTCATCTCAGTGCGAAGGGATTTACACAGGTGACTGTATGCATGAAAATGCAGACAGCTTTCGTGATGTTAGAAACCAAGAAACACAGAGCTTCCTACCGCATCTGTACGCACTTTACCCTTGTTAAAAAGATGGGTAAAACTATCTGAAGAAATGGCAATCAGACTAGATCTCAAAGTAAAAGAAAAGTGCCCTAAGTGTGAACTTTTTGAAGCACCACTATTAGTTTTAGACCTATTAAAAAATAAGGCATTAAAAAAAAATCCTCACCCTTGTTATAGTAACCTTATTTGAGACTAATTACGTATGTAAAACTCTCAAGAATGCAACATTGAAGGAACTCATGTTGAGTTTCAGTAGTTAGTCCAGTGATATTAAAATGAAACAGGACCAACTTTGTAGGGGGCAATTATAACGCATTACGGAGTGAATCGCACACTGTGATTAAACTCATAGGAGGTACTCAGCATCAGTGTTTGCTTTGAAAGGGGCACTGATTACCATTTGTACTATGCATTTTGGTAATCAGAAATCATTATGGAAAATATTACATCAACTAAACAAATACCCCCTTAGCAGCATGAAATATACAGATTTTTTAAAACTAGCCTTATGCATGTAAATAAATACTTTTTTTCTGCGTGGTACGAGCACTTGATCAGCACATCAAATCAGTGTGCTGTCAGACTTCAGCAGGACCACGTGCCGCTGAGTGAATGGTTTAAAGTTAAAACACCTCCCGGAGTTGGGTTTTTCTTTTGTGTCTTAACTTCAGACTGGTTGCAATTACATTATAAACCATCGATTACTTGTGATTTATAAAAACGGCCATGTCAAAGAATTAAACTAGCAAGAGGTGTTAACATTTACTCTGGAACTCCTGAGTTATTTCTACTGCATTGCTGTTCTTTAGGATTTAAGGTAGGGGAGTCTTAAGGTTCTTACTGCCAATAAAAGACTGATGGGTCTGTGTTGTACAGGTACTATATTTTGACACCTAGATCTACTAATACTTTATGGGATTTGGTGAGAGCTCTTGTATCATGGCATTAAGCAGTTTTATTAAAGCATTTTTGGCATTGACTTATGAGGGCATTGCACACACACACACACACACACACACACACACACACACACACACAGCTCTCGCAGCTGGTGTCGCAGGCGGCGTGCCCCTAGCCCCGGACCGTCCCCCACAGCGCTGCAGAATTCATTACGAAATGGCAAAGAAGAATTGTACTGACAGAAGATCTAATGTGCAATTCCTCAAAACAAAACTTTGTTGCAAGCTAACAGAAATCAAATAAATAGCTGCTCACTCAGGGTTTTCTTTCTTTTACTTTTCTTTGATAGGATGTAATCTAGAGAAAGTGTAATGTTAGCCCTATAATATTTCAGGCATTTGGTACTATGTGATTGCTTTAGAGATACAAGCTCATCTTTGCTATGTTTTGATCATCTTCCCTCCTTGTTCATCCTGCCATACCATTTTGATTGCTTAACATAAGGTCTAATGTCAAGTAATAATAAAGCAATTACAAGAAATACAATTCATTCTAGAGTGCATTAAGCAAGAACTAAATTAAGGCACATAATTAACAACAACAAAAAAAGATACATTCAGGACAAAATGTTTTAACCCCTATATTTCTTCCAGCGTTAACTATCTGGCATTAACTCAAAACTGCTAGGAAAAGAAATGTATAGATTATATGCACACCCACGGTAGGGCTTTTAGTGATTTATGTAGGGAGATTCACAGATCCTTCATGCATCCCTCCTATTTAGTAATATACTCAGTTTAAGCTGGCATGCTCATTTTTTTTCTTGTCTGTCTGGCACAATTATTAGAAAATTTTACTCAAGAAAACTCTAATAACAAACATGAAGCAGCTCGACATTTCCGGTTGCTGGTATTTTTCTCATATTTGTTCTTTTTAATTACAGAGCATACCAAGCTCTAACTGCAGGACCCAGTCATTTATTAAGTGATGGAAAAGCAGCCGTATTTTATTGACTAATTCCCCAGGCTTTTATTGTTTCCTAGCAAAATGTGATTTATAGGGAAGTTAATAAAGGTATCCTCACCTACTGCACCTGGAGACAGGGCAAGGGAAGGCACTTAGACTAATAAGTGAAATCACAAATCTGGGAGTTGAAATTGGATTTTATTTCTGGGAGCATAACAGAGAGCGGATGCAGGTTTGGGCTTTTAACATCTCTGCTCTTAACTCACTCTGTCTATAAAATTAAGGTAATGTTTTCCTTGGATTTTTGGAAGTATGATGGTAGCTGATGGTACAGTACTTAGGAAAGTTTGAAAGATTTGATGTAGCGAGGCACCCTTAAAGCACTGTTTCATCACTATGGCTTTCCAATCCCTCCTCACAAATGCTTGAAACAATTTCTTTATTTACCTCATGCCTGAAGTAAAAGCAGCCACCTGGACACTCTATGTTGTCTCCAAATTCTTACACTTGTCACATTTTGGCTAAATTTGTTTTTCTTCTCTGTGTGCCGTCACCTTAGCTTTATGAGCTCTGAGCTGTGCTGAGCTGCATTTGGGGGGCTCCGCCGATGTCTGAAGAGCAGCACGAGGATACATGTATGCTGGCAAGTTGGTCTCCCTCACGTATGTCACTTCCAAAATCAGTTATAATAAAAATCATAGTACAACAGAATTGGACAAATGCAATTTAAAACAAATACATTGATTCTGATTTTTAATAAGATTAGGCATGCAATTGTGTGATGACTAATTTGTGTGCCTAATTACTATGATTGTATGTGCAAATCAAGTAATTATGGAAGTAAATAACCATAATTAGTTATTTTCATGGGTAATTATTCAATTTTATGCACAATGGCAATAATTGGGTGTGCAAATTAAGCATGCAATTGTGCATGCATATTCAACACACACTTGTGTGTCTAATCTTTTCATAAATTGTGCTTTCTTCAGAGGATTTCTCTAATTTCCTATGCATTGCTCTGCTGTGGCATTCCCTTTTGGTTTTCTGGATGGGACAACGTTGCGAGGGGTGAGGATTTAGAAGCAGTTCTGTTCTGAACCTTCCTGACATTTTAGTGGTTAATAATTCTCCCCTGCAAATAAGCTTTTCTCCTGAAAGATGGATTTTTCATTCTTATTCTTGGCATTTTTTTCCCTAAATGGGTGTGGAATCTCTGAAAGAAATATACTCAGTCTTTTTTTTTTAAATTTCAAATATCTTTTTTTTTTTAACCTAGTAAGAACATTTCAAACATCTTTCTGCATTCATATACACAATTCATTTGGGGTTTCAGATAAAAACAATAGCGTCTGTGTCATCCGGGGGACTGCGCGCTGAACTGCATTGGAGGAGATGCCTTTCAATTGTTGTTAAAGTGAACACACTATACCTGCTTGCTACCACACAGGTCCGGTTTTCAAAAGCACTTCTGCACTGACCTAATTCTGTTCTCATTTAAGACATGTAGTAAGAAATCCCATTGACCTCAATACAAGTAAAGTTTATCACTGCTGAGTGCTTTTAAAAGTGCCGCCCTATTTTTCTTTGTGTCCTGAGATCCCAATTTATAGCATGTAATTATCTCGAGGCAGACATGCTCCAAGGCGGCTAGCTGCAGGAGACGGGAGGACGCGGGTCAGTGCACGAGGCGTTGCCTTGTGGCAACCGAGCCAATGGCCCCGCGGGGCTACGCTGAGGGGCCGCAGTTGCCATGCCCATCGTGGTGGTCGAGGTCATGGTCGCTGTGCCCGTCATGCTCGTGGTGCCCATCATGGTCATGGTCGTGGTGGTCACAGTCCAGGTGCAGGTGAGCCTGCAGGCCACCAGAGCTGCTGGCTCCCCACCAGCTGTCCCAAGGAGGTGACCTGGCTCCCCGCTGGCCATCCCAAGGAGGTGACGTGGCTCCAGGCTGCCCTGAAACTGCAGTCAAACTGCTCGTTGCCCAGAGGATTGGGTTTCCATTCCTTCTCTTTTGTCCATTTTTGTTCCTGCCACATCTCCCCCATCTCACTGAGGCTGAACTCGTCCGGTGATCAGCAAAGGGTAATTTGCCACCACAATAATGATCTTTGTCACACGCTGGTGCCCTTCCCTGGGGCAGGGCCTCGGACATCCCCTACCCAAGCCCAGGCACCGCTGTCGAGCAGGCGCGCGTACGCCTGTTGGCGTTGGCGCGGGCGCAGCGGCTGCCTGGCAGCGGGGAAGCCACCGCCGCCGCCGGCACGCAGTGTTGGGCTGCCGGGGCCCCCTGCCCCAGCGTGGCTTCGGCTCCTGCGGACCCGCACGGGAACATGTTCCTCGCAGTATAACCTGGCCACAGCAAGAAAGGAGCAGCGACTTTCATCCTGGCTATAAGATATGACAACAACAAAAAGTTCAACCTGTTTTGATGTATCAGAGGAAAAGCTTTGGGGATTTTTTTGTTTTCTTTTTAGCTGTGAGGTGGCTTTTCAGAGCTTGGTGTGGGTCCCTACGGTAAAGAGATCTAAAGGCCAAAGGCAGAAGACATGTTGTTTTCATTGAAGTGAAACTTTTTGTTTAAGTGCAAAGCGTTTCTCCTGCCTGCTTCGTTTCACAGGGAATTTTGAAATTTTAGGTTTTGAAATGTGCTAAAATGACAAAAAGAGATGCTGGGAAGGCAGAACTTTGTGTGAGATGCAGAAGTGGCTTGCCCGGTTTTCGGGGAGGCGGTGTAACCAGGTCACCCCGCCACAGCCGAGCCGTGCTTGAAGCAGAGCTCCTCAGCTGAGGATGATGACCTCCCGGCCAGGGCTCCTGCACCCGGCGCCGACCCGCCGCCCGCTGCGTGGCACCGCGTGGCACCACGCGGAGATTTCCAGGCCACCGCAAGCGCTTGCAGAGCTCGCTGCTCTCTGCAAAAGGGGTGCAGAGGCACCCAGAGGTTTCTTGGTGCGTCGTCTTTGATCGCCAGCTATCCTGGCCTCTCGCGTGACGAGAGCTGACGTCACGTCAGCAGGTCGCACGCTCCGTTCTGGATTTCACTAGGACATTGCTGAAAGGTGCCTAATCCGCGCTTTTAAAATATAAGCTTTTAAAAACTGTCTTTCCATAAGAAGTTCAGGTACACCTTCATGGAAGGGCTGTTATTTTTAAATTGTCTATATTCTACCCATAACATTACCATCTTTAAATATGCATACGCACACAATCATTTTGAGTTATAGTATCTAGGAAAGAATAATTTTCAAAATATCAATAAATGAGGATAATTGTGTTGGGTTCCTCCACAGTAATATGGACACTGAAGTTGAAGTGGAGAGATAAATCACTAATTATAAACAATAAACACTGGATGTTGTCATTTTACAGTTTTGCTGACTTCACTGGGCTGCAGCTGCCTTCTGGAAAGTCTTGCTAAATGTTTCTTTTGTCAAAACAATTCTGCTTATATAGCCTACATTTTCCATATTTCCTGATCCTTATTCTGAGTTACTAGAAGCATTTGCATTAAAAAAGTATCTTTGTTCCTTAAGAGTTCATCTGCTTTGCTGCTTATCATGCACATTCTGAGAAAATGAGATCAGCAGCAACAAAAAGAAGAAAAGGCTATTTCTCCAGGTTAAGAATTCCCTCTGCCATAATAAACAGGCCCAACCTGGAGATCACATCTGACCTAGTGCCCTACCTTCTCCTTTTTCAGACAGATTCAGTCAAAGAAATTACTCAAGCCCAAGAGGATGTGACCTTGGGATACTCAAGAGAATTCAGGACAAATTGCAATTCCAAGTAATTTATTTGGAGTTAAAAATATTACCCCAGCCATTCATAAAAATCTTCCCTTCAAAGAGATCCTCGTGCCTTCAGTGGAGCTATTGATCTGTAATAATGGCAGAAAAACAAGTAAACAAGAATCCTAAGAAAGCCAGCTGCAAATGTATTGCTTCCTTAGGAACAGGCAGATACTAGAATTTTATGCTCTTCAAGACTAGCAATTAATGCAATCAAAAGCAGTGCTGCAAAGGGGGAGCATTTCACCTCCTGAACTGACCCGAGGCTCTTCCCGAAGTCCTGGCTCTTTACAAGGGATTGAGCCGGGCTAGTGCGGTCTGTTACGCCGCCCATCTAGCGGGCCTTGGTAGGGCAGGAATAATGAGGAATTATGGGAGCAGCCATATCTAAGGAGAGGCTCAAACTAACTTTGTGACCACATCAGTCATTTCTCTGTTAATGAATCCAAATGCCTGAAAAGGGGTTGATTTCGTTGAGAGCAGGATAGCAAAGACAGGTGATTTCTCCTGGTGGTGCTGGGATCTTTTACTTCCCCAAGCTTAATCAAAAGAAAATGGAAGCAAATGCTGGAGAAGCAAGGATGTTGCTCCATGTGCTTAGAAAAAAAAATAAAAATAAAGCACTTACTAGGAAACAAAACCAATCTTCATTTAGTAAAACTGTTTTCAAATGACTCTTAATGCAAGGCAGCTCAAACCACTGACAGTCATGTATGTCTTGAAAGTTACTACTAATCAAATCATGCCCATTTTTTCCCAGTAAAGTGCTTTGTGTCCTGCTGCTTGTCACACTTGTCTTGTTGCTCTTGATTATACCTGAGGCTTATGTCTGGAACAATGCTGTTACCACAGTGATGCCGTTACTGGTTTCTTATTGCAACTTTATCTCATCCTGTGGTGCAAGATCATCTTTTTGTTTGTACGTTGCTTAGCTCTGTTTAAGTGGTACTGAAATTTAAATAATAACTGGTGACTCAGACATACTTTTTCATATATAGCCTAGTCCTGTCCTCATTGCAATGACAAGAATATTATTCATGAAGTGGAAATAGCACTTGGTTAATAATGAAGTCTTGGACAGCAGAGAGAAGGCTAACCACTGAGAGAACAGTGCTGAGGGCAGCTGTTAAACTTGCAGCAACTATAGCTCAAGGTCTGCAATGGGTTTCCACCTCAACTTCATGTGCACTTAACAAGTCAGCCTGGGTCAGCCGGTAGTTGGTCTCCCTACTTCTTTTTTTGTAAAAGACTGCATCATTTGCAGTTGCTATATTTCACAGATGGTGCCTTTTGCACTTCTGCATACATGGAATGAAAGATGGCTCTGGGGTGGGTGTCTCTAGTTCCCCAGAAGATGCCACAAAAGCAAGAACTGAGAACAGATATGATGATAAGAGCAATGTAAGCAAGGAGTTAACCTAGAAGCATCAAAGTCCATGAACCTGTCATTTGCCTGTGTTTATGGTACAGTCTTTGAAACCACTTGAGACATATGAAATACGAAGCTGTGCAAAATAAAAATTGTAATCTTTGGCTCATCCCAGAAGTCTTACATTTTGAAAGACAATGTAGAATTAGCTTCCATGCATAGTCTTGATCCACCTGTGTTGGAGAGAACTTTGAAAATGTGGAAATGGGAAATGGGTTACTTAAGACTAGAGGTGCCTTTCTTGCTGACAGTGTGCTGTCTGGTAACGTACCTGCAGAGGCAGGGAGAAAAATCCTGGCATCCAGACTGCAGAGCTAACCTGGGGCAAGTATTACAACTGCGTAGGTACGTTGTCTGCTTTCGGCGCAGGAGGGCACCGAGCTGCAGAACCTCTCTCTCACGCATCTCTTTACAAGACACCTGTTTGCTCCCCACAGCAGCTATGGATCAGAGCCTGCTTCCTCAGTACTGAAACCTGGAGCATCTTCCTCTTGTTCCTTCCCTGTAATACAAATCCAGAGTACTGCTGCAGAGCAGCACTGTACTGGGGAAGCAGTGAGGACATGCTCGAGGGCAGGATTTGCCTCTGTATTTCTCTGTGCTATCCTTTAGCTACAAAACACAGGCAGTAATCTTTTCCTAGGTCATAGGGATATGGGAAGCTCAATTAAAGTTTATGAAGCAGGACCCAAGATCCTTGGAACTGAAGCATTATGGATATGCAAAGCAAGACTGCTAAGTTATTCATTCTTGTTTATTACACTTTGCACCTTACTTTGTCAAGCAGAACAGTAGCTTGATCAGGAAAAAAGTCTGCTTTCATGGGAAAGACCACGATTTTGAGAAGGAGAGAAATGTGGTAATCTCTAATTATATATTGTAGCTTCCTAGTACATCATTTCATCCACTTATCTGGAATACGTTACATGGACTAAATGGTAGGATTCTGTGCTAGGATTTCTTTTCTCGGTTTCAGAAAATGTAATGTCGAGGTACACTTGTCTATTGAGATGTCCTTAGAGGTATGTTGTGAATTCACTGTATAACTGTAACATCTAATTTTTCTGTTGACAGTGATCAGCTTATAGTCACATAAAATACCTCCTAGCTTAGATCTGACAATGAACACTGAGGATTTGCTTACTAATGATTTAGCAAAGAAGATTTACTTTGCTTTAAGAGCAGCTGGGAAGACTCATTTGATTGGATTACAGAAAGTGAGAGCAATAAATAAAACCCAGTCCCCAATATTTAATATATCAGTGTCACAAAAGAAGAAAAAGATTAACTGACCATGTCAACATGCACTAACTGCAAGGCTCCTGGTTAGTTGTTTAAACAGTTGAATTAAATGAGGCGCAAATAGAACTCACTTGACCACCTTTTACTTTTCAGAAAATCCCAAAATGGAAACTCTGTATTTGGACAGGCAAAATGGTTTCTAATTATTCACCAGCTCTTTCTCACCTCACTGATTTGAGTGGCCCTGCCAAGCTTCATGAAAACAGTATCTTTAAACTGTCTCCAGATACTGTGCTAGATCATTGTAGCTCCGTTATTTCAAAAGAGCTATGTAATTTTGCATCATCGGAGCATTGATCCTCTTTATTTATGCTCACCATTAAAACTGGAAATCCTTATCTAACATATCTGTTGTGCAGCACTCACGACATTATTAGGAGTAGGTGAAGCATCTCCAGCCTTCACTTATCCCCCAAATTGAATCCGAGTTTTCTGGTAGATAGTTTGTACAGACTGTAATGGTAATGCTCTTTTTCTAACTTGATTTGAGTCTCTATCACAGCCCTGAATCAGTTGTGGAGCCCCTGTAGCAATGAGTAAGGAAAATTATGTACTTGGACTAAAAATAACAGGGTGATATGCTATGGCCTGTCATAGATTCTTTCGGCATTTATATGAACCAAAATACATTGGCAGTGAATAACAGCCTGTTATGGAACTCTTGTAAGTGATATAAAATGAGTTTTGTTGGCATGTCACAGTAAGAACCAGGAGCATGACGGTCTATTTGATAGCGCAGCAGATACGGTAGGAAAGTTCAACATTCCGCCTCACAACCTTCTATGATTTTCCTGAGATAATGTAACATCTGTGGTTTTAAAAAGCCTCAACATTTCAATCTTCTTTTGGCTTACACCACTAAGTCCTAGTACTGAATGAATATTTGTTATTTTGATTAAATATCAGGCATCTACAGAAATGTAAGAGTATGGTCATAATTACAGTGAGGAACTCACCTGTATATTTTTCTACTCTGTTTCTTCGAACTCTGTGTAAACAGACTCCATACAGAAGAACTGCTAAAGGTACTTTGGTTGTAGGCTTAGTGCTGCCACTCCAGCTTTCTGGCTCTTGAGCTAAGATTTAATCACAAAGCACAAGCTGAACTTTGTGGCTATGTACTTAAAAGATGATCAGGAACCTTTAAATCAGCTCAGCCAGTGGGCCCAGAGGAGACAAAGTCAGATCAGGAGTGCATACAGATGCATTGAAGCTTTTTCATCCGCATGTGGGCAAACTTTTATGCTGAAGCTATATTAAATTGCTAAAGGCAAACAAAGCTACTTTGTTAGGTAGTCTTTTAGGTAGTCTTAAAGTTTGTTTTTACCTGATGATGACATTTGCATTGGGAGTGAGGTACAGCAGTGGAAAGCCCACAAGGGCAGCATCAATGGAATAGATATTGAAAAGAACCAAAAAAAATCTATTCTTTTTAAGTCCTTCATACTTGTAAATGTGAGACCTATTGCTGTGATAAATGAAAGGGTCATGAGCAAATGCACTAGAGGATGGTGAAATAAAATGGGTGTATGAAATACAATACTGATTTCCCAAAGTTTGTTTAAAAAAACTCAGACCAACCCAGAACAGATCACTGCAAAAAAATCTCAGCCAAAAGGTACTAAAGGGATTCTGTCATTACCTGGTTCTTGTCTTAAAGATCTAGCAGATTGGAGAGGACAGCATGAGAGGAAGCATGGTTGGCTGTAGATAATTCAGAGCTATTGGTCACTTTGTGCTGCTTTCTGGCTCATCACTTCATCCCTAAAAAGTACTTCAGAGCTTACTTAATTTCCAATAATTTTAATGGAAATTCCATATTTGTAACTAGAAGTCAAGGAATTTGAAAAGCCTGTTTTTAAAAATAATGTGATTGCATGTAGGATTACTTTCAGTGTCCTGCATTTCTTAGATCTTATTTTGCATATTGTGGTATGTGTCAGTGAGCAGAACTTAATAATACTTCACCCATATGAACCTCTGTGATTGCAAGCAGTTTCAGCAGACTAACAAAATTAATTCTCTGATTAATTCACAGTATTTTGGGGGATAATAAGCTGACCTTTTGCATTCATTTTGTACATAGAAAACACTAATAATTCATTAAGATAGGGATCAGCAGATAAATGCTTTTAGTGTTACTGCAAACAACAAATTTCATTATTTACAAAGATTTTAAATGATACCTATTTGAGCCTCAGTACACAAAATTTAAAACATAAAGATAAAAATCTGTCATGTAAGATTCAAATATGATAAGCTTTTAAATAGCAAGTGCGAATAATGCCGGTGAGGAATACAGGCAACATGAAGTATTAGTTGTTTCTATTCTAATGATAAATCAAAGCATTCATTAATCACTGTTAGTCCATTGCCTCATTTGAAAATTAGTTATGTAGTTGAAACATGCTCACTTTTAGGTTATTCTTTTAATGAATAATTTTACTGGTGTATCACTGCACAATGTCACAATGTTACTGGTAACAGATAGTAAAATGCTAGCTTATTAGTAGCTAAATATAACAAGTGCCATTCTAAGCAGATCAGACCTTGATTTCTACTGAGTTACCACAGAGCCATGTCCAAAGATTCAATATGGTGTCTCACTTTCACTGTTAAAAAATTGTTACAGCTTGAGAGAGAAATTTCTAGAGATGGGAATTACATCAGCTGGCATCATCGGCTACATGTGTCTTGCTAGTGTCCTGCTATTCCTTGACTGCTCTGGGGTATTTTGGTTCATAGTGTGGGATTATGACCAATGCTTGTACCATTATCTCAGCAGCATGAATTCTCTGGTACATTCTTTCTATTAGAAAAAAGTCTCAGTACACAAAAATATAGTACATTTGCAACTCAGACAAAGAAACTATTTGGGAGGTTTGCTGACAGCAAATTTCATTTAGCTAGTTTTACTATAAGCAGCTTAATCTACCTGTGCATTTTTGCATTCAAATTGCTCTTTATTAAGATCCTTCCCTAATAATATGAAAATGTGTTTATAAAGCTTGTAAGTGGCTTCTATAATAAGATTTTTAATGAGTTGGAATATTAAATTAAGTTTTGTAGAAATGCTTGAGGTGTTGTTATAACTAACTTACACACTGTACACCATTAACTTTATCATAAAAAGTAATTTTGGTTTCTCTTTATGCAATAATATACAGCTCTGAAGTGGTAACTATCAGCTACTTTGTACAGCAAATTATATTTTGTTGACTAGTTAGCAATAACTTCTCTGGCTGTGATATATGAGGTCCGTGCAAGAGCAATCTGGCTGCTCGGGCCGAGGGCAGGGCTGGTCTGGTGGTGGGCAGCTGTTTCAGGCCGCCGGGCTCGGGGCTCCCGCCGTGCCCTAGAGCAGCCCGCGGCACGGCGCACTGCTCTGCCGCGGCGAGGGCGCGATCAGGAGTCTGCCCAACGAGGGCTCTGAGATTTGCATCGCCTGTCCTTTGCTTCTAGCTGAGACTTCTTAAAACTAAGAAACTGTGGAAATATCCCCCAATGTCTGCTGTCTCAAAGGGCTGCACGGCAGGTGAAGCATGTCTAAGCCGTCTGCAGCTCATGTGGAAATCAAAGCAGTTAACACGATTGCACAGCAAGCCGCAAGGCCAAGTTTTACAGAAGTATTCTTGCATTCTGTAATTAACACTAGTGTCATTTATATTGTCTAACATTAGACATACAACTTAGATTGCCCTTTAACTACCATCTCCTGGCAGGGTAGGAAACTTTGGCTCCTAACTTTTAAAAAGCGGGGAGACCCCTGTCTCAGGGTCTTCCAGAGCAGCTAATGTTGCCTGTGAGTTGCTGCCCCCTTTTTGTGAGGGCAATGCAGACTGAAAAAGACGTAGGCTGAATAAGGTCCTGACAGAAATGCCACATGTGTTGTCACATGAGGGTCTTGTGCCTGGGACTGCGTGTATGTCCGCTCTGATGGCCAAAGGAGTCTTTCCCAGGATAGGGAATATGTTTCATTACTTGATAGATGAGGAAATGGGATGTATAGCTCTCCAGTGTTTTGGATGAAAAGGCCAATGTTAGCTGAAGGGTTAAATGACCTGCATCACATCTAATCTGGATACCAGAAGTTGTCTAAAATAGATGGCATGAGTATCTTCATCAAAGTTTTTTTCAATCATTTGTAAATCTGTGGACACTTTCTGTTCTGTTACTGACATTTTCCTTTTCCTCATATACTCTTCATTTAGTTCCTCACTTCATATCCCTCTGTCTAGTGCAAGGTTTGTTAGCTCTGAAAACGGCAGGCCACTGAGTTGGAAGGATAAAACACATTTTGCCATGATTTTGATTTTAGTTCAAGGTGCTCGAGAAGGTATGAGAAGAGTTCTCCCTCCCAAACCCCGGTACTACGACAGCGTGCTACTCACAACAGCTTATCGTTTCTCAACGCCTTCATCTTCAAAATGACGATAACGTTATGTAATGCTGTCACGTGCTAGGAGAAGCAAAGCATTATAAACAACAACTAAGTGTTACCATGATCTATTATCTAGATTTAGCCTCCAGCATTAGCTGAGTTTTCTAACCCCAGGGAAGCATGGAGCAGTTGCAGTACAGGCTGGAAGCATTGCTGGCAAAATCCACATCCCAACTGCAGAGTCAACAACAGAGAGAAAAGATACTTCATGCCATAGGGATGGCAATGCCTTTCACTTTCCAGAGAGAAAAAGACCATCAGCCCTTTATGTTTACAGCATTCAGTTAAGGTATATTGTTATTATGGCTCCTTTTTAATTAAAGGATGTTAAATGCTGCCAGTAAACTGGCAGTACTGAGGAACACAAAGATGTTGTGGAATATTCAGCCAGCCTAACTGCAGCTATCAAGGCATAGACCATTGCAGCAAATGGGCTGCAGCACCAGATTTTAAGATGCAGGGGCAGCACTCTTAACCTGTGGCGTAGCTGCGATGTGCTGCCGCTCTTCCCGAGACTGATGGGAATTGTGCTGCGCTTGCCGCACTCCAGTGCGGAGCACTGCAGGGCATTCAGCGTGTTGAGAAAGGTCAAAGCCAGACTACATCAGCTTCTGAACCTAAAAACTCTGAACTCCTTGCTACCTATTAAGAGGAATGAAGAAAAGCTGTGTTTTGATGTGTGACATCCCAAAGAATTGCTTCAGGCAGAAGAGAAAGTTACTGCTACTTAAAGGCAGGAACACTTGTCTGCAAGCTGGAGCTCTCAAAGCAAGCACCACGGCACAGCCTAGTCCGCTGCCTTTGCAAACAAAAACTATGTCCTCAGTGAATTGCCTGTAGAGTCAGTAATGAAGTGTGTGTCTCAACAATTAGTAGCTTTTCCATCCTTTAATTGGTTAAAAAAAATCATTGATTATTGTAAGGTACGATTGAAGCTGAAATAAATGATGTCTAAGGAAATATACCACTGCCTGAGGTACACTAGCAGTAGAACAGATTTTCTACATCTTAGAAGCTAGCAATATGTGTTGTTCAGCTCACTGGGGGACATGAGAATCTCTCTTGAGAGAACACCGAAATAGATCTGAAATACAGCAGGTTCGATGCGCAAAACATCAGCAGCACTGGTAGGGGCAGCGGCGCTAGGGGAGACAGCACCCGATGGGTGCTGGGTCACACACGTGTTGCAGGGAGCTGGTACTCACTGCTGGGTAGCGTTCATACCCTGCCGAAGTAGCTTGTTTGCTCCTAGCTAAGGAAGCTCTGTTCTGCTTCAGGCTTTAGACAGTCACAGAAACCGGCATCCAGTCTCGCCCATGTTACCACTCTTTGGACAAGTCATGTCAGCTTTCCAAGCCTGACTGTTTCTTTCCTGTTCTCACGACTTCGGGAGGACTTCTCCTCTGCTGTGAGCCTGGGCAGTGCCCAGTACTGTGACTGCAGCTTCAGCTGCTGTGTCTAATGCAAAGATGGGCAAATATACTCTTGAGTGGTGTTTATTTGTAAATATTATAATTTGTTGCAGGTCACTAACTGCCCTGTTTGACACTAAAATATGTTTTTTTCTTGCCTTTCTTCCTTTTCTTCCTCACATAAAAGTCTCATTCTAGACCCCGGCTTCTAATATCCCAGCTATTACATTGTCAGTACTGTTGTGTTTAAAAATAAGTAGCAAAAAAGCAAAATAAATATCTGTTTGTCTATTCACTCGTGTCCTCACCCCTGCATACTCATTCTGATAACGCTGACGCAGTAATTATACGAGCTAGTCTTTCCGTTTTATCGGGGGCTCAGAGGAGAAGAATGAAGCCTTGTGCTGGTCCGTGAGGGAGGTGGTGCACAGTAAGGTAGGCACTGAACTTACAGCCGATTCTCTGAATGTCATGCTGGTATCAATGATGTACCTAAGCGGTTAAGTACTGCTGCTTTCTTTATAAGGACGTATTCTGGGGCCAGGCAGCAAGGTGGAAGAATGTCCCGGAGGGTGACTCAGGGGATAAGCACGCGTCCTCGAGCTTCGCCGCCCGCAGCTCTGGTCAGCGTTACACCGCCAGGAATTTCTCCTGGCAGCTCTACAAGGCTGTGAAAGAAAAACATTGCGGGAAGTCTCTGCTCCTCCGCTTTCCTGCACATCTGATCAGGAATCCCAGTGCATAAAGGTAACAGTTTCACAGAGGCTTCTGCTGTCACTCTCTTCTTGGCCTTTTCAGGAGTGCCGTTTTGTAGGTTTTGTTAGAATTTTAATGCAGGGTGAATTAACACAGTGTATAATGTTTTTCAGCTAGAAGTTATGTTAGAATTTCTACTAGGACCAATTACGTTTAAATTAATTTAAGTAAAACCCTGGACATACAAGCAGTTCTGCCTGTGTTCAAACAAGGCTTACTTGGTGACATTTAATAAAGGTCCTATGTATCCAGCACCAAGAAGGACTTAAATTCTGCAAGGAGATCTGTGGAGTCCATGCTGCTTGCTGGAAATTCTGCACCACTTTCAGCTTAATGAAAATCTGGATGCTTTTATTAATAAGCTCTGACAATGGCAAATGCAGGGAATAAAACAGCGCATAGTTCTTTTTCAGAACCCTTCTTTCTCCTTTCTGCAGGTTAAGTCTGGCTAATGGACGTTATCCAAAGATATTTCTTGCCTGCAGACCCACCTCCTAAATTGTGCAGCCTGCCTTTTGATACCTAGGGAAATGGAGCGTGGGCACTGCAAAGGGGCTCCGGTACCCTGGATTTATGGTTCATCACAGCTACTAAGATGAAATGCTGTGATTTCAGCACCAATCTTGACAACTCTCTTAACTGAAGCCATGTTACCGTAAAGTATTTCTTTACAAAATCCAAAATAGACAAAGTTACAATGGCAAAAATAAAAAGAAAACTGCACTGTACTTAGCCTAAAACCACATTTAAAAATTTGTCTTTCTTATCCTTTCTTCCTTATATTCAGCTGATAGGCTGTGGGTAGTTAACTACTCCCTGCTGTACGGAAACGCACACCGGCAGCCCCCGGGCTGCAGAACAGGAGAGCCAAAGGCTGCGAAAGCAGGTCGCTGGCCGCCTTTGCTTCCCTCCTCTCTTGCTGGTGAAGTCTTCAGTGGTTCATTCAAAATCAGATCTGCTCTCCCCTCTGCTCTGCCTCATGTATTATTGATTTTTACCTAATTTAGGAAGCAATTTCAAAGTTCTTCTTCTGGATGATTAACTGTCCCTACTTCTTTGGAGATGCTTATTTCCCTTTGGTAGACTTGGTGCCAAATCCCCTGTACTTAATGAAAATATTTAAAAATCATTGACCACTGAGAAGCAAAATACTTTCTTACTTGGTAAGACAATGTCCACATCTGCATCGAATCTGTAACTGTGTCATACTGTATGCAAGCCTATATATTAACACTTGTGGCTTATTATTGGCTCTTGATAGGCACCATGAATGATAGTTATCAACCATTTTAGGATGGTAACAGATCTGGGATGGTTGACTCCAGGTTCTACCTTTTAGAGATACTCTAACAGTCTCTAAAAAAGTTAAAAATCTTGATGCATATAGTGTTAAGCTGATTTTTCATCGTCTTTAGTTGAGTAAGGTAGCTCACATCTCACAACAGCTAATGTGTCAGGCTCTCTGTACTCCCAGGAGTAAAGTGTTTTAAAAATTATCTTTCTGACTGTAACAGTGGGATCATTATATTTCTCCCTTAAACTGAGAATATACAGTGTAATACCACTGGAGAGGAACGAGTCTGTAGCCAGTCAGAATCCAGGGGTTCTCGAATGTTTGAGTGAGTTAAAATACGATTTTTAACTTTTGTGCAAGTCCCCTAAAATATGTATCTTCATTCATTTCTTTACAGAGCATTTTGTTGGTAGTGCAGACATGGAACTCAAAGGTGTGACTGTCCAGTTGTCAAAGGATCCAGCTGCAAAGATGACAGTTTTGAAGGTACTGTTTTACCTTCATTGTTTGTTACAATAGCAGACTCAGGATTGACCCTTAAACCTCTTTTTCTTCCTCTGCTACTATGCTGCTTTGTGACTTGAAATGAATCAGTATGTCCGACAATAAAAACATTATTATTATGTCTCTTTCAAAGGACTTGTGAGACTTAATTTATACTGGTACAGCATTTGTGATCTTCAGATGAAAGGTGCTTATGACATCTAAGTGCAATGTATTATTAAATCTTCACATCTTGTTGCAAACCTCTCTAGAACACTGTGCTCCATTCCAGCTTTCACTGTTCTTGTCTGGGTACCTTACCTTTAGCTAATACTCATACTAGCTTGCTTCAAGAAAAATAAGGCCCCCTAACACATGGATGTTATTAGCTTGTTAATTCTGGTGAAACCCAGCCAGCTTTGTTTTACATGTGTCCTTAAAAGAAAAGTAAGAGTCAAGAAGTGAAAATGGAGAATGTAGAACAGTGTGAAAATTACTCCTGAAATTGTTGTTAGCTTTGCACATTTGTTACTCTGAACATAAATTATTAATACATTGTCAAACTGAACAGGGGTTTAATAAGGCATTGCATAAGGAGCGACATTCAATTCCAAAAATGACAGAGTGAGGAGACATGCTGCAAGTACAGAAGAAGCTAAGGAGTGGACTTAGCTTGGATACTACCATGACAGCTTGACTTTTAATTCTGTTGCTTACCAGCAATGAAAATATGTGGTGTCTGAACAAGAACAAATGATATACTAAAACTTTTCAGTTGACCATGGTGTGCCTGCTGCACCTCTACCAATAAAAACGTGCCTTTAGCACTGTTAGGCAATCAAAAGCCAAAGTTTCTAAGCTTTAGGTCTGATGGTCCTTAAGCTTTGTCTGGGATAATCTCAGCCACATTCTGAAATATAAATACAATTAATAGTGAAAATCAGTGCAGGGCAATTGGTGTCTGGGAAAACAAAGTAATTCCAGAGATGAAAAAGAAGTTTAGGACCTTTTATGTATGGCCATATTTTGCTCAGCAGTGCATGTCTTTAGTAGGAGGGAGCTCATTGCCTCAGGTGGGGTTGGAGCTTTGCGATGTTTTGTGCCTCTCCGTTTGCCCTAAAGCGCCCTTCTCTGCCTCGACGGCCTCGACTGCCCTCATGCACCGCGGTGAGTGCCTGGGCCCCGAGGCCATGGCCCAACTCTCCCTGCTCTTGTGTAGCAGGCAAGAGGGATACGACGACCCCCAACCTCGTGGCCCTTCGAAAACCTGCATCAGGACCGAAGCAATACAGTACTTTGATTGCTTATAGTGACTTCTGCTTTAGACACTCTATGGCTATCAGTGGCTGTAATTGATCCATTTTGTCTTTTTAAAAATCATATTCTACACCTACCGATTCTGCACATTAGACAACAAGCATAATTTTGGACTGATATCTGAACTGTAAAATAAAGAAAGAACTCTAGACGTGTAAATTTAACATAAGGAAGATTGCTACCATCTAAATCTTGAAGAGTCAAAATATCACTGGACTCGCTATCATACTGCTGACAGTATTTGTTAAAAGTTTCTGGTGTTCATGAGCAGAAGTTGAGGTGATAGCTGATGTTTATTCTCAAAGTGCAGATATCTTTGGGAGAGTCACATATTGGAAAAATGTAATGAGATATTGGCACGTGACCAGCAATTCTCTACAGTTTGCAAGGAGACAATTAATGATACGGTGTGCCAAGCTACTGTTGTTCTCCAGCTACACCAGCAATCTTAAATGACAGCAGACTACGCAGAAGATTATTCCCCAAATTATAAAGTATATTAGTTTTTGGACATGGCAAACAGAAGTTTGAAGCATAATGAACAGGATTATTTCAGTCTTATATCGCTAATTTGTTGCTCCTCTATCCAGTAGTCATTTTCAGATTTTAAAAGTGAGTTGATGTGCCTTTTACCACATAACATTGCTAAAGCTGTTTATGCTACATAAGAAGGAAAACTGTATGTGCTTCATGTGGTTGACAGAGCAAATTACAATTTTCAAGTGGAAAATACCTTTTAGTCTAGAGAAGAATATTTGTGACCTCAGAAATATTTGGATTATTCTATTATTTCCAAACTACAAGGACAGCAAGAGTTATACATGACAAGGAAAATTACTGAGGTGCCCTTGATCTGTTCTCCTTGCTTTGCCGTAAGTGGGATTTTTGTTTGCTGTAGCAGGTCAGCTTTAAATTATAGCTAACATAGCATGAAATTCCTGTGGAGCACAAGGAACAGAAAAAAAACATTAGCTTAGGGATTGCTTTCTGGTGCTTTTTTAGCCTTGTAGCCTACGGCACAGGGGAAGTTGCTAGTTCTGTGTGTGATATTGTGAGTATCGTCTTAAGATGACTCTGGCATTTATGCACGTGGCACCAAAAGCTCTAAATTCACCAGGCCAGCCGTGAGCCGTGCTGTACCGGAACAGCAGCAGCAGTCACCTCTCTGAAACCTTGTCCGGAGGGTGGGAGTGCATTTACCAGTCTGAGCTTGAGCAAGAGCCTGGAAGGAGCGTGGGGGTTTTCTTCTGGACTGCAGTGAAGCACCTGGTACAATGCCAGGAAAGTTTTAGATATGGAAAAGCTTAACAGTTGCTGGGCTTGTGGAACAAGAGGACGCTAACGCGGCGGGCTGTTTGGGGGTGCCTGTGCTCTGGAGGAGGTGTCAGAGTAGCTGGGAGGGCCTGCCGCAGCGGGGCCGATCTCCGCCTCCTCCGAGGAAGGCAAAATGGTCTTTTGCAGTGACCCAGTGGCCGTGGGGGGAAGCTAGCAGGCTAGTTTGGGAGTTTCGGTGTTTTACGGGGGAGTGCCATAGAAAGGTTTTTATGCTATTTTTAGCGAAGGATTGTCTTTAAATGGTCTCAGAAGGTATTTGTAGCCTTTACTTAAGCTCCCTAAGGGTTGCCAGCTGAGTTGACTGTATTATTTGAAGGATTATACTGAAAGGATTATAATACCAACTGAGCACTCTCATTGGTCCTTGAAATCTGAATTTTTCCTGATATTAGCAAAAACAATATACACGTCTAGCTTTTGTCATACCAGGAACTCGTACTTGCTGTAGTTGTCAGTTTTTCTAAAACTCAAAACCAGACCCCAGTTATAAGCTATTATTAAAGGTCTCTGTCACATAGGGTACACTGTTTTGGTCAAATTTGCCTCTATATATACATATTGAATCCCTCCCGTAATACACATTACAGGGATCACAGCCTGTGAAATTGATATGCTAAAGAATATTTCAGATGAGTAGATCTGAAAGAATAATTTTATCCAGAATATTTAATAGAGAAAGATGCTTAAAGTGATCCCAGTTAGACTGCTGCAAGACAAACAGATAGGAAGATTATATACAGTAAAGCAATTAAAAATGAGAAGGTCGCAACAGGCCCTCAGCTGCATTTGCTAAAGGGTATTTACGATACTCCAATCCTGAAGCGAGGAGAGTATGAGAAGACCATGAGAAGAGGATGAGAAAGAGTGAGGGAGATACTACATTATTCAATATGCACTATATTTCTGAGTGTATTGAATGTATGAAGACAACTGGCACTGTTTTAAGTCCACACAGCCAGGAATAGCCTGTTATTAGAATGGTGCTTCCAAAAATCTCAATAGGTAACGGAGAAAATGGCCATTCAGATGGCCAAATATGTATTTTATCTTCTAATTTCTGAATTTCTTAATTCAAAAAAAGGTTGTGTCTGTCCAGCTTTACACTCTGATGACTTGCCCAGAAAATCATTTTGGTTTGTCACTGGCTTTGGGTCAGCCTCCGCTCACTCACACTCCAATAGCTAGTGCCACAGCAGTCACAAGAATGACTTTTTAAATGATACCAACTAGAGACTCATTTTCTTTTATTGCTCAAAGAAAAGCTTCAATAGCAGTCATGAAAAGGCCACGATGTTTCAGTGTGGCACAGTGTACAAATTCCGTCTTTTTATTGTTTCCTTTCTAACCTACAACAAGGTTATTTACCTTGTTTCATTATCACGTCCGTGCTTCTACATCACTTCCTTTGCAAAGCTTTTAACCAGATATGACTCCAGTTGGAAAAAATTTGGAAATGGATTCCACACCCCAAAAACTAGTCAAGACTCTAAAAAACATCCTATTCTGATTTAGAATGTGTACGGAAACCAGCCCTTTTCTATGAAAAGTCTTACTTTTAACAAATCGGTTTTACTCAAAAGAATATAATTCAGAGAAATATTTCCTCCGAGCTCCACTCCATAGACTTTCCTGCTACCATTTTTAAAAATGAAGAAGCTGTTTTCAAGTTGGCAGCATGTGTGAACCTGCCTCTCTGGTGATGAAAAAGTACACTGCCACCAATGTTTTTTGTTAAAAATATTATGTTAATTTATTTTAGTAACTTCGCTATTATGTTAAAATGATTTTTTTAAATCTTGATTCCTTCTCATGAAAGAAGTAGGGGTTAATCACCTCTAGAGTTAAAAATGGTAAAGTCATTTCTCCCTTTAAGAACACCCTATATTCTATCAAGGAAATATTGCCCTCAACTTTGGGAATGCTTTATTGCTTTGAAAGTTTTCATATCAGTTAAGAGATTTCATTTTCAAAGATTCTCACTCTAGAGGATTCCTCCTTTGAGGATTTTCTCACGGTAAAAGAGATGCCTGCTTTGAAGATTTTCATTTTTTTAAAAGTCTCATTTCTGGGGTGTCCTTAAGACTTTTTTCTGTAACCCTTAAAGGGTTTCCCTTCTGAATATTTTTCACAACACTAAACAGCGTTCATTGAAAAATATTTTTCTTTTATGATACTGATTCTTTTTGATCATTTACACATTCTTGTAGGATTCTGTAAAATAATTCCTACTGGAAAAGCCCATGAACATAATGCTGTTCCCACCTAAATTGCAAAAGGGTTGGAAGAACTTCAGTAGGATGGGATGTTATGAGAACACAGTTTTGGAAAGATTATACAAAAATAACTCCATTTTCTAACAACAAAGAATAAAATGGAGAAGTAAGCTCATCTGTCACTTACATGACCTTTTAAAAACTACTGTATGAGATGCTTTTTACTCCTTTCAAATGATTAGAGTTCAGAGTTCGAACTCTGGTATTCCTGAAAGGAATTGCAAAAGTCCCATTTCAGTCCAGCTTTTAAAAGAAGACTATTTTGAAATTGCTCTGAGTGTTCTTCCTTTCTTTGCTAATTTATTGCTTTAATTTACGATGTTTTGGGGGATTTGGATTCTTTTTTACTTCCCAGTGTTAAGCACCCTCTTTGTTTAAAATATAAACATTGTGTATATTTTATTCATTTTTTGCCACCTATTTACTAATTAGCATGTTTGCAAAACTAAGCAACCTCCAGACCTTGCACAAGAGTGGGCTCATTGTATACACTACAGAGAGTCTTCTGCCTGATGTTGGCCTGTGTGTTAGGCAGACAGTAGGTAAAAATTTATCTAAGCAGTCCATTATGCTTGCATCTAAGCCCAGTTTCGTGATATGATTTGCTATCCAATTGCAATTTATTTCCCAAATCTGGAATCTTTTGCTCAGACTGTGGCTTAAAACTCTCTGGAAAGCAAGATTAGTGCCAGCCCTCCGGAGTCCGAGCTCCCTCCTGCATGTGGGGTGGGGAGAAGGAAGGGTCTCCCACTGGAAATAGGCAGCTGGAGGCAGTAGGGGTCAGAGGCTTAGAGCCCTTCGCTGATAAAAGCGACTGTGAGTGCTTCTAGATTGCTTCAGTGCAAAGTCAAACCAGATTAGTCTAGACCACCTGCAGCAGTAGATTAATGTAACCTGTTTGATTTTGCACTGGAACAGAGGAGAAGTCCCCCCACAGACAGGCACATCTGGTGAGGAGGTTGATCATTGCCACCTCTCAGCTGCCAGCACCACCTACCTGCCGAGACATGATGCCAGACCAGGCAACAGCTTGTCAGGACATCACTGGGCTAAATGTTTGAGTTCAGCCAGATCAGGCATACCCTTATGTAAGAGTACCATCAACCAAAATTCAGGTATTTCCGTTTTAGCTCAAAAATAGGAATCATCCTGAAGTCCCTAAATTTATAGTTCGTCAGAAGGTCAAACTAAGATTGTTTGTTACCTGCAATACTGATTAGCAAAAGCCTTTGTAATAACGAATGAGTCCCTAAGAATTAAAGCCAGTCTTTGCTGATCGTGGGTCTTTTATGTAAATGACACACAAAAATAAACAGTAAATAATGGTTTAAAAAGAACTCTGCTTAGAGATTGTTTAATGGGTTGTATTACTCTCTGGTAGGTGAAATAGCCATGCTGTCTGCAGAGCAATGATCTGGGCTAGAAAAACCCCACATCTTCAAGGCAGCGGCCCTCATCAGTACTCGCCAGCCACATTACGCTTACAATCAAGTGAAAACTAGGTACTCACGACTTATTGGGTCAAGACTTTATTAACGTAATTGGAGAGCAATTGTAGCTTTGATGTTGGACCCATCAACTATGTCTTGTAGAGTGCCAGACCAGCATTTGGACACCTCCTTGTAATAACAGAAGGATCCACACATTAAGTAGGGCCACACATTTGTAGGGACAAAAAGTATGGAAAGTTCCTACTCTTTGTCTTACAACCTTAACAAAGACATATCTTTGCATTCAGAAGAAAATGATTCGTTTCACTTCTTTTCCATGATAGAATACAGCACTCTGTAGGCAAAGAGTTGCAGCCTTGCCTGTACACTACCCGCAACACAATCTTTATTCCACTACCAGTTAGGTGAGGCAAAAAACAAGCAAACACTTTCTGTGAAAGATGTATGCAATCATCACCGGTATAGTGTTTGTGACAAAAAATAAAATTGATCTCCAGCCCTGAGGAAGGCAAACGTACAAATATTTAATCACATTGGGGCAAAAAGGTGTATTTCCTCTGTGAGGAAAAAAAAAAAAAAAAAGACGACCTTCCAGGTGGAAATAATACAAGTAAAAGACAAAGGTGAACAGACACAAAATTGTCAAAACCGGACCTTTTGACTGATATGAACCTGAACCTTTACAGAAGTACAGTATAAGCCTGGTCACACGTTTTGGTGTTTGAGTGCTAGAGAGCAGTAACACTCGCAGTCCTTCCCTCATCCCGAGATAAACTCTTTTTTGTTTCCAGGGGAGCATCCTTGCTAGACATGAAATGCTGGAGGATAGCCTGTAGGACTCAGACCAGCAAAACAACTTCTGACCTGAACTTAAAAAGGAGACATTTATTTAGGGTACTGTGCTTCTAAGAACTGCTCAGGAAGCTTCAAAACTTAGTTCAATAAAACAAAGTAAAGCAACACAGACTGCTGGGAAGAAATGTTGATTAAGGATATTGTTTACAGGAACACAAAAAGATGAATAGCTACTAATAAACACTGGCACTTTGCTCAAAGGCACCTAGGGAATTTATGAAGTTGATGAGAACTGGTTTAAGATACAATAATGTGGTTTAATATAACAGAGACTGGTAAACTAAATGATCAACCCTTCACACAGTATTTAGAGGATCTGCTGCACTAAGCAACACCATTCAATGGCACTACTGTTCATATAAGGAAACTAAACAGATTAGGGCTATCTAGTTTAGTGATACAGATAAATGAGGGGTGTTACTGTATAAGTGTATCTGACAGCAAAAATTATAACATTCTTTGAAGGAGTCAAAAAGCTTGTGTTTTAGGATAGTCTGACTGAAATAATATCATAAACTTTGAAAAACAAATGTGTTGAAGTTCTCTGTCCAAAGCTTCCAGAGAAACTAAGCTGATAAAGGATTAACAGGTACGTCCCTTGATATAGTAATAACTTATTATTAGATATTAGTAACAGATTAATGAAAGATAGGAGATGAAGGGCAAGAGAAAATGGTCTACTTTTTCCAGTGGAGGGAGGTCACTAGTAGTGTACCACAGGGACCTGCGTTGTTCAGCATATTCTTAACTGATCTAGAAAAAAGGGTGATTATCGAGGCGACAAAGTTTGCTGATGATGCTGAATTATTCATGGCAGAAACAAAAGCTGACCATAAAGAATTGTAGAAGGCTCTCATGATACTGTGTAACTGACTGATAAAATGTCAAGTTAAATTCTGTGTTGATAAATGGAAAGCAATGTGCAAGGGAGAAAACAACTCAAACTACACTCACAAAATACTGGAATCTAAATGAGCGATTACCACTCAAGAAAAAGTGCTTGAGTTGTGGGGAGTTCTGTGAAAACACCAGCTCATGGCTCAGCAGCGTTCAAAAGGGCAATTAGATTATTATTAGAAAGGTAATACAAAAATAGAAATAAAACAGGAAACATTCATTATGCATCTATTTAAAACCATTGTGGAGCTGTATCTTGAATAATGAGGACCATTATGGTCTTCTAGAGTAGGATTAGGAAAAGGCAATACAAATTACCAAAAATATGGAATGACTGCCAACTGAGGAGAGATTAAATTGACTAGGACTCTTGAAAAATAAATGAAGATGATATGATGAAGGTATATGCATTCATGAATGGCATGAATAGGTGAACAGGAGAAAATCATCCAGCTATGTTTTAAGGAAAGAAGAGAATTATCAGACAGCAAACTTGAAACAAACAAAAGAGAATATTTTTCACACAATGATTAATTAAATTGTGTAAGTTGCTGCCATAGAATTTTGTGAATGTCAAAAAGTGCTTGGGCACATTCTTGGAGAAGATACCCTGTGGTTACTATTTTTTTTTTTTGCAGCAATTCCATGAACTGAGTTTGGGACAATGTACTGGAGAACGTATCTCTGTGTATTTTACTATTTCTGTAATCTTTCCCTAAGCACACACCACTAACAGCTAGCTGCCAGACTAGACAGACTGTTAATTATCAACTGTTCTTCAAATAAAAATGAAACAACCAATGAAACAAACATCTAAATATATCAATGATGAAAGGAAATGAGTTTGGCAAACAAAGTATGATTGAGGCATAAGATTAGTGAGATTTAAAAAGTACTAAACTTTTATATAACTAATAATAATATCTACACCTAAAATTTGGTAAGAATAAAATGGATAGAGGACATAAGCTCTCATGTGTCATAATATAACCACTAAATACAGAGGATTTTGCAAGAGGTGTGTTACTGAAGAGTTGTCTCTTACTGGACATTTAAGCCTTCTCCTGAAATAACTGATACTGGACCTGATAGAAAGTTGACAGGGTCTGAGGAAAAGGGGGTAATTTTACCAGGAAATTTTCTTCTGGCCTTCTGAAACACAAGAAAGACAAAGCAAAGACATATTATAGCAACACAGAAAACAGATGACCAAGTCATTGTTTAGATTATCACAATGTGCAAGATATTCTAGACATTTTACAAAGGCATCCAAAACCATACTAAAACTAATTCAATAGTATAAAAAGGCAAAGCTGCGTGAAAAGTGTTACACCATTCTGAACAAACAAATGAGCAAGAGGATGCTATGACATTGTATTAGTAACACACTGACTGCTGATAGCTTTTTTCCCCTTCTAAAATTAAGTGCTCTAGGTGAAATCTTGATTAATTGTCACGTTTATTGTTGGTTTCAGTGGGACCAGAATTTTGCTCTATAAATACACATCCATTCATCCTTCTTCCATCTTTTTTACTGTAACTATCTCACATAGATTTGCAAATTCAATTCCAGTGTCTTTTCTGCTATAAACATTCATCACCTTCTCCTCAACCTCCCTTATATGGATGAGCATTTAGCTCAGAGGATAAACTGAAAGAGTATTAGATCGCTTAATCAGCTGGATTCTTGTAGGCATCATGAAAGGAGAAAAGGAGAAAAAGGGACTATTACAAAGCAGATGAGAAACATTGCTTTGAAGATGGGATCACTATAAAGGCAAAGGAGGCAAGCAAGATAGGAAGTGAGGTAGACAGATAAATAGCTGGAAAATTTTCTACTAATTGGTAAGAAGTGGAAGGACCAGTACTGACACAAAAACAGACAAGAAGGATTTAGGCATATAAGGGGGAAAAAAAGGTATGAAATCCCCAACAAAATGTGGTAACAAACTGGAATGGCAAGTGAGAAAAACTAGCTATAACCGCAAGCCACAATTGTGCACCACAAGGCAAAGTCTACTAAACATGTCAGAAACTACAGAAACATGATATACATGGAGTAAATATATTAAAATGCACTGGAGTTTTAGAGCAGGTTGTATGAAATTCTAAATCTCTGAAGCCCTTGATGTTATTTTCAAGCATAGTACTTCTTTAATACAAGCAATTGGTAAACAAGGCAACAACCAGATACTCTGTTATTTTTATTAAACATAATAACATTGAAAGCACAGAAGTAGAGAACAGTATTTGGCATGATGAAGTTCATACACAACCTAAGCATGTGATATGTTTAAGAGGGATTTCATAAGAATTAGAATAATAAATAGTTTATGTCTAGTAGTCAGTGATGGGTGCTGAAGACAACTGCTGAAAGTTTAGTTGCAGATGTCCAAACAATACTGCCATTTATGAGAAGTAGCATATTTAGTTATTTTTTACTCAGTAACTTGATTGCTGCAGAGAACCAGAGTGATTTTTCCAGAAGAGAACAACAAAAAATCCCACAAAACCACTGAGTAGAAGTAGAACTTTCATATTCAAATTGCAGTACTCTTAATTGCTAAGTTAGTTGCTTGGCTATCCCTGGTGACAGTTAGAAGATAGGGAGACAAGGGTAGTGAAACATAGCGAAAATGCTGCTTTTTTAGTTCTGGGGATACAAGATATGCATAGTTACATGGCTCTTAAATTATCAGGCCTTATTGCAGTAGGTTCAATGACTCCGAGACTTACACTAACCTGAAAAAATTAAAAGCATGATCAAGTAACTCGCTAGTTCCTCAAAGGGTATTTTTGAAACCAGTATTGCCAGATCCAAATATAGAAAACACAGAAGACATTTTTGAATACTTTTTACTAACTTGCTGGGTTTGGAATCTTTTGGATACATATGGGTAACATTTTCAAGTTTTCCTTCATAGGTGTAAAATCTTTAAATGTTGTTTTTGTTTCAATGAAATCCCAGATTTTCCGACTGTCACCTCTTTCTAGGAACTCTGGATCAAACATTTTAAGATTTGTGATGAAATAGTGAAACCTGGCTAAAAAGTGAAAAAAGCACTCTCACAAAGTAGGAGGAGTACGTAGGCTGTGATACCTATGATGATGTATCCTTACTTGCATAGCACCTAATGCAGCTGGAGGGTGACTTCTGCCCAGGCCCAAATGTATAGATAATGCAAATAACGGGGCAACATTTCAGCCCCTCTGGATGGCTTCAGCAGCACACGCCCTAGAGCAAATACAGGTTTCTGCTCGGATTTTGCAGTTCACCAACTTCTGTGAAGAAACATCCCAACCCACTGTGCTAGTTACGTCATACGTTCATCGTAACCATTTTTTGAAACAGTATTTTAAAAAGAATTTTGATTGCTGGTTATATGACCACCAGTATGTGTTCTTATAAATGGCTGTGTAGAGAAAGGCACGAAGAGATGGCGACAGCAGCCACTTGCACAGCACGACTTCCTGCCGATGTGACCAGCTGCCCTCACCGTGCCCACGACCACGCCGTGCGGCGCCATGACCCCGCTCTGTGCGGCGTCGCAGCCGCGCTCCGCGCGGTGCCATAACCACACCGTGTGGTGACACGGCCCCGCTCTGCGCGGCGCCATGACCGCTGTGTGGTGACACGGCCGGGCTCTGTGCAGCGCCATGACCACTCTGGGGGGTGACATAAGCGCGGGCGCGGCCGCCCCGCTCGCCCCGTCCCGAGGCCGAGGCCTCCCGCCCCGCTCCCGGCGGCCGCGCGGGAAGGCGCGGGTCCCTGCGAGGCCGCGGCAGGAGTTTCCCCGAGGAGGCGAGAGGCCCCGGGGCGGCCCGCAGCGAGGGCTGGCACCGAGTCTGGAAAGTCTCTTCGCGCAACAAGTGGGGGCCGGCGGCCTCGGGCGCGTCCCCGCAGGCAGCGCCCCCGCGGCGACCCTCTCCCTCCCCAGCCAGCGGGTGAGGCGGCGGGGAGCGAGCGCTCCGAGCTCGCATACGGCTGATCCCGCCGCCCCGCCCCGCCCCCGCCCCAGGTCGGGCAGCCCCGCGCCCGCCTCAGGAGCCGGCTGGCTCGGGGCAGGTGATGGCAAGGCTTCGGCGGCGGCGCGGCGCATGCGCGGGCGGCTGGCGCATGCCCGGTAAGAGCAGGGGACGGGGAGCAGAATCTGGCACTCGGCAACCTTCGGCGGTTTCCGTGCAGGCCTGGCCGCCATTTTCTCGCAGCCTTCGTGCGCTCGGTGTTTGCGCGGCTCTCCGTCCTGCCTGCCCGCGCTTTGTCCTGCTCGGCGATGGACGGGTGAGTGCGGGGCGCGGGCTGCCGGGCCTCTGCCGCCGCCTGTCCGGTGCTGGGGCCCGTCGCGGCTGCGGGAGGGGCTCGCTCCCCGCCGTGGCCGCCCGTTGGCGGGCGCCTCCGGGGCTGCGGGAGCGTCCGCTGCCCCCCGCGGCCCGGCGGGTTCCCCGCCGCGGGGCCGGCCAAGGCCGGGGGCCCGTTGGGGCGAGAGGGGGCTGGGGCTCCCTGTGGCGCGGGCTCCGCGGCGGGGGCTCGCGTTTCGGTTGCTTGGGGCTCCGGGCTGCGCGAGCCCGGCCCCTGCTCGCTGGCGGAGGCGCTGGGTCTCGCTGTAAAGAGGTAGCGCGAAGTGCCCCGCGCGTCCCCTCGGCGCCCCCCGCGCTGCCGGCCCTCTGCCGCCCGTAGCCGCGGGGAGGAGACGCGCCCCGTGTGGGACTCGGTTTGTTTTGGAGCTGGCCGGAGAGGAGGAGCGAGCGCGGCAGGGGCCAGATGTCAGGCTCTTTTGTTTTCAGAAACTGCTTAATAGCCCTCTGGCTCTTCCCCTCCCCCCCGCAAGGTAGAAGGATGCCTTTGTGCGTGCTGGAGACGGGCTGTAGAGCCAAAGAAGGGAAGGGATTGAAGGAGCCGGCCGTCTGGGACAGCACGGCCCTGGGACCTGGTCGGCAGCCCGGGTGGGCAGCCGGCATGCACAAGGCCTCCTTTCTGGTGGACCTGGGAAGCGAGGCGGGTGCTCATCGCCTGCCTTGGTGTAAACACAGCAGCTCCCCGTTGCCAGGTGTCCTATAAAGTTGTTTAATCTGCTTCAAACAGAGCAGCAGTCTCTTTGATACACGTTAAGCATATAACCTTTCAGCCATCAGAGTTTTAAAGTCTCTTTATGGTTACTTATGGTTGTAATGTTGGGAGTTGCAAATCCTGCCTAGGAAGTCGTGCCACTGAGTATTATTTTGTGGAATGCTTTCACGTGCTCCTGTTCTGCTTTTTTTTTTTGTGTGTGTGTGATAAAGTGTCTATGTTAGTAGTTCTGGAATTACAGTTATGTTACATACTGCGAGTTATGATGTCACACCCCCTAAGCGAAAGAGGCATGTTGGTGATACCTTTCCTAGACTTCCACATAGGTATACCTGATGGTTAAATTTGTGATATTTAGCCAATACAGTCCTTTTTCAGGCTCAGTTTAGAAAATGCATTCATTGCTTTCTGCTATAAAAACATCTGCGGGATAGGCTGTGTTGTTGAACTTGGAGTCTGGTTAATTGGGGGTGGGGGAGGGGGGCAATTCTATATTTATTGTTAAATTCTTTTATTTTCACTCTGTCTGTGAATTATGATGTACTTCAGAAACCTGAGTTTCCTAAACATATTTTCTGGCAGTGTTGCTTTAAGGTAATGTTTACTTGAAACTCTGGACTCTTCTGGAGAAGTGTATAAGCTGGGGGAGCTCAGTAACTTATGTAGGGTTTTTTTTCTACTTCCCCTCAGTGATACTGTGTTTTTTGGACATATTTTTGGTGGGGGAAGTCGTTAGCTACTTCTATTCCTAATTCTGTTGCAATTGCAATACATTAAAAAGAAGTTGGTTTTATGAGGATAAATCAATTGACTTGTTTTTTATTTTCTTTACAGCATTGTCACTGATGTTGCAGTTGGTGTGAAGGTAGGATGTACATCTTGCAAATAAGGGGGCAAATTGTTGATACAAAATAAATTAATTTGAGTAATTGCAAGTTTTAAGACTTTAACTAGTCATTATCAGCTGACATTTAACCAGCAGTATATGCTTTATTAACCCCAAATCCCTAGAGATAAAACAGAGGCTTTCTACAAGCTACTTTTTTTGGCGCTGAACTGTAAATGGTGGTTCTAGATCAATGTATTGGAATCTGTTGCTTATTTTAAAGCTTAATTTTGCAGATTTTTTCTCCGAGAGCAACTTTCTCATTGTTGCATGTCAACTGTAAAAGACACGTTTGTTTTTCTTTTCCCTCCTTTCTCCTGTCCCTTTCTCCAAACAACTATCAGTGAAGTTAGAAAAGAAGCGGCAATTAGGATACAGAATATGGGAGCTAGGATCTGTCCTGTAGACAGAGAAGCAGACATTTGTTTTGTTTTACTTTCTACCTGTCAAGTTCAGTTATGAATATATCACACTTCCCATAACAAGGCAGGAGTTTCCTAATGGTTATTAATATACAACTTGTTTCACTTTTATGTTCAAATCTGTTGCAGGAGTTAGATCACCTCATAGAAGCAGACTGAGAAATACAGAGGATATGAAGATATATGGGACAAGGGAACTTTAGGTTGTGTTGGTGAATGCACGTAATGAATTCTATTTCAGTGGTAGAGGTGAAAGTTTTCTAACATGTGAAATGAAGTCTGCATATTTGTCCAGGGACTATGTAGCTGTACTGCATAGCTTCATCTACAACTGAAGCTAGTTTGTGTTAACTGCATGGTGAGCCAGGTTTTGCCTAGTAGAGGTCTTTGGCTTAGATTCAGTATTGGTCCCGTTAGATTTGGACTAGCTTTTTATGTAAGAGTTTGCCTGTAGCTATAACAGCTACACTGTCAGATGTACCTGTACTATGTTTCTGAGCAAGCTTACTTCTGGGAGGAGTTGCAAGAAGTCAGCTGTATAGATTTTGGGCCTATCTGGCTCCTTGTGTTGGTGCACTTATTGCAGGCAAGCTTGAAATCACTCTCGTAATCAAGAGAAGTGCGGCTGTTAAAGCTACTTCTGTGGGAGCTAGTGCCAGTCAGAAATTCTAAGTGGAGAGATTGTTTCCCCATTACCTTGGAAAACAAAATGTTGACTCATAAAACTTTTTTAAGAATGTATTCGAGAGTATGGAAGAATACCTAAGGAAATTCAGGTCTTCTGGAAATAAATTGCCACACATATGAAAAGCTTTCGGGCAAAAGAATTTTTAAACTATCTTCAATCTTGTCTAATGTAAAGTAGCAATTCCAGGTAATCCATGTATTGTCTGAATCTTAAACTCTGAGGTTCTGACTTCAAGAGAAAATGAATTCAGCATCAATTTCATTCTTAAATATGAGAGACTTCATTTTATGATAATTTGAGAGTTGATGAAATGTGTATGTGGTTTGAACATGCTGTAAGTGCATAGTGTACTTTTGGAAATGTTTTCAAATATTAGCTGGCCAATGAAATGAAGACACTTCGAAGGACAGAGCAGCTACTTTCTGTTGATTGTAGAAATTATATTACGAATACAAGTAAGAATATAAGATGGAACACAAGACAGGTATATCAGAGATGGTGATTAAATTAAATACCATGAAATGCACAGAAGGATCAAGGTGTGCTCTTTGCTGTGTGATAATGGACTTCTACTCTCTTTAAAAAGAGAAGAATCCAGTAGTGCACAGGAGTATAGGGAGTAAAGACAAAGGAGGATGGTCTTTGAAGAAAGCTGTTACTTATGGGAGAAGTAAGCTGGACTGTCTCCTGGAGCTTCTGTCATCATCTCAGGAGACTAGGAAGAATGCAAAGCAGAACTGCGAGATGATATATGCAGTTTGGGTAGCAGTCTAATGTTAGCTTCGGTCATATTTTATAGAAAGCATTGTGGAATTTTTGCCATTTTTCTGTTCTTCTCTAATGACTGTTCATAGCTCTTGATGAATTGATGACATTTTTAAGTTAAGGAAGGCTTGACCTGTAGGTGGTATGTAGACATTTGGGAAAATTCATCTGTCCTTTCCTTTGTCTGCTCCTTCTTCTTGGGTGCTTTGGGAATGGGTGGGCTGTCAGTTTTGACTCTGAATTGTAACTCTTTTGGCAGTCATCTGAACAGGAGCACTGGAAGCAGGCAAGGATTTACCTGTACATGTGTGCAATCAACTTATCCAGTATATTCATTTGACCTGAAGCTTTCTTGAGAACTTGCACCTGCTGTATGTATACTGATCAGCTATACAGCATGTGTGTAATATATTTGATTATACTCAGCAAAAGGGACTGTAACGTATGGCCCTCCTCTTTGGAAAATATGGACATATCTGATGTAACTCATCAAAATTATCATCAGTGATGTTGGTACACATCTGAAAATTGCATTAGCTATTATCTGGCTGGTTTCTCTCTAGAGCAGAAAAATAAACATCCTATGTTAATTATGTCATATTTTAAAATCCATTCCTAGAGGACTAGTAATAGAAGTCAACTATTATGGTCTTGGAATTGTCTTTGAATTAAAAAAGGCTTTGATCTTTGGGAACTGCATATAGGCAAGGCACATATAAAGTGAAAAGAATAGCCACTTAAAATATTTTATTAACAGTCATACAGTCTCAGACTCTGCCGTTACCAAAATGAGATTGTTAATTTAGTGGTAGTAGTTTCAAATTTGTGCTGTACACTCTGATTTGATTAAGAAGATTTTTATTTGTCAAACCATTGAATGTTCAGTCTTTGTTTACATATTGAATCAGAAGAAAGTAAGACCAAAAGCCAAGGAGCAAAATGCAGCAGAAAAAAAATGATTAATACTGTTTGAAAACATGGTATAGATTTTCTGTATATGCAGAGTAAATGTGGGGATCTGCCCAAAATCAAAATAAGTGATGGAAGTGCATTTCTACATCTTTGTCAGAGAAGCAGTGTATTTAACTTCCGAAAGCATTAGAACTTACGAAATCGGTTGTCTTGTAAGTGTATATGAAATTATTTGATTCTGTCTGTAATACATTGTTGTGCTTACCTAGAATTCAGGCAGGCAAGGAAATGTCACTTTACTGTAAGTGGTGAGCTGTATGTACAGTTCACAAAGTAATACAAGAAGACTAATTTTTAGTTTGCATCTGATATTGTTTTGTGAACTCCCATTGATATAAGCAGTTCATGTAAAATATGAACATAGGTTTTTTTGAATTATGTGATATACTGTCATTACCAAAATCCTATGTTCATCATCTTGAAATGCTATATGCATTAAAAATTGTCATATTTTATATAGAATGCTTGCTTTTATAAAGATGGGTATCTCTAAGTTGCTGTGGGTTTTTTAATTTATATTTATATTTTTTAATTTATATTTGTATAGATTTGAATAGTGGATCTAAAATCTGTAGTTTGAAATGCTGTCTCGTTTTCTTTGCAGTTAGTCTGGATAAATAAAACATGATTTGGCACTTGGCGTCAGTCTTTTTCAACTGAATAAGTGAATATATGAAAGTTATTTTTATATATTATATATATTTTAGTGTGGAGTAATTAAAAATCTTTTGAAGGGTATAAAACATAGCGTAAGGAATACCCGTCACGTGGGTGCAGGGAATAACTTCTGGTGAACTTCTGGTGTATGTTGAAGATGATCCTTCTCTTTTAGTGTGTTCAGTGTTGGCCACCAGTCTAATTTATTATCTTTTTCCTGGATGGCATGTAGTGCTGTTTGGGTGGTGAATGTGGCACAAAAATTGAATCACTCATTTTGTCTTGTGCACTGCACATTTCAGAATGGCTGGAGTTTACCTTTGCCACTCTACCTGATGGGAGAACAGCAGCATCCATTCCCCATGGATGTATAATTTGGTACATGGCATTTGGGAATTTGTGACGTCCATAGACGCTGCCTGGCGCTACACTGGCCAAAAAAGAGCTTCCACTGCCAGAAGTGGACAGCCCCAGTTATACCTGGGGGAGAGAACTCAAGTATCTTGGTGAACATAGTTGTGTAACACTTGAAGATGTGGGGATGGCCTTTCCCTCAAAAAATCAGGCCATCAACATTTACAGTAAGCTTAGGAACTGAGAGGATTCTTTATGTAATTTGGTTGGTTGTGCTAGGGTAGGAGATGCTGGGAAGTATTGTCCTAGCACATCCTAATATTTTTCCAAGCAGTTATGTGTCTAAGTCCCCCTTTTTTTCCCTGCTTGTTGAATTTTAAGTCTGCAGGAAGGCCAGTAGCTAAAACAGCATAGTTCTAAAGAAATCTGAGCTGTTGGAAAAGAGGAAGAGACACATAGTAGCAGTTTCTGTAAGGACTCTTGAAGCATTGTTCAGGTTTCTTTGTTTTGTTTTAATCTCAAATTTTGAAAGGTAATCTTCTTCTCTGTGAAGTTATAGAACACCACCCCTTTTTTTGCTGCTAATGATTAAGTGGTGGAAACATGTTTTGGATTTATTGAGACTTTTCACTTGAAATATCTACAATATAATGAAAAAACAAGTAAAAAGAACACTTAGGAAATCCTAGGAAGTTTGCAGAAGACATGTTAAGTCCATCCCTAGGAAAGGTATTTTAATACCTTTCTCCTTTCAGTTTCCTCTCTTCTGTTTTTAATACAGCTTTTTGTCCTTGCTACCTTCATTCTAGATATTTAAATTAAAGCAAGGGGGTGGTAGGATAAGAAATTGTTTGAGTCGTTCTTAATTAAGTTGACAAATGCCACATGATAGTCCATTTTAACTTTTTGTTTTTCTTAGCACAGAGCTGTAGGTAACTGCAGGATTTAAAGTTGCAACTGTATTTAAGATTGACACTTCTCTGCTATTTTTGCATGTTTAATATAATTGGGCTACTAGTAGATTGAGCTGAGGGCAGTGATATAAGAGAAATGGGTTGGTAACAAGGAAGAGGGAAGACTATTGTCTGAGCTGGTATCTTCTGTTTGTGCTAGGGACTCTTTTGAACTTGAACAGAAGATCTTTTTATCTGTATCTTTGAACAATTAAAAATTGTTACACAAACTCTCTTGACTGTCTAGCTGTATTTGAATATTGTTTACAGTATGCACAGGTTTAGTTAGTAGTTTTGATCTTAAAATGTTTCCTGAAGTTTACTTCTGAGAATTGGAGGAACTGTCTTAGTTTTGTGTTGACTAGGGTAATGTTTTTAAATCAAGTTTTGTCTTCAGTAATACTTTGTAGCAAGAGGAGAAAGCAAAAAATACGCAGAAAGTTTTAGCAGTGAAATAAGAATAAAATATGAGCTAATTCAGAAGTTTAGAACTGGCGTTAGATTTGTCTCTTCAGCAGTAGTGTCATCTTGTCGCTATGAGGAACACATCGAGGTAACTAAAAACTTACTACAATTGAAGACACTCACTCCCTTTTTAACAGTAACTTCTGTGAGTTGACCCTGTTGAAATTGCGACTTTAGTATTTGTGATTTTAGTATTAGTCTATTCCCACTTTTTTTTTTCTCTATAGCTTTCTTGCTTTCTTGAAATGCTCATTCTGCCACCGTCATGCGTGTGGGAAAATACAACGAGCTGAAACTGGAGAGGAGGGAAGAATGTTGAAAATCAAGGTGTGCTTTATAGCAGATGGGTATTGATGTAAGGAAAACTTAACATACTGCTTTAATGTGTTTTAATATCCGCCGCTAGTTGGAAGTCACCTATTTTTCCTTTTTAGCAGAACACCTATACCTGCACCTTAATTGGGTTTGGATCAGGATCACCTGCTCCCAGCTTGAGAAATATCAGCCACTACTAGCATGAAAATGTCTTTCTTGTTTCTCAGTACGTTGGGCTAAGCAAATTAAGCAGTGTTAAAACAAAAGAAGGTGCTTTTTTCCCCTGCCACTGTGCTACTTCTGGCACAAGTGTTTGCGTAGCCAGTTCACAAACCTGTCTTGGGAACTTAACCAGGATAAAGCTTATTTGACGCAATGATGAGTTATGTCTTTTATAAAAGTTACGCTTTTATAATTTTTTTACAAAATTATTAAGTTATATTTTTATATTTGTTCCAAAGCATTTTACCACATGGTAACATAAATACTTGTAGCAATATAGAATTGGGGAGGATAGTATAGGAACAGGTTGCTTGGGCCAGGGAGAGGGTAGGACTGTTGCTTTTGGTGGCAGTATTGGCTGAAATGAGACTGCAGTTTCACAGATTGTTCAGGGGATTGTGATGTTTGCTTTAGGGAATTGTCTTTGTACACATACAGCTACAGCCCCCCTTCCGCTCCCCAAATCCCTAGCAGCCTTTTTTAGTCTTTCATAAAATAAGTTCTTCTGTGAGTACGCAACTTGAGGATTGACTTAGTTACATAGCACTAGCATTTAATTTTGCATTTATTGTTGCAAAATAGCAGAGCAGTAAAGACAAAATGCCTTCCTCTGGCATCTCTTTTGGGCATATATAGACTGCTACAGAAGGGCTGTACTTCTAGGTGCCACCGTTATCCAATCAGTATGCTAAGAACATGTCCAGATGGTAGCTTTAGTGGGCTATTTTCACTTATTTTAGTTCATTACCAGTTATGTACTGCTTCAGAGTAATACTCTCTATGCTGATAAAAGTGGAATAGAAAATCTGAAATGCTGGAATAAATACTGTTTGTCTACTTGGTCCTGAATGCTTGAAGTGTTGACTAGTATTGGATTTGGCTTTTGCCTGTTCTCTTATTACTTGCAAGTTCCAAGGCTTGAAAGTGAGGCCAGGTGCCGTGGGTTAAGTGGAGGCTGGGTTCTTGCCTCCTCTGCTCTCTGGTTTAATGGAGTACAGCATGGTCCTCAGACACACTGAGAGCTTTGGCTCTTTCTCATGTTGTGTTTTGATCGAGAACTTGCAGGATTTTTCAGAGGGATTTAGGCTAGTCTTTAAATCTTTCTAATGTAACGTCTTTTCAGATTCCCTTGGTTACAAAAAATCAAGACACTTGAAGCAAACTGTGTGTGTCTTTGTAAATTAGATACATGACACACCTTACCTAACATTGTTATAAGCAAAAAGGCTAATTTTCTCGCAGCTCCTTACTGAACATGTGTGAGTGTGAAAATATTTTAATTAGTTGTTAGGAAATAAAAACAATATATAGTTAGCTGGGGACAGCATGAAAAATGAAGTGGGGGAAGAAGTATTTGGAGGATGAGTATGGAGAGGTGGTCATATTATCCAATTATTTCATACTGAATTTAAAAACAAGTGTTTTAATAGTTATTAATTACTCATGGATTTTTGGCCTTATTTTGCAAGATCTTGCACTAACTTAGTTAAATAGTCTAATTTAACAAAATCTAGTTTAAAAGAAAATTGAGTAGACTTACTCTTGTATGTAATGTTTTAATGAAGTGATAATGAGCCTTCAGGTGAAACTGTATGCTTTGTAAAATACCTATGAACCACATGGAATTTCTTTTAGTTTGTATATCTGGGCTTGGCCTGTCTCAGATGAGTCTTCTAATTCTGTGATCCTGTATGTCCAAGATGTGTAAAAGTCTATTCCTTGTTTTGGAGCATGTGTTCTGGTAGTACTGTCTAAAGTTAGTGTAAGATAAGTCAAATATATCCTCTTCATTTAGAGTATGTCAGGATGTATTTATGCAGTGTTTCATTTAAAATGTATCCAGTTAAAATGAAGCATTCATTAAATAGTGATCCATCACGTGTGTAAATAGAACAGAGTTTATAAATGCTGTGTTTGGAGGTGTAAAGGCTGCTGTCTGTTGTTTCCACTATCCAATCCCCAAAGTTAATTCAATCTCTTAATGCTGAAGCAGTGGGTTTACAAGTGTGTTGTCTGTCGGAATGGAATGTTCACTATGTTGAAATTTTCAGATGCTCTTGTTCCTCTACCATGCTGTTAGGTTTCTGCCTTTTTCTTTTAAATTGTTCCCAGATGTTGTTAGATATGAAGTGTTTCACAATGCTGTTAGATTTCTTTAAATCATGAGATCTGTCTCCTGGTTTGTCATACCCCTTGAGAAATTCATGCCTGTAGGCTAACAGTGACTGGTTAAGTGTGCAGTGCAGCTAAAATTCCTTCCCCTCCCCCCCCCCCCCCCCCTTTTCCCCAGGCAGGGTGGGGAGAGCAGCCTGTTCTTGAGAGGTTTATAGTATCTGTAAACTGGAATGCCACAAATTAAAGGAGTTACTGGAAATTTTATTTTTCAGTATTTGAGTGTATTCTCAGCATTGTTTCTACCAGGACGTAAAGAAATGTGTTTAGATGTTGCTTTTGACTTTAACGTAAGTGCAGGTTTGTTCATTTGCTTACTGTTTCTAGTAGTATCGGTTTCATGTTTTTGAAGTGTTGGAAGAGGCCTGCATCTACAAGTGATTCTAGTAAGTCTTCTGTAGCAGAGTGTTTTTTTTTTTGTTTTTTTGTTTTTGTTTTTTAGTGTATATATTAGGTTTAGTTATAACTTCTGACCAGAGTCTTCCAAAACATTGAATTACCGGGAAAAGAGCTGATAATGTATGTCTCGTAAATATCTGTCAAAAAAAAATCCGATCTTTAAAAGATTAATCCTCTTTGGTAGTTACCAAGCCAAGATTAGCAAGTTGTTAGTATCTACTTTTCCCCCCCTGGGATATAAGATCATCTGGACAAGGTGTTTGAATATTTCAAGTCCTCTCTGGAATGTGGGGAAAATAGTTGGCAAAGCCTTCTAAATAGTATTTTTTTGATCATCCTAGAAGGATGGTTTGACTGTAATGCCTTGTGGAAATTACATAGGTGCTTAATATATCCTGAGATAGCTTGAAACTTTATGGAAAAGAACATCTGAAGTCCAGCTGTACATAGTAAGGGATTCTGAGTTAGCTATGACTATTAAAGCAAGGAACAAAGTGGTTAATTCACTTAACAGTGTTTTTTTTTCTTTCTTTGTATAGTTGATCTTGTGAATCATAGAGCCAGAGTGTATAAAAACAACTATATCCACCTACAGAAATCAACTGAAATATAGAAATGGTGTCTTCAATTTGCAATACATAAAACAATGTCTCTGTATATGAAAGTTTTGAGATTTTTTTTTGTATTTTTTCCTGAAACACACGTTCAGAGTCTGAGTTGGTAAATTTTTCACCTATTTGAAAAATGATCTTACATGTCAGTTTCACACAGTAATTTCATTAGTTGGTTAAAGCCATATAGTAATATGTTGTTTTCACACCATGGATGGAAAGTATCTGTCATCGGGGCCAGGGTGATGCAACACAGCCTTCATTGGAAAGACAATATTGACCCTGCAAGAAATTTTAAGGATCACTCATTAGGAAGTCAGTTTGATATTTGTCTTGAGTTACTTTGTGTAATAGTAGTTTGGCAGTTGCTGGTTTCATGAACAAATATTCTGGCTATAGCTAATCTGAATAGCTGTCCTAGCTTTTAATAAAAATTAATATAGATTAATGTTCCTCTTGACATTGGTGACCACAGAAGGATGGAGCTAAAAACTTCTGCTGTTGAAGAGTAGCTGTGAAAAGATGACCTGTTAATAGGACAGTAGCACTCTGCTCATATTTTTGCCTTTTATGATCCGTTTCCCTCATACGAAAATTAATATTCAGTTACTCTACTGTGTTGCTATTACAGAAACTTTCCTTTGCTGTCTGTGATTAGAAAGCAAATTGCTTTTGTTTAGGGAAGAGTGTTAAGTGAACATGGCTCTTGGATCTTCCATCATTTATTGAATGTAATTCACTATATTGTCATTCAAAGATCCAAGCTTTGGTTCCTTGTATCTAAAACACTATAGAACTGACCTAAATTAGTTGAAAGGTCCTATGTTTTGTATGATTTGACTTGTGGAAGTGTTGTGCTTGAGAATAAAACTAGCAAGTGTGCAAAATGCTTGGGAAATGGGTTATAATTCTGAAACTCACTTGTGAGATGGTGGAATGATGAAGAACTTTGTCCTCAACAAGATGACGCTCCTTTCTGGCCCAGCCTCTTCTAAAGGATAATGCACGTGTTAATTTTACTTGCTTCCATTCAGCAAAGATCAGACTTTACTCCATTTTGTGAGTTTTCAGCCTTTTTTTAATAAGTATTTCTGTCTGCTACAATTCAGGAAATGCTTGTGTCACATAGTAGTGCCAATCTGTATAAGAATGTGCACTGGCTTACTTGAAACCCTTATATTGCTGAGTATGCCTTTAGATTTGGCAACTGTCATCTTAAGGTGACCCTTTTGAAGTAAATAACGCTTACGAGACAGCTTTGCTTTTAATTTGTAACTTAACCACTCCGTGTACAAGACATTAGGTGTCTTTTGATGAATAGCTGGTGTTGAAGTTATATATTGAATGATGTACAGGGATGTCTAGGCAGCTTGAGAATCTTTAAGGAAAAATAGTTATGTATATTTAGTAAGATTGTGTAGTCACATGGCAAGATATCTTTGTCTTTTAGTAAAACCATGGCAAGTGTTTGAGAGTGAATCTGGAGATACTTGCTATACACTCTTGATTTCATGATGACCTGGAAGAAGATTCCACATAGGAACTTGTACATCTGTGCATCAGACTTGTGAATGCTCTGCTTTATAAGAACAAAACAAATGCTATAGGATTTGAGATATGTCCCAATATAAGGAGCTTGCATTTACTTCTTCTGAAGCAAATTTTTAAGCTTTTTGAACTGTAATGACAATATCATGATTCACTATGTGAACATATTCATGAAATGCAAAATGATACATTTCAAAATGAAGAGAAATGTTTTTAACTTGTACATGAAACATACGGTAACTGAATATGTAGTCCGTTAATTAACTTTGTGCTCCTCTTGTGTATTAACAATTCAACAGCTTTTAAAAGCCTGATTTACTATAAGTTTATGTAATCACTCATGTTCTGCTTGTCAGGAGTTCCTCACAAAAATAACCTGAAGCTGAAGACATCTCAAACAAATTTGAGAGATTTCAGAATTGTGAAATTTCTTCCAGGTTTTGGGAAGAGCATTTGGTACTGGGGATATTTCAGCTCTTTAGGTAGCAACTGCTGAACCACTGCAAATTGTAGCCCGGCATATTAAGGAAAACCAAAATTGCTAAGTTATCTTATTATGCTTGATTATAAACTGAATTATTCTCTGGTGCTGGTTCTGCCTGTCCAGGCAACAGACAAAGGCTTCCAAGTGAGGCCGGATAGATAGCTGTGACCAGAAATGACTGCAGCTATCATCAAGTGAGTTAACCCAGTAGTAACCCTGAACTTTGAGATGTTCTACTCATGCAAATTGTATTAGAAAAATAGATAGTTAAAGAGAAAGGATTGCTTATGTTTCAGCCTATACTAAATGTCTGGTGTCAGTGTATGATAGTTACAGTGAGGAGTAACGTAGTCCAAGTATTGCAGAGTTTGCATAACTTCTGACTTTTCTCAGTTTTGTCCGGCTAAATTTTTATTTAGTTACATCGCATTGGAGATCTGCTCTTATGTCCAGAGGGACAAGACTTGTTGCTGGGCATTACTCAATTTTAAAGGAAATGTATGTTGTTCATTTGATAGGCACAGCTTTGTTGCTTTTATGTACTCTAGGAAGCTAAGATTATTCAATGATCTGTATTAAAAAGTCTTCAGAGCTGATATTAAATAAAACTTCAATGGCTCTATGTGAGCCTACACATATATCCTGTTTCTAAGAGCTTCTGGATTTTCGATGTGTAATAAACAGACTTTAACATGCTGAAATTACTGATCGTATATACAGTGGACGGTGATACACTGGTGAAAGACTTATTTTATGCGTCTTGCAACCGTGTTGCCTGGAAATGTGATACCTTCACGTTAGTTTAGTATGTGGTATTGAGTACCATGTAAAACGTGTTCACTGACTTCCTTTGAGAGTCTATCAGAGCGTCCATAGCATAATGAAAAGCACGTATTTTTATGAACATAGGTAGTAACTGGTTTCTTTCCTCTTCATCTTAGCAGTGATCTGGACTAGTGTTGATGGTGCTGGTGATAAGAGAAATATTTTTGAAGTAGGGAAAGATCCAATAAGCAATCAAAAATAACCTTTAAAAGATGTGAGGTTTATGTGCTTTTAAAAACTTCAGTTGTGTGTGTGTTTGTTTTATTTTATTTTTTTATTACAGAAGACCTGAATATGTTGGGGGCCTCACTCTCACTCTCACTCTCACTCTCACTCTCACTCTCACTCTCACTCTCACTCTCACTCTCACTCTCACTCTCACTCTCACTCTCACTCTCACTCTCACTCTCACTCTCACCTGCCCCCTGGTTTGCTTAAAAATGGTACTTGTTTCATTTGAATCTTCTTTCTCCTGAAAGATGGAGGAAGGAGTGAGTTCAAGATATCGAAGAGAGAGGGAGAGATAAAGAATGTGAAGCTTGGTACATAAGAGGTGAAATCTTATTTTAAAAAAGATGGGGGGAGCAGTTGGAGGGAGAAGGAGCTAAAGCCTCTTGAGCTTTGTCTAGTTGCAGTGCCCATCTTATAAATGACTTGAGAGGAGAAGATTGTCTCTAAGTTTTCAATATAGACCCTCCTCTGACTGCTGCAGTCTGCTTCCGAGTCACCTTCAAAAATACTGTTTATTGGACACTTGTGTTAGAATTAAACAATTAAAATGAAGATGTAATTCCCTGCCCTCAAGTGGGTTTTGCAGGACAGATGGGTACCTCCAAACCAAACCCTGCTAACTTCCTATGAAGAAAGTCTTTGAAAATAGGGATGTTGGAATTGAACTAAACTCAACATTTCTATTTGTATAGATTTCCCTTGTAGTTTCAGCTAGATGTAATTTAATTTGAAATGCTGAACAGACTTATTGTTCAGCAATTCTCATTGTCTCTGGAGGTGGCTGCATTTCAGTGGTGGGTGAAACAACTGTGCTTAAGCAGCTCTCGTTTCCAAGATTGCCATGTAAATATACTGCTTTACTTAGATTTCAGATTGTTCTGCGTATCTTAAAAGAGGAAATCTGCCAAAGCAAAATAGGCTTGATTATGCTTGCTTAAGTTCTTCTAAAGGTTTTCCCTGTCAAACACATTTTTAATATCATCTTTAAAAATATAAAATAGAGGAAAAAAATCTCTTACTGTCTCTTTCTTTTTAGAGAGGATCTGACGAACTTCTTTCAGGCAGTGTACTCAATAGCCCGAACTCTAACATGAGCAGCATGGTAGTTACTGGTAAGTGATGCCATTTCAAAGGAGAAATCTATCATTTATTCTTGGACTCATTTCCTGTTTACAAGGGGAAAATACTGAAACCAGAATCCATTGTGTTATAGAGGGATAAACTGTTGGCATGCATCAGACTTGAGTGACCTCGTATCTACTCGCAAACCTTGGGTATCTGAGAAGAGTAATCCCATAAAACAAAAGGCAACTTTTAGATATCTATACAGTAAACTGTTGTTGGGTAATGGGATGAAAAATTACACTTGTCTTGTGCAGCTGCCTTCAGTAAGGAAGTAAGGAATCACAACTACCAAGCAAAAATAAACAACAGCTCCAATAGTATGTCAGCCTTTTCACAGGTAGTCATTTGCAAGTCTGGGCACTACTACTAAGGACACTGTGCCTGTTTAATAATTTAGCATAGTTTCAGGAAAACAAAAAATTCCTCTGTTCTCATTAAGATTGCTAAAGCAAAAAACTTCATTTTGCTACTTCAGTCTGAGGTAGCAGCTTTAGAATCTCATAAGGCCAGTGCAAAGTGAGAGAGTATTCTCTGCATTTCTGATGATGCTAGATACAAAGGCTTTTCATGAATTGGCACAGAATATATTGCCTTTTATGGCAGTTCATGCTCCTGTATGCTGAACTTGCATTTAATTCCTTTGGATAGGTCATGTCTTGCTTTTTCTGTGTGTTTGTTTTTTTCTTTTTTTGTCATACATATTTACTTTCTTTTCCTCCTCTTTCCTTGGAGATGTGGATGAAATAGTTCATGGCCCTAATGTTAATGAGCTTCCTAAATAGTTGCCTAGTTGTTGCTTTAATATGCCTGATGGATTTTTCTATGTTTATGTGTAGGGCAGTGTAGCCATTTATAATATCAGGTAACTCTTTCCTCTCCCCCCAATTAATCTAGCAATAAGACATTTGGATTCAGGATTCAGTTTCATCTCCCAGTTAGGGTGGTGTAACGGCAGCTGTTGTTAGAAAGGGTGGTTCTGCATGCTCTCCTCCTACCTCCCTGTCATGGGTGACAGGGAAAACAACTTGTGCTTCTGCATCACTCCTTATTTTGGAGTGTTCATGCACTTGCAAGATGAGCTGATCCAACATTAAACTATCCTGCCAAAAAGTATAGTTCTTCCATTGGATCGTTTTACTGATCGGTCGCATGGCTGTACAACTGCTAGAGCCTGTGCAATGCAGGGGGAAGGAACTAGAGGGCAGAACAGAGCAGAACCACTTATGTTGACTGCAGCTGGCTATTGCATAACCAGATGTGAGGAAGTGATAGTTCTTTGGCACAGATCAAAAGTAAGTGTAGTGCATTTACAGTGATTTCAGACCCTCAAGATTCATTTGTCTCCTGCTTTTATGAGTTCGTTCTGATTCTCAAAGATGTCCCTCTTCTCATTTTTATTTTCTTGGTGTTCGCTGCAATATGAGATAATACTGCTTCAGCAGTTTGCTTTAGTTAAATGAGAAACTAGAATCAATTGGAGTTTGGGTTGTGAGTTTTTTGGGGGGTGTGTGTGTGGGGGTTCTCCATAGTGCAACTCCAGGGCAAACCTAGTTTTTCCTGAAAATTTCCATGTAGTTTCAGAGAAACTTTTATTTCAGAAAACTAGATGCAAGTCACTTGTCAGTGAAGACTTTTAAAGCTAAAGACAAGTTTTAAAGTAAAAAATATTGCTAGTTTTGCTTTCTTAGAAGAAAAATCATAGAACCATTTTTAAGGAGCCCAACATTTTAAATAGAAATATCTTTGTTCAAGTCTTTTACTTTCCTTTTCTATTGTAAGAGCTGTGTAAGTAGTTGTAAGAGTGCTTTGATTCCATTATATGGAGTTAGAAGTTTGATGTCTTGATGACCTCCCATTGTTCCTGGTTGTTTTTTTGTTGTTGTGTTGGGTTTTTATTTTCCCCTTCTTTCCCCCCCCCCCCCCCCCTTCTTCCTCTAGCATAGGGTTTGGGGCAGGGTGGTGGGTTGTGTGTGGGGGGGTTAGTTTATTCTTTGGCAACAACAACAAAAAAAAAGTTGGGGGACAGTTTTCAAATGAACTGATTCTTTGCATTTTTTACGAGTGCAACTTTTATGATGCTGGATGCATAGAGACATATCAAATGACTTCTGAAAAATGATCAGGTTAACAGATAGCAGGGGCCCCAAATAAGCTCCTGTAATATCAGTTGCCTACTATGAAAGTTTTTATACTGTGTAACATAGATGATGTAGGGGGAAAAATAATTCAGTAATAATGCAGTATTATAATTTAGGTCATTCCCTACAGAGGTTGGGGTGTGGGCAACTATGTGGGTGGGTGGGTTGGGTTTCTTGTTTTTGTTAAAGCAATTTTTTTTGAGAGTGTATTCAAATTTATTTTCTGCCTGCCTGCCTTTGATAGATGACATAAAAACACCCCTGTAGAATAGGCTTAAATCCCCAGTTCAGTCTGTAGTTTTGAATTTATCATCCTGTAGCTGTTCTCTTTATTAGAAGCCAGAAAGTATTTTTTCCAGGCTTATTCCATTTCCTTGACAAGTTTAGGCTGTAGATCCTGTACTAATTGAGTCAGAAAGGGGAGCCAGTATGTTGATTTTTCTGTACCAGTCTCCCAAAGCTAAACAGGTAGGTATCCCTTAGGTCCAAAAGATGAATATATGCTCCTTGTCTTTTGTTGCAGTACTCTGCTATTAAAATTTTATATAAAATAACTTAAAACTTTAATGAACACAGGTTGTTTTTTTTCTACTGCAGCCAAGGCATCATAGTGATGAATCTTCCCCAAAGATTCTCGCACCTATTAAGAAAATCTGTAATCATTGATCAACCTCCTTGTAACCTTTTCTGGTTTTGACTTTGGCATTTTCACTATCTGATCCCAGGATATTTTCCAAACTGGTATCTAGGTGAACAGAAGAAAGAGGCAGTTTAATTTCATAATCCTCCAAGCCTTATAAAAGTACACAATCCAGAAAACATAGTTGTCACCAGCAGTGCCCTAACAGGCCTAAACTTAGAACTAAAACTTACAAATCACTGCCTCGTTTCTTTCTAAATCTGTGCTATAGAAATACCATTTACTTATTTAAACTAATTGGCTAAGTTGTCCAAAAGGGACCTCTTCATGGAAGTGGGTGTTTTTGGTAGTTTTGGGGGCTGTGTCTTTAAGGGTAAGATTGAAGTTAAGGGTGTTGGGTTTTTTTGTTTGTTTGTTTAGAAGTGATCACTTCTAATTATGGTAATAGTGTGTGGTGGGTTTTTGGTTTTTTTGGGGGGGTGGGGGATATTCAACTTCCTTTCAGTTGGACAGAGTACTGTAGTACTTTAATGCTTCTCTGAATACTCTTGCTGTAATTCTCTTTTTTAGTAGGAAAAAGCCATGCTACTTTCGCTCCCCTGTAGGGTCTCTTATGTACAAATCTCTCCCACTGCTTTTTTGCCTGTTTCCCCCCCCCCCCCCCCCCCCACACACACACATGCAAGATGAGGGGAAAAATAATATATATTACTTTTTTTCTTATTGATGATTTGAACCATTGGTTATTTGATTAAGAATATGAAAGTAAGGGAAATGCCAGCATGTTGGCCTGTTGTCTGTAGGATGAAATTCATTGCTCAAAATAAGAGGCCTGATCCTCGAGTAACTTTTAAACAGCTTTGGTAGCAGTACCTCTCTTCAACTAGACTATGTAGATAAAAGGAAACTGGGAGTACTTTGTATTGACATCTACTGCAGGTCAAGTTGCTATCCAAGTACATTGTGTGTCTTTTGTAGAAGAACTGCCTTAAAAGAGAATTGGTCTTTTGGATAATTGAGGATGAATGACTTCCTTTTGAGTTCTATTACCAGTTACTTCTGTACCCTTGCACCTGCTGTTTTCTTCTGGATATTATTTGGTCACTGCACTCATCCTCATGGACTTTAAATTAAGCATGTATGTTTAAACATACAAAAGCAGGTTTTACAAAAGTAGTTTATGAACAATGTGGAAGAACATCATCCTTTAAACATTTGAAGGGAAAATCAGATTACTACATCTGAACGTGTTGCAAAGGATGACAGCTTGTAAGGTTCCAGCTCAGAAAATCAGGGCCTTTTCCAAAGTTCTGTGACTTCAGATGTTTAAGTTTCTGAGCCTTGTAGCACAGCTGACATTGCAATATTGAAGTGGTATTGTCAAAAGCGTGCTTCATAAGTGGTGCTAGCTTTTCTGAAAATATCGTCAGTCCGTTCCTGTTTTCTGCCCCAAACTTGCTTGGTTCAGGTCTCTCTGGAGAACATAACTCACTCTTCAGAACTGTGAATTTGTTTTTTCATGTTGGTATGCAGCAGATAAGGACTTGGTGAAAGGCAGTTTAGGTAAATTAAAATGTGGTTTATAGCATTATGCACAGTCTAAGTGATTCTATATAAGTACAGCTAAAAATGTCTTTTTTTTCTTTCAGTGCTTTGTCTGATAAATACACAACCCTGCACTTGTTGCTTGTTCTTCAGCTTTTAAACCTTGGGGAAAAAGAAGTCTTATTTCCTTAAGAACTGGAATGATGATTCCTCTGTGATGAGTTACTTTCATGTTCAGTTTTGATTTTTTGAGGCTGTTTTCCTTTCAGATGTAGGAATGCTTGATAGAAGTCCTGAAATAGTTAAATGTATGAAGGTGCTCGTGTGGTGAACTGTGGTGCTGAAATATACAAAAATTTCTGAAGACATTGAAAATTGTCAAAGACAAGGGATTGAAATGGAAAACTTGGCAATTTTTTATTATAACCGCCACCTCTTTTGTTCACCATTGTGCATTAAAGTTCCATCAGTACAAATGTTTCAGAATTTATTTTGCTACTGAGCTCACCAAACTCCTGGAGCTTTAAACAATAGTGTTAATCTCAGTCTTGTTTTTACTTCTTCAGCAGTGGATGTTAGCAATGACTTTGGTAGATAATTCATTGTATTAAGAGAATACCTAGCACTCTAGCATAGAAACTAATTATGGTAGTTCAAGTGCTGTGTTTAACTTGGGGAATAAACTTAGATGTGTTTTGATGACTAATAACCAATTTTAGTTATGTGCTAACATTAGTGATGCGCTAACATTAGTGATGCTTAAATACAGATAATTTGTGAAATTTGCATATTGATAATTGGAAAGCTTTGGCGAAGTACAGGGCATATGACTTTCTTTTTTAAAGTTTCCTAATTTTAAATTTAAAAAAATCTCAGTATGAGAGAAATAAAATGTGGAATTTAATAGTAATAATTTAGTTAATTTCTCTCTGCTTCACTATGCCATAACTCAGTTTTATTCTTCTTTAATTACATTACACTCTAGCTATAGTATTTTTGCATATTTTTAAGGACCAAACTGAAGTGCGTCAGTTCAGCTGTCCTGTGTGACGTTCAACAGACACTATACCATATTATAACTACGTTAGCATAGTTAGTTGTTAGAAAATCTGTTTTAAAACAGTTGCAGCCTGTGAATAAATGTGCCAAGTTCATATCCTTAGTTAAAAAGTGCAGTTAATCTTTTAACTGTTTGACCATACTTACTTATCCAAGCTCAAATTCCTGATAGCCAGTATCCCTCATAGTTTTATCATTTATTGGTCAAGAATTCCTCTTTGCAAGTGGTGCATATTGTGAGTAACAATCCACCTATCGCTGTTGATTAGCGCTTTAGTTCAAATGGTAAGACTTCCACAACGTAGTAGTAGTCTAGAGGGACAAGGAGAATGGAATAAAAAAATACTTCAAGGCGCGCAGTCTTGCAGTATGTACCAAAAAACAAGCAAAACTAACCTTAAACATTTAACCTTTAACTATAGGTTCAAAAAAAAATGCAAGCTTCCAAGATCTTAACTTGTCATACTTAAGTTTTTTTCCTTATTTTTCAAGTGTAGCCTGAAGTTTTGAAGATGTCCATATTAAAAACGGAGAGGTTCCGGTTTTCTTGTTCTGGGAACTTGGTGGCATCTGCGGATGTCATTGCATCAGACTAAAAGTCTTCTCTTTCTATGTTCTATCCGTGACATGAGGCCATAGAAAGACCCTGGGAAACAAGGCCATGGTATTCTTTGTGACTCGCCTTCCCAGTTTGTGGTTGTCTGTAGTTAGAGGTTTCTGAACCTGGTTGTTTCATGCAGTTTATTATGATGTGTTCAGTAACCACTGCTATGTTTAATCTTTCTGCCTGTTCATAGTCCGCAGTTGTAAAGTAGGTATTTTCTGAATTGCATTGCCTTTTTTGGGTCAGAAATGTTCTGTGTGTGTAGATTAAATTTGATATATTCAGCTTATCTGAAACGGGAAGTATTTTCTACATTAGCAACAGCAGTGAATAAGACTTAACAAACTTCTTGTCTCTACTGAATAATGTGATCATACTGGAGGATGAAATGAGTGTTTTGGAAAGTACAAATATTTAAATGTTTTTGTAGTTGGCCGTTGCCATGTACTCGAAGGCTCTGATATGGACAAATCATCTCCTGCATAAACAGTGTTTATCAAGCTTTTTTTACTACTGCAGATATACTGGGTTTTACGGTCAGTGCCCTGTGATGTTTTTAACCTTTTTTCCTCCTTTCCAACAAATAAGAGTTGAAAGCGACTTTTTAGTGTATTCTCTGTGCAAAATCTTAGCCCGTAGCCACATAATTATGTTTCTATATTGAGAGACTGCGTGAAAAAGGAATTTTCGAGGCAACTTGCGGCATGAGGAAGGAATGTTTGCTGCAGTAACTATTAATTTGTAGAGTAGGTATTCGTTATTGTGAAGGAAAAGTATACGTCTAATATAAAAGCTTCATATATTTTGAAAATTTTATTTTTCCAGCTCTTTTTTGGCCTCAGAGCACTTTTGGTCATGTTCTTGCATATTGTAAACTTAAATTATATGCAGAGAAATAACTCCTTAGGATGAAATCTCCTCAAAACAAGTTTTTCAGGAGTAGTTGTTATCAGCAGGAAAGTTATTCACTGTTTTCCAGGAATTATGCTGAACTCGGTGTGTCGTTCCCCCCCCCCCCCCCAAAAAAAAAAATAAAGAAAAAAAAACCTGCCAATGAGCATTGAGTCTTTATTGTTTGCACAGTTGAATGCCACAGACGTATGCTATAATGGGTGTGTGCTGCCCTTTGTTCTGTTGCTCATATATGTAGGTTTTGGTTCCTGTGCCTCATAAAATAGGAGATTCTGACTAGGAATGGCAGGGACCGAAGTTACAGAGATAATTGCAACTTACAGACTTTGTCAGCTCTTAAATCAAGCTGTTGAAATTAAATGCTTATGCTAAATAAAAGGAACTGTGCACAACAGGAATGTGGCAAAGAGTTATGCATCAAGTATGTTTAGATTAGTGTCCTGTTGGACATGAGAATAACACTTGAATAACACTTGTAGTGACAGGGTTTTATGAAGAATTAGAAAACAACATGGAAACTGGAAACTTTTTTCTTTTCTTGGTGGGGAGCCAAAGAGGGCTTGCATCACTGCAGTGGCCATTAACAGATCGCCCCCTCCCCGTAAGTTTGAACTGGGTATAATGAATACTCATGGCTCAACTTCTGTCTAATCAAATGCTTTATGGAACCTTGGGGTTTCCCTTTACTATATGTTTAAGGCTGTAATTGATTAATCAACAGATTAATATCGAGCAATGTATTTTAGTCATGCTGGTGTCATTTATGATGATGGCTTTTCCACTGTAGAAGTTACAGCATTATGCTACTCAGAGCATTTTTATATTTGTCAGAACGTGTTAGTGGCTGAAAAAACCACAATGTTATTCTCTTAGTATCTTGTTCTTGACTTACCTTTTAGCTTTGTGGCTGCTGGTTATGCTGATAGGCTTTGTTAGAGGGTAATGTTGGTGCTTTAACAGTAGTTGAATTCTACTTTCAGGGGCTCTGGAAAGTTGTGTTTCCATGTTTTAAATGTTGTGGTTTTCTGTTTCTAATTACAGCTTAATGATGTATCTCCAGCTGGGAAGTATGTGTGGGGTTTTTTGTTTGGTTTGTTTTTTAAGTGGCAAGTAAGAGAGAATTCAAAATTAGGGAGAAAATTCCACACAGTACCAAAGACTCTTTTAATGCCTTAAAAGCTAAATTTTATTCTTTCCGTAAAGTTCTTGAAAACTCACATATGTACGTGTGCATGCATATTTAATATATGACAAACAGACTTTATTGCTGCCATTACTGAAGTATTAATTTGTAATCTTCAATATCGTTAGGCTATGCTGGCAGGAAAATGAATGGTAAAAACAGTGCATATTTTCTTTGCTTTCAAGACAGACAAAATGGACAAAACTCTTTCTTACTACTTTTTCTTTGTTGGGCCCTGAGTCTTCAGTTCTTCAGATAAATTGGTTCTTGTTGGAAGCTGTACTTCTCTGAATGAGGGTAGCAGAGGTAAGAGGGAAAATAATCTGTTCCTTAATATGTTACAAGTTAGAGATAGTTGCTGTATGTCCTCATTTAAACAGTCAGTAGTACAGAAATACTCTCAAGCCTGAGTACAAAAAGCAAAAGTTATGTTTCAATATATAATCAAAAACACCATATAAAGTGGTAGCCAGTAGGCAAGAAGTTCGTACTTGATATTTGGGTCAAATGATTGATATTAAATTAACAATAAAAAAGTCTTAGTTACACATCATATCATTAAACTTAACTTTACACATTTTGTTGTTTAATGGTATGACGTGATTAAAAAAAATCTGCAAACTTAATTACACATCATGTCATTAAACTTAGGTTTGCATATTTTTTTTATCACATGTCATACCATTAAACTTAAATTTGCAGATCTGTTGTGTAGGTGAAAGAAAAGAATTGTCCAAACTGTTGGACACTTGAGCTGTTAGAAATAAGAAAGACAGAGGTTGAGGAATGAAGTGTCCTATTTTTTTGGATAAATATCTTTAGAAATGTGCTTCTCTCTCTTGCTGAGAAAAAATTTAAGAGTTATTTCAACTAACAAGTTTGTAGAGCTTCTGAAAAACAAAGTTCAGATGTGTGAACTGCCACCCCTTTCATTATGCTAGTTCAAAATCACTTTGTTTTAAATGTCCAGATCATTTAAAACTTTTCCTTTTTGAGAGATCAGTGATATGCAAATCTGAGACTTCAGGAATATTTTACAAGTTATTTGAACCAAAGAAAAAAGTTGCATTAAATGAATGACCAATTGCTGGTAAATACTGCTCATAGGAACTTGGAAATATAATATTTTTCCAATTGTGTCAGCATTTCTTAATATAAAGACTGAAAATTTATCTGTTCTTCAATAAAACTATGAAGGTGCACTTGAAACTTTTTAACCTTAGAGTCTAAATTATCGTTTGACTTCTGACACTGCTTACCGGGACTGAAGAAGGTATGGTTCATTTTATTTATCTCACTGATTTATTTGTCCTGAACTTCTCAACAGTTCTCTTGTCAGTATTTTTGCTATGTACAGCAACAAGGCACATTTTGCATATAAGGCAGAGAAGCTTTTTGGAAAATGACCAGTGAAACATTATGCAGGATTTTTTGAAAAGAGACCTCAACCATTTTTAGACTTTGGTGTTCTCATTTGTGCAATATTCAAAGGCATGTGGAAGTGATAAATAACCTACACATTGTGACAGTCTGCTGTTTATACTAGTGAAGTTTTTTGTTTGTTTGTTTTTTGAGATGAGATTGCAGTACAAAAAGTGCAGTTGAATGAGTCAGTTTTAGCTAAGGCAGGAAATCAAAATCAATGTTATCTTTATTAATAACTGAACAATGTTGTTTGAATTTCGTCCATCTTCTTAAAAGCTGATGTATAACACTTTGGGATGGATCTTGCTTTAAAGAGATTGGCTTCATTTTATGAGTTTTGTCTGTTCAGTTTTCATCATACAAGGTATACTTCTGCCAACAAATAATAATTAGCTTTGTCATGGTTACTTGTCTTACTGCTGAGAACTTTCTTTTGGCATTTCCATAGCACTGGGAATGCTTTCCCCCAGTTGCCCTGTTGCCCTCAGATGTCCCCCATCTTTCTGATTATTCTGGCATGCTTTAGTGCATAATTCTGTATCATTGCATACGTTATTATATTGGGATATCTACTTTTTAGCTTAAACGCTTTATCGAGGATAACATGGGCTACTACTTACCAGGATACCCCTTTCTTGCAATAACTATTAAGTTAGGTAACTAATAGGTAACTACCTATTAGCAGGTAGTTTTTAAAATGATATTATGAAGTACAATATTTCTTTAAATTTGTTCTTTAAGTTTATACTTCAGCAGAAATTCAGGACTTTTTTAAAAAGGGAACATTAGCTAAGAATGCATGCAGATAGAAAAGCAATTTATTCAGATAATGCAGAAATGATTAAAGGAACTAGAGACACATTTCTTAACCAGTCACACACACATGGATTTGTTATGTACTGTCCCACAGTCCTTTTACTAGTAACTTTAGGATTCCCTAAAGCCTAACTCAAATCCAAGCTTTAGTTAAAAATTTCTTGGACTTTGTTCTGTGGAAAAGTTAATATGTCAAAGTCATTTTGTGTGGAAAACCACACAAGACAAACAGATCTTTGAGTACCATTTATGTGCTTATCTGAGCATTTGACAGTTTTAAAATATTGTTGTTTGGTGATTGATAAAAACTTTTTTTAGTTTCAGAATATCTTCTAATTTAATAACACTTTTCTCATTTTTCGTTAATAATGTCTTTTTTTGTGAACTTTTAATGAATTCAGATTACTTAGCTTAAGTATAAATGGCATGGGAAATAAAATTTCAGCTTCACTGTAATTCTCTTACTATTTTCAGACTTTTTTTTTTTTAGAATGTTGTTTGTGTTTGTAGTATGTTATGTTAAGCCCGTCACTTCTTACAACTTTTCCTCAGGTTTCCTGTAGAGAAGTACTTTGGGATCTACCAAGGAAAGATTATTGTGTAAAGAGCTGCAGCTGAGAAATAAGCAGTCAAAATTTATGAGAAAGCCTATTTATCACTTTCTTATGTAGTTCTGAATAGCTGAAAGCTGGCTGCATGAAAGCATGCTCTCCCCATCTTCTATGAATAGCACAAGTTAGAGCCTTGTGCTTGCTAAAGCTGTATTTCAGATCCTAGTATCGTGTATTTTATGAAATTTTGCTCTTTGTTCTATCTAAGTTTATTCTTCTGGGGAGAAAATAAAATTAGGATGTAGAATTACTATCGTAAGTGGATGAATATTACCTAGAATATGTTTGAAAGAGTTCTTTGCATGTATCCAAAAGGCTTTCCTATGTCTAGTATACAGTAGTCTTTGGATATTAAATAGGAATAGTTACTTTCTGGTATTTAATTTTTGATGAAATAGGAGGAGATCTTTCCAGAGCCTGACCAAAGTATTCATCTAGAATTTAGCTTTTTCCTCCTTGTTCCTTATCCTGTGCACTCGGAGAAGAGAAGACTTCAGAAGTCGGGAGTGAATGTTCTGCTTTGTGAAATTCAATGCGTCTGAAACTAAGCAATAGTCAGGATGTTTGGGAGCAGAGCAAAGAAAGATGTATACTATTGCATGGATTTGTCCTCTTCGAGCATTGTCATTTGGATACTGCTGGCTGAATATTGACCAATTCGGATGTCATTGGGCTTTTGTTGTTTGTTTGTTAGAATGAATTGGAGAAGACTTAGAAAATGTTCTGCGGTTAAAGAATTTTTAAAAGATCAGTCTAGAGTATCACTTCAAAAAATTACTAATTTCAAAAAAATACTAAGAGGTGACTTGACTCTAAGGCATACTGATTTTCACAAAGAGAGTATCTTGGGTGTAGTTTGGTGGTTTGTGGGGTGTTTTTTTTTTTTTTTTTTTTTTGATAAAAGCTGGATCTTAATTTCAGAGAAGCATAGTAAAAAATAATAGCTGAAGTAGAAGATGAACATTCAAACTAGAATGGGGAGAATTAGCTATTAGAAAAAGCCAAAAGGGAAGCGATGGAAACAGTTCCTGATGTACTGATTTTAACTTTTCCTAGCCTTCCTTTAAAGCATGCTCCTAGAGTATGACTATTACTGAAAAAGTAAAACGTATGTCCTTAGCTTTGGTCAGAGAACCAGGCTTTGCCAATTTTGCTAATTGCATTGAAAAGTTAGATAAATGTGTTTACCTGTGGTGTCTGTGAAGCTTGGAAGGGTGGTTGTTCTTGACTTCTTAAAATCAAGTCCATTTTATTCAGTGTTTTTAATCTTGAGTGAGTTGGCTTGGATTAGGCAAAGTGAGTTAATAAATGACATTCTTGATGTATGATTTAGGCATACTCTTAGCAAAACTTACTGTGCTCAGTTCTGTCATAAATGAGTAAAATATTTTAATGCAGAAAATCGGATTAGGTCTAAAGGAACTTGGTCTGGACTATGGTCTGGAGTTACAGCTGAGTGATAATTGAGGACTTCTTTATTCTATTCTCTCTGGAAAATCACAAGCTTTCTTGCAAGGCGAGGTGTTTGGAGGATTTAAAATAAATGCTTTCTACTGATTCTTTTTTTCTTCTTTGCTTCTATTTTTTAGCAAGTACAAATAAAATTAAGTAATCTTGTATTCAGTTTTTTTTTGGGGGGGGTGGGTTGTCTGCTTGTTTCAAACCCTTCACATCTTTGGGATCAGCCTTCACCCCATGACTTTGAACCCTAATAATTACTTTTTTTTTTTCCCTCTACTAGTTGCAGTTCTTCTTTGAAACATAGGAAGATATTAAAAAGCTCTCCTAACATATTAGAAGAAGTTGAATAGCTTACAGGCTGAGTTGCATGTTTTATGGCCAGAAATGAACAAAAGGCAGTCTTAATGCTTGCTGCTCTCATACCTAAATGTCTTCTGATTTCCAGTGTTCATTAATTCATTAATATGCATATAGTCTGTTAACAGTGTTTGACAGTGTTCTCCAGCTCTTTACCCTTCCTGATGTTTCTTCCACTAATACAGTTACAGGCAGCAGTTGTGTTGCCTCTTATCTTCTGTTTTGCCAAACTAAATAAGTTAGTTTTTTTTAGACTCTACTTCAGAGAGACTCTTTCCATCCAGCTGGCTAGCTCTTTACTGCTTGAGTTCCTTTTTCTTTAATTTTGCTGGAATTCTGTACGGTATTCCAAATAAGGTCTTTCTAGTGCTTTGTGCAATGATGCTTATACTTCCCTGTATCTGCTAGCATCGTTTTCTCTCTCTTTTCCTCCTCGTTGGCTGCATCATGGTTTATCTGTTGGCCTTTCCTTTTACATGGATGAGCCCCTAGTTCCTCATAGCCATTTTTGTGCTTAGGCCTTAAAGTATGAGGTAGTGGGTTTGTGGTGCTACATGACATCTGATTTTTGTGATGCCAGTCCTCTAGCTCCTCCGTCTTCTCCAATAAGATAGTATGATATTTCTCAGCATTAATGATTGCTCTTACCTTTGTATTATTAATAAGATTGCATTGGTACTTTTTGTGTCTGGGTCCTTAGTAAAAACATAGTCCTTAAAATTTCCTTTAGGAGCTCTGCTGGTAACTTTATTTCAACTCCCATCATTTCTCTTTCAAAAAAAATCTGGTTCATCTCCTTTTTTTTTTTAAATAAATACTTTACAGTTCTTATGCTAGCCCTTCTGAATCATAATTAATATTCTTACATAGCACTATATGAGATACTCCACTGAAAGCAAGATGAGAAGATTTACTGTGTTTTTTCTTGCCTAGAAAAGAAGCTAGCATAGAAGGCTTTTGGGTTAGTCTTGAACAGTTTGTCCTTCATGAAACCATAGAACATTTTAGATTGTGTTCCTCCATTGGTCTCTTCAGAATTTGTTCTAAAACAATTCTTGAATTTTATTTAGATCAGGCTAAGAGGTGGCTAACTTAAAAATTACTTTGTATTTAAAATTGTTTTCCTAACACCCCCCCCCCCCCCCAAAATCAGTAAACTCTTCAAATACAGTCTGAATATGTCTTTCAGCCAATGGTAATGACAACAAGAAATTCAAAGGTGACGATAAAATGGATGGGGCTCCTTCTCGTGTCCTTCACATCAGGAAATTGCCTGGAGAAGTGACAGAAACAGAAGTTATTGCTTTAGGTTTGCCTTTTGGCAAGGTAACCAACATCCTGATGCTGAAAGGAAAAAATCAGGTAATTTGTTGCTTTCCTTTTTTAAGATGGTTACTATCTAATTTCAAAATATACTGTTATAGAGCTTTTGCAATGAGTCATATAATGGTAAGTATATTAAAAAAAGAAAAGCCTTTGTTTCTTTGCTTTAAACTTTTTATTATCTTATTCTATCTTTTAGTGAATTTTGTTAGGGAACAGTGGAGGGTTAACAACTACATAAGACAAAAAGTTACTTGTAAGGTAAATATTTAGACCTGCATCTTCACAGGTGAATTATGGAGACAAAGCATTTTAGAAGACATCGTTCTCCACATGTCAAGTTTATTTGCTAAAGATTGATATTTGGCCAAGTTTGTTATCAGACCTCTTTAAGTGTTTTTTATGTGTTTCTAATACAAAAATCAACCAATGTGTAAATACTAAAAATTGTTAGTTTGATTTTTTTTTTTCTTTTTTTTTTTTTTTTTAATCATAGGCTTTTTTGGAACTGGCAACAGAAGAAGCAGCTATCACTATGGTTAATTACTATTCTGCTGTGACACCTCATCTTCGTAACCAGCCTATCTATATCCAATATTCTAATCATAAAGAACTAAAGACTGATAATACGCTAAACCAGGTATATTCATTGTTACATATTATTATAAATACAGACAGCAGAAAATGAAACATAGCATGTATTCTTGGGTAATATAGTATGTTTGAATTGTCTAGTTTGTCCACATCAGACATTACTGTAGTTTTATTTATGATCATTCAATTTCATGATATTGAAGGAAACTTGCTTTCTGTGTGATCTTTCCATTATGATGAATTTTCCCAATGTGTTTTCTTAACATAAAAAAAATCTGAGGGTTTAACTTCAAATTTTTTCATAAAATAAATTCTAATCTTGATTTAGAAACTGCAGGATGAAAAAAAATTAACTTTATTTCTGACACCTGAGATTCTAATATCAATTTAAATTTCCCTAGTGCTAATGGCTGATGCCGATGGCTACATTTCTGTGCTTTGAATGATTACTCTGGTAGCATTGATAACCTCAGCTCATGTGATTTGCTGTTTCTGAAGGATACATTAATGATCACTGTAGAGACAAATGTATTTAATTATTTTGTTCTTGCCTCTGCAGAATCTATTTCAAAATAAAGATAAATAGGAGTGTGTGTGTATGTATGTTTATTTCAGTAGAACAAGAACATTTGCAAAAATAATGCCGTTGCAAAAAAAGATTTTGCTGATGTGGTAGCCGTTTTTGTACGAAGTGCAAGGGTTGGGGGGGAGAGGCATCAACTCCCTACAAGTCAGGTGTTTATTTTAAGGTGCATTCTCTTGCATTCTCTTTTTGATGTTAGAAAACACAGTGTAAGGCCCAAGTTACAGTTCTCGTTATTCTTGTCCTATCTGAGATAAGGTATGCAAATGGTAAATTTATAGTTGTTATCTTTAAAAACAATTTCAGGGTAGTTTCCTGTTGAAAGAAATCTGGATTCAGATGAAATAGAGTGTTGATTTCCCCCCCCCCCGTTGATCTTTCTAAGCATTCCAGTTTGGTAGACTCTGCAATAGTCTTATGTCCTCAAAAGGTACTCTTCAAAAATCATGACATTTTTGAAAAATGTCATTTCTAAAGAAAAAACAGATATTTTAATTGTCTTTTGAGAAAAGAGCAAGAAGAATGAATTCAGTAGCTACATACAGTGGATGGGAGTACTGCCTTAAGAAGTAAAAATTCCTTGTCTTACATTGTATCACCATAGAAGCCAGAGGACAGGTTTTTACTTCACAGGGCCATCTTTTCAACACATGAGATGTGCTGGCTTTTCAGCAGCTTTTATGCTACCATAAGCATTGATACCCAGTTTTAACAGTCAAATCCCTAGTCTTTCTAGTCCCTATATTTCTCTAAATTCGAATTAAAGAATGTGAGTAGGTACTTGGCAGTAACTGTTCTGTAACTAGTATCTCATGAGGCATTCCATAAAAACAAAAGACAGTTGGATATTCTTGTTTCTGTGGGGAACAATTAAGGTGATGCAGGTAATGCTTTCAATCTGCGTTTTTTAAGATATTCAGAACTGCAGCTTTTAATCTGCATTTGAAAGCTTTTTCTTCCAGCCAACTTCATTTTATAATTGTCCTTTCCTGGTTCTTCAGCAAAGAATACACGAAGTGAGGATGTTAGTACATGGAACTAGAAAGATAGGATTAACAACTGGAGAAAAGTACAACTGTCTTGTCTTATACAGAGGACAGAAAAAACTGTTTAACCAATGAGTACTTTAAATATCCAAGCTTTTTAGAAAATGAAAGTAGGAAGAGATCCATTAAGCTATAGTACTCTGAATTTGTCAATAAAATTAACTTGTGTTACTCTTTCTAATTATTTTTAATTATGTAATTAGGATGATTTGGGTCTGGATAAACATGCCCAAAATGAGCCATTTAAATTTTCATGTCACCTTTATAGTTCGGTGAAAATCCTTTTGCTATGAGACATAAAAACCAAAGAATGAAAGAACACTTAAGCTCAGATTTAAAACAAAGATCTCTTGCCTTGTGTTGTGCAGTAGTATCTGGACTTGGTTAGATGATTTGAGAATAGAATGACTTCCATAACTGTAATTGTCTTTAATCATCAACCTGTCAAAGATGCATGGTTTTAGTTTTTCTGCATAGATATTACAGCATTTATTTAAAAAAAAAAAAAAAGTACTTCCTGAATGATGTAACTGATCTTTTTCAGTTTATTTCAATTTTGAAAAAATATATATATGCATCTTCAAGAGTGAGATATTTATATATAAATACTAAATGGTTGTTTGAATTTTTTTCAGAATACCCATTTTGTAGTAATTTTTATCGCTTTTACCCTAATCTGCAAATGGTTATTCCTGCACGTACCTTCACTTAATCATGCGTTTGCGTTAACTTTAATGGAATGTGATATGAGAGATATAAGTATACATAAATAGTGCCAACAAAGATTACTTATTATGACATCAAGTTCTGGGTTTTTTAGGTTGTAAAGTATAAACTTCTCCAATCACTTTAAGGCATGAGTTTTAATAGCTATATGCTGCTTCCAGGCTTCCAGAAAGAGTAGGAAATAATGATGAGACTCAGCCAACTATCTGGCTAGCTTGAAAATTGTGTATTTTATACATTAGGAAAAAGGAAGCTGTTTTTATCAAAAGGTGCTTTTGCAGAGTTGTTTAATTATATGTTTAACATAGAGGCAAATTTTGTTTTCCCAACTAGTGTTCACCAGGTCTTTTTTTTCTTATTTTCCTTATTCATTGATTCGTATCAGTATGAGGAATATCATGTAAGTTGTAAGACATGAAATTGTATAGTAGCTCTAATACCTTTAAAATATGCAGTACGCGTTAATATGGTGGTTATTACTTTCACCTGGCATGCTCACTTGTCTCCTTGTGTATTGTTTTACTTCGTAAGGCTACTGTAACAAAAGTATTAAATGGAAAGTCTTTTTGCTGTGTCCCTCCCACTCAAATCTGAACTTTCTAAAACTCTCAGTTTTGGCAGTAGCAGTAGTTATGTAGATGTGTGTTCTTGTGACATCATCATGTGGTTACCTTGAATTTTTAAAACCCTGCTTGTGTGGTTTTTGATTTGTGGGTGTTTTTTAACATATGAAAAGGATTTTGTTTTTCTTTTTGATAAAGGGAGGTGGGTAACAGATACTAATTTGTTCACTGGTCTGTGGGTACTTGTTTCTGACCCTGATCAGACTTGTGTACTATTTCATTATGTTCCAACTGAGAAATCAGGAAGCATTAGCTTAGCATTGTCCTTCCCCTTGGAGCCTTCTGCCTGGTTAAAGTGGCAGTGAAATGCTAAAATGCAGCTAATATGAACTCTGGAAAAACAGGATAAAAATTTTTGGTTTCAGTAGGGTTTTGGGGGGAGGGAATCTGTAAACATTCTTCTGAAATCCACAAAATCCTCACTTAACCTTACTGGTAGAACAATGAACTTGCTACTAGGAAGACTGATTTTGGCACTATTTGAAGCCCCTTCTTACTGTCCCATGAGGATTGATCAATGTTTTCATTTTTATTGTCTCACAGTTGGACTGCATTGCACTTCTGTTATGTCTGTAGCTATGATTTTTTTTTAAATAAGTGGACTTGTTTGTTTCTGAAGATAACTATATGAATATTGTTAACTAATTTCTAGCTATCATCTTGAAATTGTTTTGAAAAAGAAATAAATATTCCCTTGTTTATTTTCCTTCAGCGAGCCCAAGCTGTTCTTCAGGCAGTGACAGCAGTACAGACAACAAATGCTCCCATAAGCGGGACCACAGTTAGTGAGAGTGCAGTGACTCCAGCTCAGAGTCCAGTACTTAGAATAATTATTGACAACATGTATTATCCTGTAACCCTGGATGTTCTTCACCAGGTAAGCCAAATTTTTTTTAACGTGAATTGTGTTTGGCATTAACTTGTGCATAAACCTTACAATGTTTTTTGACAGATATTCTCCAAGTTTGGTGCTGTTTTGAAGATAATCACATTCACAAAGAATAACCAGTTTCAAGCTTTACTGCAGTATGGTGATCCAGTAAATGCACAGCAAGCAAAACTAGTAAGTATAACTCTCTTAAGACTGAGCCCATACTGTACTCTAAGCATTTAGAAAATGTTACTGTGATGAAGTGCTGACTATAATGATGTGGGGTTTTTTTGTTTTTTTGTTTGTTTTTTCCACAGCTTGTGTGAAAGCATATTTTTTAGAGATTAACAGAAATTGGTGATATTATTTAATATGGTAATGTTGCACTTAGTATTTTTCAAGATGGTATGTCTAAAAAATTGTATACATATGTAGTTATTAAAAAAAAAAAACCTTATTGATAGACTTCTCAAAGTTGAAATACTGTATAATAGTGCAGTAGTGAAGATGACAGCAGAAGTAGAAATGTAGGACGTATAACCAGTTCTCTGGAGGCAGCAAACTTGATCCAGTTGGCTAATGACTGGTAGATACTTTCTTAGCATCAAAACATATGTGATTTTCAGAGTGGTATAGGCGTGTGAAAGTTGTTAGATTAGTATGCTAAAAAACAAGAAGTGCCAAGAAGGGAGAGGACAAACTTACTCATGGGACCAGCGTATGATGAAGCTGTGCATCAGTGCCAGGTGAAAGATCTTGGTTTCAGTTTATAGAAAACACTCCTATCCTGGCAAGGATAGGAGAGGCAAAACTAGGTAACTAGTTTATTCACTATAGCAGGAAGGAGCCTAAGGAACAAATTATGTCTAGATGACGTGCTGTTGTTCTTTGTCCAGACTTTTCGAATAGATTGAACGGAATATATTTACATTGTGGCAGTATGAAACGTGTGCCTGTAAGAGTTTTCACAATGTGAACCAAAGGGGAAGGCTAGACTTATTTTTTTTCCCAGAGATGCACAGAATCTATTTATATTTTTAAATTTCTGCATGCAGTCTGGATTTGTGCAGGGCTGATTAAAATTGATGTGCTGGTTAAGTGCTACTTGGCAGGATAGAAAGTGGTTATTATGCATAGATGACAGACTAGCTGAGAACTTCAGGAAAAAGAGAAAAGCTCACACCTCAGATTAAGCTGGCAATGGATATTTATCAGAAGAGGAAAGAAAAAGTAGGTTTAGTTTTCTGATGCCTTTTTTTTTTTTAAAAAGGAAAGATGACTATGTGGATTTAAAGATCTTCATTAAAAGGTACAGGATGGTAATTTTATCCTCACCACGAAGTGAAGTACTGAGTGTTGATTAAAAGTGTACAAGGTGGCTAAAAATCACAAAAATTAAAAGACACATTTTCAGGAAGAGTGCAAGTTTTCTTTCTGCTGAGGAAGAATAACATTAGCCAAGGACAAGAAGATTTGCTACTTGGTTTATTCTGTAAGATGATCTTCATGAAAAGTAATCTGAAAATACTTGTAAATTTAGAATGCTGTTTAAATTATGGATAGTCTTCTCACATAGATATATGTCAAATATCAGGTGGCCTCTTAGAGCAGCAGGAAATGCAACTATGTTATTGTAATAAGTAAAAAAAATTTTCGTGGATAGAATACACCTTTCATCTTTTCAAGTATATTTAAAAGTGATATAGAAACTTGATTTTTAACCTACAATAGCTGCAAGAATTGCTGTGACTTATTTAGATTCCTGTTTGACATACCTGAGGAACAACTGGACTCAGAGAAATTTGTTTAAGAATGTTGTAATTCACTCTTGGTTCAAGTTTGGAAGTTATTTTTCAGTAATAGATGTTAATGCTGTTCTAAAAGAAGAGTATTTTTGATGCAAATTGTGACAAGTGAAATATTTTTGACTTTTTTTTTTTTTTGAGTCTCGCTTATGTTGTCAGAAGATTTAATGGAAAGATAGCATCTGTGAAGTGGAAGGTAGTTATTGGAAAACTAATCAGTATAATTCTAGGAATATATTATGAAGAAGTGGCAAAATAACAAAGGATGAAGTATATAGAAATATGAAAGGAACTGAAGAATCTCTTACTATTCTGACAAACTGATGTCAGCTTGTGGGATACTATGTTGGTCATAATTTGAAAAGAAGCATGTCTTTGTTTTTCCGTTTCTCCAGTTCTGCATGTTTTGATTAGGGTTCACTAGCTGGTAGCTTATGTGTGAATGACTAAACTTCATTGAGTAACAGTGACTCCTACATGTAAAATTGTTGTCAGAGTGATCTGGAAGCCTACCTAAGTGACAAATGAAACAGGCTTGTTTTAAAGTTTCTCATTTTAATTAGTCTCTACATTTAACAAAGGTATTAAAGAATGCTGTATTCGAAGGAAGATTTGATTTCCTCCACTTCCCCCCCCCCCCCCCCCCAGCCTTGAGCTAAAGTAAAATAAGTACAGTTTTTATGGTTAAGTTACTGTGATAAAAACATGAAGTGCCCCCTAAACAAAAATACCTAAAGGGAGACAAAATGGAAAGAAATGAAGTCAGACAATGAGAAAAACACCCTCCAGTTGAAACACATTTGAAATACAGTAGAAGCCCAAGGACACAGTGGCTGTACTGAAGTTGCATGGAGTTCAAAATTGGAAGCATGGCAAAAGAATAAAGAAGTTGGCAATTTGTTTTTGATCAGTTGTTACTATAGAAGATAATGGGGAAATTTAGTTTTTCACTGGCACTCTTCACAGGAAATCAGAATGTGGCCTTAATAGAAATTGAAGACTTATTAAGGAAGTTAAAGAACAATTTGAAAAACTCAAGTGATGTAAGTACCAAGGAGAGATGCTATTCATTTGAAGGTTCTGAGAAAACAGTGACACCAACAAGAATGTACAATATGAAGCCTCTAGCCCTATGGGACTGCTTTTGCTATCTGAATGAGCAAGTAGTGAAAAATTGCATTCCTGCTCCACTTGCTTTCTGAGAAACTCATTTCCTATAAGAGTAGATTATGGCTACACTGACTCAGTTTCATCACCACCTTCAGATTGGATCATTATATTTCATTGTATCTGCAACCAAAGGTGAAGACTACAAACTTCAGATTCTGTATAATGCAGCAGGCTAGCCATGGGTTGGAAGAAGCACTGAGTGTGCAAAACTAGAGCATGTTAAACTATTGTGCTTTTTCCAGAAAAGCAGAAGATGGTGTCCTGGAGATCTTTGTATGCATAAAGAGATTTTCTAAGCAGTAAAAATAGCTCAGTTTCATAGTAAATGATCAATACCTTCAATGGAAGCAGCAGTCTTGAATATTTTAATATTACTAATGTGGTATACCGTAAAAAGACTGGAGTGGCAGCGTTTCTATCTGAACAGTTGGCCAGTCGAAGGTGTTGTCTTTGTAAATGCATCAAAAGTATTCTGCCAAATCTTGGGTATTGACAAAGTTATTAATATCATATCTCTGGAGGGTAAATGGAGAGTTGGACTATGTGGTGCATGACAGTCATCTTGACCCAGTATAGGTTAAAAATACCACAAGTCTAACTGACAGTTTCTATCATAGTTGATCGTTAGGTCATTACTTGGCCCCTAGGTTGTTCAGACTACCTGTGATTTGTTTCTGCACAGAGATCCTGTTGAGGTCTGACTTCACATTCAAGAGAACTTCTTTCGAGTTTTGAGTGACAGCATTAGGGTAGCTCTGCACTGATAGTAGTCTGCCAAAGAACTTTGCTGGATTTCTTAGTAATAAAATCTGTAACATCAACTTCTGGTAGTCATTCCCAGAATGGAAAGCAATGAGGAGTCCACATAAAGTATTCAACTTTAGAGCTATTATCCATGATTTAATGCACTAAAGGATTTTCAGACATCGTGAATCCTAAAGAGCAGAATTTGTTGAACAGAAATAATAAGTAATGTTCAGATAAAGAGAAGGGTGCTAGATTGTGTCCATTATATCAGAAAGCCCAGCAAGTGCAGCAACAGTGTGTTCTGGGTTTTTCCAGTTTTGCAGCTACTTCTCATATCCAAGACACTTTTCTCAGAAGAAACAAGTTTCATTCAAATGCTTGTCTGTATGCTCATTCACACCTCAAGTATTTACCAACACTGCAGATAGAGACCTTTATCAGAAGTATTTGTAAGATGCATGTGGTCACATCTCTACCAAGAGACGCTGACTCTATGACCTTCAGTTTTTTTTGAGCTACTTACTTGAACTGCAATACATTTTGCTAGTGGTCCCCCTTTTCTCATTTTTCTTTCTGCCTGCCTCCCCTGCCCCTTGAGTGCTCTAGGTTATCATGTCATCTCCTTCTCAGGATCATGTTCCTAGCTTCTTCTGCTTTGTGTATTTTGGGGGAGGGAAGGGAGTAGGGGCTTATTTTCTCTCTTCCTTTCCTCTTACGACTTAGAGAAGGCAGATGGTTTGTTTGTTACCCCGCTCTGCACCTTTTTTCTTTTCAGTGTAATTTGACCATTCTCTGTCAGACCTTGGCAAATGTTCTCAGACTCTTCATCCTGCAGTAGACCTATTTCCTGTCTTGAATCATCACTGTAGGTATGTATACTGCTTGAAAAGGAGAGGGCTGTGTAAGCTATTTGCTGTGGCTTGAGGCCCCATGTCTCCACAAATAGCTGCTAGCTATATTCCTGGGCGCTATTTCTGAACTGGGAAGTCAGGACCTCAAAACACCAAAGCATATTCTGCCTCCAGGACTGCATTCATGTGCATTCATGTCCATCTTCTATATACTGTATGTGAACTATTGAAACAATATGGGCAGTGGCACATCTCTTTCTAATAGAGGACTACCTTGACCATTTTTTGTAGGGGCACTTAATTCCACAGATTCATGGTCCGTACAAACTTTAGCAGAGGCTCATCAAAGCGTATTTCTAAGGATTATAGCACTTTTGTTCAGCAGACTCTCCTTTCACAAGGATTTGCAGGCATCTCTACTCCTAAGAATCAAGAGCAGAGCAGTGAATTGTATCCATTATATTAGAAAGCCCTTCATTCAGGTGAGGAAAGCTGGAGAGAAGAAATTATTCTAAGCATGTTCGCTTTCTCTGCCTTAGAGCCTAGTGAGACTTCTGACTCTTACCAGCATGAAGCTGTCTCTGCATCAGTTGTTCAAGGATGTGCACCATTTTGGAACATCAGACGGTACTTCTGCTGCTTGAGATCACTTCTCTCGACATTCACAATGACATTTGTGAATGAGAGATCCAAGTGCCATGACTCTGACTAGATAGAAATTCTTATTGTCCTTCTGCAGACAACCTTCTGCAGGGTTGATTACTTAAGCAGTAGGAGGAAACACTGCTTGTTTGTCCCTTTCTTTCAGTTGGAACAGTCTCTCTCTTGTTGTTTCAGCTCTGAATCTGTGAGATCTTTTGTCAGTCAATAGTTTACATCTCTCCATGCTCCTGGTCGCTACGAGCGAAAAAGGAGGGTGGATTGATGTGACTCTTGCAGAAATGGGCCTTGCTTTTTGTGCTGTTGACCTCCATTTCTTTGCTGTTTCCTGTATGGCCATTTTTACTGTCTGTAGCTGCGCCATAGGTCTGTTCTGGATCCTTATGAGTTCCCTGCTTATTTGCTACTATTTTCTGTGGTGTTAGGTTTTCTTGCTCATTCTTGCCTCTCTGAAAGATGCTCCCTTAAGGTATGGACAGATTTCAGTATCTTTGACTCTAGCTCTGTGACTTTTTTTAGGACCCTTTCTGAATATTTTGAATGCTTCTACAGTAGTAGCTGACAAGTAGCTTTGTTCCAGCCAACTCTTCTGTCTTGGAACTTGCACAGACATTGAGGGTTTGATTTTGTTCATTTCTGTCTTGCTCCCTTCCTTAACCACCATCGCTGATGCGGAGCCATGCAGTGCAGTTAGTAATTTGGAGACAAAGGAACTGAATGCACTTGGAAAACTGTTTTTTATCTCTTCACATAAAAAGTTACTGGGCTCTCAGATCATACTGGATTTAGATTCTTGACTGATGGCCTTTATGTCTGATTTGCCCTCATCACCTGCTGATAACATCTAGCTGAAGCCAACCCTGATACTCTTTTGTTCTTTGGGAGATCTTAGCATTTTTGCAGCAATTAATCACTGCCTTACACAGACTTCTAGGTGCCAACTTTTTAGCCTTCCAAAAGAACTGATGGCTGTAGAGGATCTTCTAAGGATGCTAGTATGTTTGTATTGTGGAGTTGAGCTTATGCACTCTTTTTGTCACTTCAAGCATGTGCCACTCTAGATTATGCATCAGCCTGAATTGAGAAAGGGATTTTTCTTTTTACCACCCTTTTCTGCTGGTCTTCTGTATGTTCTTAATTGTTCGTGTGCTTGTTGTATGCTCATGTAATCACCATCTTCAGGGACCCAACTGCTGAAAAGCTCTTGGCAGGAGATAAACCTCTCATTAGAATCCCTCCTCCCCCCCCCCCCCCCCCCCCACCTCCCTGGGAAAGTCCAAGAAGAGGCAACTTAGTAGCAAAAGGGAGGTGCTAGCGACTGTTACTGAATTTTAGAAGATTTGGTATCTTTACACACTCTCTTCTAAGTAAAACACGGTGACCCAAGTTTTGATAGTTCTGTTGTTGAAGCTCTTAATTCATGTTTTTTCTGTCACAAGCGACAAAGAACGATGCACTCATTTTGTAGCAGGGTACTGCGATATTTCTCCTTCACTTGGCATGGAGGGGGCGAAGGGTACTGTGCCAGATGTGAATGTGTGTATGGAGAAGTGCTCAAAGAAAGAGAGGTTTCTTGGCAGTAACTAGGGTTCCTTGAGATGGTATCTGTGTGTACATTCATTAATTGTACTACTTCTGCCTTCTCAGGTTTTTAAAGATGTCTGTTTGAGACAAGCTTAAGGGCTTTTTGCACTTCCCTTTGTTGCCATACAAGGGGCTCATGAAGTGCACAGTTGTGACTTTACATGGGAACGGTTAATCTTGGAAAAACTCCAGTTGCTAGTAATCTTCTTGTGTTGCTGGAGGGGTGTGGTGCTACTGCAGAGGTGGTGGTGGTGGGGTGTTTTTAACCTGCAGGGAGTCTTCCTCAAAGTATGGCGAAGTGCTTGTTTAGAGCCAGTGTGTTTCCCTTCATTCCAGTTCAGGAGCTTCTTTCAGACAGCCCGAATCCCAGCTACAAGGGATTTCTGTGCAGTACTCTTTAGTATGTACTTGGAGCCTTTTTGAAGTTTTTCAGAAAGGTGGGGCTTGAGCCTTTTTGCTTTTTCAATGTGAAGTTTTAATTACTTACGTGGATCTCTTTAGACAGTGTCCAGTTTAAAAGCTGGGTAGTGTTTTGGTTTGCTACTGCTTTTAAAATAAAGATTTCCATCAACTTAATTCTTCTGCCTGCCATAAATTGATGTGTCTATAGATTCTATATGGCAGTAAAACATGACATTTGATTTGTATTTTAAAGACTTTGAGCTTTGTGTGTGTGCGTGTTCCTGTGACTAGGACAGAACTAGTGGGCACTTCCTTTCAGTCCAGTTCATATCCAGAGTTCTCTATGTAAATGGTTATTTTCTTGATGGCGATGACATCTTGCACAATGCGTGAGCTTTGGCAGGGTAAACTGGAGCTACCTTTAATGCATGTTGTAGTGGATTTTAGAAGGTAAGAGAGATACTTTTTTTTGTATGTGCGTAAGTATTGAAATTATTCTTGGATGCGGCCACTAGAGGAGTCTTGGATTGGGCTTTATCACTATGTATAAAAGAGCTAGCAAATTCTATTTCTGTGATTTTTTTTTTTTTTTCCCCCCCTCCCCCCCCACCTGACAGATTACATTCTTAGCTTGTATTCTGTGAGTCGGGGCATTAAATTTTGCTTTGCATGTATCGTGTAAAGCAGTGTTGCTTAAGTTGAGTTTCAAGCATAGGAATTTCTCTTTGGTTGCCAAGTATTTGTTGAAGCAGTGTCTAGATCATCTTTTTTAAAATATTTACTTTTCCTTATATTTTACTTTCCCAGTGCTAGAGAGTTCTGACAGTACTCACTGACTTAGTTTTTGTATGTTGACTGCTAATGGTGTTAATTCTTTCAAGCAATTTCATGAGCCCTGGTGATGTGTTAACTGTGATAATACATCTTGTAGGAAGGGGCAACCTTGCTGGTCTTGACCTAGTAGGGGTGTGTCTGCAGGATGTTGAGTTTCCAGATGCATCACTGTATGAAAATAGCTGTTGCTTCCATGCCCTGCAGGCATGCTATGTTTGTGTAGTGCTTGGCTCAAAATAACAAGTTGTACCAGAAGCTGAACGTGTTGGAAAGTACATTGCAGATGTAACCAAGCTAGCTCTGCAGGAGCTAGCTCAGGTCCAGAAGTAGTAGCATTTTCAAGCCTTCCCCCCGACCCCTTCATGTGTATATAAAATAGTATTTTACTTAACAGAATGATTTGACTGATTGGATTTTGATTTTAACATGAGCTGTATCTTCACTTCCTAACACTTCTTAAAAATGTAAAACAATCTAGTTAGAAACTTCTATTTTTTTTATTTCTCATATTTAGATGTTAGTGCTTTGAGTGAAAGAAAAGTACACCTGAAATGCAGATGGACTAAAACTCAGCTTATATCAGTTTGATATGAGACTAGTTTGCTAGTAGTGCTTTAGTTGTGAGATGACTTCTGTTCAGAAAATAGCAGTTACTGGTCTCGGTGTTTGGGAATTCTAACATGAGAAATTTAAAACATTGATTCACCTTTATAGTAAATACAGACAAGACATTTATAATTGGACCTCTTTAGAGAGTGTTTTCATATGCCCTTAGGAGTGCCGTGTTCAGGGGCCTTATGAATTCTGTTTTGAATAGGCGTAAATTCAGAAGTACTAATTAATTGTGCAAATAGGAAATTTTTAAGAAGTGTAAGTAAAATTAGGTTAGAAGGTAATGTTACTTTTCTTTACATTTCTGCACTAATTACCTTTTAAAGGGAGAATAAAAACATGCAGGAACAGTGTGAATACTCTGCTTCAACAGATAGCCTTCTAATATGTGGTATTTGAGTCTAGATTTTTTGATATTCTCTCTGGTCATCCTTCTGTCGGAGAGTGCTTGTGTGATTTTGACTTTCTGAGAAATCGACTTGGCATTTTATCTGCATTAAAGCTGTAAAGTGGAATACAAGTTAATTAAATTCAACAGACTAACTTCTAAGTTTGACTATATTAAAATGTCTCTTGTCATTTTGGTGCATAAACAGTTTCAAGGTAAGAGAAGTAAAATATCAAGCTCCACATCAAGTGGAATCATGTTAAGCTTAGGCTAATGGAATTTTAATCTTTGCTTTTAAACGAGACAGTTAAATGAATAAATATCTATGTGCTGACCTTTGTTTAAAAAAATATATATTGTGTAACCAACCTGTGTTGTGTATTATTTAAATAAATTGTCTCCCTTTTCCAGGCCTTAGATGGTCAAAATATTTATAACGCTTGCTGTACCCTCCGGATTGATTTTTCCAAATTGGTGAATTTAAATGTTAAGTACAACAATGATAAAAGCAGGGATTACACTCGTCCTGATCTTCCATCTGGTGATGGACAGCCAGCTCTGGACCCAGCTATTGCTGCAGCGTTTGCAAAGGAGACCTCACTTCTAGGTATGACTGACATTGACATTGTTCTTCTGTGTTCCAAAGTCACTTGATGAAAGTGTTTATTAATCTTTGTAATAATTAAGCATCTTAAATTACAATAGTGTCCAAAGGTCCCATCAGGGTTCAGTCTGCATTGTGTTTTGAATTGTGGTAACACCATTACACAATTGTCTGTAGAAGTCCTGCATAAATAGGTGAGAGTGTGCATGACAAGAAGGCAAATGCACAGAGTATAAGGAAAAGGTTAGTTAGTTCTGCTTCCCTCCCTTCCCCACCTCTGTCTGTCCTTCCTTCATACGTTCCTGTCAGTCGACTGCTACTTGGGTGCACCTTGTCCACTCTGCTAGCCCAGTTTGTAACAGAGGTTTGATTTTTTCGGATTGTGTTCTTGCTAACAACTTCACTAGGAACAGACTTAAGGTCCTTATTTGTAATATCAGATTATGAAAACACCATTTTATTACCTTCAATGAAGAAAGATTGTTCTGTGCTTAAAAAAAAATGCCACTGTTTTTTGCAAGTAACAGAAAAAATCTGTAGCTGTTTTTGTGTGTGTGTATTTTTTTTTTCCCTTTATTATACATTAGCGCTCATATGGTACGCGAGTTCTAATATCCTGTCAGCTTTGGAGCTCATCAGAAGTAGTAACTGAAATGCCCTGAGCAGTATATAGATAAACATATCTTCTGGCTATTAGTAAAGTAATTAATTCAGCATGTTCTGCATGCTTTGGGGGGGGGGGGGGGAATTTAATGCTCTAGGTTTATGTAATGAATTTTGATAAATTAAAATTTTACAGCTCCTTTTGTCAAGTTGTTCTTCTTTGGTCAAAATACCTGTCCTTAAATATTTAATAGTATTCACAGTTAATCTCATGGTTTTTACAAGACCCTGTGTATTATCTTGTGATCATTGTTCTCATTTTAAATCTCTTTTTTTCTGTTTTTTCTTTCTCCATTTTTTCCCCTTTTCCTTTTAAAGAAAACTTCTGGGGAACATAAATTTCATGCCGTGTTTTTTGTACAAGATGGGCCGACTTGGGTCGAGTCAGAGTTATGTAGTAAAGAAAGGCTTCTGCTCCCTATTTGTTGAAGAAGTTAGAAGGTATGCGGCAAATGGAGTAAGTGAGCACAGGAAAGGCTGAATATGGTAGTTAAGGTTAGCTGGATGCTGCACTATACTTGCCCTTATCAGAAATCAGATCCTTTAAAGGAAACGCTTTGTATCTAGTTGCCATTTTTTTTTTCCAAATTTTGGAATACTTGACTACAAATCCTCCAGGCTGACTTGCAAATTGGTGCATCACGTGTAGCTACAGTAGAAGTTTTGGAGAGTCGTACCTGGGAAAATATAAAATACTGTAAGTATCTAAAGTCTCTGAAGATGGAGACATTCATAGCTCCTGAAACTAGGTACCCAGAGTTTTTTAGCTCGTAAATTACTTGGATGCTCTTGTAAACTTTTCCCTACAAAACTATGTAGGTTTCTTAATGTTTTGATTTTAATCAGATTAGGGGGTTTTTTTGTTTATTTTAAGGTTTTTGCTAGTAAAATTATGATAATACCACTCATATTTGCCAGTTAGGTATTTTAATTATCACTCTGTGGATGGACCTTTTCAAATGTACTGGTTTCCTAAGCAGTAGGAAAATGAGATTGATATGACAGCAGTAACTTTCATCGCAGCTATTAATTTTTTGAGCATCAGGGAAGTCAGTCATATCTTAATGTGTTTGGTAAAGTGATGAGCAACAACATTTAAACTGTTTTTCCATCTGTTGGTGGTGATAGCTGCCTTAATGATGTATTTCTGTGTTTTTGGGGGGTTTTCAATTTTAGTACTCTTGTGAGGTATCAAACTTTCATTCCTTACTGTCCCCTGCTTTTTGTGCTGCCAAAAGATGAATTTTTTAGAATAGTACATACATCATGTTAAATGATGAGTTTAAATACATTGTTATGCTTCCAGAATATAAGGAGTTCATAATTACAGTAGTATTTTGATGAGCTGTACAGATATGTCATACTTAGTTTTTACTCAAAAAAATTCATTGTATCGGAAGGGACTTGAGGAAGCTGGCTATATTTGCTCTTCAGGTTCCTCTGCATGCTCAGGAAGAACACCATAAGTTGGATCTGTGGCATTGTTAAAATTCTTGTTATAGCTGTTCTGAGTGTATGTATACAATGAGATCACTAAAGGATAGAAAATGTAGTGAGGACTCCAGTGTAACTTTTGGCTCCGTTAATAAGCTTACGCTATTGTGTGCTGGAGGGTTGTACAACTCGGATGCCATTTTTTCTTTTGCGTTATTAACAATATACTGTAATTCATATGTCAGAAGTGAGGTTTAGGTTTAATGTAATAGTGTGAGTGGAGTTTTAGTGGCAAAATATGTTAGTCTTGGTGTTTAGATCTACATGACTGCTAAACCAATACATCTCTGTTTGCTTTGGATGGAATTAACCCTGTTATTTGGTATGGTAACTTTACGATGCATTGTGGTAATGCGTACAGTTTGAAGCTTTGTGAGCTGGCTCTTGTGCAGGCATTTTAAAGGAATCTGCTATGTCCCCAAAAACCTTTCAGGCTAAGTATAAGAAACAGAACAATAAGGTGGTGGTGACTTGACAAAAAGCCATAAAGAAGTTCAGAGGAGGACTGGTCACTGAATTTATTTTCATCAGTCACAGTCCCACATGGCCACCTTGAGAATACTCCTACTGCTTATAGTTTTAATGCACATAACGATTTATCTTATGCTTTTTGCATACCTTTAATTTCTTTATTACTAAAATGGCATTAGTAACTTGCGCTTCAGATATCATGCAAAAAGATGCTCTTAGAGAGGTATAAAAAAGTGACATGCTGTGTTGAGCCCTCCTTGAGGGAAAGTACCTAGAAAGGCTAGGAAAAAAGCATATAATATTTTTTAGTTTTCTTAATATCCAGAAGAAGCAAAAACCTCTTAAGGTATAATTGTTGGAAGCTAAAATAGTTATTGACAACACTTCCTAATACCAGTTGATTGTGTTGATAAAGTAGCTAACACTTCTAAATATTTTCCTGTAAGTCCTGCAATCATAAATACCATGTTGGTTGAAAAGTAGTAATCATAATACTAATTGATCCTCTTTACTAAAAATATTTTTGACTTGCCTAAATGGCAAACTGTAAAAATATACAGAACAAGAATTGCTTTTTCTATGAGTGTGTAAGTTTTCCAAGCTCTCCAAGAAATGAAGTCTTTGTGCGCTGTGTAATCAGTTAATGTGATATCCAAATAGATAATCTTAGTCCGGATGCATTATTACTCACTTATATACTGCATTCTCTGCTGTGAAGAAACTCAGTGATCAGAAGTCTATGAGATTAAATTGGACACTTCTTTAATGAGCCTTTTTCCTTTTGAAAGAAGGAAGAAATCACTAATAGAAATTTCTGTTTTGTTTTGAATATGTGTGGCTTTCATATGTGAGGTGAAAAAAAGGTACAGGAGATCTTTCTAAAAGAAATTTCTAAATAAACAGCAACTGCTTTATACTGGACCAACATTAACATGCTAAATAAAAGCTTATTTTAAATTGTCATTAAACTGCTTTAACGCATTAATACTTGCAGTTATGATATTTGTTTAATATTACAGCTGGAAATGTGCTGTTGTGGTTACGGTTCCCACACCTTTATTGCTTGCTGTCATCCTTAATCTTTCTTTATTAGTACTTTCCACTGATTCCTCTTAAAATTCCTATTAAATGAATCTAGTTTAGAGGATAATAACTGAAAATATTTTTGTATGAACGGTGTTGAATTATCTTTGGGTTTAACTTTTTCAGCGGGACCAGAACACATCCTCTAGAGAATCTAATTCTATGAAGAATTTTGCTTGTTAGAACATGAGTTACTCTAGGTATGCTCTGCCCAAGTATGTAAAGAGCCCTAAAAACCTCACCAGGTATCTCTAAATTCCTTTTTTCCTAAAAATGCTCTACTACCTTAAAACTTCTGCGGCTAGAGAGAGGTGCTTAGTTGCACTAAAAAGCTTGAAATGCTCTAGTATCTTAGCTTTTTTTTTTTTTTTTTTTTTGTACCTAAATGGTTGCTGTTGACCTGGTATAAAGTAAGTTATTTCCTTTCCGGTGGACATATGTCATACCTTACTGTCACTCTTCACTATTCTGTCTATATGACCTCTATAGTAGCCGAGGGAAAATAAACATGAAAAGTCAGTTTATGCAGTACAAAATAAAGACCTGTATAGCATTTGAATTACATTTCAAAAATACGATTTTTAGAACATAACTGCATTTCAGAGTTGTTTTTTTGAGGACTTGAGTGTGATATTCACAGGGTTGCCTGTATATTACAGTGTGATTTTGAGAATAAATGTCTTTGCTGCTTGTGTGGGAGTGCTTTCTTTAACTGCCTGCCTTATTAATTGTTTTCACGGGAAAGTGGAGCTATATTCTTGGGCTTTAATGTAAAAGTAAAATATACATCATGTTTGTTACGTTTGTCTTACTAATATGTGTATGTATGTAGCCCATAACTATTACTACTTTATTACATTATATTATAACATTATTATATATATTACAATTATACATATGTATATAGCTCAGTGAAATATTTTCACTTTCCTTTCATGCAGAATTGATTTTGAGAAACACAGTAACAGCTATGCTTGGGCTAGCGATGTTCTGTCTAATTTGCTATCTTTTTTGTGACAGCTACTGGTACTACTACGTTCTTTGGAAGACCTGTGAAAGCCGTTGTAGTGGATGATCATACAGTAACATACATGTTGGAAGGGGTGTCTTCCTTAACCCTCATGTAGCTAGTAACTGGCTTATGTGATGGAGCATGTTAAATGTCTCTCTTCTGCTTATTTAACGTAACTGGCTGTTGTCTCTGTAGATCATATAATATTTTCTCAACACTTGTTAAATGTGTTTTTAGAATGGATGGGAGGAAGACAGGTTTTCCATTCTGGTTAGTAGTCAGTCCTGCAAAATGCCACAAATAATAATAATATCATAGTTGTTGCCTTTTGAATCAAGTAGATCTTTATTTTATCTTGTCATAAGAGATCACTAAAGCTGCCTAAATGATTTTCTCATTATTCAGTACTTTCTATACTTCTGGCTTTACCCCTGAATACTAACATTTCCCATCTTTTAAACTCTGTATAGGAAAGCTTTCCATATCTTTGATTTCCTTTCATAGGATGTTTACTGTTCTTCTGTATCTACTTTGAACAGGGAGTTAATGGAATAATTTCCAAAAGCATATCTTTATTTAATGGCACTGTAGGGTGTGTGTGGTGGTCGTCCCCCCCCCCCCCTTTTTTTTAATCATCAGTAATACTGTTAATCACCAGCACAAAGTAATAATGATGGATGTCATGTTTTCTTTGGTCGTTTGTCCAGGCCAGCAAAATCTCAATTTGTTAATTACTTTAACAAATTGCTGTATCAGAGCATTATTGAAGAGTTGGAATAAAGAGGGAAATCTTTTTTAGGAAATTAAATAAACTTTATAACCATACTTACCACCTCTGTTTTGTTTTTCCTATGCATTCTCTTTTGATACCAAGGTTGGGAATATTCTGAATAGTAGCTATATTCATCAGTAAATTTATCTACTTGATCATTGACTGAAACCAAAGAATTTTGCTTTCCCTTTGACTTTCTTTAAAATAACACAATGTAGGAAGGAAAGCTCATCTTGGCTACAACGTATAAAGATTATGTTCAGGCTTGCTAGTGGGCATACTGGAAGACTGGTCAAAAATTCTTGTTGTGTTAGGTTAGCATTGTCAGATAAACATCAGAAGTTTTGGCAAAATACTGAAATTTGAGAGGCCAGTTGCAGTAGCAGAAAATTAAAAAGCTCTTTTTTTTTTTTCCTGGCTGTTACATGTTTTACTATACAAATATCCTTTTACTAAACTTTGTAAAATGTACAAATAAAACTTTGGTCAAATGTGATACGGCTGTTCCTGTATAAACTATGTATAGTGCACATGTATCACACAAACCTTTCACAGATTCTGGAAGTAGCATACGCTTCCTAGTGCTTCAGTGGCTTGACAGGGCAGAACCTGCATAAGTAAGTACCATTTCTCTATGGGATCTGACCTTCCTCCAAACAAGAAGCAGCATGGCTGCAGGTCTAGTTAGTGGTAACGTACTGCTTAAGGGAATCAAACTGGAAAAAGCCTCGTTATCAGTATGGTGCTGCCTTGAATCTTGAATTTCAGAAAACTGCCCCCTTACCTCATTTATGCGAAGGCTATGAGGGATTTTTAGTTTTTTTCACTTGACCAGCTCAGTGTTACATGTTTAGCCTGAAGCATCAAGTTCAAGTGTGGACTACCTCTGTGTGATGTAAAATAAGGATGCTATGATGCAGGCAACATAATTAGTGTTTATGTTACTGATTTGATCAACGCTTGCTTTAGACCATTTTGATAAGCTAGATGCTGTAAATATTTTGGAGTACAATGGGAATGGTTTTGGTGCACAAGAACATTTAATCAGAAAGAGTACTTTTACATCTCTTCCATTTTTTGAGAGTTGATTTGATTCAAAATTATTTCACATTTCTTCATTGTTTATTAATGATCTATTTCACAAATCATCGAACAGCTTGAACAGTGGAATGACCTGCTTTGTAGAGTGTTGTAGGCAACACTTGTGCTGATATAGGTACTTTTTTTGAACGACTTGTGTGTGTTTCGTAAAATATGCTTTATTTTAAAATTAGGGCTTCCTGTTGCAGCTGTTCCAGGAGCTCTGAGTCCTTTGGCTATTCCAAATGCTGCTGCTGCAGCTGCTGCTGCTGCTGCTGGCCGTGTGGGAATGCCTGGAGTCTCAGCTGGTGGCAATACAGTCCTCCTGGTTAGCAATTTAAATGAAGAGGTCAGTGAAACAACTTAACTTTTTTTTTTTCCCTGTTTAGCCACACTTCATCTGACAGTATTTTAATTTTTTCCTACTTGCCTCTTACGTCTGGATTTTAAGCTCAAAGTATTTTTGTTTTTTTTTTGTTTTTTTTTTGTTTTTTTTTTTTTTTTAGTACTTACCCCAAAGTTAATTTTAAAGCCATTATTGTTAAATACTTCTGTTTTCCCAGGTAGCTAATGATTTAGAATGTCCTTTGATAGTCAGCTACCTATTTTTTCTAAGAAAAAATGTGGTAAATACTGCATGTTTGACACTTGAATTTAAATTTTTATTTTTTTACAAAATAATTGCTATGTTTTCATTTGTAATTATAATCATGTAAACTACAACTTCTGTTTTGTTTCTTCTAGTTATTTGCTTCTTCATTTCATGCTTTTATCTCACATTTTAATGTCTTAATATATGTGAGCTACTCTAACACATTTTTCTTTGAAGGTTCTCCCAAAGATCTTGACGAGGCACTCTTCCAGTCTCTCTTAGTAATTTTTTTCTTTGCAGTTATTCATTTGTCTTTATTAAAAAAAGAAAGTGACAAAGCATTTTCACCTTAAGTGTATCTTTCTTGCCAACTCTGAAATCTAAAGGGGTTTGTTTAGTTTTGCATTTTTACTGTCCTTTACATTTATTTTGATGGCTGTGAAAGCTGGTATGAAATGTGGGAAGTTTGTATTGGTCTAGCTGTTCCATTTTTGACTGGCCTCTGTCCCTATAAATCATTGAGCTTATTTTATCATCTCGTACTACTTTGTCATCCACAGTCTTGCATGTTAAAATGTGTAGATCAGAGTGCCATTTTGAAAGATTTTTTGCCTGCATTTCATAACCAGCCATGCTTACGCAATTAAAGTTTGAAGTTTAAAGTTTCTATTGCATGCTTTTTTTAATTTATTTTCATGTTGAGATGAAATGCTGTAGTTTACTCTTGATATGAATGTACTTTACCCATATTTGTCTTGGGTGACTACATTTTACTCAGTTTTTCTTGTACAGTACATAAACCAACCATTTTCTGACCAAATTCCTGCATTTCCTATGTACTGACCTATATTTTATTTTTTTGTTCCCCACTTCCTTATTTTTTTCTTCTGCATTGCTGTTTTCCCTTCCCCATTTCATCCTTTTCCCTTTGTGTTCACCTTCCCTTTCCTCGTCTTTACCCAAATCCCCATGCCCGTCCCTGTCTTATCCTTTTTCTCCTTGTCTTTGTCTATGTTCCCTGTCTTCATTCCCTATGTTCATGCTTCTGTGCTTGAACAAAATGTTCCTCGGACCAACTTGCCCCAATTAACCGCCTTGAAACCATGATCCATGACCACCTCACCATTCTGCGGGAACCACCCTTCGTTATGGATGATCTGTTCATCTTCGCTCTTCCTCGACTCTTCTCTCTTCTTGTCTTACGCTGCTTGCTCTTCTCTCCTTCTAAAGATGGTTACGCCCCAAAGTCTGTTTACCCTCTTCGGTATGTTATTGTTAGCACTATACTTTTATTATTGATTTGATTTTTTTTTTGTGTTTTGTTTTGTTTCACCTTAATTCTTATTTGTAGCTAGCACTTTGGCTTAAAGTTGAACAGTAAATCTTTTGCTATTTTTCTTTTGCTGTTTAAAACTCTCCATAGACACAGATTTTCTTTTAATGCATGCTAATATATTTTGCATGATCTTTAATTTAATATCATTCACATAGCTTTGAGGGTTTATCAGAAATTATTCTTTTCAAAATTCACTATTCAAAATCTATCTCCTTTATTCATTTGTGAGAGTGTTGAGTTCGAGTGAGTGATCTTGTTGCTGTCTGAGTGTTCCATTGATGTGTCAAAATACATTACTGAGTTGACCGGCTTTAAAATGAACTTTTTCTTTTGGATTACCTTTGACTTTGAAAAGGTGTTTATGGTGATGTGCAGCGTGTGAAGATTTTATACAATAAGAAAGACAGTGCTCTTATACAGATGGCTGATGGAAACCAGTCACAGCTGGGTAAGATTAGTTTTCTGTTTGTTCCAATTAGTCTGTTTAAGTATTTGATAAACATAAACATGTTTTGTTTACCTGATTTTACATAGCATAATTTTAATTTCTTGTATCCTGGTTTCCTCCAAGATACAGAATCTTACTGCATCCACTTGTATTCCAAAAGCTCTGTACAGTATCTTAAGTGACTCTGACAGCAGTGCTGAATCACGCATGGAGGTGTTTGTTTAAAGTTAAATACTTGCCCAAATTCTCCAGACTTAGTTTTTGATTACAGTCCTTTAGCACACTGACCTTCTGATTTTCTTGTTTTTTCTTGTTTGCAGAGTTATGTATGATGTACCATATTTTCAAGCTCTGAAAAAGTAAGACTGTGCTGAGTAAGCTTCTTGTCTTTTTTTCAGCCATGAGCCATCTTAATGGACAAAAAATGTATGGAAAGATTATTCGGGTTACTCTTTCCAAACATCAGACAGTACAACTACCTCGAGAGGGACTTGATGACCAAGGGCTCACTAAAGATTTTGGTAACTCACCTCTGCATCGCTTTAAGAAACCTGGTTCAAAAAACTTTCAGAATATATTCCCTCCATCTGCAACACTTCATCTGTCTAATATTCCGTAAGTGTTGGCTGTCAGTGCTAATAGCATTAATGTGAATCACAGCACACCAAATTCACTAATAATTTGCTGCTTATGTGTTGGGTTTTTTTCTTTTTGTAGACCGTCAGTAGCAGAAGAGGATCTACGCACATTGTTTGGTAACACTGGTGGCACCGTGAAAGCTTTTAAATTTTTTCAGTAAGTAACTTTTCTGTACATTGTTAGGCAGTCTTCTGTTAAAACTATAAGTGCACTTTTACAGCATGTCTTAAGAAATGCGCGTAGAGGATCGAAAATGTTAGGAGCAAATCCCATAGTGGTGTTTGAGTTCCTAATGCTGTTATTTTGTTTCAGAAGAGATCACAAGATGGCACTTCTTCAGATGTCAACAGTGGAAGAAGCTATTCAGGCTTTGATTGATCTTCACAATTACAATCTTGGAGAAAATCACCATCTGAGAGTTTCTTTCTCTAAATCAACAATTTAAAAAGGCAGATTGAAAATGAGGGTGTATTGCGTTGTTCGGTATTGTCACCTATTGACTGTTCAGGAAAGTGGGGACCAGAGTTTGTCTTTGTTTTGGGTTTTTTTTCATGCTGTTATCATTCCTTGGTTGTTTAAAAAAAAATAAAAGAAAAACAAAAAAACAAAAAAAATCTTAAAGCAGTGATACTAACTGCTGTTACTCAACTGTTGTTTAGATAAATCATCACTTTGTTTAAAAAGGTTTCAAGTTAATCCCACAGTTTTTCAACTTAGTTGACATACGTGCCTTAAAAAAGAAAACTAGTATTGCCAGAATTGCATAACTAGTAAAAACAAATTTGGTTGTCTGGGGCACATTGTTACATGATAATTTTAAATATGTTTAGGCAGGGGTGTGTAAAAAGGTTAAGCTTTTGTTTCTCCTGCTTGGAATTGATTTCTTTATCTGCTGGTTTGTCACTTTTTTTTTAATTGGATAAGATGCTGAAGGAGTAAAACAACGTATTTGATTTCTGCTACTTTCTTTTTTTTGCCTTTTGTATTTCATGGTTCTGGTCTAGATTCAGTTATGAATGTAGGCATTAGTTAAAATTAACAAGGTATAGAATATTAATTTCTTAAAGGACAAAAAGTGACTTCTGTGACTTTGAGCCCTACGTGAAAAGCATTGTGGAATCTTAACCTTTTCGTACACACTCTTGTGGGATGTATCATATAAGTGTCAGCACTAAGTAATGTCTTGTTTGTGGCTGAATATTTTACGTAGATGTTTTTGAAGTTGACATGACTTATGTGCATTTAAATATATATTACCATCTTTAGTTTGTAATTAAGATATGGAATATGGTTGTGGATTTCTGAGCATGTACAGACTGGTCGAGCTAGTTCAGGAACTGGTGCATGTATTTTTCAATGAGGAAGAACATTTGCAGGAAATTTTGTGGCAGTTTACTAAAACTGACAACCAGGTGGGACCAAAGTTTATGTGCCTTTAGTCTTAATTTACCTTGCATTGTAATATTCAGTTTTAATAAATCTCTTCAAAATATTTTGTATTTAGAAATTGATCTGACTTTACTATAAACATGGCTCAGAATCTACAGATCAAATTAATTTGAAAACAGTTCTCTGTCAGTCTGAACTGTTACCTTGATTCTGTTTAAATGACCAATACTTTTTGAAATTGATGTACTTAGTTTCAAGATTCATAGATTCTGTTATCTATGTAGAAAAAAATGGTCATGTATATTTTCTATTAGTTGAGTTTTTACATCTTTAGAAATGTAAAATTCAGTATAGTTTGAAAGTGGCACAATTAAAAATTAATTTTCTAACAAAGTTGGGAGGTTTGACGGTCGTTTAATTTCATCTTATGTGTACTCTGCTTACCTCTGTAGCATGCTCAATAAACACTTCTGTAGCTCTGTATTCACCTTTTCTGTCTTTCTCTGCTGCTTTCTCTCTCTTCTCTTCTTTGTTTTTCACTTCTACTGTGCTTCTAAATTCATGTTTATTCTCTGCCAGGGTGGGAAAAGCATAATATTAGTAATTATAATCTTACAGCTTTTTACCGTAAATCTGATGCTGTGAATATCGGCTTTTTATTTTCAGAAAGATAGTAATGGCTTTGCAGGCATATGTGCATATTAAACATTTCCCACCCTGATATAACTTACTGCTTTAAAGACATAACTCTTACTGTAGTTTGTTAGCTCTCTCTTTCTATCTTTTAGTTTTTAAGCAGATTTATGCACTAATAGATCTCTCAGGTTTGCCATGCTCTCTTGCTGCAGTTTCATCTTTCATTTTTTGTCTGCTAAAGATTTTCTACTAATCATACGGTACACTCATGGCTAAAGTAACAAAAGTTGTTAACATTGGACCAGTGGGCCATACTATTCTAGACCAGGTTCTTTCACATTTTCAGACACATGTCCAAATGAACGTAAAAAGTGTTTTGGCACTTTAAAGTGTTTCTGCAGACTATTTTGAGCTGATGATTGATGGTTTTTCTCCATTATGAATAGGATTAAAATTTCTACACAGTCCCTTTTAAAGAGCAACTGTATGATCCTGCATTACATTGGTAAAAGCTATCGAGTTTCAATATAAAGCATTTTTTTGTCGCTTCTCCAGTACAACTACTGGAGATTTATTGATGTCAGATTACTTTCTGACCTGATGTTTGTTCTTTGGGTTGGCTTTCAAATCAATAAATAGCTGTCAGCTATTTAGAGGTCACAGTATAACCTAGGGGGCTTGCATTAGTTGTCACTTCGCTAAATAAAATGCATTAAGCAGTTACTTGTTGTATCAGAAATACACTGAGGGTATGACTTAGAAGCTTTTCTTCAGGTATCACAGTTATCTCTCAGTCTGAAATACTAGGAAAGTTAGTTTCATCCATTTATGAAACTTTGTGAATCCATGTCCTTTCGCAAGAGTCGGACACCCAAAGGCACTGAGATGCCTGTCTCCCCATTGACTTGAACAGCAGTTAAGGATCTTACTAGGGTGGTCTAAGTTTTTCACCTGTGATAGTTTGTCCTATATTTTTAAAAGTAAAAATGTATCATGTTTCTTTAAGTGTGTGTCAAAATGTGCTTGCATGTTTCAAATAGAACTATGAATTGGAAGTTACCACTCCACCAGTTCAGCTTGTGCTGAACTATTTCCACTCTAAAATATCTGTATCAGATAGCAAAGAGTGATTACCGTGTGTATAATGTTGAAATAACTTTAAAAGTGCAATGCTTGAATGTTTACAAATATAGGGGTTTTGTAAAACTGAAACTTATTCATCTGTTGCTGTGCTTATCTCTTTCTAAAGAGGTATTTATATTTTTTTTTTTCCTCCGTGAAGTTCTGTGGCGAGAACTCAAGGGAAGGAATGTGCATTGAATTTGACTTGCTGTCAATTCAGGAACTTTCATTATAAGGTTATATTTATATCACTCTAAATTAAAAGCAATGATGGTCATAAATAGCATGGAAGTGTTATTAATGAACTCTGTAAAGAAAATCACTGTTCAGTTATTGATGTTTAATCTTTAAAATGATACCTCCTCAGAAAATACAAGTTTATTTCCCTAATTGCTAGAAGAGCACTTTTTTTAATAGCGACTCGGACATTTTGGTGGTTATAAAATGTAAATAAATTTCTGTTTTATCTTTAGCTCTTCAGAATGTGAAAATGCAGAACAGTATTAATATTAGAATTTTACTAAGAACAAAGACTATGAGTAACCTCTTAGATATGGTAGAAATAAGTTCTCAAATTATGTTAGTAGAACTCCACCATAGGCGTGTTGATATTCTAAAAGCCGGAAATTGAGTTTGGAATAACTGTAGTATTTTGACATTAATAGAAAGCACTGTGGCTGCTGGGTGTGAGGGGGGAAACTGCTCATGAATTGTTAGATTACTTTCTAATGAAAAATGACATTGATTAGATAAGTCCAAAAATGTTGGTTTGATCAGGAGATGTCTACTAGCAAATACAATATTTATAAGTAAAATCTTATAGAATGCTGACTAAAATTTGTGGCAAAAATTCTAGCTTTAAGTGAATGCCCTTTAAAGTATTTGTGTTAACTGTGATTTTGCATGTTATTAACAGGTACCTTTTCCCTGCAGGATTAACAGCTCATATTACTGTTTGTAGATTACCATTTTTAATGTTTTACATTAATTGACAGTTTCATAAGCTATCTTATAAAATTTCCCTTTGACTCACTATAAGTTTCATTATATTTATTATAGTATGTTAGAACATGAAAACACCAATGCAGATGCTTATCTACAGTAGTTGAGGCACTGCAATTTCATACTGTAGTTTACTCCAAATAATTTGTCTAATCCTATGCTTAGATAATAAATAGTTCCATTGGCACACTAGAAAAAGAAATAAATGGTCTGTGTCTCTGCAAACAGATATATACATCCAGTAGTCCATCTCAAGAAACTGTTTTTTGAGTGTTAAACGTTTTACAGTGAGCAGAGCTTCTGAGAAATTGGATCTTGTTTTGTAGGGATGAGACTGAAGTCTGTATCTATTAGATCTTATTCCATTCCAGAAACTGAGATGATCTGAAATTCTGAGTCTCAACCTTGCCAAATTATTCAAGAGAGAATTTGTTCACCCCAGGAAAGCTGTCCTATCTCTTCTGATCCTAGTGTGTGTAGAAAGGGTTATTTAAGTAGTAAATGTGGTCAAGATTGTGCTCAAAGGTACGTTTTTTTCAGGCTCTGAGGTCTTGGTTATAAATCATCTTCAAAATTTCTCTTACTGCTCTCTTGGGGAGCAGCTGCAGCATGCTAGTGCAATACTCATCAACACAGGTCATGAGGAGGGAGAGTGATTTTCTGAAACTGGAGGAGGTGGCATGCTATTTTCTACTTTGTGGGCTTTGGTAAAATTATTCAGTGGACTACAATAATCTGACTAAAGAGTGATAACCTAATATAAATTATTCTGTTAGTCCAGAGCTAGTCTGCTAGAACCAGTGATAGTTTCTGCCTTGCTGAGGGATTGTATGCAACAAGTTTAGAGGATTTTTAACTTGTTTTTTCTTTTAGTGTAAGCATTTATCGAGAACTACCTAATCTGACCTTTGAAAACCTGTACAGTACATATACTTCTGTATACATGTACATACACACGAGTTTAGTCTCCTTTTGCAAACCATCTTGAAGAGACCATCCAGTGAGTTCCTTTTTCACCTTAAAAAAGGTAATATACCTGTGCAATTTATCTTCTCTGTGGTTTTCTGAGTTTAACTGAACTTTTTTTTCCATGTTTAACTGAATTTTCTTCCATACTCAGTTTGGTGGTCAGGGGAGAAATAAGTATGTTGCTTTGTTTTTCCCGCTTTAAAGTTTCCAGCATGTATTTTTTCTTTTTTAATCTGTATCTTTTCATGATTTGTTTTGCAGGGAGGCAGAAAAAGAAGAGTAAAGAACTTTTTTTCCTCAGGAAAATACAAATTAAATGTGATTTGGCTCAAATATCTTCCAAAAAATGTAACTCAAAATAGCATTCATATCATTGTGTGGTTCTGCATATTTTATGAATTTTAGCCCAGTTTCAGAAGAAAATGAGACTTGCATAATGGCACTGTCTTCATGTGGATGTCCTGTTCCCTAGATGACTCTTCTCTCCTCCCTTTCACTCTTGAACCCATTGGTCCATTTCCAGTCAAACTTGATAAAGGGGCAGAGGTCTTGCATATTAAGTTACTGTTTTTATGATGATTAGTTGGCTTGCTGGATAGAAATCCTTACTCTACTGTGGGGCAGGCAGGGAGCAAATAAGCTGCTTTCCCTTCTGTTTTGGCAGGGATTGTGTGACAAGCACATGCATAGTTCTGTGTCTCAGGCAGGTGACAATTTGAGGTAGCAGGCGTGATGGATGTGAGGATGCTGTGAATAGTGCAGGAGAAGCTGGAGGAAAGGATGTGTTGCAGGGGGAGGGGTGCTGGACAGAGGAGTATTGAGGGAGCTTCAGTAGGTTTCTCTAAGTTCCCTTTGTGCATGGAATAGCCCTTAAAGGACTGTTGGTGAGCAGAGAATTTGTGGGCGGAGGTTTTCCTGTTAGTTTACAAACAAGTCTGCTCAAAATGAGTACAGCTGTTGAGGTAATTGTTTTTTGTCACTTCTGCTCAGCAGATACAGAGATGTAGGAGATGAGCGATTCCATGCAGAGTGCTGTGGAAATTCATTTTCCCAGGATGAGTACTGATCATCCCTGGAAGCCAGTGAAACTGGAAGCCTGAGGCCTCTAGCCCTAGGATAGGCTATATCTCAGGGTACCTTGGTGTGATGGATACTGATGGCTTGCCAAGGAGCTACATAGGGCAATCTGGTGAGAACCAGTAAGAGATCTGTTAGACTTCATGAAAAGTGATACAAGTTAGTGAACAGGGCTCTTTAAATAAATAATAAAAAAAAAAAAAACAAAACCCACCAAACCAAACAAAAAAAACCCCAAACTGTCTACTGGAAGCTTTCTGGCCATCTGCCTTCCATGCAACACTGCAGACTTAAGTTACAGAGTGACCAGTGCCTTGTTGTCCTTTGGCCTGGTCCCATCCCTTTCAGTTCCCTAACACCCTGGGCTTACCTCTCACAGCATCAACATCCTTTGAAGATCTCAGCTACAGCTGAAGTCATGCTGGACTAGCTTGCTCTTTTCTGAGGCGCGAGAGGTTTCTTGGCAGCTGCAGCTCACACGCATCAGTGACTTGTTACCTGTGGTGGGATGCCAGCCTTATTGCTGCTTTAAAGCATTGACAATCCTGCAGCAAGTGAACAGCCCCAGTGCTGTGCCAACAAAACACTCTTCAGCATGCTGTGCTTTGTGGTCTGAGCATTAACTTTCAGGTACTAAAGGTAGTTTGGGTACTTTCTGTGAACAGGGGTTGTGTTTCAATGTGTGCTTTTTTTGGTTTTGGGAGGGGGTGGTGAGAGAGACAGGTTCACATGGAGTCAATATCTTTCCTGTCAATGTTACAGAAAACAGACCAGGGTTGTTTTCATTTCCCAGTTCTCAGGCAAATTCTGCTAAACCTTAACCAATTTGGGTAGAGGTGTGTCTCATCTTGTGAAATTCAAAGAACAGGTTAAAGCTAAACAACTTCTTTAGTCTGTAAGCATAGCAATGCACTAATGCAGACTGTTAGACCATAGAAAAAACTTCCTAACCTAAGTCTCTTGCTGTAATTTAAGCCAAGTTTGGTTTGTAGAAATTGATTATCTTCAAATTTCTGTTACATGTACCTAAACCTCATGTTTGGAGTGTAATTTCAGTAATATATGGTTAATAGCAGATGACCTTTTCCTTACAGGTAGATCTTCATGAATATGATGGTGTTTGTGGTGCCATCCTGTTAGTCATAGGTGGGTACAGTTTGAATGCATTGCACATCTGATTGATTGCAAAAGAATGATAACATCAAGTGCTTCTGCATTTCTGTGAATGAACTCTTAATCCCCACCCCACCCAGTGGTATACCTGCTTAAGGAAGGCAGCAGCAAACTTTGGTCCACCAAGGGATGTGTTTTCAGTTGTCACAGTGGGAGAATTACCAAATCACAACCCGTTGTTGCTAGCAAGTGACTGGAGTTACTCGGTAAAACTGCAGTTCTATAAAATACCAGTATTCTTACTAACAAACATTTATTTGCTGGTTTCTTTTGGTCACTTGGAAATGGTTCAACAGGCAGACAAATAAATATGCTAAATATGTTAAAGTAACAGAACTTTTTTCACAAGAATGTAGAGACTATTTGTTAGTTTTTTATAAGCTGTGCCACAAGCTTTGCATAGGTGGTCTGAATATGTAGTCCTAAAGAAAGAGATTCCATGTTTCAACTCCGATTCCAGATCTTGCAAGACTGAAAACTTGCGTTTTTATTAATCTGAAGTAATATACCCCTTTTTAATATAACTGCCTTAATGCCTACCACTTTAAGTCTATAGCAGCTCCCTCACTTTCTGAAGGAGGGGATTCCATAAATCTGGGAGATTTTTCAAGAGGATTTGAAATAATATATACAAAGTGTTCCTCCATAGCTAGAGAAGGTTACAGAGACTTTCTTCCTACACTGGGAGTAGGTATCCAGCCAGCTTGTACACTTAGCACTGCTTGGTAAGCTTATTTAGTGCAAGGTACAATATATTGTACTCTATGCAAGTGCACAGTGTTATAAAAACCTGAACTCCTCTGTGAGAAGTCACAGAGGAGCAAAATGTGATTATATAGAGCACCTAGTAGGCTTCTAGGCATCCAAGACTTGCAGGATCAGTGGTTTTTTGGACTCTTCCTCAGTTTCTGGGGTCTTTCTGTGGCCATAGCCAGTTGCCTTGGAGATTTCAGAACTTGGTGCATGTTATAGAGTGAAATGAGAACTCTGAGCACTTCAGGATTTCAGATTCAGAAACTGAGTAGCCGTGGAAATCTGGGAGCTCTCCAGTCTGTTCTGAGAGGGTTCCTATATTGGAGGTCCTTGGATCTTGTTCATTAACTTACTTTCAGGTTTGCTTGATATTTAGCACCTGCTGGATTTCTGAGCAGTCAGCATCCTTGTTTCACTAAGACAGAAGCTCTTCAAATGCTTTACAGTTTTTTTTTTTTTAATTTTTAAAATATATATCTAATGAATTATTCTTAATCCTTCTTTTCTTAAAAAAAGTTATACTTGTTAGTCCCCTACTTTTGTTAGTAAATGTTAATTACACTTACATTGGTAGAACTCAATAATATCCTTTCGAAGATTTCTAAGGTTTAATATATTTGTAAGGTGTTGATACTTGGAGCCTCTATAATAAGCTGGCAGCTTGTTTTATAATATCACATTAGTATGGGTTGAGATAGGGTAGGGATGAACTTTCAGTAGGAATAGAGTTTGGAACAATCGGCATTAATTTTCCTTGCTGAAAAAACTGAGTCTAGACTTCTGCCATTTAGGAGGTTGTATCTAGGCAACTGCTACTGAATGCTGAGTGTTTTATTTTTTTTGCAGACTTGTGGTCTGCCATGTCAAAGCCATTCTTCTAGGGAGAAGAAAAAGTTCATCCAGATGTAATGACTCTATAAGCAAGAGAAAGAAAACTGAGAGGAAAATGATGGTAAATACTGAATTTCTGTATAAGAACAGTAGCTCTCCAGACAGGAGATGGTAGCTGAGAGCTGTTCTGCACATATCAGCTGAAAGGTGACAATACATGTAGGGCAAGTGGGCTCGGAGTTGTACAGTTTCTCAGCTAGCTTCAACCAATGTTCCACCTCCTTTTTTTAATTCTCTGTTTTTTTTCATGTCAAAAATGGATTTGCAATTAAAGTTTTTTTAATGTCAAGCAGTATTATGGACATGAGCTGTATATCACTGCTAGGCTATGTGATACACTTAATGGAAATTATCTAAGATACTGTTGAGTTCAGCTGATGGGGAGCAAACTGTTGATTCTTATTAGAATCTCTTGTGGATTAGTAACTGCAAAAAAAAACCCCTCCAATCTTCAGGTTACTATGATGGATAGTATAAAATCTGAACATATTTTTGTGAATCAGTTGAATGAGTACTTGTACATTGAGTTGCATGTTTCTGTCAGATAACAGAAATGCCTATTTGCTAATATTTTATTATTCAGAGATGCTAGCAACTCCTTAAACTGTTAAAGAGCTGATGTTTTAAATTGCTTGATTTATATGAGGTATCAAGTTCATTACTAAATTCCTTGTGCTTCCTCTGGGATCTCTATTTGGTAACTTTATGAAGTGTCAAAATGCCCTTCAGTTGTTAACATTTAACCTTCACTTTTTCATTGTGATCATTTTAAGCAATAAGAAAGAGGGACCAGTTACAAGATTGAAACATTCTGATTGTCAGCTTTGTCCCAAATTTGATTTTGCTGCATGTGCTTAGATGATTATCCCTGATATTGCCTCATTGTTGTAATGATTTTCTTTCTACTGGATAGGTCATCTAAGTCATTTTATTATCACTGGAAATGAGTTATTGCCAAGATATCTCTCTAGGAAATGTGCAGCTTTCCTAATGATCCTCGTACATAAGGTATTTTAACATTAGTTTAGAGTTCCATGAGTTTGCAGACTTATCTGTGTTCAGGGTATTTAGAAGTCGATGTAGTTTATTGGTAATTAAAATATTACAGGCTTCTGTGAATTCAGTATGATATGTCTGATCTTTGGGAAGGCTAATCTGATGGAGTAATACTTGTCTTCTCCACTACATATCTGTATGTATGCGACACTGGTTGTTACTGCCTTCAACTTTGTGATAACCTAGTGTTATTTTCATAACTGCTGAATGATGATGCTAAAAAATGGCTAACTTGTTCATCTTGTAGTGGTAAAACTGCAGGGTTTATAGGAACTGATAAGTAGAAGGCAAAGGCATATACTTGATGCTTGTAAAATTGTTAGTTAGATAATTGGATTTTTAAAGTCTTTAATACACTACAACTACCAGATTCCTTAAACTTCCTTAAGCAAAATGCAGGAAGTTTTACTCTAATAAATCAAAAACTTAATGAAACTATATGCTTATGTTTTTTTCTCTTAATATTGTTTTATATGAAGGGTTTAGCTACACACAGTAGTCATGTCACTTTATTGATATTAACAACCTAACCCATTTCTTCTCTCCCCTGATGCTATTGCTGGTACAGCCATCAAGTTGTAGATACAAATGTGTTGCTGATGCATCTTTTGCACCACAAGCAGCAGTGTGGAATCCATCAGGATGTGATTTCACTTACAGCTGAGCCGTTCTTACGGCTTGCTGCTATTGAAGGGATCAGTTGTGCTTTTCCCTTTCTTGGCTATGTGACTTTTGTGCCAGCTCCTATGCCTAACCTGCCTCTCAATAAGATGATTCAGCTTGCAAAGTTGGCCACCTCCCTGCCAAGAAAAGCCAGCGCCCCTCTTGCCCTATGTTATTTTTCTGCCATTTAGTGAACGAGACTAAACGAAAGCCAGAGTTGATGTGAGGGAGCATATCCCTCGGCGCGGGGGAAGAAAACAGTAACTGCCTCAATGGAAGCCAGATACCAGCTAAGATGTAATAAAACCTCAGCTTTAAAATACCTTATGCTGAATTAATTACACCAGCCCTGAAGGCTGAACTGGTGTAGATTTTGGCAAAAGTGGCACCCATGCTATATGGTAAAATTACCAAGTAGCTCTAGGAGTTAGGCTATATATGCTGTGGTGTTCATTGACCTAAATGCCCATATGAGCATGGCTAGCTTCTAGACATAAGTAGTTAGTAAAATATATTATACATAGATATAACTTATACATAATAACATAATAAACGTGTCACTTAAATCTGCGACAGCGTCTTCTGAAACTGTGCACGACATGCTGCCGGAATGGTGAATTATATCAGTTTTATGGGCAATGGCGAATGTTTGGCTTGAATAAAATGATTTAAATTCTCACTGCCTTTTTTCCTCAATTGAGGCAGGAAAAAAATTTTTTTCATGATGCATTTTGAGTTCATGGGATGCTGATTTATTCTGTACAGTGTTTGTTTTGTTTCCTGCCTTTATTCAGTCCTCTGCTTTTCTTGAACTTCTGCCACTCTAGGTCCAAGCAGGATTCTCCTGGCGCTTTAAGTCTCTGGTGGTTGTCTCAGTGGGATTCTTGTGCTTTTCTTCTCTGTTGCCAGAGATGCTTTTTTTTGAAAGAATGTGTTAGTTCCTTATTAATCATGATGGGAATGATGTTTGTTTTCCCCCGATAGTGTTGTGCTGATACATATACTGTAAGTTTCTTGAGGCAAAGGCTCTTCTTGTTTTCTGGGATGTCTGTCACATTGTAAAGGCCATAATACTCAAAGAAATGTTTCGGATGTGTGCTGTGAGCTGCTGTGTTAAGAGGAAAAAGACAAATTGGTGCCTCGTGAGCTAGGCTTTTACTGTTTTATGATAACAGATAACCACAATATTTACTTTTTATGAGCTGTGCACATGCATCTACATATATTATGTAGAAATGAATAAAGTAAAATACTATGGTATTTCTAGTTGAAACAAAATCACTGTGTATTAACACAGACTGATCTAGCTTGTCAAAGACAATGAGTCAAAAATAAAGCTGTTTCACCAAATTGACTCAATACTATGAGAGCAGTTTAAGAAGCTGCAGTAATGGAGGTTCTCATGGAATAGATGAAAATAAGGGTGGGGGAGAAGAAATGTATAAAAAGTGTGTCTGCTTGTAACTAAAAGACAGAGTAAAGGTGGCAAGAAGTGTCATACTTACGGCTGATTACATACTGCAGGGTTGATCGTAGAGTAGTCCCTGTACTAAACTTCTGTAGTTTATTAATAGCTCTGTCCTTTAGAGTAGAAGTATACAGCATCTTTAAACTGGAATAAGTAGACTGAACCTTAGAAGAGAAAAGTTACGACGATAAAGAACTAAACTTGTATGGATTAATTTTATGCCAAGTCTCATGTGCTACAAGAGAAAACTGTTGAACTAAAGGAGCCACCCTGTAAAAGGGTGGTAGGTTTAGGGGGTAGCTGTACAGAATGGTAGAGAAGCAAGAGGAAACCAGAAGGAAAATGATACAGACCAGGCCTAGTAAATCTGGTGGTGTTTTCCTGCCCTTAATCTGTGACGCATCTCTTTTGGGATAATAAGTGGGGCAAAAAGAATTGGTTAGAATAACGTTGTTTTATGAAGCTATTTCGTTGAAGTTTAAATATCTTGGAAAGAAGTAGCCTAGAACAGTTGCAATGCAAAAACTTAGGGATTAAGTTGGATTCTGTGGTTATTCTGAGAGAGAGACTGTACTTCAGAACATGGTATGTGCAATTAAAAAAATTGATCTTTTGACATAATTCAGTTACAAAAGCTTTGGAACTTTATGAATTTCATATAATGCATAAGGAATTTAAAAAAAAAAAAACCAAAAAGACTCCAAGTAGAATTGTTTTATGACCAGTTGTATGGAACAGGCATAAATTCAAGGGCTAGAAAGTAAGAGTGTTCCAAGCAGTTGGAGATCTGTCGTAAACTCCAAAATCTAGTCCAAGATTAAAATGAACAGCATACAAATACTGTTAAACAATATAGTTCTTTTCTATGGCTGACTCTTGGTCTGTACTAGTATAGCCATACTAAGGACACTTTAGTACAGGCTTCTGTCTCTAGTTGCATCCATAAACGGATGCTTTGTGAATGGTAAACAGAAGGCAAGCATATGGTACTTGCCCAGCTTCCAAGCGGTTTGATTTGGGGGTATTATCTTGCCTTTCCTTCAACTTTATTCCCATGAGAAAGGTGCAGTTTATCCCTGATGTAATATCTTTGTAAGCTGATAAAGTACACTTCAAAGAAATAAAGATCAACTAAATGGTAACTTTCATGTGTATGCAAACCCCAAGATTAGTCTGGGCGGGGGGGGGGGGGGTGGCGAAATTTTGGTCTCCTTTCCTATTCAAATATCTTTTAGTGGTTTCTTTCAGGAAAACTTTGATGTATGGAGTTACTTCGGGCTAATTTGAGTCTGGTCACATGGATTAAATAGACTAGTGCTGTCACAAATAGACTAATACACTCCTGGAACTCATCTGCTTTTGTTTTCTCCAAAAGGAATCCTATTTACGTGCTCAGAGACTGCTCCGTAATTGAACCAAAGCGTGGAAATGGTCACCGTTGGCTGATTCTCTTCAGAAGTGAACTTCCAAGTCAAACTAAAATGGTAATGTAGATGTACCTAGAGGCACTATATCTACTTGTTTTAAGTACAAAGTGGTTAATGCAGGCACCAAGGAATTGCTTTACTGCCATCTCCACTCATTTTACATATAGTCTCTGCCTTCATTCTATTGTATATTCCTTGCACAGACCATCCAAATGTGTGCGCTCTTCATCCCAAGTACTTGCATTTTTCTGCTGCTTCCTCAATGGGACCCCATCCACCTCTTGTCTGAAATTCCACACCTCCTTCCTCCTCCTCTTGTCTTTTCCCACTTTTCTGCTCAGGCTAAATGCACCAAATCTTAAGTAACAGGAATGTGGTGGGGTCCTTTTTTTTCCCTCTCTCCTCTCTCTACCCCAACACCTGCCCCTGAAACTTGATAGCATGCTGACCTGTTTACCTTCCGTTCCTGTTCTTTAAAGCCACTCTCCTAACCTATTCTCTACCCAGTGTTGCTTCCCTTCCCTTTACTCGGAGTGCATGCCACAGGTCTTGCATTGTCCTTGTCCTCTGCATCGTCCTTCCCTGTGAGCGATTCCTGCATGCTTTGCTCCATTGCTCTCTGTAGTTGCTGAAGATTCTCAGCGCCTTGACATTTCCAGCTTCCAAATTGCGTTTTTGGCCACCTGCAGTGGTTACACACTGGGAACTGTTGGGTAAAGTTTCAGAAAACTCTTCCCCAGCCAGAATAATTGCTGACTGTGAGGGACTTAACAGATCTACAGCTGAACTAGGACAGCTTCTCATGTGCTATCCTTATCCTTCGAGTCCTGTGTGCAGCATATCAGCCCCCGGTGACCTTATGTACAAATACCTCAGAAGTTGTATGATGGGAGCTTTGAGAGAGACTTGAGAAAGAAACACTATGTATGTAAAAATATTGCAAGAATTAGCAGTGAGAAGTCCAGGTAACAGGAACAGCCTTAACACAAGAAGGGGGGGAGGGAGAGAAGAGAATATTTGGAGTTGTACTTTGCATGGATGTATATCTAGGATAAAAAAAGACTTTACATTTTGCTTGCTTAATGTTACAGGGGTGTTAGCAATGCTTCAAAAACACTTCAGCTGTATTCCATTGTTACTGGAAAGCCAAGTGAGTGTTTTGGGGGTTTTTGTGATCCCTTCCCACTTTCTGCTCCTCCCCCCCAACATCTGCCTGGGCCTGTTTCTCAGGCTAGGTAGAGATTGGATGTGGCAGCATTGCTAGTTTGTTTTTTTGGGGGTGATCACAGAAAATGTATTGATATACTGAAAAAAGGGCTAATGATGAGAAAAGATTGACTGACAGAAGAGAAGATGATTCAGTGTCATGTTAAGCACAAAGAATGTGCATGATACTTGGGGTTCCCAGGGTTTTCACTTTTATTCAGCACAGCATTAATGACCTTGAAGGTGAGGTTAATTTGGTATTGATCAGATTTACAAATGACAAATCTAGTTAGTAGCAGCAATTAATTAAAAAATACTGAGGTGGATGGTAGTTGAATGAAAGTGAGGGGAGGTTTGATGTAAAGAAGAAAGCTGCTCCAGAATTCTTAATATTCCTGAAGTCATAGGATAATTTTTGACTACTTGTCCATTGCTAGAGAGAACTTGTTTCTTCTGAAGGGACTTGTCTTTGTACCTCAGCATTTCATGTTGCTCCCCCCTGAACTAACCAGTGCAATCTAGCATAAAATATGGCCTGCCTTCTCAGGATTTCTCAGTGGGATTGCAGGTACCCAGAGTTTCTTTGCAGTCTTGTATTTAATTGGTGGTGCAGGAGCTCTGGAGCTAGCGAACGGCTTATCCTTGCCAGATTTGTTTGAGATTTCCCTACCTATGGGAAAAGTATAAAAAGATTGATTGTAGAAAAATGAAGGATTTGCATTTCTTGATGAAAACCTTGGAAATGTGGAGCTCTAGAGAACATGCTTACACATAACAGACGTCAAGGTTTGCTGCTCTCGGAGATCTCTGGGTCTTGGAAACCAAAGGCCCAGCCTGCAGCAGGTCACCTCAAGAAGGCTGCTGTCTTGTGCATGGCCTCTTTGAAACTTTATTTAGCAGTAGAAGCCAAAAGGATGTGCTACATCTATGTTTTAGAAGCTACCATTCATAACTGATCTAACCTGGGGACTGCCAGTGTCCTTGCCGTGACATGCTTGTCTTAGGAAGCTCTTTTAGGCTACATCCACTCTTTTGTGCTAGACAGGCTTCTGTTCCTTTCTTTCCCCTTCTGATCCTCATCGACCTGTTCTGGAGTCTTTCCCCATGCAGGAAGGCAGTTTCTGTTGTTATAATAGTACTTTAATTTTTCCCTTCCCCTGTTCCTGCAGCTGGGCTCGGCAGTACAAGATTCAAGCACAGCAAGTGGAACACTGCTTCTTCCCATGGAGCTTGCATGAATTTGTTTGCTTTACTTAGCACGTTCTTTCTAGCTTGAATGTTTCCCTGAAGCTTGCAACATTTTCAAGATTCATGCACCACATTATAAATTGCATTTGATGAATATTTTCTGTATGTGCAATTAGTTCATAATCTCCAGATTACTTTCAGCTTTTTAGTAGATACCACATAAAAATAAGCCTGTGCTGCAGGTAGCAGAACTGGCAAACTTTTTCAGTGATTTTTTTTTCCCCTTGAATTTTCCTTCCACTTGGGATTCTTGCTGTTACAACAGTCTAGAAGAAAAACTAGCAGCCAAACTATGGATTGGGGGTGTACTATTTAGAAAAGTTATGCACAAATTATGTGCAGAGCAAATGGCTATTGAATAATGGTCAATCTACTAATTCATGATTTGATATCATTTCGGAAAAGTACTGGTATTTTTTGCACTGTGCTGGTTGTTGTAGTTGCTGATGTAGCCAGGTGATTACAAGCAACCAAGTTCGAGCATCTTACAAAATTATGGCCCTTCTTTACAATGACCACTGCCCTTTAGCTGAGTTGCAGCAACCGATGGTATGCACCTGCTCTTCTGGTGCAAATGTGAGGTAAAACAAGTTATCTCAGCTAACCATGAAAGTGGCTTAAGACAGTTTAAATTAATTCACTTCATCTTTAAAATGGATAAGATACTCATAATCAGTTACTAAGTTTCAACCCCAGCCAAGATTTGGAGATCAAGAAAAATTGCAGAGGATGTCTGCAGCAATTGTCATCTACTATTTTTTTCTAAGTGATATTGTTTTAGACTACTTCAAGTCCCTGAGACTGATAGAGGAGGGGAACCAGATTCTTAGAGCTGGAAAGTCACCCGATGCCTGGACGTGCCTCGGGCACAACAGCGAGGCATGGGTGGAGGTGAGCCTCAGCACAGCCTCGTGGTGCTCGGTTCCAGGGCTCCAGCTTCATTACTTCATGACGTGTTGTATGCTCCGCAGCATCTTGCGGACACAAATGCCAGACCAAGAAAAGCTGTGAGAAAATGCCAAATATATTTCCAAAGCCGAAGACTCTTATAAATCAGAAACCCTGGTGGAATCCAGATGGTTCTGCATGCCCAGTTGCTCTTTAAAAGCATGGCTTAAATGTGTGAGTCACGCTACTGCTCTGCTTATGCTTGTGAGGACTTAGTACATCCTGGAGTGACCTGATCAAGCTGATCACTAGGTGGGATTTTAGTTTGATCTTCTTTTTGGGAGTCTAAGCAATGGTATTGTCACCTTGAGCATGCTGCAGCTACTGACAGTTTTCCATACAATGAAGTGAAATATGACTTAAGGCCTTGTTCATATTTGCAGTATCCATATGGAGCTGATCTTTGACCGTAGATGCTACCTGTCATCCCACAATATAAGGAGGAAAGGAAACAGTTTCATTCATCCAACTTATGTCACAGCACATTCTCTCCTTGTCCTATGGATCTTCCTTGTTCTTGTTTGTGGGCTCCCTTCATTAAAACAGTTTCCTCTTTTCAGGATTTTGGGGAACTATCTGCAGTTCAAGTGAATCCCTGATCTGGCTACAAATGTGTATTTTTTCCATCTATGCGTCACCCAGAGCTGCATATTTTTTCCAGGAATCATAATCTTGTAGTCACTTTTCAGGAGCATTTCAAAGTAAAGAAAGCTTGTCTTTCATTGACTGCTTTCCCTAATATTAGCACTGCTGAGGGCACTAGTGTGGCTATTATAGATTCTGTAAACACAGAAGTTTACTAAACAGAAAATGCTACAGGATACCCGTACAGAAAGATGGTGTGATGGTGGTGTTACTACCATCACTAATGTATTTGCCAAGTAGAAATGGCTCAGGCGTGATACCTCAAACACTAGTTGGTTTGGACACTGCAGTTGGTTTGGAACATTCAGTTGGTCACGTCCTGCCTGGGTTAGTGATTTTGAGATGACTAGTTGCAATAATAAGATTATCATTTCAGATACAAGCATGCTGTCTGATTTCCCCCCCGCCGTGTCCCAGGAACTGAGCAAGAGTGAGCAGGAATTGGGAGAGGTTCCAGACCTGGGCTCAGGCATGTGATGTGTGACAGTGAGTGCAATATCTAAAATCAAGGTGCCAGGCTTCACTACTCTTGGGGGATTCACAGTGCTGAGTGAGACACCAAATTCAGTAGTGCATTAAAAGGGACAACTCATTTGGGAGAATTCATGGGTTAGAGATAAAAACCTGCCCTTTGCATATTAGACACCCAGTTAGTGCACTACTGCTAAGTGCTGGATATAAGGGGCTTAGTCCTAACATGGCCCAGGAAAGAGGAGGAGTTTTTGAACCTCCTGGATCCATATTGCATGAAATCACTATAATACTGTAAATGTGCTTTGGATAGTTGAAAGAGATAGAAGGATGCTGGAATTTAACAGTTCTGTTTCTGAACCCTGCCTGAAAACTTGGAGATCAGACACATGAATAGCCCTTATGTTTAGTATTAGTGTTATTCACACTCTCTTCTCCCTGCCCTTTGCCTGCCTTTTTCCTGATGACTTTCTGCATGGGCACCTATTCAGCATCATTTCAGTTGCTCATAAAAATCCAGATTCATTCAAGATGAGCAGGTCTCTGCAGAGATACTGATGGATCATCAGAGTAAATGTCGCAGCAGCGTCACACCTCATATAGTCCCAACATCCTCCTAGTCCTCGATCCTCCTCTTTTCCAAGTCAAAACCTGTCAAGTCTGTTCTGGGACATGTTAGGTTTTATGAAAAGTTTCACAGTTCTGCTATGATGAAGCTCCTGTTTGCATTGTGCACTAACATCTGCTTCCTGTGTCCTTTATGTATAATGAATGAGCAGTAAGAAGAGATGAGAAAATCACCAAATGAACCCAAGCCATTGGATTTCACGTAGTGGACTGTGCAGTATTTTTAGAGAGACAAAATAATACAGGTCTGTCTCCCTCACTTTCTTCCCCATAATCCATTCTTGTCATGTGACTCCTGTGAGTGGCCTTTCATGCTTCCATATTAGAAATAACATTAACAGGAAAAAAACCTGCTGTACTTCATACATTGCAGTTGTATTGACCTTTCCCAGGTGCCTGTTTTGTTTTTAAGAAAAATGATAATAGAAACACTGGTGGGGAAAGACAGAGCACAAGCAATTCCCACTCTTCCCTTTGAGCAGTTTAAAAATGGGCTTACTTTGTTAGAATTCAGGGTAAGTGCTTTTCAATAGATGAGATACACTTTTGCTCAGTTCCAATGGACTCCACCGAATCAACCTCCCACTCAATTCAATTAATTCCCTCCCCCCTGTGTGTGAGGAGCAAGGTTTGGATATAAAAACACTGAATGTAAGATTAAAATGTCTACAGAGATGATCAGAAGGGAGTCTATTTTAATAACCCTCTCAGATTGCTGTGCATGAGATGTGGAAGTAGGAGGTTTAATCTCAGTGCAGTGCCTTTACAATTATAATCAGAATTGAGCAGAGTATTGGTCAATAGGAAATGTGCTCCTCAGGGTAGGGAGAGTACTGTAACAAGAATTAAGTCTCAGGATGGTGGGGAAGGAAACCATCTGAAAAGAATAATCAGCTGCAGTGGTATGGATCTCAGGTTCATAGAAAGAACTGTTAAAAACAAAAACCCATAACAAAAAGTAGCACAAATGCACAGAGACTTGGATAATCGTCGTGTGTGCAGGAAAGAAACACCAGTTCCATGTGCATAGTGCTTTCTTTTGGTGAATTTTTACTTTGAGATATTTACAGCTGATGTCAAGGTAAAAGGAGAGAAGTTATTCATTCTATCATTCCTTATGGCCAAGAATAATTCCTGTAAATCAGCACGGTACAGAGAAAAGTTGTCATTAATTTTAGGCAGGTCATAGGCTGTGGAAACATATAGGTGCTAATTGAAAATAACATTCTGCAGACCTTTTTCCTCCTTAGTCTCTCAGGCTGAAAGCTTGCTGAGTTTCTCTTTTGTCACATAATGGCATGTCTAGTGTTTTTTAAATTAACTTTGGGCTGCTGGTGGCTGAGGTATCACATAGAAACTGGGCTTAAGACAAATTATTATAAAGCGTTTGATTATTTGTCCTCTTCTCCTGCTCACATATATTATGTGCCCTATTTAAGATGAAAGATTAAATGTGATTAGCATAAATTCACTGGTCAGTCCTACCACAGTTGTGCTTTGTGATAAGAACCTAGCAGTATCTCTTATCTCAGTCTTCGTTAAGAGTATTAAGGTGCAACTTCGTAAGGTGCTATAATTCTCTGCTCTACAGATGCCACTAAGTTAAGACACTCAGTAATTCAGACTGACTCATCATTCCCTAAGTCATCGGAGAGGACTGGAAAATACAGCAGTGGAAGAGGAGCGCTTACAGGTTTGTCTGTAATGTTTAAGTAAGAGTAATAAAACAAGGACCAAACATTAAGATAATGAATATCACCTGTATGTACTCTTAGCATTGTAATGAGGGAGCATAGACTCTGCAAGTCCAATCTGGTGGCTTGTTTGAACATCCCAAGTATTTGATTACGTATGTATGTATATAAGGTGTGGGTGCTCACCTTTTTCTTTTTAAACTGCTGTTGAAATATGAATTCCACTAGACCTTACTCTACATCATCTATCCTTTTTCATATATTGCCACAAATGCATCTCTTGCTACCATCTCCATGGTCTATACCCAGAGAAAGATGTAAATGGTATAGATGCTGGCTTTGACAAAGGGTGTCTGGATTTATTTGTTATGGTCAAAAGACAAGAAATGATGTGATATTAGCAGAAGTCAATTCTTTGCAAATATAGTCAGTAAAAACCATCATCTCATTCCAGTGCTGTCTTGATAAAACAATTTATTTGAATTACAGTGCATATTTGCAAAAACACTTTTGCATTTTTTGACCATCTACAGTATTTAGCACTTTAAACTTTCACAGCAATATATAAATATTAGCAACTCAGGATATTCTTTATGCCAAAGCAGTTTTCTGTGGGGGTAAGCTATTTCCCTGATGCTTTTCTAAAGCTGAAATTTTTTTTATATCAGTCATTAATCACAATTGTTAGCTCTTCACAATGCAAGTTGTGCAGTACAGATGCTCATTCCTTATACAGAAGAAGTGAACGTGCAGTGCAGAGTTTAGTCAGTGTTTCCTTAAATTAAACCTTAGTCACACGACAAGATACTTGAAATTGCCATTTCAATTAGAGAATCTTGTTTCAAAGAGCTGACAGTTATGATGTCTTTTAATATGTGTATCATCTCTTATGAATAATAAATTCACTTATTGGGCGCAAGGAAGGGGGATCAGGGATCCGAAAGCTGGGTCCGCTGGGGAATGTGTAAGAGGACATCATGAGATGACTTACCTCCCATACATTTCTCTATAACTGAGAGGATGTTTCTCTCACGATAACCTTTTATTTATTTATTTTACTTCTACCTTGGAAAAAGGAACTGCTGTACTCTTTGTCTACCTGTAATAGAGGATTTAGTTTCTCCTATTACATACCTGGTTGTGAAAAACCTACTGGATGCAACATGAGAAACTGCTGGATGTGACAGATAGCAATGTAAGAAACTAACAAAAGTTACAGATTTGCTTTAACTGTGAGGGATTAGCAGCTTTTACAAGGTGGTAAAGGCGTAGTTATGTTGGGGCGGGGGAACAAACTTCAGAAATAATGGAAGGAGACTTTTGGGGAATACAACAACACTAAGGTAACCATATCATAACACTGTCTAAGGCTGAGAAAACCTGGTAAACAGTATCAGCAATACCAGATTGGGGCACAGATATACCAGAACTGGGACCTTTTGAGGGAAAAGCCATTAGAGCTGGTCGTTTCTTTTGTGGAGGACTAGGATGGCAAAAAGGGAGGGTCAAGAAAGGGTGGAAGGTATAATAAGGTATGGTGACCATGTGATCGGTGCCACCTGCGGCCCTGCATTGGACAGCTCTGCATTTGGCCACTGCAGCAGGAGTGTGGCGGTAGGTCAGACCCGTTGTTGGGACCATGCCGTGCATGTCGCACTTGCTGCGGGGGTCTGGAGAGTGGGCCAGGAGTAGCGGGGTGCTGCCCTGGCTGTACAGGAGCACATGGGATGGATGGATTGAGCATCCTGGTGTCTGTGTCAGAGCTATTGCATCAGCATGGCATTGGCAACCTCCTAGCGTCTTCCTGACAACATCTGCTTGTGTCGTTGTTAGCACTGGAGATTTCTTGGCAATAGGATTTCTAGAAATGTATAATGCATTCTGCTTACATCTCAAAGCTATATGCGTATATTTGTATGTACCACTCTTGTTTTAGAGTCCCACCCTCTCTTGTCTGGGGTACAGGATTCATAAGGAGGGCAACTTATCCATTGACAGGCAGGTTAGCTCTACGTGCATGCTGATCTTCCAGATAAGACTGCCTGGTCCAGATCTAATGACTATTTATAGATGTGGAGGAAAATATAAGCACTCAAAAACAGGCAGTTAGTAAGAAGTAGCAGTATGGATATCTCGACAAAATTCCTGGGGCAATGCCTTTAGCACTGATGCAAAAATTGTGGTTTGAAACCACTGGTGTCTGAGAATCTCCCTAAAGAGGATTCCTCAGCCTGTACATATCTCCTGTTGGGGAGCTGGATTGCAGACTTTACTCCTGAAGGCATTTGTTCTCCAAACCTAAGCATATTCTTATATCTACCATCCCCATAATGGCTTGGGGTGCCTGTGAGGCTTTTCTTATTTTGTGCTTTTAGGATCCCCCCTTGGATTATGCAGTGCAAGCCCATGTGTGAATGAATGTAAAGCTGTCTCTTGAAGAGTAGATCATGCCTCCATCTTATTGCAGTATGAGGGTTGGAAGATGTAGCCTTAAACTTGTCAAACTGAACATGGTGTAAATATTTTGGAGTAAAAGTAGCTTGATTATCAAAGAAAATTCAGATCTAGATGATACTATTTTAGCTTAAAGTTAGCACTGATCCTGTGGATTTGGGGAAGAAATAATTAAGGTTTGACTGACCTTATTATTAGGGAAATCATTTTCTTAAACTTATTTGCTTGCAGTGCAAAGATGCACAGTCCCACTATGTCTCGAGCAATAGATAAGCATCAGGGTCTCAGCAACATAGCCTGACTGGTGTCTCTTGATCTGCCTGAGCGCCTCCCAAGAGGTTGAAATTGTAGCATGCATCGCAGTGACCTACCACTGTCAAAACCACGGCCCTGCAAAAACTGGAGAAAGTCTCTGTGGAGCAGTGGGAGGGAGGGTGTGGAGGATGCCCCACGCATGTGTCCACCGGAGCTGATGTGGCGTGTTGGTGACAAAGGTTTTCAGCCTTTAGCACAGGGACTAGACCTTGACAGTGCTTCGGTGGTGGAGAAAGGGTCTGTGTTAGATTTTTCAGTCACACTGACTATCCCAAGTGGGGATTATTTGGATGATTGCAGGATCATTTGGTAGTGTGCTCTCATAATGCACCTTTGAACCCAGCCTACCTTCATCTAGTCCTGAATAGAAGTTAATTTAGAGCTATTCAGAAGCTAATTTAGAGAGATTTACTGAGCTCTCTTCAAAGGAGCAGTCTTTGAGGATTCAATTTCTAAACCATGATTTTATTTATTTATTTATTTATTTATTTTTTACACTGTGATTTCCAGGCTCTACTATAGGAAAAAATGTCTTGGTTACTATTGTAACATGTGAGAAGTTCCCTGTTGGTCAACTGATATCCTTTTAGCAATGCTCAGTTCTTCTGGAAACACTGATACTACCTTTATGCCATGCAGGGACTGGCTACATGTGAGCACACATCAGGGTTTCCACACTGCAGTCTGAGGTGCAGTGTCAGGATACCCAGGTGAGCGTTCAGCTTCACTGGCACAAGCTACACAGATCTAACTTGGACACAGTGCTGTGGTGTGCTGTGTAAACTGTACATAGCACCTATCTCACCTGTTCAAAGGTGGTATGATTATATCCATAGTGTGACTTGCACTGAGCTGTAAGGTAGCGTACTTTAATTTGTATTTGGCATGGCACTCCCTTGCTTGTCAAGGACACACAACTCATTAAGCCCATGTAACCCAACCGACAGTCTCGCCTAAATCTCACCTGAACAGGATGTTCGCTACAGTGGCCAGCAAGAGAGGCAGGACTGCAGACTTGTCCGGTCTCTCATGGGAAGAGGAGGTGGAAGCAAGCCTAGGAAAGCTGCTGTTTGCCATGGCACAGGACTACAAATACGCCAGGCTGGTGAGTGCTCAGTGTGGGGCACTGCAAGGGCTGCGGGGCAACGCGAGTCTGGCTGAGTTTGGGTAGAGGCTTGAACACTGAGTTCCTGAATGTAAAAGGAGTTCATTGCACTTGAGAGGGGTCCCAACGAAACCATAACTTTAGGCCTAAAGGCTGGTACAAAACCCTAGTGTGGGTAGGTTTATATGTTTGCCAATGGACTGGGCATTATGTTGAAAGAAAGAAAGAAGAAGAAAAAAAAGAAAAAACTAGAAGAATGATTCTCCCTTCCCTAAGTGACTTTTTAATTCCTTCATCACTTACAGCAGTGTCCCTTGGGCATTAAATTCTATTGCAGGATCTGAATTTGTTTTACAATCAGTGACACAGTTATACATACTGTGCAAAACATGCGGTTGGCGTTATCCTGACCCAACGCACTTGGGCATGCTTTCTTGCTCTGCTTCAGTTCAGTGTTTTTCTTGGTATAAGGAGGGAGTTTCTCTTTTTCAGAGAGAACCCACTAAGAGCGTGAAAATGGCTCCTCTTCACAGTGTGACTGGTAGAGAAGATAACTTGGGCTAAGATATTTTCTTTCTCTACTACTCCTTCCAATCTGATAACTAAATTAGTTAAAAAGCTGTTTTTAAAACATTGGATTACTGAGCAAGAAGACCTTGCTAAAGAAAGGGGAGACTAAAGTTTCCAGTAGAGAGATGGGCCTATAATCTTTGTGTCTGTGTGGGAAGTACTCTAAAATTACCTCCCACAGACAGATTAGTGACTTACTGGTGGAGGGAAGTTTTTAAAAAATGTTTTGCATAAACTTTAAATAGCAGTAAACATCTACTTCCCTGTAAACTTCATTATTGAGGTACTATCTGAAACAAATGTCAGGCTGACATCTCACAAATCATTTGCTACTAATTCTCCTATTACTTTACAGATGTTTTAAAAGTTTTCACACTAGCTTCCCCCCAAAATAAAGAAAGATGAGGGCAGGTTTTATTCTGTAGCATCATTGTTTTGGCAGGTATGTAGAAAGTTGAGTGGGCTGATCATGTGCTTCCCATTTGTCAGCTCATCACTGTTAATAGGTGCTTGAAGGAAAATTGCCGTTATTTCACACAGCACTGGATGCTGAAAGTTTGTATGTCAAGAAAAAATGGACATGGAGAGAACAGAATATGTTTCAAAACAGCCTTATCTACAGAAGACATCCCTGCACTGCCCTGTTGGGGGTGGGGTGGGGGGTAGTCATGTTTTGTGCAGATGTGGTCTTGGGTTTATTTGGGCTTGCTGATGCTCACTGACAAGGACGTTACACTCAGTCTGGAGTCTGCCTAACCTAGGACACTAAAACAGAGTTGGATATTTTTTGGTAGTGCTAAAGTCCACCTAAAGGCTGACAGAGTACTGCAATGCACACATTTTTCTGATTTCATGAAACTATAGCTCATTCTTGAGTGCCATCTATTGACACCTCTCTCTTAACCATTGTATATATTGATGTTTCTTATTTGCAGAGTTGTGCTGCAACACTCGGCAGCTCCATATGTCTGCTGGGGATGTAGGTGTCTCTGAATGCAGGTGGGGTTCTACAGCTCTACTGATTTTTAATGGTGAAACACAGTTTCTTGGCTTTTCTTACCTGAAAACCATTCTAACAACCCGGTCAGATTGCCCATGTCAGTGGTCTCATGGGCTGCTGTTTATCCCAGATGATAAATACATAAAGCTGTGCTTAATCTGGGTTAGAGGCAGCCTTGAATGTTTCAGACTGCTCAGTACTTAGTTTTTGGTCATCCATGTTGTAGCATGAGGGTCGTGTGAATGTTTGAATTATGATGGCCGGTCTTGCCATTTGCAGGGCACCACTGAAATAAAACTTGTCTTCCTGTTGATTTTAATGGCAGCTAGAAAGGCTGTTTTGTATGATTCATCTCACCTAAATTTAGCTGCCTAAACATTAGACATCACATCTGAACCAGTCATGTAGCTTAGGCTCAAAATTAGTTGCCAGAGATAAGCAGCTCAGCAGGACAGTTTGACCTGTGTTTCTAGCAGAGATAGAGGTAAGTCATCTCTGGAGGAAACTATTTTTCTCCATTGATCCTCATTTAATTTAGTGCTTTTAGACAGCTAGATAAGAGAAATTCTATCCTTTGCTCCACATTTTCCAGAAACTTCTTTTTAACTTCAGTTATCAATATCCTTTCTTTTAATCATGAAGAACTGCCTTTGTGTTTGAAGTACTAAATTGAGTTTGCTTCCATTATTTTTTGATGACTTCATTTTACTTTCTTACTGTTTCTTTTGATTGTGAATTAGAATAATTTCCAAGGTTGGGTGAAAAGAGATATGTTGTATAATTTTTATTTAAAAACTTTTTTCCAGTAATCAATACCTAAACTAGAGCTATATGTTTCAGTGTTTTCTCCTTTAAAGCATAGATCAAACACTGCTGCAAACCCATACATCTTCCCTGTCAAACATTTAATTTATTGTGCTGTTCATTTTTAGCTTGAGACTAGAGAACTATTGGTTGACAAAAGAGGATGGATGGCTTTTTTATTGAGTCCTTACAGAGCTGGCAGAAGATAGCAAATGGGGGAAGGAAATGTGCAATACTCATTGCCAAACTTCTAATAAATCGTGGATGGATCACAAGGGATTTATGCTAACTTAAATAACTATTGCATTTCATTTTCAAAGGCTTGGGGGTTGACAATCATTTTTCTCATTCACTGTAGTTAAACTGATCATCAGAAAGCAGGTAAGAAATAACTTTTATAGCAATATACAACAGCTAATATTATGGGTGCACAAATAAACAGCATGATCAATTTCTAACTCAGTTTTGGTTGTAGCTTCATCCCTCTGAACTTGAAGTAATGTTAGCATTAGAACAATTCTTACTTGGTATGATTTAGCCTATTATACTCTAGAGCCCCCTTTGAAGTTAGTAGCTCATGGCAGCTTGCTTTTCTGAGAGTACCTCTTGATGCTGAATTTGTTAGTGCACAAGACTATCATGTCATGGACAGCTTTCCTGAGCTCAGGTGCTCCTCTTGGTTACGCAGCTTGGTGCATCCCACGTGCCCCCAATCCTCCTGTGGGGTGTTTGCTTGGGAAATGGTAATTACTGCTCAGCTGAAGGAAATGACTGATGGGGCTTGCCTTTTATTTCTAAATCGTGCTGGGAAGAGGAGAATACTTTTCTGTGGAAGTAAGCAAGCTTCAGAAGGTACTACGTCATGTGCTTCTTATGTGCCATGAACTACCAGTTTTGCCTGCCCCTTCTCTAGCTCATGGCATCTGAAGACCCTGGTCAAAGGAACACTCTGCTGTGATTCCTTGGAGCGACCAAACCAAGAAACAAAGATTTCCAGTGTGGTTACATCATGATTTGAACTTGCAGGGTGATTTTCAGATAAGTCTTTAAGTCACAGGAAGTCCTCCATGGTTTCATAGTATCACAGTCCTTTAAATATTGACTGGTGCTTCTGTGCTGGAGAGGACACTAGTGCATTTGACATGGTGCAGATCCCTGCCTCTTTCTCCACACAGGAAGGAAGTGGTGTCACTGGTGGTTATGTATTTGGACAGAATCAGCAAGTCATGGTTCTTGCTCCAGGTATTTTGTGATTTGACTTAGAGAAAAAGGACAGCCTTCAGTGAGTTGTTCTTCTCTTTTTTTTTTTTTTTTTCCAGTCCCTATGTACTGTCCACAGGGCTGTGTTCATGACCCTGCTCTTTTAACGTCTTACTACTGAGCAAATGTATTTCATATGGCTTTAAACATCAGTTCTGTGCTCACTCCCTGTTAACTAAGCTTTCTGCACTCACTTGTCTCCTCCTAGCATATGTGGCATCTTATCCTGTAATGACATCTAATTCTGAATTTCTCATTGTCTACTGAAATTCAATAAGCTCCACAAGACTCTTGATGATAGCAACACTTTCATACTACTGCCCCCTGTTAATATACCAGTCAGTCCTGGAAGTTTGTTCCTCTATTTCCTGCTGTCATTGCAGACTCTTCCACCAGACCATTGATGGGAACTAAAAATTTTGGTATTTCAGACAGACTTAGTCGGGCCTTTATCACTTGTCTTCACTTCTGTAATGTGACTTCCTCCGATCATCTTTAAGTACATAAAATCTTACCACTGTATAAATATACAGATGCCAAATCATTTCCTGGTTTGAAACTTTTTCTGTTTGCAGTATCAGGTTACAGCTTTCACCTCTAGCTTTGAGAATCTTTGACTCTGCTCCTCTCTACCTCTCTGCTTTCATCTAACCGTATTCATCCCCATCTTTCTCTGTATCCATAATGATACTCCCTCTGGTAATTTTTACCTGTATATAATCTTCATAGCATCCTATAAGCATGCAAACCCTCCCTGCGCTTGTTTGCAAGGTCACTGGCACTATCAACATTCAATTCATATTGTTGCCATGATTCCTAGAGGGGAAAAAAATGGATAATTATCACAATTATTAATGGTTTAGTAGAGGGCCATTAGTAGCTGGCGGGGGAAAAACACAATAAGTTGTCTATTTTATCCATTTTCTATTCCCTGTGTTGTTGAGAGAGGAAAATGTAATCGGAAGAAAGTATTAAAAAAAAAAAAAAAAAATCCAGGAAAATCCTTGACCATCTCTCAACTGGGAAAGCTTTGCCAATGTGATACTTTCACTTTAAGGAAAGTTCTCTTGTAACACTTGAAAAGCATAATTTTTAATGATTTCTTCACCACAGGCCATCAGTGGATATAATCCATGTAATCTAGACTTCAGGCTGCTTTGTTATCTAGCAGCAATAAGAGACTATCTACTAGCAATGAGAGGATCTAGTGATCCTCTCAATCACTAGAGGGGGACAAAGCCTATTTAGCCATTTTATTACTTGAAACGATTAAAAAGATTGTGATGGGTTTTGAGTTACACATCCTGATGGTTTGGTTAGGGTAAAGATCTATATTTTACATTTCAATAACGTCCCTGAGTTCCTTGTTTCACTTTTTTCTTCAGTTAATCTGTTATTGAGGTGCACTTTTTGAAGCTAATATTGCAGTATACACACATATGCAAACAGTGTGTAAATAAGTGAATAGCTATTAGCAAAGGACATTCTAGAAGCCGTTAAGTTAATAGAAGTGCTTCTACTAAACAGCAGGTGAATGCATTATATTTCTTAAAAAAAAAAAAAAAATTTCAACAGTGTACATATGAAGCAAAGATGAGGAAAGTGATATCTGAGCATTTTTAAATGAAATGAAATTTTTATTTGGCCACATGTTAATAAACAAACAGACTAAGCTGCATTTCTTTTATCTCCACAAAATGAATGGCAATTCCGTCAATAAACCCAATATTGAAGAGTAAGCAGTTGTAAGTATATAGCTGCAAATGTCAAATATAGAAAGTGCTTAGAAATACATTGCTAAAACCAAGATTCGTACGTTTGTTTATTTAGGCAAAATATATTCACATAGTAATTGACACTGACCATGAAAATAACATGTAGCATTAACAATGTGTGTTTTTTTTTTTTTTTTTTTTTTTGAAGTGAAGAATGCTTTTAGACTACAGCCTCATTATCTAGCAATCAGTGTGGTAAAATCTTACAATAGGGCTCATAAATGGACAGCACAAGTCAAAATAACTACATTTACTGCTATTACATTCAAAAAAAGTTCCTGCGTAGAATAGGTAAGACAAGTGAAAAGGAAAGGGTGGATACGCTACGCTGCAACAAAGAACTCCCACTGACTTACCTTTTGCCTGCACATTAATCTACTTCTTGGGAAAAGCACTGGCCAGATGTTGGTATTTGAAGGCTTTTAAAAACCTTCTCTCTTGTACCCAAAGGGAGAGGGCTATGTAACTTTTAAGAATTAGTACTTTAAAATATCTATGCACACATTCTCCTTGGAACGAACACTCACGTTGCCTCTTTTTAAGCAGCTATTTTGTGAAACTGTGTTATTAGTGTTTTCCAGCATGGATTTTCTATCTTTAAAGCTTCATGAAACCTTACTTATAAATACATTCATAGATACGGTTCTCCAGTCTTTCATCCGGAGGTCACCTTCAAGTTTCTGGAGGTGGTCTCAGAAATGAATATTTCACCTTTATTCTCCACAGTCAGAAAAACTTACCCAGCTGGTCCCTTCTTCACAGCCTTTGCAACAAAACCGCTTACAAAGCTCCTCTCATACAACAGTAACTTCAACCCAAACTAGCAGCTTTGCAGTTTCTGGTGTGGCACAGTTTGTGGTGTGGAGCCAAAGTCTCCTGTTCCAGGACTGCACTTGTAGCAGACCCACCTTACGGCTCACATTTACTGTAGCATTAGCTGAAATTACCCAGTGAGTTTGTTAGCATAGCCCGGAGGGGAGGTGGGCAGACTGGAGCAGCATGTTAGCAGTAATGAGTTCCCACTTCAGCATGTCAGTAGCTTCCATCCTGCTTCACCATGGGCTGAGCAGTTTGACTTGGAAATATGACCCAGCTTAAGTGTGTGTGGGATCTGGTTAGGTGCAGAAATCAAGTTACCCTTTCGATAAAGCTGGTGAAGACTAGGCCTCTTTGGCTCCCACAGGGAGCTGTCTCAAGCACCATGACACAGTGTAAATGAGCATGCTCAGGAACTGATACAGTCCTCCAAATTACTGCTTTAAGCAGTCTCTATAGAGGCATGTTAACGCACGCTAAGCCAGGTGGTCTGTACTAACTCCTTCTGAGGACTGTTTTTTGTGCACGCTATGTCATCAGTAGGTATCATACAACCCGAAGGTGCAAAGGAGTGGTTGGGACACCTGCCTCTACAAACATACCCGCAGAGGCTTGCACCTTTCTGCAGTTTAGGCGACTTGGTGAATTCAACACCTTCACATGGAAATAATAATAAAAAAAAATTTCTTTGTAGAAGGATGTTTGCAATTTGCTTTCCCATGTTTTCTGAAGAACTGTGAGCTAAAAAAATGTATGAGAAGATCCATTAGAATCAAACTGCAGTCATTGTAAACTACTGTCAAACTTTAAATATTTCTCACTTTCCCTTTCTTATTCCTTTCATTTTTTTCAATAAATAAGAGACTTTTTCAGTTAGTAAAATGGACTACTTTAGTAGCCCATCATGTATTTTATTTTTGCTAAGCTTTTGTGCGTGCTTTTTGTATTGTGCTACTTAAGCCTTTCTCTGACTCTCTTTCTTTATTTAAACTTAGTGCAAATTATTTGAAAGGTTTTGTTTGTCCCAAGTGTATCTTAAGTTCAATGCAATGAATACCTTTGACTTCTTGACAGCATAGATAGATAAAACGTAGGACGGCTGGATGCTCAACACTTTAGTTTCTGAAATGCCTGGGTATATCCTTCCCCATGCAGCTTCCCTGTTCCCCCATAGTTTCACATAGTTTTACATGCATTCTCATAATTTTTTCACAAGATAATATAAAACCACTTCCCTACTCTTTCAAATGTCAAAGACTTAAACTGGGGAAAACAAAAGAAAAAGTTTTGTTTAAAATAGGTTCAGCAGCTTTGAGTCAACTAATGTTTTATTGTGTTGCCTGGTGAGCTAGCCCCAGAGCAAATCATGCAGGAAGAAGATGAATATGTTTTGAAGGCCTTTGAGAATGGTGATTATTCTTCAAATATATCCTAACTACAGAAACATGCCTGAAAAATAAATGTTTGATTTACACAGAGAAAATCTATAGCATGTTCATTATCTCTCAGAAAAGTTTCACTGCTTGTTTTGTATGTGAGCCAAAAAGCCTGCTTCCATGTTTGCACCTGTCTAAATATTTCATAGATTCACTTGCTTTACTCTTGCTGTTCTGATTTCCAATCTCAAGTTGACACTTAAGGCCAAATTTTCCATGTGGTGTTCAAGAATGCGGATGCGGTCATGGGGCACAGCCGCTCCTCAGGTAGGTGATGAAGCCAGTCTGCATCCACATGCCATATACTGTGCCCACTGTTTACATTTTAGCATGTGGTTGTAATGGACTCTTAAGCAAGAGATCAAATGAATAGTCCTTTGAGATATTTTATAGCTTCCCTCCGATCACACAGAACAATAAGTCTCTCTTATTATTGTTACCTTACTTTCTTACCCAAGATCCACTAGGGTCTTTTTCTATAAGTCAATGTATTTCTTCTCCCTCCCCAAACAATATAAAATGGAAAGAAAAGAGTAGTTTCTGAAGGTAAAATGAATGCTAGACTTTGCTACCTATGTTTTAAGCTTGAATTAAAAACTGTGTTTGCGCTTGGTTGAATAGATGTAAAATGTGCGTATTCTTAAAGTTGAATGGGGTGAGATGGATTGTACTTTTTTCCATTGCTGTCTTTTTGGTGCATCTTCACATAGGGATGTGTCTGCCTCTTGGGAAGTTGGCAGTGTAAGTGGCTGACAAACTAGCTAATAAATCTGAGGTTAATAGGGCTGTAGACAGCAAAGTACATAGGCGTAGGAAGGATCACCAGCCACAGAATGCTGCACGTCTAGAAACTGTCAATACAGAGTATGAAAAATGCAAAGGACAACGCAAAACTAGGAGAAGTTCCAGCTCATTTTTCTGCTTGCTGGAGCAATCTCTCACATCAGCATATCCTGCTTCTCTAGGGAAAACACAAGTTTAAGGGCTTGATCTTGCTTCTATTCATGCCAAAAGAAAGTTTCCTTTTAACCCAAACTGGACAGGATCAAGTCATTAACGACTGTCTTCCCAGTCAAAGAAGTGTACCAGTGCTTTGGGTTATACCACGATGGCATGTCTGTATGCAAAGTCGCTGGCTGTACTTTGTGTGTTAAGAACTTATTCAGGTTCTTTTAGAGGTAGGGATTAGAGCTTTAAAGCTGATCATTCCCGTTCTCTTAATTAGTGGACCAAATGACTGGTACAGCTGCTGTGCACTCATGGTACTGAGGACAATTCTCAAGGGGGGGGGGGGGGGGGGAAATCTTTTGAAGACAGTTTCTGTGCACTAAACTAAATCACTTGAAGCTTGTGGCCAGAAATTTAAGCCAGCATGTTACTCCTGAAGTCAACAGAGGCACACTCTTTTTTTTGATTGAATATTGCAATGAAATTCTCTTAATGCATTTAATGCAAGGATGAAATAGGAAAGAGAGAAAAAAATTCTACTGCTCTATCAAAACTGCTCAAAGAAATAATCACTAAAGCGTTACATCTCAGATATACTCTCCATTTATCTAACGCCACCATAAACATAGCTGACAGGAGGGGAAAGGTGTGCATGTCATGACACTGTTAAAGAAGCCTTCCCTTCCCTAGAAAGGTTGCAAGCTGCTGGGCTGCTCTATGATTTCTTTGAAGGCACCATGCCCTGAAGGCCCTACTCTCCCACTTTGTTCCCTTGTGAGAATACTTCTCAGATGCTTTTTGATCATGGAAAGATCTTGCTGAGGGGGCATCATTTCAAAGGATACCCCATGCCAGCAGATCTGTGGTAGCCGCCTGTCGTGGGGCTCCTCCCTGAGCACTGCAGCTCACCAGCCCCCTCCCCATGTCTCCATGCTTGCTGCAGAGCCCAGCTGCGTCCGGGCAGCTGCTTGCACCCATGCCCTCTTGGCATGCGGCAGGAGAGGTGGGTGGTGGGCACAGATGCACCTGGGCAGGTAACGTGCACTGGGCCCGTTGCAATATTGTGTTAGTTGTCCAAGGGAGCGTGTGGTTTTTTGGTTTTGTTTCTTTTTTAAAATAAAGTTGAGGGTGAAGCGCTGTTTGGGCTGGGATGAGAGATGACTGCTTAAAGGGGCAGGGGAGAAGTGAAAGCTATGAACTGAGTGGGACCTGCACAGCGGTCCGGGTCGGGGGGAGGGTGACCTGAAGGGAGGCGCTCACGGGAAGGGCAGCACGCTGTTTAGTGTTACACAAGCACTCTACCTGGCCAGGACTGAATTAAGCACATGGTTAAGTGTTGGACTGGAGTCTAATAGCCAATCTCAACTTGCAGCGTTGTCTGAAATAATGCTGTTATTGCTTCCTCTTACCTGCAACTGAGGTTCATGGGTGGGCATTATGTTACCTTCTGAAGAGGCTTCCACTATAAAAATATGTTGCTCAAAATGAAATAGATTCAGAGCATTAGTGCGTTCCTCAGGCAGCTCAATGGTTAGGGTGGGACTGGAAAAATGGAGATGGCTGCGCTGCTTTATACCCTAAAGATTCAAATCTAGTGATAGGACTAAGATTTCTCCACATCACTGCTCTGGTTTGTACTGGCACTTGAGCTTTCCTTTCTCAGAGCCAGGCTCTCTGCGAAGTCTTTGCACAACGGGAAATCGTCACATGCGTCGTCGCCGATTCAGAAGAATATGTGTTCTTGCACATATGCGCACACTCTGATGCAGAGACCTGCATTTGATTTAGTGGTGTAAGAAGCTGATTGCTGTGGCCTCATTATTGTTCTAGAGAGATTATTATTTTTTACCTGAACATCAAGTGTTTTGACTACGAGGATCTTTACTACGTAAATAGCACAGCTTCTGGCATTTTTTGAAATTAGTATAAAAAATATATACTGTGAGGGGAAAGTGCTGATTGGCAGGACTTGGAGCATTTAACAGCCAGGGAAATGTACTATCGTTGCCTTTTCTAGCCTTGAACTCTTTCAGTAAGAATGAAATCCTGGTCACTGTCAGAGGAGCAATGTTGTGTTCATAAACCTTTGGTCTGGTACAGCACGCCCATTCCTGGGCTTCCTAGAACAAAAAAGTTGCCTTGACACTAAACCCTTAACGTACAAATTATGTATTAGACTTTTTATTTTCAACATTGCCTTCACTATTGAAAGATATTTTTGATTTACTTAAAAAGGATTCTTTCCCTTTTATTTCAGACTCATCTTCTGCCGTGAAGTCATAGTTCTTGTGCCTGTGACCCCAAAATCAGTTGCCAGAGAAATAAATGTGATGCCACAAATCCAATCCAGGATTTCAGTACAGGATCAAGTGCAAGGAGCAAAGAAGATAAGAGGCTTTCTAAAATAGAAGTATCTATTAGAAAAATCCATTTGTTTTTGTCAGCTCTGTTTGAACAGATTGTTCCAGTGTCAAAATCTCCATTTAACTGGAATAAATATATATGTAAGTTTTGCAATGATTTTGTGCTCCTAGGACTTATCCAGATTCCACAGAAATCAACTAAAAGGCTCCTATTAATTTCAGTGGACTTTGTTTTGGCCTCTCCTAAAAATCTTTGTGTTTATCGATATTAAACTGAGAAGTGGGTGTTACAAGTAGAAGAGCTTGTCATATAACTTACTTTCAAAGAATCCCAATCTAGAGTGTGCCAAATTCTGCGCTTGCGCTTTCTCTCAACTTCCATTAAACAGAAAATGAGCGAATCTCATCCTAGAAGTGGTCGGAGCAAGGTTTTAAACATGAGTAGTTACCTATGGGATGTTGAAATGCTAAGGCATTGGAATTCTTAGTTGCCTAAGTGTCTTTGAAAATCTAGCCTTCTGTAGCTTTGAACTATTTAGTACACATTTAATGGTTATATTTAAAAATGAGAAAAATATATTCTGTAATAAGATTTGCCTGGACTTCAAATTAAAATGTTAAAGGATGATCCTCCTCTATTTTTGTGTTTACTTTAGTGATTTAATAAATCAGCCATTTACCCCTTTCTTAGTCTTAGCTGTTTAAATGGTTGGTGCCTAGTTCAGGCTACGTGCCTAGGCTCCCCCTCTCGTGTACGGGGAGAGGTGGTTAAATCTGATGTGTGGAGCTGTGTAGTGGGGGTGCCAGTGACTGCGCAGGAGTTTCAGCAACTACCTGAGATCAACTTCTAGATAGGTAAAGTCAGGTGAAATTAATACTATCTTTAGCAAACAAGAAATGTGATTGGAAGTCCCTCTCTCTCATCTACAGAAAAAGATGTGCTAATAGGCAGCAGTCAATCTATCAGCCGGTGAATGCTTGTATTTTCATTGAAAGTGGGTTTGATGCTTAAAGGAGAGATGGATAATTAAGACTTCATCTTCCAAAATATTAAATATTGATTTGTAGATATTTAGCAGCAGCCATAAAGCTCTCCTGAGAACTGGCAGCAACTGTCTAAAAGATTATAAAAGATTTTAGTTCTCTATGCAGGATTTAGCATTTATTTTATATTTAAAATTTATGAAATGAAAGAATAGATCAGGAGGTAACTTTTAGCCCTCTGAGTGTGTGTCAGTTCTGCTCCATGTGGCCATTCAGAGGCAAAATGGATATGATTTTTTTTTCTAAGGTTTGTATTGGCTTTTGGTTTATTGAAGTGTCAGGGGGTTTATAAGCTCTTCAACTCCAATTTTGATTGTTTTATCCAACTACTGTCACTTCTTATCAGTATTAAAGGAAGAAATCAAAGCAAGGGACCCATGGGAAGTAGAGTTTCAAATGTACACCACCGCTCTTTTTGTCACTGTTATAAACTATACACTCTCTGTTCCTGACAGCACATCCCCAAGATAATGAGGTGAGTTTCATACCTCATTAATTCATTTGTGAATTAAACAAAGGTTTTTTTAACTAGTGTGTGTTTCTTTCCACCTGCCTAGTCCTTTCTTTGTGACTTGTGAAAATTGCTGAAATGCAACAGATACCACATAGGATAGTTTTGTTTTTGGCAGCCAGTTTGCCTTTTCAGCCTTTCTATAACTGTAAATTGGGAATCTACATGATTAAACCTGTTCAAGCTAGTTTGGAGGGGGGGGGGAAAAGCATCCCAGCTTAGCTGCATCTTGTGGATATTTCTTCCTAAGAAAAAATGACCCAGATGCTATGACTGGATTTAAAAAATTAGCAATCAGTGCGGTAATTGATGGCCTGAGCAAAGTTAACCAAATATTCAGTTACCTGAGAGTTTCTAGGCACAGACCACCCATGAGACCTTGCCGCAGTGCTGTGAATTCTAGGTGTGAAGTGATTTGGAAAACCTCTGTAGGAAGAAAATAATCAAAATTCGAGGGAAAGTTAAGGATAAGCCTCACTAGGCTGTATTAGAGTGAGTATTAGGCTTTCGTTCATGTGGGATCATTTCCTATCCCAGCTCAGCTCCAAAAATAGCAACATCTTTGCTAAGTAAAACTGGTATATTTTGACTATATGCTGATGACTGTGGAGGAATAATCAGTTTTGTAAATCAAAGATTTTGTTCATAGTAAAGCGTTTGTGCAACAACTATTTTTTAGAGACATCTATGCATTAGAAACAAACAGGCTTTTTCACAGTCCATTTTATTTGGGTTAGCAAGTGTACTGAATTTAAGAATGAGGTGACAGATTTTGTGTGTGTTACTTTCAATAGTTTCAAGTTGATCAAATCCACTTCAGAATGTTCCTCAGTTTATGCAGAATCACTTCAAATAAGTGTAAGTAAAACGTGTTCATTTTATCACTGGATCAGTTTATTAGGTTTTAAAACTGCATTTCCGCTGTACCATCAACAGCAGTAAGGGAAAAAAGGGAGGAGCAGTGACAGAAAATCTATGTGACAAAGTAAATAGTCTCTTTGCACATGTGTGTGTGTGTGTATGTATATATATATATATATATGGGGGGGTTATATGGCTAAAGTAATGGTGCTGGCACTGATGGAACAGACACGTTTTAGCATTATAATGACAAATTATAAAAGATGACACACTTTAAAAAAAGATGATGTTTATTGGAGACTTGATTATTTCCTACCTTCAGCAAATGGAAAATTGACTGAGACGGGAGAATCCAGCAAGTGAGGATCCAAATTGAAACACTAAGTCATGTCTACATGGTAAGTAAAAAAGTAATTCAAAAAAAAAAAAAAAAAAAAAACAATTGGGAGGGGGGAATTGAGGCAGTACAATTAGAAGTCGATACTTAAATCTTACTTTAAACACTCCAATTGCAAAAATAAGATATTTCATAACAAAGATATTGCAGTAGCATAGGCAGGGGGAAAAGGCACTAGGGTAAGGTGGGCAGACCTGTACGCTTGCACATTTGTAACTAAATATATACAGTATTGTTGAGTCCTTGGGGTTATATGAGCTTCTGCAGTTTCTTTGACCATTTAAGCTGGGCTATAGACCCAGGAGGGACCTAGGTTCTATGTTATTTTCATTTTGACACTTTTATTGTTAAATGTTGTGAACTGAGTTAAATTTTTTTGTACTCAAGTTTAGATGCTTGAATCCCAAAGTCCTTTTATTCATCCTGTCATCTGTCATTGATATAACTGACTTCTGTGACAATGTTGACAGGATTTATCTAAGAGTTTGTTAGATGGCACATTTTATAAAATCAAACATAAATGAAAGGTCCGTCATCTGGGGGATTTGGGTTTGGAAGTCAATGGGTGTTGATGGTGCTTAGTTTCACAAAGAGCTACTCAAGGACTCACACAAACACGTCTTACAAATTTTTTTTTTTTTTTTTTAACATATGACCATGTTCATATTCTCTTCAGGTTGGGGAGCAAACTGTTATTTTTTTCTTCTCTAAGGCTTGACAGATAATCAAGTATGTACCTGCATTTCTGTCTGACATTTCAGAAATACTCAATATTGTATTCTGGTGATAATGCTTTCTGAAGAAGGAAGGAGATGGCCCATTTAATAATGTATACTTCATTTACAGTTTGGAGTGTTAGCCAACTACTTGTGATGATACTTCTTCTAGTCATAATACTGATATATGCAGAGTTCTAACTACATTTTTAAATAGAACAACAACTGAATGATACATTCAAAATAATTCATGGAGAGGAAATAGATGTATTTCAGCATGGGAGAATATTTATGCATTATTTAACAGCAATAATGTTTGAATTCATACATTATGCAAATGCCGTTATAATCAGGAAAATGAAAGAACTTGGACTGCTGCAACATCTTTAAATCTACCATTAGGTACTTATTTGTGCATATCATTTAATACTGTGCAATGTTACAGTATGTCACTTGAAGAGAGAAGTTATCAGAGGCTAACAGGGTATAAAAAAGTAAAGCTGATGAATTCCTGATTGCTACCTTGATGCTAATGTCTATAAATTTATCAGCAAACAAGAGTAAGGGCTTTAATGTAATTTACATAAACTCCTCTTCTGGAGATAAGTTACGGGGCTCTTACACACAGTTCCCATTTTGCGTTGTGATCCTTCTCCACACCCACCTGCAGACCACAGACCTGCATGCAGCGTGGGCTGACGCAGCCAAATTGTGTTTTCTTAACATGTCAGCAGCTATGATCCAAAACGAGCAAAACCAGCAAGCCAGACCATATAAAACCAAAGCTGGTTCTGTCTCTGCTTATCTTTGATACACAATATAAAAAAAATTCAGAAAGCCCTGTACTGTGGTGAAGGGCAGTGATATACCTTCTCTCTTACTAGTTATATCTGTTTACATCTCTACTTAATTAAATGCATGAAACTGTATCTGTGTACGTGTGCACTTCATTGTGGTATTTTTGTGCCACATCTCTTTTACAGCGACTTTGTATTTTTACAGTTAGTATGAGGATGGATGCATTTATGTATTCTGTGTGAACAGAAGCAAAAAATTGCCATGCATGCAGCCCACCCATGCTCTGAGCTAGCCACCTTCAGTCTGGAAGTCCTGGTAATGTAGCCGCGTCAGGAAGGCACTGATCTTGAGTTAGCATATCCAGCCCTGTCACCAGCAGTCACCAGCACACGCTCAGAGCTTTGTTCATGGGGCTTTCTCAGCGCTGGCTCACGGCTCTCAGGCCCGTCACAAGAGCAGGTTGTCGGCCTGACTGTCCATTGCCTCCTGGTCGCCCTCTCCCATTCCTACCTCTAGTTTCCTTAGTCTTTCTGTTTTCATCAATGGTTTGTTTTCCTCCCTTTTTTAAATGACTTCCCTGTTCCTGTCTTTTACTCCTTTCAGTCATACTTTTACTGATTGTATGGTCCTTGCACCCATTCCTTCTCAGTATTTCTCCCATATTACTGACTTTCTCCTCCAGATAACATCATGAAATCCTCTGTGATATGTGACAAAAACAGTAGTAGTTGGAAATGTCAGTATGAAATAGAAACAGAGCTAGTCAGATCCATGTCCTCAAAAGCGTCTGGGGTGTTATCTCCTATTTTGAGCCTAAGAATCTTAGGGTTGGTTGCAGCCTAAGGCTGATTAGCAATGCCGTCGTGTCACTGTATTAACTCACCCTTTGACATGGCAGTCTAACGCTAGCACCACAAGACTGTCCTCCTTCCGCTGACATCAGCCCTCAGTAAACTTGATGGCCAGCACTTATCTTGCCCTTGCCATCCTAGTGGAGAGAGCCCCGAGCGGTGTGAGGTGAGCTAACCTGTGAAGGCTGCGCACTCAGTTCTGCCATTCTCCTCTCTGAGACAAAACCCAAAGGATGATCTTGCTGCCCCATTCTGGAGGTGTGTTTGTATGGACTGGCCTGGGCCAGTCTCTGAAATTGCAGGCTTTCCTCTGTGTGCACCTATGAAAAATAAAAAGTAACTCTAAAGAGAGCAGACAGGTCCCCCTCATTGCATTGAGAATGCTGCAGCTTTTGGTTCTGGTGATGACAATGCTGATGATTTAAAAAAAACCCTATAATTCTTCTGGTCTGTTCTTTTTTGTTCATGTGGGAATGAGAACTTGAGAAGTTGCTGATTATCTTATGCTTTTCACTCTCTCACCTTTGGCAAATATATTCTAGAGAAAATGGGTTATGGATGACTTTGCCATAGTAGAAGTAAACATTGCATCTGATTTTTTTCCTACCGCATGTTGTGCATGCCTAGCTTTTTGACAGGAAAGGTGGAAGACAAAGGGGCTTCCTAGTCAGAAACAGGCTCTGACGGTTGCTTTCTTGTCTGGCTGATTTTTAGGTCATTGTTTGAGAAACCAAAAGCAAGGTTGCACAGTGGTGAAAGAAAAGCTAAACTTTCCCCTTATTGTAATCCATCAGTCAACAATTTTTTTCCAAATGATTTGCGTTACAAAACTCATAACTTGATAATGATCAAAATGAGAGTAAATAGGCATGAAGAACAATTAGCTGAGAGAACAAATTATTTTCTTATGCCGTTAAAGCTAGGACATCACTTGTCAAGCAATGATTTACAGAAATGGACAGTGGAGGCAAATTTACAGTCTGATTTCCATGTGTACTTGTTGTATGGTGAGGAAAAAAGAATCTGCATGCAGATGTCATCAATCCGGCATGTCTCATAAACACTATATTCATGTAATAGCTCAGGAATTCAGAACAGATCTTGCTGCAACTGGGTGGCATTTGGACACATTTTGGGTACTCACCAATTTGAATCCAGTCCACAGCCTGGAATTTTTACTCTGCTGTAGTCTTCCAGAAATGATTACTTTTTATGGCAGAGTGGATGCAATACTGTTTGCTCTTCCATCATAAAGATTGTGCCAGGGCTTCTGCTATAAAATCTCTATTGCTAACAAGAAAACACAATTCAACCAATATATTGTGCTTCTGGCTAAGAACTGGCATGCAAGAATTCATCCTGGAAATTTTTATTTGCAGCAAATGATACTAATTTCTCAGTGTGCAAAGTAATGTATGAACTTCTTTTTGTTGAGTATTAACTAATCTTTATGGCATTGTAATAATCAGAGTTAGAGTCAAATTGGCTTTGAAGAGAGAGAGGGACAGTAGGATGCAGCAGGCGCCAAGGGTGCAATACTCATGTACTCACTGCAGTGCCAACTGGAGATCACCAGCTGATGACAAAGAGGAGACAGGGCTGTAGAAATAGGAGTCAGTATATACTGGAATGGAAAATCGATTGATGTGGTATTAACCTTGGAACTGGTTATACTAATACCTTTAATGTAGACCTCCATACTTTACATAGCTTTGACAAAGACGTGTGAGTGCTGACTATACACGAAGAAAGTGGGAGCTGGTTATCGTTGTAATGGCCGTTCATGAGAATTATAGTTTATGAGTTAGAGGTTACGACACCGTTAGACTGGTTACTGTGTTGCTTGCGCATAGGCTAACTAAGGGTTAGGTTAGTTCCGGGTGGGTTTCTGTGTCGGTAGTGCCTGAACGCAGCGGGAAAGGCGAGCCTTGTTTCAGACAACGTGATCCCGTCACTTCGACCCTTGCTGCCTCTGACCGGTGTGTTCCTGTTGGATAAACAGAGGGTGCTTCATTTTGTAGAAGCTGTCCAGCGTCTCTGTGTTTACCCTCTGATTGCAGCTCCAGAGAGGAAACTTCTGAGAGTGCCAAATCCAGCGGGCCTCCGTATGATTGACAAGGATACCATCACCACCAAAGAAGTGCAAAACCTGGCAGGATCACTCAGCAGAGGTGCTCGGAGAGACCCAGAGAGTCAATGGTATGGTTAACCCTGAGCTGTGATGTTGTATAAATTGTCTGTTCTGCCTAACGTAACCCAGATGTTGCGATGTTCGGGCAACCTTCAACCGCAGTAAGGGCCTGTTTGGCTAGGAGGATACAGGCCTTTTCTGAAAAGTCGTGAGCAATTAAGAGAGCGTTAGGTTGCTATAGATATGGAAGAGGGTTTCCTAGATGATGACCATAAATCTTATATGGTCAAAAAAGACAATGTAATTTCTTTGGGTTTTGTGTAATGGTTCACATAATGCTGGCATGTTGAAAAATATCTTGGATTATCTCCTTTTTTGGACAAGGACTGTTGCTCTTCTTACTCTTGATATTTTCTAACTGCACTGAGGACATGCTCCAAAATCTGCTGAAGTCAAGAGGAAAATTCCTTGCAAGCCTGAGAACCAAATTTCTGTGAATGATTCCCACATCAAGATCATCCAGGGTCTGTCTCTAGTGGGCCAATATAGATCCATAATACTTGTGTTTTGAAACAGAAAAATTACCTCTCATATGAAAATTCACACTGACTTCAAAAGGATTATCCCAGTCAGCTATGTTCTGGCAATCCTTGCTTACAGCACACAGTTTTAACATATGTTAAATTTTATGCTGATAGTTTGCATATTCTTATACTAAATAAATATGCACATTTATGTACAGTGTGATGTAACGGCAATTTACATCTCATATGACCATCTGACATTGTTTCTCCTGGGAATATATAATGGATGCATCTCCTTTGCATCATGAGAAAAATGCTGTTTCAACCTAACAGAATATTTTAATTTCACATAGTCAAAATGGTGCATCTATAACATAAGGTTGTCTACAGTTTGTGGTATGGCTTTTGTGAGTTTGCTAATTCCTTTGGGTTTTAATTAGAAACACTTCAGCTATATTTCCCTAAAACATGCAAATGTTGAGGCTCCCACAAACAGTATTATTAAGATGGCTTCTTAATTGATTTTTCTTTGGGAGCAATTTGTTTCTCTTCCAGTTTACTGTGGCAAACACTGGCATTTGTCACTTCTTCCAGTAACTGAAGCTTTCTGCTTTAATAAATGCACATATTAGACGCTATTCTCTCTCTCAGTTTGATAGGTGTGTAGTGTCAGGCAGAAGAAGGTCACAATGATGTTAAATTTGCTGCTGAGCAAAGGATCAGAGTGTAAATGAAATCTTGAAAGCTGGGAAATGAGAATGTGCAAGTGTAAATAATGTATTAATTATTGACAGCTAAGGGACCGAAGAGTCCTGTTTAGTAATGACATCTTCATTGTCTCACTGCCTGACGCTATCTCAGGTATTTTTATTTTAATGAAAGGTTTTCCCCCCATGGTAGTAAATATTTCAATTTACCAGTGTAACTTTATTGATATTTTTTATCTTCTTTGGCTTTTGTTTATTTTCTCTATTTTAGGTGCTTGGTTCAGGAGGGGATGGGGGCGAAGTGAATACTCTTTATTTTATAGTGGCAGGTGATGTTATTACAGTACAAAAGAGATTTTTCTTACAATAAAAGAGCACAATACCGAGGTGCAAAAGGAGATTCCACCTTATCAGTTATTTATGGAAGTTGAGATATAGTTTGGGAAAAGACATATGATAGCCAAGGTTTCATTTTTGCCAACAAGCCTTCATAACAATGAGTAGTGTTTAATATACACCAGAAACCCAAAATTGATCTCAGCATGGCTTCTCTGAGTGAAACACTAGTTAGGGTAAGGAAAGGGGGCTTTCAGGTAACAGGCTTAATAGTCTGTACTTTCAATCATGGAGCAAAGTCTAGGAGTAGTAATCAATCCTTTAATATTTACATGATTTCTGTTATAAATTAGTGCAGAAAAAAATTTCATGGTCCAAAAACACTTAGTGTTATCCATCATAAGGCTGCTAGATGCAAATCAAGCTAGGAGCCTTCAAAATGTCAGGATTTCAAAACAAAGCAAAGAGAGGTCCTAACCCTTGTTTGCCAAATGAGCTAAAAACTTTTCTCCTTTGGAGATGTTCACCTGCAGAGGACAGCTGCTCTCTCGTGCTTCCCGAGTCCTTCAGCTTGCTCCACTACCATGCAATACGTGTGGCCCCCAGCCTCGAGCAGCTAGCTACATCCTAATTCTGTTTTCTTCCTGTGATACATCCAGTCCTCCGTCAGTCCCAATTCACCCATACCGTTTTTTCCCCACAGATACTAGATTTTGCACCACCTGCAAGTAGAAGGCACGAGAGCATGGTGAGGACTGTAGGACTTGTGGTGGCTCTGGACAAAAGCAATGGCCTGTTATTCACATGATCAACATACTCAGCACAACTCAGAGAGCTCCTTTTGCTCCTGCTGCGCGGGCAGAAGTTGCAGTCGCAGTGCTCATCGCTGCCCTTAGCAAACCGCTGGGGTTTCCCCTGAAAAATACAGATTCTGGTCGGTGTTTAGCAAATTTCTGTCAGTCTTGGTGAACTGTTAGAGCTGATAAATCCTGGTGTGTGGGGAGGTGGAAAAAGTGAAAACGTTTCATTTCGTTATTTTCAAAACATTGCTTTGATTGATCAAGTCAGAAAGACCTTCTGTTCTGAAGAAGTTTAATTTCTTAGATTAACAAATATTAACACTTTTGCACAAGCTCAAGTTAATGGAACATTTCACCTGATATTAATCTTCCACTTTTCAGTTCAGCAAACCCTAGATGTTTTTTTCAACCAGCCATAAGCTATTTATTCTTTGAAAAGCAAGCGCAGAGAGGAGTGCCCAGCTTTGCTGGTGCTTGCCTTGGAGCTGCTGCCAGCGCTGTGCACGCTGTCCCGAGGAGCTGTTGTTTCCCTCTGTGATATTCTAAGCAGAAAAAAGAGCCAGATTCGTGTGACAGGGACATTCCCAATTATATAACCCAGTTCCTAGTTGTTATTTACAGGTGCTGATACCACTAGGGGAAAATGTGGCTCCTTTTTCAAGTGTGTTGTTATTTACAGAACATGTGTCTCAAACATTAAAAAATGCCATATGTGATGCTGAATATAGAGTCCCTCTCCCTCCGCCCAAGAATATAACTTTATCAAAATGCAATTTCCTGCTCATTTGAGCCAGTCTCCATAGCAACAGTACTGTACACCTGTGATGTACAGGCATAAGCCATTACATCCCCAGAACTAGCCAGAACGAGCCTTGCCCCAGCCCCTCCCAAAGGGGCAGGTACCTTTGCAATATAACCATAGCATGTATTTTTATATGTTACATATGGGTGGTCTGTATAAAAGATCATTTATTTCAGAAATACCCTTGTTATATTTGGTAGATAAATACAAATATGCTACTTACATGAAGTTACACTTGCAAAAATTCAGTTCCTGTCCTGAGGGAAGACTTCATAATACAAATGTTATACAGAAATAAAAGCTCATGCTTACATTTGCTTCTGTAAGAACGGCCTAATTCAAAAAATTCATAAAATACCTCACTCTTCCAAATCTGTCAACCTGTTAATAGTACATCATTATAAAAAGAATACAGCAATTGCATGCTGAATTATTTAAATATTGTTTTAATAGTAAACTGGAAGTAATTATGCACCTTTGGCTATCCAATACTGCAAATAGCCATATTGCTGCTCGCTCCATAACTTTTAATGAAATTGAACTCCCCAATAAGAAATAAATGGTTGCATTTTAAAGAAACCTAAAATTATTTCCCCAGGTCATTCATAAGGTAGATCCTTACAGAGAAACATTTTCTTATGCTAAGGAAAAAAAGAAAAAGAAAATAGCTCACTAATGCAATGGAAATTATATTTTAAGCTTTCTACATTTATTAGCTTATTTCAGATGAGGCAAAATTCAAAGAATAATTTTATTTGAAATACATGCAGTATAAAAATCTACATAATTGTGGCTATTGCTGCCAGATATAGTATATGTGACAAAACATATAGGTGAACTGGCTGTTTCTGTGCTCCCATGTTTGTGTGCTCTTGTCTTTGCTTTCCAAATCGCCCTCTTTATCCCTCTTACCTCAGTATTACTATCACTGAATGCAGGGCCAGCTAAAAGCTAAAGGAGTGAAATATGATAGAAGATACATGCATATTTTCCAAGTTGATTGCAGCAGGTTGCCTGAATTTTTAATATGTCTCCTTGATATAGTGTGCTTGTCTCTTTTTTTCAGTTTTATTATAATCCTCATTTCTACGCCAGTGGATATGGCACTTCTCTCAGAGCAAAATTTCTCGTCCTTGTTCAGCAAATGGATGGACAAGGCTGTTCTTTTTTTAAAGAGGAAAGAGGAATTGGGGCTTAGTGACTCACCCTAGTGCAAGCTGCAGTCATCAAGACAACTCCATCATAGCTGGTAACTGCATGAAATGGGGAGGGAATGATCTTCTTACTAGTAGTTTAAGGACCGGAGACAACTATCTAGTCATTTTTTGTTTTTCTCAAGCATAGTTGTTTTCAGATTTTCTGCTAGGAAGTATCTGTCCAATATAAGCTGCTAATACTCTGCTTTAGGCAGAACACGGTGCTTGGAGCTTATGTAGGCTGATTTCAGGGAAACTAGCAGCATTATTGATTTTCATTGGGCTTATTAGGATCAGTGTAACATGCACTTTTGCTATACTAGATTGTGTTTGGCTTTCATCATGAAATCTCATTACACTAAAAAGAAATGGAAACAAGTTGTGCAAAAAAAGATTTTGCAGAGTACTATAATGAAATTAGTCTGCATCTGTGAAAACCCAGTTTGGGTGTAGGTCATTCAAGTCCTCAATGCTGCTGGTCCAATTCTGTTCTCACTTGCTTTTGAAAATTAAGAATAAATTCTCCGGTGTTAGTGGAGTTGTTCCAGATTTACACTAATGTAACTGGAGGTAGAGTTTGGTCCTTGAAGGACTCATGCTTTCAGAAATCTGGCGTGGAATCGGTGGTTTACCAGGAAAGGGAAGTCCCAGTTGTGTGTCTGCTAGCAGCCAGGCTGGAATATGTTATAAGGTTATAAAGGTGTGTGAATTACGGCTGGCTGCGGATGCACCCCGTTCTAGACCCCAGCTGGCAGCAGGAACGAGCAGGAAGCTCGTTTTCCTGCTTTTTGTTATTGTGGGACTTAGCTTAGAAAAGTGCAAAGGACTTTGCGTTGCAACCCAGCTTCCCTCCTCTGAGCCCAGTTCACCAGCAGTGCTCGTGTGCCTAGACCCCAACCCTTCCCTGGATTACATGCACTTGGGCCTTTTTTTTTTTTAGATAATTCAGAAACAAAATCAAACAAACAAGTGACAGTTAGAGCCTTGTGAAAAGTGGAACAAAATCCCCTGTTACAAGCTCCTGAGATTTTATTGCAAGGCAGGAGAAAGTGGTTTCTTAAAATATTATGCAAAAAATCCCAGCGTTCAGACTCAAGCTTGAAAATATTGATTGCAAATGTTCAGAGACTAAAAGGAAAGTCAAGTGAACCTACATTTATTGCTGTTAGTCTCATGGTTTGTCAACCAAGTTCATAGAGTGGAGGAAGAGGTTTTTGTTGTATCATTGCTTTTCAGTACTTGAAATTGGTGATAAGGAAAACATTTCCCCAAGATTTATACTTACTCTGTAAGAATGGATCAAGACTCTTGAGCTATTAGAGAAAAAAAAAATCTTAATAGGATGATTTTACTTTCATAGCTGTTCTATATTTGGCTAAAGCAACATTTTTTAGGAAGAGAAACAGAGAAAATCACTTTTAAAGAAATCTGAGAAGTGATTTTCAAGATTTCTTTCCTAGTATATGTAACATCAATGTATTTCATATCATAGAGATCAATCTATATAAAGCAGCAAAATTAGCCGGAAGCACACAGTCTAAAATGGGCAAACAGAACAGATGCCAAAATGTAGAGATTCCAGATACAAAGCTGTAACTGAAAAGTTACTTGGGGAATCCAAATTTTGTATTGCTTACAGACTATGATTTAATGACAAAGCATGGTCAGTTCTTTGGCACTCTTGGATCCTGCCCTATTGATTAAATGACACTTTCTGTTTAGAATTGCGTACTGCTTTGGAGTGCTAGTTTCATGGAGAAACTTTGCTGCCGTGAAATGGACTGATCGTATCCTGGGCTTGAAAGGTTTTTTCCAGAATTTTTCAAGACCAAACCAGCAAAATCCCAGAAGGGGGGGGGGATCCCTTAAGTACATATAGATTGTTTTTGTAATATTCACATCTTATTTATTTCTGGAAAGGGCTCTCAAACTGCTGAACACAACTTTATTGATGGAAAAGCTTGCTGACAATTGACACTTTTCATCTGAAAAATTATACTTTCTGCTAATGCTACAGCATAGTGATCAAAAGCAGCTGATCCAACTGATTAAAAAATTCCCTGTTGGGCTTTGCTGACCAAATGAATACAATTAATAAGACAATTCAAGTAGAGATTTCCTGCACACACCGATATTCATAGACTTTCAGTTAAAAATGATGAGAATAACACACCAAATGAGAAGAGGCCTTGTGCCCTGGTGCATCTCAGCGAGACCTATCGCTGATGTACGGCGGGAGAGATTTTGCAAGTGCGGGTAAGCTGCTCACTCAGATCGCAGCTTTTGAATCAAATTAATTGAGTGAGGAAAGCATTTTCTTTCTGACCTCCTACCAAACAAACGTAGCACAAAAACTCCCTTAGAGAAGTTAGCTCGCTAAGGCAGTGGTAACAGGTGCTAAGGGTTGTTGTTGGGATTTTGTTTGTTTAATATTAATAGAAAATAATTTGAACGGCATCTTAATAGCCTTATTTTATGTCTCTTATTTTGATTTTAAAAACTGGGCCGTTCCCCTTGGTGCAGTTAATAGGGTCAGCGTACGAGTCTGCGCTGGTTACCATGCCTTCAGTCGGGTGGAATCCAAACAGCCATTATAATTTGTTTCTAAACAGATCAAGAGCTATTTACCATCTCAATGTTTTGTGCACAGCTGGGTGTCTGGCAAACATCCAATATCCATTAACATTTAAAAATTAGTCCCATAATGCATCTTTTCCGTGGCTTGAGGAGTATACACACTGACACATGTTGGGAACCAATTATATTTGCACCACCATTAGTCTGGCTGCATTCAACTTCCCAGTAAATGAGGGCTAATTTAGTTTCCAGAATGGTGTATCTTAAATTCATGCAATGACCTTAGAGAAAGCAGAGTATCTGAAGATATAAAGAGGAAGGAAATGTTCAGAAAGAATAATGGTTCCTTTTTTCTGCCTAAAACATAAGGGTACATTATTATACGACTGTTCCCAGCAGCCATGCCTGTCCCTGAAAACCAGATTCCTCTAATTCAATACTTATAAAATTCATGAACAGAATTTGTTTGGGAAGAAATCACATTAATAGAGTAAACTAGCGAGCCCTCCTTGCTCTGATCAAACCTGCTAATGGACCTTTCTACAACAGCCATTTAAGACCTGCCTTTAGCAGGTCTAACTCTTTGGGTTCCACCTGCTTTTAAGTACCCTGTTTTCCTATCAGCTGGAGGGTAGCAAAGGCAGGTCTCGCAGTAAGGGCTGCCGGCGCCGCCCGTGAACGGCATCGTAACCACGCCGTGCACGCAAAATCAGCTTCGCAACTGGCAGCTCGGCAAAGAGGTTAAATGAAAAGAGAGAGATACAAAAATACTTCCTGAGAAGTATAGTTTGCCAAACCTCTGCTGCCATGAGAAATTCCTTCAATAATATGCGAGGTGAAATGGGGTGCCTGGCTTGGCTGATGAGTAAGCGAGAAGAGGGTTTTTTAACACCTTTCCTTGCAATGTGTCAGCACAGTGCTCGGTAATCAGGCTCCAGACTGATTGGCTTCTGCAGCTGCTGATGACTGCCGCAACATACTGTACGCGGCTTATCTTAGCTCACTTAGTCTGTGTCATGCTGCTTAATAAAACTAAATTGCTCCCACAAACAGAATCCTATTCTGCAGCCTTTTAGAATTCAGAGATGGTTTAAAGATACCATTTTCCTTTAACATTTGTCAGAACCCGTTAGAAGCTCGGGACGGCAGGAATCTTCTAAATGAGCGAGAAGTAATACGGCAAAGCGAGCCTTGGAGAGGAGTCTGCTTCCGCTTACAGCGGGGACCGTCTGGAGTGACTCTGCCCTTTCTGCACAGCTCTTTAGGGGAAGTTGGTTGAAGGAGTCTGTCTGATGTGAGGCTGCAGGTTTATATGCAAGTCTGTGAAAGTTTAGTATATATAATCACTTATTTACATAGGTTAAAAATGCAGCATTTTATATATGTATAAACAAGTTACCCTGCTACACCCATACAGTTCAGAGTTGGCCTTTGTGAAGGATCTCTTTATTGCATCAGCACTCTTTTTCCCTTTTTTGTGCCCCCTCCCCCACCCCCAAAAAAATGGTTTTCAGTGACATGGCTTATTTCTTGAAGGTACTCTTTGGAAGAAGTTCATTGTACAGTCCATATTTACAGATGCTGTTTCTACTGCATTTGTCTCAAACTACATGGCTCTTTATTTTATTGTTTTCAGTGAAACCCGTGCTTGTAGTCTCTCACAATAATACATTTTCATGCATCATTGGCAATACAAGGCCTCATTTAGACTATTGATTAACATTCTCATTGTATTAGTACTTGTTAGTGTTTCATACCTTTTTATTGTTTGGTGATTTCAAGCATTGACCTTTGCAAATTTACATTATATAAGCAATTAGTCAGTAATAGAATAAATTAATAAAGAAGGTTCCTATCAAATTCTTAGGCTTCAGTAATCTATCATTTTATGGCACTGTCCATTTGTTTATTTATATTATGCACAGTTGCTTTTACCAGCTGAAGTCCATGTTGTACTATAATTGCTGCTGGAGATTCATGAGTTACATCCGGAAAGAAGATGCTACACTGAATGTTTACAGGTTGCTGTGGAAGTGGATAGGGACGAGAACTGGAAGGAAAGTTGCAATGTTTTCTATTTCTATGTCTTGACAGTCTCTTTTGTTTTTCATCTATAGATTTAACAAAACCAAACTAGAATTAAAGCCAATAACTTATGTTCATACTGATGCATCTGGTACAAAGAAGAAATATAGAAAATACAGAGAGAATCTGGAATGAGAAATGCATTCCTTCAGTTTGATTATTTAGTTTCTAACTAAGAAACAGCTCTACAGAGGTCAATTATCCTTCAGGGATATCTTAGGAGAAGTGAACAATAAGCTTGATTTTCTGTTGAATATGTAGCTTCTTCCTCAGTATGTGATCTATTAAAAAGATGATAATTCCTCTTAAACTACGCCTTAATATACATGGAGCCTGCTGCTGAAGGTAAAAGTCAGTGGAGTAACCCAGTCCATCACCACGAGACACAGATTTTCTGTCTTGCTGCACAACAGTCAAAGGTAATTTTCAGTCTTCTCTACAGTGTATCGTTTATAGATAAATGTAAGGTAAGGGTGATGCTCTCCTAAGTTAAAGGTAACCTGGGGTACTGCTTAGCACATTGCACAGCTTTAGGTGTGAAACAGAATCTGAAAGAGAAGCAACATTTCTCTGGTAGGAAAAAATCTCCTATTTGCACTTGTTCCTATGCAAGAGCAGTGCCCATGCTGCCCCCGCAGTGTGGAGTCCCGTAGCAGGTAGGTGCACAGAGCCGTGGCCGGAGGAAGGACCTGGGGAGCCGAGCACACACAGGTGGTGTGGGGAGGCACGGCGGGGTTCGCTCCCTTAGCTGTGTCCCGCTACCATGCCTGGTGCCTGTGCGACCGTGCTGGTGCTCAGCGCCAGCACACCGCACTGGGAAGACTGGTCAGAGGTGAAGCAGAAGCTGGGAGGGAGGCTCCGAAGAGCGCTCTAGGTACCGCCACTGGCATAAAGAGCTGCTCCAAAAGCTGTTCCCCAATGCACAGCTTCATGCTGCTGCTCTTCATGCTTCCAACTTGCTTGCTGTTGCTGAATCACAAATATCTAAACCATAGAGTTTGTTTTTCTTGTGTCTGCTGACGCTTCTGCTGTTGCATAGCTGGGTGAAACATAGAAATTCTCAAGAGTGTCTAAACTTTCAAATAGAAAAGCAGAACGCAGAATTTTACACTTCACATGTGGGTTTCTTTTTTTTTTACTTCTTATTGTGAAATTCAAATTTTACCACAAGAAGAAAAGGGAGTATTTGAGCTAAAAATGAGCTTTACGTAAGTAACTTGCAGGAGGATGAAATTTGCAAAAGTACTGCCAAAATTCATACATACCTGAGTGTCACTTTGAGCACCTCAGTCTGTCAAACCATACTCCTTCAAATGCATCCCGAGCTGATGCTTAGCCCTTGATGGACCTAAATTAGTAGGCACCTGGATTTCTGACACTGAAGCTCCCGTAGTATTTGAAATCTTGCTTCTGGTCATGTTTAGAAGTGCTGCAGTCCTGTCAGGACTGAGCAGTGTGGTGCCTTACTTGTACCTTCATCTGCAGCATGAACCCAACATTTTAATATTCCATGACAGCAAAATCTGGGACTTATCACTTCAAGGCCAGACTGCTCTAAATCCCTTCCACATCTTGCCAGCATACTAATGTAAGTGAGGAGAAAACCCTAATGGTGCAGTCTTTCCCAGAACTGTGACAGGATGCTGAATAATCCCCCTCCTGCGTTTTCTAAATTGATTTGCAGGCCTTATTAAGGAACAGATGTTGTCCTGACACTAGTGGGATTGTTTCCAGTGTGGACACGGGCAGACTCCCAGTGGCACGGCTCCAGACATGGTGGCCACCATCCCGAGCATGGGGTACTTTAGCTGCTTGGCCTCCTCTGCCCGTACTGCCTAGGAACGCCTTCTCCTAAGTCTGCTTTCAACTCCGCCTGACATGGTGAGTTGGCCTGCGATGGACTGACCAGCCTACGGTGATGGGACCCAACTCCTTGTCACACTGGACACCACAAGTGTCTTTCTGCTACTTAAAGTTGCATCTCATCTATGTAGGAGTAAACATAGGAAATGCTTTTCCACCTCTTCCTATATTTCTTTGCACTAATCATGCCTCACGAAAAAGACTGGTGCAAAACGCCTGTCCTGCTCAAAGTTATGTATAACACTGGATAATCAAGGTGACACCTACTTACTGCTTACGTATGGCCTAGGAAAAATTACTGTGTGCTAACTTACTGTGTGCTCGCTTAAGTCCAGAAGCAACTTGGGTGTTTCCTTGTGGCCAGGCACCCAGGCTAATAAGCTCTGCAGACCTCAGCTAGCTCTTCTTACGGGCACTTGGTAGCTTCCTGCATTATGTTTCCATCTGAATTGAAAGGTAGCTGGATCTGGCACCGCCGGAGCTCTGCCGGAGCTGACTCCTAGCGTGCTCCCTCCTGCCGGGGAGCCGGTGGGATGGCGCAGAGGGGCTGGGGGCTCGTGCCCCGCTGTGGGGAACGCCGTGCCGCGTCGCTCCGCGGGGTCCGGGAGCTGCCCTGCTCCGCTCGCACCAGGTCCCCTCGCCGTGCTCCCCGAAAACTCAGCGAGCATGAGGGTAAAGCCAGTGCCGTGGCCGCGCTGCAGATGTTCGAGGGGCTCGGCAGCGCTTGGAGAAAGTCTGTGCGCTGTCCTGAAGCTCCTCTGGTGGAGACCGTGCTGGCAGCGGGCAAAATCAAAGGTACCTCCCGTTTCATTGCGGCGGGCAGGGCGGGCAGAGGCTTGCCACCGACGGTCAGCAGCGAGGAGAGGAGAAGTGCTGCCGTTGGCCCTGAGGGGCAGGAGCAGGCAGAGGGCCAACGCCGTACAGCGGCCGCGGGAAAGGCCCGAGGGCGCTCTGCGGGAGCGGTACCGGCACGACGCGCCGCTGCGGCCACGAGCACGGCTCCTAGCAGCAGCAGCAGCAGCGTCGCCCCTGGGGCCCTGCACGGTGTCGGCTTCCCCGTTTTGCCTTGCAGAAGTTGTCGGGGGGCAAAAGGCACCGACCCTGCTTTTTATTTGCTATTAAGACATCCATGAAACGCTCGTGGAAGGTGGTGGGTTTTTCTGGTTCTCCTCGTCTGAACCGCTGTGTTTCCTCGGGGCACGCGCGCCGAAGGGCCGCAGCCTGCGACACCCGGTCCTACTTCTCTGCTTAGCTCCTGAGCAGAAAGCCAGAAACAAGGGGGGCTTTTTGCGAGGGTCCCTGCTCTTGAATGGAGAGCACCTTGCCAAATGGTGCAGGCTTCCTGAAAAGGTGGTAATTATTGTTTCTAATGTGATTTTTTTTTTTCCCCCCCAGTGAGGCTGAGCCCGCTGTCAGAGCAGGGCTTTGGTCCATCCCTCCCCGCGGAGCTAGTGACGGACTGGCATACCAGAAAATGGACAAACTTGCCCTGAGCATGACTGTACTCATTTTGCCTCAGCTCCTTTAATGGATTAGACCGTGGTTCATTAGGCAGCGGCTACCGTGGAGGTTACGGTACGGTTTTGCAAAACCCTGCCGCTCCGCCAGCAGCCCTGCACGGTGCGCGCAGAGCCCTCAGCTGAGCTCCCGCTGGTCCGGCGAGAGCTGGCGTCGCGAAGCCCCTGTGCTCGCCTCGCTTACCCCTTCTGCCACTCGCTTTAAAACCAAGATTGCTCGGCGGGAAAGGCTCAGCGCTTTTTTTTTTTTTTTGCCCCCATTTGTTGTGTCTGTGCTTGAGTAGCGCTGCCCGTGGAGCCGGGAAGGAGCTGGGAGACGCCTCAACACGCGAGGTGGTGACGAAGGGCAACCACGAGGAGAGAAAAAAGGTGCCGGACAGGGCAGGGCTGTGCCGCGCGGAGGGGGCCGGCCGGGCCGCGGCGGGGCGGTGAGAGAGGGCCGCTAGACCCGGGCGCCGCTGCCGAAGGGTGCGGGAGACACCAACGCGCCAGGGCCACCGCCAGGGCCGTGACGGGGCATCGCTGGCGCGTGAAGTAGAGGGAACACACTGCCTCCAAAGTCGTCTGCTTTTACACCTTAAACAAGGGATTAAATTGCTATGTAAGTCATTTCTATGTATTTATCCTGAAACATTACAGCAGAAATGTTCTGACCTGGGGAAGCTGGAGTACTCATTTTTCTTAAAAGCTTTTGTAAAGAAATAAAACTATAGCTTATTTCCTGCTGTATGTCTGAAGGACTTTGCAGCAAAGCTGAAATCCGAGCGCAGGAGGAATTTAAAGAAATAGGACCTCAATGCAGAATGATTCAAACTTAAACACGGGATACAGCCACATTTTTAACTTCAAGCATTGCTTTATTGATATGTCCAACACTTCAGAATAGCCAAGAATAAAAAAAAAATGCAGGGAACTTTTCAGTCGATTGAAAAACGCCTTTATGATGTCTTACCAGGTTATTGAAATACGTTCCAAGGCTATATATGTTGCTTTGGAATGTCTTTTTATTTTTATATCTATATCTTTCTCTCTATATATATCTGTAAATCCATATCTCTATATAGAGATATGTATTTAGATATATCTTTATCACAGGCAATATACTGGGGAAAATGATATGAGTAGCAGAACTATTGTAAATTAAATAGCATAAATCCATTAAGGAATGAGACTACAAAGAAACTGGTTTTGTGTTGAATTAAAGTTCACAAAACCTAAGGTTACATCCAAACACAGAACTAACCCAGACTTCTGGATTTAACACCCACTGGACCTGTCATGTTTCGCCTTAATGAGGCTCAGCTCTGAAGGAAAGGAAGAAATGAAAATGGTCAGTGTGATAAGATGTACAGCGCAGTAATTGGATCAAACTGAGAGATAGGTGGCCTTTAAGAGACCAGAAGAGGCCCATGAGAGGGCTGGCATATGCAGATTGTTTGCTCTCTTGAATTTTCTCAATACAATTTTCATCTTTCCTCAAGACAGGGTAGGCAGAAAAGTCACCGTTTGAGGACTCTGGGAGCATTAAACATTTTACTTTTCAACCTGGTAGGATATAGGTGGTCATGCCTTTTCCTACGACCTTTCCATGCCTAGAAACCTTATTTTGAAACTTTGGGAGCCATCTTCAAAGTTGCTTAGTGGCTGGAAGGAGGTGTGGAGGATCAGGTGTGAAATGCATACGGGAGGAGTTAGGTGACAGCTGTATCGATTTAATCCTGGCAAGTCCAGACCAGTTAGGTGCATCTAGCCCGCAGTGCAAGGTGTTCACCGACGTGGATGTTTTCCAGCTCTTACCAAGAATTTATGGAGAATATCTCCAGGACATAATACAAGCCTATATCATTGTGCATATCCAAATTTAAATGACGATTATTTTTTCTGATGTGGCTTAAGACACCGCTTTATCCATGATTTCAATTTGATTGAATTTCAAAATTAAACTTCATGAAAGTAGGACAAATTTACTATATAAGCCTAAGCATTTGGGGTAGACTGTTCTAATTCAGCCAAGACAGGGTAATTTTTTCCCAGCTTACTGCAGGCCTCAGCCTGCTCTCACAGCAGTGCAGAGCAGACACCAGTCAGTTAAAATGTGGAAGATCAGTATCCTGTCCTGCTCATTTAATCCTGTAGAGAAAATAACCTTCGTTAAAGGTTTGAATTCGGCATTCACTTTTCTACTTCCAATGTACTTGTACGACTGCATCCTGACTCTCACAACCTGGTCTGAGCACAGGCTGGCCCTCACTTCTATAGCGCAGCATCCGAAAAGCTACAGCCTGGCACGCAGGCTAAATCCCTTACTTCATTAATACAAATTCCTTCCTAAATTTTCAAAGATATAATTCACATTTCAAAAACAACAGGTAATTGTATTTTGGAGAAGCAAAAAGTAGTTTAATAGTCATTTGCTAGTAAACTAGCTTTTAGTAGAGAAGTTGGTTTTATATTTGTTTGTTAAGTATATGATATTGGGGAAGGAAACTTGGGATTGGCCAAATTGCACCTATGCAATTGGAGAACAAATCAAAAGCAGATTGCTAGGTGCTTTAATACTTATTTTAGAACAAGTATCTTGCAGCTCATAGCAAGAAATGTCCTCATCAGTTTTTCCCCATGTCTATGGCAAAATTAAACCAACTCAGCTCTGTCGGGAGGCCTCTTGCACTTCTAGCCAGACTAGCTATTACATTTGCTATTTCCTACTGCTACTTTTATAGATTGCAGCAGTTTCTCCAGGATCTTTTGAACCTCGTTGCACTAAGTACTTTAAACACATAACAGAAAAAAAGTCTCAAAGCACTGACAGTATCATTTATTTTTTTTATTCACAAACTAAGCATAACATTTTCCACGGAATAAAAAATGACTGATCACTTCTAAAATTGCCATCAGTGAAATACTTGAATCCCCCAAATACTTATAGTTAGTTAAGTGATCCTTACACATTTTCCTCAGGGATCCTAAAGGTACTATTACTTACACTCAGTTTCCTAAGGAGACGAGATCTTTGCCCTCATGCCACGGATCTGTTAACTCACTGCTTTCCCTCGCTTTGAACCCGTCAACCGTGCCAGCCGACTGCAAAGCACCCGGATAGCAGAGCTGCCTCGAAGGCATCGGCTCGCCGCGCGCTCCGGGGCCGTCGGTGGTGCTGTCACGTAGGGACGGATCCTGTGTTGCTGCTGCCCCTCCGGCCCCGGAGGATCCCGAGGGGAGCGGCGTGGCCGGACGCTGCCCGGTCCCAGTGTGAGACGTCGGCTGAGCTGCGCTCGTTCCAGCAGCCCCACGCTGGTTTGCTCGTGCAAAAAAACTGTTTACAAAAAGAAGCGTAGTGACTGCCAGAGCAACAGACCGTGTCGGCATGGCTATCGTTCGGCGTTTGCGCCTCCTGATAGGTATCCAAACAAATGCTTAATCAAAACAGAGTTTGGCCTGGAAGGTTTTCTCCCAGAAAGTGTTTGGGCATGCTCATTCTTCTGAGAGGTCTTCTCAGGTGGCTCACGATAGGTCTGTGAAGATACCTGGTGCTGAAGTCATGCGCAGTATTGCAATGACTTTTTTTTAATCCTTTTTGGGGAGAAGGAATGCATTATAATAACACCATCAATTGGAAATGTCTGGGAAGGACAGCTTGTTTAAATAAGCTCTAGGTTTTTATAACTATTTCAGTTCAGGTTTTTTTTTTTTTTTTTTTTAAATCGGACGCAGCAACACTGTGCCCAATGCGTAAGCAGCTCTGGAGAACAGTGCTCTTTTATGGCATGGTTTATTATTCAGAAATAGCCATATCGGCCCGAAACAAGATATCCTGATAAAACTGTTGTGATGCTAGCAGTAGTGGTGTATAACTTCCTTGCCTAGATGTGACCTAAGTAAAACGAGCACACTTTTCTTGTATGTGAAGTTTACGTCTGTTGTAACCTGTAGAGCGCCTGTGTGGAAGGGCAATCTGGACGCAAACCTCCACGCTACTGTACACCAGTATTGGATTACTCCTCTACTTTCCCAACCATCATTTTAAAAAGGTTTTTAAGAATTAAAAAATCCCAAGGATCCCCCTTGAAAGGAAAAGCCTATAATCTTACGGTGTGGACCTTCCTCGAGAGAATACCTGGGCTGGAGCTCCGTTAGCCTTGGTTGTGCTGCTCAGCGCTGGTGCTCGATGTGACGGGCAGAGGGGACGGCGCTTCACCCCTCCGGCATGCCTCGCCTCGCTCCTGCCTCTTGGCCCCCCAGACGCGTGTCCGTTGTGTGTACGTTGGGCCATCGTGCCAACTGTTGGGGATATTCGCGCACCCAAGCCATAGCCCTGCAACGCTACAAGACAAGGTAAGAGCTGGATTACCAGTGTTGCAGCTTCTATTTGCATCTCACACGTTCAGCTTTGCTTCACACGTTTCTCTCTCTCAGACACGATAAAGGGAGGAAGCGCCCTACTCCGCCTCAGCGTGGATGGATGGCACCCCTGGAAGAATATGCATTTGAAGCAATATGTTCTGCATCACTGACGTAAGCTAAGGTGCTGTTAAGGCCCGGGCAGGTTTGTTTTCCTATTCAGCGCTAGTGAGCGGGGGCACTCAGGGACTCGGTGTCCTTGAATTTAAAGAAGATGGAAACATCGCATTGTTAAGAATGAAGGGAGCAGGGATGGGAACAGAGCAAGGCTGAGACAGGCGGTAAACACTTGATTGCAAGAGCTGAACGGGCTTGGCTTACGTTGCAAATCTCTCCACCGTCTCGTTTATGTCTCCGCATTTGTTCTCACTGACTTTGCCATCAGTTCCAGGTTTGCTCCCCTAGTTTCTCCCACATTTTTCTTCAGGTCTGCAATGCTGATCGTGCATCGTGAGGGAAGGATAATCCCTGCCCAAGCGTTTAGGACCGAGGGATGCCGGAGCCGGAGACAGACACACAATCATTTCTCCCTGTCTGTGTTTTGTCTTTTTCAGACTGAAAATTGTGCACGTGACATTTACACGGTCGTCTCTAAAGCCAGCACTCTGCGCTGCTTGGCAGGGCGCTGACGCTCAGGCTGCAGGTATCTTTCTGGATTCCTTGGAGCGAAGTTTTATCGCCACGAGCCCTGTGCTCTCTCCTGCCCCTCCCAGCAGCCACGTCCGTCATTCCCTCCAGCCTGCTCTTGCCGCCTGGGAAGAAGTCCCGGTGGTAAATGCTAATCAGTAAGCTCACGTGTTTCCTGTCATGGCCACCTCTTCTTTTATTGTTTATTTACTGATTTAGTTGAAACAGCTAGTAAGTGGGAAGTGAATGGGGGCAGGGGGGCAACACCTGCAAAGAAAGCCACAGTAGATCTTGCTGTAGTAGCGTTAAAGATCCAGATTTTTAAAATCTGTCACTGGAGACCGAGAAACATAAAATCATAGTTAAAGTTAGGCTAGGAAAAGAAAAATGCTGGACTTCTTTACTGGTATTTGACAGCAATAACCAATTTTTAATTCAGTGGAGATCTCTTAGTTCCTTGCTGAAGCTGAATAAAAAATAAATGGCAACAAATTTAATCCAATGCATTTTAAATAGAGAAAATAACTTCCTGACACATTCACGGTGCTTGCTAAATGATGTGCTTCTGCTAAAAAGTCTCTAGAACTGCAAATTGTAGCTGGATTTACAGATGCTTGAAGAGACTTTTGAACCTGATCTTCTGTACATTGGATGGATGACCAGAACAGGAAACAATGGTGACTTATTCATCCTTTCATTCTTTATATAACAACCAAAACTTTTTTTATCAGTTTATTCAATACCTTATAATTGACCCTCAAAGTATCTGCTAGATACATCCTTGAGAACGATCACTGGCATCTTATGAATTTATAAACTAAGATAAGCTGCTGTGAGATGCACACAAATACAGATGGTAAAGAACATGAAATACGATGGTACGAACCTAACTTTCATCTCTCTGCTCTCTGGAACTAAAAGCACGTGCCCAAAGCATCTTTACTTTTCTGTCAGCAAGCTCTATAGCGTGGGTTTACAGCTAATCTCCTGTTAGTCCCCTGTAATGCCCACACCTATTTTACTGGTAATACCTGCCACAATAGCCCTTGCTACTCAGCAGCATTATGTGCAGGATTTTGAGAAAGGTCACATATAGCTCAGCTTAGAAATGAATGCACCCAGCCCCTCCTGATCTTAATTTTGTATGTATTTCAGAGACGGAGGGCGCCCCAGCAGACAGGGGGATTTGGTCTTCGGGTTGAGTCTCCGGCCACGCTTGCGCTCGGGACGTGGCCTCCCTGCAGCTGCCTGGAGGTGTTTGGCCGGCATCGAACAGCAACAGGACGAGTAGGCCTGGGGCACGGACCAGCGTAGAGACCAAGAAGAGACCACAGTCCAGTATGTGACGTTTCCTACTATGGCCTTTAATGCTTGCACGTAACTTTCCTCGGGGAGGGGAGAGCGAGTGAGAAAGCTGGCTTAAAACCCCATGAGGACGACTGGATGGTTAAACGCATGTAAACATCTTGCTAATCAAATGACTAGAGGCAAAAAGGAAAATGGACGTGTTGCACGTGCGGGATCGGGGCCGCCACGCCTGGGAGCAGCCCGGGACGGAACGCCGAGGGCTGGCTGGGCGGCGCGAGTGCCCGGTGCTGCACAACAGCGGCTGCCGCGGCTGCGGCGTTGCACGCGCTGAGCACATCGCTCCGGTTTACGTACGCCCTGACTTCACCTGCGGTAGGGTGTGATACCACATAGCATGTTAAATCCGGTAGCCATTTGTCGATATAGAGAATACATAAAAACTGTGCGGTGCTCAGTAAGAGGCCAGAACTGGGTTAGGAAGCGACAAAGTTTATGCAGTTTTTCTATAGGCAGCACTAGAAATACCAACTTTATAGCTTGGTATCAGCTACACTCCTGGAGGAACCAGAATTTTCCATCCTTGCATTGCTTTGCGAGACAGACTTTCACAGATCTCAGCCTTCTTTCGTTGCACATGTTTATTACTTTTATGACTGAATTCTCAGTTAACCATGAAATAATGGAGGGAGAACTGCACTGGTAAGCAGACTTACTAAATTCATAATTAAGGTATTTTCAAATATTGTGGCTGGAAGATAACTGATTATGCCATCTGCAGAAGCAGCGCACGGTGCAGAAGGCAGCTGCTGGTTTTGTGGAGTATCTATGAAATTAGACCTGCTGCCTGGTATGGCCTGAGGACGCAGTCCAGCCCCTGGCAAGGGGCGGTGGGGACCTCGGGCCTGTGGTGGAACACGTTTAATCGTATTTCCCCTCAATTGTGTCGAAGGATAGCTTTTTAAGCGCAAACTGCGTAAGTGTGTTAGCAGGTCCCTAGAGGAGATCGCTGGCAATATCAAATGTCCCCCCGTTCTCCGTGGTGCAGATGCTGGCAGAAGCCCTCCTGTTACGTTATGGGGCCACTGCCACGCAAACGGGGAGCAGAGCTGGGCAAGAAGCAGGCACAGGAAGGGTTTTTGCAGGAAAAGATTGTTTCAATGAAACTAAAACAAAAAAAAAAAAACAAAAAAAAATTCAGCATTTACATACATAGTGAACCCAGTAGAAGATGCCATGGTCCACAGTGGTCCACAGCTGAACTGGCAGGACCTGATTTAAAATGACTGAAAAAGTAAGATTCACAAGGAAAATCTGAAATTCTGATTCAAATCAATCTGGCAATTTTTTCCAGATTTCTTGGGGGGGGGGGTTGTTTGTGGAGGAAAACGGGTTTTTTTAATTGGAACAAGTGCAAACCTCCAGCAGTGGAGGTAATTCTCTTTTTTGCAACAGACTGACGGTATGACAGTGTGTTCCAGTTAAGAGTAAATACAAATGGAGCCTGAGCCTGATGCGACACCCATCAGTTTGTTGGAAAAAAACCCACTTTCTTCCTGGAGCTGTACCGGGCACGGGACTCCAGCGGGATTTCCAGCTTCTAGAGCTGGGAGTGCGTGCACCGCATGTGCCTGTGCGTGTCCACCTGCGTGGCAGGCTGTCCCAGCAGCCCCCCCTGCGAACGCGCCTCCCTCGAGCCCCAAGTCCCTGCTACAGTGATGCTGAGCACACAGAGAGGGGGGAATTAGCTATATTTTAGCAAACAGCATTTATATTCCTGCCACTGCAGCTTGCCACTTTTGGACCCTTTATTTCCTTGGCCAAATCTCACTACCATCCATCAACATTTTGATATTCAAAATCTAAAGCACCTTTGATGATCTTTTCAATCAAACACTAAATGGTTATTCTACTTCCAGTAATTAGTCTTTTAACACATTCAAATTCTGTTTTCATCAGAAGAAAAATATGACCTTAATGTGTTTAAAGCCAGCCTGCTCCCTTTTTTTTTCTGTTGCTTTTCACTAATCACATGCACTTCAGCGATGTCTGTAGTGCCAGACTAAAATTATGCTGCTTAAACTTGATAAACTACTGCATCAAGCAAAACCAAAAAAAGAGGGAAATTAGGACAGAGAAAAAGAAAGCAAAGAAAATACTCATAGTATACCAGAAATGCTTTTCTGTCCCATTTCATATTATGCAATGTGCAGAAGCATCCAATTTCATAAACCGACTCAGAACAAACTGCTAGCAAGAGAACAGGCATAAAAGCAGATCCAAAACTGTTGTTAGACTCAGATTAAGTGAGCGCCTTGCCAGCCCTCCCCACCCTGTCCCCAGGACGTCGCAGAGCTGAGAGCTCAGCGAGCTGCGCTGCCCGGCGGGGTGCTTGCACCAGCCGCACGGCGGGGACGCAAAGTCCCCTGGAGACTTGTAGGGCTGGAGAGGCCCCGCTGGGAGTCACCTGTGTGACCTGTGCGTCACGCAGGTCCCAGGGTGCCGGGGCCAGCGACCGGTGGACGGTGTTTGCTTGAACTGTACCAAAAATACAGACGAGCATCTAGAACTAGGTAGAGCAGTTTGTGTATTGAATTGTCTCAGTGCAAATTGAGAGTGAGCACATGAAGAGGAAGATTGGTATTTGCTATATTTCTCTTTCTCAGAAACCCTATTAGTGATCTCCCACTTCAGCACTTTGCTTTTGGTTAGTCCCTGTTCTCCAAATGCCATTCTGTCACAGAGGGAACATCAGCCCAGAAATAATTAGTGTGGCAATTTGGCATGATGCAAATTACATCGAGCAGTTGCATGCAAAATTGTCTGTAGAAATCATCTGGCTCTTACCAAGAGTTAGTTTAATAACGGAACTTGCTTTGTTACTGCCGCTGTTGTGCTGAAGTCTCTGGTTAAGATTTTTTTTCCCCTGTCGCTGATGGAAACATCTTCTAGCAAAAAGGAGAGAAATTAAGCCTTTTCCTACCACACTCCTTGCTTTGGAGTGAGGAGTCCTTACAATGTCTGCTCAAAATACACATGCTCACTGATATTTACTCTCCAGGGAGACCCACCAAATACTGTATTTCACAGACATAGCAGACTGTTGGAGCTCTTCCTCTTGTAATTAGTTAACTATTAATTGTTGCAGGGGCTTCAGTGAGAGCTCGCACATCTGAGGCAATTGCTGACCCCAAGCTGAGTTATGGTTTTTTTCCTGGTGAGGAGGAGCAAAGGCACTAGGAAAGACTAAAAGCTCCCCCCAACCCCCCACCCCCAAACATGAGACAGCTCCTTATCCAAATGAGGTAAGTTGCCCTCAACTTGAATCTGGATCATCTCCAGCCTTAATGGATCATCTCAGGACACATCATAGAAAGGTGGATTATACTGTTTCTTCCAGCCTCATCTTGGACCTGAGAAAGTGTCTTCAACAAGATTAGGTTTTGCCCAAGCAGGAACAGGCCCCTGGAAAAGGTCCATGGCAGCGTGTCGGCATTGCATTGTCCAACCAGCACTATTTACTAGGTGACCTAGCGATCAGCCTCTCCTCTGGCAGCGGGAGGTTTTGCATCAGACCTCGTAGATGGTATTTTAAGAGATGGGATAATAGATACCCGCCAGACTGCCTTCAGAGGAAAATACATCATTCGTATAACATGGACTCTACAGGCTTGCTGGAGCTTCTTCAAAAATGGATCCAAAGACAATCATCTATCCAGCGGGATTTCTGGAAAAACAAACCAGACGGATAGCTACAGAAAAGCAAACAAACAGCAAGACATGGGGTAGTTTGTGTGTGTTCAGACACACGCACGCGCTCTTAGCAAGTGCCAGGCGGTGCAGCCTGGCTTCGGTGCCTCTCCGGGCCTCGCCGCGCGGCTCGGCTGGCGTGAAGCAGAGCGTTCCTGGGGCTGAGCCGCCGCTGACACAGATGACCTTTTTTTTTTTTTTTTCTGAACATGTGCAAAAATTCACACATTGTGAATGTCTTCACATGCCAGGTTGTCTACTTGTGTATTGTTTGACCACTGCTTAGATTTCATGTGTTACTTCTTTACAACAGATTAAAAGAAGTTAAAAGCCTGCTGTCAGGCCAGTTGCCGGCACCGGGGGCAGGCGGGGAGCGATGGAGGAAGGTGTGAGTTTCACTGTCCCTTTTCTTCCCGGTGCCAGCGCCCGCCTGAACCACGGTGTGATTACCCAAACACCTGATGCTCGTGCATCGGGGCACCTTATGGTGCCTGTAATGGTCCTAAGTTATGAACACTCATGGCATGGGGGCCGCTCTAATTGTAGCACTTTACTTCTGGCAGCCTCCAACTCCCACCAGATTAGGAGCTCCTACAATGCTTGTGACTGCCAAATTAGGCCATCTGTAAACACTAAAACTTGCAAGCTCTTACCAAATTCATAGCAGTCATGCCTGGGAAAAACAAGTTGCATCTTTTCAGCTGCCTGCCAGGGGAAGTGCTCGCGTGGCCAGCACGCGCCTCATCCCCTCCTCGGGGGTCCCGCGCCGTCCCCGCCACGTCCGCCGGCCGCTCCGCTGCTTGGCGTGAGCGCGCCGTGGCCTTGGCACACCGCCGACCCTCGGGCCGAGCCCTTCTGCGCACGTGCTTTGGGAAACGCTATAACGAAGTCGTTTGACAATCTGGTCGTTTGAACCCGAAAGGCTGAAGCAGAAGTGACAGAGCAGCTTCACCGCTCTGTGACTGCCGGCTTATGATGTTTATTCAACATATGTTGTTATTGAGTTAAAATGATATTTTTTAATTACCAAGTGAAATGAGGAAGGAAAGCGGCTTTGTTGCTTTTTGGGGGTTCTTCCTTTGGGATGCACGCAGCAAAGCCTGGCCGGCCGCAGCCCGGTGGGATGAGCCCGTGCCCAGGCGGTGGCTGGAGCTGCAGCCTCGGGTGACGCCCCAGGTGCGCGCTGACAGCGAGGGGGGTCTCTGCTAGCGACCGGCGTGGCTGTGAGACTGTGCCACTGTAGGCACCGAGCGGCGGCTCGGCGAGGGCTGTACACGGGCCCAGGCGCTTGCTTGCAAGAAGCAGAGCTCGGGCTCGTGGCTGCTGCTGCCTGCGGAGGGTTATCAGGACTCAGCGTCACTTAGGTCCCCTGCGCTGAGACAGCCGGGAGCCTTGAAAATGTGCAAGGTGACCTTAGTTTTGCCTTGGTGTGCACGGTAACGAGCAAGCGGTGTGATCAATGCATCGAGCTGGCAGAAGGCCTGATGCGACACCCATCAGTTTGTTGGAAAAAAAAAAAAAACCCCCACTTTCTTCCTGGAGCTGTACCGGGCACGGGACTCCAGCGGGAGTTCCAGCTCCTAGCGCTGGAAGTGTGTGCACCGCCGAAGGCGCGGCGGGACCCCGGGGAGCCCCGCACCTCCCGGGGGGGCCGTTTTGAGGCTGCTCATTCCCTGTGCCCTCGCGGCAGCAAAGCACCCGCTGTACCTCGGCCCCGATGCAGGTTACCGGCCCGGTGTCGTTTGGCTTTAACGTCTCCTTGCATGCCCTTCGTCGTGCCCAGATAACCAGCTCTGTTGGTGCTGGCGGTGGTAAAAGCATGGGTCTGTACGTAAAGACGTCGCACCGAGGAATTATTTTCCCCAGCTGCTATTTGACTTGCGAGAACAGCACCCGTTTCCTGCGTGCGGACGTGGGGGCACGGCCTCGGCCCTGGGGGGCAGCAGCTCTGCAAGGCTGGTGATTGAAGGGCAGCTAAATCATCTCTACATTGGATGGGGTCCCCCCCTCCATAATATGGCTGCAATGTCCCATGTTTTTGCTGGTTGATTGCTGAAGCGAATAAATAAATAGAAAGAAAAAGCAGTACTACAGATGTCTTTTACTGCAGATTTTAGGATCACATCCATCGGTACCACTAGCATTTTCCGCCCCCGCCCCCCCCCTTCCACAAACAGGCTTTAAGCTGTATTTGTTAGAGACAAATGTGTTCGGAGAGAGCTTTTTATCAGTCTCTCAGATGACTTCCTGAAAAATAGAAATTCAACAGTGAGCATTAACAAACATCTGTCTAGAACTATATATGAAATGTGCAATATATAAAGCATATATAAATATAAAAAAAAATATAAAAATATATGTATATATTTTTTTATATATATATCTACACAGATGTACACACACACATATATTGCCGCTGGGTACTTTTCTAAGGCATTGTTTGTATGCCTAAGATTTTCCCCTGGAAAATGCTGTTTCAGTTTAAGTAATAGGAAGTCATGCTCTTTCTGTTATATTACAGACATTTCCCACCTATTTTTAGTTCTGTCTGGCTAGTTCAGCACTTGGTGACACGTTCCCTTCTCTTCTTAAGATGCTAATTTTATCCCGATGCCCGAAGTCTTTCTGGCGCTAGGCCCACCTCTTGTTTCCCCGGTGGGTTTGGCCCAGGAGCCACCGGCATTACTGAGTTCTACCAGCCGCGCACTAGACGGGGACATAGCTAATACCCACTTTGCTACAGACCTAGCTTACTGTCCGAGTGTTAATCAACCTGGGAACGGCCCTCGGGAGGGAGGTAAGCAAGTTTTTAACCTTCATGCTGCAGAACATAAAAGGAGGTTAAAAGAGGTTAAGGGTTTGCTTTCCGCAGGTTTGCAGCGGCAGCAGATACCGACGGCAGGCGAGGACACGCTGCTGCTCTGGAAGTCAGTGACTTCTCCTCCGCCCCAAAAGCAAGGGGGGCAGCTGGGGGGCTGCCACGGGGTCCAGCTGGTCGCTGCACCACGGCAGTCCCGAGAGGACGGGACAGCAAGGCCCCGGCTTGGTTCGAAAGCCTGCATTTTAAAAGCAATACAATTACTTTTCCTTGTATTCAGACAAGAAGAGCTCCAATTAATTGCAGTTGAGGGTCCCCCAAAATGAAAATCACTTGACCCTACTGAATATTTGAAGTACATGATTGCCGTTTTTAAAGACTGCCAAGTTCTGGTAAAGGGTAGAAAAGTGTGGTTAGGGTTGAGAAAAGTATAGTCATGTCTGTTAATTATTGTACCAGTATTAACTCCTGTGTGGGGAACCCTGACATTTAGATGCAGTGGTTTTGAAGGCACAAGCTCTTTGCTCATGATTAAAGGAAATACTCTCTCAGCTAAACTTTTTACTAGAGGACAAGCCACCCAAAACTAAACCATTGATTCAAAAGCTTAATGTTAACCTCATGTAATAGTTCAAACTCCTCACCTGCAACATTATGCTACGTAACACTAAAATCACGCTAGTCCTGTATCGCAAAGCAGCTGGGGGGACGCCGTCACCGCACAACGAGCAGCTATGGCGGAGGAGCCGGCCGGGGCCACCCGCGCGGCAGCAGCACCCACCAGCCTCTGTGCTGAGGCTCTCGCGGCTGGCTTCGGCTGCGGCCTTCGCCCTTGACAGCTCCGTAGCTGTCTCCTCCTGGCTCTTTGGGCGTTTCTTACGCAACGAATTGCCTAGGAGGAAGTGGTTAAAATTTAATTTGAGAAGGGACGGCAGCACATGCGAATGGTAGAGACGCTACTAGCCCTTGTAGATTGTGTGATTTACACGTTCACCCAAATTGCAGTGAATGAACAGGCCTAGGGCAGGCATGATGCAATTGTGCTGTTACTTCTACGCCTTGTCTTTTTAATGAGAGGGCTTATACCTGCAAAGTTAATTAACTCATTTCTCAAAATCATTTACACATCATCTGCTCTGTTGCCAGTAAAACTTCAGTTTCACATTACTAACTTTAGCATTATATTAGGAAAAAATAAAGTATCAGCCATGCTGTTTCATTTGCAATGACTTTGGATGTGAAGTTGTTAATAATGATGAATTTCCTATGCTGAAATTTGGCCTGTGATTTTACACTGGTGGCTGCTTTGGAAGGACAGGCAGAGCGATGTTAGCCAAGAGCTTGTATCGGCCTGGCTGTCACATTGCCGGTGCGCAGCGGCACTAACTGCAGCCTCCGCGGTGCTGGGGGGCCGCGGGCCCCTCTGTGGGGCAGAGGCAGGCAGGACGCGGCTGGGCCCTGCAGCCGGGAGGGGAGCGGAGGGGCTCCCGATGGGACTGCTGCCCCGCCGTCCCCGCGCTACCTGGCACTAGTGTGTCGGGAAGGGCTTTCCGGCTGGGCAGAATTATTCCCTTAACTGCTGCACAGCGTGGGCATGGCTCGGGACAGCTGGAACCCGGGCAAACAAGAAGCGTGGCACCCCTTCTGCTTCTAACGCTGCAGTCCAGCAGCACGTCGGTTTGGGCAGCGTACGGGTCTGCGTACTGCCAATACTTACTGCAGGGCACATCATGCCAAGCTTAGCCTGCAAGCCGATCGCAAATGCATGATTTTCATTATTTTAAGTAAGTTAGTGACTTACCCATACCTATGTCCATTGACTCGTGTCCACTTCTCTCAGAGTGTGCTCAGAGAGTGCTGCCTGTGAAGGCTTTTCTTCCACTTAGGGGATGCCAAAGAGAAGATAGCCAATGAAATGAAGGAAAATCTAATTACAGAAAATACAACAGTCTTCAAAACCAACGCTCCCTCTTCCCCACAAGGAAAAAAATAAAAATAAAAGCCCTTTGGAAAAGCTGAGGAAATATTTGAGGCGGAGGTGAAAGGGACACAGCTTGACAAGTATGCTGAGAGCTGAATGTGGATTACCCGTGAGTGCAAAAATGAATAAATGTGGTTTATTCCATTATATTAATGAAATGGTTAATTCAGTTGCTATAGCAACAAAGAACAGCCATGCTAAAAAGCCAAAGGGCTATACATAATGCCTGATACAAGGTCTCACTAATGCTAAAGCTGGTTTTCTTAGCTACAATGGAAGTGATATGTGTTTTCAATATCATCTTAAGCTTTTGCATCAAATCCCCTAGCTAATCCAATAAATAGGCTAGTAGCATAAAATAGCGTATATGTTTGCACCTCATAAAACTTATAAAAGGGGTTTACCCATGCAGAGTCATACAGAAAGCTCTTGCGAGTGCAGCGTGAGGCTCTTTAAAGCGCCTGGTCTGCATGTGACAGGGCAGCAGCACGTGTGTTACATCAGGAAGTTCCTGCAGTTATTAAACCCGTGACGGTACAGGAAATCACTGCAGAGGCAGCTGAAACATCAAGCCGTGATTATGCTTACCACCCGGTTTGTTAGGTATTTCACCTTATGGGAATAGACCCTGTTTTCTTTTCACTTGCATTTTGCATTATTTTGTTTGAAAATAATAATCCTTAAAGATTTCAGACAGGAATCCTGTAGGGCTTTTGTCTGTGTGCTAACGTGAAAGCCTCGCAAAGGGTGACCCATGGCCTTGCCAGCAGCTGGGACAGGAGACTAATTACTATTAAGGTCTGTGTCAAAGCAAAGGCAAGGAGGCCCACTCGCCCCGCCTGAGGTGGCCTGGGCCAGGCCCCGCGGTGGTGCCACTGGCAGGGTGACTGTGACTACTGCTAGTCTCTGGCCTAAACAGGCGAGAAAAATGTCCTTAGACTGATGATTAGTTCTAGCTATTGAGGTGTGACTCTGATGATAGGCAATTCCTGTGAGTTGTCTCCCGGAAGCTTTTGATACTGACTGCTGCTTTCTTGGCTGCAGTGTAACAACAGAGCCCTCAGACTTGAAGACATTAATACTGAGGACCAACTTTAACCATATCATGATTTAATGTGTTGAAGAAGAAAAGAGCGTCATCTTGGGAAAAGACAAAGAAAGATCAGTGGTTGAAGCTATTTTACTGAACTTGCATGAAATTCACTTAATACTCTGCTGTCTCTATTGAACATTACACAGTACCTCAAAAAAAACGTGTGAGCAGCAGCTTTGAACTATTTGTTGCCCTTGTCTTAAGGTCCTGTTGTCAGACACATTCAAAGGCCCGTGGCTCAGCAGACAGGTAAGCACTGTCTAACCTCTGCATTTTAAAGCCAGCGGGCTTTGCTGTAGCTGTTACTGCAGAGGGGCCCGGCCACGTGGGCCGTAAAAACAGCACCAGGGTACCGCGGGAAGCCTTCCCTCTGCTCAGCCAGCCTGCACCGGCGAATTTACTGGAGATGCTTGATATTGCTACTGCACAAGACTCCCCAGTGAATTCAGGTGTATGTTAGTATTTGGCAAAGCACACTTAAACCCAACGGCTCGGGTTTTCGGCTGCCGACCCCAGTGGGAAGGTGTTTCTTCTGTTCCAGCATTCATCCGCTAATTCACATACGCTGCCCAGCCCGGGTACGCAAAATCACGCAGGCAGACAGCGCAAGGTAAATCTTAGTAATCCTTCTACAGAAAATGATTGGTTGCTTTTCATTGTGGTAAATTTATTTTGCTTTAACTAGAAGTGTGTGTTGCTTTAACTAGAAGTGTGTGTGTATACGTGTGTGTTTGTTTATCATCAAGCTCTGAGGCTGTTTAGAGACCTTGCCCAGGAAGAGGAACCACGTATCTGCTTGCTGAGGAGCCGTGCAGCTTCCCTGCTTTGTGGACGCGGGCAGCTCTACTCCAACATCAGCAGAACTCACAGCGGGCAGAGTTTGAACACAGAGAAACAAGGAGCGAGAAATGAGTGGGGACTGTTGATGCAACAAGGCTGGTGTGGAAATCTGCACAAGACCCCGCACACCAGTCGGAGGAAGACCTATGAAAAACTGTTCTCCTTAAGAAATGACTGTAGCGTGTACAGTTTCTCAGACAAGAAAGAAAATGGCAGCAGCAAAGCTGAAGCAACCCAGATGGTCCATAAGCAGACTAATTATATGAAAGACCCAGAAGCAACTCTGAAGTTACCAATCCAGCTGCCTGGAGAGTCTGCCAGGTTGCCAGATGTTGCCAATGAAAACTTATCTTCCACAGTTCATCAAAGGAGTGGAGCAGCCTCGTGAAGTGAAACTATCGCCAACAAAATAAATATTTTATCTAAAAAAAAATAGTTTATACTAGGAAACGTTGAAAGATATAAAATTTTAACAACATGCCCAACCCCATGTTACAGTAGCTTAATAATGAAGCATACACTGTTAACGCGCAGAACATGTTGGCAGGCTCTTCTTACTGATAGGAAACATCTATGCTTAACATTGTATTTCTATGGCTCCAGTCTTGGATTGTGTTAAACAAGGTGGTTTTTATGTGGCAGGGGGGTTGATGGCACTCAGGCAGGGTTTGGATGGTTTGCCTTGAAGCTAGCAGTCACTTTTGCCACGTTGACATAAAAGGCTAAAAGACAACAAAGCTGGAGCAGCCAAAGGTGACAGCAACATGTGCTGGAAGACAGGGAGAAGGCAGAAGGGACAGGGAGCCTTTCTGCGGCTCCCCGGCTGCTGCGTCACGGCGCTCACCTGCCGCATCGGGGAAAGCCCTGCATCCTGGAGGAGACAACAGCGAGGAGCACGGAGGCCAGAAAAGTAATTTGCATTTTGCTTCTTCCAACTTTTATGGAATAAACAATTGGTGTCTGCAAACCAGGCATCGTCTAACAATCAGTGTAGCATTAGAGCAACTAACAGCACACATGTACATTGGCTGCAGCACTGGAAATACAGGCTACTCATCGGATTCATGAACAGAGGCTAATTTTAATTTTGCTAGGAGGAAAATTAAGAGAAAATAGGAGAAATTAATATTTCATCTAAAATCATGAAAATATGTATTTTTAAATTCCTATGTAATTTTTCAAATGCAGCTATTATGGTTGTCAATCCAGTGCCTCGGAAATATTATGTCTGTTCATTTTAGAGGCCAAAAACCAAACTGCCTGTATAGCCTGTTAGCAAGGCAAAACATCTCTTTTTCCAATGAACGTGTATGAGTGCATTGGGATTCACACGAGCAGATTTGGCAGCTTTTTCAAGTATTTCTTGGACTGCAGAGCATACATTCAACATGGGGAGCTTTTTCTGTAGGAATATGATGCGAATACGAATGTGCTAGTGGAGCAGAGGAGGATGAGCTATGGCATTTCTGTTATAATTTAATGTCAAATATAGTTTACAGTTTTTTATAATGGTAATCAATAGGACAATATGTCTAAACATTAATGAGGGGTAGGTTTGCAGGATCTAGCCCAACATATCTTTAATAATACATAATTCCTTAAATGTGCAACTAAATCACTGAAATATATGAGCTCAATTTGGAACCTTTTACACTTTGAAAATTCATATCCCTTTTTTAATAACTGGCTACAGCATTTGCAGAATAGACCAGATTTTTCTGATTTGTTTCCTCGGCTCCTGAATGTGGCTGAAAGGGATGGATTCCCCAAGACAGATGCAAAAAACCTATAAACCCCAGGAATATGTCCTTTGTGGGTGCCTGTTTATATCTTGCCTCACCCTGATGACTTAAAGACAATCCTGCAGGAAATGTAAAAGTGTGGCCAATTCTCTGAGTTCCTGCAGTGCTTAGATTTATTGCTGACTGTCAGAGTTAGAAAGTATTCGCATTCATTTGGGAACACATTTCCTGAAACTGTTAATAGACTTGGTGGAACAGCAGTGGGGCAGAGGGTGGGCAGCGAGCAAGAACCTGAACAGTGTAACCCGCTCTTCCTTCTCCCGTAAACAAATTACAGTCTTGATTATAATCTTGACTCCTAAAGAATGTCTCGAATCCTTCAAAGATTACTTGAAAGCTGCTTCGGCACACTGGATATCCTGAGACTACTGAATATCATAGGAAAAGCTCAAATTTTGCTGCTGAATTTGTGATGTACATGTGCTATGCTACTTAAATTAGGTGATGCCTTCAGTTTAATAAGGGTAATCAGGACTGATGATACAGCACCATAAGACATACGAGAAGCAGCCCAGTTCAGCCTCGCACATGCCATGGTGGTCTCTTGTGCTTTGGATTTTCTCTAGTGAGCTACTTTTTCTTGCATTTGCTAACTGAGATCATAAAATGCTACCTGCAGAAGATGGGAATTTGATATCTCATCCTGTCCGTCTCAAGGGCTTACTGCTTCTCAACCAGCTCCTTGGAAGGGATTCAAAATGTGTATGCACAGAATCGCAAGACTCCATCTCTAACTTTCCCCAAACAGTCTGCTCTTACTGTGAGTGAGTCTCCTATAGCTCAGGGAATATAGGACACTACTGAAAGACCAAGAGCTTTAATGATGTTTCAGGTGAATATCTTCTAAGCAATATGATTATCTGTTACTACTTCAGTGTGAAAAGTCCACAATAATGAACAGAAAAATTAAAGTATGAAGAGAAAGCTGTTAGTGGAGACACTGTGCTTGAGCCTGCCAAGGGGTCTTATCGAATGAGCCCAAAGTGTCCGCAAAACAGTGTTAGTGAAGCAGGGACACTGAACAAAATGATACTTTAAACTGTTAGAGAGGCAAGGCACATTTGTGCATGTGTGTGTGTATGCAGAAAGGATGTAAAAGGAGGACAAGTCAAAGGAAGACAAAGAGATTCCAGAGAGGGGCAAAGCGCGTGTTGCATTCTGCACTGTAGGCAATTAATGGAATAGTGCACACATGAATTAACTCATTAATGATTCCTGGAGTGAATTATAGAGATCATGAAAGACCACCTGACAAGCCTCTACAAGAAAAACCTATTTAGCAAATGAAAATACAAACCAAGTTATTTTTAACATTTATTTGTAATTTGGTGCACAATTCATAAACCAAGAAATGAAAGTTAGGGTATACTTTTAATCAAAGATTTGCTGATCACAATATAGGGTATAAGAAATTGAATGGATGCATGATTTATTATTATTATAAAAATAAAGACTTTATGTTTTTAGGCAGAGTAAAGTAGATTGCAATGTATTCATATTAGAAAGCTCCTATTGCACATGAAAAAGAGATTAATACTGAGATTTTGTTTAGCAATACAGACAAATCTGTATTTCTTTCTAGTTGTGAAATTACTATAACCATACATAAGCACTAAGTATGAAGAATTGGCACTGGGGGAAATCATCTTGCCTGTTTGCCCTATACGTATATGTTTGGCAAATGTAGTCTGCAGGGTATATATTCCATTTGCAAGTAATCAGATCTCTGACCTGTAACATTCACATTTTGGAGCAGTAATTGACACAATTAAAAAGTTATTTAGAGGATGAGCTTGAAGCAAAAAAAGTTGTCACAGCTCAGAATCCTGAAATCCAGCGTGGACTTTCTAATAATCTGGTTTAAACATTTTTAGATAGATAAAATTGTTCACTAAGGAAAAAAGTAACAATCAAGCAACCAATGCCACATACAAATTTGAAGAGTCCAGCATGAGTTAACGGATAGCAAATTTATTCTATAAAATGTCTAGTGTGAGGAAGAATTAGAAAGGATTATAAAAATACACTACTATATACTATAGCAGTTGAAAGTGGTTAATGCAGTTCTTAAATACTATTTTAAACTGCCTTTCATTTCTTCCCATAGAAAAATAGAAGCCACATTGCTTTGTTTGAATGTTATGTACTTAATCACATCTTCTAATAAACTATTTTAAAACTAAATGCAATGTTTAATTACAAAATGCCTCCTTGAAAACAGTTAGCTTGTACATTGATTTGTAGTTCATTAAAAATGCTTTCTTAATTACATTTACAGACAGAAATTACATAAAGATTAAGCAGACTTTAGAGGAATTTGGAAATTGTGGCATGAATTGTAAGGAAAAAGTTGTATTTCAAATAATGGACAACTGACAGCTGTGACTGACTAATTACTGCCTTCCTGTAATTTAAAAACTTAATTGTCATAAAATAATAATTGGAAAACACAGTGTTCTTTGCAATGGCTATCAATATTACATTTTTTTATAAGAGTAGATTTTCAAGTACTAATTAGAAAGCAAATCAATTGCATCAGCGAACTGTAAAGTTCACACTAGCTGTCGGACCCATCACCTCAACACGCTGCGTTCGCCGCTAAGGGCAGCCCTCGCTTTGGTTCGTACGGGGTTGTCCTGGAAACCATGCGGATGCAGTCGATAACAGGGCAGACGCTGAGACACAGGGTGCAGCCGGTACAACTGTCAGTAACCGTGGGCAGGTGGGTTTCGGGATCAAACCGTATAGCCTGCGAAAAGGAATAAACATTATTGATGTCACTCACGGAAAAGGTCAAAATTGCTCCCATTTTAGTGTCTGCGTTTCCTGTACTACAGCACTTGCAGACATCTTTGTGTGATTCTGCACTGCAGCTATAGCAACTGCGAACTGGCAGGAAAACAAAACAACCCCCCAGCACTTCGAAACCAGAAATAGGGGCCAAATTCTATCTCGGTGAAAGCTCACTGCCACGAGGGCTGGTTACGGAAGGATGAGTTTGCCCCATGATGCTTAAAATCCCAGAAGGATATTTCTCCTTCATGCAAAGAAAATATTTCATAACATAGCAATTCAGCAGGTTTACTGGTTCAGAGGAGATATCAGGACACTCTTGTATGGATTCAACACAATGCTGGCTGGAAACACTACCACGTGGTCTTTTGACTTTAATTTTCGGCACAGCATAAACAATCTAATTTAATAAAAAGTAGTGACAAATACAGCATGCTGTGCCTCATGTGATTATTTTTCTTTGCAAATCTTCGAAAGGGATATCTGGGTTGTGGGCAGGCAGAGCTTCCTTTATTTCTCATGTTTCCACGCAGTGAATCCTCATTACCAATTAGTGTGATGAGTGTATTTCAATGCGAAATAACAATTGCTGTCTCAATGAAATAAGCTCCTGGTATAATGGAAATGCCAATTAAAAGCAAAAACAAAAGCATCACACAACTGCAAAAGCTTCAATATCTAAGAAACAAACCTAGAGAAGTAAAAATAAAAACCACTGAGCTGAATTTACTTTTAAGACTTTTAGGAAGGAAAGGTCATGCCTTAAAGCCGAACTCTCACTGATCTGCAGGCAAGTGGTGTCTTAGCAAATCCTCCTCACTACCGTCTGCAGCTGGGGGAGCAAGAGAGGAGATGGGCTATTCCTAGGTGCTTCTGCAGGTCTGCTCCAAAGGCAGGTTTGAGACACTGGGGTTTCGCTACCAGGGAAGCACAGAAGTTGCTGTAGCAACCAGCAAGAGCACAAAGTATGCACTAACTGCCCTGAATCTACAAGTTTTAGTTTAGCTTGAGGACAAAGCAAGCTTTGGTTTGTGAGTGTTTGGGAAGGACTCATTCCCCTTTCCCTAATAACAAAGCGCATCTTGAAAGAGGGTTCAGAGGTAGAGGAATTTAGGACTCCAGCATTAATTTTAAATCAAGGAAAGCTTTTCAGCTCCAGTCCTACAAGGTGACAGCTCTGCAGAGCAGCATGGCCATTTTGGAAACCAAGATCAGCATAAAGCAGATGATTTTTTGAAGTGGAAGAGGAGGGGGACTTTCAATTTCTTTGTAATTAAGTAGTGGGAAAAACATTCTTCCTGTTGAGAAAACTCCCTTGGGTTTTAAGAGTTGGTTCTTTTGGTGCCAAGTATTTTATTATTTTCAGTTACAGAAAAGTAAGTTGCACTAAATGAGAACACAGTCTTTTACTCTCCAAAGGCTACCTCCTCCCCTTCCCTGGGAAATCTGACGGAAGGAGAAGCAGTAAAGACTGCAGTATCAAGAATAAATTTAGATAGTTAGAAGACTACTGTAATAATCTAATCCAGTTTAGATGCAGCATTAATTTTTTCTTATCAGTGGAAAAAAAATGTGTCTACCTTTGCTCTGAAATGCTTGTTGTAATTGCAGGGGTTGATTTTAAATGGGGAGACATCTTTTTTTACTGTATGTAGTTAAAATCATCAGACTTACTATTGAATAGACTGAATTAGGAATAAACAAAAGGTCACGGTGCTCAGAGGAAACTTGTTGCCCAGTTAAATATTTGTTTTTGACAAACTGTTCTCATGATGAGCTGGATGAAAAAATTCTTGTAGAAATTACTGCTTAATGCATACTGGATTTGATAATCCACTGGATTACGATGGATCATATTTTGGTTTTCTAAAAGAATGTGTGTCCTCTTGTGCAGCCCCAGGATTGAGACCCTTCTTACCACAGACCAGTCCGTCAGCTCCAGCAGACATGACAAGGAGTGGTATGTAGAAATGCCAATACATTCCCTACAACTTATGCTAATACACGCTGCAGAAAGAAATAGTTTGCTTGGAACAGCAACCCCAGCTCAAAATTGTCCATCTTTTGGTCACAATGATTTCTGCAAATTTCAACCTACTGCTCTAAACCCTGGCAGGTATCTTGGAGAAAGGATTTGTACCTCAATCAAGATCAAAACAAAAAAACACCTGCCTGAAACCTGCATTGGTTCAGTTCAGTTAGGCTGATGGAACAGCAACTAGGTTTTTTAAAAGGAGTTTGGCAATGAGAACATCTCCTGTGTCCCCAGGTCCTGGGAGTGGGATTGGATGCATTCTTCCCGTTCTCCTTCACATACTTGAAGATCTCCAAAGAACTAAATTTACTGCCATGTGAAATGAGTCTCCTTCATTTTCCTCCTCTTAAAAAGAATCCCAGTTCTGACGTGCAGTTAGGGAGAGAACAGGAGAGCGACCTCAAGAGAGGAGGCGAGATGTGGTCCTCCAGACTACACCTTGCTGAGCGGTGTCCCCACCGCCGTACAGACGGCTCAGACAGGCCTTGCACGGCGTAGCCTGGGAGCATGCTGGGGTTAGAATCCAGTATTTTATACATCTGTTTTTACCACCTGCTCATTAACAGAAGGTGGATTCTTTCTTCCCAGCAGCAGAAAGATAACTCATTGTGCCTTTCTGCTAATTACAGCTGTGCTCTTACCTGGTAGCCAGAATCATTACAGGTCATGTAACATTTGCCACAGTTGATACACATTTCTTCGTCAATCAGCGCCACAACTTGCTCTGTGTTGCTGAGCTCACCATATGTTCCAATATACTGCAGTGCTTTTCCAATTACATCCTAGAAAAAAAAAATTATTGACTCATTTAGAAGATACCTAAATTGTTTCTATAGCTGCATAGGAGCACACTCAAGTATTTTAATAAGAAAGATTTAGCTATCATTGTGATGGTGTTTAGGATTTTTGTTATAAATGTTCAAGTTGCTAAGCTTCATATATCCTGAAAAATCCACACAAAGAATGCTCCATACAGGAACATTTCAAATGCAGGCAGAGCTTAAAATACATATCTGTACACAAATAGCTTACACATTTAGCACTTGATTTTGCATGTGCTATTTGATTTCCTCTATGTTTTGTCATTATTACGTGAAGCTTCAGGAAGCAAAATGGAGCACAAAAGAGGAGTGACACAAACACATCACACAAACAACCTGATCATCCCTGGCTATTTTTCATTAGCACAGATTTAAGAACTCACAGGAAGAAAAGAAAGGGGCATGATCAAATAAACTGACAAAGAGAACAATAATTGCTTTTCTTTCTTTAGAAAGATGAGCAAATGACATGAAGATGATCGGTTTATTGCAAATATTGTACAGGAATAAGATGTGGGTCTGATCAGGGTAATTCTTGATTCAGTTCTGCAAACTTCACAGGTAGGAGAAGCAGAAATGGAGGTTTATGCGATCAGTTTTCTACACCTGTGCTGCAAATGCAAAATGTGCATGGCAGGGCACAGTATGGGTACGTACTGCAAGGGGAAGACCTTATCTCTGAAAGAAGCTGTTGGGACATAACAGGCCTCAAACCATTTCTGCTTTACATAAGGGGAAGTGGACAGTTCAGTGGCAGTTCAACCGCACTGAGTCAACGGTAGAGATGGAACAAATCCCGGGTTGTTCAGACTACATGGGTAGTACAGCACAGATGATGGGCAGATGATAGACATTGCTGCATTTTAACAAACTTACTTCAAGGTAGTGATATTGGTAGTACTATATCGGTTGACTGGATATTTTCTGAGGTTACTAAATGGGCTTCAACAAGAGTACCCACCTTGAAAAACAAGCCAGATTTTAAATACAGGATTCTATATTGTTACAAAAAATAACTGAGGTCTGTAAGTGGAGGCTATACGATGGAACAATACATTTTACTTTCACTGCAAAACCAGGAATAACTGTTAAGTGTTAGAGAAATTTCACTGACTTATAGGAGAGCAGAACTGGCTTCAAAATCATGCTACCGTAATAAACCAAGAAGTCATTGTGATTTTCATTATGGAACTTCATCCAAGTCAATTGAAAAACTCTCAAGATCAGGCCAAATATGAGACACAGACAAGTCTGTCTAGAATTGTAAGCTTCAAAGTGTTTACCTTTGGTCTTGCATGATCAAGAAACATGATGAGAATTACTTTTCATATTCTGTTTCTCAGTATTTTTTGAACAAGCAATACTTATCTTATTCCTATTGGCCAAAAAGTGTTCTGAAATGGTTAGCAACCACTTTAAGCTTGTAGTAGTATACTATATTTAACCTGTATAATTCATAATCACATACAATGCTCTATATTGTTTTCAATTCTCATTTAGAAAATTGCAGAGGAATTGGATTACAGTAACTTAAATTTTCATTGCATATGTTATTTTGGGCAGCTTTACTTTCAAACACACTAAGCATCAATGACTCTTCCTGTGCTACCTCAAAGGAAAATAGGCAGTATGACTTTATCAATGTTACCTCTAAAGGAAAGCTTTGCTACATGAATTAATGCAAAAATGGGTGCAACCATTTCTTCTTGAGTCTGCCAAAAACTAAGCAACAGCTCTACTTCCTGAGTGAATGGCTCCCATTCATCTCAGAGAAGTTTTAACTTTGAGGCCTACCTGGCCTTGACCATTTAAATCACAAGAGTATCTTTATGCAATGAGACAAACTTCTAGTTCATTGGATGCAGTGGTAGGATCTATGGGAAAAGGAAGTTGTTATTAATGACAGCTGAGGTAAGAAATTCAGCCATATCCCAAATCCAGGAGGAAGGACAAGGAAATTGTACTCTTTTCTTCTTCCAAAAATACTCAAACATTTTGTCTGTGCCAAAACCCTGACTTGCTTAAGCATGAAATACCTTGGTTGCATCCATCCAAGAGCTAAAGCTTTCTAGTCCTTCTTAGCAACATGTATAGGACATTAATGATCTTCCAGGATAAAACAGCTATAGCACATTGCTAAAGGCAGCATGAAAATAGAATTGAAGAGAGACTCTATAAGTGTGGACAGACAACTGCAAGTGAGGACGTTATCATAGCTTAATGAGTTAGCACTCATCACCAGAGCTGTGCAAGCTATGTGCATGGTCCAAATTCATTGCAAATTTGAAGTAAAATCTGCTTGCTTAAACCACTATTAAAGGTCAATTAATCACCATGAAAGTATTTAAGCTAATCTTTTTACTTCGCTATTGCAAGGGCTAGGCTTGAGCACACAGCCCTTTTCTGTGCCTCCACTGATGAGCTACAGTAACTCAATCAAATGTAATCCCTTAGGAAAGCTGCCCACACTCCTGTATTTTCATCTCCATGTCTTACTCCATGTCTCAGTATTCTGTACCATAATTTTAAAATTGTAATTGTAGAATTCTGCTCCAGCTTGTTGGAAGTTTCCTGTAGGTTTGTCTGCATCATACCTGTTACAGATTTCAAAATAAATATGTGAGACTTTGTGTAGTCTACTGCCTCCAGCGATACCGAGTATCCTAAAAGCCTTTCTCTTGTGTATATAGCCCCCGAACCTTCCGCTGTATGTCACAAATGCATGTGGTGTCTGCAAGTACTAGACTGTGACTCTGTATTTCAGAGTTTGAATAAATGATATAAAACCTGTGTAACATAAAATGAAGTAGCTTTTCACTGTGTGCTCATGTTTTAAAGGTATCTGCATGGGGAGATTCCCAAAAGTGAAGTGCTTTTAAATCTAACAGACAAAGGCATCACAAAATGCAGTGCTGGGAGCTTAAGATACAAAAACCCCAACCAGAAAGCAGGCAGACGTTTAAACAGCATAGGTAATTAACCCAGCACAACTTTCCCAGGGAGGTGCTGGATTCACATCTGTATTCTTTAAGTAGGGGTTGGATGTTAAAATAAAAAAACAAAGCTCAAGAAGGTTGCAGAGAAGAACTACTCAGATAATCAGGGTCTTGCTTCCAAGAGGACACAAAATAGCCTAAGAGGATGTTTAGCCTAGCAAGATGAAGGCAGAGCAGGGATATGATGTCTCTCTATACATACATCAGGGAGGGAAAAGAGCTATTTAAGCTAAATGACAATGTTCGCACAAGAACACATGGTTATAAGCCAGCCATGAATAAATTTAAAGCTGGAAATTAGAAAAGGATTTTTTAATAAGAAAGGAATAAGGTGGTTAATGGCCTTCCAGAGAGGTGGCTGAGGGAGACGGACCAAATTTTAGGATAGCATTAGGTAAGCTGAGGAAAGGTACTGAAACGGTTGCTTAGAAGAACATAATCAAAATGGATTTTTCCAGCCAAAAAACCTACAAAGGGAATATAAAAAACAATGCATGTGACACTGTTGAATTTGTAACCAAGTCTCACTTTTCACAGCTCACAAAATACACTTTGTGGGGCCTACGATTCCAGATAGGGAGGCTGATGGCATTTTAGAGGCCTGGAAGTGATTTCAAAAGACTGTGTCAATGAGCAAAGCTCATTTATACTCCTGGATGACGTGTCTTTTAATCATTTCTTTCTCTCAAGCAAGACCTATATCTTTATTCATCTGCGAAGTTTCAAGACTTTATTGACTCAAAAAGTAACGGTACTTAAAAATGTTTTGCAGGTGCACTCTTTTACAGCTTCTTAAGCTATCTCAGAGTTTCTTGCTTCCATCAAATCATAAATGTTTGGAACAAAATAAACAGTGCAGCAAGAAATAATCAGCTTTCACAGTTTAAAGTGTAGTTTCACTCTAAAAAGTGTCTGTCTAAAATGGTACTATGGGATTCCACACTAAGTATATTTCAATGGCCTCCAGATCAAATTTGCACTGTTTACTGTATAATGATTTTTTTTGCCAGCTGCCAGACCTGCAAACAGAAGCCAGGTTGTGAAAGTCAAGCTGTGTTCTTTCTGCCTTGTGCATTATCAGCAGCAATAAAAAAAATCTGAAAGTTAAATTTTGTCCTAAGTTGCACCTTTGCAATCTCAATGACTCTGAGTGCTCCTTTAGGTTACTGCTGTGTTGTCCCACTCTTCTCAACAAAACTGCACTGAACAAACTGGGAAAGGAATTTAGTCCTGCAACTGGCACTGGCAGGGAATTCTGTTGCTATGGTGAGAATGAGAGCAGAATCCATTAGTTTTATGTTACTAATGAGTACAGAAAAAATTCATTCTGTCACTAGACTAAGCAGATGTGGTTTTGAGTACACACAAGGAACAGATCTGTTCAGGAGGATGTTATTTTTACATGCTACCTTTATTACTATAGTTGCATTTTTAATGTTAATATATCAAACATTTTATGGTGATTAGCTTTTCATTAGCCATCACATTAGTAAACCTACATTTGCAAATATAACTCTCAGTTCAGGCAGGACTCCTCAGCGGCCTTGCAGGCCACAAGTCTCCAGCTTCACACAGACCACACTCTGTGTGCTCTAGAGATGAGGGACAGCACAACCCTCTCACCAGTCATGCACAAGGCAGGTACTGGGTCTCGTATAGGAAGTTCAAAGAGAACGTGTATGCTGTGCTTTTAGTGCACATTTTGAGTCCCCATAAAACACTTAGGCATGTTACACAATGTTCAGGAGAAAGGTTCACTGCCTGGGACCGCCGGGCATGTGACGCTGCCAGCAACTGCAGGTGAGGACCGTGTATATATGTGCATGGAGTAATCGGCAGAGCAACAGGCGTCGAGCTCTGCCTCTCCTGAGCAGCAGCCTGTCCTAAGGGAGGGCATCGACCTTGATCTTCAGCAAATCATCTGACATACAGTAAAGTTCTGTGCTTGTTCCCCAGTACTCTATTAGTTCATTATCGTGAACCTCCACAGAAGTGCCCTTCCTAGGCAATTAAGAAAGCATTGAAAGAGGATGAAATGTTGCAGAGAAACTAAATGACTTGTGTGTACCAGTCTTTTATCTCCATTAGGGAGATACCTGCTTTCCACCTGCTCTTTTTTGGTAATAAAGCTGAGGTACTATCAAAGATAGGAACAACAACAGAAGAAAAGTTGGGAAAAAATAGACTAAGAAGAATAAGCCACCAGGACAAGAGCGTACTCGGCCAAGGTGAATTAATGTAAAGTGGCTAACAAAAATATGTAATCTCATTAAAACTAACATTATATTGAAAGATTACAAATATTTTGCCAGTAGTTAAAAAAGTTACTAAATGTGCTCTGAGATTTAGAGACCTCTAAGCCTTATTTCAGTATATCAAGTAAAACAGTTGCAGTACTAATTAAAGACAGACTTCGAAAATAACTCAAATGAACCTTCACTACATAATTCAATATGGCTTTTGTAAAGGAAAACTGTGCTTCTTGGATCTATTACAATTCTTTATATACACTGTGAAGCAATAAATACAAAAAAACCCAATTGGTAAGTTTTACATTTCAATGGGCCTCTGACACAGGCTTTCACAAGAAATTAAGCAGCCATGAAGTGGGATTGGAAGTTGGCTAAACAAGTTGGCTAAGCAGAAATAAAAAGAAATAAAGAGCTGGAATATAATGATCAATGTTCAGAAAAGGCAAAATATTAACAGAGGAAAGTGCCTCAATTTTCTGGTTTATATATGATGTTATTTAATATGCTTGCCTGTGTTCCAGGAAAAGGTTTGAACGAGAGGACTTTGAAGTTGACACTGACTTTAGTTTAAACAAAATTAAAGAAAACTCTGGAGAACTTTTACATACAGTAGCACAGTGTCCTTCCTCTATTTTGGGCTACTAGCTCAATACCAGACATTACACAACCTCTTTATGCTGTCTTTTGGCAATCAGAAGGGGGAAGGAAGAGAAGGTTGACTCTAGGATGTCTCCACACATCTGAAGATTAGTTCAAACTTGCTTAAACTGTCATATCTAATGAGAATACTTTCTGAGGTACTGTGCTAGGGAAGGGACCATTACAGGCTACAGCACACAGGGTATTGCTGTGATTCATTTTGGAGCCAATACCTGGAAAAGCAGACTCAGGGTCCCATAAATCACAGCTGTAGAGTTACTCTAGAGGAAAAATAAGTCCCAGACCCATAGTTCCACCTGACATAAGCAAGTTCATGATGAAGATTATGACTACATCATCTTTTGCAGGCAGGCAAGCACAAGCTAAATCTACTCACGTGATGAACCACCTGGGTGCCGGCCAGGAATGATCCAAATGGTACCCTGTTACGGCAGAAAAGTGCTGTACCTAGCCCAATATACCTTACCTCTCCAGAGAGTTTTACAGATTATGCACAGCACTGGAGTAAATGTGACTAGATGGCCTCCAGCCAGATGCTTCCAGCATCAGTATAACAGACTTGCATATATGTGCAAAAGACCATGTAGACGTATTGTCACACCCATGAGTGAAAAACAGTTCAAACAGGAGGAATGTAAGCTTGAGGGACACTACGGATATTTTTCCAACAGATGGGACAACATATCATGTCCTAGCTAAGCTGATAAACAAAGCTATGTCAGAAAGTTTAAAGTAGTTTAAATTTGCTGAACAGGGCAACCTACACAGCAAGACTTGTGGAGAAAAAAAGGAACAAATAAAATAAGCAGATAATTGGTGACCAAATATTATGGTACAGGCCCTCAAGGACAAAGAACTAAATTATTAGGAAAAAAAACCCTGAAAAGATAGAAGGAAAGAAAATTAAGTAACAAGGAGGTAAGCTGAGGCAGGCAAAGACATGCATGAGAACTGTACACAAGTGCAACTAAAAAGAAAAGATCCAGGGCATATATCTGAGCACTGTGGGAATTCTGATATTACAGAAAAGTGCGAAAAGAAACAACTGCTGAATATCAAAGTATGCAGTTTCAATTAATATTGAAAAATAGAGAAAATAAAGGGAAAAGCCATGGGAAAAGCCATCCAAAAAATAAATTAGATTTTGGATAATCACGGAGGGTTTTTAAGTCTATAAAAGAGGCATTTTGGCAGCAGGCAGAATTTAAACAAATGTTGGAATTTACATATCACCAACCCAACAGCAGATCAGACAGATGAGGGAGTTCTAGGCAGGCATCAATAAATTTGCAGCAAGTCTTCAAAAATACAACCAGCCAAACCAAGGGACATTGCTGTTTTAAGGACAGCCAGCTCTTAGGTCCTTTCCAGCTTTCTAGAGCTCCTCCTACTCCTTCATTTTTCCAGAAAACTGGGAATAGCTGTAGGAGTCCAAAGGATTTAGAGGCTTAAACTATTTAAAAGTCAGACTTTCACAAGCAGCCAGAGCTGAAGCTATGTAGCCATCCTTACATTTTGCTGCAAGAAAGAGATGGCCCACCAGTTTGCCCTTATGAGCTTGAGAGCTCTGCAGATGATTAACAGTCATAAAACACATACACGCACAAACACACAGACATCTAAAATTTAACAAAACATTTAAATTTAAATTTAAAACATAAATCATTTAAAAGCACTTCTCAGAATGAAGGGAAAATCCCAGGATTCAGTCTGCTTCTTCGCACCCTTGCCTGCGAGCACCACCATGCTACATGCCGCAGTGGAGAACAACCAGCCGAGGGCACCGCCGGGCCCTCGTGCTGGGTGCTGGGTTGCAGCCCTCGCATGTAGGGATTTACAGGGCCCAACAGCCTCTGCAAGCACAGCGCCACTGCCTGCCCCGCGCCGCTGCCAGGCCAGCATTGCCGTGCTTCTCGTACGGCACAGGCGGACCCTTCCCACCCCAGGGATATCCAGTCTGCACTAACAACGCACATTCCCTGCTCCGTTCATAGGATCCGCCAGGACAGCACTGTCTGCAGATAATACGGGAGCTGATAATTCTAAGGGAGAGCAGTTCTTGCACAGTTACAGATAAAATCACTCAACGAGCTCATTCGACTCCCTCTGTGGCGAATCTGTGGTCAGGGAAGGGTCTCAGAGCCAGAGGTATGGATGGATCTATTAATGACAAACTTGGTTAACACCTCCTTTTGGAGTAACAAGCTGCCTAACTTAAAGAAAAGTCCATGTATACCGCTGTTCCTTAGTGGGCCTCTCTCATTGCTGTTTCTCTCATTATGGTTAAAACATTCCCTTCTAAAGAGGTGGTCGAGCTGAAAGACTCATGAATCCACTTTGGTGAATCCTACCTTCTCCTAATTGCTTCAGTCTTTTCAGTCTTGTTTTAATTAAGGCTAACCTGATTCCTCTGAGAAGCTCCTCACAGACACCACATAAAAGTATTCAATGTCTTTATAAACAAAAGTTTTTGTTTTGGGGAATTCACTTTATCTTTCCTGAAGTAGGGCCTCTTTTCTTCTTTTTAACCAAACTTCTACTATTGGGTTCTTTTTTGCTTTTGTACTTGGAGCTGGGCTTGATAAATTATTGACCTCAACTTTTTATTTATTTTTTTCAAGTCTTTATGTCTGTCTTTCCCTCTTGCTAAACTTTTTCCTTCATGCTGTTTATTTGCTTTTGGATGGTATTAGTTTTTGGTTTTCTGTTGTTTTTAGAAGCAAGCTATCTCATTGAAAATGCAGTTATTGGCTGTTGCTTTTTCTTTCTCTTATCCCCAACATCAATACTCTCCCTACAAAGAGAATAGAACCATAAAACCTTTAAGGTCAAGCAATCTTTGAAAATGTTGATCATTGTCAAAGAGAAAAAGTATATTGCTGTTCTTTGGATCCTTTCATATACATAAGGAAGGGAACCTCAGCACAAGAGGAGGGAAGCTATTTGCAATAGCATGGCACAAACCAAAATAATCAGGCCAAAAAAGTAAGGGAGGTCTACAGAAGTGGCAAACTCTTCAACTTAGACAAGATGATGACTCAAAAATTGTCCTTGATCTGTTCTGCATTGTATCAACTAGCTTGCAATGCTGCGTATGCTGGTAAATTCTGCAATATTCTCTTCGGAATTATATGTGTTATTTTGAGCCATTGATCATGTTGTATTTTATCTTTGGCCTTACTTTTGCAAGAATTCATACAGGGCTGATCATATCATGAAAGTTACCTATCTGTGATGGGGTCATAGGTTTTATTTTCACCTTGACATTTACGCATTGCGGACGGTGAATCAGTTACTTAAGCAAGCATTTTCCAGCTTTAAAAACTGAGTTTGAAAACTGAGGACTCAGTTTTCATATGTAATGAACACCAGGTTTTTTCCATTTATCCCGCATGAGAGATGGAGGTATTTAGCACATCACAAATTATCAAAAAGTAACATGCAGAACTGAGCTCATATTGTTGCATTCAAATTAAAGGAAATTATTAATGGTTTTACTTCATTCTTCAAGGCATTACTCGTGTTCTTGTTCTACAATTACCATTCCATTGCCTGAATATCTTGATTTTGAAAATGACATTAAGGAAATACCTATACATGTGCATTGCAAATCATTTCCCATCGATTTTGGTTAAAAGCTAGGAAGTCTGCATAAATAGCTGTCTTTGATGCCCTTTAACAAGCCTAAAAGCAGTAATAACCAACTCAAACTGCTAAAAACGACTGTGCATGTCAACTGCATGATGGCCGATCACTTCTTATATATAAGCATATATTTTAGTTACCTTGACTGCTGGAATGGGCTTCTTTGGAATGAAATGCTTTCTCCCTGGGAGCAAAGCAGCTGTGCTCTGTTTCTTCAGTTTAATCTTGTGCTCAGCTATTATCTTTTTGCGTTGTTCCAGGTAAGGCCCAAAACTAGGCAGTTTCTGAAATAAAAATCAGGAAACATGATTATGCTTAATGAGCAGGCATGGCAAAGGGAATGAGCCAGATCCTAAGGGCAGGATCCTAAGTCTTTGCTGAATGTGACTTGTTTTTACATAAGAAGCTGAAATTGAAATCAGTGGGACTGCACCCGTGTGAGAAGTGAATAAAAATCAAATATGAACTTCAGGATCTGACTTCAAAATATAAACTGAATATTAAAACACCAACATACCATAGCATGAAAATAGCTGAACTGCAGGTCAGCATCCAAGTCTTCTATTTCTCCAGCGCATACTTGCTCATATATAAATATGTATCATGTTAAATAATTCAAATGTGTAACTTTATTGCTATAATATGTGGAAAGGTGTCATAAAACTATCACTTTACTTGGAAGGGCTCCACCAATGTTTGAGAATACTTTTAGGGATATCTGGATATGTCAATGTGTTTTTAAAGCATACAAACATGTATTTTGTGATGATGACACAAGGTTGTCGTGGCTTGTCAAAGTAAGGCTAACAAATGCCAAATGAACAGAAACACATTCTGATTCCATAATTCACCTCCATATCCCAGTTACAGATTTTTCTGTGACATTTGCTCTTTGGGCCTGATTAAGCACGAGAGGAAGATTTCACTGAAATACAAAGCTCACGTCTCATCCAGGAACTTTGAAAGTGCTGGTTCAGATTTTATAAACTTGCCAAACACTCAACCTCCTGAAAAAAAAGTCCCTTTGGGTACACAAGAGAGATATGGAAAACTGCAGCATGCCATGATCTCAGACCTAGGTCAATGAAAAATGGTTGAAAACACGGATTTTTGCTTGTTCAGCGGACCATGCCCCTCCTCCCCTGCAACTAGTTCCTTATGATGCAAAAGTATTTTATCCACCTAACTAAACCCTGTTCAGAAGCTACTCGAGTCCTGTAGAAACTACCAGGTTGTAACAGGGGAGACACAGCCTCAGTAGTTGCTAGCATTAGTTCATGCTAATAAAACAACTTCAAAGAGCATATCCAACAAGACAGAGTACTGCTGTGGTTATCAATTTTTTAAAGAGGGAATTTCAATGTGAATTTTAAAAACAGAATTATTTAAAAATTTAACAATTTTTTTTTTAAAATAAAGTAAATTCAGAAGAGGTTACCTTGCTCTTCTAATAATACTTAGGAGAAAAATGCCTCAATGAGCTCTGTCAGTCACCATACCCAACCTTGGGACCTCAGGCTTATTATTATGACAAATAATAGCTTTCTTGGCTGCTAGGCTTTTGGCACTCAGCATATAGCCAAAGGCTGAGGTCCTTGAAATGTTCCCCAGCTTCTGAGACTTGGTCTCTGCCCTCAACACATTTTAAGTCAGAATGAGACTGGGAGTCTCCGGGTGGTTTCCAGAGGAGGAGCTCTGTTGCAGAGGCCAAGAATGAGCCATATTCTGGGGCAAACCAGCAATCTAGACAAATGCAAGGCCAGGACAGTGAGGTACACTGCAGACCCCATCTGTCCCAAATCTACACGTAGCCTGTGTCTGCCAGCTACCAAAAGGCTATTGCTTTGTCTGTTTTATGGGAACTTTGTTCCTAAATGTTTTATCTAAGGGCTTCCCTACAGATGTCAACTTCATAAGTCATGAATATGAATTTTCCAGAATTCATAACTGATAAATAAGGTTTGGCTGTTATATGGTCCTGCAAAACACATTTAAGTGTTAAAGGAAGATAGGTAGATGACTGTAAAATATGTAGAATACCTTCAAAGGTTAGCATTAGAAGTAACCAAATTTTTCTTTCTGTGCAGATGCCAAAAATACAGGATTTCTGTTCTTTGAGAGGAAAAGTTCTAGGATGTCTTACAAGAACCTTTTAAAAATTACTGCAAACAATAGTAAGATAGCAGCCTTACACACCAAAGCAAAATAAGACAGTAAAAATAGAGTTTTTAAACAGGAAAATGAGTAAAGGAATAATGTGTCTAATTTCAGTCTCTACAACAGGTTTGAATGCACACACAAAGAAAATCAGTTCTTCCGATGAATTTTAGGATATAAGACTTTTACCAAAAAGTCAGAAATACAAATTTTGAGAGAAAAATTGTTCTTGTACATCTGCTAGGCTACATCGATTAGAAATACACTTTGGCTTACCAAACAAGTAGTGTCATGGAGAAGCTATATTCTCCCCACAGAGTATGCGCTGAAGCCAACAGGTCCGGGCTTGAGCGGGAAGGAGACCTGGTGACAGAACACTTTTGGGCTCTTCCCTCTCCAGCCAGGAACTGACTTGCTGACTTTCAGAGTAGATAGCAAAGCTAATTTTGCTGCGGTTTTAACTGATGGTGTAGAGAGAGGAGACAGTTCTTTATGGCTTGACTGATTAAACAGGATCACCTTTGGGAAGAATAGCCAAATCTTTGCAGAATAAATCATTTGCTGTTGTATATTCTTAATGTATGCATAACCTCCTAATTTCTACAGACAGAAATGTCAACCACATTGAAATAAAGCAGGTGATCTGAGGAAAAGTGTGGGGAAAAAAGGTCATTTTTGTGTATAGATGAAGAGCGCTTTACTAAGGAAATTAATTCATTTTCTAAGTTTTTTCTAAGGTGTGGCCTCAAAGTATTCCGATTTTTAGGTCTAACATAGCTGCTAGCTGGAATGTACAGCAGACATTTTGAAAAGCATCCAATGTCATTGGTGCCATCAAGATACTATATTAGATGCTTTGTAATGAGATGAATGTGGCTAAGTTAAACAATCTTTTCAGAATAAATGAAGTGATGATTAACCTAAAAAACTAACATCCAGTCTGAGGTTTTACTGTGCAATCTTGTATTTCCATCAAGAATTAGATTAAATGGAATGCAAAATAATGAACTAAGCACCTGGGTCTTATTCTAGTCTTGGGGATATACAGTGAGTGTCCATTGACTTGACAGAAGTTGACTGTGTGCCTGTACAAATGATCTGGTTATTTTGTGTTTGGAGTCTGGCAGTTCACAAGCAGCCAAGCCAAATTTTATCAAACATGAAAACTAGCAATCTTTTCTATAACAATAAATAATACATGAAAATGCAGCCTCTAGAGCTCAGGAAGGACATTATTGAAGGTTCTCCTTACAAGTAATGCAGACATACAGAAGGTAGACGAGACTGCTTATTGTTCAGAGCTGTAGTTTCAAACATTTTGGAGTCAAAGGCCATATGAAGTGGCACACAGTATTATAATGACGTGAGTTACATGTTAAAGCAAAAGTGGAAATGTGTTAAAAAAGCTGCCAAAGAGCTGGAAATTTAAGAGAGTTTTAAATTAAATCACCCTCTAATCACTTCAGGGGATATCTTTTAAAGCACGTGCGGAATTTAACAGCACAGTGTCCAATGAAAGCTCTAGCACAGTAACTTGGTGGGTTTAAATCCCTGTTTGCTTTTGAAATCTTTCTACAATATGTCTTAAGTTTTTTTTTTTAATTTCCAGATATCTCAATGTCACCAAGCTCCCTGCACACTAGAATCTTTGTCATATCAACATCTGCCTAGAAAAAAAAAATGATACAAATATGTGGATCATAGCATGTGTTGAGAAGATTGCAACAAGCAGAGTAATTAGATAAGTCTTGTCCACTGATATATTTGTATCAGTGATGTCTATAGCTGCATTATTTGTATCCATCTGTCTCTATATAGCCATAATTTAATGTGTTTCTATTGCAGAGGATAACATCAATAGTAGAGCCAAAATAAATATATTAACTGGTTTTATTTCATTGTTTATAACTGCATTATCCCAAAGCTGGAAGCTTGAAATACTGTGCTGGAGTATTTTACAGAAAGAAAGAAAGAAAAACCCCAACCCTTCTTGCTAAAGACTTCCAAAAGCTGCCTTTTAACTGATGAACTGTACAAATCTCCAGCAACATTGTGATTTTTGTTTCAGCAGTTTCTCCAGGGATTCATCATTGATGAATTTGTTCTCACCAGAAAAGCTAAATCCTATTCATTTAAAGATAACAGTATCTTCCACTAAAACTGTCTCGATCCAGATATAAAAAAGCATTACCCTGCCAATAGAGAACTGACAACATAATGAATCAACAATGAAACCTTAAGCCAGAAAAGCTTTAAGGTGAAGAAGTCTGTTTTGATTATAATTTATTCATGGATCAATCTAAAGGTAATTGAGCATATTATCAACTAAAAAAGGTGCTTGTTTCCTAATGGCAAAAAGTAGAGGGTATCTCTCATTTCAGATTGCTGTAATTATTATGGGAGCATTAGCAAGTACCCCCTAATTGGAACGGAGCTGGAACAGGCTAGTGAACAGAAGACCAAGACTTTATTTCTGACTTCTAAACTGGTCTGCTGCCCTGTTCCAGGAAAGTCAAGGTATGTCTCCATGCTGCAGCTGTGGGTTGTTTATTTGGGAGCTATCTCCTGCTAAGGGACTGCATGGTGTCTACTGTTAGATTTCAGCTGGGACAACTAGGTATCATCATAAACCAAAAATAAGTACCTACAGTACTACTGTACCTACAGTACTTAGGTGGATCTGAAGTATATCCTGCTGGTATTTGCTGATGAGATGGGGCATAAAAAAGAACACTAGAAAACAGTCATTTTCATAAATCAGATTTTCAGGGAGTAACTGTCATAAAGTAAATGAAGAACTTTTATAAGCAATTACAAGGATCACTGGCACATGGAAATTTGGGGTAGCAATATAATTTAGTTATGAGGCAACAAGGTTTAAAAATGCTGTTTCCCCATGGCTGAAGAATTTCCCCTGTTGAATGCAATGTCATTATCCAATTTCTTTTATATTTGAGTGTTGCCTCCACTCCAAGGTATGAAGATTCATTCTGCAAATTCCCCTCATGCACTTCTAACTTGTAAACAATTTTAAGTGACACAGTCTTGTCCCTCACATATCTGGAAGTGGATATGAAGCCGAATCGTCTTATTTCACATACTTCAGATTTTTCAAGTGCAGACATTTCTGCTGCACATAGCAAAACTAGACAAGAACAAGAATGAAGACTGAAAAAAGTCTGACATGCTGAATTGCTAAAGGAGAGTTAAAATTGCTCTAAAGAAATATTATGTGCTAGTTGTAATACTGATGCATTAAACAAAGGCCCACATACTCTGTGGTTATGTAAATGGCTGGATAATTTTCTCACTAAAGCTTTGCCATATAAATCACTAGTGTGTTTTAGAAATCAAACAAGATGTTGATCTTACACTTCCTTCTCTATAGCTTGTTTTTATGAACAGATTTTTCTCTGATGTTACTTAACCAGCAGCATTCCCTCAGAGAAGGACAGAAGAAAGGAGGAAAAAAAACAAATTCTCAAAATGCCTGGAAAGGACGAAGGTGAACAACTACCTTCACAGAATCACAGAGTTGTTGGAGGTTGGAAGGGGCCTCTGGAGATCATCTAGTTTAAACCCTCTGCTGAAAGCAGGTCACCTAGAGCAGGTTGTTCAGGGCTGTATCCAGTCAGGTTTTGAGTATCTCCAAGGATAAAGGCTCCACAGCTTCTCTGAGCAACCTGTTCCAGTGATCAACCGCTCTCACTGTAGAAGAGTTTTTTCTTATGTTTCAGTGAAATTCCTGTATTTCAACTTGCACCCACTGCCTCCTGTGCTGTCAGTGGATACCACAGAGAAGAGTCTGGCTCCATCTTCTTTACTCCCCCTCACCCTCCTCAGGTATTTATACACATCGGTAAAATCCCCCCGAGCCTTCTCTGCTCGGTGCTAACCAACCCCAGCTCTCTCAGCCTCTCCTCCTGTGACAGATCCTCCAATCCCTTAATCATCTTTATGGCCCTTTGCTGGACTGGCTCCAGGATGTCCATGTCTCTCTTGTCCTGGGGATCACAGTACAGGTCACAGCAGTCCAGAGGAGTCTCACCAGTGCTGAGGAGAGCGAAAGGATCACCTCGCTCGACCTGCTGGTGACTCTGCCCAGTGCAGCCCAGGATGCCATGGGCCTCCTTTGCCGCAAGGGCACATTGCTGGCTCATGGCCAACTTGTTGTCCACCAGGACCCCCACGTCTTTCTCTGCCAAGCTGCTTTCCAGCAGGTCGGACCCAGCCTGTACTGGTGCCTGAGGTTTTTCCTCCCCTGGTGCAGGACTTTGCCTTTCCCTGTGTTGAACTTCATGAGATTCCTGCTGGCCCATTTCTCCAGCCTGCCGAGGTCCCTCTGAAGGGTGGCACAACTGGCTGGTGCATCAGCCACTCCTCCCTGCTTTGTATCATCTGAAAACTTGCTGAGGGTGCACTCTGTCCCATCATCCAGGCCTTAAATGAAGACATTGAACAGTACTGGTCCCAGTACTGACCTCTGGGGTACATCCCTAGGGACTGGCCTCCAGCTGGATTTTGTGCCACTGATCACAACCCTTTCAGCCTGGCAGTGGAGCTTGTTTTCACTTCACCTCACTGTCCATTCATCTAGTTCTTGTGCCATCAGTTTGTCTATGAGGATGCTACGGAAGACAGTGTCAAAAGCCTTGCTAAAGATAAACACCACCCACTGCTCTCCCCTCATCCACCAAGCCAGTTCTCTCACTGTAGAAGACTACCAGGTTGCTCAGGCATTATTTATCCTTCATGAATCCAAGTTTTACAATGAAGAGCTGATCTGAACTTGGTTTAGGTATCCTCACAGAATACCCTTCTTGTCTGCAAACATGCAAAAATGCTGGGATTCATCCCTGGGCTGCCTTGGGAGGATTACAACTGTGACAGTTTCTCCTTGGCTTTGGAAAACTGGGGAGATAAGCCGCTGGGAGGGTAAAAGCTAGGAGTGGAAAGCTTGGGAGGCTACTGAGCCAGGTGGCTGCCTCAGAGCAAGCTAGAACTGTGAAGATTGCAGACGAGACTGGATAGTTTGGAGAGGGTAAGAGGTGAAGCAAGACCCCTGAAAGAGGGAGCATGGTACGGAAAGGCAATCCGATAAGGGAAAAATTATCATTGAGGCAAGGTAGACAGCTGCTCTCACCCAGAAGCTATAAGAATTTAAATCAGGCTTCTATGGGTCATTTTATATGCTCTCAGCACAAAGGTTTTAGTAATGTTTGACCCCCATTTGTTCGTGTGGAAAACTTTCTGTTTGATGTATCAAGTTTTCCAGAGAAAGCAGTTTCAATTTTAATGATTTTTCAGCTGCTTCCGTATCCTTCAAGCGTATTTTTTTCCAGTCTAATGTGTTCAAAATGGCTGCATAAATCTAGAATCCTTATCATAAGCTGTATGTACGTACGGCCTTGACTAGACTTAACATAGCATAACGCTTTCCATCGCAGCGGTCTGCCTCCAGCTTCTCGGAACTTTCACAGTTTACTAAAATGAGACATGGTTCCAACATTTCCACAGAGGAAGAAAACATAAAGTCTCAGTACCAAACAACAGCAATAGTAACAACAACAAAATCTTGTCACAATGTCAAGATAGCTTGTGCTCCTTCTGGAAAAAAAAAACAGTAAAGCCAAAAGCCTATTTCTGTTCCTCTGAAGATGGAAAATATGCACATAATATGCACACATATTAATATTCATAGATATATGGAGAGAATATTTTGCACAAGCTTTTCTCACTAATCTCATAAACTGCTCAACTAATGAAAAACTAAACATGTATGGCAATGGAGAAAGTGAAGCTGCTAATTCTTATTCTTTTAAGTATTCTTAATCTTTTACATAGTCAAAGCTAAACTCCCTTAAATAGCTGCAGTCTTCTCTGTGTTGGTCTGGCAATGCTAAGGTGCCAAACATTGGAAGGGAAGGGCCTATGGCAGGAATGAGCCATCCACTGGCTCTGGGGTTCGTGTCCAGCCAACGTAAGCAGCTCATGGGAGCCTCCCTCCGGGAATCCTGCGAGGGTCCTGCTCACAGCATGCGGGCAGGCCACGGAGGCGGCGGGACACTTCCCTCTAAGTCTCCAGTCAACAGAGCATTTCTTGGGGCAACACCAGTTGTGATAGGCCCCAAGGCTGCTGTAGCTATGTCAGCAAGAAGCAGCAGAGGATTTGGTCCTTGTATTAAAGAGTTCACACATGCTCACTGCTCTAAGAGCCAAATCATAACTGACATCACTGCCTTTAATGAAAGGGAAATGTTTTCAAAATAAATGACAGAATTCAATAATTCCTCAGAGAAAATTAAACTCTGCCTTCCAGTTATTTTGCTGTTTTTCCTTGGAACTGTATTTGCTTTGTAAACAGCGCTGTCTCAGTAATCTATAATTACTGCACCTACACTTGTTCCTGTAACCTCTGTCCCCTGCACTGCATCTGTATATACCACTGCATTTTGTTTTTCAACTATTCTGTCCGCTCTTTAAACTATGATTATTTAAAGCATGTGAGCAAACCCCCAGCCCTGCAGTAATTCTGAGACTAAACGGAACATGAATGTGTGTTCTGGGAAAACATGTTGCTGTGACCTCACCATGAGATATAGGGTACATCCTTGAGTGTGGACCTGAAACCATTATTTAAAATAACAATTATTTCTTCTTTCATCATTTTTCTACCACAGCCAAAACTCTCTCTACTAACTCAAAATCATGAACAAATTGTTCTTCACGTTTTATCTCAAATGTTTGGTTTTTAGCAGCTTGTGAAGGAAAAGATTTTAGGAATATAGGTTTACTGTAGTGCAGCAAAAACTTGCATTCTACAAATGTACTGAAGTCCCCCTGTCATGAAATATTCATCAGTAAAACAAAGAAGGAGTTAATCTTTGAAGCAAACTTACACATTTGCAATCAAAAGCCAGGACGACATAGATGATAAAGAAAATGTTACCTTCTGGGGTGAAGGAAGATACTGATACACATTACTGTGCTACTTCATGAACATCTGGCAGTCTGTCACTTATTAGACAACAACATCTTCTCTAAACAGAAGAGACTTGAATTCATCAGGGATTCCTATAGTACAGTATGTGCTTAACTTAAGTACCTGCTTTCTGTGATTTCCATAGATTATCATATTCATGACACTGCGGAGTGAAAGCATTCTTCTCACTCTAACCAGAACATGCAAAAGAAATTAAAAACATTGGCAGGCACTTTGTCTCCAGTTTGTTGGACATGTGAGGAAAGGACTTTCCACCCATTTATGCAATTGAAATTCTGTCAGCTAAGCAGCAGCGTAACAAAGATGTCAGCAGAATGTCTATTAATAAATACCTGACAGGCTAGCAAATGTAACTGTATTCAAATGCTTTTAGGAAACAAGCATCCGTTGAGCCCCAGTGTTGGAAAAACTTTGTGCAAGTAATATTTTGCAGTATTACTGTTACAGATGTAAAAATACATCAGGCTGGTATTCACATGTTCATCTGTGTACATATACCATAGGGTATGCATATCTGTATCCATACATTCAGCTTATGTGCTCATCATATCAATGCAGTCAATCATATGAAAAAATGCAATTGCTAGGCACTTTTAACTGCCTTCTTCTCCAAGCTGGTGGTAACTGAGATGTTCAGATACCTCACTGAGGAACAGCCTCATTTAAAAAAACAACCACCAAAACCCATCTATTTCTTTGGATTTAACCATCCCTCTTCTGGGTGCACATTTACTGAGGAGACTGAACTCCAGCAGTACCTTATGACTGTCAGTTTTTTAGGTCCTTTCAAAGAAGCTTCAGAGGTGCTAGTTAGAGTACTAAAAGGAAAAATAAATCTTTTTTACAAGTGTAAGAAAGCGTAAGTATCCCTGCTGCTATGCCTACATGCACTGGTTACCATCTGACCTGTCAATCATGAATGCTGCTGATCCTGCAGGTGAGTGGAGCCGTTTTAAGCTGAATTTGCTAATTCCACTCTTGCTAAATGAGCTAGGTCAGGGCCCCGCAGCAGCCTAGCCCCCTTTCTGGTACTGCAAAGCTCCATTTAAACTGCCTACATGACCCACGTGAGCCTGTTCCAAAGTTCCCGGAGCAACCTGACAGTACAACGCTGCTGCGACACAACCCCAAAGGTAAATACCCGCTGTGGGCAGCAGTGGGGGGACCGCACACTGCTCGCATCCTCCTCAGCCCTCCCGCACTCCCTTCCAGCATGTCCCCGGCAGAAGTGCAGGCCCATACACCCTGCAGTACTTACACGCTGAAAGTGGTGTATACACAGTGGCCATTTGTACAAAAACATCTCACAGTCTACTCAGTCATTTCCATCAAAGTCATACTCTCAGGGGAACGGGAGGTTGGGCAGAGAGGGCAATTGGAAACTATGTTTAAGCCTCTGGTGAAAAAGTTCATTTTTGCCATTGCTGAATGTGTTTTAGCTGCAAATTTAGCTATCAAATACTTCTTTTCTAGCACCTTCAAACCTTGCACAAGTGATTAGAGTATACACACTTTCCCCACTTAACAGAATAATTTGCTGGAACCTTTGCAGATTTTTGTTTATCCTATATTTTTGTTTTGATGTATCATCTTTTGCATGGCAGCTCCAGATTTATTACTGATTTGCCTATACTGCAAACAGCAAATTATTCCAATATATCTAGAATTAAACTCCACTTCTCCCTGGTAGACTACAGATCACATAACTATACATATATTATTGCACGAATAGATTACTTAAATGCAAACTATTGCTAATAATTCCTAAGTAAACCTTCTTCCACTTCAGATTCATTGTAATCCATCTTTTATGTCAGTACTTATCCTCCCTCTCCACAGACTACAATGCTTTTCCTCATTCATCTCTCCTACACAGTAATCCTTCCACCTCTACTTCACTCGATTTTAATTTATATGTAAAATATTCAATACAGACAAAAGAGCTCCAGTCAGCTCTTGTGGTTAAGAGCAGGAGCCTACCATGCCTTTTAGAATCTTAAAACTAGACAATACAATGATTTTTATCATCACCTCGATAATCTAAACTCACTAAATTTCATGCTAACAGTCTTAATATGAATAGTTTGGGCATTTAATAGTAAGCATTGCCACCTCCATATAGTCAAAGCTCCTGCTATAGTTGGTAAGAGGTGGGAAGTGAAAATGTTGAGTGCACTCCCATGTGGCGTTTGGGTGTTCTGGTCTGATTCAGGCCTTCCAACAGTTTCTCTAAAAATTGGACAAAATCAGCACATAACTTACGACATCAAAAAAATTATGTGAATACAGCTAGACTGTAAAATTGGAATGGTCCACTGAAAGGAAGTCATGCTGAAAAAGAAACTTGATCATTCAAAGTTATTAATGCTTTTTTACAGATCTGAAAAGAAATAAGTAATTGCTAAACCATTTAAAATGAATATTATATCAAACATCAAATTAATAAAATACCAATATTCCATTACGAAAGTGATAGCTTCGCTATACTGATATAAATGCTTTCTATGTCACCATCAAGCAGTGAGGAGATGTCAAAGTAACAGATGCTGTATGAAAACCTAAGGTAGACCAACAGAAAAGTGCGCAGCAGAATCAGGCTTCCAAATCTCCCACAGGCCTCTCTCACGTACTTCTCTGTCTCTGTAACAGTTAAAGTATAACAGCTAAAGTATAACAACTAAAGGATTGTTATATTCTGAAAGTGACATTACAATAATCATATATTCTATAACGCTGAATTGATTAGATTTTCACTCAAATCAATCAGAGGAAGAACTTGCTTTTTAAAAATCTAACATGCAAATCATTTGACATATAGATCACAGGCATAGCTCTGTACTTTTAAGAACTATCTTATTTTCAATTGCTATAATAGCTGCAAAATGAGTTCTGAGCATCTTGTTACTGCAAGACTTCCCTGATCTGTATGCACAGTTAGGTGGCTTGCAAGCATATGCATTCAGTTTGCCTTCCTTGCTATTAAATACAACCCACAATCACATAGTGCTTCAAGAGGCCATCCACTTTTTCACTGGTTATGTGCTCCTTACATATAAACAATTGAGATATGGAAACATTTCCTTTACATATCGCTTTGCACTGTGTATTCACTGCGCTATTTTGTGGATAAAAAGGATCAGTATAGCATAACAAACCATATCATTTGTATTTATGGAGAAACTCCTGTCCTGATCCTACAAGCTGTTATGCGTGGCTGAACGTCAAGCACGCACGCAGTTACACCGGCCCGAGGTTAAGCCTCTGCGTCACGACGGGGGCAGCGGGAGCGCGTCTCCCTGGCTGAATGAGCCACCCCTCTCCTCGGGTGTGCGCGCATGCTCCCCCCCGACTTCGCCGCACGAGCTACAGGTGCCCAAGGAATGGTAACATGGAGCCTACAGCATCCACCTCTTCTGCCTTGTTTTAAAAAAACAGGCACGGCTTTGGCTGTTCTGCACCCAAACAGTTCCCAGATGACACACCTCACTGGGGATGAGTGATCGCGGAAGTCCTGCAATGCTTGCGTATTCAAAAAACTGTAGTATTTTAAAATCATATCCTCATTTAAATTGTAAAGAACTAAATGATTTTTATTTCTTGATAAAATTCATCTGGGTGAAGTTGTGCCAGGTATTTACAGTGATTCACTCTACAGCTCAAAAAAAAAAAAAAATATCTATGGCTACTGCAACCACAAGACAAAAATGGAAACAAAATTTTCTACTTAGCACAGCCTCTCTAAGGTAATGCTGTCTACAACAAGGCTGCTGCTATAAAGGTCACAGACGACATAATTTATATTATTATAGGTAATCCACGTCTTCTGCGTGCCTGACTATTTTATCGTGGTGCTGTGTACACTGATGGATAAAGCTCCTGGGGCTGCTTTAGCGGGAGCTGCTGGCAGCGGCAGAGGCAGGCGCCCAGCCGCGCTCTGCGCCCTCTCCTCCGGGCCCCCTCCGGCCTCCGGGGAAGACGCCAGCCAGCGATGCTACGCGAGCAGTAAGCCAGCCCTCGAGCACCCACTGTTTTTGTGGGAAGCCCCCTTCTACAAGCCATGACACGACAGCAGGAAAAAAAGCCTTCCCAGAGGGTGTGTGCATGGACCGGCATAGGCAGGCGCACGGAGGTTCAGTGAAGCAGTGCAATAGCGCTTAGTTACGTGGGCTGCACAGCTAACGATGGTGCAAAGCCCGCTCACAGCTGTTAAACATATAAGCAATACTTGATCTTGTTGGAGCTGCTCAGGATTGCCCTCCTATGCCCCGGGATGCTGGCAGGGGCTAGCGCTGAGCTGCAGCGCGCTGAGCGGGAGGGAGAGCGGGACACGGGCAAGGCTGCGAGGCAGTGCAACGGCGCCGAGGAGCGCGGGGCTCTCAGCTGCTGTCCCAGGCTCTCTGCACACTCAGACAGGCATTGCTCTGTGCGCAAACCTCAGAAGAGCAAGAGCAAGTGAACCTCATTCCAGTCTTTCATCCTTCTTCGAGATGGATTTTTTTTTTCAGTTGCTGGTTTGAGGCAGAGTTCTCTTAGGTTCCTACACATAAACGTGTTTATGTGGGAATAAGCAAGCTCATTGTTGTGACATCCCTCAATTACATTTGAGATGGCATTATTAAACATGAATATAACTGTTCTCCATCCTCAACCTGGGAAATAGAAAGCACACACAAAACTTAACAATCGTTAGTGAAAAATAAAAGACTAATTCAACTTGCTTGACAACTTGGGTTAGGAGGATTAGTCTGTCACCTTCGATACTGCACAAAACCTTGTACTTCACGTGCAAGCAGCACACGGCTGGGTGGGTGCTTTTCTGGGAAGGGACTGCTCTCCATGCAGTTGCTGCAGGGGCGTGGAGTTTAACAACCCAGCTACTAAGTTTGCCAATGGCTTGTTCAGCAATTTGTGTTCATTTTCTCTCCCACTGACCACGTCCTAGTGAAAAAAAGCGCCTCTTTTTTCATACATTTGTCTTGCACTTGTAGTAGGAACATGTTTGGGGTGACACTGGAAAACAAGCTCACCCACTCCTACTTTGTCTCTTCAATGTGGGTGGCTCACGCTCAAGTACATGATTTGTCTGGAAGAAAACATTTCATTTTGGCAGACTTTTGGGTCATATTTCTTGGTGGTTATTAGCCTGTTGATCACTGTATTGCCCTCTGGGTTTCTTTGGCTTTTTGTTTGTAATTCCTTTCACGGTTGCCAGCTGTAATACTTCCTGGGGCAATGGACATTGAGGTGTACATGTGTCGACATCAGTATTGCATCAGGCTACTGGAAGAGCTTTCTGGGAGAGACATTTTTCCACTGGAGGATGTCCTGCTCTTTGCTGGTTTCTTAAAAGAAATCTTAACAATTTCACTTCTTGACTTAGCTTTGCCATTCAGCTTGCAGCAAGGTGATCATAGTGATAGCAGTGATGAGAAGTGGACTAAATTTTTATTCCCAGGTGATTTGCGTGACTGAGCCACAAGCAGTCTAGGCTCCATTGCCTCACAGTGCAGTTGGGGCACTGCATCTGCTGAAATGCCTAAAGACTCTGTCCTACAGTGATTGCTGCAAAATATCTATCAAGACGTAGAGGTCTGATTAATAGCAAAGGTTAGCTTCTGAGATTTGTTGTCTAAAAGTCCATTATCCCACTTTTCTTCAAAGTCCATTAAGAATGCAATGAGTTTTTATGTCTCTCTACTGTAGGCCTATGTTTGTCTCCTGGTAATACAAGTACTTGACACAGCTCGGTGCTTCCCCCGTATCCAGTAATCCTGTGGAACTGCGGCTTCTATCGCAGAGCAGCTTTGACAGCTGCCTAACAGCATTCCTGCTCAGCGATCTGGGGGTTATCACTCGGATACCGTTCCCCTCACCTTTAGGATTCCAGTATTCTCAGAAAGAGCTGGGGCTTCTCCCTTTTCACATGGCCAACATGAACGAGCGGTGGGTATGAGCTGACACCTTTGCTTTGTTCAGACACTCCTTTGACCTTCTTTTGTAGCCTCTGCCTCGGACTGACACATACCTGGCTTAAATAATACTTCTTTTGAATTTCCTTGTTTTCCTTGTTTCTGTTATGCTGAGGACCTTATATTCTTGTTCAGTTGTCATGCTTTTCCGTCAGGCAGTGGGGATGCACCTCTCAGTCCTTTTCTAGATGTCTAACAACACATGTCACTGCAGGTTCAGCAGCATTCCTTCGTGGTCACTGAGGGGATGCTAGTTCTCGCTTTATAAAATGCTCTCTAGTAATTGCTGCTCACTTTGTATTCATATCGTTTCCTGCCCTTTAAACATAAGGATCAAAGTTATCACTTGCAAGCATGACTCTAGCGCATCCCAGCCTGGATGTTCCTACATTTAGCTGGTGTCCGCGGAAGCCCTGCTGGAGGAGTCGTGCTGGAGCTACACCTCACTGGTGCAGGAGTGCCTCGCCAGCCTCGCTCTGTGCGGTGTAATGGCTTCTCCACTTACCTGCTGCAGTGTTGCAGTGTGGGGTATTTTGGTCAGCTCCTTTTTATGGATGAAGATTTCAGGGAATTAACAGTGGTTACATTCATTGCACAGCTCTGTTCAGTAGTCACCTCGGGACATCGTATAGAGCTGGAAGGCTTGGAAAAGTATTGTGAGATGGTTTATGAATCTTACTAATCTTCAAACTGACTTATCCATTTTCAGGTGTAGGTCTATCCTGCATGGTTTTTACTTTTTAGGAGCTGGGTAATAGCTTTTGGGAGGTCAGCAATTATCCCAGTGCTACAGGAGTCAAATGCAATTTCATCTCATTTTATTTCATTTTAGATTTATTGCCCTGGTCATTTCAAACAGATAGATGAGATTGTAATCATGATCAGCTACAGCTTTTGCTGTGCTGTTTCTGCATCTGTACAGCTATGGCAGTGATCCCAGCAAGCCCTGTTAGTTCTTCTTGCTGATAGTGCTGGTATTCTTCTACCACAGGTTTGATCTCAAATTGCATTTCCTTCTCTCTGTATCTCCCAATTGATGGTCAAACGATGCTGGGATAGTTATTTTCTTTAATTCTTGTATCTAATACACTTGCAAATATTTGAGTATTGCAACAGGAACTGAAACTACTTTTACTTTTGTGAAGTTGGAAAGCATATTATCACCTGCAGTTTTGTATAATGCTTTGTTTAAATTGCTGAAGATTATGCGCATGTATAGCTTGCTGTCTTCTCAACAGCTGGCTTGCTGCCCGTCTAGCCTCTGGCTCTGAGAAACCTTAGCAATGAGACTTATTTCCTCTTTACTTCCACTTGCCTTATTGCTTTTTCTTTCAGTGCAGAGGACATCCTATTAAGCATGGCTCTCCTGGCTGCATTGCTATATCCATTTCTAGCTTTCATGTGCCTAGTAGACATGCCAGACCTTTAAAATATCATGTAGATACTTTATTATAGGCGTCTTACAGGCTTACTGCCTATTTGAGCTAAGTTTTCTGGCTTCGTGTGTGACTTTTATGAACTGTTCGCCCCAGTTTTGACACACTTTATTCATTCACTTCATTTACTTAAACAGTGTATTCGTGTATTACCCATATATCTTGGTATTTTAACCTGTCCACTGTTTCTTTTTATTGCTCTTGTAACTTACATTGTCCTGCTGGTATTTTATTGTTCCATTGTGTAATGTTAATCTGTATTTGTTTGCCTGCAGTTTTAGATTCCCACAAAATGCCAAGCCAGTCTCTGTTATCTAGCATTTACTGACGTTCAACTGTCTCGCTGGCATTCAACCTCATCTCTGTTTTTGTGCTGCTGCTCTAAGTTCAAAGCTCATGCTTGTGCAAATGGTACCAAAAGTTTATTTTCGCTCTTCTCTAGTGCATTCAAGCCAGATATAGGCAAAATCAAATTTTCTGAGTCAAGGTTTGCTTTTTGATATGGTTTGCTTTTTCTTTTTGTTATTGTAAGCAGGCTTTGGTGAAACAATATTCTTGCCAGTGCAGAGGATCCCATAGGCAAGACAATCGCTAGTAGGTTTTTCTTCTCTGCTTTGCACTAATGCATTTACGTTCACACAAGATTTTTCCTTGCCTATGCATGCATTTTCTTTTCTGAGTGGTTAACGTCTTCAGTCTCTGCTGCACTGATGGTTGGCCTCAGCTCGCTTGCTGATTTTGCACATTAGCTCTGGGTTGTAGCAGGGCTGCTGCATGAGCTCTCTGGGTGCCTCTGCATTAGTGTTTTAGTTCAGATCAGGAGCATGCTTTGGAAGTGAATCTCCTGATTATCTCCACATACTGTACTTTGGTTTTCACTGCAGAGCAGTCTCAGAGAGTACACACCGGATTTTTTTTTTTGGATGAAATGAAACCTGAATGTGTGCTCCAGGAGTGCACCTAAAATGAGTTCCAGCTGCTAATGGGCATTTAGCCCATGAGACCACAGTACAGCTAGAACACAGTAAAAATGCCTTGGACACATACTGTGTGGACACCAGTCTGCAGCATCAACAATTTCACTCTACAGCTCTGTTCCTATTAGTCTGCACTACTTTTTAATGTAGACATAGGTTCTGAGTGCTCTCATTTGAATCACTGCAAGTTTGTCCTACTCCTACCTGCAAAATGAATTCATCCATCAGGATGCAACAAATTCACGAGTCAGCTGTTCTATAACATTAAGAAAGGCAGCGAGCTATTGTTTTTCAAGACTGTTCACACTTGAGTTATATACCCCCCACACTCACATTAGTCTTATTATACATATATAGGTATATTTTTATATTACATTATATTACATTACATTATATTGTATTTTAGATAAAAGACACTTCTGGAATGCTTCTAGAAACTCTCAGTGGTTTTCTTGATTTTGGAGCCCTAGGCTGTGAGAGATCTTTTTCCCACTGCAAGTTTCACAAACGTTCAATAGAGCTCATTTTTATGTTCATCTGTCCATCTTTCATGCCCACTCACTACCATAATCATTGCTTTCTCTTTCTTTTTTCTTTTCTCTTTTTATTTTGCAAGACACTTTAGTCCATACCTACACCAGTAAATCAGTGTGCCTGGGAATGTTCCTGGGCATAAGGATGTTATCATCTAGCCTAACAAAGTGTTATAACATTTTCTTGCATAGTTTTGGCTTGCGCCCACTGTCCTAGGCAAGTCCTGGGCAGGTTTTGGAAGCTGGCATGTTCCAGGAACCATTCCCAGCAGGCAGCCTGCTTGCGGCCAACCTGCTTTGGAGGCTTACAGTTTATGATCATAGACACAGACTGCTTTGTGCCAGCTGGCCTAAGTACCTAGGAATATTCCCAGGCACATTTAGTTTGGAAGTATAGACATGTCTCTGCTTTCTCTAGTTAAGTGCCTATACGTATCTGTTCACTTCTGATGTCAGTGCCTAGGCAGAGTGAACCAAAACAGTGTAACATTGAGGTTTTATCCCTTGTACAACAAATGGTATTCTTTGTCATTGAGGACCTTCTGGAACTAGAGTTTACAAAACTTAATGCATAACCATAAAAATTACATCCTAATGTGGAATGATTTATCATAGGTATCACTGCAGTTTTTAACATTAAGAACATCTCTTTTGTGTTTTCTTCAAAAATAGGAAAAATACAAATGCAACTTAAAAAAACCCAAAGAAAAAAAAAACAAAAATGTTCCAGAATCACACAGTCTGAAATGTATCCTAAAGCTAGTCTTAAAGTATGTCCATACTGCTTCTGCACCAGCTGTGTCCTTAAAGAATCCCTCCATCCTACAGTTACTGAACACCACATAGCGTTCCTTTCAGACCCAGCAATATGCCACTGTAGTCCTAATTAGGAAGCAAAGCAATAGCAGGATGCTATTAAATCTTGTTTTAGAAACTTTCTTTGGTACCCATTCAGTATATGGACACATCAAAAAATCATAATATCTTGATATTACACTCCTTTCTAAGTGAAATCGCAGCTTTCAAAAATTACTGATGATGGTTTCTTCTGTGGGAAGATCTTATAATTTTCTACCAATTGCTTTTCCATAGAGAAACTTTGCTTTGGAGTCTTTAAACACTTTCGCCCCCCCAAAACAGTACATTTGGTTTTTCACTGCTGTTTTTTGTAACAATGAAACTGATCTCACATATATCAAATACTTGGCAGATCCTAGTGGCAATACTGGGAATATGGATCTTATCTGAAGACTAGCCCACACACCTATTCCCTCTCCTTGAGAATGTTAAGTACCCTGAGAATTCTGCTCTTAATGTCCTACTTTTTCTGAAAATAATACAAATTGAATATGCACAGAATCAGTCTGTGCAAAAGAACTGGGAACTAATTTTCGTTTCTTTTCAGTATTTAGTTAAGTTTCTGGAGTCTTTCTCTCAGTGATTCTGTTTCCTTTTCAGAAGACAAAAGAAATGAAATAAAATGGACGCTATGGTTTTATATTATTGTCTTCTCCTGTAGAGGTTTTATGCCACCTTTGTTATTAAACTATCCCAGCAGTATCGATTAACCAATGAACGCTACCTATCTTGTATGGTTCGCTAGTGCTCTCAGTCTCATTCCTTGCTTATGGGGCAGACTCTTTTGTTTCAGTAAGATTTCAGTACTTTCCTTCCTGAAAAAACAAAAACAAGCAGTAATGCAGACACACTTCTGCACAGAGAAGGCGAAGTTGAAGAAATGCCATTTACTCTTATGCTGAAAGGCAAGGGGCACTAACTGGGTTTCTTAAATCCTGTGGGAGTTTGTTTCACAGTTCTGGACATGGCCCTAAAACACCTCAGTCACCTAAGGCAGCTGTATTATAAAAACGGTATTGCTGCAAATCCAGCAAGCACAAGGAACGAATGGAGTTATTGAGCACAGTCGTCACCGTGGGGCTTTAGCTAGCGTGTAAGATGCACCAGATCTTTGGCACAGAGCGTGCTGGAGATCAGATCAAAGACCTGGATTTGCTATTCTGTACCTGGGATGACCCATCTAGGGCTTCCACGCCATAGGAACACATTGCCAGCACAGGCATGAATGTGGGGGAAAAAAAAAAAAAAAGCAGAGGCCATAAAGGAGGTCAGTGCTTCATGTGAGATGGAAGATGGGTCTTCCTTTCAACATGTGCTGAACCTTGGAGCTGAACTGCCGTGTAGGAAAATGTTAGGAATTTGGCCTAGAAAATGGAGGGAGGGCAGGCCCGACATGCTCACAGTAGCGTACCTTTCTGAGCAGACGTGCTGCAGCATTTCCTACCAGCTGAAGCCTTCTAAGGGATAATCATGAATGCTGCAACTTTTTACTTTTCTTTCTTTTACCTCTTGGTAGAAGGTAAATCACAGTAATAATAAATCCTTCTATATAAATGCAAAGCAGAGCTAAAAATGAAATCGATGTTACAATTTAAATTTACCACTTTCACTGTTGTTAATTTATACGCAAGCAGTGTGCCATAAGTTGCCCCTGGAAAATAGTCTAATTCCTTTCAAACATTTCCTATGAAGACAAGACCTGGAGACTCTGAGTTCATGCTCTATTCCTTATACGTCTGAAAGGACTTATTTTTTGTTAGCGGAAAGAACATACCCCTGGAGTGAGACAAAGTAAAGCAGGTTTCAACCTTTATCTGATGTTTCTGGTTGCTGTGATAAAGGGGTAAAGAATAATTTAAGATGCCATCAGCTATAATATATCACAGCAAAATTTACAGTAGACTTTTTAAAGTCCTGTGGTCCTTGTGTATGTAACAACTATCAGGGGAACAGATGAAGTCAAAATTTTTGGCCAAAGCCGCTTCACAACTGGCTATGAAGATCACTAAGCTACTTACTATCTTTCAAAAATTCCTTAAGCCCAGATAAACACCACAACATAAAATTTTCATCACCGACCAACCTCTTTTACAGTCCATGCTACTTGCCGCAGTCAGGACGAGGCTGCGTGGGTTGCCAGGCTTCACAGCAGCGGGCTTCGTGGCTCAGGGTGGCCCCTACACAAATGCCCCCCCCAGCTTGTCCTCACGGGCCACGATAGACAACAGCCAGCAGGAAGGCTCAGCAAGGGTGAACCAGGAACAGCCCCCGCTCATTCACTGTAGGAGAAAAAAGCCTGAAATATTTTGAATATCTTTCTAACTATTTCTGGGACACTTCTTCCCTGAGAATAGGTCAAATGCCTCGTTCTCCACCTGATTCGAGGGGAAAAAAATTCACAATTTGAAATGGAAATTTTGAGTTCCAAAATTCTGTTCTGAAAAAAGGTAGGTAAAGTCAGCAGACTTTCCTATTGCCCATCTTTGCCTTCAAGACAACAGTTTTGTAAACTAATCACTTCCAAACAGGAGCATGAGTACAGAATTACTGACACCATTTCTGATAACTGTGAAACAGTCTCTGAGAGCAATCGTGCTGTTTTCTTTGCTGAGTTTTCAGAGAAATGAGACAGGTTTTGGTTTGAAACTGATTTCAGATTACGCAGACCAAATAGCTGTCATATGGTCACTCCCATCATTGTACAAGTGCTATAGTTATAACTCTGCTTAATTACCTAACATTTAAGTTTGTCTGAGAAAAACCTATGTTGTGAACTAGAAATATTTCCCTAAAAGCAAGCAGAGTATTTCCAAAATATAAACATCAGAAATCACTTTCATGCTGACTGAGCTAAAACTAAGTAGTCTTTTTGGCAACATACTAAAATTATTTACTTGTTTAAGCAAACATTTACAAGTACTGCTAAAAATCTAAATTCCTCTACCTTCTTAACTCTGAAAAAGAATTCTATCCCTTCATGACTGGAACCGCCAAATAGAAACCAAATGCAATAAAACTAAGCCATCCTAATATTTTAATCCAGTTTTTCAATAATTTCTATTCCTTTCCATTATTTTTACTTCATTATACTTTTATAATACTCTCAAATATATCTATAAAACTTTACAGCCCTTTTCCAACAGCATATGGTGTATGTTGTGATGAGAAGCATGTTTATGAGATGAAAGACAGGAAGCAAATTAAAGTACCCTTGTGGGACTGAGGCAGAGAGAGTTGACTATGGTTATGTGCTGAGGATATGATTATCCACCACTGCTACCTCTCTAATTCTTGACTCTCCAAGTTTTCCTTGGAACTGGCATATAGAATTATCTTGGATTGGGCTAGTAACGCCACATATTCTCTCATATGCTTGAAACTAAAAGCAAGCTGTATCGCAACACAGTGCCTTTCACCGCAATACCTGAGTATCTCCTGGCTAAAGGCATAAAGGTAGCCTTAAATGAATGTAAAATGAATTTAACTGAATTCATATTCATTTCACTACAGATGTGGAAGTAGATATTCAATCTGCCTAGGTACTGTTGAAGAAATTTCTGTCATAACCTGATCCAATTCCATTTTCTAAATGAACATCAGTCAGTTGGGATAGGATCTAATACCAGAGGCTTACTTCTCTTTGAGCTAGATAGGCTTAAAAGTGACTGGCCACAGTTCTCAGACAAACTTTCTGAGACAAACTTTCAGGAACAATCTCTGTGCCAATCTTCCTGGGAAGCGTGACCGCAGAGGTGGCCACCTCAGCTCTGGGAGCCAAGCTTGGGAGTCCTCTGGTCCTTCCTGCACCCCTGACTCCAGCAAAAGGGAACTTGCAGTTCAGGGGAGCACTGCAGAAAAGTAGAGAAACACAAACTTGACAAAACACATCTTGCACATGCACGCACAAGCACGGGTGCATGGGTTTTTTTCTTTCAAAAAGCTCAACAGCATTGGATGACATCTTGGATGAATGCCTCAACTCCCTCAGTCTGACCTCCTCAGGATTTTGTCCCTGCAAGTCATTTAGGCTCTTTGCCCCCCCAGTGATGGAACAATTTTCCTGGTTGAGAGGGTGCATGCTTCTGAAAACAGCCTTCTGCATCCTTTCCTGGCTGTATGCTTCTGCTTGTCAGCTTTCAGTGCCCAAACCACACCAGGCTTCTGGGCAGGCAGGCACTCAAAAAAGGGTCCAGCTGCCTCAACGCAGGCATCCAGAGCCATGCTCCAAGGTACCTCGCCACGTCTCAGTCGCTGCTCAGAAAGGGGTGGATCTCCCACAGGTCCTGCCTCAGCCAGACCTGTACATATGCCTCAGATACCTGTGATATCTCAAATCACACTGAACACCTAGGTAGAGACAAACAAATCCTACCTTCAGGCCAGCAGCACTATGAGAGCATAGTATCACTCTAAGTGGATGACACTCAACTATTCCAGCTTCCTGATACCTACTTTAAATGCTCAAACTCAGGGCCTTCACTTCCTTGTGCTGGAAACTCAAAAGGGCTATTTGGCAAGTCAGATCATGCGAACTGAGAGTTCTCCCTGTGAACTACTGAGGGACTTCTGGACTCTTATTTGGATAGCTAGTTGGATGCTTTCAGTAGAGGGTGCAAAGACTCAGCTGCAAAATAAATGCTCGGTTCTTCACTAAAAATTATGTTCCAAATGTAGGCTGGATTATGAACCAATAGTCATACAGTCAAAATATTGGTCACGACTTCATGCAGATATTCCCTCCCAAACCGCTTTTTAGGAACTGGACCCCTAATGCGACAGAGCAGATGAGAAGGAGATGTGTTTTTAAAATGAGGGAAGAGAGGCAGGCTTTCACAGTTTTCAGACTGCAGGTTCATCACTCAGATGTTGTTATAAATACCTTTGCAAATAATTAGCACTATGTAGACTAAAATACCTCAGTGATAAATGACAGAGAAATAAATTAAGTCCTATGGAAAAATGTAAACACTAACTTTCTACTCCATCTGCTTTATCCTGGTAATTAAGGCCAAAATCCTGCAGCAGGCACAGAAGACCACCCACAGACTAGGCACTGCAAGGTCAAAAACCAAGCTATGACAAACTTGCTAATAAAATGGTTGCAGTCTATCAAATGGATGATTAGGACTTTGTTGTGAGGAGAGATAGGGGAATTGTGGAGTGTAAGGAATTAATTAGGACTGTTCCATAGCCTCTAGAATGGGAGCTCGGCAAGACCATGCTCATTCCTTTTGGATGCTTTTTTTTAATGTTGATTACAAAAGGCACACTCATGTTCGTCAGAGTCACCAAAGGATTCTTGGTGCTTCCATTTTAACAGTCACTTTCAGAGGCTTCAGAATGTCATTTATGTTAATGTAAATGGCATGTGAGTTGTTTATAGCTTAGTGATAAATTTTTAGTAAAAGCCAAAATGTAGATATATTTATGCTTATAGAGTTTTGTGGGTTTACAATGAGCTTTCTGGTTTTCAATTTACAAATGGAAATTTTTGAAATGGACACTTCAAAATGTCAGGAGTGCTCAGCATTTGAAAAAGGCTCAGTAAAGTCAGTGAAAAAATGCTGCTGAGTCTGGATTAAATTTTTAGTCTGGAATTGAAAAAGATGCCTTTTGGCATATCTTTAATATTTTAAATGAGAGCATAACTATTCAGAAAATAGTAAGTAATGATTAGCATCTTGGACCCAATGCTACATGCTGTAACGACAGGTAACAGGAATAAATAAAATTATAGTGTATAGGTTCTAGAATTCAGCTACTTCAAACTCAACTCCAAGGTCTTGTCTTGAAAGATGCAAAAAAAATGTACTATTTCAGTGATACACTTCTGGATTTTTCATGAATCCAGATATTCTGTATAAAACAAGGTATTTTATATACGTATAAATAAATCAGCAACTTGGAAGAAATACGACGTAGTAATAGAAAAAATGCATTAATTATTCCTTGTAGTCAAATAGTAAAAGAACAGATATATGGCATGACGTATTCTGACCAATATATGGGTTATACAGTCACTTCCACTAGATAGTTCCAAATGTGACAATCAAAACCAGAGATGTGGCATAAAATGTAAACGGGAGCTATTTCATTAAAATTTGTCTGCTGAGTTGAATGAAGGACAAACAAGGTCTCAACTAGGTGAGGATCAGACCCACCATCTTAATAATAGCTAGGGTAGGTGTTGTTAAACATCAGCCATCAGAGTACCCAAGTGCAATCAGCCTGAATGAGATCCCAGGAAATCAATAAAATTCTTCCCAGGCCCTTTCGAACTATTACAGAGCCCCAATGTGTTCCTGAGGCTGGCTGTAATTGCTCCCTGGAACAACCCAAACATGGTTGCAGGGCCTTAATGAATTCTGTGCAGTATGAACAGGTCAGCAAAGTGCAGAAATCTCTCTTCTCGACTCTCACACGTAGAAATGGTGGGCAGTTTGTGCTAGCACCTTTCAGCTACCGGGGCAGTTGTCCTGTTCCAATGTATGACTAATGGGCTACGAAACAGAAAGACATCTCTAAGCCATTTGTCCATAAAAAACTCAGAAAGTCTAGCTGTGCGAGCTCAGGCATCCATGTGGCTGGATCAAAACTACAGAAGAATACAGAAAAACCTTCAAGGGTTTGATATAGCACTGAAAATAAAAGGGGTTGGGAAAGGACAAAAAAATGATCTCAATCTTTAGGCAAAAAAGACATTTCGACTGCGTATTCTTAGATTAGCTCCAGCAGCTTATGTGAACATTGTGCTAGGACACGGTGGCTTTGCGGGAGAGTGTGCAGCGCACAGCAGGCAGGCTGGGATGGGCAACACACCCGACCACGGCAGTCACACGGGAAGGCTGCAAGGCCAGCACACGCTCCTGGCAACCCCAATGCTCTCCCAGTGGCACTTTTCCTAGAGTTCATCCATTTCCCAGTGGCACTTTTCCTAGAGTTCATCCATTCAGGTTTTAAATGTCCTCCTTCCCTCTCATCTCACCAACCCAGCATGAAACCGCCATCATTTCTACAGAAAGGCTTTCCTTATGACCAGGATAATTTGCCTGCTGTTTTTCCTAAACACCTCCTTTTTTTCAATTCAACTCAACAATCTTAGCTGAATTCTCACTCGACATTGCAAAACTTCTCTCTCTCAGCTGATTACAAACTTTAAATATTTGTAAACCACACAGTTCTTCACCTGTCATGTTTACAGGCATCATTTAGACAGGACATATGGACACTTAGGAGTTTTAGCTTCTTTGGCCTCTCCCCATAAATCAATCCTTCTAGATTCCTGGGACATCTGTGCATGTCATTACACTTAGGGCTCTGCTTAAGGGCCAAATCTGTTCCTAAGACAACTAAGAGATGTTGCCGTCAAGAAAATTAACTGAGAAGTCATAAAATCCCTCTCAAAACTAACACAGGCATAAAACTGTTCTTCGAAAATGCTTTTTAGCCTGAGAATGACTATTTAGTCTTCTGTCCATGACCAATTCCACAGATTTGGTTTTGCACTTGCCTTACACTGAACACTGTGGCCCACAGAGCACCTTGATATCTAAGGAGAAGGCTTTCACAGATCAGAAGTTTAATGGGACAGTGTTTCTTTCAGAGGCTAAGAGCCCAAGTCTTTATACACACATCAGCAAGTACATCTGTGACTAGCACCATAAACAAAATAGGAACACATAAATAAAAGCAGACTTTACTAACAATACCTACCTGTAGATACATAAGAGACATTTCTGATTGCATAGATGTTTCTAAGCCATCTGGATATCTGTAGGATATAGCCTGCATTTTTGTGTATCTTGTGTAACATCAAGCATTTTACTGGTGCTTAATGAATAATAAGATGTTTAGAAATACTCCTTAGAAACACACAACATTGTTAATAAATGAGTTCTCTCACTGGGGTAGATTCTAGAGGAAGAATTTCATATCATCAGTTCTCAGACTAGTAATTATAGCTTACACTTTGAAAGGCACAACCCTGCTTTCACGGATGCAATTTGCATCAAAATCTGCACTTACGAAATCAGGGAGAACAGTTTTGCACACATGGATTAATTGCTGACACATTTGCTAGTGCTTAAACTGTCGACAATTAGCCATCAGTCACTACTGACCAGGGCTTTGTCCTGTGAGAAGCCAAAGAATTAGGCTTCGCCACTGTTACAAATCCCACAAATACTGCAGTGTCCTAAAACTCCAAAAACTTTGTAAGCTTCACCTGACAAAGAAAAATCTCTGTGGCAGTGAAAGCTGGTACAGAACTGAACGTTTGAGAAGGGGGGAGAGAGGGAGAGACAGACAGAGAAGAGAGAGAGAAAGACTGATTCGCTCTCAATGAATATGAAAAAGCTGATCTCTGCCATTGAGGAAAATTCTTGCACCAGCAAGTGCTGACTGATTGCGATGAGGAATGCTTTATCACCAAGATCCAGACACCCTTTCATACGGTGATTATTATTCCTGTCATGACCCTCTGGTCATCAAGCCACAGTGTCTTTTGTCATGAAACAACTATCCAATAAGGAATAATCTAAGAATAAGCCTGTAGCTTAATATATTCTACTTGCTTATACACACAGCAGGAGTAGGAAAATCTTCTTCCTATGAGCTATTACCTGCTCTAATCCACTTTAGAAAACAGCAGTATTTCCTTAATTTTGTAAAGCATGCAAACATATTTTTCACAAGGCACAGCAACCTGGATAGCTCAGCCCAGAGCTGAAAGCAAACCTGAAAGCTCCCTCAGGTAGTGACAAATAGTCCAGCAGCATCACCAAATCCGTGGCAGCACAGAAACTGCCAAACATTTCCATTAAAGCTTGGAAAGGACATATAAAGGCTGAATTGTGCCCCAGTTTGCCTCTCATTTTAATTTCTTATTGTCTTCTACAAGGCCAAGGTCTGGCCTACATCCTGATGCTTTTCTTGGAGCAATAGCTTTGACAAACAGAGATAATATACGGACAAAGCCCCAACAAATGGCATGTGCCACCTAACAGCACTAGCTCTGCTTTAGTTCCTGTATACTACAACAATGCTAAATTTTTCAGAATACACTTTTCATAATCTAAGTTGTCTTAACACCATCACTGTCCATACTGGAATTATCCAACTCGGAAATTCAACAGAATAAATGAAAACTTTCCAGTACAGTTTTTCTGCCTCTTTGGAATTGGCGCTCTGGGAAAGGGCTCCCGCTGCGCAGGCACAGCTGGAGAGCACTGCGCTGACACGCCGGGGAAGACGGCCTGAGAGCCCTGCTTGAATCGCAGGCATGAGAAGCCACGTCTGGCTAAGCAGGCCAATTCTTTTCATTTTTTTTAATCCTTATTTATCCTTATTTTTATCCTTATTGCTTATGTAGACTACCTAACACATGGACTGTTCTGAATGGTTTTATCCAACTAGCAAGCTAACAAATACAACAATACATATACAACTGTACAGAATAAAAAATTAATGGTGTTAGAGAAGGATGATGCACAGAGACATTATGTGTGACACTGGGGAGGAAGTGGGGGTAAGTGTGCATGGTTAATATGAAAAGATGTCAAAAAAAATGAAGCATAATAATAGTGCAATTTATCCTTGCTAAACGTACTGCGCTGTGCTATAATTAAATATGAAAACCTAAATTTATCTCTATGTTCGGCTGTCATTAACTTAACAGGGAGTGCACATGTTCTAATCTAATGGCTGATTTTTTTCTCCATGTGCAGCATATTAAAATGTATATTAGCCTCAAGGTGCATAAACACAAAATAATAGACCAAAGGTTTTGGCCTGTGGAGAAAAAAATCCATGCTCAAAGGCCGTCAAGTAGCTGGTGATGCAGGGGAGACACTCACTTAGCCTCATTAAGCCAAAGCTCTCTTTTGCTTGTCTTTTGTTCTGCATGACAGCAGCCTCTTTGTTGTATAATAATTCATTCCAAGTTCGTTCCAAGCTACCGAAACTGGTGAACTGTGGCCATTTTAATGAGCAGTATTGGTGGTATGCATAATCTGGAAGCCACGTGGACCAGGCAATCACAGAGCGCTGCAGCCAGCAAAATGAGATACTGTCGAAATCACAAATTTGTCAAGTTGTTTTTGGACAGGGTATTATAATAAGCACTAAAATATGCATCTTATTACTCTGCATCTGCCAGTCAAAGATCACTGTAATGAATGCATGCTGCAGGGTATGACCAGGCCGGTTTCCTAAGTAAAACAAACTGCAGAGTACAAAAAAAGAATTATGTATTTTTGGCAGTGCCTGGATTTTTTTTAATCTTTTGCATCAGGAGTTGGATTTTCCCGGCTTGATGTCCGCTGCCAGCAGTGAACACACTAAACCTGCCACAGCCAAGGAGTTAACATGAATACATTGTTTCTTAATGGCCACATTTCCTGGCTGTGAATTCAAAACTTTAAACTCACCGCTTAAAGCAAATTCAGCATACAGTACATATAAAACCCACAAAGATTAAACCACTTTAAATCCACTTAAATAATCCTAGTTCCTTTTGTTTTATCCATTTCTACTGCAAATGGCTTCGCCGTCAGGGAAGACACATTTTACATAACAACCTGCGGTTTCAGTAGGAAGCAGCACTGTAGATAATCACAACATAAACCTCCATAATAGACCAGTTAGGAGGAAAAAATAATGTTAGCGAGGTACTTCTCTTACAAAGTAGATAGGCCAGGGATTGCTCATAATTGCTTCTGGCGTGCAAATGCTGGGGGCTTCATCACCGCAGCGAGCCTGGCGAGCGTACCGTGCTCGGCGCTGCTGCGCGGGTCCAGCCTTGGCCCGGACTGCCGCCGCAGCGCTCCGCGGGCACCCTCGGGCTCCCCGTGCCCTGCCGGGGAGACCCTCCACCGCCTGGGGGAGGAGGGCAAGGACAGAGCGGGGCCAACGGGACGAAAGGACTAATGTTCTCGGCTGACACTGATGCTGCTTCAGACACACTGCAGCAGAGCTTTGTTTATCTATCTTATTTTATATTAGCTTTATTTGAACCATATATGGCAACAGTCCTTGAACGTGCCGATGCAGAGTCCCTGCAGTACCCTAAAACAAGAGCTCTTCTCGGTCAGTGACGGCCTTACGCTCAGGCGGCTCTGCCTGGCTGAGAGCTGTATTTCTGGTGCAAGGCCTGGCTAATGTGGAAAGGGATCAAATAGGCTCAAAGTTCAGTTGCTCCCCTCTGACTCTTTTTCAGAACTAGTCATGGGAATAGGGGGAAAAAGTTTTCTCCACTAACATTCACAGCCACCTTTGGGTTATTTTTTATTGCAGTCTCTGAACACCACCTCAGGCGGTGGTCTGTATTTCTGGGCATGGCCAGGGATATTGTTAGTTCTGTCTCCTCTGTGCAGTGATGGAAACAAGGGGACAGTCTTTACCATATTCGACAGACTTTTCTTCCCAAGCAATAGTTTACAAGAAGCACTTCCAAACACGAGGGTGGAAGCCTCTGCACAATGAAGTCAATCAGAAGCCTTGAAAAATCTGAATGCAACCAAAACTTGGGGCAGGAGTTACATAGCATTATTGCCTGGCTGGGAGTTCAGGTTTTATTTATTTATTTAATAGAAGGGCTCATTTAATATTTTGGATGAAATCTCCACAGTTTTCTACTTTTTTCTCTCTGCCGTATAAAAGGTGATTTAGATTTGACTGCTATCAAGTTAGAATTCAGCAAGTTTGTACTGATCAGAAGACTCATCTTTTAGTAACTACATGCGAAGGAAGTATGTATTTTAGTTTTAATGGGAAGTCTATGCACTCAGAGAACAAAACAGGCAGTATGCTAAACTTACGGTGACAGGAATTTTCAATGAAGTCCATACACCAGATGGAGTTTTCAATATTCAGAGTATTTGCCTGCTGGGGCAAAACACCTACTAGAGATGTGTTTTACTCAGATAATACTCTTAACATTTTCATTAGAACACAGTCCTAACAGTTCAGGAGGATTAGCTATGAAAACCAGTTTGTTTTGCTTTTTGGACATTGATGAATTCAAGACACTTAAGTAATTACTGATCAACCTTTAGAGATGATCAAACGAAAGTTGTTTTTTGAAAAACTTCTGGTGCTGAAAGCACAGTATGAAATATCCTTACATATTTATTTCTTCCTGTGAACCTGTACCTGTCAATTGAATATACTACCTTGTTACTAATGCTTAGCTAACTGGATGTATGTAGGTCACTGTGTTAAGTATGATTTTTATAGCTTACATTAGGTGGAAGATTCTTCTGTAAAGAAACCTACTATACCGCTTCTCTTACCACCAGCTGACACCAGTGTATTTCTTGGACATAATTACTTCAGCTCTCTGGAGTAAGATCAGTGAGCAACTAATGAAAGATTCCTGTAATAAATGGACAGGATAAGACAGTGACTACACATAGGAGATCAAATTGCACCTATGGGGAATACTGTGCCTTGTCTAGATACCAGATGAGAATACACTTTTCTTTATCACTGACGTTTGTCTATCTGCCTGAGAAACTCAGGAACATTATTTTAAAACACAGTTATGTTAATTTTGGCTTATAAGCATACTTAACTGTGTTCTCACTCTTTCTTATGCAGCGACCATAATAACTTTAGGTTGTGAGCGCATGCTGTACATCTTACTGTCTGCCTGAGTGCGCCATGCAGTAGACCTCAGTCCTAAATTCACGCTGAGGTAAGTGTGCTTTTACAAAAGTTCTTCCTTGAGGGATTTAGTGAGAAAGTAGTATGGTGTCATCATTACCTTGCCATTCTCTCATCTCAGTGTCTATACTTGCAAGCTAAGATTATAGCTGAGACAAGCCAAGAAGGTTTATTTCATGCATTTAATGGAAAGGTGATTCAGAGGTGATTTTATTGACAGTCTTTTGTGTCAAGGCTTCAAATGTCAGGTCCTCCCACAGAAAAAAATCCCAAATAAGTCATCAGAAAAGGAATGAGGAAGGGAGCCAAGAAGACCGGCTTTGTCCATCTCTATGAGTCTGATGCAGCACCTATGCTAGGACTTCCTTCAAAGTGGTTATGGATAAAGCTATAACTACAATAAAGAATGAATAAAATTGGCGGAGCTATGGAAAATAGTACCACCCAATCACTAGAATCTGTGACTGAAGTTCTGACCATTTCTAAGGGGAAATCTCACTAATATTAAAGGTAGTAAAGTATTAAAGGTCACATCTTGGATAATGGTAAGTATAGGCTCCAGTAGTAGCCATTGTATTTGTTAAAGGGAAAAAACCCAGTATTATTGAAAAGACTATCAGAAAACATCTGCTGGCTGTCTTGAAGATAATAAATTTAGGGTGTATATACCAAAAAGCACATTCTGCAATGGTGAAAAACATCAAAATAGCACTTAAGTTTCCAAAATATTTCCCAGTGCCATAATGCTTCTCATCTGTTAAAGAATATAAATTATCAGATGAAAGTATTAGATTCATTAATGTAGAACTATGAACAGATACTGATCAACAGGATTCTCTTTTTCAGGCAAAAGTGGATAAAAGCTTGCTCTGAAAGTGTTTATTATATCACACTATTTATGTTTAACACAGTATTTTTAGTATTCTGTTTAGGAAGCAAATTACTGCGATACGTTTAACAACTGACAGAGAAGAACTGTTCAGTTTGTCATTTATCTGGTTACTGCATGGCAAGACAGCTTCAGTTTGATGTCAGGTGCACCATTTAGGTGGTGGTACTTGTCTTTCATTTTACTCCGGTCATCTAATACTACAGGATCTGATGGCAACACCCTACTGGTAGGCCATCTGCTTGATGCTGAAACCAGGGCAGGAAATGAATTACCAATAGGATAATGGACTGCTATAGATAATTATGGATGTTAATATTCAAAATTGTACTGTTAATCAGAATAGATGCTATCATGAATATACTTAGCTGGGTATAGGATCTGTCCTAACACTGTAATATATCAAGGATTGGGAAAGATTTAATGAATTCACATGCAATCACAAGGCAAGTGGTTCTTGATGCAGTTGAAAATTATTCTTATCCCTCAGTTGCTTTCCATTAATTTGTCAATACTCTGAACTTTTTATCCCTATGAGTCCATATAAAAATCAATAGGAATTCTGCCACTTACAAAACTGAGGATAATCATTCCTTTACATTTTTATATTTACTGCACCAAAATATGTCACTTTGAAATTAGCATCTTCACATTTTCTGAAATGCAAAACTTCATCAGGATTGGCTGTTTAGCTTCTTACAGGGTCTTCCTGAAGCAACTGCATTTCATCTCACAGCAATATCAAGACAAACTTGGACCGCTCCTTGCAAATTTTCAGAACTTGAAGGCAGGGTTTTAGCTATCACATTTTCGTCTATGTACAATGTACACATTCTTACACATTACTTGTATCAATAAGAATGCATACATCACATCAGTAGGCTACCTTCTCCTTTTGAAACAGAGACTGAGGACATGTTTTTTCAGTGAATTTATTTTAGAAAGGTAATCATATGAGTGTTTTATGACTTGCTGCCAAGCATATTAGATACTTGTATTTGAATCCAGATGAATCTTCAGTACTTAACTGAATTTGGTAGGCACAAGTACATGAAATCCAATACTGATAATAATTTATGAAGGTAAGAATACTGATTCCTATAATATTGCTAACTTAGTTTATGATAACATAATTAGTTACACTAATAACACTGCTTAGGCACAGTCTTGCTAATTATGATATTATAAATATTAATGATATCAAGCCTTTGTATTTGATTGCCTCTAGTAGAATCATTTATCATGGTATTTCCTTTTACCCACGTTGTATTATTTTTCTTCCTTTTCCCTTTTATATTCATTCCTGGACACATAGTCATCCTGAGCTTAGGCCTAAAATGCATCACTACCTTATCAATGGTGCAGCCTGGTTAGCTTCATATTTTATCATCTAGTAGCAATGATCCAATGATATAATTCTGTGCTAAGGGCAATCAAATACACAATCAGTTATATTCTGTATGTCTTGTTCCTTTTAAATATCTAATGGAGCCAGCCAGACTATATTACACAGGGCTTTGTTTTTCATGTGACCTGTTTCAAGTTAAGATTCCTTTGAATTATTAAATGCTTCCTTAAAGCATCCTTTCACACAACTTTTTTAAAGTTAATTATTGATGTAGTGACAAGCTGAAAAGATTAAGAATTGTATTTTTTTTTCTCTTTCAAAAGGACATGAGAAACATCTTCTGATGATGGTTGTCTGTTTAGTAAAATACAAAGGTAATACAAAGATAGAACACTGAATGCAGCTTTAAAGAAGAACTGCAAAAAATCTCTGTTACATGAGCTGTAAATGCCGTGTTTATTTCTACAGGTGCTAAAGTAAGGAAGTTTGGATATAACCCTTTGAGCCTGGTTTAACTGCTTAACATAAGTAGATGAAAATGAAACTGGTTATATCTTATTTTATTTTTAAGCAGCGTATTATTCAGAGCTTTAGGAATGGGATTGTCTTTTCACCTGGAAGATAACGTTATAATTTTCAGAGCTCCATAGAGAACAACAACAATACAGGAGTCTCTAATCTCTTAGTAAATCCAACTCCAGTCATCAGCAATGATAAGCAGAGATTTGGAGGCGTCTGACACTCCAAATCCTATTCTTTTGTAATTCTTTACTTTTTACAACATTTTCAACAGTGTTATATTAGATTTTTAGAAGGATAATCAATAGGCAAGATGTATAAGTGAAAACAGTCTTCAAAGTGATCCCCTCTAGTAACTAGAAACAACAGCTCCGACTCCCTGCTGTGCAGATATTTTGCTTCGAGCAGTAAGCAGCAGGGCATCAGCAGGAAGCCAGTTACACCTCCCTGCTCCTTGGTGTGGATCAGCAGGTGCCCTGGTGCAAGGATGAACAGTACTGGGGCTGCTGGCATCTACTGCATCTGGCAAAAATCTCCAAAGAGTTTGCATGGCAGGGAACTACTGGAGCACAGCAGACAGATGGTCCAGAGTTTCCAATTTTAGAGAGACCAATGTTTACATTCCTATTCCACCGCAGACTTCCCAGATTTAAATAGGCTTGTGGAATATAGCAAATTATTCAATGTCACTGTTCCTCATCTGGAACATCCCAGATTTGCAGAGGGTTTGAGAGTCAACATACATGAAAGACCATGAGATGCTCAGATGCGATGATCATGGCACCACTCCTACCTGACCTAGTGTTCCAACTAACAGCTCACCTGTGCCAGAAGCTGTCTCAGCTGGTCAGATCCAGTGCTGAGAGGCTTTTGTAACTCCAGAATATTGCTTCATAGCTAGAATGTCCTGGAGCGCCTGGCACAATATCAGTATCAAAGTGAATCAACACAAGTGCCACTGAAACAAACAGTACCAGAACTTGTTTCAGTACATTTACAATTTTACATACTGCATTCCTTTTAAAGACATGCCATTGCAAATAAAGTGGAGAGCTCATATTTATAGGAAAAAGGTAACTCAATATCAAGCAATTGCTGGTATGTCTTCTTAAGATGCCCTCAGATATTTTTTAATACCCAGAAGGAAAAAAGACTTGGTGACTAATTTTGATAACTACAGTACTTAACCAAGGTAATTATGAGAAACTGCAATACGATAATTATGGAGTTACATTCAAAGCCAAGACATAGAGTCATTATACGGGGATGGCAATGAAACAACATACCTTTCCCATCAGATCAGCAATTCTAGGTACTGGTTTTCCCTTCTGATGGCGCATGGTAGCAGGACTCTGTCCATTCCAGTCTTCAAGTTCCTCAATGCTTTTCAAGTAAAGGAGAGCTCTCAGTCCAGTGCAGTAGTCATCAATAACAGTGAAATCTTGATTCTGGATTGCACTGCACACCTATAAAATTAAGTCCAATTATCAGCAACATTCTGGCAGAGGAGCACATGGAGTTAGCAAGCTCTTTAGGCTTACTGATCTCCAGCTGAACTCTCCTGCAACTTTATTAGGAAAGTACTACAAGAATTCAGGATGCTAATTGGCAGTTGGATCCTATGTCATGATAGCCCTCAGTGCAGTTCAGGAAAATAAGGACTTTATAACAGCAGTTACGCCTAGGCTTCCTAATTGTGGCCCTTAGACCAGACTTGAAGATTATACAAAAGCAGGCCTGCAAGCTCAGCCTCAAGTGTGATGACTACTGTGTGCCCTCCAGGACCCAGGTGCTGAGTATAACTAGCAGGCTGGCAAACCACCAGCCATGCTCAGACAATTGCCTTCATGCAGACACTCGGTATTCCCAAGCCTGCTCCGTGAGGGAAGCATTGGTATATCCAGTTAGGCCCCAGTCAAGCAAATTACAGAATGGTTGAGGTTGGAAGGGACCTCTGGAGATCATCCTGTCCAATCTCCCTGCTCCAGCCGGGTCAGCTACAGCAGGTTGCCCAGGACTGTACCAAGTTGGGTTTTAAATATCTCCAAAGATGCAGACTCCACAGATTCTCTAGGCAACCTGTTCCAGTGTTCACCATTACACTAATTTTTTTTTCTTAAATTTACATGGGATTTCTTGTATTTCTTGTGTTTCAATTTGTGCCGATAGTCTCTTGCCCTGCCACTGGATACCACTGAATACGGGTGAGCATTGTCATGCACAGAACAAGAATGATCCTCTCCTGGCAGTTGTCATTTGTTGTTCAGTGATATTGAGAGGCCAGGCCACTTTGTTTTAGGTACTTTATGAACATAGATAGCAGTATAGCTTTAGAAACACGTAAAGCAATGATCCCTGCTTTGCGGAGCTTACCATGTAGGCACAGAACTACTGACAGCAGAGACTGTCCTAGCTGCTAATACTGATTTTGCTAGACCACTTTGTGGACATCAAACTGAATTTAAACCCACACAGGTCCCCAACCAAACTGACAACATGTGAACAAATAATACTCCACTCTTCTCTGAACACTTTCTCATTAGTTAACCCCTAATCATCCACCAGTAACTGAGTGGAGGGTTGGTTGAGTACTATTAATGGTCAGTCCCTGGAAATGCTCTGAAACTCCAGATGTGTCAGTGTTTTCAGCTTCTGATAAAGCTTTTATTCAGGGACATGAAAACACACCTCATAAATCATAATTGATGTCAGCACTTAAAAAAAATCCAGGAAATATACAATTGTTTTGCACATTTCAGAAATGATAATACAAGTCTCAATTTTAAAGAAAGGTACACTTTACTTTGTAAAATACCATACACTACAGCTATACAAAGGAAAACTAAGGACTCACTATAAAATACATACAAGAACATTTTCTATGCAGCACATTTACATAACACAAAATCTTTTTCTCTGGAGAAGCAATGTGGCATTAATTAGGTCTGTTATGCTTTCCATAGACTTCAAGACTTTTTTTCCCACCACAATTATAGAGAACATCATAATAATTTCCTCTACAGGTTATTTAACTACAAAACTCAACTGATGCTTATTTAAATCTGTTTGTTCACAAAGGCTTTCTATATTTTTTTTAGTGCATAGGTAACACTTTTATTAACTATTCTTAAAAAAAAATAAAACCTGTAAAAAAAAAACAGTTAAAAGCCATGTCATGTCACTTAAAACAAGTTCAGGCGGTGTTGTCAAAATCCTGGAATATTTTGACAGGATGTATACACACGAGATACACTGGAGGATACCTGTAATAACCTTATAAATAAAGAGGCTTTTACTGTTTTCCATCTTATGCAGCAGTGTTATGAATTGCAGTAATACAAAAATGTGCAGAAGATGATATCACACTAAGTCTCACAAGGATCAAATCCCAGCAATCCCAGCTGTATGTGTATTTCACTCCTTGGCTTCCCTGGGAACTCAAGTAGGTTCCAGAACTGAAGGCAAAATGCAGTTTTTTAGGAAGGATGTAAATCACAGCACTAAAGGAAAATATTAAGAAAATCACTATCTGAAATACAAAAACTTAGACACAGAATTAGCAAGTGGTTTAAGATGATTCTCCTCTTCTGTAGGAGCCTCATGACTATAGTGCCCAATGTTGCAGGTAATTACCTACAAGCACGACTTTCAATAATTTCGCTGTGAGAAAACGAGGTGCCTATTTTCATGGGTCTGTCTTAGAACATAAGAGATTCAAACACTAATACATAGAAACCCACAGAAATAGTTCTGCCATGTTTTTAGCAAATTTGAAAGCTTACTGAACTTAGAAACTTATGCTGTACATATCAGATGACCACATTTGGATTTTAGCCTTACAGTATCTTCCACAAATCAATATAACAGGCTTTGCTGCCTTTTAGAAGGGGCTGAACAAAGTCAAGATAAAAGGTCCTTGTGTCCCATCAGCCATGACAATTTCTACACCGCAGAGGGAGGTTTCTAGCCTCCTGGCTGCCTGTAAATCACCAGTTTAAATGACATTGTTCTCTCTTTTCAGCATAGGAGAAGTGGCAGGGCAACAGACCAGGTGAGAGTCAAACTCACACTTCTGGAAAAATCACAGGAGAACTGAACCAACATGTCACCACGCATCATTAATGCCCTCCCTGCTCCAGTCCTGCCAGCTGCCCTGGGAACAGACATGCTTTCCACCCCTTACAAAGCTGCATGTTGAATACTGTCTTCTGTTGGTATCTTATTTTACAGGTGTGAAGAGAAGAACAATCCAGCTGTGATAAGATTTAAAATGGAAGTACCATTGATTGCTACCAACTCGCATTTAATGTCTTATTAAACCACCTCCGCAGAAGATAAATACGAGCAGGGTGCTACTTTAACAGCTGTTGTCACTGTCTTGTGCACTCGCTGGAGAAGCAGCACAAACCTCAGCTGCCTTCCTCAGCATCATGCTTTTACAGGTCAAACACAGTGAAATCTGCTTCCCTTCAGATGCCAAAACAAAAGCCTAAGCAAGAATACAGTTCATAACTGAGAGTACATAAATGGTTATATTGGACCAGACCAGAAGTCTGTGGTCAGCAGGAGCTCCTTATGAAAAAGTATAAGAAACAGAGCAAGTGCAGAGCAGTTCCTCATTTGATATATCGTCACTTCTGGCAAGCAGTGATGCCGGGACTTCACATGCCAGAGACAGCATCTGTTTAATATCCCTTGGACCTACACAATCTAGGTGAATCAGTTACATCAGTGGATTAACATTCAACAGTGCACTGACCCAAGCTTTCACCTGAAACATTTAAGTAGAAAGTAGCTTTTCCTTCACTGGAAGATGAAAAACAGGCCCTGTGAGCAACCTATAGGACACGCAGTGAGGTCAAGATGAGAATGAAGTTGTCAGTTGTCCACAATGCTGGAATTTGTCTCTAGTTTTGAACTACAATTTGGGCTAGAAGAGAATGACTCTATTTTCTTCTTGTTTACAAAGTTAACACTATTTGCATTACAATTCTATACAGGGAGAGAATATCGCACAAGTTTGACTTTACTGTATTGCCTGACTATGCTACTGCCTTGGCAGTTAACTGTTACAGTTCCATTTTTAACACCCGACCTCCCCCTCTTCCACCAGGTCCAGATTCCTTGCTCCACTTGTGCAACTGCCCCTCACATCCCAAAGGAGGCAAACAGGCCAGCATGCTATATACAATCAACAATATTCCACTCTTAATATTCTGAGATATAAAACTGTTCAGTGTAAGTTTTAATTGTAGGTTACAATTTTAAAGTATATGGACACGTCTGAGGTCCTAAAGAACACAGTGCCTACTTTGCTGCTGGTAAATCAAACGTACACCATATGAGCTCATTGGGGTATGGGGACGTGAAATGAATCACAGGCTAAGGCTCTAAGTAAAACCACTCTGCAAAATGCAATGACGGGAGAAGCACCATTCAAAGGTCCCTGCTGCTGTCTTGCAAAAGAAATGACCTATCTGCTCTGTTGCTAAATAAACGTAAATACTCAGCCTACCTTTGTCAAAGGATCTAGAGCCACGGCGAATATCACTTGAGGAACCGGAGTAAATTGTCAGCACATTATTATTGTGTAAAAAGAATTTTTACAGGTTACATAAATGTTTTTAATCACATCCATCTGAAACTTTTTAATTTACATATTTTGAAGAGAAAAGTTACGAGTGACATGTATTGCCATATCAGTTATAAAATACCGTAAATGCCTTTGCTTTTAGCTGAATCGTTACACAACAACCATGCCAATTTTGAAGTCTTAACTGAGACAAATCTCCTGCAGCAGTCACGGATCGCTCTGTCTGTGTAAGAACTTCAGGGTTTTGCCCATACTCTAGGCTTCCAGGAGCAACAGCAGAAATACTGGCATATCTTGTGTGGATGACCTGTGCATGCGCAACCCTGGACAAGGTGCCTGAGGCATTTCCAACTAACTAGATCACTCACTAAGCAATTCCAATTCAACATTGTCCCTGCATCTTCCCTTTGGAAGATTTGCGGAATTTTGCAGAGGAGAAAACAATATCTGAAAGGCTAGAAAGAAGAAAGCATGCATTCTCCTTCAGTCTCTAACTCTATCCCCTCTCTCTTACCCCTGGGCCTTCAGTTTTTACCTTCTCCACATGATATTCAAGATTGTATGGTAAAACCCCAGCTGGAAAGGTGATGGTAGAGAAGATGGTGCCAACAATGCATGCCAGCCCCCACCTGCATTCTTCCTATTTCCACAGCAGAAAGGACTTCAGCAGACGTGAAGCAGATCTATACATATTCCTACCGGTTCTTCCCTACGCTACACTCAACAAGCAAGAGATAGTTGTCTATAACATATATACTTCTAGTACAGTGCTAAAGGCTGGAGTAGGTCAAAGAATCTAACCTGCTATGTTTTGTAACATGTTGCTTTTCAAGTGTTTTCGGTGTAATTAGATCTATGGGAATGAGAATGCTGCAGTGTCTGGCAGCAGTTGTGCTTCTGTTCTCAGTTGTTGCAAATCACTATTGAAACTCTGTGCCAACAATGAATTCATGGTAGTTAGTCTAAGAGACAATAGCTCGGAGAAAAATTTATTTTTTATTCCCCTCCAAAATATATGTGTTTCTCTCTTCAGAATATGGGTGTAAAATAATTGTCAGTTTTATGAAAACAGAAGTAACAGTATGGACGCAGATGGGTGGTAGAGATACGCAGTCTGGAAGTAAGAAGATTGATGGGTATATATTTGTATATACAAATGCAAATCACATAGCTTGACTGTTCTACCATATTAGTTTCCATTTGTTGTAGCTGTACAACATCAAAGCAGAGATGTCCCCATATATTGCATTTAGTGGTAATGTAACGGACTACCAAAAAAAAAAAAAAAATCAAAGTGAGAGTTTCTAAGTAGTTTCCTGGCAATTGAGACAGCAGGCTCTTTCATCTGTGCTGTAACTGTGGCAGTGCATTGATTTAAACTCCTTCTGAGATTTCAAATGCTTTTATATTCTTAGGTCTCGCTGGCTGCTTTCTTTTTGCTTTTTTTCCCTTCAAATGATAAAATTCTAACATTTAGCAGAATGCCATCTTGCTTCCCCCAAAGACAGAGACTTATTTCAGCTTTAGTTCTAAACTGCATAGGATCTCTAAATAAAATAGCTTTCAAAATGCCATCCTATTAGGAAATCAGCCTTTGACTTCTATGCTTTCTAATATTCTTACTATAGCAAGGGCATAAACAACTACTATCCCTCTGAGATACCTGTGAGAGGTTTTACAATGGATTAACAGTTTTGCTTTTGCATTAATTCAGTTGACTTCCTTTGAAATATTTTACTGATATGCCTAAATGGTAAGCAAAAGAATTATTTAGCTGTTTTGATTTTATATTATAGTATGCATTCAATTTTAACATTATTTATCATCATTTTATACAAGCTTTCTTTTTCTATTAAAATTATTCCTGATAACTATTGAAGACACAAACCCACCTTTCTCTTAGAGAAATGTTTATGAATGAGTCTAGGCTGTTTTCCAATGTATAGTTGAAGTCACTGTTCTTTTGATTGTGTCTATTGACTAAGATTGACTAAGACTGAAATCATAAAGGAAAGCAAGTTGCTTCATGAAGGGCCCTAGTCATACCTAAGTGCATATACATATAAACTGACAGCCTTAAGAAAACTAATTTTATTGTTGTGGGTAAAAGTGTCATTTTAATTTGGGCGAGACATACATACAACTTCTAAAATTTATTCTCAGTAGCAACTAGCAAAACTCGGCTCAACTATACGGAGAACTCTCTGGGCAGTGCAATCTATATGCTGCAGAGCCATTGCCCATGGGCATGAAAATGTATGCTTTCTAGCCCCTACAACGATTTAGACGTGCCCAGATCTACAAAGTAAAAAGCAGTACACATTGGTTGACTGACTTAGTGCTCATAATAATATGGAAGTGCTACAGTGTGAGAGCATGCACAGAAGTAAAACCTCTGAGAGCGGTTGTTGTAATTGCAATCTTCAGGCTACCAATGTTCATGGAAAGGCTGCCTTTTTAACAACAGTTCCTCCCACTCATGTCCTGCTGAGCTTTGACTTATCAGTACATTAAATACAGAGACTAAATTATCCCTTTCTATCAGCAATTATTACTTTTGCTGGAAGGTTGCAGGATTAAGAAAGTTAAGGGGAATGGATTATCAGACAATGTGGTGCACTCTCTGGAAAAAAATGATATTCTTTGTTTTAAAGGACAAATTCATAACTAAGAAAAAGCTTCCCAAATATTGGTATGGTACAGATGGAATGATTTGATTTCTTCATGTTAGCTGCTTAAATGGCTCTGGCGATACAGGTTAGCAGGTGGGATGTGACTTAACAAAGCTTCAGATACTGGATGAAGATGCAGGAGTGATTTGTACGATGGCTGATAGGCTTTTTAAAACCTTAGAATTGAACTAATATACATGAATCTATGAACTATTGTTTGTCCAGAGTCCAGTATGGCTTTCAGGAAGCAATCTGAAGGACTCAAGTACTACTTTTATGATATATCTGAATTGTGAGAAAAAAGGCATAATCTCCTTTACTGAGCTCTGAACTTGAAGTGCTAATGAACTGAAGGCTTACTGGTGACACCTGAGGGGCTACATGGAGGAAAAAAATTCAAAGATGCTAACGACTCCAGGCTCTGCAGGGTAGGCAACCATTTGCATGCATTCTTAAGAAAGCCACAGAAAAATGACTGGATGGCCAGATATCATGTAGCTGTTAGTAATTAAATATTGTTGTTACTTTGTTATGCCTCAAGAGAATTCATCAGACAAGCATGAGGTAAAGTATCGCACTAATCAAAAGTATAGGCTAATGTCACTGAGCAACAGAGCTCAAAACAAGGTAAAAGGAAAAGGAGGTCTCCAGCCATGAAAGACGAGCTGGTGTGAAAAACTTTGATCTTCTCAGGAATGGGACAACATAACACTGACGTGGTGCTCAGCAGAGCCGAGCTGACATTAAGAGAGGTATTGAGGCAGGGAGCACAGGCAATGAAAGGAGGAAGCAGTAGTCAGAAAGCAAGAAGGGCTGATGCGGCTTGTGTTGAAGCCACAGCAGCTTGCTGACACATGCTGCAATGGAAAGCCTCCCCAACACCAGGTTGGCAGCTACCCCACCTGGGACAGAGATCCTGAAGTATTGGATTTTTGGGGAGTGAGAGACAGACCTTGTTCATGCTTTGCTGGCTAGCAAACCTTGACAACAGACTCTGACTGGCCTACAACGAAGGAGGAGAAAAAAGTCTAGAATCCTTTACCCACTTTCAACATGATGGCATGAGAGTGGATAAGAGCACTGTAAGGGATGCTATAAGAATGTTATTCAATGTATTCATTCCTAGCCTGCTCACATGGATTCTTTCTTCCCTAAATTCTTCTCCTCCAATTAATGTATCTTTGATCTGAATTGCTAAATTGGGTGTTTGGGAGCGGGAAACTAGTGCTGATCAAGGAGCTCTGGATGATGTAATATTGTATCCCACGTCTTTTCGAGGGGAAATGCACAGGAAATCACAAATTTTCAGAAGGCTTCCTGAAGTAATTGTTTTTTTCCTGTCAACCACCCCCAGAGGAATGGCTGTTTCCTTATCTCACTAAAGCATTCTTTCAGTTCTTGGAACTACGAAGTGGACCTTTATGCAGTAGGTGGGCACACACACCGATAAATGTGCTGATCGTGATCATCTTTCCTAAGAAAACAAGTATGATTTCACATGCCTTGAGGATTGAGGAGTGTGGGAAACAACTTCATAATCAGTCATCTACAGCAAATTGTATCATTGTACTATAGATCTATAAAATGAAAGATATCTTTGAAAGCAGATGAGCTTACCCCTCCCGTGTAAACAGTCCAATCGCATGTACAGGCTCTCCAACTATCCTTAAATACATGTTGAATATCACTTCATATTTCATTTTATTTATTAACACCCAAAAGTCTCACTTCTCCTACAAGTACTGTTGTGGAAAATGAAATCCTTCAGATCTCTCAACTGTTCTGCAGCTGCTAGTATAGCATCAGTAGCTGTGCCATGTAGATGTAGATTTACTGGGCTTAATTCCATGACCCGCACCCTTCAGCTCCTTCAAAGTCAGATCTAAAGCAGGCATCAACTGCTTATCAATGCTGCTTTTATCTGCAATTGATGCATATGATGCAATTATCTGCTGGTATCAATGCTCAGATCGGGTGACTTGATGTTAAAAGTCATATAGTAACACAATATATTTAGTCAAAAGTTAATAGCGGTTTTAAGATTTTGCCTGATATCATATGGATGCATACAGGAGTCATTTCCTTAATTGCAAAGAAACAAAATATATGATTAAACAGCAGGAACTCCATCCTGTCATGACAAGAGTTAGTCAGTTTTCCTATCTTTTAAAATGCATATTTTTCAGAACCAAGAGTGGTTCTAGGCAAAGATGCTTTTCAGAAAAAAGAAAAAAAAAGTGTTCTGAAAAATGTGTGGAAAACGTTTCAAAATTGCCAATATGTGCTGTTTGACAACACGGAATGCAACAGCTCCATTTAACTTGAAAATGTCTGATTTGCTATCTAAGTTAATTGGAATGAAAAGGTCAAAACTAAAATATGTTTCAAAATGATTGAAACAAAATTTCGACTCACCCAAAAATATTTTTCTTTAAATATGTTAATGCCACACTTTTTTCAGACTTTTGATTATCAGTTTAACTTGAAAAACTTTTTTCAGTCTTAAACTTTTCTTTGACAGAATAACTATCTCCTGCTCATTGACTTCTCTCTATGCAGCTTTCCTGCGGCCTCTTATTCCACAGGAGAATAAATCTATTGGTAATATACAGGGTCATTAATGCATAACAGATCCAGGTTAAAGCTTCAGAGTTTTTCACCCCAGAACACTGTGAACCAGGCACAGCAGGGACTTGAACCCAGACCTATTTTGATGAAATGAAATTTGTCAATGAATAACAGTTTTCTCAAAAAACTTTCCAGCAAACTCTAATGAGTACCGTCCACTGAGGGACATCCTCCTGTGACCAGAATTTTGAAAGCTGAAAACCTCTTAAAATCAAACAGAAAAGCAATTTTTCCATTCTGAAACCTCAGTTCAGTCCTGCAATGATTAACCCCTCATCCTTGTGAGTCTTTCCCTTTAGTACTCTCACATTTTATTTCAGCTAAAATTACTTTCATCCTTTATCAGCTTGCCTGTACAAATTTGTGCAGCAGCTGCTGTGACCATTGAAGAGTGAGATTCATGCGAATAAAATAGTTCTGACCCTCAGTCCTTCGTATCTAAGATAAAAACCCACTTCCACATTTCCCTGGGGATTGTTTTACCTATCTCTGTCCAAATAATAAATATCAGCAAGAAAACAGTGACATAAGTCAGATATTGAGGGAAGTTAAACCCATTTTTAAATGTACTGCAAGCTTCAGAAAAATAGTTTCTCTGTTTGTTTCCCTCATTCAAATTGCATGGATAAAAGGATCTCTCACGAGACAGATCAAGCTGTGTCAGGGGCTCATGTTGTAGCTGCAAAAACACTTCAAAAGGTATCAGGGCTCATATTCCCAGATTGCCACCTCCTTCCAGTGCAGAAAAGAAGATTTTTCTGCCACTGGGAAAACTGGCAGAACAGCCACCTGGCCATTTAGTCAAACTCTGGTTAGCACGGCACAGGGTCTAACCTCAGCTGCACAGAAGCATGTGCCTATGTCTGGATGGGCCTCAGGACCATGCCTTCTGAGCAAACAGTATCTCTCATTTCTTTCTCTCCTTTTCTTCTTTTCACTGCTATCTACATCCTGTGACTGAAAGATCAATGGAACTGCTATGATACAAAATGGAAAATTTCTTACATGCGTATTTTCTTTGTAGGATTGATGGTGTTTCCAAGAAAATTTCTCTGACGGCAGAGCTTTGCAATCATGAATGTTTTACGTTTTCCCTTTTAGGAAAACAAGTCCTCTGTAGTTAAAACAATTACAATTTAAAATAAAATAGAGAAAATTCTATGAGTAATTATTGATGTCAGTAATGCAAAAACAAACAGCATTTTTCCACTGTGTTCATCCCTCCTTCTATTTACATTTTCAGTATCTAACAAGGAGTTGGGTACATTTTCAGTTTCAATTTCCAGTCACCTATACATCAGTACAGAAGGGAAACTGTCTACGACAGGCTATCCTCGTGTCTGAACACAACCCAAGCTGAGTAAAACTACTTGTCCACAACTTTTTTAATACTTAACTGAGCCTCTTTTGAAGAGTCATCTCCATGTTGCTTTTATTTTGTTAAACTATTAAACTAAACTCATTTGATGTGAATACACACCAGGTGGTTTTATCTCCAGGGAGCACAGCTCTCCACTTGTTCACATAGGATAGTGGGTTCCAATTAGTAATGCGAATCCACATTAAAAACAGCAACAGCAGTATTGGGTTTTGGAAAGAGAGGCGGTTTTGTGGACCTTTGGGAGGTGGAAGGGGAGAGAGTGTTGCCAAAGCAACTATTCTTCGTATCTCCTCAACCCTTAAACTCCCTATGCCACCCGAGCTGTGAAGAAGGGTTAGAGACCTGGGCAGAAGGGGAAAGAGCAGCAGCCTCAGTATGCACAGCTATATGGGTGGAGAAGAAGTTGCCTGCAAAGACTGGGATTGACTGGTACAGGGCAGCATTTGATCTGAAGCTCGATTGAGACCTAATTGTTATTAAAAAATTATTACCATTCAGTGATAGTTAAACCTACTTTGCATGAGAATCCCTTATAAGAATGCCAAATAGCAATTGTTATGGAATGAGCTTGAATTCATTCTTTCAAATTTATGAAATAACAATCCTATCTACACAGACTTCATTTACTAGCTGGTAAAATGAGCAGAAAGAAAGGAAAGCTAATAGATAAATCCGTTAAGTGGTTCCAAATAACAATGTAAAACTACTGCAAAACTGCACAAAATAAAAGGCATTAGCTCAGTTTAGTCTGCAATTTTAAAAAGTGCTGATTTGAATACTGTAACTTTTCATTAAAAATGACAATAAAATTAAAAATCAATAACAAAAACCTGTTATAACCTGATATTTTTATGCAGTGATAAACAAAAATGTTTCTAGAAATTTTTTGTTTGTCAAATTCAGATTTCCACTAAAAGGAATTCTCACAGAAAATTCTCACCAGCAATTAGCCATTTCCATCTCAAGTATCTGTAACAGAGCAGGTGTGGCAGTCCTCTAATGATTTTTTTTTGTTAGCAAAGAAAGAAGCGAGTTGGAAGCAGGTTGAGTTTCTCTAATTAGCAATGAGCTAAGAAAAAAGCAGAAAATAATGGACGGTTTATTAGAAATGATCTCTTAAGTATCTCTGCCCAAACTCTTTCCTTTCACATTCATTTTTATTTTCATTTTATTTTGACATGTTCAAACAGGTCTTTGATCTCTTTTGTTTCTCTATATAGTTCAGTCTCAACTTTGCAGAGAAGGGCCATTCCATTCAGTACCACATTCAGTGAAGACTTTTTTAAGCATGCAGTTCTGTGCGCGCTGGAGCTAATGATACCCGACTTCCAGCAGGTCTGTGTCTTGTGGTTGGGTACTCTGACGTCTAATACGGTGTGACTGCCAATTAAAGCCTTTCCTGTGGCTGATACTTTCCTAATGGTGCCTTCCCATACGGACTCTCAGAGGTCTAATAAAGGTGAGCTCATAGTGTGTTCTTAGCTACATTGAAGGAATGCAAGGAAGTTCTCCCCTCTGCCGGGCTCTTTTGTTTTCTCAGAACTTATTAGAGCAAAATACCATCTTTCTTCTAACAAATGGCAACGAAAATGGCCACAAAGCTCAAATGTAACTAAGGATATTCAGAAGGACATATATAAAAAAATGTTTCTTTAGGAAAACAGGCTAGAAAGCACTATTTCTATCTGAAACTATAGTCTATCTGAATCGAATGGCTTGCATCTAAAAAGTGGTTTTGCCTTAAATGGTATTTTCTTTTCTTAAAACTGTTGGCAGATGTAAAGAGCCATTCCTTGAATCTCCTCTCACTCACATCATTTTGGTGGCCTTCCCCTGCACCCAGCAAGCTGTTCTTTATCTGCATCAACTTAAGTGGTGGAAGAACAAAGTAAATTCTTCCAAGTGTCTTTGGTATATACTTAACCTGGAATTCTAAAACACCAGGCCTGCTTTACCACCACATCACTCCCTGATTTCAATGTGTTTTAGTTTTTTACTCTGCATACCATTTAACAGCATAAGCAGTAATTCCTGGATAAGAATTTTTTTGCCCTTATCTAGTTCTCACTTAATATCAGTGTCTTCACTGACTTGAACGGACATTGAGATGGGCTTAAAAGAACGCTAATTAAGTGCAGTGAGAACCAGCTCTCTATTTTGCAGCTCTGTAGTCATAAAAAGTATAGGGAAATTACATCAGGGACCTTAATGAAAATTGGAAAGAATTCAAATGAGGAGAAATATAGTAAATAATTACAGCGCACATTTACTTCATGTTGTTGTTGAGATTGGGGTGGAGAAAATGGTAACGTCTAAATATTAAGATGTGACATAATGTTTATGAAATGGTAGTGCTTTTTCCTAGCATTTCAGTGATCATATTTTCAGAACCTTGCTTTTATTTTCTGGTACCCAGGGCATTTTATACTGCATAGAAGGGTTCCTCACAGGTTTTACATTTGCACAAATACAATAACAATGCCCTCTCATAGTTCAAGTTCCCACTATTTTGTGATGGAAAAGCTTGTTTATTCACACACAAAGGGCCATCCTGCTGTTATAAAAATCCCTCAGTTAAATGCTTCAGTAAAAAGCTTGCTGAAGAAAAAATAATAATCAAACCATCCTGAATCCCCAGAGACACTGGTTCCAAAGAGGTACCAACAACAAATCTCCCTGAAAACCTTACAAAAAGCACAAGCAGTCTCATAAAAACAACTGCACTCTGTGTTGGAGGGAGATTGTATCTTGCAGAAGCCAGATTGCGTCCCTATTGCTTTCCTATCACGAGAAAGCATACTTGCAGAACGGGTTTTGCTCTTCAGCAAGTGCCGGAGGTATCGCCCAGGCTTGGCAGGGGGCATGAGGACGGGCATGGGGCAGCAACTGCAGCGCAGCAGTGCCTGGCTCAGAGGCGGGATGCCCTCCCGTCGCACACCCTGCCCGAGAGAGGCAGAGGTATCGGAGGTAAGAGGGAAGCACGTGTATGAGCTCAATATGAGGATGTGAAGAGCAGCGCCTGCAGGAAAAAGGGCTGCAAGGTACTAGATCACACCTGGTGCAAGTGGGAAAAGTACATGGGTGAAGGAAAAGACAGAGTGCTGACTTGAGTGTGCTTATTAATGTTAAGGCAGCACGGGTAGGCTTGGTCCCGCTGCCTTCCTCTTTCCCCAGAGCGATGGGAAACCTAGGACTGGACTGTGACCAGGGAGGACACGACTGCCGTGCAGCGGAGCAGGGTACCGAGAGGCCCAAGACGGCTGCCGTGCTGACGGACGCGCAGGGCCTGCGCGGGGACGCGTGCGGGCCCTCCCGGCGCAGCGAGTACGCCCACCGGCACTGCGACACGGGCGGCGCGCCGCTGCCCATGCCGCGGCTGCTGCCGCTCTGCGCCGCTGCCCTGGCACCCGCTCTGCCCCCCCGGTCCTGCTCCCGTCTAATGGCACAGGGAGCCTGCGGCAGGGCTCAGGGCAAAGCCACTGCTCGGCTCTCTGGGAGGCGGACCTGCCAAAGCAGTACTATGGGTCGATTTTAACGACGTTACTATGTAGAGCACCTTGCAGACATCCAGGCTGGATCAGCAAGACACATGTGTGGCCTCCATATTTGGAAAGAATTCAAATCTTTGTGAAAAGAACCCATCTTCTTTTGAAGTTAATGACTAATATTAAAGATTAACTAAAGTATTCCAGGCCAGAGTATAAAGTTAAGAGACTCTACCATGAAAAATGTATACTTCAGAAAGTACCCCTTTGTTCTAGCTTTTTTTTGTTACACCTGCTAGAAATAATGACTGCAGAATCTCTTTCAACAAAAGGTCATTTATGTCAATGGACAGAATACAGAGGATCAGATCACCTGCGGTAATTGCAAATTAATGCTCTACTGCTAATGCATTAACTACACAATATTGATCTACAATTGAATCATTCAGGCTACTGTGAAGTGATTTTTACTTTAATATTTTTGTGCTTTTATTGCTTTTTCCATAATGCACTTTCTCTTTCCACTGGAATTTTCTGTAATTGTCTCCATTTTTAATTTCTTACAGCAAGATGACTTTGAAAAATATATGCCTGCTTCAAAGCCTTGCAAAAATTTAACAAACCATCAATGAAATATGGTAAATCACATACCTGATGGAAAAGATCCGATATACATCTTATTTTGATAAATTGGGGCTTTAAAAAAACCTCACTTAAAAGAAAGAAATACTTCAGCCTCACTGGAAGCCTACAGTAATGAACTGTACCTCAAAAAGATGTAGGTAGATATCTCTAAAGCTTTGGGTATGCAAGGAGTGCAGGACTGGGCTCTCCATAAACGAAGTTGTTATTTTTTTAATTTTATGCTTGTACTGAAAAGGGATTGGTGGATTTGGGTGTATTACAAAAAAGTACAGTGCTAGGAAATCAGCTGAAGAATGACTGAAATGTGCCAGCATTTTTAATGAAAAATTTAAAAAGTAAATTTTTTTGCAACTGCTTCACAAGTACAGAAAGAGGAAGAATGCTCTGTTCAACTGCTGTAAATTTTAATCTCAGATACTACTGACTACAATGATCCAGCTAGTTTTCTATGCCTGCTGCAAAACTTCCTTATGTGTGAACATTTTGTCAGTAAAGATGCTAAAATGTTGCCTTCCATCTTCTAAAGGAGGGGATAAAACACACTCAGTTACTAAACACATCAACATTTGAAATTCTTTGCACAGACCATTCCCTAATATACCTGCTTAATACCACTTGAGTTGGTTATGGCATATATTAAAATATGGCTTACTATGTGACTCGACTTGCATTTTTGCATAAGTTGATTTTGCCAATGGAAAATAAATCCCCACATTTTAAAAATAAAAGCTATTGGAAAAATAATGGAGAAGTGATTGTGGTGAAATAGATGCAGTGGAAAACCTGATCCTGCTTTTAATGGTGGTACATTTATTATTCATAAACCTCCTTCTCTAAGATATATGCCGCACTGCAATTAAATCAACACACAGAGAACCTTCAGATTTTCTTAGCTCATCAACATCATCCTCTCGCAGCAGAGAAGATGCAGGACTCTTGTCTAGGAAAAACAAAGGGAAGTATAATGACCACACAAGTGTTGTTCTCCTACCCTCTCTAACTAGGCTTCGCGGATGGATCAATACAATCTGTGCTGCTTAGCATTATCAGACAGAGGTTGTTTAAATGCTGGATGAACTGACATTCCCTACCCCATTAAAATACTGCTGAAAAGAAAACATCCAAGCAATATTCTGCGTAACAGAGTGGTGATAGTAGAGGCAGTAATGACTTCTAGGTTTTCAGCTGCAAGCAGATGAGTAGACTATTGCTTATTCAGAACAGCAGAGGTGCAGAGCTATAGCCCTGTCCAAACCCTGGCTGTTTTCTTTCTGGCTCTGGATAAATCTCTCAGAGGGCATCTTCATGGTTTTGGAAACATGATGTAAGACTGTAAGATTGGCAGTACTGGGTCAATTCAAATGTCCATTCAGCGCCATTTCCAAGTGTGTCCAAAATAAATACTTAAGACAAAGCTAGGGGAAGCATATATAAATTCCCCTAATACTGTTCCAGCTTCCACCTATTTAACTCACAGACTTGCAATATACTGAATCCTCCTATACAGAATCATTCAGCAAATCATTTTATTTAATGTTATCTCCAAATTCTGAACTTGCTATGTATTTTGGTACTGAGAAAGCATAAGTGAACTGTCAAAAAAGTGTTACAGTAAACTACAGAGGTTTTGACTGTTGAAGAAGAAATGCACGGGGCATTGATACAACCTGAGAGACCTGTCTCACAAAACTGAGAGAGAAATTGAGATTCAGGGAAAAGAGTAATAGCTGGATGTTTGCATGACCTTGTTAGGAAGGAAAATAGTTAGCATCGATTCTCATAATCATAATTAGGTTCCAAAGAAAACCTCTGAAGATGAGGCTGCCTTGTTCTAGCTATCATAATATGTCTTGTCTGACCAGCAAATAGAAGTTTCACAGTAGTCTTGGTCAAGAATATTCCTTACAAGACTGTCCACAGAGATTACCTGTTTACGTTCCCTTCCATTTGCCTTTCCTGAGATGAGGAAATTATTTATTCATAATCTTGCATTGACTTTATTAAAGGTTTATTTTTAAATAAATGTAATTATACTAGTTCAGATCCTTGCCTGCACACCAGTTTTAGAATCCACTTATCTCAGATTAGTATAAATGACTCCCCTATTTTAGTGAAACAGAATTTAATTATTAGCATAAAGAAAATAAAAATTAAAAATGTTTCATAAATTCAAAATTCTTTCTTGAGCACTGATTGGGATGGTTGCATTAAATTATGTTTCAGAATTTTCCATTTCCTTTGCGGCAAGCCAAGGCAACAGAAAAATAAAATACAAACATGTACATAGTATATAAAAATGACAAGTGCATTAATGACATTAAAAAAACTTCATTTTTAGCCACCCAGAACCAGATGTAGTAGATGTAGAACAGGGAATCATTCCACTCTGTGTAGTTTAAGTCACATAACATTGTTACTGATGAAGCAATAGAAACTGCAGCTATATTAGCAGTAAGAAATGAAATGTATATACAGCTCTAAAAACGTTCCCTTGCCAATCCTGAATTTTTGTAGACAAATGCTGTTCTGTAATTTGTATCACTACTGAGCATTTACATGGAAGAAACTTTCAGGCCATTATGTAAGAAAGGCAGATCTTTTGTCTATTCATGGAAAAGAAGAGTTTGAAGCATTCTAATATAAACTAAAAAAATAGGAAATGGTATTAATAAAGCTAATGAACATAGTAAGTCTACAAAGAGGCAGTAGCCTTCTACTTCAGTTCCCACAGATGCTAACTTCCATGTGCATAAAAAAATAAACCAAAACAAAACATTAAGCTGGCCTAGATTTTATTTTTTGCAACAGAGCAAACAAGTAACTAATCTCAGCAGTCACCATAGCTGTGCAGTAAGGACAGTCACACTGAATCTAATTTTTAATGTCAAAGTGAATTGTAGGAATTAAATCACCCCAGTTGCGTCACTGTGGAGTGACACAAAGCCGATATTCACCAGATCCACAGCTGCTGTTGTCTATGCTGGGAACTCCACATAAAGGGGACTAATATCTGCCAGAATGTAACAATATATAAGGGAACAGTGTAATGTAACTACCACCTGCTCCTTAGCAGCCAGTCCAACATATATGGTGCACGCAATGATGCTCTGACATCTCAACTGGAACAGGTATGGGGCTGATTTGCAGCCAATTTGCTGATGCCCATAACAACAGACCACCAAGGCTCCCTTTCATGACGGGGGCTAACTAACCATTCCAGTCTGACCAGAGAGAGCCTCAAAACAACTCATCAGGCAAGGTAAACAGTCAACTATTGCATACTACCCAACACCTCTCTCTCCAAAGGGAATGGGTTGCAATGCTAACACCGTATCTATAGCTCTGTATCTTCTGTTACAGCAAACACACTTAAGGGACACAAGATGCTTGGATGAAGAAGAGTTACTTTAAATTGATTCCCAGTGGGACCAAAGTAGTGCTCTTTGGAATTCCCTCCCCTTGACAGCATCTTTGCAGAAGACAAAAACTGAGAATAAATGAAGCAGACTAGGAATCTCAAACTTAACTCTGTGTTAAACTTGTTTGTATGACGAGGGATAAATGTTTAAAGTTTAAATCCTATAGATCAGAGGAAAAAGTGTTAACATACTTATGGCTAGTCTTTTCCCAGATTGGTATTGTGATACCCAAAGTCATCTTTTGGCAACTCCTACTATTCCATCTGAAGTGAATGTCTCTGAGCAAGAAGCACAGAGCTAAAAATATGAAAATTCTTTGCAATGGTGTAATAAATCCACTATGCTACTCTTTGAAAGGAAATCTTTAAGATACATTATGATTTTTTATTACAGTCATTTTAGTGTTTTAAAGAAAAAAAAAGGGTACCTGCAAAACAGAAGCGCCGCTGTGCAGAAACTGGAGCCCACTTTCAGCAGAATCGATTCCTCCAGTTGCTAAGATGGGAAATCCTGGAAGAGCGCGGGCTATGGCAGACACTGTGCGGAGGGCAATGGGCCGAATGGCATTTCCTACAGAAAATGAGAATGTTTTGTTAGGAATGTCAGAACATCCTGTGATGTAATTTGCACATCCCTCATGGAAGGAACATCAAGAACTAATGTCTAATTCTGATAGGCAGATGATGATACTAATTTATAAACTGACACCTGCTGGGTTTCAAGTGGTATCAATACTTGTAAAGTATTATGAATTTGGGTGCAATAAACTTAAAATTGCAGAAACATTTGGATAAACGTTGCAAAGCTGGCTTGAACATTTTAGCAGATGCTCAGAACAAAGACTAATGATGTCTGAAACAGAAAGCAGTACTGTCCCACAAGGAGATCTACGTTTCTACATAAAGAATCAGGTTGCTTTTTCAAACATGTTGCACAAGTAAGAGGGAACATCCAATTTATTTATGTCTGACTAAAAAATTGTTTAAAAGCACTATTTCAAGTGCACATGACATTTCATATACTATTTGATACGTTTCCCCTTTGGATATGTTCGCAGATTCTGGTAACCATGTAAGTAAGCCACCTCTGACTATGCCTTAGCATGATAGTCAGAAATTCCAGAGTAAAACATATTCATTTACAGATGTATCTGCAAGACTTGAGTTTACATTTTCAAAATGGTATATATAAGCTGAATCAGACAACTCCCTGATACATTTACAGGAATTACCATCAAAATCTCAATACACTATGTCCACGATGCATCTGCTTTGGCTACAGCCTATTGATAGTATGCAAGTATTTAAAATACACATAGAGGTGCAGCACATATTGCCTGATACATGATGTCTGCAGCTGACACATTCAGCTATTTATTTTTCAGGCTAGTTGGGATTTCTCTAGGCAACTTCTGTATTGTTAAAAATTCTACTTTATTTAGAGAACTTTTAGGATAATTTTATGTTATCATTGGAAAACAACATGGTACTGTAAGGGAGGGATACATCACTCCCAGGGGAACTGGCTGGCTGTCAACCTGCACTAGGAAATGTTAGTACTTTTTTGATACCGTGTTAGGTAACTTGGGGAAATACCATGATAAGAAATACTTCTGAACTCTTTCCATGAGTAATCTTTTAACCTTTAAAGCTTTAACCTTCTCTGAGGGCAAATGACCATGAGGAAAAGAAAGAAGCAAAATCAATGCAATGGACAAAGCAAGTGGAAGAAGAAACCGCCATTAAGAAGTGCAGGAAAAGAACCAGTGAGCAAACAGTAGCTGCTGTATCACCACCCTCTGCTTAGATGCCGGTCATCCTCATTTCCTTCAGATAAAAACTCCTTCTTCAACCCAAATGATCTGCATTGCTGTCGTTTAGCTACCCTTTCTGAGAGAGAAATGCTGCAGTTTGCTGGCTAGAATTTTAATCTAAAAGAAGAGTCTTTAGCAAAAGGTAAGTTGCTTTTTTCAAACAGCCCTGGCCAACTGAGCCCAGCATCTACCCTCTCTCCACCATCCACGTCGGCTGACTTCCTCTTAAGCAGACTTTTATTGGTCCCTATGAAGGGCCTTCTGTCGGCTCAGGACTCTGATGTCTAGAGATATCCTTGCTCATGCATCAACTAAGTCCTCCCCAGACGGGCTGACATGAAGAATGAGCAGAACAATCCCACACAACAACTTCAGGTCATAAAACTTGTCACAGTTTGCTTTAAATAGGAAAGCTGCATTTTCACTTTATAAAGGAGATTGTTCGTCAGTGCATTTTTCCATTATATAAAATTTACACTTGGTTTGTCTTAAACTAATGACTTAAAATGACTGTAGTTAATGCCTATTAAAACTACTTTTTCTGGAGCTCACATTGCCTTTGGCAACATATCACTGCCCCTTCAACATAGCCCTGACACAGGTAGCGTTGGAATTCACAGACAATCCTGGCGCGTGAATATTATACAGATTAACATCCAAAAGCTAAGCTAAGTGGTCTTTATTGGCCACTACTCCAGATTCAGCACAAATTTCTCTTCTTCGGCTATGGTACCTTCTGCTGCTTCAGGATAGACATGATCTCATTATATACTCAGGGCAACACTTCCTCCTTCTTCAGTAACTGAACTCTGCATCTGGTCAAGAAGGGTCTCTTCACCCTGACATCAAGATATATTGGATGTTCTTGAATGCCCACATTAGTAAACAGGGCTGCTCACAAGCTTTACAGGTACTTGTTGCTAATTTAAGGGAGACTACATAGGGATATGTTGTTTTCTGCGTATAAACTTTCATTTGCAAAAAGGGGCAGCCTAACCCAACATGCACTAACTGTGTTTGGGGGAAAAGCAGAGGCTAACTGATGACAGTTAGAAACTTCATAAAAAAACTGCCTTAAAGAAGCTAAGATCACAGCAAAATAGATCGCAAAACTGAGCTGGAGCTGAAGAGCAACTTTCCACTGGACACTAATAAATACTTGCCATCATTTGAGCTACATCAATAGTCATGAGTTTGAGAGGAACAGAATGAATCTCTGAATGAGGATGACTACTAGTGTCCAAATATTATGACAGAACTGATGGTCCAGTCTTAGATAAAGACTTCAGACAAAAAAAAGGGAACCATACTTTTTACTCCCATGAATTTATTTATAAAGTCTTTTGGAGGCCATACACAAAAGACATAGATTACACAACTAAAACTACTGAAAATAATCTGAACGAAAAACATCAGCTCATGAAATTCTTTAACGATGCAGCATTTGAAATTGAGGCTTCAGGTGAACGTAAGACTTGTAATATTGTTTTTAGCCACTGAGTCAGCTACTCCAGAATCTCACTGTGATGTGGTGGTTATTTTTCAGGAGGTTGAAAGAGTACAGAAGTTCCTAGCTCTGAGATTATGTGCCCAAAGGGAAATTTCTCCCCAATATGCATGAGTTAAAAACTATCTATCTATCTTGGGGCATAAAGGTTTACATTCTTTTAACCCTAATGTAATTCTGAGAGTTTTCATTCAGTCAGTTTCTAAGCCTTATAGGTCTTGACCTGGTATCTTGTAGCAATGAGTTCCACAAGAAAATATTTCCAGAATATAATTGTTCCTTTTTTCAGCATGATTAAACTAGACACCTTCTCACTTACATGAATGCCTCTTTGTACAATGGTCAGTGGAGGAAAAGGAACAAATGACCGTTTATTTAAGATTCCAGCACAACAGGTAATCAGAAAGGCCTTCACTCAGCCCAAAGAAATCAAGCATATGATCTGACGAAGCCTAGCAAGGATGGCAATGAGTCTTTGAATATATTATGGAACACAGGTACATTTTAGTACTAGCTGCACTTGATAGCCATAATATGAGCCATTACATTTGGTGATTAGTAAATTAGTGATAACTTGATACAATTGCAAAAGCATTTCATTAATCAATAATTCAACTAAATGAATTTAAAAACATTTCAAGAGTGTTTCTGATGAGAGTAAATAAATGACTCCAATGCCAAATGGGTTGACTGAGGTGTCACTGGTCTTCCCAGCACTTTTTCTTTAGCATTTGAGGTTGTCTAAAGAATATGGGAAGAACACATCAAAATATGCAGCCATTCTTCCAGGCATTTCTTAATCTGCTATTTAGAAGCCTCCCCTTCCGTAACAGAAGGTACTGGTCTGGAATACAATGTGATTTACTTGTGATAGAAAATCCTACTGCTTAGTAAAATGGTGAAACAACTTTCTAGATTAAAGCAAAAAAGAAAGAATAAAAAAAAATACAATGAAGCCAAGCTCTAAAAAAAAGCAAATGGACAGTGAATTCAACCTAGAGTTGAGAATTTTTTAACCTAGAAAATTTTCATGAGAGCACCACAGAAAGGTAATAAATTCCATTACAGAGACTGGTGGAGGAGGAGTTTTTAAAAGGCTGAAATAAAGGAGATTTAATGCCAAATTTTGAAATAGCTGTGAGTAGTAGTGGGAATTTGCAGAATGTTGTCTGATAAATCCAATGACACTTAGGAAGCTGAGGTCCAAATCTAGCAAACATTTGAAAGAGAGCTCACATGCTAAAAAGTAAGCATCCACAATATACTTCAGCATGTTGTGACCTATAATTCCACTAGTTTAGCACCAATAGCTGGGGAAACTACTGATATGGTTCTCTCTTGATAGTAGCATTACAGCTCCTAACAGACACTAGATGTGGTTATCATTTACCTCACTGTAAAATAATGAGATTTAATAAACAAAGACCATTTATCCAGGCTTCAAGCAGGGCAATAAGATTTGAAAATGAAAGACAGACAGACAAATATGTGGCAGAGATGACATGCTACCGTATGTTGAAAACTACTGTTCAAGTCTCTCATTACAAAACAAATACCTGCTATTACCTAAAGACTTAAACAATAAAATAATTATATGATGCAAAAGTCTCTGATCTTTTTTTCTTGCCATAAAACAGTTTTGTTTTTTCTTTTTTTCTTTCTTTTTTTCTTTTTTTAAGAAGTCAGATTATTCACGCCTAATAGGGATGGTCATTGAGGAAACGCAACAACAAAAATCCATCGTGAAGCAGAAGCCGACCATACGTCAATCGATTGCCTCTCCCTGGTCTGTGCGGGTAGACAGAGCTGTACGGGTAGTTTGATGGCAGTGGACTGATAACTGATGATAGGTATTCTACTTACGCATTGGTTTAGTTGTTTATTTTTCCTTTGGAAGTAGAAAACCTTTTACCAATGCCAGAAGACATATATTTTCTTAAGACTTCATAAGCCCTTGGAGTCCCTGAAGGACTCAGTCCTGCCGAGTGCCAAAAATGTTGACTAAACTGAAGCTTGAGGGCCAGATTTAATGCCTTCATCAAGGAGAAATGTTAACGCCTGGTGTTAAGCTTCCAGCAACCCGGTAGAATTGCAAGTTCTGAGCAGGAACAGTTCAGATCATCTTGATCACAACGACCTACCTATGGGGAAAAAAATCACTTATTCTCAGTAATCTTGAATTCTGAGCTACATTCTCACTCGCAATACTTTGTACCAGTGTGGCAGTTTAAAGAATCTTTAACACATACCTACAGTAGCTCTAAATGGGCCTTTAGGAAAAGATGATCCAGGTGCATTAAAAACAACGAATGAAACTCAGATAAATCATTTTAGTTGCCAGTACAGTGACTGAACCCTGAAACTGCCTGAATGGTCTTTATCAAACTCCGTATCAATGGAAGAAATGGTTTTACAAGAAAAGCAAACTCTCATACCTAAGCTTAATATAAATGCAAATTTTTGTATCTATGCTTAGTAGGTGGCATAAAATTGAAACTGGGTCATAATTCTCACCATTTTGTGCAATGTAAAATAAAATTTATTTTTCATATGCATTATATTAAACTGCAGTTTTTCTTTATAAATTAATGCCAGATTTCTACCACAGTCTACATACAACAAAGAAAAATAAACTGATATTAAACATAGACATTATTGTGATTAATAAATACTTTTATGCCCCTGCTGCTAAAAAAAGGAAAAAAATAATCTAAGCATCATCTCCCTCCCTGTCTCTGTAAATACACTCTCAGAAGACAGCTGACATTGTTATCTCCCCAACTGTTAAAATTAATAAAAGTAATGACAAAAGAAACCAATGACAGCAAATATCAGACTTGGGAGGAAAAACATTACACAAGGGAACTGATCTGGGAAAGTTCAGGCACTGTAGATGATCAGCCCAATATTGCAGACAGTAACTAGTTAAGAAAGTTTGGGGATTAGGAAAAAAAGCAAATACTGAAAATGTAATTCTGAGTCAAGACATTTCCTGCATAAGGTGTGTTCTGCCTAGTGCCAGTGATCAAAGTATTTTATATATATAATCTGTAAATAGTTGAGGGAAATTATGTTATTCATTTGCATGGGATTCCTTTTGATTGCAATTATTCTATATGTTCTTTCTCTCTCCCACCTGTAGGTGGCCATCATAAGCTACACTTATCAAATAATTCATTAGCAGGGTTTTCAATACTGTCATATCCAGATAATTAGCAATTTATTTAAATAACCAATTTCTGTGGAAATAATTGCCATGGAATGCCCTGAACCTACTTTTTATAAACTATAATAAAAGAGTTAAGATAATCCCTGACATTTGCAAATGCCATTAGTTCACCTTTCCTTTTGATAGTGCTATGGCATTATGTTTAAACAATTACCCGATAACGCAGCAGTTTAATGAAACAGTGTAGCAGGCACATCCTTCAAAATGGCCAGTGAATGCATTTATACGCAGAAAAAATCCAACAGACAGACATGTTTAGAGAGAAAGGCTTCACACAGCTGCTACAAAGTCCCCAAATGGGACATACAATATTCAGTGCCCGAATAAATGCAGTGCCAGAACAGCAAGTTCAAGATGGACCTTGCCCCTACTTTATGGTGCACAGCTCAGTGTTTCTGACTCAGCTCAGGATCCGGCAAAGAAACCTTCCACTGCTTCCTATCTGTTTCACAATCTGTTCAGTCCATCACTATTATGCACTAACAGCCACTTGCTAAATTCACTAATAAATTATATACTACTTACTAAGGCTCTGGGTATCGCCATCAAAAACTTTTAATTATGTATTTATTTACCAAACAGAGCATGGAAGGGACCGTTCACTTGATGGGATACCTCTACAACTGTTCACCACGTCTTCCCAGCCCTGGCTGCCTGCTGTTCCAGTTTACTGACATTTCCTAAGGGTGATGTGCCAGCATCGCTCAATCCATGGCAAAGGTTCGGCTGACTACAGTGAAGTTAGGATTTTACCCAAGACTTTATAATGATTCTGCAGATTTGAAACAATTTCTATCTCGCTCTGCCACCTCTGGCTCTTGATATATGACTGGCTGCATTCTACGCATTTTTGTAATTATATCATGACTACCTTGGATATTTATGGCCTGATAAACTGATGGTGGGCTAATATTTTCCCTAATAATTATTTCCTTCTTCCTTTTTTATTTCCGAAGCTAACTCTTCATTTGATTTTCTATGAAATACTCATGGCTTTGAGTCCAATATGTGTCTGCAAAAAAGAAGTAACTATTTCGTTTCATGTTTCCTTCAAACAAAACTTCCACTCAAATAGAAGAAATGGTAGAAGATTCATAAGCACAAACAAAAAAAGTGTCCTTCTTAGGTTTTTTACTTACCCTTTCTGGATTTCTACTGATGATTATTTATGTTCTTTCAGTTGAAAGTTCATCAAATCACCAGAGTTCTTTTTCAATAAATTTTTAGCAGTCATAGGAGACTCCTCTCAATTAAAAATATTAGAATCAGAGAAAGAGAGAGAAAAAAATGTTTTTTTCTTATCTGTAAATATTATTTATCCAGGAAGACCTAGGGGAATTTTCACTCATTTCATACTCCAGCAGGAAAAATCGAGACACAGATATAAATTGTTTTGCATTTGCTGGAAGAGCTAGTTAAACATTTTCTAACAAAGGCATTCTTCATTGAAAACTGAAGATCCACTAAAAAACAGTACTTTTGGTGATCTGCATGAAACCTAGCAAAACATTTTCTATTGCAGTTTATCAAATGATCACTCCTCAGTTTCATGCATGTTTCCCGCTTTGGTTTGACTTCAGGCTAGATGATTTGTCACAAGGTGCTTTAGATGTTCTTTAATTAGCTAAATACATATATATATACACACACACACATATATATATATGATTGCCTCACTATAGCTCATCTTCATGACTTAGAGGAGTTATTTGGTTTGATGCTGTTGCTGACAGTCGAGCTGAGCACGCAGTATTTTTGAAGGAGGTAAGGCACCTCTTGCACAGGATTCTTCCATTGAACTAGGACAAAACTTTCCTGTCACTGAGAGAGTAGTAGTGCTAATAAAATAAAAACTAATAACGTAATAGTAATAATAACATATTAAAAGTAGTGCTAATGTCTGAGGTATACTCCCAGCATAACACAAGGGAAAAAAACCACATGGATTATAACTGCATAATAGCTAAGGGACAGATCATTGGAGAAATACTGTCCACAGCTACCAGTCAAGACAGTCACAACCATCAAAGTGGGACAAATGAGTTCCTGGTAAACTCTGCTGGGCAATCCATTCCCCCGAAATGTGGCTGTTTCACTTTAACACATGCTAGGTCTCACTGCCCATTGATTTCAGTGCAGAGGCAGATATGCTTAACTTGAAGTCTAGTAGAAGTGTTTGTGGCTATTTACCCAAAGCTTACAGACTTGTCACCCTCAGAGGCAGTGCTGCCTGAGCTTGAACTGGCTTTAACCCCCTTTGGAACAACAACTGCCACGGCCAACATGACCCTGGTGCTGGAAAGCAGGGAGTGGGGGGCTGAGTCCATGTTTCTGTGCTTGTACTTTAATGCACACATAGCTCTAAACATACAAAGGCAATTCAGTATGTCCAGGTACATGCTGGAAGAGTGGGGACTGACTGCTGACCAGGGCCTTGAGACTCCTATAGTATATTTAAAAATAAAAATATTACATTTTTATTATTAACAAAACCTGAACCATACTGTTTAATAGCCACTGGTAGGAAGTTCATTATGGAAAGGGAAGCAGATCTTATAAAAGTACAGCAAACTAAAGAAATAAGTCCTAGTCATCTAGAAAGCTTAAAGTATTTCTTTCCCTCTTTACGCATTTCATTATCAGACTTAGTCCATTTTGAGGCTTATCTATTTTATTTTGTCTACCTCTGCATTTCGTGCATTTCATCCAGTTGCTACAATCCGGTAATATAAAATTTTATGTACCTATATATTTATAGAAATATGTATAAAATATAAAAGGAAACACATAGGAAAATATGAACACAAACATACTATGAAACAAATTAATCCATTTCAGCTGAAAACACTGTATGTACCTGTGCAAGAGAGTGTGTATGCACACACACGTCTACCATACTATTATTACATATTATATACCTATATAATCTGTGTGAGTACATATGCACACACACTCAGTAGATAGATATATTTCCATATTCACATATACATAAAACAGTGGATGACACGTCCCCTGATAAAACCTGTTATTTCAACACTTCAAGTGAAAAGTGTTAAAATAAATGGCTCGTCACATACAATGTGTTAAAATAAATGTTTATTTCAACACTGTGTGTATCATAGTCATTTATTTCAACACTTTCCATTTCTCAAGACTCACACAACCAAGAGCAGGAGAACTGATAGCTATACCTAAGGTAGTTGAAGCATACAACCCTACTCATCTGCTTGCCATAGGATGAGTAGGAAGTTATTTGACACTTTTTTTCTCCCAGCAATAAATGGAAACTATCTACCTTGACTGTACATGGGAATCTGCATGTGTCTGTAAGCTGGTGGGCTATATCACCATTTGGAAAGAAAAAAGGGCCATACTGGAGTCTGTTGAGATATTTGGAAAGTAAGCTGCTGCTGCCAGGGTAGGGATTTGAAGGGAAGCAAAGTATGGGGGCTTCTGACAATTTCATTTTGTAGTTTTGGAGTTGGACACAAAGTGATCTGTGCAGACAAGAATTCACGTGAACAAGAACAAAAACTAGAGCTGTTCATACTGAAGGTTGAAAGGGATTTTATTTCTACAGGTCCAGTTATAAACTGAGGATCAAACTGTGAGCTAGGAAAGAACAGCCGGGTTCCCGCCCTATCCTGCTGAAATAGTTTTTCATGAGGTTTCTCCAGCACCCAAAACTTGGCTGATTTACCTTAATACAGAACCTGAAGGTCCTTTGGAGCAGAAGCTTTCCAACTTCAAGAGATCTCTAAAGGGCAATTAAAGTTATAGGGAGCTACTTATTAGCACGTTTAGAATAGTGCCAGTATGTGACCTTGCTCCCAGAGGCTGAGCCTGGACATCACGTTGTACGGCAGTGCCATGCTAGCAGCCCTTTCTTTCTCTGCCTTATTCTAGGAGGGAAGCAAAAGAAGCTGGAAGAACCAGCACTCTGCTACCTGCTCCATACTGCTGGCTTGTTGTGGTTTTGATGGAAAAAAAGCAGAAGCCTGCCTCTGGAAACATGGCAATCAAGTCTTCCTCTCACGTGTGTACTGAAGATCTCCAACTACTTCCTTTACAAGTGGCGCTTCACCAGCAATATTTCCCCACAGTCCTAAGACACCAGAAACACAAAGAATGAGTAGTATTACTTGGATCTCATTCAGAAAAAATTAGGGCAAATTTCCAGGCTTCAGCATTATTACAGGTCTGCAAGAGATGTGAAACAGCAAAAATATGATGAGATGGGCTCTTCTACTAGATAAACGCAAGGACTGTTTCTTACATTCAGCAGAGGGTTTAGAAATTTACTACCCAGTTATGTCTATGGTGTTTCATAAGGAAAATATCAGAACTGTAGGACTCTCTCTTATTTTCTTTTTTGGAGCATCCTTTTCTGTAAGCCAAAAGCTGCGAATCTTAATGGAAATGCATACAAATTTAAATAACTGAGCCTCCTTTTCTCTCTCTCTCTCTCTCTCTCTCTCTCTCACACACACACACACACACACACACACACACACACGTATGCATCTACGTTCACATCTTCAGGATCACAAGCAAATCTGGCTCCAAGACACACTGGGTGACCTCTCTGCCTGCACAGCTCCTCTCCCCCAGGTGCCCAAACCACTTCCTTGTAGCCTCTGTTGCAACAGAAAAGTGCAGCTGGTGGCCTCTGTGTCTTTACAGATCAGTCACTGTCGGGGCAGAAGCAGGACGAGGATGAAGATATTAAATAAGAAATACACATAAAATTAACTAAGAAATTAAGAAATACATGCCAAACCTCCCCAGACTACCAGTCCCCTCTGAGCAATATTTATAGTTCACTGGTCCGCAATGTTTTCTGACAGCTTTCCTCCTTTGAAAACTCTCAAAGCATGATTAGAGATTGCCGAGGCCCTGGAAGACAGTGTGGCCTTCAGAAGATAAACACTTGGTGCGGTGGTTCACTTTTCTGCTTTTTGTCCTTTTTCTTCCTTGGAATTGCAGATTTGTCTACTGGGCTGGATGGAGCATGAACTTAAACTAAGAAAATGCTAGTGGAGACTTTGCAACTGTCACACCCTGTGGGAAGACTATTTTGGACCCAAATAATGAAAGATCGAGACCACAGTCTTATCAACCTGCAAATAAATTCACTGCCTCAAGTCAAGCCACTGTAAGTGCTAGTTTCCTGTACACAAATATCTCTTCCTGTACATAAAGTTACCTTCCTCCAGTGTCACCGCTGGTGGATAAAATACTGTAATCATTTTGTAGCAGAATGGTGTACAATGCTGTGAAAGTTCTTCTCTGGAGAAAAAGGAATGTTTTCACCCTTTTACTTTCTTCACCTGTGATTAGTTCCAGAAAGAAGAGGTATCATCGCTCCTTTGAAGGCACTATAGGTTTTAAGATTGGTCCTCAGAAGCTGGCAACATGTAATAAAAGTGCTTTATTCCTAAACATCAATCAGTTTCAAGAATGGCAGCTGCTCTCAGAATGGTAATAATAGAAATATTCAGCTAATAACTACTATAGACATTAAAACGCTGGATGACAGATGTAAAGTGCTCATTACACAAGAACACTTTCTTGTAATTACGGTTTTACAACGAGGTTCATAAGTTTCTAAATATTTAGTTCCTTACTCTTCTGTATTTTTGTAATGAAATTTACATGATAATATTTAGTTCTCTGTAAAAGAAAAGGATGCCCTCAACAGAGACCTCATCATACGTTGGCTTTAGTGAAGTACTGTGCATGGATGACGATTTTAAAGAAAGGCTTATTCCTCTGTTCCTTGTTTTTAATAAACTTCACAAATCTCATGTCACTTCTCTAGCTGAGAATGTACAGTGAGACAAAGAGTTAATGCCGTAGTGAAAAGTAAAACAATAGCATGTCCATGCTATATAAACTACCCGTGACATAGAGGAAGCATAATCCTTATTTCTGGAGGTCTTTACTAGCTCCAGATAGATTACAGAGGGTTGGTAATTAAAACGTATTTATATCAGTCCTGCTTGTGATCAGCCACACAACTCAATGCTGATTTCAAGATGAAATTAGACACCTGCACCATAATTCTGGTTTCAGCATTAATAAAAAATAACAGCATTGATAGGCCTAAACACTCATTTGTTTGATATATTCAGAGCAACATAAGGAGATGTGAGGGAATTTAGTGCATTGCTCTGTCAGATCGTTTTAATTGTTATCCAATGAGGGCAGCTCAGAGGGTGAGTAAGGGACTTAATTTATGTACTTACTCATCCCCTTGGCTTCCACTGAAGAAAAATGATAAAAACAGAACTCCTAAACTGCATTCACTGGTCTTCAGTGATCAAAGTAAAGGCCAATTAATGGAAGGCCAGACCCCACAAAGTGTTTGTTTGATTTTAAAATAATGCTAAGAACACACATTGCTACCTACTAAAAATAAACCAGCAATATTTGGCACTTAAACAGTGCCTTTTAAGAGAGACTATCCAACCATTATACAAAGGCATAAGATTTTCATCTTAGAGAAGAGAAAAGGTGCAGGAGAGGCTGGGAGAGGAGATCTGTGTGTGAAGAGAGAGTTAGTGTAATTTCACCCGAGCAGAAGAGGCAGTGACCAGCTCTCCTGGTTACAAGTCTCCTGTCCTTCCCAAAAAGTCATACTGTCCTTTCCTCTAAAATTGTCGGTAGTATGAAGGACACCTTTGTGAGGGTATCCTTTATATATCAGCTCAAGCAGCCTCCTCCTAGAAGTAAATTACATACTAATCTCCTTATCTTGGGCACCTTATTCTGTGCATTCTCATGAATGAATTTTTATGCCCACCCACAATGCAGCTTCAAACGCAGGAATGTTTCTAGTCACAGACACACACAGGACTGCTGTTGGCTACTGCTGTCACCCATAAAACCATTATGTTTTTATTCCTTCCTGTTTTTCTTCAATCCAAAATAAAAAGTATCTGAAAGAACCAATTCACTCAGTGGACAGTATCTTTGGGCAGAACTGAAGGTTATTTAAGCATTAAGCATATATATAAAAATTAAAACATCCCATTTGCATGACCTATGATTGACACAATATTGTGTAAGGAATGTTCAAAGAGGAAGACTCACAAAAGCCTAACTGTTTCATGTGAAATTCGAACACATCTGTTCAGCACTGAAAAGCCAGCATTTAAGTCCAAAGCACTAGAGAGCCTAGACAAGTACATTTTTGGAATCAAAACAAATACTGATAATTTAGGAAAATACTATGAAGCACACAAAGACTGTACAATGCCATATGTTGCACAACGCATCTGGTAATCAATTTAGTCTATACGCCAAATTTACTAGAATCCCAAATAGGCTTAAATTCTGTATTCAGAAATTCAAAAACTAAGTATAAGCATTTTAAACATGGTGCATTTGCAATTAGGAAAAAAAAGTTAATTTTTCTTTTTAGTTATGGAATACAAATAAAAATTAATCTCCTTAATTATATCCCATAATGAATATATGTCTATGCTTCACTTTTGATCAATGACTTACACAGACTCACAGTTTTAGGACATGGTGTGTCTCACAGCAGAAAAGCTGCATGTGATTTTAAAATTATTCTACATTCAGTGTTTACTTCTATTTTGAGGAGTCTGAAGTCGTGAAGGTTTTCTGCTGTCATTTGTGATTCTATATAGAATACGATACTGAAGATGTCACCAGACATGGATGTACAAGCAACCTTGAATGGACTGTAGTCCTAAATCAAATATGAATCCAAAGTTACAGTATTTAAAATACAGTGGAAATCCCTAATTCAAGTGGACAGGATCACCTATAAAGCCAAAATAAATGTAGTAGGATAATAGTTTTCAGAGTTGGGTTACAGTGTCAATGCAGAGACTTGAGCTGTGTTAACTCACCAAGCTTGATCTTGCTTGCCAGAGCATGCTTGTCAATATTTAGCTCCCTGGGAGCATGTCATGAGTCTTTACAAAAACTCGCTTAAATACAAAATACTATAACAGCTGCTGTGATCCTTTTTGTAACACTGAGATTAAATTGCGGAAATTTGTTTTGAGCTTTTTAAACCAGAAAATGTGTGCCATACACCTACTGTAACAAGAATACGAGAAACAGCATTAAGGCATTGCAATGCTGTTATTAGGGTTTATTAAAATATAAAAAAAACACCAGATGCTTTACATCAACCAATTGGAAGATATTTTAATGTCAAGTATAAAGGTAACACTGTTTCCTGTGACATCAGATTAGAAAATGGACTAGGCTAGACTCAGATGCATCTGTGTTTTCAGAAAAAGAAGTTTAATGCACAGCAGAAAAAGATGAATCATTTACTTGCCTACCCACTGGATTTTCATCACAGAATACTGGCCCAAACTATCTTAGGCATTTGACAAAGGTTCCTAAATTAGCAATGTACTAACCTCAGATTTCTGATGAAGTCAATGGAGTGAGAAAGGAACTCATCTAAAATCTAACTTGCTGTCTGAAAATGCCCGTCTCTTTATAGTGACCATAAAGAAGCTTAACAGTCTCCCAGTTAAGTGCCTGAAGTTCAGCAGGATAAGCCTTGGCCTTACTCTGTAAGCACTTCTGCTCACAACTGCCTATGAGATTCTGCAGACAGCAAGGACATTTCACCCGCTCTACCTTAGCAGGTCTTTGGGTAGGGCCTTGGAAGGACTCTTCTATACAGAAGTGTCCCAGCAGGAATGGCAGCTCAGGAATGCAAGGGAAATGTAGGCAGAAGAAAGCACCACTACTGCATGCCTTCTCTGCCCAAAAAGCCTTTGGCAGACCCAAGCAGAATCTCATTCATGAGAAACACAGAGAACTAGTAAAGAATCTTGGAGATGTCCAGGGAAGGAGCCCAGCTTTGGAAGAGGAATTATGAGTGACGCTTTCCTTTTGTTTTTGAAGACACTTTTACCATCTCACGCTACCTGATTTTAACTGTAAGATAGGGATACTCTCTGAGATGTAAAACAGCAAGCCTGAGTCTGAAATCCCAGCACCACCACTGTGCAGGAGGCAGCTCCTGGGAGCCCCTTGTGAAAATCCTACTCCACAAGACGGAGGAAGAGCTAGGGTGACCTCCCCATCTCTGGCAAGGTTTACCTCCTCTCTGGATACCTGCCAGGGACTGATTACTTTTATGAACAACAAAGATACAGGCAATCTCTTCATTCTTGGAACGAACCAGATTGTACCACCTAGCAGGCATTTTCAAAACATTCTTAGAGAAAGTGAGTTGCCGCCAGATCCTCTTTTGAGGTCTGAATCTTTCAAATCCCATCTTCAACAAGCTCTGAAGAAGCTGCTTACATTATAAGAAAAAGCAAACAATTCTTAGATGCCTTGTCTGGCAATAGCTTCTCTGCAAGTGCTTCTGATGCACAGAGTTTATCAGGGGCTAGAGTGAGACTATTTCTCTGAGTACTCCCTATTAAAATAGGCATATATCCAAAAATCAGTGAAAATACTGCCAAAGCTAGTGTATTCAACAGATAGGCAGCTGACGTGGCATTAACAGCGTAAGCACAGCTATAAATGACAGCGAGTAAGATGAGCTTGGCCCAGCCAAAACGTGGATTGGATTAATCACACATACTTTTGAAAAACAGTATGTCAGTCAAAAGGACTATGAAACACATATAAATGGCCAGACAGAACCATAACAATTTACCATATCTTCATGCATACTTGTAAAACAAACCAAAGCTTTCTCCATTTTCTGAACTGACAATAACAAAGTTTTTCACAGCATCAGTCTTACTCAGTGCTGAGCCAGGCACCACCATGCTACCACATATTTCATTGCCTGATCTCACGTCATTAAACACACCTTCTCTACATATTTGCTAGAGCTTCCCTATGGATTTGTGTGTCTCATTCTGAAACAATGGGACACTGGGCTTGACAGTTCTCACTCACTCTCACTTAAACTAAATAATGGTGGCCAAATCCCTGACTATGAGTGTCCTTGTGGATTTAAAGAGGACTTTGTAAAGAGGGTTATACAGTACATGCTAATGGAGAAGACATTTGCAATTAGCTGGCAACATAGATGTTGTAAATGGATGATAAACTGGAAAACAGAATAACTACAGCAGGTTTCCTACAAGATTTTTTATGTATTTACTGTTCATGAGTAGGATATTTATACAGCTCATTCTACACAATGTTGTTTCTTGCATGAAAACACACACATTAAAATGCACATCTCTTAGCTGACTATTATATACTGGTTGCATATGAAATGTAAAAAAAATGTTCTGATGGTTGGGAAATACTATTACAAATGCTTTTGGCAATAACTCTTCAGGGATGATGTAACACCCAGTGAAATGCAAACCCAGGATCTACTCTATTAATCAAATCTGCCTATATTTTGTCCTCCACATTTTATGTTTGAAGTTGGTATTAGGATTTCCTTATCATTCAAGTACGATACGAAGAAAATACAGAATGTTAGAAGGATTTAGGTGAATAAAGATGCATTCACTGTGGTGAGTTCATCATAAATCACAGCTAACCAGTGTCAGGAAATTTCAAAGTTTTCTCCTACACGGAAGCAGGTCAGCAACAATAACAGGTTAATCATGCCTTTGTGACACTGCTGAATGTAAAGCAATGCCCTGGGTTCAAAGTTGTTCCAAATAATTTCTTGGGTTTGTTTTTTTCCCCCTAAATCCCCATGTGACCATCAAAACCTCCTGCAACTGGATTTTCTTAAGTTTCATGCAACTGTGAAACCCTCTTTCCAAGCTACCCCATGTCCCATTCCTAAAATCCATCAATCTGTTGTTTTCTATGCAAATAGCAAGACTGGTGGGAGCCCCAGCATCCCCACAAGCTCACAGAGATGCTTAAACTGCAGAGGCTATGGCAGTTGGCTTACCCTGCAAGTACAGCTGTCCCACGGGAGAGAAGGAAAAACAACAGACATCTCCATCTTAACAAACGTTATATAAAAAGTCAGTTTTGTATTTATTTGTTAGTTCAGGTTTTGATGTTTAATGTATTGCAAAATGTTTATTTTTGGCATAAATGTAAGAATGTGTTGATTCTTCAGGTAAGAAGAAAACACGTCTTCCACTGAATACAGATGGGGTCTACAACCAATATATGCCATTTGGTGACTAGAACAAATAAGTATGCAAGATGGGATGGAAAAAATAAACTTGCTTGAGACATAGCAGGTAAGCATGAAAGGTTTTTAACCTCTGCTGATATAGCTGTTTATCGGAATTGCTTACAAACTCTGCCAGATTCCTGATATTTTTAGAATTATTATTAGGAACTTCTGTGCTGTGAGTGACAGGTATAGTTTATACTGAAGACACAGAAGACAGCTACCTTATTGATCACTCTCAAGTATTACCTGTATCACAAACCTTGCTGTTGAATCTGCTGCAGAATAAGAAACCAGCAGAACAGACAACTATGAACCCTGTATTGTCAACAGCAGGGAGCTTATAACACCAACATGTGAATGTACCTGGATATAGACCTTGTTTCCTTTGCCACATCTTTCCTCTGACTCCTATACTGAAGCTCACCAAAGCCTCATAACCTGTATTCAAGTTTGAATCTATCCTGTACTTGACACCGCAAGAAAGCTTTGCAGACCTCCAGGCCAGCCAGAACACTACCACCTAAAATCATCTGCTTGCACGCTAGTCCAGTCATATGCTTAACCACTTACAATTACTGCTTCAATATAAAACGTTCTTCTTTATTGCCTCCAACAGAGCAGAAGGCTGGACCCAAGTCCAATTTGTGTGACTGCCAGAGACCAGTCGACATACCAGAGTGACCCTTCTAACCAGTGCATCAGTAGCTACTGAGATATTGTAAGGCGCACAGTTCCCGCAGTTTAGATACACTTTGGTAAGGAGTAAATCCTTCTTACCAGGCTTAAGTGCATACTCTGAAGGCAGACATGCCTTTCAAATTGTATGAAAGGCTAGAGAGCTATACTGCATGCGGCTACAATCGCTAGCCTTAATCAAGCTGCACTTGGACAAAAGACATCTTAACTTCACTGTGATTACCCAGGGAGAAAGGTGAGAAAGATCCAGCTAAAAGAGCTGCTGACAGTTAATGGAAAACAAGCGTAATAGAAGAGTTCACCTGGGTTTTTCTCTATTATTATTATTTTAATAAATGCCTATTTGACATTCTTGATAGTATTTTAATTCTTGTGTTAGAATAAACTGAGTACTTAAAAATGCCAAGTATTTTTCTAATAAATAATTCATTAGACACTTCCAGTGGTTACATTTAAAATGACCTCCAAAATGAATTGTAGTAACTTTTTTTATGACAAAAAAAATCATTTCAACATAATAACCTACAGAAGATACCATGCAAAAATATCCTGAGAGATTTTTTGTGTTCATTTGCTTAAAATTGGAAGAGGCTGATCATAAAAGAAAGAGACTTTCTCCCCTAAACTGGACAGACGTTGGAAGACGACGACTAGTGCTGACAAAGCCAACGCCAATGGGTTCGATCTTGTTGCCATTACCTGGCAGAGCATTTTTCTGTTCCTAACTGACTAACTCCCCGTCACGAGGCCGCAGTTTGCATGTGCTATATATATCTCTATTCATTACTGCAAACAAGTTTAAATAAAAAGCCCCTGTTCCATCAACCTGGTAATGCTCTGACTTTTCTCTTATTTCATCTATTCATTTCCCCCCTTTCTTCATCAGACTACCTCTCCAAGGTGCTAACTATACAAGCACTCTTTATGACATGCCTGAACTAAACCATGTGAATCTGTACCAATTATACCAACTGATTTCCCATTTTATTTAGCTGCACTCAGATTAAAACTACGTAATCTTTCATACATGTATGGACAAGCTAGGCCACAGTCATTTGCTTTTTTCACCATGTTAGAAAATGTCTGAGTAGAATTTATGATTTCATCCAAATCGCCTTCTGACATTGGCCTTTGGTAGCCATCAATAAGATCTGATAGCTTAATGGTTATCTGTTCATTAAAAAAGCAGCACATTTGGAAAACTAATTATTTCAACTGGACATATTCTATATAAGCTGTGATGAAAACAGTAAATCCACAGCATTCAACAACAGTAGTTTAGAGATTAATCTAATTACAGGTTATTAAAACAGCAGAATATAACTGATTTATATGTTGCATTTCTACAACCCTGCAAAGACTAGCAATAGTTAATGACGATTTGATGGTTTTCTAGGAGTTTGGAACAAATACTTGGCTTTTAGTCTGAGAGCAATGCTGGACGTTTCTGTCTGATGCTTGGGGGATTCAGCCAACTAACAGATACATTTGGTGAAGAATCTCATTCTAGTCATGCCCTCCCTTCCTAATTTCCCTTTTCACTGTTTTGTCGTCTTTGCCCGTTCCTCAGGGAACTGAGTGATTGATAGCCTAATCCAACGACTGTATTACAGCTGCCTCAACTTGGACTCTTTTCCTTATCATTAGCAGTTAGCCTATGGTTAAATTCACAGCTCACTGCTTGGTACAGCCCCTGAGATTTAAGGGTCTGGCCTTTAGAAAATATTTAACATAAAATTGAAATCTTGACATACTGAGAATTCAGTTCTCTGCAAGGCTTCTTTAATTAATCCAATGTACTGTACCATTGTTCTATATGAGACTGTGACATGGTGAACTGTTACCAAAGCTCACAGAGATGTGTAATTCTAAATTAAACACTCACTTACATGTACCTACACTGCATTTGTTTCCCAAGTACATGTGCATGAATGTGAAAATTTAAATTCAATCTATAACAATAATAAAACACAAACCAATTACACTCCCAGAGTAAAGACTTTTCATTCATTTCAAGCTTGGAATGAGGTTTTTCAAACTAAGAGGAGGAGAATACACAGCTTTGTTCAAATGCTGTGTGTAAAGATCCATGCTTCATTCTTTTTTCAGGACTTGCTTAATCTTTTGGTGAATGAAATCAATTATGATCATTTTTAATCAGCTACAAATGGCATTTGTGTTAAAAGTTTAAAGTGTTTTCTTTATGGGAAATAAATTGGCTAAAAAATATTAAAAGTGGAAAAAATGCGTGTAGTTCTCTGACCTTATCTGCAGAATAATACTTATTTTTAAATAGCTATGGGAAGGATGTAGACCTTGATCTACACCGTAAACCTTTGCCCTGCTTCCAGTCAGTCGATCAGCTGCAAGCTTCTATGAAAATGGCAGCTGAGTCCCAGATGAAAAATTATGCATCTCATAAACTGCTATTCTGCTGAAATGTCAAGCTATGGCAGGGCTGTACCTCAAACTCAGCACTTGGCATTTTCCTTCTGTCTGCTTTGTTGCCATGAAGCAAACATGAACAGTGAGGATTTGTGTAGGGCAGGTAGCAGGCGAGCTCCCTGTCAAAAATCTATTATTAGGGCTCTGATCTCTCCAGCACAGCCCAGTGATGGCAGAACACTAAGAGAAATCCGACTGCTGCAAGGACAGCATGGAAAACAGAGCCCTCTTTGTGCATCCTGACATAATATATGCAAATAAGTACTTCTAATGGCTGAGCTACACTTAACAGAAATAATAAACCAAAATTAAAATTGTACTATGGCATATATTTGTTTTTTACTCCTATCCACACTGTTTTATAAATATATGTTAATGTAAATAGTCTTTAACTCTCAGCAAATATTTATAGTAAACACAAGTGCATATGCATACATATATTTTCCTTTATTTCCAGTGATAGGCAGCTTTTCATTCATTTCCATTGACCAAAATCAACACCACAGAGTCACTGAGAGAACTGTGATTATGAAAGTGAATACTCTTGTTTTTTTGAGATTTTCTTTTAATGATGTGTCATAAAATTAAAATTGAAAGGCAGCTTTTATTATCATAACTTCAACTTTCCCCCTTTCAATATAATTCATACATTTCAACAGCTTGGAATATATGTCCCTATTAATAATGTCAATTATTCATGTAACATACACATTTTAATTTAATGAAATAACACCTGCAAAGTATTCCCTTAAAAGTCACAATTGCTGTCTGACAGTGTTTTTTGTAAAAAGAGACAGCTCCACTAACTTACTTGTAAAGTAACTAAAATTAACTGCCTCTACTCATTTCCAAAAATTATACATTCCCACATGTAATGATTGAATCTGCTATCTAGATATATTCTTTCCGAGATCTCTCATGGTCATTTCTAAAGTTATAATATATAACTTTCTGAATTTCTCTTACTCTGGAGAACATATACAAACACAAATATTTTAGTAGTCTGTATAATATGCACATTCTGCCAAAATACTCAAGTAAAAATACTACAGAATACAACAATAAGTGGACAAAGTAATAATACTACATGGACATGACATGTTTGAACTTACTGTAAAATGCACCAATATTTTTGTAAAAAAGTATTAAAAGGGTGAGTGCACAATAGAAAGATTTACTTTTAATCAAGTTTTTTGCTAAGTCCAGCATATGCTGTTATAAATGCATCTCCTACGAATCTGGCTTCCAGACAAAAACAAAGAAACAAACAGATGACAAAGAAGAACAAAAAAGCATGGAAATTCAAACAGCAGCTCTGCTCTATTTTGCCTGCAATAGCTATCCTATAGTGCTGCAATGTGATGTGTTTTAAGAAAACAGATCTGGAATATGTAAGCACAGTATGAAAGCTCATGGAAAGGTTTTTTAAATTTTAAAATACATTTAAAGGAAACAAATCTTAAGGAAGCATGTAGCTGCTGACAGTATATTAACATTTTTCTGGGAGACCTGGCATCTTATTCTAGCACCTATAAAATAAACATTTTCAAAATCATTTATATTTATCCAGACTGAAATATCTCTTTCAGAGCCAGATATCGTTATTCATTGTGAGGATAAATACCAGCATTAGCTTTGTTTTAAGTAACAAAAACTCTGTACTGTATACATAAAGGAAGCGCTTGGGGTAAAATCTTACGTATTTTATATTCTCAAAGTTTAAATACTGCTTGGTCAATTTAAAAAAAAACATTTAATGGAAATCAAATTGTCTCTCTAATTCTGCAAAAGGTTTGCAAGTTATATATTTTGGGGATCTGTATCTTAATTTCAGTGGTTTTTTTTTTTTTTTTTTTTTTTTTTTTTGGTCATTCTAAGGGTTTATTTCCCTAATGGTATTTTGGAGGCTTCATCAGGTCATTCACACTTTTTGATTAAGGGGCAGTTCCTGGAAACTTTTAAAAATAGATGAACGCTAGGATCCTCTAAGCATAATCTCCTCTCATGTAATGAGGCCACAGAAATCATAAGGCTGCTCCATCCTTTGGACTCAGCTAGAGCACTATGGCACCAATTAGAAATGAATTTCCTTTATAAAATGCCAATTTGTGAAAAGTGTACCTGTTTCAGTGAAATTTTCCCTGCAGAGATTTCTTGGCCCTTGCATAGAGGCAGAAGGTGAGGAGAAAGAGTTTTCACAATGTTCAATAGTCAGAGGGTAAACCAAGGTTACAGGAGGGTCAGGTGGGACTCCCTGCTTCACACCAGGGATATGAGCCCGAGTCTCCCAAATCAGGTGAGTGTGCAGGTCGGCAGGCTGTGCTACTGCGTGTATCCTGTGAGAGCTGTTTCACTTTGTATTAATAATCCAATATTTGCAGGGAGGTGGAGAACAGAGAAAGAGACTAATTCTACAGTCTAGTGGTCAAACACTCACCTGGGATACTGGAATGCCTCCCTGTCAAAATCACCAAATAAACATTACAGTAGGAAGGAGGAAACAGCAATGCTTCTTACAGTTTAGCAATTTTCAACTGATCAAATTATATCAAAACAGGAAGTTAACTTCCTGAGCACTGGCTGGAACAAAGATACTGACTGTGACAACTCAAAGTTAAATGGGGTTTTTAAAAGTAATCTCATTAAACCTCTCCTTCTGCGAAAGACTTAAAGAAATGACTAAGACACAAGTCTCTGTTCTCAGACATCCTAGGAACTTTGGCAATGGAGTTGTAAACAACATGGTTTTTATTTTTATTATTTTTAGACAAACTGTGGGAAGCTCCCTGTCATTTACTAATTTAGAAGGAATCAAAAAAAATTCCCTTTCCAATGTCTCTCTCTCCCGAAAAGATGAATAGCAATTCTTCTACATATAGCTGTTTCCACACAAGGCAGGCAAGAGAAGGAAGGAAGAGGAAGCCAAGGGGAAGTTGTACATGGAAGATGTTTCTCTAGTGGATAGCCATGTTCCACCTGGAAAAGATAACCTGCACTACACTGAGATGTATATGAATGCAGCAGAACTATAAAGTAGCAAGGAAGGGGGAAAAAAAAAAAAGAAAAGCATATCTAGACTGATCTAAATCCAGTTTAATCCGGACTGGAGGAAGCACTCTAAAAGTATTCTGCTATGAGCAATTCCTTGCCAGCTAGGTGATCTTGAGCTTAGGTACATGTGCAGAAAGTCACCAACACACCTGACCCCGTGCTGAAATCTTCACAGACTGAGAGCCCAGCTTTCACTGGACCCACAAATCACACAGCAGCAACTGTATTGTATGCCTCTGGGAGGCAGAAAAATCCTGCCTCACTTACCGTACATCTGTGCCCACTGACATCCAAATAAGAGTCATTTCTATTCCAGAAAAGAAGAAAAATCTGCACAATTTGGAGAAAACGCAGAGCAAGACATGTTGGCTACACCCTGTATCTGCTCTAGATTTGTGCACTAGGGATTATTATAAGCCAGCTGGGCTTTTGTAAAAAATATGGAAAAGGGACCAAAGTTATTGCTACTATAATGGCATTGCCTTTGACTTCCTTAAAAAATGAATTTTCCCTTCAGATGAATTATTTGAAAGACCAAAAAACAACCTGACTGGCTATATCAGATGATAAAATAGAACAAAATCAACTAAAAAGTTTCAGCAAATCAAAATAGAAAAACCATACTTTACACTATGAAGCGACTTTTATGCAAGGATCACAAAGCACCTCCCAACAAGCCGGTAGGCATGTAAGTGGTGTTATTACCATCTAACAGACAGGAAACATAAAGCACGGAAAGGTCAAATGTCTGGCTGCAGGCCACACAACTGAGCCCTGGCAAGGCTAGGAACAGGACTCAGAACCATGGCCGCCCTGTCCCTTGCTCTGACAAGAAGAAACGCTCTCCCGTTTTTTGTCTTTATGTAAGCATGCTAGCTCTCTTGATTTAAAACTGCTTTCTTGTTTTCATAATTTTACATCCTGATCACCGAGCAGAAAGTACTGGGGTGTGTGTGCACAGTCTACTGACCTTATTGGCACTGTGGCTTTCTTTTGTGCAATGAGTTGTGGGATTGGGACCTAGTGATGTCAATTACCAGCAAGAAACCTTTATTTATTTGTTTGCAACAATATACTCTTTCAAAACACACTAAATTGACAAAACTTGCAGTGGTTTTCATTTATTTTAAATAACCAGATTTGCATCTTAGGTAGTGGTGTGTTCCAAATTGACATCTTCTATTTCCTTTGATATAAGTAAAACTACAGGAAGAAAAAGATGTTTTTATATTTACACACACACACACACACACAAAAGAAATGGCAAACTTTTCCCCTGGTCTAAGTTATAACAGAATTATAAACCATGAAAGTATGGAAATGCTGGCAGGCCTTTCCATGTGGCTAAGCATCCAGGTGTTGCTGTGGTTCACACTACATACATGTTTTAAATTTGTGACATGAGACACACTTCTCATAATGCAGTCACTTTATAGATTTTATTAGACAGACTTATGGTAGGAAGGAATATTCAGAAATTGGAACTTAAATGAGAAAATGTGAATGGTGTTACTTATATAAAATACTACTGCAATAGTTCTTTTATTAATTTTTAATGCACAGCACCCACTGTGACCTCCTTTATTCTTTTCCTGTCAACATGGCAGGCTAGAGAAATTGAAATGGGCTGTAGCTGTTCTCGTTTTCCTCCTTTCCTTCCATTTTGCACAATATTAAAATTATAACATCTTATTGGACAGTCACTGTGATATAATCATTATGCAATAGGCATAATGATTTTTTCTGATCGTTATCTCTTCCTTGCTTTTCAGCGTTCTCTAAAAACTTCCAAATTCCATGCAGTTATCTAATGCAGTAAGGCAATTTTCCACTGAATACACTTGCGTGAATTAAAGTTTGTTTAAAAGGTATCTTTTGCTACCTTTCTTATGGTTTTCTAAGAATAGCACCAGTCACATAAAATAAAGCATTTTTTGCCTGTCTGGTCTCCTCTGATTACTTTTTTTGGGTGAGGTGGGAGGTGGTTCTGATACAGTAGTTTGACTTAATCAGGAGGATGCTATTACTTCTGTTATGTATATTTACTGCTACCTCTATCACCAAGGAAACTAATCTCCATTCCAGTAAAGTCAAGAAGCTCACAATACTGTCTTTACAGGGTCAAGTTCATGTTGTCACAGCAACAGAGTGCACAGGGTCAGCAGATTAATACATTAGTGTGCATAGGCACTGAACTGGAGCATAAAAGTTTTGCTGCTGGTTTTAAAATTAAACTGCGAAGTGGCACTTGGAAATACAGTCTATACAAGATATTCTTGTATATCTCAAAGAATAGATGACACAAATATACATATATTTGCCTAATAGAATCTATCATTTTTACCACAGTGGCAAGAGGACAAAATAATCTACTTGGAAGAGGTGTATTCACTCGGGAGGAGCAAGGAAGGCCGGAGTTCAGGCTATGAAACATATACTGCATTTGGAATGTTGATATTTTCCCCTTGCGATGCCCTTTCATTAGCCCCTGTCTACCGTGTGGCCTGACAATTGTGACAGAATGAAAAATTCTAGGAAAAGTGAGGGTCACAAGAGGAGAGACTTCCTTCCCTCTCTAGTGACCCTATCACAGTATTCTCATGCAGCATTTTACCATTAAGGAAAGGGCAACACAAGAGCCTTCACACTTAATCTGTTCCATCTGTCATGACTATTAGAAACATTGACCAGCAGTGAGCTCTAAGAACTCAGTGCGACTGCAGACATGATATTCTAGCCCACTACAAGGACCTCCTGATGTTTTGTCAGCCTCCAAGGAAGTATTATGCATCAAAAAGGGCAACACCTACCTGACACGCCACCATATGTGGTCCTCTGTCCTCTACCAACTGCTGGCCAAGGTGTGCCGTCTGCGTTCAGTCCCATCAGTCCCGACACAGTGTTGGTGGCTGTAACACCATCTGCACCACCTGTGAAAGAAAAGGTCAGTCACTTTTTGTTAAATAATGTGTATATGAACAAGAAAGGAAAAAAAAACAACAGAAAAACTGTGAAACTGTGAAATAACTAGAAATTCAAATAAACAGCTGAAGTCAGAACGTAACAAACTGTAAGGCCATGTGCAGAAAGGTCTTTGAAACCAATTCTGGACTGCTAGATTTAACACTAGCTTCAAGGCAAGCTGCCATCAGTTGAAAGAGCTATACGGGTTATACAATGCACCTGGGAAACACTGGGGCAGACGGACAGCCCCGCTGCCTTTCAGCTGCGTGGGACAGAATCGGTGACACTGGTTACTCCACACCTGGAGATGGCCCCGCCTTGGGGCTCCCTGCTCCCAGCCGCCTCCACCTGCTCTGCCTTGCTGGCGCCAGGCCACGTTCTCGCTTCTCGCCGTGAAGCAAGAGGAAATCAACAGTGCGACGGAGAAGTTATGACCGTGGTTCTAAGTGATAGATTAATACACCTGCTTGGAAACTGATTTACCAGCATGTTCTATTTTAAGCTGTAAGGAGAAAAAAAGATTTAAATACACCTCAAATGGTGTATTTCTGTTTTCTCAGGACACGCACACCCTTTTTACTACTGAAAGTAGGAATAGGTGAAGATACAGTGGTAGGGTTAACATATAAATATGACATAAATAGACGCGTGCATATAAAGCTACACACAAACACATATGATTTAATGTTAACAGTCTAATATAGCTCTCTTCATAGATTGTTATATTCTATGATATGACATAGAAAAAATTTAGGCAACCTTTGTGATCACTGTGCTTATTCTAAATAAATTAAGTAAACTGTTCTCATATTAACCTGTGTGGCTACTTGTTATTACTTCCAGCATCCCCTCTCCCCCACGTCCCCCACATCCTGCAAATTAGTAAAACCGCACAGTCTGTGCACTGGAGTTGGTTACCTTCCTGGGCAGCCACCGCAATTTTCACAATATCAGTGACATTTGGGGTCAGCTTGGCAAAGAAAGGAATCTGAACAGCTTGTCTAACCCAGCGACAGATGTTCCGTACCAGCTCTGGATCCTGTTCAAATAGGTCAGATAAACATAGAACATAATTAAAAGTAATATGAACAAAAAGTATATCAAGGCAATAGAAAACTTTGTTACAAGTGGCTATACCGTGATTTTGTGAAATTACATGTCAGGACTGAACCTCATCTCATTAGTTAACTTATTTCAGACACATCAAGTAACTGCAAATCCATTACAGAAAGGTTAGTTCACGAAAAAAGAAAGATTTGCTTTTTCCAAAAGACAAAGATATCACAAAATGTTCATTTCCCAGAGGGCGAAAATACCACTTTGGGTGACAGAGGGTTTATTTACCCCTCCATTTTAAAGAGTATTTTCCAGTTTTAATGACTCACTCTATGTAAGGTATGTTGAAAATAATCACTACGATACAAAATAACGCATTCCTGAAGTATTGGCTGATTATACCTTGATCAAAACAACAAGGATGAGTCGAGGATGCAGGGCTATCAGAATGCAATTCAGCATTTCTGAACTCTCCTCTGACTTCAGAGAATAACTTGGAATGGCAAAAAGGTAAATGAAAGATCAAAATCTTCTCTTTTAAAGCTAGAAATAGAAATCGTCAAGTGGTGGCTTTTCATGATTTCCAGGTGTTTACTTCCCTTATGGAATACGTATCATGTAGAGGGTAATCGACTATCCTTTCCATTGAAAACAGCTCAGTAGCACTAACACTCTCATTCTAGCAAATATAATAGTTATTTTTCAATGAAACTTTTAGGTCTTGGTTTGTTCTTTTTTCTGTTGGCTAATGCTCTTCAACAAATACCTTAACATTTGCAATACTGACGCATGTAAAACACGATAGCGTGATCTGGTTCAAAAATGAAGGGTGCTATTACAAGATTTGGTAAAAGTAAAATCTGTGGGTAGGCTATTTGGTACTGCAGCAATTATTTACATTTACTAAATCTTTATCACTCTCACAGATAACTAAGTCTGTCACACATGAATAATTTTCTCCCATTTGGATATTGTAAAAAGTCCGAAAGCTGCACTGTTATGCAGTAACTCTGAAAATCGGCTGAGCCTTAATGAAGTTTAAAGCAATCCAGTGCACATGAAGGTTCTCAGTTTAGTGAACACACAGGAAATATTTCGTTGCTGTTTTTGTCAATTTACACCAGCAATTAAATATAAACATAAAAAAATATAGGCTCTGTTCCTAGAAGGTACACAGTGCTTTACATGAATAGTAAAATCTTGAGACTTAGCTCTGCCATTCCAATAAAAATGGTGATCTCCCCACCCATGCAGCGTCCATGAAATATGCATGAAAGCTGCACTGGCAGTATGAAAGTAGTTACATCTTTGACTTTCATTTCCGTTTTAAATTTCCTTGAGGCCCAATGCAGAAATGAGAGAACCTCTAGAAGATATGAATTGTATATCCTTTATGTTAATTCTTCTGCTTAGATATCCTCATAAGACCGTTCATGATGTTGGCACTACATAACTCATTATGCTGGCTTCACAGTTGCTTACAGTGCTGCCATAAACATTCGTTCTCCAACACAATTTAAAAAACACCGTTCTTTTGATCCATATTGAATAGCTCACTGGGAGATCTCTTTCATTCATACTAACCCAATTTCTATCGTATCTAAGACAATTTAAGTAGTTTGTCTTCCTTAATAAGTAATAATTTCTCCTTTTTTTCCCCAAAAGATAATAAGTTAAGCTTTGTTTTCTATCAGATGCGCTACTCCAATGCTAAAATTAATGCAGCAAATGCAATGGAAGGCTCTTCAATTTCTCAAGCTAGTAAACAGTTCAAATGATTGATTGTGCTGTTTGTACAGGCAATTCCTTTTGAAAGGCTCATTTGTTGGATCAGTCTTGGAAAACTGCCCATTTTTAGTTCCCATAAAACCACAGGTAACTTAAATGGAAAATAATTTGAAAACCCAAATGAAAGAGGTGAAATCTTTGGTTTTTCCTCCACTTACAATTCCAAGGGAAAAAAAATAGCAATCTTCATAGTGACGAAATATTTTTTTGTTTTGTTTTAAGAAAAAAATGAAAGAAAAAGTTAATACAACGCTTCACTTCATAGTGGAACAGCCACTGATAGGAACTGGAACATTGTTGAATTTTGCATAAAAAAACAGAATTTCCACGAAGTTTGACAATTTTTGGATTGAAATGGGCATTTTCAAATTTGATTTTTCCTTAATCTTTTATCCAATTTATTTGTTCATTCAGTAAATATCACATATGGATAATGCTGAATATCTTCATGAAAAGTTAATGTGAAATCAAATGTTTTCATTTGTGCCAGCCCCAAAACACATGTACATGTGAGAGCTCTTGCAGCTTCCTTTTTCAAGAAGAGAGTCCTCCAGCAGAGCTGCACTGCAATATCCCGTTGATCCCTAGTTTCACCCAGACCAAACTTTGTCTTTTTCTGTTCCAGCCTACCGGATACCTCTTCTTCCCTTTTCCATTTTTTCTGCAACACAGACATTGCTCTCTCCTGCTCCCTCAGTCCTACCTCCTAGTCCCTTCCTGCTCCTATCCCTCCTTGTGTTGCTCTGGGTTGGCCCACCCTCGATCCACGAGCTGCAGGGACACCTCAAGTGTCCAGTGGCGACAGCCACAGCATGCCTGAGCTTCCCTGCTGCCCACGGGATTTCTATGCAATGAAGCCACTGCATGAGAATAACAGAGCTTTTATGCTCTATAGACAGCTAACGTTCTCAAAGAATTTCTCCTTTATGCTTCTTAGACTTTGCTAATATCTCTACCTATCTCTATCTGAAATGTCACATTTTGTTCTTTAGATCATGAAGAAAAAGTAATAAATTCATGTATGAAATTCATAATTTCCTATTATATTTGTACCGAGGACTTGGGAAAATGCACCATAAATTATCACATGGTTGAAAACAGTTAGAAGATATTCATGTGATTGGACCACTATGTTTGCATTTGAAATGCATCAGCTACATAAGCCAGAGGAAGTTCCCTGGGAACTTTACCTTTGGATTGAAAACAATCTGCAGAGGTCATACAAGAAGAAAACTTCTGACAAAGATTTAAATAGTTAGAAGGAGAAAGTTCACATCTAAGTGCAATCACTGACTAACGAAAGGTAGTTCAAAATTTGATTTTCGGAAAAAATAATTTTTTGACCATATTCAGCAAAGTTTTAAACTCAGGATCAAAATTAAGAAGGTAGACAGCCTGACCTATTCCTGTGCACCAGATGCTGGGTTTAAAGCAAATATATACGGGCTTTATTTTGGCATGGGTTTAAGCATTTTGCTGATTCAGGACCTCCCCTCCATTCAGATTTCTGAAAGATTCACCCTGATTTACAAATTCCATTTACTGATTCTTAGCAGAGATTGGATTTATAAAACATTCAAAGGTTGAGAATATAGCTTGTAAGAGAACACATTGTGAGGTGCATAAATTTCATTACAAAAATCTCTGCTAAAAATACCTGTGTCACTGCTAATATAACAAAAATATCTTTTTTACCCCAGTCTAACTTTATGAAAGTGCCTGCAGCTTTCATCACTGATAAAGTGGTCGATGAAGCCTGTATAGTGAAAAAATATTTCTGAAATGGCTTGATAGGTAAAATGTTATTAGCAGTAAAAACATATGGGCATTTACATTTGCAAAATCAACAATATGAACTAACTAAAACATATTCTGCTTAATCAAGTAAAGGATTTTAATTCTTTTGATTCGAAGTCTGCCACATTGCTATAAATTACCTTCTTCTGTTACACATAACCAGGTTTGTAGGTTCTCTCATTAATGATGATTTAATGCAATTATTATAGAATTTGTAGCATAATTTTATTGTGTGTGTCAATCCAGAAGAATAAATGAATGCTTCAATGGACTTCTACATCCATCAGTAGCACATTTTATCTATCTGCTGTACTTTTTTAACAACTGCCACCTAAACAAAGCCTTGGTGAAATTATCATCAGCTAAAACATAATATTGATCTACAGGAATCTGTTAGTGATTTAATACAATACAGAATCCCTTTTGGTGTGAGACGTACGTCAGTTTGTCTTCTATCTTCCTGTTCTTAATCAAATATTACTTTTTTATTCCAAAGGCACAGGAGATTTTAATGTTACAGAGGTTGTCTTTTTACTTCCCTAAGCAGCAGTACAGAATCATTTTTCCTGAATATTCATTATAGCCTCAGGCTAGATGGAGCTTTTAATCCTAACTACTGATTGCCAGTGGGTAGATATACTAGAGGAAAAACAACTATTCACCTTTTTTTTTTTTTGTGAATGATCACATGATAATCTTAACTACCCTCATAACTATAAGCCTAAGTCCTCAGAAATTAAAGTACCAAGTTGTCTGCTGATTCCAGTTGGCATTGGTAATGAGATGAGACCCATGCCCTTATCACCCCCCAGGCAGATACAACTTGCATGTTTCAAAAACAGGGTGAAAATGCCATGAAGACAGTAGGTTGCTGCTCCTTGTGTCACACGAAAAGGAGCAAAACCATGAAGAGATTACCACAGGAATGTCTGGCTGTAGATTTGGGAAATTATTTTCACTACTACCTATCTTTCAGTGTTCTTGTAGGGTCCTCATTTTTATACCACCTTATTATTGCACAATCCTTAGATTATATCCAAAACACCCCTCTGAAGCACAGTAGTATTTTTATATCTATTTAACAAATGGAAAGAAGAGAGTCAGAAAGACTGAGGCGCAACTCCTCCTTCTAGTGCCCAGCGTTCACTAAGTTATTTGCACAAAGATCTGAAGTGGCTCTTCTGGCAGAAAACTGAGCTTGGCTCTTCAGAGTGCCTTAAACCGTGAGATACTTCCCACATTAACTACAGAAGGATTTTTAATTCTTGAATCTAATCAGCTCTTTAGAGTATTTGAATAACACAAAATATGAAAATACTACTACTTTAGGGTAATGAACATGCTTTTCCCAACAACACAAACAATCCCTGGGAAGTCCGTGTGTGTGTGTATGCATGTGTGCATATACATACAATGTCAGTCTGAAGGATGCCATAAAAATACCTGTTACAGAACTTCCCTTGAGAACTTCTGAAGTAAATTTACCACTCAATATAGCACATTAGCCGATCTTGCCTAATTACAGTTACAGAAAACGGACCATACCATGTAATCTTCACTCCATCCCTAATAACGGCGGCAGTTCTATCTAAGAACAAGGTAAGGACCTTTGCAGTTAAGAGAAGTATAAAAACATAACTCTTCTCAGCCATAATCCTGATTTTACATACGTATTAAGGCATTCTTACACAGGACCAACAGAATTATCATTACAGATCATCCTGACGATTTACACAAATCCATTATCCTGACTCTGATGGTGGGAAGTTCTAGATGGCACAGAGAATGTTACAAGATCCATTAGGGGCTTGCACGCACAGTCCTTAAATCTCATCCATCACTAACTACATAATGCCCTAAAAAACAAAGTTTCAGAAATTAAAATACTTTATTCTATTTAATGCACCCGTAAGTCTGATCTTCCTCATAAACCTCAAATCTTTGATGGTCACAAACTCTGTCTGTCATATATATCTGTTGGCAATGACTTTCATGGATTCATCATGCATTATGTAAACATATTTGCAATTTTAAATACTGATCCTAAGTTAGAGAGGATTTAGCTTGTCTTTGTATTAATTTAACATACATTCAGCTGATATGTGATTCCTATATGTGATTACTAGGCAGTTGGCCCCAAGAGTCCCTCATCAGTGCATCCTTCTGGAGACGCATTTATTTTCTATACTGGCTTTCCAGAAAAAACGTAGCCCTTGTAGCCCTCTTGTAGCCCTCTCACATCTATTACCATTGCTTGATTTTTCTTATACGATCAAATGTTCTACATGTAACTTCCTCATTCTTCACAGCAGATAAATTTCCCAAAATAGTATGGATAGCTAAGGGAAAAGGAAGGAGGGCTTTTATGTTTGGGAATGACACAGCCTACAAAAAGCACTTGGAAACTTTATGAGTGAGAATTGCAAGATTGGGCTTTTACATTTAACTCACTTACCATTCTCACTTTACTATTTAATTCAACAGTAGCTAATAAGGGAAGAGTTAAACCTATCCTCAGCCAGAATGCGGTCTGAAAGCCCACAGGACCTAAAATGCCCCCTCAAATGAAAACTAAGGAAGAGGAAAATAGTCTTCCACTGTTGGCAGCTAACCACCTTGCAAAAGGTAGACTTTCTTCCAGGCCATGCTACGCTTTCCTTGCAAAAGATTACAGTGGCACTACCTGCCACTATTTGTAATGTGGGTAGACAGGGGCAAGATAGGCTTAGAGCAGCTTTCAAGGAAGTAATGATCTTTTCTACAGACTTTTAACCCGGTCAATACATTCCACCTCCTCAATGTGTAGGTCTGGATCTGTGTCTTTTACAGAGCTCTCTGAGATGTCCTTAGGAAATGTTCACCTGGTATGTTGTTAATTCAGATGCTTTTTATATCTATTACATATCTCCTTTCCAGATCAAACATGGATCCAGAAATCAGTTAGGAAATAGGAATTAAAAAAAAAAATCAAAATTTCTATGTGAATAGGAATTAAAAAAAAATCAAAATTTCTGTGTGTGTGTGTATGCATATGAAGAGCCTTCAAATGTAAAAGAAAAGTGAAAGTGTGCGACTTTCAGTTTAAACTGCTGCAAATCAATGTCTTTGGCACACCTTTTTTCCACATTCTTCTTCTTTTTTTCCACATGATGCTTAGAAAACATATCCTTTCTCTTTCCTCCTATGACACATCCAACATTGCCTTCAAAAAACGGATTATCTCTAAACCTACCCAGAATATCCACAGCACCTAATTACAGAATTGCAATAATTTGTCTCACTTCAAACATAATTAAAGCTAACAATTTGTTTAAAGCCTGTCAAATTAAGGGAAGGATTTCCCAGGACAGAAGACAAATAACTCCTTATTTTTAATCTGGAGTAAAAAATGTTTCCTCATTTCTCAGGAAATCTGACAGAAAGATTTTGGTCAACAACTATTGACTGCAGCTGTCAAATAGAAAGAAATGAGGCAGTTTAACCTAAGGCAGAAGTAACAGTTTTCACAGCTGAATGTGAAGTTATATTAGGAAAAATTTCCAAAAATGCCTAAATGACTCAGGGGTTTTGGGTCAGCACACCCAAACTTATAAAAACATAGCTCCTGGTTGAGAGCGGATACTGCTCTGGCTGGAATCTATGCTATGATAATGTGAAACCAGTACCACAAAATAAACTTTTAGCAATAAGAAGAGTACATGAATTCAGGTCAATACTCTTTTTTGGTCAATACTGCATTTTCTTTTTATGTGAGATCCAAAGTGTACTGAAGGTAGTGGAAATCTTTTGACTAACTTGAAAATGTTTGGATCGAGCTTCTACTTCACTGCTTGCCTACACTGAATAAAAACAGACTTCAGCTGTGAGTGCAGTATTTAGTCCAACTGAAAGAAAGTAGTAGCATTTTGTGTAACTTATTTTACTAGTCAATAAGAGTCACTTCAGATTTTATAGTTGTAATTTCTACATACATATTACTTAACAGTTTTATTTACATGTTTGAATTGTCCCATTAGCTTAGCAACAATTATTTCAAAATCTTATTAGATACCTTTAGTCAAATGGTATAGAAAAACCCTAATCAGGATAAAGAAAATCAAAAATCTTCACAAATGAGTAATTTCATATTTTGTTCAGGGAGGATCAAAATGTTTCATTTCAATTTAGACCTTCAGCTTTTTAAATTAACTTATACTTTAAAGCAAGAGGTCTTTTCAACATGAAGAGCTGTTGTGAGTTTTTTCTAAAGAAGAATTTCTAAAAGATGAGAGATTAATATGCATAGAATTAAGCAAAGTCCACATAGTCACCATTTTGCCACATTTACCCTAGCAATAATATGTACTGTGACTATTGCCCAGTGATATAATTCAAGGATTTACTTATTTTCCACTCTTAAATACTCTAAAATACTCTTTTCTTTTTGAAATGTTTTAAAGACCTCTATAGAGAAAATTAACAAACATATTCACGTTATTTCCACATCATGTGTTCTAATTTGATGAAAATATGTAATATCTTTAAAGTAAAGAGAAAATGTATGGCTTATAAATCTAAGCATGCACTACTAGTGAGACAAGCACTTTTTTGCCTACAAAATATTGCAGATCCAAATGTAGAAGTATAACTTGAAAAATTCCCCCCCTTTTTTTTATAGACTATATCCTCTCTCCCTCCCTTTTTGTTATAGACTTTTTACTCAAGCGAAAACAATACTGTTTAAAGACCGCGTCAAGTAAAGATTCCCAGTTCATGCTTGTTTTTGCCAAAGTAGGAATGATTAAAAATCTAAGCAAGAGCCTGGTAATCTGATGCAATTTATTATTTGATGCGGGACATTACAAGAACTAAAAAAGTCCTGTCTTCTAACTTCATTCTCCATCTTGCATGACAGGGCTTTATTAGTATCAAGCCGAGCTGCAAGCCTGGTGTCATGACTTGAGCAGCTGTTCTCCACATCAGGCACGGCAAGTTCCACTCAGGGGAGCCTAATGGACACAGATTCTCCTTGCTCTCCAGCCATACCACTGTGCCACTGGACAGAATCATGTCACTCTGGAGCAGGCTCACGCTTTGGTCATGGCTGAGCTAAGAAGTCAAAGCTCTAGACCCAATCTATACAAGCAGAAATAAGAGTAGCTATTGAGAAAAGCCAGCGCAAGACTATGGCACTACCGTGGTTCACAGTTAGCCTACTTTAAAAAAACTTACAAAAAACCTGGTGCACATGAAAAGATTCAACTTTAAATTTAACAGTGTTTAACAAAATACATCTTAAAAGAAACTCCTAAAAGATGACGATAGTATCACGATTCCTTAAGAAGCTTCCATTTTAGTAAATTGCCATCTCCTATCTTCTTTTTCACTCTCATTTGGTCTTGCAGTCACTATTTCTCCCTTCTCCAGTGCTTCCATTAGAACCTTTGAAGGATGTTAAAAGTACAGGAGAAATAGCCTTTAATCACCTCTCTCTATTACAAATGAAAGAATGTGAATAACAAGTTATTAGAGCATTTTCTTATTTTAGCGCACTACTGAAGCTGCACAAGTGAACGATGCTAACAGTATATTAAAAAAGAAAAAAAAAGAAAGAAAACACTCTGAAGTCCTCCCACGGAAGATTGTACCGCAAAGTTTTTAACATACCTCATCTAACAGCTGCCAATACTAACATAGGTCAATATCCAAACTCAAGAATACATTTATCAAAGTGCTGTGTGGGAGATCCACTTTGGATTCCCTATTAGCAGTACGACACTCCTACACACTTCTTTGAAAATGTAGCACTTAATGACTGAAAAAATAACAAATACGAAGACAAGGTCAAAAATGAGCTAGATATTTTTGATTGACCAGTACACAAGTACAAAATACACATTTGTGATGCAAATTGGAGCAATGACAAGAGGATGTCAAGATCGAGCACAACAGACTTAGAAGGTTTGGGGCTGCCTTTTTTCAGTCAGCTTTGCAATTACTCCCTTTTTCAGATCACGTAAAAGCTTTATTGGTTTCTGTCTTCTCCCCACAACTAAAAGAAAGGCAATTCAATTTATTTTGAAAACCAAGTCCTGTCTCTAAGTAGGTGGTAGAACCATACTGTTTTTCCTTAGTTCACATTTGTTTTTATTAATTTTTATTTAAAATGTTAGTCTAAACAACCAAAACAAACATAACTGTTAGAAAATATTCTATTTTAAAAATAGACTATAAGGCTTTTTTAAAATTTGCTATAGTTACATGATAAAAAAAGCTCTCTATATGTTTCATGAAGATAAGTCAGCTAAATCTGTAGCAATCGCTATCTACAGCTATTGATTTCAATGCAACATTAAAGGACTCAAACCCAACCATTATTCTCTTCAGTTGTCCCAATAAAGGTTAATAACAGTTGGCCTGAAAGGGTGACGCAGAGATTGCCAGTTCAAATTAGCAAATGATTTCGTTCTGAGTCCTACATACCAACTGTGCCTAAATATTCCAAATGAAAAATATGAAATTGCACACTAACATTTTTATAAACTTCTTAGAGATACTTAATAGGAAAGATTTATCAACAGCATTGGTACCTTTAAAGTGTTGGCTAAATAAAAATGACATTTTCCCCGCTGACAGAACAAAATATTTTATCTTGGTTGTTTCTATCTGACCAAAATAATGTTTCTCATATCACTGTAGAAAAGTGGTGCACAGCATGATTAAACAATATTTCAGCTCTTTAGTTCATGCAGAGGTTACCTGCTAGAAGGCATAAAGGTTTCATTAGGTTTACGTCATACATGAGAAATTTTAAAGGAAAGCATAGAACTTGAATATATGAGTACTGCAGCTACAAATAGCTTTTTCCTGTGGTCAGGTAGGCAAGTTCTCTGTCCCTTTCCTATAATAAAGACACAGAAAATATCAAGATACTTGAGAAAATCATAAATCTTTGAAATTGACAAATTAAGAAATTTAAAATCTATGCTCTGAGAAGGATTTCCCACTGAGTTTTAAAATAATCATCATATGTGCCTTTATTCAGATTTGATACACTGTAAGTGACAAGCCTTTCAGTGCATTGACTAACTTAGTAGGAGGTGAGGCAAAATTTAAAAAGCATGAGCCTAATCCTGAAAATTCTCATTTAGGCAGTGAAGAAACTAGTTAGCACACTGTTAATTAACTTTATCAAACGGTGGCATAAAATCAAAACCACAGAAAGAAAAAGGAAAAAGCTATTAACATGCATTCTGTAGTTAGCTTTTATCACATACCGAGATGAACAAACTTAAAATGTTTTATTTTACCTACTCTCAGATACTTGTTGTCAATCATTTTTTTCCCAATAGATCCTGTTTACAGGACATCAGTGATATGAATAACTACAATATCTTATGCTGCAACCAGGTACCCAAAGGCAAAACAGTCCAGAAGGTCAGTAAAAAACAAAACATTTAACAATGTAATCATAGATATGTAAGATGGCCTAAGTTTTCTACATTTCCCCTTTCTGAAAGCTTTCAGTATATTAAAGGGTAATTGCATGAATAAACACAAATTGCCACTTGGATTTTAAGAAAATCATGCTTTTCTTCCTTTCCAGGAAGCACTCACTTGCCATATACTCTGTAATATTCTAGTTACTGAGGTCTCATTAAAAAAAACTTAAACCTTTTTGTTTCCTTTTTAAAACACAATATTGACTTATATTTTGGCTGAACTAACCTTCTTTGTGATATCTGTGATTCATAAGGTAAATTCCAGCTGAAATGCTTGCCATCATAGTGAGATTCAAAATACGGATCCCAACTTGGTTTCCTATATTTATGAATTTCAAAGAAATAGATTCGCTTTTTCTTTTTCTAAGAAAATCCATTCTGAAAAGAACACTTTCCATATATAAATAAAAGCTCACCATGCATAAACAGTATTTAAAACCCTATCAACAGCCATACCATGTCATTAAAAATTCTCAGTGAGTTGGAAGTGCTGTTAACATTACTGTCCTATTTACAAACCCTTTTTATTTTCTGTTTTGTGTTTGGAGTAATTCAATTAAAAATCCTTCAAAGCAGTAACAGGGATTAAATGTTGTCAAACTGCAATATAAAACTACAGAATAGTGTTCTGATGATGAATTTATTAAACTTGGCATCTTAATTCATTTCTTCTTGAGTGTATGAAAAAGAATTCTTAAGACAAAATATTAATCAGCTCTCGTACCTCATTATTAAGTATTGTCTCCTTTTGCATATTACAAAAAGCAAAATACACAAGCACTAAAAGGACATATGGTACTTAAAATGTGGAATAAATCCACTTAAACCATAACATTTCATTATACCTGAATCCTATGAGGACAATGGAAAAGGAAATGAAGTCAGGTACTAGAAGAAGGTGGCTGAGGTCACCAAGCCAGTAGTGACCATATAGTAAGTGTGGAGAACAGACAAGGCACTGTTTACTCCAAAGGCCTGCTGAAGAGGGGAAGGTATCACTGTTCACAGACGGGGAGTGGGACCGGGCGTAGGCCGGGTAGTCTCTCCCTGCCCGTGGACACACGCCCCAGCTTGTGCAGGATATGATAACAACGCCTTTGTCACCACCTCCGCTATTATCTGCTACCAACCACTTGCGGCCTAAACTAATGTCAAGAGCCTGACCCACACCAAAGCTGCCTCACAAATCAAGTGAAAAGGGGAATTAATATCTACAACTACATGCTGATCAGGCATGAAAACCCATGATGGGGGGCCTCCACTATTTAGTTCTCTAAATCTGAAGGGTGGAAACCTTTGTCACAAGTTTTCATTAATTTCTTTTCCCTTCCCTTTTGAAAACCCAGTCAGCAGGTTGAGCCCAGAGGAGTGTGTCAGCGTGACATAGGTTCTGGCTACTGATAAGGACGTCAAGAAACCTAATCACAATAGACATGCGCCTTAGAAGCATATAAAATGTGATAATAACAACAGCTCTTTGGAGCTACCTCTCAGCTGGTCTGGGACCCCCCCCCCCCTTATTGCGTCCTGCACACTTGAGACCCTCGCCCGATGTGGAACAGGTCATATTACCCCTGCTTGCTCTGTATGTAGTGTAGTGTGTTATTTTTACCCTGTTAAATACAGAACTTGCTATATTGTTTAAACTCTCTTGCTTAAGGATACTGGTGTACTTAATAAATATCTGAAACCTGATAACCGCCTGGCTGTTTGGTCAGTGAAGCGTTAAAAAGGAAAAAAAAAATACAAGTCACCCCGCCGGCCACGAGCAGTGTTCGTGACAGTTAGAAAGACTCTTCTCTTCAGATTCCTACTGAAATTGTTCATGAGTCAATTGTTACTTTGACAGCAACTCAGCAATGGGTTAACATTATGAGGAGGGGTTTAAAGAAGGAAGGAGTGAAAAGAGAAAGCGAACAGAGACACAAGAAACGGGAAAAATGAAAATGGCACGTGACCACAGTTGTGGTATGTGGAAGCCAGGAACTTAAGCCCAGCAAATACATCTTCTGGTCTGAGAAAAAAGGTACTTAGATCTATGTTTGCATGCGTTGAGCACAAGGCCATCAGCCAGTGGCCCTTCTCCTTGCCCATTCTACATATCCTCAGCAAAACAATGCCAAATGTACTCTGTTCGCTTCATGCAGGCACCGGCGCTGCTCCAGAGACCTCTCTGGATCTGCATTCAATTTGCTCCAGAAGATAATTTGGGCGGCGTGTTCATTTATTCTCTGAGTGTTGGACTAAGAACGGTGGGGGGAGAGGAATAACACACCACTCACCATTGCTGTCGTGACAAAACCGTCACCACTTGAACTGGGGAATCTTGGTTTCTGATGAGCGTGTGTCTTGGGATTGAATTCCCTGTGTCTGACTGAGCTTTTCCTTCAGCCGGACTATTAAGGCTACTGCTCATAGCCATCAGTTTGGGCAGTAGCCAATTTCTCTTCTCTATCCAGCTGCCTAGTTTTATGGGACCTGTAGAAATTCGGTATCCTTGAAACAGTTTCATCTCTGAGAAATTTGACTGAAACAGGTTGTCTGGCTGGAACACACCTCAAAGCAATAGAGGGGTACTGAAAGACACAAAGACAGTGAGACGAGCTAGGCCTTATTTTCCTAAGTTCCCAATGCAAGTGGACAAGAAGATGTTGAAACGCTGCCACAAACCTCACTTTGACTATACTGGCTATATGCATTTTGGGAGACAATATTCCTGCCACCACTATAGCACAGTGTAACACAATCTTGCTGTACTTCGCATTAATTTGTTGCAGTTAACTGATACAAAAGAGAAGAGAGAGAACTAATATTGCCTGCAGGACTCAATGAATTATGCTTAACCAGCATATTATTGTAGGGTGATAGTAGAATGCCACATGAACACAGATATAATCAAATTCTGTTTGGGGCATCATTTATTTAAAATACTTGAAGCTCCTTGCCTGTAGAGCAACAGCAAATTATCATGCTATGCTGTGCACTTCAATTAAGAAGCAGCCTCATCTTTCCTATTTCCAAGGTACAGCGGAGCAAATCTAATTGGGCCATGCAGCCAGTTTTCATCTCTGTAGAGTAACCAGTGCTTTTGCAGTGCTTTTGGTTTTATTTTGGTTTTGTTGCTTTTGTTTTTAACAGATTCCTTTTCTTGTGAACGAGGCAATGTGGTCTTTTATGAATCTTGCCTCCTAGTTGCAGGCAATAAACATAAACACAGTCAGCAGCAGGGGCTGTGGCAACCAGAGTTTAAGTAAAATGAAAATAAAGGTAAGAAAACAACCACAAAGCAAGTTCATTTTGTATATGATCTGAAGAGTTAAACAACCAGGATTTGTATTTCAGTGCTCATGAGAGAGAAATACATTTCCTTCAATATAAATTAAAAAAGCAAACAGTACCCTAAACCTTTATCTTAAATGGTGACATATGCAAATATATGTTATATATTGGAGGTTTAAAAGGTATGACTAATTAATGGGAAATATTTTTAAGCCAGGATGTTATTAATTTTTAAAATATTTTCTTATAGCATAAAGAATCTCTATTCTTGCACTTAGGCTGAGATCTTTGAGTATGAGAGACTAAAAAAAAAAGTCCAGAAGCATCCTCTGTGCTTTGGCAATTTAAACCGATGTGTTGTTTTTGACTTGAGCTCTCGCTGTCATACTGACCATCTCCTCCGACGTGAACAAGTGAGTATTTGTGCTTCCCGTTATCCACTACTCATTTCCTATCTCTGGTATAAACAATGCAATGCTTTCAGATAAAAAATTAGAGTGGAGAATCCACAGAATAACAGAAATGTTAGTTTGAAAGGACTTCTGGAGGTTATCTAGGCCAACCTCCTGCTCAGAGCATTGCCGACGCTACATGGGGTCAGCCACGGCTTTGCCTACCCGAGCCCTAGAACTCCGGAGACGGAGATCACATGACCTTGCCGGGCAACATGTTCCTGTGCTGCATTACCCTCTCGGTGAATTTTTTTCCCAATGTCCCACCTGAAACCTCCAGGCTGCAATCGGCGGCCATTGCCACGTTGTCTGGCACTACTGAGAATCACCTTTCCTTGCAGCTACGCTGCCGTTATCTTTGTAACTCCCCTTCAACAGCTGTAGGCTGTTCTTTCCTTCTTCCCTCTGCTGGTTCACTCCCCACTAGGCCAGTGAGATTGACTGAGATTTTTCTGAAGACTTTGGAAGACTCGTCCCAGTCAGTCTTACGTTAATGATTCCAAGTATATACAGCATTTCAAATACGGATCTGAGGTTTCATCTGAACAACAGAGAATGACACAAAACTTGGCAGGAATGCAACCTGAAACCCAGATTATCAATTCAGTTCAACTATTTACTCATTCTTACCAGAATACCTGGAGAGAATTCTTGACTTTTGGACCAAAAATAAAAAGCCAAACACTAACATTTGTGGTTTTAAAATCATAGTATTGGTCTTGAATGTTTAATACCATTTTTAGAAGCATGTGTTAAAAATAAAAAATTTAAAGAATCTTTGCATGGTTTCCAGTGAAGAGATACAAAGCTCACCACAAATACAATAATGATCGGCTGTTCACCATATTGTCTTTATGTTTATTATTAAATGTTTTGTACACTTACATTATCTGATTCAAAGAAAATCTGTGCATTTGTACTGTTTAACCTAATAATAAAAACTCTCTTACAATTTATTAATGATCTACAGCTACAGTTGCACACTGTTACAAAAGAATACAAGTCTTAACTTTATTATCATTAATCAGCATTAGTAAATATAATTGACATTTTATATAGAACCAGCTTTAAGTAACTTATTGGCAGAAATACAGATGCATCTTTAATATTACCCTCTGGCTAGCTATGCTGTTCAGGTGCCAGAGTGTCTGTACTAATGATTTGGAATTAAAATCAAATAAAAGCTGAGAACTACAATGCAGTATAAAAGACACAGCCACTTTCAGTACCACTTCTTTTTATATATTATTCGGAAGTATCTGGAATTTAAAAAATTTACAGTGGTATAAAACAGTGGAAGTGTCTGAGAGTAGATAACAAAATAGCACAGAGAAAGAGTGAATCTTATGTTTCCAGATTTCTACACTTACCCTTAGGCACACCATACGAATTGAAATGAGGAGCAAAAGTAGACAGTGTAATTAACCTTTCTTTTCCTTTTTCTTTTTTTTTTTAAGCAGAACATTTTACACATTAAAAATAGTGAAAATACACATACATGTATTTCCGCCTTTATTTTTCATCTCAGCAATTTCTGTAGTTCCCTGAGGATTTAATGTGCTTAGGCACGAAAAGGAACCTAATCCCTAAGAAATTTTCCTATGAAGATCTGGATTATGTTATCAAAAAAGATTTAAGAAAACCTGCTTCACTGTACAAACAGGAAAGCTATTCTGTCTCTCAAAGTCTCATGCCCTGTCATCTAGGCACTGAATACTTTTTTCCAGGGCATATCTGAGCCCTCTCTTCCCCACATTACATATATGCCACCTACTTGACTTCAGCTCTGGAAAAAAATGTATTAGAAGTTAAGCCAAAATACATCCTAGTGCTTTTCTGGTTTATGAGGGGGCCTCCAGGGGACTCCATATGTGGAACTCCCATGAAGGGTCACTGATAGATGTCCTAGCACTTATCATTATTTTATCCAGTTTATTCTCAGCCTTCGCTTCAGCAAGCTACATTTAAAGCCACTATAATTTATCATACCCAACTCTGAGGAAGAATCTCTGGATTTGGCCCCCTAAAGATCACTTGCTTTATTTATTTATTTGTCTAAAGAACTGGATTCTTTTCTGAGCTCTCATTTTTGGTAAGAAAGTTAAGCAAAGACAAGATATATTTAAGTTGAGAGTAGTATATATTAAACATTCAAAAGAATATTCATATTGTATGGGGACGCAAGAAATACAATTATTATACAAACATATATGTATATATAACGTAATCTTCTTCTTGCTTTACGGATCTGATCTCCTCCAAGGAGAGTCACAAATCCACACGATAGCCCTGAGTGCTCAAATTTTGCATTTGGTTCTCTGATTTTACAGTAGCTGAAAGATATGTAAAAGCTCATGTAGCCAGACAGCTCCCTACTGACTACACATCTAAGCAACTTCACATGCATATATTATTCCAACCAGTGTAGGCTGGAAATAACATATGCTTTAAAAAAAAGGAAAAAAAAAAGAGCTTGAAATGAGCCTATTTTAGTTTCCACATGAAACCTTCAGGGCTCTCCCTGACTAAATCACACCCTTCCACAGGGTTTTGCCATCTCATGTGGAGATGATCCAAACTACTGAGCTATACCATGCAGAGTGAAGGGTGGGAATTGCTTCACAAACTGAAAAAAAAGGCTATTACAGCTGTTTGTTGTTAAACACACTTTTGAAAAAAAATTAATAATAACTATTACCATTTTCCTAGAATGGTCCTGAAGGCTTTTTGTAATTTTTTTTTCTCCCCCTTTTAATCAAAACTTTGGAAAATGACCACTGGCCAAGAAAAGCATCTAGACTACTTTCATTAAAAAAAAAAAAAAAAAATCTATAGCAGGGAGTAGACTGGCATCATTTTGTTCCCAGAAAATAATAAAAAGTCCCATGCACTTGGCCTGACAGTATCATTATTATGATAAAGCTTCAACTGAAGTGTGTCCACAGTTCCAACGAAATCATTACAGCTCCTATTGTCTCCCTGATAAGGTTTTAGAAAGTTAATGGCTTAGTTATCCAACCATACTTCAGTTCTGAAAGGGTCTGTGTTTAGCTGAGGGAAAGAGGATAAATTAAGATGCCTACAAGCCCCCACCAAGAGGATCAGCTGAATAGTATATGTGCTTATTAAGGTATATATTGTGATCCCCATGCTCCATCTTCCTCCTCCCTCTTTCTCCCCTTGCCCCAAACAGTAGTAAGATGAGAAATCAAGCACTTGAAAGCTAGGATTTGCCAAATCAGTGCCTGAATATGTAAACTCAGCTCAACTATCTTCTTGTGTACCTCAAGCCAGGAGGCTTCAGTCTTCGGAAAATTCAAAGGCCAAACTAAGGAAAATCTTTCCTAAGAACCTGGGTGAGCCAAGATTTCTCAGAAACTTCCAAGACTACCACATTTGGGCATGTTTCTGAGCCAAAACATGCAAAAATCTGAAAACTTCAAAGAGAAATGAATGTAAGAATTGTTTTTTAAGAATGTTCGTTTTCTCATGGGCAAAACAAGACACTTTCTCCTAAATAAAGTCATGGAAAGTACTGAAAAATCCTGCATCATATTTCAGCATGACAGAGACACCTGGCACAGATAATTCCAATCCCAACTGTACACAACCACTGAATCTATACACTGCAGAACACGGTCTTATAATAGGAAAAGGTAAGTGCAGGTAGCCACTACCAGAATGTATGCCATATTCTGCAATTCTGAAATACAGTTAGGTTCAAATGCTAAAAATTGTACAATGAAATGTGTGTATATCTCATGTTTTTCAAAATCGTTATTGATATACACAGTTTGTACTGTGTTGTGATATAAAAGATATCTACAGGGCGCTGCAGTGGAAACCTACAAACCCTTCCAAGCAGTTTTTGGAAATTATCTGTTTTACTATTGTTTCCTGTTGAATACATAATGCATTTTTGTTCTCAGCAAAACCAAGCATTTTGTATATTCATAGCTTCTGTCATTTTCCACTTCCAGCAATAAATATTTAAGCACATTCAACCTAAAACTCTCAACCTAGTAATCCGCTGCTTGCGTCTTCCCCCCCAAGGTGTAACTATCTTCGCGCTAGTGCAGGATTGCTGAAGAGACATGAAAGAGATTGCTGTTACAGTCCTACCTGCCCACAGGCCAGGCCCATGCCTCTCTCTCCCATACCATGAGGACATGATAAATTTAACTCCAGCGCATCTGCACCAGCAACCTATGAAACATGCAAAAGGAAAAAGAAAATTAATCCTAAGTAATGTACTCTTTCATTGTCGCACTAACCATTCATGTCAAATAGATTTTTTAGGTGCTTAATTTATATTTAAAAAAAAAATCCGAGAGAAAGCTGTTGTTATGATAGCCTCAAAATCAAATGTGTTGATCACGATAGAGAAAAATTTGAAGAATTGATGTGGCTTTCCAAAAGATACAAAGAAAAAAAAAGTAAAAAAATTCAAAGTAGACAACCACGATAAGGATTTTTTTCTGCAAAATGTTAAAAAAAACGAGATGTATAATAGGACCTTACTGAAGCAATGAGAGAAAGGCTCAGCAGTTAGCGTTACACAGGTAGCTTCTGTGCTCTAAAGCACTGGGACTCTTTGTAGTAAATTTCTCCTTTTGGCTTTAATGGATTTTGTCTCCGTATTTTCTGCAGATGCCTGTACCACAGCTTTTGTGGTTAAATATTTTGCTTCTGAAGTCAAATGAGCGTATTAAAAAGTCCATACAAACATATTAAGTGTGTTAATTTCTCTTCAGCACTCTATTAACCAAAATTAAAAAGGAAAAGAAGCTGAAGTGTATAAGGGCAGCACACAAACACATTTCCATTTTTTCCCCTACTAATTGCTCCCGCCTAAGATGAGGCTCTATCCCTTTGCCTTCTATTTGGCTTTAACTAGTATTTTGTTTTGCATTTGCATTTTGTTTTTCTTATTGACCTGAAATAACTTTTGCCTGCTGTGCAGCCATGGTTCAGCAGCTCTAAAAGAGCGCGATCACGGAGGAAGCTATCCATCATTTTCAGGAACCTTCCACTTGCCGGTCAGCTCTGTGAGCTGGGGCTACGCAGCCGCCGTTCCCGTGTTATCGGCCTCCGTGACAAGCTGACCTTTCATACGAATAGGTCGTCCTCCTGCGGAGAGAGACCTCGGTACCTTCTGGGGCTTGTGCTCTTTGGAAAGCCACATCTATTATCTTCTGGATGGGGTCTTATGCATCCGATAAAATATCACTGCTCTTTAAGCAGTGGATTCCAGAGTGCCCCAACAAGTGTGACCCTTTCCGCAAAGCTGAGATTAACAATTACTTTGCTGAAGAAAGTTATATTACATATAGGACACATTATTAAATGCATTTAAATAATTACTCTTTTCCAAAGGGGTAACAAACACAAACACAGATTGAAAGTATCTGTCTTAAAATTAGATAGCATTGTCACTGTACTAAAAAAAAGGAGCAAATGGCACAATAAAGCCATCCATCACAGTCAGTTTAAGAGCAGTAGAGCTCATGTCAAGCATGGATTCCACAAAAGATTTCATGGTCAATTAGGTAAATACAGGTATAAAACGGACTAGTGTTGAAGATCACAAAGCCAACTACTGATGATGTTTAATTTCACTTCCCTAAGTCCCCAAAGTGATTTTTTCCCTCACAGGTTTAAAATGTCCAAAGAAAATAGAGAAGTGTCTTCCTGTATTACCATAAGAGGCTTTAAAACACTGTGAATAAAGAAGAAATGGTATCCAAACATACATATGCATGCATAGAAACTTGCTTCCAAAACATCTATACCCATAAATATATACATATATGTGTATATATACATACATATACATTTAAACATACATACATAAAATACGTATTTGTACAATATTTATAAAACATCTAATGCTGAGCTAAAAGTAACAATAATGACAAACTAATACTTTTTTCTTTACAAAGTTTGCTAAAGCCTTCCTTTACTGGTCTGAAAATATGCTTTTTATTTCCTCTAGATATTTTGATCTGTGATGAAAAATTCAGTTTTGTTTAAAAATAACAACTTCCTGTTATACATGGATATACACAGCTTTCTGAATGACAACAGTCTTAATGATCACCGTATTAGTCAACTGTTTCTTATGCTATTCACTATGGACATAGGAACATGTTTTTAAACAGTTTTTTACTTCAAATGATTTCAAAATCAAAATTTCAGGTGTATGGTCTGTTTGCATTTGTGTAAGATTGGATTTATATTATAGGAAGCCTGCTGACTGCTGTTATATACACTGGCTTTCTCTCCTATCATTTTTGAAAGTCTGTATTAAAACTACAATAGCATTAAATGAGCCTTTTATACTTTAAATATTGAAGAGTTTTATATTCAAAATTTCTTCTGGTGCTGTCAAACTAGTGTGCCTGTAGGCAAGGTAAGATCAAGTTAGGCTCTCAAAGGTAAAATTAAATTTTATCAGGGCATCCGTCATAATATACAGTTTGCTTAAAATGCAAATGAAAAGTATATAGATTCAAAGTCTAAAGGCTTCCCAAGTACTGTTTAAAAATCCAAGGGACCATTTTTTTCAGAGTAGATTTCCTTTAAATTTACATTTCCATCATTTTAATGAAAACAGAATAAACAAATTATAATGGACATGCTTTAATTCTCATTTTGCACTTTGAATCTATTTCTTTCAGGAAATTTCTTATTGCAGCTCTTTTATTTAAGAAGAATAAGAAAAGACAAAAGTGATGAAAAAACACATTTAGGAAAACATTACCTCAGCCATTTTTGAAAGTTCAGTCCAGTCATCCTTGCTGTAGCTGCTCATGATACTGGCAATTAGAATCTGAAAAGAATATATATGCAATCATTTTAAGCCAGATTTTGCAGGCCATCACAGGACTGTGATTCCAAACATTAACTATCTGTATATGGGAACTACTAGCTGTATGTGGGAACCAAAGCACTGGAGATGAAAAAGCGGTTTAGGAGGTCACCCATTTTATCAGTACCAAGTCACTAAGGAGTACCTCACTGTACTTGGTGCCTTTCGAGTTCAGATTCTGTCCATAGCTGCTTTTACTCCAATTTCTTTACTGAGGTTAAAGCTTTTACGTAAAATAAGGTCTAACTGGATTCTGATAAGGCTGCTAGACACACACCTTCCCAGTTGCATGCAATGCTTTTTATTGTTAAAAAGGAGTTAACTTCATCGTCAGTCAATCTTCAGTTCAAATAACATTAGTTTTCAGTTAAAATGAGAAGAAATCACCTGTTCTGGACCCAGCACAGAATGTCAGACACTGGAATGCCCCAGCATAAATGCTGCAGTTCCTAAAATCTGGGTGACACCAACAGCGAATGTAGCCCCAGAGCTCCTCCTGCACAGAGGACTTGTACGAAGGATGAGGCGAGCCTCCGAGGCCCGTACTGCAGCAGCTCCAAGGGTCACTCAGCAAGAGCAATGACTGAGCTCAAGAGCACAGTGGTGGATCAGTGTGTGTGCAAAGGAACTGCCATGGGAGGAAAGCAGAAAAATATTTGGCCACACTTCTTGTTTATGAAAGTTTTAATTTTCCTTCACAGGAAGGTTAGTTTGAGTCTTGTTTTCCAAACAAGCTTTACAAGCTGCATTAATATCTGGGATGAGCTTATTCTTTACCTTCCAGTCTGTGTAACACTTCTTTTGAACTTGCCCATAATGTTGATGGCTAATGACTCATTCATAAATGGGAGAATATTCAAAAATCCGACCTATAAGAATCATCCAACACACCTCTGTTGGGAACTGTAAACTCCCAAATTATCTCCAGAAGAAAGTTGATATATTTAATATCATTAGAAAGAAGGAAAATTTACTTTAAAAAGGAAAGTAGTTATGGTGAAGATTAAGTATGCCTAGGTTACAATATATTCATTTAAAAGGACAATACAACTTGTAACTACAATTCTTTCCGTTGTGTATATTGCGTTGCTCTGATGAATCTCTACCTATCAATCTACCACCTACCTACCTACAAACTACCTATCTATCCACCTTTCTGACTGATGTTTGCAAGACGAGAATCTTTTGAGAAGGAAAGCATTTGAAGAAGTATCCTCCCTGCTATTATGTACCCCTTTATTTGCATCGTCTCTGGCATAAATAGAAAACCAAGTTTTTCATTAGATACACACAATCATTGCTGGCTGTGATTTTATTCCACGCTTGAAAGAGGAAAAGCTTGTCACTTCTATACAATCATTTTTCTATTGCAAACAGCCTTATATAGCGCTGTAGGACAAATGCTTATGAAACAGAATTTGCTCTATCATCTATCAAATGAAATTTGAAAATTCTGCTGGGAGTGTACAAAGCAGGAAGAGCAAGATACATGATACTTCAAAGAGCTATTAATTAAGACAGCATATTTTTAAATATTGATTCCCATTCAAATTTAAAATTAAGTGCATATATTTGACAGAAGCAGTGTAATAGTACAGTGTTTACAGTAACAAAAAATAACTGAAAGAAAAAAATTTCATTTCTGCTCTTGATGTTCACATGAAAATCAGGATCTCAGAGAGGATAATAAAATTTAAAAAATAATAGGGATTGTATTCTCTTTGTATTCCCCAACATTCTCTTATAACTTGAAATGAAACTTAGTTCCTATGTGGAAGCAGATTCCCCAGCACTCCATGTTAACAAACCGTTCTTCCTCAAGTGGCTGTTCCTTCCCCAGACACCCCTACACTCTTTCCATTCGGTACCAGTACCAACAACGAAGGAAAAAAAATCATATCATATGTGGACATTTAGGTGCGCACTGCCTGTGACGACTGTGGTTTGAACCTGCTCCTAAAATTACACATGGGAGGTTATGAAGAAAACACAAAATATTATCACATATTACCTCCTAGAATGCTAATAACAAAAGACAAGTACAAATAACAAGTGATAAAAGTCACAGTTTATATTTGAATGTAATAAATAAATTCTATCACATTTCAGCCTCTCCTCGCTATTCTGACTTCTTTACCTTTTTGGTCAGAAATGCCAGCTTCTCCAAAGCACCCCAGCACGACGAGCCGTGGAGCACCGAGCACCCCTGGAGCCCTGGCAGCCCCGAACAGCGGCTCTCGCAGCCAGGCCACGCCTGGCCTAGCCCCGGCAGTCAGAGCCCACCGCAAGGGACCTCCTCCTCCCCACTCCTGAAACCCACACCGGCCATACTTGCAGGAGCTTAATTACGCTTGTTTGAACCACAGCTGGGAGGCTGAATCACGCCTGCCTTGCTCACAGAGGTAGACTGCTGGCTAACAAGCAGCTCTTACAATAACGCCGCTGCAAAAGCATAGTAAGTGGGAAATGAAGGTTGACTAAATTGCAGCCTTGCCAGAGCTTGGAGGAGAGCTGCCCAACAAACCGTGTGTGACTGAAGCCTAACATGATCCCTGGCCCAGTCCTCATTCCAGATCTAAACCATATCAAGCATATATGCTTTCCTCTTCCTCACCAAACAGCTATTTTGCCTGTTGTGTAGAGATCTTGTGTTTCCCGCCCCGCACGGCCCACGGACGCTGCGCCCTCGCTGACGATCGCCGCGACACAGCCACCCTCGTGAAAGAAGAAGGTCTTCATACCCCACCGTTATACAAGGTCACAGGCAATTTCTCCAAATGCTTGTGAGCAGGTAAGTGCACATTTGTAACATCTGAAACTACACCTTGTATAGGATTTTTTTGATCACTCATGGAAGAAGAGTGTCTAAATAACCACTTTTTTTGGGTGGAGGGAATGAAGATGTAAATGGGAGGTATATAATGTACCATTTAGGACATGATTATAAGATGAATATACTGTAGCTAAAGCACCTAGTAAAAACCTACATTTCACACAATTCTGTAACTAATGCATTAGTAGTTGTTCTACTTAAAAGGCACTGACAAGGTACTTCTCATAATCCTTAAAATATTTTTTCTCCCTGTTTATAATAATCCCCTGGAAGCTTAAACTAGAATCTATTTCCCCTGCAAAAATTTTTTTTCCACTTCTATTTTCTCTATGTGGATGTCTCAGGAATGCAATAGCATTAAAAAAATAATAAAAAGGATAAGGTTCACCAGTACATATGTTTTTAAATGATCTTTCTCCTCTAACATTGAGAATGTGATGGGTTTCAGAACAAAAGGATGGAGAGAAAAAAAATGACTGGCCCTACTTTCGGTCAGATAATTCTGAGAACATGTATTTAAATGAGGATAGCAGTAAAAACTTAGGTAGACGATTAGTCCTCTACTGCTCTGTAGGGAATAAGGGAGTTCCAGTTCCATTCAAAGATTCTGAAAAATCTCAGGGGGCTGGATTTAAATGTGAACATTGTCTGCTCCTGCAAATTTAAGAAAACTTCCGAACAATCACAGTGGAATCACAATCCTCCGTCCTCATGCCAGTAACAACCATATTTTTACGGTCTTCCAACACTGGCCCTTAACCCACATCTATTCCTAAACTGTTCTTCCAGATCTGCGCATAATCTCCCTGCACTTAAGCAAATCCAGCCACTCTAACCAGTGTGGCTTTCCCTTCCGTTCCCTTCGCCTCTCACACCAGGCTTGATTAACTTCAGCTTGAGGTAAGTTCTGCCCCAAGTGTCAACAGATGTCCCATAGAGACACTGCTGCTGGCTTCAACCTGTACCTCATTCTGCATTCAGAAACACTCGCAAAAATCCCCAGGATTTTGTATTTGATTTGCAAACTCCTTGCAGAAATAGAAAGAGATTGTGAATATTTTCACTAAGAGAATGTTCCCCTGAAAGCTAGAAAAATGAGTTTTCAAGGAGGCAGAAGGATTGGTTTTTTAACAGTTACCTGTTTGAGAAGGAGAAACGTGAAAAAGGATAATTGCTGTTTATAGAGGGGATCCAGAGACTGAAGACTACATTAAGAAACAGATTTCAAATACCCACAAAATTATTGTAAATTGATCTAAACTTCAGAAGGTATTTGTTTTTTGGTCAGACAAAGATTTCAAACTTCCGCTGAAGACATTTTTCTTACTGACAAACAGCACAGAATAGCCTCGCCACATGGTCTGGTTAGTCTGAACAAAGCTGAACACACTTAACCAGACGCCATCAGGAAGCATTCACTAGGAAGAAGAGGCCCAGCACTGAAGGTATAGTCTTTCTAAAATAATAGCAGAAATAACAGATTTATTTCATCATGCACCATGGGAAATGACACCTACAGCTACACAAGCACATTCGGAGAGGATAACTTCTTGGCAGCTCAGTCTTTATTTCACAGCATTAAATTCCCTCTATCTGCATTAGGAGTCTGTGCAGTGAGTCCTGACCTAGCCCTCTCTCCCCCAAACACAGGAACCAAGCCCCATGTCCACAGCATTTCCCAAGGGCTCTGCACCCGTGCAGGGATGCCAGCAGCACAGCCTACCAGCTGCTGGTGAAAAGCTAATAAAGAAAAGTTTACTGGGCACTCCTTGGCTATTTCACTGATATGAGAAACAATCCTTGGTTTGTAAATATCTAAATGAAAAATACACATGATCGTATAGACCTCTCATAGTTTTTTCATATATGAATGAAAGATATAGACCCTAAGCCAGATTCTTCCCTATCCCACAGCTCTTAGATGCAGCTTTAGTTGCAAAATAGGACCACCAAGGGAACAGAAAGAGGAACACTTTGCATTGCACCCAGATTTTCCAGGCTTGTACAGCTAGCCTCTGTAACCCTGACTCTAACAGAATGTCAGATTCAGGAAAAATCAATTATGCCATGTTTTGCCAGCAGAAATGTTCAGGTCAATGCCACCCTTGCCACCACTACAGCTGCAGTAGCCCTCTGCTTTTCCAAATGGCCATTGGCTGATGAAATGATCACTCTCAAAATCATTCTTTTTCCTTCATCTACTAGAAATCTGGCTTCTTTTAAAGCAAAGAAATTTCTTTTCCGCACAAGCTGCAGTGCACTTTTTAGACACAAACTGTTGCTTTGGGCAAGAGAAAATTCACCTCAGAATGCTTTACCTAGCTTGGAGGGACGTGTCGGGTAGCCTCTATGCCACACGGGTCTGTCTGCTGTGGTGCACCACATTAGGCAGTGTTCAGTGCCTGTGCTGTGCCAGTGCGGAGACTCAGCGAGGGGTGAAGCCACGCAGCAGGCGCCATGCAAGCACCCAGCCCCGGGCAGTATACCATCTGAATAAAAGACAACTCTGAGAGATGAATTGGGGCGGACTGAGAAACAGAAGACTAAAAATCAATTAGAATCTTAGAAAACTGAGAAGCAGTAATAAATGTTTGCTACAGAATCATTTTTATTTTATTTTATTTTATTTTATTTTATTTTTGTACCTGGGAGAACTCAGACTCCTTGATTCAGCAACGAGCAATAGATCTGTGAGCAGCCACGTGGAACCTTGCAACCACTATTACTAGTGTGCAGAACTTTTCTAATATGCATCTCACAGGACAGAACACAAATGCAGTAAATATTCTGTATTACACAAACATACTTAGATGTGAATTAGTGAAAAATAATGGGAGCACAATAATGGGAGCACAATTTTTTACTGTTGCAAAAAATAATAAAAAATAAAACCAAAAAACCCTAGGAACTAGACTGATTTTGATGGCTTCTAGACTGAACCAGGTTTCTCTTTTACTGTACTTTCCTGTTGTAATTTTTGATGTGTTGCAGAACTGAAATAAAAATAAGCTTCTTATTAAAAACTACCTAGAACATCAAATCCCATGCAATAAGAAAGTTAACAATTGTAAACCCTGTCATGTCTCTGAGAAGCAGAGGAATTATCTTGTTATCAATTTAATAATGGAACATTGAAGTAAATGATGCCATCCACTGACACCAGTAACACCATCTCTCCTGGGAAATTCATGTCTGTAGGAACTGTCAATCTAGATGGATATGGACATATTAAACATTGTACCTTCAAGTCCATAAATCTATTCTTTCTATGCTGCCTTAATAAAAAGATTCTGCATGATGATAAAGACAAGCAATGCAGAATGTCTTGACATTGCTGACCTGTAATTCTCCTTTTTTTTCCTCTCTTTTTCCAGGGACTGGATAGTAAATAATTTAACAATCTTCAGCCATCCATTGTTTTACCCATTCTTAATTTGCACTTAAAATACATTTAAGATAAGTTCAGTAAATGAAAAGATGGTAAATAGGGAGTATTACTGTTTATTATTTAGCTGTCTTTGTGTAGCAAACCTTCCAGTTAAAGCCCTATCTTTACCTTATTACTTTACATTGAGATATCCACTGTTTTTTTCGAACTAAAGTGCCAGTAAGATGCAATAGATCTACACAAAAACAGGCCAGACATTATCGGCAGGCCAAGAAGCCCATGATAGGAGCAGGAAAATATTAGCATTTTCCTCACACTAATACACAAACACACATAAAATCAACACCAACAAGAAACAACAAAGCTTCTCTTCTCAAGGAAAACCTGAGATGTTTATTTTCAAAGGAAAGAAACCCTGATCCTGTGACATTTTCTTATGATAACTCTACTACTATTCTATGCAATGACCAATGCAGATTAAATGAGATTACTGGATGCATGTCAGTGAGGCAGACTGGACTATCACTCCAAATTAGGACGTAAAGTTGTTAGGATACAATGTCCTCAGACAAATAAAAATTGGAAGTTGGAAACAAGCCCACTTCTCTGTAAAATAACAGAATGCTGTTGCTTTGGCTGGAGTGAGAGGCTAAACAGATCACACTTTAGGACTGTCTGCAGCTGCAGGAACTGGGAAATAGCTTGGTAACTGTCCTCTGCCATGTGAAGCTCATCAGACAGTGCTAAAGCAGGAGTTAAGGAGCTACCACGCCTTTGGCCTTGCTACTATACATGAATGTGGAGACACACAACATGTGGCTAAATGAAAAGCTTACTTTCCACTAAAACAATTTCAAGAGAGTCCTACCAACTAAGAACGCAACTCAAAGCCAACTGAATGGACAGAACAAAAACAGATCTTCTGATGCACCTGTACCTCCAGTGCCTCAGGGCACTCTTTAATTAACACATTATAATTCCTAAGGAGTGAAAAAGGGGCCATGGAATATAAGTTCCCTAAAACACATGTCTAAAGAAAGAAAATACAGCACTTGCAGGAAACGGGCATATTTTACATGATTAGAAAAAGCTTGTCCATCTTATGATAGATCCTTGAAAAGTTCAGTGCTTCAGATAAGCCACTCAAATCCCATAGAAATTTATCCACGTGGCTACAGACTCCCCTGGAAATATGGCAGAATCTTTGGGATTTTATTTGGGAGAGAGAAGATAATGTCCAATCTTTAGTCCCTCTGGTAATGAATATAAAATACGCAAGTTAACAAAGGCTGAATCCAAGAAAAAAGTGAAGACAGATCCCTTTTCAGCAATACCCCTAGCAAACAACATCTGAAGCCCTTGTGAATCTGCCATGCCCCTGCTGTATTTTTATACTTCCACACTGTCTCAATACAAAGAGAAAGCAGAGGAGGCCAACACAATATAGAAGGAGCTAACAGAAAAATATCGTATCTAATTCTACAATATTTCAGACATATGCTATGACCTGTAGCAAAAACTTTACACCAGGGTTCTGACACATTATTGATTCTTAAGACCACATATGGAAAACAAGGCTGGCAAGAGGCAACACAAATTTATGGATTTTTTTCCTCCACCTATAGAGATTTTTCTCTCATCAAACTGTCTGGCTATATATACAGTCCTTTTTAACACAGTTCTCTGAGTACCTCACTAATTGTTAATGTGTTTATTCTCACAATAGCACAGGCAACTCTCTGCTGGGTGCCGCTCTGAGGAGGTAAGCCGATTGGAGACAAATATGTTCGAGTGCTGTAGGCTGCTGCTACTTAGGGAATAAAGAGCAGTGGACTGGAAGGAACCCTAAGATCCCTTTTCCAGTTCCTTCCAGTCCCTGATTACTTCTAGATACATGTAGATCTCATTTATTTCCTCTGTCACTTAGCAGCAAAGTTGCTTAATTTATTAGAAAACAAATTCAGTGGAAAACAAGGAGAGACAAAATGTGCATTGAGTAATTTTGTCTGAGTTCCCCAACTCCAGCATTCAGTTTGCTAGCAGTTCCTCAGGTCATTTCTGTCTGTTTCCATCTCCAAGAAGTCCATCCTGACTATTCCCTTATTCCGTCACCCACAGGGCTTCCTTTGATTCACTTCCTTGGATTCGAAGGCTCAAAAAGCTAGGAGTATTAGGGCAGACAGAGGTGAGAAATGTAGCTCAGATAAGAGGGAGAAAAGAAACCTCCCTTTTATACTTGAGAGCCTTCTGATCTCTTTCACCATGTAACATCACACTGCTGGTGCCTAAGCAAAGTTTGGGAGGAGTAAGCGACTTTGTCAGCTTGGTTGCATCCTCCATAGCTCACTCACTCTCTGGACGTCACTATCCTTGGAGTGATATACCTTTGCACAAACAGCTCTTACATTGGGCCATGCTGCTAGATCAAGGCACAGCTGTTAAGCGGGTGTGCTGGAATAGGCTGTAAGGCTCATCCCTGTTCACCAAGCTATTTGAGAGCTTTGCACACCTGGGACTCCACAGCTGCATGAGGGAGACCTATGGAACTGTCATGCTATTCTCGCCTTATCTGGTCTAGGTGTCTGACTTCGTAAATTAAGCAGAGGACTTTTTACTCATGCTCCAAGATCTTCCTGATTAATGGGACAGGTTCCCCTCAAGGGGAGATGGTCTGCACATGTTCACAGGGTTGGAAAAACTAGATCTTCTTGTGGCTTCTGTTTAACAAAAAAGGGAAATATGCTTCCATGACCAGACTAATAGCGTTAACATCATCGTATTATTCAGGAAGACCACCTACTTTATGATAGATTAAATCATTAATGAACCAGACTTTTCGTCTGTGTTATGTTAACAAGGGTTTTACTGTAACAGAGCTGGGACACTGTCAAAGAGCATCATCAATCGGTCTGGACATGAAATGAAAAACACCAGGACACTTAGAGAATCAGTACTAAGAATTAGGACACTTTCCCTCCCGAGCTATAGACTGGAGATTGTTCATCTACTTCACTACCTCTTAATCTTCTTGTCAGTCATGTATTCCATGAATAACGCCATCTCACAAATTTTATCTTTGTTTCTACCTAACTGGCCAGCCAGTTATAATTTCTGATTGGTTTCAGCCTCTTCTCTAGTCCTCTAAGGCTCTGAATGCTGTACCGGCATTTCTGCTTTTCTGACCTAGATCCCTTAAAATAGCTTTTCCTGCCAATTTCAGGCCTTTCCTTTCCCAGATGTCTCCCCTCTTCATTTCAGCTTCCTGGGTAATTTCCGCACCCAGTCAGCCTCAGAGATGTGGCTGAGCAGACACACGCTGGCCCAGAAAGACAAGAGCAGAAGCAGCACTGCAGATCCTGGTGTGACACAAATGGAGAGGCTGAAACTCACCTGAAAGTATAGCTGCTTGTTGCAGCATAAAAATACATTTAAAAGAAATATTTACTTTCGATGAAAAATGAAATCCTACCAAGCCTACCCATAATATCCCATTCAATGTCCTTTGGCATTCAATTTTCTCCATTCTGTTGCCCTGTTTTCTGTCAATAATGTTGGTATTTTCTTACTACCTCTAACACCTCAAACAGGCATGGTACAGTTCTTTCTTCATTTCGCAGTTTGAAACTCGTCATGCTACGCGAAGTTAGGGTTTTAGGCTGGGTCCACCTCAGAGTAGGTGCTTCCATTAGGGACAGTGAAGTCTATCTCCACCAGAACTTTACCAATGGTCACTTAAGCAAGTCCTCCTGGGTTATTTTCCTGTTGGAAAGCACAGGTGGCAGAAGGCTGTCGTGCTCATAGCGGCAACTGCTCTGGCATCACAACACACAGAAAAGAAAGCAGACTTCTACTACTTGTGGAGATCCCCTTCAGCTAAAAAACACTGTATCTACACTAGAGTAAGGTTTCAGAGAAGGAGACAGCTGAGGTGTACAGTTTAAGTGGGGCTCAGAAGGGTCTGCCAAAGTAAAGCCAGAGCTGTGGGCGGAGTGCTCCCCTCAGCACTAGTTCACCTGGGGTTGTGGCTGCATTCCCGGTCTGGGGATCAGTCAAGAGTTAGGTGCAAGGTAAGGGTTAGGATTTTGCAAACAAGACATCTGAGACATACAGCAAAAGTGGGGTTCAGAACACCCTGCCACAGTAAAGCTAAGCCTGATACTGGAGTTCTTCCACAAGTGATCCTCCACTTGAGGGTCCAGAGTGTGCCATGGCACAAAACTCAGTCTACGTGTAGCAGTTGGGTTGGGAAGGATTAGGGTTAGACAAGGACAGCTCTCACACTGGGGACACTGCAGTCCATCCTCTCCACAACTTTATAATTCTCTGACTCTTTCTGAGGCTTACTTCCCTCCTGAGCTAACTGTGGATGGCACACACAGTAGCAAACGCCCAGCACCACAGCACACCAGGACACATTGTACCCTTTACCTATGCAGTAGCCCTTATTGTGAAGAGTGATCACCAGCTAAAAAACATTAGAGCTGCCACTGGTCCACCTCATCTTTCAATGAATGGCATGTTCCCACATTTGCCTACTTCAGTAGTCAAATGTTCCCAAAAATGTTATTATAACAATGACAACTGTCCCATCTACTGATCTTCATTATCTTGTAATACCTTTTGCTTTCCTCCTCAAACACTAGAATAATTCTGTTGCAGATGGCTTAACTTTCCACTTTGGACATCATCTTTGAATCAGTATCATTTTCTTTGGATTGTCTGACTTCATAGACAATATGCTTCGAGTAGAAGTTTGGACTGGATGACCTCCTGAGGAACCTGCCAAACTGAATTTTTCTATGATCCTATGAAACCTCCCTGCAAAAATGCACATGATCAACAAATTCTTTTGCCTCATTCTCTTCAGGATCATGTTTAATCTTCCATGTACACCTCATACTTCTGTATCAAGCAGACAGCTACCCATTTTTATCAATTCTGACGTCAGGCCTGCTGAGCTTTCCCTAGGCATGGAAACCTGCTGCAGCCCAGTATTGGTGTGAACCTGTCTTTTATCTCTGTATTTTTCCTTCTGTTTTCTCACACAATCTTCAACATATCATCTTTTCTCCTTTTTGAGATCTGCTTCATTGCTGTCTCCACTGTCTCTTCTTGTGATCTTGCAGGGCCAGTTTATCTGTTTTTCTTCTTTGTTACCTACCTTTAGATTTTGCTCTCCCTCTTCATTGTGTACTAAAGCAAACATATTCTTCGGGTTTTTTTTTTCTGCCACTATCTGACCTCATGCAACTCTGCCTTTCAATAAGACTCAGTTGTTACTGAGACAGATCAGTCGCAGCACAGCCCAGCAGCAGGGCAATCGTCACAACTACAATATGCCATCCACCTCACTTGCACAAAACCTCAGACTGCAACAAAGCAAAATACCACACAAACGCGCGCATACCTTCCTCCCCAGATGAACAAGAACAGATCTCTTGATCTGGGAGAAGCCACTGTTTCCCATTAGGCCCAGGCTAATGGGAGCCTAAGCTCATTTAAAGGTACACCTATATCAACAGTAGCATTTGTTCTAAAGAAGTAATATTTGTTGCCTTTTCAAATGATTAGAATAAGCTAGCAGTTGATACGTTCTTGCCTGCCCTGGCTAGACAGCTGTAACCTATTTTAGGAACTTTTAAAATGGAAAAGGGAGAAGATAAAAAAGCAAAGGCTAAACAAGCAAGAAATATGCTCTTGGACAATGCAAAAACTTCTTAAAATAATCATTTTCATTTGGCAAAATATTTCTTCTATAAATTTTTTTTGAGGAGAATTATATTAAAATGGTATCTTAACAAATAGGGAGGCTCTACTTTCTATCAGGCACAGAACTTTTCAGGAAGAGAAAATGCAGCTCTGTTTTTTCTGCTGAACTTAATTTCTTCATATTTCCTTCCTATTAGCCCATGGTATCTCCTGACTGGGCCAAAAATTCAGTGAAGAGCGGTGCCACTGTGCACCAAGCCTTATGATGGTGGGTCTTCCGTGTCCTCTTCTGAGAGATAGGATCAAAAAATCTCATGAGTGGGTAGCTTTATTTTTATATGCAGACATTCTAATTTACTTAAGTAGCAAGCTGTTATGTCTGATGACCCAAGTAGTTTTTTGGATACAATCCAACAGCAAAGAAGATATAAAATTAAGGGCTGGAAGCTGGCAGCTACCTTCTGACTAATCTTCCCTCTTCAGCTGCCAGTTCCACCCACTTCTTAATCTTTTAAGGAAGCATATCAGAAGATGCTGAGAAACTGAAAGAGGCCTTACTATTTTCACTAAATATTTGGGTGTTTAAAAAAATCATTATCTAACTTGTTCAGCATACTGCTATGTGATTGGACATTTCAAAATTAAAATACAGTAAAGACTTCATAGGATTATTGTTTAACTTGAAGAAAAACACAGCAACACCAACTACCATGTAATATAGGAGAGATTTTATCAATGTCCCAGCAGTGAGCAGGTGTGCTCCCAAGAAGATAAATAAACTGAAAATAAATCAGGTCAAATCTGGATTCCCCAGGCAGAATCAAAGACAGAAGTGCTTCTGGGAACCACATTGGTGCTGATAGTACAACATTAAGAGAATGCAAATGTGACTTAAACCCATGTTTATGACCCTCTGCCTTCAGAGACATAAACAGCTCACAGGTATCTATCTATACAATTGGGGTACCTACGAGATTCACACTACCTCTAAACATTCTGGCCTGACAGGTAGTTTGTTTAACTGAAACATACTGCAAGTATATTCAGACTTTAATATGGAGATATGGCTCTCATATCAATGTGAGGCATGGCTAAGAATAAGTCTTTCGGATTCTTCCACAGTGAGAAAAGTGCCACAGATTTTTAGAAATGCTACCCTAAAATTTAGGAACAGAGCTTCAATATCCGTATTTCAAAACCGAAGACCTTAACCAACTGTTACATATACACTGAAACAATCAACACAACTATAGTCTTATAATAAAAATGTTGAACATAAAGAGAATGAAATGAAAATGGAACTGGAAAATGAAAAAGTTGAGGAACCTTGAACACACACATACACACAAAGAAAAAGATGTAAAAATAAACCACTAAAAAAATTCTGCCAGGGAGCTGTGAGAATGACAGGCACAGTGGCAGGAAAGGGAACAGGAAAATACTCTGTTGTTTCTTGCAGTTTGCATTTAACTAAGTGGCTCATAACAGAGGATGTATTTATGTCTACTTGAAAAGAAGCCTTTAAAATGTTCATTTGGGTTTAAGTGTTTAGAAAATAAGTAACTGTCAGATTTTTGTTTCAACAATTAAAAGGATACCATCTCCACTAGACATGCACATGAGACACAAACAAGTTACTACTGAGTTGAGTTACCATCAATCAGCACACCTGCCGGAATTGAATACTTCAGTGCTTTTTCAGCTCCCAGAAAAAACAAGGTAATTCCAAGTTTGCTTTGTCCAAAATGAAAGCAAGTCAAATTAACCTGAATTAGCTTCTATTTTCTGCAAGCTAAGAATATGCGCGTGGACAGTTACCATGCTGACATGCTGTATTTTGTTATCTCACGGTAATTTGTTGGTATGTCTGCGTTCACAGTAACAGTATATCAAATTAGCACTATCTGAAGAGAGAATGAGTTTGCCCTTTGGATGCTGCTGGCCACCTGATCTTGCATGTTTAGCAGTTACTCTTTAACCTTAATAACAGGTACAGCTTATTAGTTCCAACCAGAATATAAAAGAGAACTTGAAAATAAAAGCAGGGTGAATTGAGATCTAGAAATGGGAATGTGATAGATACAAGAAGTTTGGTTTGCACTATCTAGAAATTTATGATCATAGTTCTTAAACTCAACGCACATAAAAAGCTAGGAGGACATTAGCAGTATTCAGCCTGTAGAGGAAGATCAGTTCAGAGCCTGCTAATAATTCCACATGCTTATCTACGTGTTCCTCTCAGCAGGTAAGGAAAAAACCATCTTGGAAACCCTTATTCCTACATGTTGCTCTGAATTGGAGTTCTTTCCATAGCCCCCCTCTCCAGAAAGCACAGGAGGCTGGGATAAAGTCCAGCTGCTGTCAATCAGGCTGAAGACCTGGCTTCGATTGTGATGGATTTAAGCACGTGCCTCTGCCTTTCTTGTTGAAGCTAGAACATGTTTGCACAGAACTAACTCTCCTGCTATTGATGCAGTTTGTATCAGTAAAATAAACTCTTTACTTGCTCATGAACAAAAATATGATGGTATAACTGCATCTACACTAGGGTTCTGCCAGGACAGTAGTTAGATGCAATTTTATTTTTAGTATTCCTAGCCTACACAAGTATGTGAGCAAGACTTTTAGATACAGACCTAGCTTTCCTATTTTTCTTCACTAGAGCTCTAACAAAATGTCTAAAATGTGAACTACATTACAGAAATTAAGTGCATAATATGGTCTACAGAAACAGCACATACTTATTAATTTCATCAAGTAAAATTTTGCTTTACTATTATTATAATATATATTCAATAAAAGAGAAAAAGCAGAATTATCTAAATGACATAGGCTCAGTGCCTCCTAGAAGACTAAAATCATATCACAGCCAATATAAATGAATGCCAAAGCTACTGTGCATTTTAAAAGATCAAATTTTGTAATTTACTCAGTTGCCTATGACAAACATGAAATGGAAATGGGGGAGAAGTATTTGGGGGATAAATGCTTTGCACAGGTAATAAGCCTAGTAGAATTTTGTCATTCTTACAAAGTTAACAATTTAATTTTCATAGATCATTGACTATTAACAATTTTTAAGTATAAAATTTTGCCATTTTCTTTGTTTTTACTTTTTAACAATGCTACAAGGTCAGTTTTCCCCCTCCAATGGCAACTTGTATATCCTAATGTTAAAACAATAACTACCCAGAAAAGGGCATTTCCTAGGGAGTAATGACGGGCTGGGAGGAGTTGATGGCCCGAGGCACTGCTGAGGGCCATTAACTCTGGCTGGTCATTAATCGACAGGAAATGCCCAGCACCGAGGTTGTTATTGCTATTTTAAGCACAAAATGGGGGGAGGGGAGGGGAGGGAACAGACATCTTAGTGTACAGATTTTTTTAATGCATGATGCAATTTCCTTTGTTGCAGTCTATGGAGGACATTTCTAGAAAGACGGACTGCTCGCTGGCATCCCATTGGATTTCGCAGATCATTTTGCAGCATTCTTTGTGCACACAGTAGCTTATGAAATTGAGAAAATAGGTGGGGATTTTAAGGGTCTTTCTGTTCTCTCTAAATAATAGTCTCCACAGAAGAATAAAAGGAAAATTCAACCTTAATAAGAGGAATAAAAATATGCAACTCCTCATGTCATTGTCAGCAGAATTACACTTTAGAAATATCTTTTTAATCACAGCTTCATCTTTAGTACATTTCTTTCACTGGGACTCCTGCTTAAAGACCATTCACATATCTCATCGAAAAAGGAATTTTTAGCAGCGGCAACAGCCAAAGCAAATCCTAAACCAGCTTTAGCTGATACCATCCATTAAGGAGTTTGTCTTTTTACAATAATCAAGCAGATTGGCTCATTTTCCAGGAGATGGTTGGTGAATTACTCCAGAAACTGCTTTAATTTTCTCCTAGTTCGCACTCTGAGGCTAAAGTTTTAAAGACATGCTCATAGTCCTCAGGAAATGGTGAAAATTGTTCTTTTCTTGCAGGATCAATAACTCACACTCCAAATCTAAAGCATATTCTTAGTGTATGCACAAAAACTCTCTACCTTACTGAACTGCTTACCATTTGTCAAACCTTAGCTGTGAAGGTAAAACAAACAAAATAAGTCATGCCTTTATAACGTGCGTAGTAAAAAAGTACAGTTCTGCACTAACTAGTTTGATAGGTTTCTCAACAAAGCAGTAGTCTCCAAGTGCAAAACATAAAAGATCTCACCGTTCTCCTCTCCGTCCTAATCTGTCACCAGCAACACTGCACATTTGAATCATAGATTGATTGCCTGAATCTCACTGAACTTACCATGGGATTATGTTTTCAGCCACAAACTGCAGCTTCCAGCAGAAGATACATACTTTCTTGAAATACGGTTCCCTCAAATTAATGGTAGGAGTGCATTTCCACCTCCTTACCAGATTCAAGACCATATTCTTAAAAGATTAAAACAAAAAAAGGGGGTGGAGGGACAGGCAATATTATGTTGCCTTTCAGACCAAGCAGTATAACACCTACTGCATGATCAGTTAAACATGCATGAGCAGACATTTTCTCTGGGTAACATTTTAAACGACTTTTTTGTGTTTCTTTATACAGGAACATCTGTGGTGACCCTCTGGAAATGCAGTCTTTCAAATCTTAGTAAACTTGAAGGCAGCATTTGAATTACAAAATCCTTAGCACATCCTTTCAAACTAGTAAAAAACATACATTCATCTCAGCTTGAATTTAAGCAATGCAATTTAATGTTAATTAGGTTATCAAAATGTAGAACTGGCACAATGGTCCAAAGGTTGAGACAGGACTGGGAGGCAGGAGACAAAAGCTAATCCTGGCTCCAAACCTAACAGCAATTTGTGCATCACCAGCGTAAACCCGTAAGAACAGTGCACCTAGCTCCGTGTATCCCTTCTCTGACTGGGACCAGCAGCAGCTGCAGAGGGTAAGCTTACGGTAGCATTTCCACAGAAAACTCTCTCTTTGGAAATTGGTGACACAGGAATTCCCTGAGCCAGAGGTGATGTATTCCATAGCTTTCTCTAAATAATTTTTCCAATCACTTTCTTCTCAGCCATACACACTTCTGGCATTTGCAACACCCTGTGAGAATGAGCTCTACAGCTCAAAGGAAGAAGTGTCTCCTACCACTTATTTCAGCCCATCACCTTTTAGATTACAATCTAGCTATACCCTTGCCAAGGCAGAAAAGTCTGAACTGCACTTTGTATTCAAAACATGGAAATAAAATGAATCAATACATTGGTATAACGAAATTTTTTGCTTTGTTCTGTCTTCCTTTCCTACAAATTCTGTGTTTGATATGCTTAATTTCAATGCTACTGAGCATTATGCTGAGGTTTTCATAGTGCTTTCTGTTGTAACCCTAGTATCTCACTGCTGACCAGTAATAGTTAGCTTCGAATCTATCATTGTGTATATAAATTTAGTACCATTTTATCCCATGTGCATCACTACATTTATCCTCATTTAATGTTATCTCGCAGTCTGTTGCTCTGTCACTTAGTAGTGTAAAATTCTTCTGCAGTTCTTCACAGTCAGCTCTCACCTTTATCTCCCTAAAATACTTACTATTATCAGCAAACTTTACATTCTTGAAATTCTCTCCCTTTTCCAGATTGTTAATAAATATTTTAAATAGTACAGAACACAGCAAAGATCCCTAGGGAACTTTACTGGAGATCTCTATACACTGTGAAAATGGAGTATTTGTTTCTTTGTTTCCTATCACATTGTTTCCTATCTTTAATTAGTTATTTACCCACATGGAGTTCTTCCCCCAATCTCATGGCAACTTAATTTCTTTTAAATCCTTCAGTGAGGGACCCTATCAAATGCTTTCAGAGACCCTAGCTGACTGCATCAGCTAAGTCTCTCTTCATGTCCTCAAAAACCTTAGATTTTTAAGGTTACTACAGAAGGGGTTTTCTTTGCTTTTTTTTTTTTTTTGCCTTGTCTCCTCCCCCCACCTTTTTACTAATTCTGTTCTTTAGAGGGCTTCTATCAATTACATACAAGAACAGAAGACTTAAGGTCTGTAGTTGCCAGACCTCTCCTGCAACTCTCCAAGCAAGAAGTGTGCTGCTGACCACCTGACAGTTCTCCTGTACTGAGACAGGTTAGATGAGAGGGTACACGCTGTTCTTAATAGTTCAGCTTTTCCTCTCTCAGAGCACTTTAGAATATTTCATCCTGGTGTTTATTACTGCTCATTTTGTCAATTTATTGTATAGCCTCTTCTATGGATACTTTGATTTCCTTTTTATCCCAGGATATTTTCTCCCATTAGAAAGGGTTCTGCAGTAAGAAACTCCCCAACAGCTTGCTCTATAAACAGAGATGAAAATATTTATTTAGATGTTCTGCTATGGTCTTACCTTTTCTAAGCATATTTTTTTATATCTCATGTATCTGTTGGCCCTACAGACCAGTCAAGAGCACCTTTAACTTGCTATATGATCTCAAGGAGATCAGTGTTTTCCTGTGTCTCTCCTTTTCTGTCAACAGTCTCCATACGTATGGACCATAATTTCTTCGGTGAAGAAATAATATCACACTATGTATCTGTACATTGACCAGCCCAATGGAGCTACAAATTAAGACACCATTATTAGGCAAAACAGGCAATTGATCCTGACCTACCTTGTGAAGTAGGTCCCATATCTCATAACCTTAAAATATTTCTTAACACGAATTGCAGAGGAAAAATATTTTTCACATTTATGTGAAACTTAAGGCTTCTTGCATCTCACACACAGAACAGAAGATTACTTTGACACCGACCTCATGTCCTGTGCTGAGTTGCCTGTACTTTATGTAGTTGCAATGCAGCAGCAATCACCTCAATAGACTGCCACTTGTGTAAGGTAAGACTTGCTCGCTGCCCTTCCCTGGACTTTCTCCTCACTGGCCACCCTATCCACAGGACCACTATTGGTCCTGCTCAAAGCCACAGAAGACCTCATAATCATCTATTCTCTCTCAGTTATTAGTCATGTCCTCTAATTTTAACTCTAATCCAATTGTACAAATCCACTACTTTTCAAGCCTCAAGTATATTTGCTTTAGACTACAATGCTATCAAAATCAGGAATAAATACTGTAAAAGATGAACTTTTCTGCATTCTCTTATTTTTTCCACCAACACCAAAACCTCAAGATCTTAAAACTTACAGTGTGATACTTTGTAGCTCAGTTCCATTTCTATTAATAGTTAGGTCTTAATAGGCTTGAGCATTTTTTATGCTTTGTGGAAGTCCCTTCCCTAGGAAACTTGCTTTCTTACAGGCAAGTGTGATCTCAAAGACCCAATACACCAGTATTTCTGTGGCTAGCCTCTGTTTTCATTCACTTACTTTTGCAAATGGAAAGTGCCGTGTCTACACAAATGGATGAGCACTGCTTGTGAAAATCCACTGTGTAAATCAGAGTTCTGTGGAATTCCTCTTTAGTTTGCACAGAGGAAAATTTGTCCTACCAGCTCAGGTGGAGCTGTACCAGTGTCAGGAGCAATGAAGATGACCTCAGGATTGGGAAGAGTGAAAGCTCCCCTGGAATACACAGAGGTGTCTTCCTATTCTAGGAAGTATCTTTCCATAAGGTTTTATTTTGTGCCTTTTCCTTGTGGTGGAGGATGAAGAAGAAAGAAGGCAGTCATATGCTACAATGCTCTGAGGTCTGTTCTACCCACCACAGCAGGCACTGGAATTTGAGAAATCTTGGCCATTCTTGCATTCCACATTAGCTAAGGCAAGGGCTTTAGTTGCTGGGCAAGGCAACTGGTATGAGTGCTTTATTCCAACCTCAATCTCCCTCTTCAGCTAGGATTTCCTCTGATGTTAAGGACTAGGCCTATTGCCAGTTTTACAGAGTCAAAAGGATCTTTTCCATATGGTGAATTTAACAACTGCTGTGTGGGTTTTTTCACCTCCTACCAAGCATCCATGATGGCTGGCTTCGGGAAGCTTAAGCTGCAACAGTAACAACTTCTGGAGTTTTTTAATGTGATTTTGGATCTGAAACAGAGATCAGGAAACCCAGGTAGCTTCTCTGCATTCCTGGACACTTACATGATATGGCGAGTGGACATGCTTCCGGGCAGCCCAGTTTGTTTCTCCTTCACCTCATCCCTTCTAGTTTATGTGGAAAAGCATCTGGACTTCCAGTAAGGGTCCTCTCATAGGTCTGAGAAGGTACAGTTTCTACTGTCCCCATTCAGGTCCACAGTATGCTGGTTGCTATTGGTACCAGGTAAGGTCCATATGGAAACAGCCCTAATCAGGTTCTTTAGCAAGATATGATTGCAAATTTGTAGGTGTTTTGGCTTCCATATTTAAACTTGTTAACATGTCTGTGACTCACCATGTGCATCCACACATCAGTAGGTATTTGGAGTATAAAATATGTTTTCCCTCCCATGGAAAGGCAAAGCTATCTGCACCAGCCCTAGGAAAGCAAGCCTAGACGGAGAGCAGCTGGCTGACAATTTGGTCTTCACTTTCTCTGAACATGACTTCTACAAAGATGAAGGTTATGCCTTTCACTTTATCTAACTACGTGTTCCAAATGTTACTCTGAATTCCCAAATATTCCAAATTTGAAACCCAAATGGTAAAACAAATTAATACCTTTCATCCCCTGAATGAGTCACATGTGACCAGTATCTCAAAATACAAATACTGTGTACGTTACACAACATCCCTTAGACCTCTGAACACCCATCAAAAGTTAAAGCTTTAATTATGACTGCAAGAATGCACAAATTATTCCTAATACATCCAGTGAGAAAGCCAAGTTCAATTTGCTCCTCACAGTAAAGCTGTGAAGTCTACAGCTCCTCTATAACCAAAAAAATATTACAGCTAATGCCTTTTTTAAATCTTAAAGGTAACTCACAGCAATGAATGACACTTTCAACTTCAGATATACTGATCAATTCCTTCCTGAAAACAGATTACAAGGCATATTGTTAATGTAGAATTAGACGGGAAAAGTTTATATAAACATACAAATGTTGTTCTCAGTCTACAGACAGAATCAGTTATTAAAAACTGAGCTGGTCTTATACATAAGCTTGATATGTAGGATACCACTTCAGGGATCACTTCAGCAAACTAATCAAACCTCTCCATGTAGACCATCCAAATAAACACTATTACTGTAGCAAATCTATTTCTATCCAACTTATAACTTCAGAAATCTTCTTGAACATTGCATTTTTTTCCCCAAAAGGTTATTTACAGGAGCAAGGCACTCCCATATGTCTGTTCAGCTGTGTTTTTCTTGCTCTTTAACCCTCTCATTTCCTCCTCTCCTCACAGAATAGAACTAAAACAAAGTTGGTTTTGTTAGCTACATTAAAAAAAAGAAAAAAGCATTGACTGCCCTATTTCACACCTCTGTAGTAGAAGAAACTGCATAATAATAATAAAACAAGAAGCTAATGACACCGTTCCAGGAGATTTTCTTCCTCTTTTTTTTTTTTTTTTTTTTCTTTCTCGTCTGTGCTACAAAGAAGTCTTACCAGCCTGGAATCCAGCGATCTGCTGTTCTCGCTCTCTCCCTAGCACGGCTACTCCTGACAGGTGTTCCTGGGACATTCTGAACAAAATGTTGAACGAAAATATATCTTTAACACTTTCAGCCTTGAAAAGCTGCTCTGTGCTGAGCAACTGTCACAGGGACTGTCAGCAACATTCTGCAGGCCACATGCAGCAGAACAAACATTAGAAAGACAAGATTTTTCAGCTTAGCTTTGGAGTCCAAGAGTACTTAATGATTCTAGCAGAAGAGGTTTCTCAATTCAACACATCACGACATTGGTATCTGAATTACAGAATCAGCGCCACAGCTGACAATCTGGTATCCTATGCAAGTTCCTTAGAGTCACTCAACAGCCCAAACTCATTTCTGTTCAGCAAGGAGGCCAAAAAGATACTTGTAAAGCGTCATCATATGAACTACAGCAATATTGAAAAATATTCAGTTTGACATCTTTTTCCAAAAAATGTTTTTCTCTGAATTCCAAATATCTCAGGCATTTGCTTGTTTGTGATGGACTTCTGTCAGCCCTGTGGTGACTGATGTTTTCCCTGCAATGTATTTTGCTTCATCAAGTGCCACTTCAAAGCCTTTTATCTGTACTGCTGTGAACTCCTGCATGTGCTCAGACCCAAACTAATGTGTATACTGAGATTTTTCATGAATTTGCTTTCTTTTTTAACATCCACAGGGCACCCACTTACAGTTTCGGGAAGGTGGTAAAACACTACCTGACAGCTGTACCCATCAGCCTTCTTGTGAACCCTCAGTTCACATTATTCTGCAGAGAAGCATTTTACCACTTTCAAACACCAGCCTTCCCAGGCTTGTTCTCCCCAGTGCAGCTATTAAAGGGGTTTCAGGGTGATGTGAAACCTTACAATCTTCGGCCAACTACTGGGTAGTGTAAATACATAGACATGCCTGAGGGGCTGAAAAGACAGACATCTGTGTAAGCAGAGGATTTATCAACCCAAATCAGAAGGCTTAGTTATGGTAAGCAAAAGGTTTTGATGAGAAGCAGAAGCAGTTTGTACACTTTTTCTGATGAAGCAAGTGCTACCACCAATACATCCCATCTCTCTACAGTCTCTGAAAATGGTTCTCATCATTGTCAGCTATGCTGTGCACATACCTCCTTGTTTTACTGGCACACAAAGATGTATTGCCACTACCAGTATTCAGTTCAGATAATGGCCACACTGTAGCTAATGTCAAATATGTGAAAATAAAATTTCAGCAGTAAATTCTCTTGCAAGCTTTTATAATTTTTTTTTCAACTTTCTCAGCCACTTCTACTGAGATACTGCAGTTTTTAAGACTTAGTTAAAGTACAAGTGAAATCCCCCCATTTTCTTTTCTGATTATAATCTGTCATGAGTTCTACTTGGCCAAATTCATATTTACTAAGTAAACTGATTTCTCAAATATAACATAAAATGTCAAATAGGCAATTTTGGCTGAAAACTGCATCAATTCACCTATAGACAGGTATCTCCTTGGTAAAGAAAAATATGAAACTAGGACTTGTTGTGGCATTAGTTTCAGTTCTTTTGCCTCACTATCTAAAGTACTTCAAATGTTGCACACCCCAATTACAGTCTAGTCTTTTTAACATGAACTGCCAACTTTACGTATTTCCCATCAGAAGAGGAACTCTTCAGTAGCAAGGGATAAGGACCACAACACTGTCGCCATCCACAGGGAAATCAAAGTTCCATTGCGGGCAAAGCCTGTTTTAGTCTTTGAAATCTACCTTGTGGCCATTTCCAAAAATTCCTAAATAGACCTCAGAAAGGGGAAGTCTTCCTTTTCCTCATTACGATGTTAAGATAATCCTTGCACTATGGGACACCACCTTTTGTTAGTCTTGGCCCAAATTGTTCCCATAAGCAGGGAATAAAGAGGATAGTCTACCTGTCTTTGAGTATGGTATCAGTAATGATTTTTCTCAAAAAAGTAGTATTTAAATTCCAGTCTGAAAACTCTGATTATTAATTGTTTTCTTTAATTTTTTTTATAGCACTTGACAAAGAACCTCTTACATCTGAGGAGGATGCAACATTTGTTTCCAAGGTGTCCGCTTTATACTAATTCAGAAGTGATACATTTGTACTAAATTTAGCATTGTGAAATTAATAAAATAATTGCTCCTTCTTTGCCCACTGTTGAGTTCTCAGTCTCTACTACTAAAGAACAGGAGAATCTAATGAGTGCACAAAATGATAAATCCTGTGGTGTCAGATGCTATATGTGGACATAAGAGAGAAGAATACAAATGCTTAATAGACTCTCATCAAAAACCCTTAGCTAAGCATGTGAGGAACAAGTTTGGCTACGAAACGGACAGGCCAGTACAAAAAGTAAACCCAGTTTATCTGTGAAAATAAAAAGGAGACCACAGACACAAATACACCAATTTCCTTCTGACTTTCACAGCTCTCTCTGACTGAATGGATGTTGTCTTGGTATACAAGACAGAAGTGGACTCAGTGTTTTTAAAACTGCCTCCCTTGAAAATTTAACAGTAAATGATCCTGAATAATATCTTATGTTTTAAAATGGTCACAACCAAGTTGTCAAATTAATACCTTACTGAAATGAAGGAAACGAAGGAAAACAATCCCATTGTTAACTGCAAACCATTTTAACAGAGAAGCAGCACATTAGTTTATGCTAAAAAAAAGAAAGATATTATCTTGGGCCTGAACTGTGCACATCATCTCATTTCTTAGTAGGTATATATATTTGGTTTTCTAAAAAAACAGTTAAAACTGGTATTATATTAACGATAAAAATAATAAAACACCTGAAATCAAAACAGCAATGATTTTGATGATATTTTCCAAACAAACCTACAAAATCCAGATCCTTCCTCTTACTGCTTTCTCCTGTGTCTGGGCCCCTAAAAATACTTAATTCCCCTCTGCTGGCATTGATGCAAATGCTAAAGGCTCCAGAGTTTCTGCTGGTGGCAGCTTTTGCCCTAGCCCACTTGAAGTGGATTCTCCGATCAGAGTTGAAGGGAGAAGCTAACAGAGGAAAAGACTGGAAAAGACTCTCAATCAGAGAGAAACACAAACTAGTGAGAATCAAGAGCCAGAAAAGCCAGAGAATCAGGCAACCCTCTCCCCTTCTCTACCCACTAGAGGGATGAAGACAGTACGCCTGCACTAGGGAGATGCTAGTTCATGATCTACAGCAAAATGTGTCACAGGTATGTGACATTACCCACTGAGCTATGCCAGCTGGTCCTCTTTTGCACAACTCCTTGCAGGATTTAGTTTAAATCCTAGGCTACACTGGGTGAATTTTGCAATTCCTTTTGCATTACAGTTCACTTCTTGCTAATGGCAAGTGATAGGATGCTGCTGTGGGATTATGTTTTGGTGAGCTAGCTATTTTGCTCATATTCTTTTTGTCTATAAAAGAAATTTTACCTTAAGCAACTTGTATTACATAGTAAAAGTAATTATATATCAATTTTGATGTTTTGAATATTTACTGCAGCAAGATAAATTTCTGTACTATAATCACTTTTGTGTCCTCTTCTCTGCTTTGCTTTCATTTGAGTGGAAAATGTCATTCTTTGCTTGTTAATGAAGTTCACCCAGACATTTCTCAAGAAGTGTTTTTGTTTTAATAACCCCCCCAAAACAGTATGTCAAGTTTAGAAAGCTTTTCTACAGGAGTGAACAGGATTTAGAAAAAACAATTTCTGCAAGCTCTAATCATACAGAGTATTTCAAAATAAGCACCGAGAGATTTCTACTCAGTGGACAAAAATCTGCTTTCAGCTAGCAACAAATTTACCATTATAATGATGGCAGTTCTTAATAGAGTTTATGGGCACATTCTAAAAATCCTTGTGAGCAAAGCCAAGGTATGCTGCTGGATGCTGTTTTCTCAAAATCCACGCATATCTTAACTTCTACAATTCCACAACGTCAGACAAGGTCAACATGCGGAAGCTAAATTCACACTCTAAAAGTAGTAACTCACACAGTAAGGGATGATCAGAAAATATTCACCCTGGGAACTGTTTAAGAGTGAGATTTCTTTATCCCACATTAGTGGCTACTTCTTAGACAATTCGGATTTTCCTTTTGTAATTGTTGCTAGCTCTTTTCCTCACAGAAGAGAGCGGTTGGGTCTCAAACAGAAGATATTGTAATAGATTTTTGGTGAAGAATGCAATAGGAGAACTTTCTCACAGCAGAAATGGCAATAGTCTACCTGCATGCAATATCCAGAACTTACAAGAAGGCTGTTAAAATCAAAATGAGAGAAAAACAACATTATCTTTAGGTTCACACTTTCACCTATTATGAAGCCCAATCACAGGCAATAAAGTGAAATGAACCTCAGAAAAGAAACACACAATCCATGAACAGCAAAGTGGGACATTAAATATGCATTTAACTTTTCCTACCAAAACAAGTTAAACAAGTTTTACACTTTTTATACTTGCAGATACAGACATTTAAACTCCAGGTATGAGGAAAAAAAATCTGACTGTCTTCATACCATAATATATTCAGGAAAGTTCACTTATTTTCCTCATAGCTGAACCATGGAGGTAAAACTTGAAGACAGAAGACATCTAGACTTTGGGATTTCTATCTCTATCCATCTGAGATAATGATTCAGGTGATTTTTACTCTCTACCTAGATCTTCTTATTTGCTAGAACAGTGGTTGAAATCCATTTATGCCAGCTAGCTGGCATCTTTGCTCCCAGCTCTCATTATTACCTTCTAGACAGATATTCCCCACGGCCAAGAAGGCTCTAACAAAACCCTATCCCTGTAGTGAATTTAAGCCAGCACTGTTTCTTCTCTCCTGAAGCAACCAGTCATTTAAAAAAAATACCAGAATCATCTTCTGCATTTGGATTAAGAATGAAAAGAACAAAGATTCCTTTTACAGCTAAATTCAATTCACAATGAAAATGAATATTATAAGTTACATCTTTAAATAAGATCTCAAATGCAAAATTATTCACAGAAAAACTCAGAAACATTCATACGGGGATCCACTCTTTCTTTAATATTATCTATTTGAATGTAAAGATCAGCCTAACCAAAGACATAATGATGGTTCTCTGTCTGTGTTGTGCCTATGCAGCAGTCACACCACAGAATTTGCGGTCATAAAGATGATTCTGATGGGCTCTTCAAATTTTTAAGAACACGCTCTTATGTCAGCAAAGGAATTAGCATTCTATTTTGTAAATATTAAATAGGTGATTTTAAATATGTATACTGCATCTTTATGATTCAGTGATACTTACGTGGTTCGGAAAGTCAGCCTTTAATTCAGCAACACTTTTACACCAATAGGCTGCTGTTTTCTCGCTGATCAGTTCGATGTTTAGAAAAGAGCCTTGGCCTGGGCCATATATTGGACCCGAGGTAACTCCACGCACAATCCTCGGAGAAACATTGGTCACAATATCCTGCAAAACAATTAAACCTTTCAGATTGATTTTGCAAAGCGAGGCACATACCAGTGATGTCTATGAACATACCATAAACATGGCTGTATCAGATCTTTTAAAAATGTACTGTTGTTACAAGCATAAACTGAGATTATAGCAGCTGATCAATATGGAAAACAAGAAACCAAAGTGTTCGCCCCATCTAGGTCCTATGAATGATTCACCTTTACTCCTAAGAACACAGAAGACATGGCACCAAAACCTCTCAGGATACTAGCCCCAGCTCCGGGACGGCTAGCTCTCCAGGCTGGCCTCTCCAGAACAAACGGGGACAGCCAGGCACAGGCACAAGGCACGCTGAACAGAGCTGCCGCTGCCCACGCCAATGCAAAACCCAGTGAAGGGCAAAGGGCTTCGACCATCCCCCCAGGCCGCAGAGCCCAGGCCCCGGGCCGCACGCCGAACCCCGGCTTGGGAGGCTGCGCTCCGGCCAGCCCGCGCTCGCAGGGAGGCACAGGCACCGGCCCGCCGCCGGCTGCGCAGGGCCCCTTGTAGGGGACGACGCTGCACTGCGTCAGTGCTGCCGAGCTGCGCAGCGTGCAAGGAGGTGTCTTTTCTCTGTATCATGCTACATGCCCAAGTAGAAAGTTTTACAAACCTTCCGTTTTCAGAATTACTGTAGCCTACAAACAGGCAAAAATATTAAACACAGTACATGGACTCTAAATTAACAGACTAATTCTATCTTCTAAATCAGAGCAGAAAAATGTTTGTTCTTGGTGTCAAACAGTATAATAAGCTATTTCAGCTATCAAGAAAATGCCAGTATGTGGTGCCTATAAGGCAACTTGCATACAAAACATCATTCAAATAATGCTTCTGCGTTGGGTAGAAAATGCATACAAGTCTTTGTGGAAAAATCTGTGTAGGCCTCAGCCGTGTAACAGCCTATGTGTGAACTCTCGTCCCCATCAGGATACAAGTCTCTGTCCTACACAACCAGATCCAGTGCAAAGAGGTGCTGCCCACCAGCTCCCCGATGGAAAGTCAGAATCATAGGTCTGGGCGCTAGCAAAAGCACACCAGTGCCTCAAACTTCAAGAACGTAATGACAAGATTAAAACAAAAATCAAAATCAAAATCAAAAAATAAACCCCCCAAACAGTTAAAATTCAGATCAGTGTTGTAAAACACAACATTTCTTAAGGTCACTATAAGGTTAACAAACAATTTTGAAGCAGATAGCAAATACACAAAATGTTGACTTGTTTAGTAGTCTTAATTAAGCTACAATGTCACCATATCTATACTAACAAAGCACTGTAAATTCTGACATTATTTAAAACTAAAGAGAAACATAGATAGTAAAATATTTCTTTTGCCAATTTCCAATTAAAAATAATTTTGAGTAAAGGTCATTTAGTTACAAATGTATCAGAATTATTTGTTTAAGTACCCCTCCTCACCATCTTGTCATTTTTAGTGAGATAACATGAACCTCCATTAGTATATAGCAATTAAGGTCAATTTACATATTTTAATTAAGAACCATCCCATATAAAACAATTAGGGTAATAGGCATACTAACTGGATTTCATAACATTTGGACGTTTTTCCAACTAGATAGACAGGAAACCTTAATTAGCATTAATTAGCACTGATCTGCATATGTTTGATAAGGCATACCCTTGCCACAAAAGATTATTTATTCCTGAATCTGCCAAATGCTACAGTTACAGAGGATAAAGGGTCTTTTCTTCACATTGTATGTAAATTTGGGGTAATCTTCAATTGTTTATGAAGTTGAATTGTTTATTATACAGTAAATATGCACTAATATTTTATAGTGATAGATAATTATATGCCCATTTACATATGTAGAACTCATACAAAGTAATCTCCCCAGTTAATCTATTTTCAGGCCTAATAATAATTCTGGAATCTTGGACATCACAGTAATTCTTAGTTTTCCTCTCATAATATTTTCCCTTCATCACAGAAGCATCACCTCCCTGTTAACAGGAAGTTATATTTTCACAAAATATAATTCAGAAAATGTTCTGCATTGCATCTGAATCGATGCAAACTAAAAACACAAACCGCAACGTACACTCCCCCCCACTTCCAAAACAAATTACAAAAATTGCCGTTCATGTAGAAGAACCATCCTCTTGAGCATTTCATCCCCACTAAATTACCTCACAAGAGCTTGTGCTTTGACTTCGGCGAAGAAAGCTACTCATACCTAGGGCTGCGTTATCACGTATGTCATCCAGCACGAAGAAACATGTAAAATGTAAAAAAAACCCATGACTTAAATGCCAGAAATCTGCTGACTGTAGTCCAGCAAGTGCAGCGTGCATTGAGTCATTTGCCAATATATAGGAGTTACTTTGTCCATGCTTCAAGCAAAGGCGAGCTTCCTTTTGCCACGCTCCAAGGCAGGCAGAAGCTATGTAACTACGCTAGCATGGCACTAAGCCTGAGCTAATAGCCTGTCTGGTGGTGGTAATTATTAGTCTTGTGCTCAGTGCAAATTAGTGCACATGATGATTTCCATTTTGTGGCTGGCTTGTGTATGTATGTCAAACATTGCTTGGAGCCACCTCTGGTACCTCTTGTTATCTTACTATGGACATTTTTTGTTCTTCTTCCAGTCTTTTATTTCACTGATAGTAAGAAATCAAGTACTGACATATTACAGCCTGGAATACACCTCTTGGAGGATACTCGCAAAGCCTCAGCATGCTTGCACACGAAAATGCCCTGAAGTTTCCAGTATCTGCCTTGGGTCTCCAGGCAACCTCTTGTCCCTAAGAGCAGAGAGCCCTGCTTTAGACCCCGTGACTGCTGCCAAACCCCCACAGCCTCAGCTCACTCTGCCCCAGAGTTCAGCCACGGCAGCACCTGAGTGGCAGTTTGTCTCTTCACAACCACACGAAGCTGACTGAGGTAATGCACAGACTTTGCAAATGGCTCAAAACCAGCCGCTCTTCCCTGCAACAACCACAGCAGATGCACAGAGCCGCGTGAAACAATAAACACACATACGTCCTCCCTGCTTATATTTCCTCGCTGCTCTTGAATACTGTTTGAGACTCTGGTCGATCCCCTCCAGTGTCCAGAAGCCTTCCTGGAAACCCCATCAGTGGGCAGAGCAGGCTGGCTCCCTAAAATTGTGTCCTCCGCTGTCTCACTGCTGCCTCTGTGTCATGGGACCCCTCTGCTGTGTCCATGCACCACAGTGTTCTCCTTCCTCACCAAGCTTCTTCTAAGGATCCTTCGTGGCTCTGAAATCTAAACACTGCTAGATGTAGTCTGTAATGTCGGCTAGACGTCGAGCCTGCAATGACTGACACGCTGGCACCTCTCCCTTCTCGTTAGCGCGTGACAGCCCCAAGACACAAGGAGACTCACAGTTCAGGGAAACAAAGCGGAATTTGTGACTTACATGATGATCCAAGGAATCTGCCCATGTACATACAGTACGAAATCACACAAGTGACAGAAAAGAAAATTGTATCTTTGAGATGTGTGTAAAATACCTATACAGAACGTGCATCACCATCATCTTTCTTTTCACAGTTTCCTGCTACAGCTATGAAAGCTAAGCAGGGAAAGAGTTAGGCAAATGACCGACTGGCTGGCTTTAGCAGACTTCATTTACTTCTGTCATGGAAGTGAATTTTAGATGATATTATGGGTTCTCTCACTAAGGCCCAAACGATATGGAAGACTGCGGCAGCTAACCAGTTCTTCTGTTACAGTCTGTCTCCAAAACAACAGCTAAGGCCAGAGCAGCTGAAATAGTTGTACTCCAGCACAAGGGATTTCAGACAGAGCATCTTCTGGTATTTCATTCAAATACTTGCTTTTTACCTGTTTGCAGGAATGATGTGGCCAAATGCTGGCACCCATCCCTCCTTTTTTTCCCCTGAAACTTCAGGAGGAAACAGAAATTTACGTCAGCTATTCACATAACCTTTTTATTGTTGATATATGCATGAAAGTGTGCTACAGTGGAACTGGAGCAAGGAGGCTGACAGGCAGCACGTCCAGCTTGAATCTAAGAACCTCTGATTCTAAAAAAAAATCTGACTACTACAAAGAGATGACCTGACTGACAAGTTGCCCTGGTCCCTGGATGCACCGATAAGTACAGGTGTGCATATAGGAATAGGGGACTGTCCCCGAGCCCCAAAATGAAACAAGTACCTCTTACCTCCCCGTGCAAAGGAAATAATGGAAAGTCTATGGGGAAAATAGCACAAAACTTTCATATATCATGAAGAATAAGGACAGAAGACTCTTAATGAAGAGCAACTGAGGTAAAGCAAAGCTTATATCTGAGCACACTAAAAGACAAAGGTACAGAAATAATGACCAAAAAATCATTGGCAAAGATAAACAGAATGACCCACAGAAAATAAATTTGTTCCTTCTGGAAATCTTGCAAACTACTGTAGACTTCAGGATTAGGGAAACTATATTCAGCAGTAGATTCCAGCAAAACAACCTGGGACTGGTAGAGTCAAGACAAGCCAAGAAAAACAGTCACAGCAACCGGCTGCAAATAGAATCAAGGACCAACTGTGAGTCACGAACATTTCAGTTACCAAATTACTTCTTTTGCCTCAAAAGATGATTCTTTTCCCCAGGAGAGCATATCAGAAACAACCACATCCACCCCTCAAATATTTCCAGCTCAGGCCCTCACCTAAGAAAGTGGTGTTACACAGGTAAAAGTGCCAATATCCTGCTGCTTTTGGAGCCCCCTTATCTGCTTATGAACAATTCTGGGATTCTAGTAACTTGAAACTGTGTTAATTTGTATTACACATTTCTGTTCTTGTTGATTAATTAAAACACTAAAAGAAGGCCCAAGGCATTGATCAAGCCCCACTCGCTCTAATAATCTTTGAACTCTGCAATCAGATCCTTGAATTCTAAACTACCTAAGTATAAGGGGCTGGGAGTTTTGAGACAACATCTTAACATACACACCTCAAACACCCAGCAGTTTTTAATATGCTAAATTAAAAAAAGAAAAGGTGTAAATCAGTACATCCACCCAGGCCTCACTATTCACTCTACAACTTGATTTATTTCACACAGTCCACATTTTCAGTTAATAATTGCCACAGATTTTTGTATTGTCAAGAGAAAACCCTGCTGTTTAAGCTGAAAAAAAGAGACCTTTACGTTTGGGCAGTAGGGACATTTTTAGTTTTAAGGGACCCAGAGGAGTGTCAGGCACAGCGTTAGATCATGCAATAAGCACATTCATTGTGTGTTTCTGCTGAAGTGATCAGCAGAGAAATAATTCACATTGTGAATATTAACGTTGTCATCTGTAGGCGTGAAAGTTAATGACCCGTAGAAATGAATCAAGCCATTCACCTCTCAGAGTTATTGTTTTAGGGGAATCAAGAAGACAGCTCTTCATTAACTGGGTTCACATTTTTATTTCACAATCATGTGTCCCAAAAACTAAAAAAAAAAAAAACCCTAAAAAAAACTGAAAAAAAAGAGAAAAACATTGTGTAAAGAGATTAACTGCAGTGAAATATACATAGAACATACAAAAACAGACTCCCAGAAGCTATAGCATGCCCTGTTCAATTCATATAGTTATATTAGGCAAATATAATAAAAAGAACCAAATGAATAAGTCTACACCATTTTTCATATCACAGCTCTGTTATTTTTCCATTAATTTGCAGAAGTTGCTATGCTTGAAGCATTCAAACAAATAGGCACATATATTTGGGATATGGAAGTAAATATTAATTGTATCTCTAACTAATAAATTAACTCATTCAAGTATTCAATCCTCAAGTACAGATGCTCTGCAGTACAAATATCTGCAGCACAATGGAGGCTTTGAGTAAGTTTTGGATTTTATAAATAAATTTAATCACATTATACCAAGTGTTAATATTTGTTTTCTTCACTCTGAGATTCATCTAAGGGACACAGAGAACTTGGATTGCAATGTTGGGCCCCAAAGTCAATGAAAGTCACTGCAAGTCACTGCATACTTCAAATTAAGCTTTTCTAAACTTTCACATATTAAACCAGATAGGATTTAGTGAGCTTTGTCCGTTTCTTTTCATTAATACGAGAAAAAAGATTTAACACAACGGGCAGATTACTACGTTTTACAAAGTTAATTTATTTGACCTTTCTTTCTTCCTGGGAGCGAGGGCATTATGTTTGCCAAGTGGAGTATGCTTCCGCACCTTCCCGGGGTTACTACTTACTGAATGTCAGTATGAACACCAGGCAGCCATGATTGCCTTCTTGTGAAGAAGAGATCTAAATAAATATCTTATTAAGCTAATTCTACTCCAGTGTCTCAGTACAGCATACCTACAGATAAAGTTAGTGAAGACAGTAAGCTGTAATGTAAAAAAGAACCTGTGAAGTTCTACTTTACTGTATTAAATACACCACCTTTGCTATCTGAACAATAAAATACAGTCACTGAAAAAAAGCAGGTATTTAAGCCATTTCCGATGTACTACTTTTCCTCGGATTTTGAACGATCTATTGAAAAGGTCAGAAAGATTCCAAACCCCAGTATTATATGCGAAATGCTGCTTTAGAGTTCAGTTTCTAATTTATTTAGTCAACCCCCCAGCATCTAGCTTCAGTTTTCCCTACGGTTTTCACTAATTAAAATAAAACGTAATTCACAATTTCGCCTATTTAAAAACAGAGAGGAGGATGCGGTGGTACCCTCCTTTTCCGCCTAACCTCTCAGGAGTTGGAGCATCCTGGGACTCTGCCTCCCCACGGCTTGCACGGCCTCGCAGACACGAACGGCACTGCCGACTTCTGTCCTTGGGATTCCCTGCCAGCTCCGCCTCAAGGTCTTGTGCTGATTTGCCTCTTCCCCGATGCAGCTGCCTAGCCAGACTGTGTCTCGTGTCACCCCTTCTGGAGCTTTAACCAGCTACAAAAGGCAAGCGAAACCTGAGACAACAACAGCATTTCACAGAGCACTGTTCCTACACAACCGCTCGGAGCCGTTCTTCACTTTCTTTCCTCCATCAGAGCTGTGAGACATACGACACTTCCCTGGGGTTTCTCTTCAGAGGCCCAAAATAATCACTAGCTCTCCTGAATTTCTCCATGGCTCAAAGTTTTTCCAGCTGAGCTTGGCTGGCTCCCTTTAACAGACAGCTACATGCACTGCAAGTACATCTGCAAACGCGGTAACGCTGCTCCAGGTACCACCGTGCAGATTAATGGAGCTCACCCATTTCTGGGAAGCGCAAGTGCTAGCGCAGGATTTTTCCGAGGTATTCCCAGCCCTCCTGGCTCCGGGACGCTGAGTTACGGCCCTGCCCGAGGTGGTCTGCACGCTAGTCGCTGCCCCGCGCCGCTTTTGGGGTTAGGCTGCACCCAACCTCACCTGCTGCATTTGTAAGACTTGTATTGACCAGAGGCCATACTTCCCACGTGAGTGCAACACCTCTGCAAAGGTGCTTTGTCCTCCTCTCTTCCTCCTCCTCTCTTCCTCTTTCCCTCAGTGAATACTGAAGCATTTTTTGCAAGTGAAACAGCCTTGACAGAACAACTTATCTCAGAACAGCCCACCATGCAGAAACTGCTCTAATCTCTCCGCCACCAGCGAGGATATACTTAGTGTCAAAAGACACCTTTTCTCCATTGCTTTTGTGAATGAGGTCTAGACCTAGCCCTCTCCTTTCCATTGCTTTGTTTCTCTTCAAGACAGATAGGACATAATAATAAAAGGATGTAAAATAATATTTTTCAAATTTTCTCACCAAAATAAGAACTGAATTAAAAAACTATTATTTCCTCAGCCCTCCATGATCACTCACATGGGTGGTTTAAAGCACAAACATGCTGATCTCTCCACTAGTACACAACAGTTCGTGAAAAAGAACCTTGCTGTTATTTATAAATTACACCTCAGCTTTCACTTACAAGATCTAATATACTATAAAGGGAAAATGAGACTTTAAAAAATATTCTGATCTGTCTTTTGACAGCTATCTATCTGACATGTGTTTGCAAAACAGAGTTAATCTGACCAGGCATTTGTCACTTTTTCTAAAGATGAAAGTGCCCAAATCTGTATGTATTTTATATCCTGACAGTCTGAAGTGAGTCTGAAGTGCTTGTAAATCTTTAATATCCTACTCTATTTCTAGACTGAATAAGCTGAGTTATGCAAGCTATTAAAAAAAACCCAAAAAACCCAAAGACCATTACCTCATAAATGTTTTTAGAACATTAAACTAGCCCATTTGTGTTTATTAAACCAATTTAACATTACAGCTCCAGCAAGCAAGCAAGCTAGGTTTCCAAATCAATAAGTTAGCAAGAAGATTGCAGGCACATACGGGAAAAAGCAACATGTCAGGATTTCAGAGAAAAACTGCTGAAGCATTCATATTGTGTGAAAGACAAATGACTATTACTGGTAAAAGTTAGTGGTTTAGTTACCATCTATTTAATTCTTTTCCATACTGTCTCATCAGTCCTTGAAGATCTAACCAAAAGAACATACAAGAAACTTTAACATTTACAGACATCTAACAGTTTGTACCTAAGCTTTTATCCTTGCGACTTGCTCAGCATACCACCTCTCTTACTAATGCGGTTTACAGATACTAGGAGATCACTAACAACAATTTATGATTAAGATGGCAAAAGACCAAGTTTTTTAGATAATGTTTTAAGGTTAGAGTGTAAGAGAAGAATCGTTTATTCTGTTCATCTTAAAATAATCCTGGGACTATTCCATCCCCATTGCGAGTTAAGTAAAAATTGTGCCTGCCTTTGCTTGAAAAAACAATCTCCCAAATCTTTGTGAATTCATACGTGATGGTTAGATTAGAAGTCGTAATTTGGTAATGTAAAACTCCCTTAAACACAAGTAATAGATCAGAAGATTAAAAAAAATCAAAACAAAGCAAATGAAGAGTAAAAGTAAAAAGAATATGAAGAGTAAATTTTATGGGTAGGACAAATGTACAAATATATATTATCTAGCTGAGTCATATATCTTAGAAGAAAAATCTGCCTTGAATCCAGGGAACTTTATTTACAATTCAATTCTTCTGAGTAGACGTACAAAAAAACCCTTTTCATAATGAAAAGCCATAACAACATTTTAAAATTAAAACGGTAACATTTAATAAATCTTTTTTCCTATTTCTGACATTTGCTTGTGTTTTTTAGACATCATAATGTAAAGACATTTGTGCTATAATTACAAAACATCATTTTAAAAATGTGTTCTATCCTACAGCACTTCGCCTTGACAAACAATTACTAGATATCACATTCAACAGAATACAAAAAGCAATCTTTATCACAAGGTTAAAATTAGTCTTCTAACAAAAGATGCTTTCAAAGCAAATCGAAACCCTCATCAACTTCATATCAGTTTCTTTGGGAAAGACAGGGAAGCGAGGGAGGGAAAGAAGAGAAAGAAAAAAAATTGAAGGACATCTGAAAAATTTCTTGCCAATGTTCACTGTGAACACCTATTTTATCAGTTCTCTGATAAAGGTGTAAGCAGTAGGACATGATTAAAATTCTGCTGTCAAACTGTACTGTGGTCAGAAACTATACCCACAGAAGAAGAGAGAAGTACACTTGTAATTCCTGATAAAAAGTTATATCTGTATTTGGACATTCACTTTTGTATCTATGTTTGCAGTGCATGATTCTTAGATCTCAGTGTTTTGATACAGTAAATATCTAATCAATGAATGGCTGCTTTAGCTGACTGATGAGAAAAACATTCAGTAATTGTCTCAAAATGCTAGCTCGTTTCTAGTGAGAGGACACAAGAACAAAGAATCATAGCAAAACATTCCAGATTTCTATCAGAAAGAAATCTGAAGCTGATCAGCTGATTCTCAGGAGGGTTTTAGAAACAAATATTAAATATCATTTCTCTACTGCAAGAGCAAGCTTTCACAATGCTCGGAAACAAACTGCATGCGAGCTGTAACAGAAGAAAACCAAAAACGTAAATATTTTCTTCAGCTGAAAAAGAAAATTAGAAATAAAAATAAAAGCATGACACATGACACAACACAAAGTAAGAATATTTAACAGCAAGCCCTTTAGAAATTTTCTATCCAGCTGTTTGTGACAGATGATACAATTCCCACAAAAATCAACATTTTCCTTGGCAAAAATGTTGGTTTGTCCAGAGGTTTTTGATTTCCCATTTAATTAAGCAACCACAGCTTTCACAATGCAGCATTTTTCTGGACTGTGCTGTACATATCCTAGGAGACAATCTCATGAAAAACAGTCTGTTGAAGAAGTCAGCTCTTAATGGCCCATAGTGCCATTGGAATTGAGACAAAGAACACAAAATACCAAAGAAACTCACTATCTTTGGAAGTTTAAGTAACCTCAGCTCCAGAAGCATACCTGAAACTACTCAGTGTACTGTATGGAAGGTCCTGTGGTCCACTAAGAAACCAGATCTTTCAGAAATCACCACCTCAAAATATTAATTTGAAGTGAGACTGTTTACAAGGAGCTCACAACTCCCATTTAATATCAGCATGGGAAATCTGGAGGTTGAATCATCAAATATTTCTGAATTAGAATATTTACTATACATAATCAGAGCTTTATAGCTAGTCCTCCATTTGAGCATAGATCTCATTTAGGATAAATGAGGTAGGAACATACTGAGAGCTTTAGAAGCAATTATCAGCTCTGTTCAGAGCTAAATAACCAAACTGAGTGAGTGTGACTCGAGATCTGACAAAGTTCGCAAGAGGCAGATTTACTACTTTAGACCCCATGTCGGCGTTTGCTGGTGTGGCCCATGCTCCCATGTGATGCAACGTAACCACATGGCTACACTATTCCTGTCTCCTCCTTTTGCCCCTGCAGATTGGAGACAGATTAACCCAAAGATTAAACTTTGCTGATTTAAAGTGTTCTCAGCACTCACCATCTGCCCTAGATCTTTTCTGATGTTTATAATCTCCTCTACCCATAGCTTAATTGGAGGTTACCACCACCTTACAAAGCCTGTCAGCTGCTAACATACATTGGCCCTGAATCACTGCAACATTAGCGTCAACAGGGCAGCCGAGTTGCCGGTGCTGGGCCACGAGCTGCGCCGGTCGCAGGAGTCCGTGCACGTTCAGCACGGCTATGACAACTGTCAGGGTACCAGTCAGGATGGGAGTTTAGCTGGTTAAGCTGAGCTCCTACCCTTGTTGAAGCCTCTTCAGAAACCTCCTCTAAGTCTTCCGGACATGCAAGATGACATTCTTATATTACTACAATCATTTTTTAATAACGGCCCGCAACACTTTACTTAACAAAAATCTGAAGGTTTTTCTTCTGCTGCTGCCAGCATTCAAAAGAACTGAATTTCAAATTTTACTAAACTTAACTACAGTGTGCCAACCATTCCCTAAATACTGATGCTGTCACTCTCAGATGACAAAACTGGTAGAAAATATAAACCTTTGAAAATCAATTTCTAACAAACTGAGATGCTGGAGTGTACCTACAAGAAAACAAAATGCTGTACCATAACAGCACAGGTAACCCCCAAGGTACCAGGATAGGATGTCTTGAAACTGTGTAATAATCCAGTTTTACTCTACTACAAACAGCAACTTTTCTACTGTCAACAAAGTGTTGTTTGCATAGCTTGCATGAAAAACCTGATGAGCTTCAGTGAAAAACCCGAACACTGTAACTCATTTACATTCTCTAAAATATTGACAAGGAATTTCAGGATAATAATCTAGAGCAGATGCTCAAAAGTGATCGATGTGACCAGACTGGATTCTATTGTGCTGCACCGCAAAAAGTTGCAATGCTAATGATTTGAGGCGAACAGAACGGAATAAAATAGGAGAATAAATATCTACGTGGATAGCAGCTTTTAATCTGTATCTTAAAGTGAAATTTCTGTGGCATGGCTTGTAAGGACCTGTGTACATTCACGAAGGTGGAAAATTAATGCATATTAATTAAAGTACGTTAGCCCAGTTTACGATGCTTACTTTGGGGACTTAAGTAGATTTAGATCATTACAACTTAGTTACCTTAAGAGATTAATTCTCCTACACATATCTAAAAATATTAGTCTATCTTCAGCTATCAGGGAACACAATTATCAAACCAGTGCTCACAACTTGTTGTGGAATATATTTAGCTGCCTAAATACCAGAGCACCCATTCTTAAGGCTTCATTCTAGACAAATGCTGTTGAATGATCCCATTAAATGGGAAGAAAAAGGCAAATTGAAAAGTATGAGTCTAAATTAACCAGGCAGGGATCTACATAGATAAGACTCAATAAAAACATAGGTAAGACCCACAGGAAAGAGAAAGAAGAATTATATGATGCAACTGAAGATACAAGTCTGGGAAGTCACCAAAGGACTGACTTACTAGAATATAAATTGATTCTCTCCTTGTAAATTAAGAAGAAGAACTAACTGCAAGTTCCTAAAGGGATGAGCTAGAAGTGTCGACATCCTGTGAGATCTGCAGGACACAAGGAGGTGTTTGCAGGACCTCATTAAACAGCAAAACAATCAGAAGATTCTCCCCAGGACAGCTACGGGCAAGACACCGAATGCCACAGAACGAGCACTTCTAGACCAGAAAGGGGAGAGAATTGCAGCTAGTCTCATAATTCTAACAAAATCTTTAAAGCACACAACATCTGGGATTTCACACTCAATGTAGAGCCACAGAAATTTAAAAATTGACAAACAAACAAAAATTGTAACACGGGAATTCTAATGTCTGCTCTTTAAGCATGTAACTTTATACTTGAAAAAAGCAAGGAGGCAACTATTTATTTAAACGACAGTATTACATGGATTACCAAAGCTCCTGTCAACAACTCCGGACACCTGTACCAAGCTCACTTATTGCCTAATTAAATATTAACACGTCCTGATCCAATCTTTGGCATGATTTTAATTACTGTTTTCTCATAGGGAAGCCATATAATCAATGTATTTATAGCTGTTCTTAAAGGCTGTTTTGTAAAACTCCATCAGTCAATTGTGAACCATCACTAAAATATTTTCCTCCAGATTGCTATTAGTAAATCAACACTATTACATTCTCCTATAAGGGTAGAATAGATGTTTCCTTTAAAGGGAATAAAAATATGATTTCTTTAATAATAATGAAGGAAAAAAATCTTTTAAGTACAATCCTATTTAAAGAGTTTTTTAAAATTCTTGCACAAAGAATCAACATTGGGGAGTTACAGAACACTAGAGTTATATTTAAATACATGTATAATCCACAATATTTTTACTGTCGGATTAAGTAATTAAGAGGAGAATCAGCATTACTCCCTTGAAGCAAGTATTTAAATTTTCTGCTGGGGATGAATTGCAAATATCGAAGTACGTCTTGTAGATACCTGCAGCATTTTCTTTTTCCATTAGGATTAAGAATGCTTAAATACTATAAGCATTGATTACCATCACAGTATATTTAGGGGTGAGAAATTCAAGGAAATTACACAAATTCTATTTGGAAAGGTATTTAAACAGCTACTACTATGATTTTCAATGTATCAATTCTCCAGCTGGCATTAAACCATTTCAAGTTATAGATAATGTGACACAGGGGAGATGGAAGGGGTTTTAATATCTAGGGGAATATATACTTTTTTTCCCCATTCTAATGGTAATTTAACACACATAATGCTTCTAATTTGGTAACACAAATTCTTAAGAATTACCTTTGTTTTGAACATACTCTTTTTATCTTTTCCGATGCAAAAGTTCTATTGAAGCCAAAAGGTCTTTTGCCCAAGCAGGGATTGCAAGGCTGAGAAATTTACTCTTCTCAGAACCTCATTATACACATAGCTGGATACTTAACAGTTGTGGGGGAAAATACGCAAAATAAGCATGCAAATATTAGTCCCTCCTAATTCAATTCTTGATCCTAGATAGGGTAGACATGAAGTCCATTCCACTTGAAATCAACAGAAAGGTGGTTTCTACAGACTACAGTTGAGTTAAGATTTCATTTGGAGAATTCATGGTAAACGTTCCCAATACCACTGCCACAGAGGCGTAAGAAACCACGATGGCTGTGTCTGCATCTCTGGCACTATTGAAGGTAGAACCAGCTGAAATAGGCTACAAAAGACTTATGCATGCTCTAATCTTGAATACTAAGAATAAATCTGTCCTCAGTTACAGAGGACAGTCTGACCCGCAGGCTGTCAGCTTATTCCATTAGAATAGTGATTTAAAGCTGGAATAACTGTTCAAAACCCATCCGATTCTAAATGTAAAAAGTCATGCACAAAGTTGTATAGGAGACAGGATATATATCCTGTAACAGGATATAGGGAAGGTCTTCCCTTCTCTTTTCCTACTGCAGGACAGTAGGGTTCAAAGCACAACTCATCGCAAACCCTCCTTGAGGAACTGGATACATCCACTACTGACAAACGCCAGATCACACGAGTGTTCAGGCTCGCACACCAAGAGCAAGGTCTGGCCAGTACAATGATGCCATAAGGACCAGCGAGAGCGCCGCGTTACAGAGATCTGGCATTCCTCCCCGTATCCTCGATGTAGGGATATTCCCTTGTCAGACCAAATTTGCACCCCTGGTACAGAGATTGATCTATACATTCAGCGCTCGCTTATCATCCTGTGCAAAACACGAGAGTGAACAGGCAGATACAGACTGGATGTTTCTGCTTTTGGAGGCAGTAGGAAAGTGACTTGTACATCTCCACTTGTCCTAGACAACCCTCCCCGAGCTGGCAGAGTGGCTCATGCTGCCAGGAGAGCAGTGGGCACGCTTGTTTGCCAGCCTTCCAAAAACAGCAGGGGTGAGACTGCTTTTTGCACACAGTGATACAGCAGAAACTTTAACCCGTGTGGCATTTAACAGTATTTTGTAAGATATAATGCAAATCCAGGAAGTGCACTATCCCAAGAATATCAACAAACATCCTGGCAAATTCTTCAGCTACCATCACAGAAACTAAAGTTATTGCAGGTGATAAGCCAATCAGGTATTAAATAAGTTTTTTTATGCCACACATCCTTTCATGACTTATCCTTCTGCATTTGAATTTTATATAAACATATATATATATACATATTTGCAATATAAGCTACATAATTTCAGAATTTGCCTGAAAACTAAGTCAAATATACTTTCACTTTCATACTGAACTCTTAACCCACAGCTTCCCTAAGGAAAAAAAAAAAGTGTCTGCTCTAAATCTGGATCATCCCCTTATTTTATGATATTTAGCACCACCAGTGACAACCCCATTCCTTGTGTCCACTCCTGCAATTAATTTCATTTTCATGATTCCCATAAACTCCAATATGCATTCCCATATGGCTTGATTGCCAGATCTGAGCCTTATTTAAGTAATACCATTTTTACAGTAGTTTTTTTTCCATGAATAGAAGCATGCTGAGAATGGCAAACTTCCTACACATTGTACACGTACAACCACCAGCATCCTAGCCCTTTGTCAAAATATTCATACGTAAACATGAGTGCTGCTTGTGCTGAGATTCTTTGAAATGCACTTTTCCCTCACTACAGCCATTCTGTTCTTTAACTGTGTAATAAAACACAATTTGTTTATGAAAATATTTGCACATACTTTTTATTTAATCATACTAGATTCTATATCACAAATTTACTTAATTTTAATTACACATCATTACCCAGCTATATAGATAAGGGCTCCCCCCCCATCTAAATCATGAATACTAGCATTTCAAAAGACATTTTCTTTTTTAAGTGAAGATAAGTTACCGCATTAAAAATAAATGAGCTATTTTTTGTCAGTTGATTGGACACTGAGTACACATAATAAATCACCAAGAGCATTGTATGCTAGTCGACGTGCTAACCTTGAGCTGCAGTTTATCTATTGCCTGCAATTCAGAAGACAATAAGATATTTTACCCAATCAGCTGATCAGCTGAAGAAACTCAAAAGACTGAAATGGCTTTGAAATACACAGGCTTTTGGATATCAAATTACCTCTGGAACCCTCTACCCAAAAGTAACTCTAACAAAACCCATTTGAAATACAGCTTCAATATTCAAAAAAATCAATAATTTAAACCACAGGTTGAACATTTTTACTGCTTCCGCTGCAGACTGTCGTTTTTCGAAATGAAAATGCTAATGGCACCAAAGGGGAAAGCTCCAGCCAGAAGAGATACATGTGTGCAAGCATGGATTGGCTAGAAATGCGTGTCTGCTTTCCCTCCCCCAGCTACGTTTACATAAGAGCTTTTAAAATCAACAGTGCTCATTCCATCACTTTGAAAAAATGTGTTTCTTTGTTGTACTTAATGTTTCTGTCGATGAGCACTTAGCTGTATCAAGACACTTCATGGTAAACATGCATGCTGAATGCAAATAATGCATCCTCAATTATACTATTAAGTCACATTAGTTTGAAATGGTCAATAATGTCAGCCTTTGACTACCAGCTAGCACATCCGGAGATCTTGCTGTATGGATAGCAGAGTAGGAATGCGGCTGATGTGTGTCCCATCATCTGCATCATAAATGGGAAGCAGTCCAATACATCCTGCAAAACCAAAGTAGTATGGGTGGTCCACCGCCTGTGATAAAAGCCCATTTCAGAGCAGAGATGGCAAGCTGAAAAAAGACTTGATAAAAGATGAGGGAAACACACAAGGAAGAGGCATAGTGGGGATGGGAACCCTGGAAGTTAATTGAAGAAAGATACTACCATGGAGGAAGTCTGACACAGAAGCAACTCTCTCTTCTGCGTGAATTCGACCATCAGATTTTCAGCAGAGCTTGAAATCTGTCAGTCACTTTGTGTTGAGACTGTTCTCTTTTTAAAATTTAAGCATTATTAAAGCCCTGCACACTCTGGGGCTAATTATTTTGATTGTGGTAAAGGAGGAATGCAGGAAGCAAAAAATCCCAAAAAGCAATGAAATACACATCACAAGACAGAGCTTATCTATCTACAGGTATGAAACTCTGTTTCTGGTATGGGAACAAAGCCTCACTTTCAATATTGAAGACAGGTGCCTGAGAAACAAGTTATAGGATGGATCGTCTTTGGTTTATAGTTTTAATACTTCACTCTCACATATATTCTCACCCTCTCTTTTATAAACCTTCAGTCTTCTCTAACCATATGATTACAATGGAAAACAAAAACTTAATATTATGAGGGTAAAGTTGCCTGAGTAAAGAAATCTATGTATTTGAATACATGTAGTTTTATTGTAAAGAGAAGGTTGAGTTGGAATTTCCAGGTTAAAGTTTCTGTTTCTAAAAAAAATAACAACAATCCCTCATGAATTTTCTCGCTAATAGATTTGCTCAATTTTAGCTCAAGATAAACGCAGCTTTTTAGCCTGGAATAAGAAATGACATATATATAACCAAAACCCAAAAGTGATGCTCCCAAATGTGTACTCCCAAAATTTGGACATGGATTCCAATATTCTGTTCTTCCTCAAGGCACAAAACTTCTCTGGATATCAAAGAAAAAATCCATGAATGTAAGTAGAGAAGTTCATCTGGGTTTAAATACACTCAGAATATAGGGGAAAAAATTGTTTATTTATGTATTTGAGATTTGCATTAGCTTTTTATGAAACCGCTCATTCCAGGTACCCCAGCACAGTCTTTAAAATATACTTCTTACACAGTAAAACAATCACCTGACCTTCTGAGAACACTGCTCTTGGCAGCAAAATAAACTTAAACTGAATATTAAAAAAACACTATAATAAAAAAAACTGTAGCTAATAGAAACTGAATATTCACCCTTTTCTCGAGTCTTACAAAGTTAAGTAGTTTAAAACAAGCTCTTCAAGTTTGTGCTGGAGTTAAAGTCAGGCTGTTACATACCACCGTGGGGCAAGGGCTCCAAGCATATGCAGCATCAGTGGCCAGGAGAAGTGCCAGCGACTCCTTCTCTTCCGTCCCCATGTAACGCTAACAGCCAGCATGGTCAGAGGGCATTTTTAATTCCCCAGTGAGGCACTTTTTAGTAGTCAAGCCATGAAATTTGTCACTGCCAACAATATTAGGACAGATTTAGGGCATGCGGCAGTAGGTTACTCTTGAAAAACCAAGCGCGGACACTGTTCATAAGGCCTGCGTTCCCAAATAACGGGGGCAGTGGCCTGGCTTGTACCTCCTGTTCCAGTGCCAGCCTGGCGTGGAACCATACTCCTCGGCCAGGCGGCCCCCCAGGTCTCCTGCTGCAGCCTCTGGATGCTCCCCTAGCTCCGGAGTTACTCCTGTCCTGTCTGGATTGACTTTTGCTCAGCATGCTCTCAACCATGCCCCAGTCTCCCACAAACACTGAATAATACAATCAACTGCTCACGCTAAATCAGCTGAGAGTTATAAAGCTGAGATTCGACATACTGAAAACACTTCAATCAATGTCACTTTGCTAAACCTTCTCTATGGCTTGATATACACATTAAATAAAAGGGTGGCAAACAGGAGCCCTCCTGAACTGCACCAGGAGAGAACCATCAGAGGCAATAAACTAGACTGTAACACCAACAACAGGCTCCTCTGCCTCCACCGTTTAAGGATGAGGTTTTAAAACGCACAATGAAGATTTTTTGGGAAAGAATGCATTAGGGAAATTATTGCTTAACGGTACTTCGGCAATGTTTTCATTTTTGATCGCGTCCACATTAAGGCACAGATGTATGATAACATACAGCCACAACTGCACATGAAAATATTAATAATTTTATCAACTGTTTTATGAGAAATCATGTTTTTTAATTGATGCTGTATAAGAACAGTATTATTGCCATACAATTTTGTTACTATAGATTTTGATGTTACTTTACATTTCAGGCTCTTCAAATATAAAAAGTGAACTGTATTATGCGAATTACCAGCTACTTCCTGCTCTGTTCGATTTATTAAATCATAGATCATTACAGAATACGCCAGAAATTCCTTTTGAAGGATGTAAAATAAGTGACAACTATCCTCTGAACTCCTTTGTCTGTCTTCAGAGACTAAAATGCATTAGCAACATATGTGTAGAGCCCATGATAGAAAATGAAAGCAAGTGCAATGGTTGCACTGTATGCTTTCAGTTTCTGCAGTTGGCTGGTGAAGTGAGCTTTGTTCCTGAATGCGCTGTCAGAGACAAAAAGAATAGTTTCTCCAAGACATTTAAGGAACAATCCTTAAAAATATCGCAAGGAAAAATGGATTGAAGAGATCTGCTTTTGCATCTGTTCAAATGGGTACAGAAACACATACATGTACATATAGAAAGTAAATTTTCAAAAAACTGTTTTCTGGGAAAGAAAATTAGGCACATATGGGGCCTCCTTGTAGGCTTCATGAGAACTGTTTGACTTGACTCAATGAATTACTCCTGTTTGATTTTATGTAAGAACTACAGTATCTGATCCAGGGGAATTGCAGTGTTCTATTCTATGCAAATATGCACACAGGAGGAAAATTATAAGCATTAATTATAACCTTCTCAGAGAAGAAGGTTTCAGACCTTGCAGATTGGCCTGTTAGTGTTTGGAGGCCTGTGTCTGATGACTGGCTCAGTGAGAAGGCTCTTAGTGCTCCATGATTCTGCTCAACTATTTCTGAAGAAAAAATAAAAAAAATATTTGCAACATAGAGGTGCTGCACAAAGGCACTATTAACTGTGCATACACAGGGAGGTAGAGCTAGCAAGATCATAGGATAAAAGTGGTTTCGTTAATTCAAAGGAACAGAGTATTTCACTCCCTCAAAATTTGTTTTTTTTTAATTCCATTTGGGCTAGGAAATAAACATATTTATGGTTTAAATTAAAAGAAGATTCAACAGTTTCAGCAGCAATGCCAAATCTGGCATTCACTCCATTTCCTTTTCTATTCCAGGAAGAGTGCCTGAACTACAAATTGTGCATGCTACAAGGAGAAAAGATGAGGACCTCTGAAATCATGTATCATTTCTGAGACAGCAAATGGGTATTAAGTTTTACTTTGTGCAAGTGAGACTATAACATTACTAAGAAATCAAATAAATATATATATACACACACACTTCCTCATGTTTTCTGACTTTAGTTCATGATATACAAAAGAGCTATTTTTTTTTTGTTGATATATAGTTCAAATAAAATCTCTGCATTATGTGAAGACCCTAATCCTGTATTGTGCTGGGCTCCCGATTCAGCAAGATGCAATTAAATTTAAGGAAGTGCATGTACCCACCTACTTTCCTGAAGTGCAAATTTAAAACACAGTGAATTGATGCTTTGCTCAGCTGGTATCTTTATACCTGTACGGCCTGGGTTCTTACTGTCTAATACCCTCAACAATTTGCATGAGCTTTGAGTCAGAATCTAGAAACTTTCATTAATCATGTTGTTGCTATGCACAGCTCATACACATTTAATTCGCAGCACCAGTATGAGCTTATCATACTCTGTCACATCTAGGGATGGATATAATGCTTTTTGAGTATTCAGAATATCATATATGACGGTTATGATGGCTGGCGAGAATCCTTATTAACAACTATACTTCTCCAACATCAACGGACAAATAGAATATCCTGGGAAGCGTATCATTTTGTGACTCCGGTAAACAAATCACATGCTTAGGATGCAGTGATTATTGCTAAGGGCAAATCACACAGGTTGTTGAAATGCATCAATATTGGTACTCTGCAATTATTAGCCAAAATTTTAAAGGAGAACATATAATGTCCAAATTCTGACTAAAACATGAGAAGAGTACATATCACCGTGTTTCCACCATTACTAGCTTAAACATTACTTTATTTACAGCTCCCAGTAGCGTTCAGCTAGATTTCTCGCTCAGGCAGCGCCGCGCCGTGCCGTGCCGTGCCGTGCCGCGCGGCTGGGGAGGGCTCCGAGCCCCTCGGCGCTCGCGTGACAACCTCTGTTCCGCCGCATCCTCGCCCTGCCATCGACTGGCAGCGGCTTTGCCGGCAGCTCCTCTGCCAGTCCTTACCAGTTTGCCAATTACACAAGCTGCTTCCCAGACATCAGACAAAAATTCCACAAGACTGCTGTGCGAGCATACCCTAATTAACCATCAGCTTAATTAGACAATTTACTGTGTAATTAGCAGGCAATTAGTCAACACCTCTCAGATCTTACTGACTGCTGTGACAGCCTTCCTTACTCCACACATTCCAATACGCTACCACGACCGCGATCCCAGCGCTATCCTGCACGACAGCAACCCTTGCACAGGAAAGTAAATCATATTACATAACAAGGGGAAGAGGGGGGAAATCAATAAATAGCCTGTTCATTTATTGAACTGTCTTCTAGCCAAGATTTTTTTTTCGAGCAATAGGAGGTCAGCTGCTAACGGAAAACCACCCAGCTACAATACTAACTTCTTTCTAATTTATAATGTTTTAGTGATTTTCTTTTTGAAAATTCTTATCTGCTGCTGAATTACCACAGAAGCCAGGCAAGTAGAAGTGAAGGAAATGTTAATTTGTAAACTTACTTACATAATGTAGGTTTAAGTATCCAGCAGAGAATAGTGAAAAAGTACTGAGAGCTGGTTTTGAAAGCTACAGATAGCATTGTAATTAACTGCTTCCGAGTCTGAATTGCATCAGGAAAGTCAAAGTAAACTAAATTAGCTTTATAGTATAAAAAGTGAATACTGGATAATAATGCAATGACGTTAGTGCAAGCACAGTAGTAAGATGAAGTAATACAAAATGCTCCACACAAATCTGAAGTTGTATACCCTTATAATACATAATATGAGAAATGGCACATGAATGTACATTTAAATATTATCATAATACATACATTAAAGGAATATTAAAGATGCATATTCCTTTTTTAAAGAAAAAAAGGAAATTTGCAATTATTTGTGACAATAGGATTTTGGATAGTTCTTAAAGTAACAATTCCGACGTTCACGGGATGGGCACACTTGTCTCTGCTGCAATTAACACTAGAAGATTTTTTCACACAAGTCCTACACTTCGTGACAGAAGGATGGAGTCCTGTACCCAGAACCACAACTCTGAGTATTATAGTGAAATATTTAGATAGCTAAACACCTCAAATAACAATGCGAAGTGTTATTTAAAATACACTGACGTAACATGTTTGTATTAGCAAGAAGTATTTTTACATAAAAACCTCTCAGGTTTTCTAAGCATATGGGACTTCATCCTGCTTTTGCAACAATGTCAATCAGGAGCAAATGCAATTATATCACTATGAGATTCAAAAATCAGCTCTTTGCTTTCTTAACTTCTTGTGTGGGCAAATCAGATGTTAAGCACAGCCCTACCAGTTTCATCTACCAAGTGGGAATTCTAGAGCTAAGATAACGTCAACATGTTTTAGGAAAAGCATGTTGCCTTTACACAAAGCTACACTGGAATAACCAAATCACTTGAAAAATGATTTAGTTAATCCCTGTAAATCCCTGTGTGGAGACATATGTCAGTTTAGAACTAGTTATATCATTTCAGCTTATGTCTGCAAACTTATTGACACAAGCTATACACCAGTACCTACATGCTTTACATTGAGTTTTTGAGTGTCCACAGAGAGTCAGTTTGGACCAGATTTCTGCAGACATGTTCCAAGGCTGCATGGTCCATCCGGGAATTGCTGGGCAATAGCTGTTGCACGGGATGCTGCAGCCCTCTGCCATTTCCCTGGTGGAGATAAGCAGAAGCACTCACCCAGCAGCACAGCTGCCCGTGCGCATGTGCACAGCGGAGCCCGCGCACAGCTCCCGGGTGCGCGTGGGAGGAGGCGTGCTGCTGGAAGCATGTCTTCCCCTCTGCGTTCACAGCTGATAGGGTCGTTAAGCCACGTCTGGACAGGGATGGGGCCCCAAAGCTTCACCCAAACTGCTGCAGAAGGCAAAGCTGGACCATCGTTATCTACTTGACACATGGACTCTGTGTGCAAGTCTCAGCAAAGATGCTGCATGGTAAATTGGAGCAACAATCGGAGGTGTAAAGTACACTTTTTCCTTATTCTACTTTAGCATCTCAGTAGACCAACTGAAGTCACTGCATTTTGGATTTTCTCAATATGAGAATGTGGAAACGAAAAAACAAAATACTGGAACACGCCCTGAAACAAGTGGGAGGAAAAAAAAGTCAGCAACTTGATGAAAAAATGTGTTTGGAGGGGAAGTTCTGAATCCTATGATGGCCAAATAAATATTTCAGTTTTTCCTGAAAGTCTGTGTGCATCTATTAAAGCATATCATGACAATTCCAAAAAAACCAAAGTTTAGATAATTCATGTTAAGAAAAGTCCAAAAAGTTAAATAAGGCTTTATGTTGCCATTGTCTTAGATGAGCAATTTGTTTTTACATAACTAGGGAGAAGAACATTCCGCTACTTTTTCTAATATATTACTAAATAGATTAATGCCAGTAAAGAAGGTTATATACAGCCTGTTGTTTTGAAAAAAGCAAAATACGAAAAAGAGCTTGCAACAAAATTGAATTGAGAATAAAACTGAAGTGTGAAAATTCTAAATTTCAGAATTAGACTTGGCACTTTCTAGCTTACACTGAAACTGCCTTTTTAGCTGAACTCCTTTTTGACAGAAAATTATCTGAGGTATTGCCAAGATTACTAACAATCTTCCAAGGACATGTAAAACAACTACAGAAAATCATGTCTGAATATTTGACACAAGTATGTTACGAACATGTTTTTCAAGATCCTGTTTATTAAGGATATGATATTCAGAAATGTTGAGTACTCCAGATACAGCCATCAGGCTACACATTCTTAGCAGTTTTTAAAATCATGCATGTGTGCACTCTCTCTCTCTCTGTCATTAAATATTTGCACACATTTTAAGACGAATATAGTAAATAAAGGAAAGGTAATAAGGAGCAAAGCAGCTTCTTCAACATGAAAAGAAATATCTTTGAAGCTTTAAGCTAACTGTAAAATTTACATCTGTTTTGTTTGATTAATTGGCTAATAGTTGCACTATTAGTAAAAATGCCATCTCCTCTTAAGTAGTGGTCAATTCCAGCATGCCATATATCATGGAGCGCAGGAATGAATTCAACTCTCCTACTTCTGGCACTTTTTTATTTTTTTTTTCCACAGAAGGGCTTATGTAGCAAATTACTCAGTATTACAATCTTTAAAGTCTCAGGAATTTCACTAGAACAGCTTCTCAATTGTGCCACTGTACACGCAGAATGAGTTTCATTAAAACATGCAACAGTTTTCTGATTAAAAACTACCTAAATGCCTGGTTTACGACAAGTCTTTTATACATAAGCTGCCCAAAGCATTCGAACTCAAGGTTAAGAGCCAAATTTAGACTTAGCATATGTTAGTGCATCTTTGCTCTATGAACTTAAACCATTGACTCAAAATGAAAAAGGAAAGAAAAACAAAGAATCTTTAAACTGCTGAAATGAACAGAGGAATAGAAACAGAATGCATAACCAGCTGCACACCTGAGGAAGCTGTACCCTAGCAAGAGCCAGTTTTGCACATATATCTAAGTTTACCTTCAATGATCAGCTTTGAGGAAGTCACTTCATGACTGGCTTAAAGGCTCTATGGAACACACGAAATGAGCTCAAGAAACATGAGACACGAATGTTATAGCTAAGCTTAGTCAGCTACATGAGGGTGAAGGGCAGAAGAAGGGAAACATGGAAAGTGCCTTGTTGATCCACTGTTTGTAGAAAACGGTCCTTTAGCATGAATGAGGTTTCCTGACTCACTGCTCACGCCCCTGCATGACAGATCCCTATTTGCCTTCCGCTGATGAGCTGTCACATTGCGCTCCAGACCTCAGGATAACAGATTTCTCCATGAAGGAAACTGTCTCTCTCATTGCAGACAATATTGCAGCCATATTTAATGCTGCAGGGAAAGTGGGAGTAAGCATTTGTTCAGAGGTCTAATTTTTTTCATTAATCAGTAAAAAGCTTTTCATTCCTAAAGCCATAGATACTATCATAAAGAGGGAGATACTTGTTACAGAGAGCTGTTAAACTCTTATTTTGCAAATGCAATTATCTCCAGCATTCAAAGTATTAATTGGCCAAAATAATCACACTTATTTATGGTAAAAACAGATTATTAAAATGGTCCAAACTACCTCTATGGAAAATTCAATGGTGTCAAGGAGCAGGCCTGCAACAATTTAAGGTTCATATCTACTTGGTGCAGACATGAGCTATAGTAAAGAGGAAATTTGTTATGCATGATGATTTGGTTAAAGCTGTGAACCTCACGTTCTCTGGCCTCTCTGTTTTCACTGTTTCACGCCGCGCATGGGAATGGCTACACGTCTCTACACTGAGCTTCTTCTACAGTGAAGGTACGCCAAGCCCCTATAGCCCCAGCTGTAAGGAGTACAGTGGAGGCGAAAAAAATGGTCAAAGGCAGTCTTCTCCGGTTCCTTAGATAGCAAATTTTGAAGCTATTAAAGTTACCAGCGTTTAAAGAGAGCCTCCAGGCTTCTTTATACTCTGTCAGAGATGGGCTAAAACTAAGTGGAGCTGAGATCTGGCCCTTAAGTTGAACATATTGGAGAAATACGCTCTTGACAAACAGCAGGAAAACCTTTTTTCCTTGCACTTGCTCAAATTCACAGCGTGATTTGTTCCTCTTTGAGCCAAATAGCACATTTTCTATATAAAAATATTCAAGTAAAATACAATGTTGCAGTTACAGGATTTTTAAAAAATTATTACATGCTATTGCATATCCCTAGAATGGTTTTTAGCTCCACTGTTAAATTTTGCTAATTTTATGCACTACAACAAAAAAAACCAAAATGGGAAACAATAAAGCTGGTATTTCTCATTAAAATTCCTTCAGAAATATGGAAAAAATATTGTATGTAAGGAATTCCTCAGAATATTAAGAACATAAATAATTAGTTTAACATTTGTAAAACAATAAATAATTCAACTCATGGAGCTCTGCATGGTAAAGAACCCTGCAAAACACTCATTTTTCTGTTCAAAAATTGTAGTTAATAAAAGTTGTCTGATGTTATTTAGCAGAAAGGCAAACAGTCTTTCCATATTTGACATTAACAATCTGATCATTTGTCTCCCCAAAGAAAGCCCATACAGCTTTCACACAGACCACACAATAAAGAATAGTAATATTTCTGTTTACTGAGATATCAACTGGCATTTCGTTGCAAGTCAATGGTCTATCTTTGCTACAGCATACTAGACCTCAATCTGGCATCTACAAATGTCAAGAGTATAAAAAAAAATTATAGGATGGAAATCAAAAGCATGTTTTAAATTCCTAAAAAACGTAACAAAGTTCATCTAAACATATTTGCTGCAGAAATCAGTACAATATTCAGCTGTCAATCTAGAAAAACAATGAGGGAGCGATGCTGTCAGTAGGACAGGATAATAACATTTCAAGCAGATGTTCAGGCAGGGCTCTAATTCTTACTGAACTCCCTTGGTAAGCATTTAATTTCTTTATCATATGCAAGCTAGGCAAATTGTACTTCATCAAAACTGTATTGTGAAATATTAATATTTCATATTATAGCAAAACTCCATAGAATAACCTTTGTCATATTAAGAACATCAGAATTTCAAATGTCATGGTTCTGCATTTTAATGCATCTTAAATAGCTTTTTGGCTTGGCACCATAAATTATAACTAGTTTAGTTAGTTTAGTTCTTACTATGCTGTGATATCACACAAAAATATACATTTTGTAATAGATTCACTTCTGTGAAATACTAATGTTATGGAAAACAATGTGTCATTGTACTATGATATTTTACCACCTCCAATTATAAAGTGAGGAGCACGTAGTACAAACGTATACAAACAGAACTAGTTGAAGCCTGAATCTGTATATTGTAATAACAGGACATAGAAATGCCACATATCCTGGAAAAGCCAGCTAATTCTCTACCGGCAATGCTTTTTATTTAGAAATGTTTCTGAAAACATATTGTAAAACTACTGCAGTGAATGGTATAAACATATACTATGAATAGAAAGTTCTCTCTACTATGGTTTAGTTAAAATTTATTCTAGTTTTAATTGCAGCTTTGTTTTTAAAATCAGCCATGCAACTTGCTCCATACACAATGAAAAAAACATTAGAGATTAAGAGTGAAGTTAAGTCTGCATGTTGATTTCTGCCGGTTCTCATAATAAAGGCAACTGTTTCCACATTATTGAAAGCGACAGCATCACGAATCAATGCCTGTCACAACAGAATAAAGACAGATGCTTCTGATTAATCAGAATTAAATTTTAGAAGCAAAGGAGGCATCTAAAAATCAAAGCAAACATTTCTGCCATCCCATTTATTCTCTTCTCTTTCCAAGCAGCCTATACAATGCAGTAAGGAAACAATAAATCCTGAATTCAGTTGAAAAACCCCAAACTTCTCACTATGGTATGGGATATGTTATAGAGAGAAGAGGGGAACACTTCATATAACCTCTGACTTACTTTGATATTATGGTTATGAACATGAACTCTATCTTCTAATCACAGGTTTTAATTCAAATTTTATGTACTACATAATGCTCTGTAACACTAAGTAAATAGTTCAGTATAACAATTATGCTAAAAAACTCTCACTCGTTATCTTGTTTAAATAATAGGTATTTCTCATTCTGCAGGTAGCTTTCTGTTTTTCTAAGAAAAAGAGGTAATGATTTCTATTTATTTACTATGGACTTTATAACATGCATCTCCCCGATTTTTGTTCAATATCTCACCAGCAGAATTTACAAATAACAGTTTGCAGCACAAAGTTATCTGAATAAGACAAAAAAACAATTTGAACCAACAGAACAATAAACTATTGATCCTGCAGTGAAAGAGGGAAGATGTGGGTGTAGGAGAAGGTGTGTATAAAGGGGTGTTTTTGTTCTGTTACCTAGTTTTTCTTGCCTAGTGATAGTCTGCTTTAAAAGCAGTTATTCTTGTTTCTCGAAGAAATCTACTTGGTATTAATTAATACAGCTGTGTAAACATGTTTAATTTTGTAAATAAAGTTCTACAAATCACTACCCCCCACACAGATACCTTTAGACACATACAAGTACAGTAGCTTATAATTAACATTTGTATTATACTATAATACCTAGTACCTCCTAAAATATTTACAGTGTTGTACATTTAAAGGCATAAATATTCTGAACAAATTTCACCTATTACATTAATTCTTTTTATGCCTCAATCAGAGTACCGTAGTGTTCAAGAACAAACTTTTGCTGGATCACTTAGGGTTAAAAACCTCACCCTACAAACAGAAAACCCTACACAGTGCTTCATGAATGCGATTACGCAGTGAAGTATGTAGGTGTCTGAAAAGCCAGTTAGCATGGCACAAAACATTTAGTGCTATGCTAACTCTCTATGGCAACATGCGATGCTTTCAAGGTGAGACCAAGACAGGCCAGGCTTGGGAAGACTGGGGCAGTAAACTATGGTTCAGGGCCTACAACTGCAGAACTGCTACCCAACGGTTCCCCTATACAAGAAAGTACAGCTTCTCATGGGGTGCAGGAGACCCTAGCCCAGCAGTTTAGAAGTTTTCTATGCTAGGCAGCAAAAGGGGAAAAAGGAGTGGAAGCTCCTATGAAATGATCCTGTGCTTATGAGAATCACAGCTTTCCGAGCTGAGTCCTTCTATCTCTGTTGTTGGATCTCCTTCTTCCATGCTTTACCCTGCTTTTCTTTCTGATCATATTCCATCACGCCATAGTTAATGCATGGAAATCTATGGTTTGGTTGCCTATGCTTTTCATTAGCTACAAGTCACCAGATATGCCCTGCATCAGTCACTTTTATTAAAGTGCCAAAGGACACCAGTGGTCACTAGGGACGTCACTGGCATCCCTATCAGTACTTGAACACAGCCATGAATTCAGTATTCGGCTCTGGAAGACGGAACGTTTCTCTTGCTGCCAAGCTCTCCATTGTCACACAGGCAGCTCATGCTTGGCCTTTAACTATTGCAAATAAGAATGAACATCACAGGTCAAGCCTAACTGTGACAAATAAAATGAGGAGACAACGGGGATGAATGTAGAATCCTGCCTGTGTCGCATATAACCAGGGTTATAGTGGAGGGGCTTCAGCAGCTAAAAAACTGTGTGTGGCAAGCTCCCTGCTGTTCCTCTTGGGAACTATATTATCTGGAGAGCAGCTCTGCCTCCTCCCCCTGACTATGCAGTCTCAGATGAGTAAGGCTTTGCTCCTGGACCCTCAACACACTTAGTTGTGACTAGCTTGGCAGGACAGCCCGATTGTAATCTCTACTTCCATTGCTACTACAGCCCAGGAGAGCATTCTGCTCCCTGCTGAGCACTGCACAGGATTTATGTCCACATAATTAGAAACTAAGTTTAAAAAGAAAAAAAAAAAAAAAAGCACATTATACTAACCTATATTATTCCAAACTCTCTACTGCTTACTTGTTACAGTGTCAAGCTAACAGAGCAGACTCTTTGTGTAATACTCATTGTTCGAATAAGAACTGCTGCACCGCACTGAATCTTTCTTTCCCTTTGAAATATTTATTTTTGTAGCATTAATTATCATGTTGCTATTATAAATTAAAGCAATTATATTTCTGTAGTACCTCACAGACATGCATTCAAATCATGTCACAAATACTATAGCTCAACACCTATGGGGTGTGCACTATTGGGAAAAATACAATACTAGAAAAACTAGTTAGTGCTTGGGTGGGACACAGTGCTACCACAGACAGCAGAATGATTCAAGAGTGTAGGCACCAGAGAAAAACTGCTGCCTCCTGCCAAACCTTGGAAGAAAATTTTGCTAGAAATAATGATCTCTGGATTAGAATTCATCAGAAGCACTTTTCCAACCTTTTCCTCTTTAAAATAGATACTAGCTGCAAGATTTTGCACCTTACTGCAACAAGCAAAATATCTGTATCTTATAACCACTGAAGATGCTTGCTTTTACCAATCTCTCACCTGAAAGATCTCCATCTAGATCACACCACCAGCAGCAAGGCATCCAGTGGAACATGCTGCAGTTACCCCTTCGGAAATGACTCGGAGAGACTCTACTGCTTAGCGGAATATCAGCATCACTTCCTACAACAGGTATGAGAGTCTTCCAGAACTCCCATTCAAGCTGTTACCTAGCCAGTATCTGCTTAGCTCACGAGACGCACTGTAATCAAAGTGCAGTCTGGCAAGACCGCAAGCATACCAGCAGTAAAACTGATTAATAAATAAATCTCAGTATTTGCTATAGGTTGCCTCCAGTCTAGGTACCGAATAATTACAACTGACAGTGTGTTCTATACCTAAGTCAGTGGTAAACATACTTCAATGACATTTATGCCTTAAAAAGTGTTTTAATAAGAAGCTCTGTGAGGTAGATTGGAATCTCGATTGCAATCCAGAGGAGAGCCTACCTCTTCAGGTGTAAGTGAAAGCAGAATGCAGACTGACATATTTTACAGTATATGGACATTCCTCATGTTAGAGTGCTACCCTCTATAGGTAATTCACTGTGGTACTAAATTATTTATGGTATTTATCTGCATAGAAGTGGTAGATTAACAAATCTACTTTTTGTCTTCTGATAAGGTCTCCATCTATCAGTCTACTTTTACATCTCAGCTCTGGGCCAAGAATAAAAGAATGCAGCCCCTTGTTTCCAAATTCATCTCAAAAGCTCTCATCAGTCCATGCCACTGCTTGTCACTGAAGGACATCACATCACCATCGTTCATACTGTTACTCAGGCCTATGCCCAAGGATTTATCTTCAGTCTTGTTCCTCCCCCACAAAGCCATGTCCCAGCTCAAATGCTGCTTCTTTACTTTTCTCAAAATTGTCCTCTTCTTTTACTGTCAAAACCTCGTTCAGAACCTCATTCTGCCATTTTGCATGCAGTGGACACCCTGAATGCAAACCTCTGGCCCAACAATCCACTATCCACTTCTAGTCTACACAAAATGATTTGAGATTTTAGCTTTTGGTCACTCTGAGCCACAGTCCTCAAGGCTCTCTCTTCTCACTGTTGTTCCTCCACAACATCTCACTGAACCTTCACGTCTCTGTATTACAATCCTTTAGCAGAATTGCTCTCCCCTTCACTGTCTTGTTTTATGTTGCCTTCATCTTTTTGTTCTCCACTAACCATCCAGCCTCAAAGTCACACCTACATTACCACACTATGATTTCACCTCAGTTTCAATGGCTTGTCTTGACAGTCCTTGGCACCTTCGTGAGTTACTTGGCAAAGCTGTTACTCATTCTTTTGCATTCAGATCCCTCTTAGAAAACATTTTCACCACAATACTTACAAAACAAAACAAAATAAAGAAAACCCTAGCTGGCTAATGCTGGACTGTGGAATAAAAGGGAAGAGTGTATATGCTTTAATAGCAAACAAAACCAGAAAGTGTGTTACAATTTCATTGCACTATTAGAACCTTAAAGATTATTTCATCTACAAGGTGGATCATACCCTTTTCCCTCCTGTCCTTTTGCTAGCTAGATGTAATAGTGACATTCCCAAAACACTCAGATTTTTCAAATACACAAAGAAATAGCTAAATGCTAAATATGCCTTAAAATATTTCCTTACCTTATCCAGGGAGAATGTTTTAGTGACAGCGAAGCCCCATCCAGCTTCAAAAGCTCTTCGAATCATTGAAGAACTAGTAGTAGGAGTTGCACTGGCAAGACCAAAAGGATTTGGAAACTTCAGTCCGGCCATTTCTACACCGATGTCTACTAAATCGATAGGGGTATAGAAGAGCGGTAGTTCTGGAGTAGTAGAAACAGCAGCACCATACAAAGACTGTGAAAAATAATAATTTTTGCTTATTCATTTTTATATAATTTACTGTTAGCTCTGATAAGGGAATCATTTGTATATAATAATGCAAAAATTATGCACAACTATTATTCAATATGAATATTTTAAGGATGACAAAAATTAGGCTCTGATTTGGGATCAAAGAAGAACATACACTTTATGACAGGAAACACCAAAGTCACTTTTGCTTTCTAATTTAAAGACAGTATCTCAGCCTTTTCTCTAGAAAGTCAAAGGGAAATGCTTTCACTGTAAATGTTACATCTAATACTGTAAAAATTGTAGAGAAAGAATCCTTTTGCATGTATGGATACTGAACAACATCCTAATCAGGCTGTGGTAGGTAGAATTAAAATCTTTGCTCACTCAGATGGCTGAGTCAAGAAAAGTGCAAAGAAATGAAGCAAGAATTTCTAATACAGAGAACCCATACACAGCCTGTGTTCTTGGGAAATCCATCATAAAATCACGGCACTTCCTTCTAGCTTTAAAAAGATTTCTTCAGCAGTACAAAAAGAAGCACTACTGTATGTGTGGGGAAGATTTTCCATAGTAGAGAAAAAAACCTCCGCCACTTAATAAATTGCCATTTTCTGATTATTTTTTTTGAAGAATTTGTTTACTCTATTTTATTTCAGAAAACTGATAAGTATGGAGGAAACGAGGATGTTTTTGTTATTAATGCCTTTTGATTATTAGATTGGTTTAGAATATGAGTGTTCACTTGCTGTTTTTGGGCAGCACTGCCTGGACTCACATCTCAGATTAAGGCCTCAGCTCTTTGGTTCCTTGCACAGAGAGGCTACATTTTGGGGCCAACTTTTCTGATACTGTAAAAGGAGTGAAAGTAGTGGAATTACACTAGCCTAAATTATGAGAACCTGAGTGTGTCCTGAATGATGGAAATTTTGAGAAGTGCTATTTTTAAAAGGTCTCTACCATTTGGGACCAAACTCCCTTCAGTATCATGATCCCTTCTAACTAGCAGCAAATGCAGGCAGTTTCCAAAAAGCCAGACATTCCCCCATTTCCTTAAGTCACTCGCGGCTTCCTGCGCGTCATGCTCTGCAGGACTGTTTTCTCCCTCCACAGGAATCTGAGTTCCGGGACAAACCAAAAGCCCTGCATTCTAAATCTCAAAAGCTTTCGTTAGCTGACAAATCAAAAAAAATTTTTTTTTCAAGTACTGCACTTAGATTATTTTGGTTTTGATTCCACTCTTTTAACCTTTTTCAGTCTTTCTTAAAATTTTGACTGGAAAATGTTTTTTGCCATGCCAAAATAGAACTTCCTGGTTCACAAGACTGAAATTACAGCATTTTAAAAAGGTTAGCATTCTTTCCCTCCATATTTTGAAGCTGGGAAATCTGTTGAAAGCAACACTAGATTATGAACTCTTTGATCTTGATTCTGTGAGAAGAAAGAAAGACTTACGGAAAAGCTTTTGGCCAACGCTACTGTAAGAGTACATGAGTAACAAACTTAATTTTCCCCTTTGAAAACAGTTATTTGTTAATTTGTTTGCTATCCAGAATTGTTCAAAAGTTGTCTTTGAACATACTTCAGTCTGTGGATTGCTCACAAACTGTTCATCTTATCTCTGTAAATGCTGATTGCTATAGATGGATAAATTGGCAGACATACAGGTAAGACCTTAATATGCAGCTTAAGTTACATTGTACTGTTTCTTTTCCCTGGCAGGGCAATTTAACCTTCAAAAGCTGTTCTGACCTGAAATGAGTTTTGTTTCAAGTGAATCTTAACTAGACACCCAAAATGAGCTTTCTTTGATTAAATATAAATAAATCCTATGCCAGACCAAAAAAAAAAAAAAAAAAACCCTAAATCAATGGAAGACTTTTTGTACTTGGTAATTGAATACACACAAAAATAAAAATACACCCATGCAAAAAATGCTTTGCTGTATGCTGCCAACACGCAAACTGGTAGCAAGCCACTTCCCGAAACATTTCCCGACAGACCGCATCTTCCTGGCCCTTGGAATTCTTGCAGCCACTTTCCCGGGGCACGAGGGAGGTTCTCTACACCTCGCTCCACACCACCCACATAAACAACAGAAACAGAAACAATTGCACCTAGACACAGTGAGCAAGACAGGGTGAGCCAGTCTTAAAGACTTTTTTAATGATGAGGAGACTAGAATGGAGGTGGTAAGAGAAGGCGAAAAAAGAGAGAATTCAATAGAATAAACCAAGTCTTTAAAAACAAACAGGGGCAGAATGCAGCTGAAGGTTCAATAGCCAGTGGCTATATTTCCTTGCAGATTTATCTTCCTCTTTCATATCACTTCCCTTTTTGCTCTATTTATTTTCTGCTAGTTTGTCCTTTCAGCACAATGCTTATAAGGGAAATAAATTTACTAAGCCCTGATGTGTTGTTTTCTACAGAGTAAAACTCTTTCAACAAACTAAAATGTTTTATAGGTTCCTAAAAGCAAAATAATCTTTATAATGAAGCATTTTTCTGACACTGCACAAACAAATAGGAAAAGAAAGCCTGCAGGCAAGAGTTTATTTATAATAACTCTTCTCTTGATTTTTAAAAACAGAGAACAAAAGGTATGGCCCATTCCTTCTCTAATTTGGTGCCAACCAGCTGAGCTAACAATATTGCAGGTACTTATTGTTCCAGTCATCGCCTTTCTTTGGACACTGGAACAGGGTAGTGAAAACCCCCCAGCATGTTGCATGTAGTGGCCCAGCCTTATTCTAACTGGGATACACCTACGGGCAAAAGCAGCCTCTAGAACAGGGCTGAGAGACAGGAACTGAGCTTTAAACCTGATGCAATTTGTGACTTTCATTTTCTTTAGGTAGAGGCAATATTTGACCACAACAATATGGTCTAACTCTGCTTTGGTGCCTTTAACAGAGATAGGACTACAAAAGTGAACAGTTTTATTACCGCTATTTTTCACAGAGGGCCTTCTCTGCAAATCCTACTGTTTGGAACAGTTTTCCTGAACGCTTTCATCTCACTCCTGCTTTCTCTCTTTTTAAGTCTCATCTTGAAACATATCCTTTTTCCCTTGCTTGCACTTCTTCTATCCTACTATCCATTTTTTAACTTCGCAATGATGTTATTTCATGCAGAATCACATACTCACTGAGTTGGAAGGGACCTGTGGAGATCATCTAGCCCAATGCCCCTCGTCAAAGCAGAGTCACCTAGAGTAGCTTACTCGGGGCCATGTCCAGTTGGGTTCTGAATATCTCCAAGGACAGAGACTCTACAAGCTCTCTGGGCAACCCGGGCCAGCGTTCAAATTGGAATTCCCTGTATTTCAGCTTGTGGCCATTGCCTCTTGTCTCTTCACTGGATACTACTGGGAAGAGTCTGGTTTCATCTTTTTTTCTTCCCTCCTATCAGGTATTTATACACATCAGTAAGATCTCCCCAAGCCTTCTCTGCTCAGGGCTAACAAGCCCCAGCTCTCTCAGCCTCTCCTCCTGTAACAGACCCTCCAATCCCTTAATCCTCTTTGTGACCCTTTGCTGGACTCGCTCCAGGATGTCCACGTCTCTCTTGTCCTGGAGATCCCAGAGCAGGTCACAGCACTCTAGTCGTGTCTCATCAGTGCTGAGGAGACCGGAAGGATCACCTCCCTCAATGCTGGTGACACTCTGCCCAGTGCAGCCCAGGATGCCACTGGCCTTCTCTTCTGCAAGGGCGCATTGCTGCCTCACTTATACTTCACTAGGATCTCTGGGTGCTTTTCTGTGTTGGCTCCAGCCTGTACTGGTGCCTGAGGTTTTTCCTCCCCTGGTGCAGGACTTTGCCTTTCCCTGTGTTGAACTTCATGAGATTCCTGCTGGCCCATTTCTCCAGCCTGCCGAGGTTCCTGGTGGCACAAACAGCTGGTGCGTCAGCCACTCCTCCCTATTTTGTATCATCTGAATCATCCAGGCCATTAATGGAGATATTAAACAGTACTGGCTCTAGTATTGACCTCTGGAGTACACCACAAGGATTGGCCTCCAGCTGAATTTCATGTCACTGATTACAAGCCTTTCAGCCTGGCAGTGGAGCCTGTTTTCACTTCACCTCACTGTCCATTTATGTAGCCCATACTTTATCAGTCTGTTAGTACTTCATCTGTAAGGATGCTGTAGGAGACAGTGTTGAAAGCCTTGCCAAAGATAAACAGTATCTACGGCTCTCCTCTCATCCACCAAGCCAGTCATCTTGTAAAAGGTTATCGGATTGGTTAGGCATGATTTCCCCTTCATGAATCCATACTGACTACTCTCAATCATCTTCATCGTTAGTATTCTTGGAAATACTTCCATGAAGATTTCCTCTATCACCTTCCCAGCAACTGAGGTGAGGCTGACCAACACATAGTTCCCTGGATTCTCTTTCTTGTCCTTCTTGAAGACAGAAGCAACATCTGCTTTCTTCAAATCCTCAGGAACCCTCCCCAGCCACCAAAGAACTTTCCAAGATAATCGAGAGTGATCTCTCCGTGACATCAGCCAGCTCCCTCAGCACGTGTGGGTGCAACTGATCAGGTCACATGAGCTTGTTTACGTTCAATTTGTTTAAATGTTCCCTAACCTGATCCTCCTCTCCTGAGGGTTAAGTCTTCATTGCTCCAGACTTTCCCACTGGTATCAAGGGCCTGGGATTCACGAAGGCAAATCTTATCAGTAAAGACAGAGGTGAAGAAGGCATTGAGTACCTTGGCCTTCTCCATGTTCTTGTCATGAGGTCCCCGCCACATTCAGCAGCAGGCCCATATTTTCGCTAGTCTTCCTTTTGCTGCTGACATATCTGTAGAAGCCTCTCTTGTTGCCCTTCAGATCCCTCATCAGATTCAATTTCAGCTTTCACTTTCCTAACCCCATCCCTGCACACTTAGACAGTGTATCTATATTTCTCCTGGATCGTTGTCCCTGCTTCTATCTCTTGCATCCTTCCTTTTTTTTGTTTTACTTTTGTCAGGAACTTCTTTTTCATCCATGCAGGCCTCCTGCTGCCTTTGCTTGACTTCCTGCATGCCAGGAGAGGCCATTCCTAAGCTTGGAGGTGATCCTTGAAAATCAACCAGCTCTCCTGGACCCCCTCTCTTCTCCAAGACCAGATCACATGGGATTCTTCTGAGCAGGTCCCTGAACAGGCTCAAGTCTGTTCTCCTGAAGTTCAGGGCTGTGATCCTGCTATTTAACTTGTTCTCTCCACTCAGCATCCTGAACTCCACCATCTTGTGGTCACTGCAGCCGAGGCTGCCACGACCTTCACATCCCTGACTAGTTCTTCCTTATATGTAAATATCAAGTCCAGCAGAGGACCTCCTCTCATCAGCTCCTTGATCACCTGTGTCAGGAAACGATCATCAGTGCACTCCAGAAACATCCTGTGTTGCTTGTGCTCTGCTGTGCTACCCTTCCAGCAGACACTGGGGTAGTCAAAGTCCCCCATGAGAACCAGGGCCTGTGAATGTGAGGCTTCTTCCAGTTTTCTGAAGGCAGCCTCATCTACTTCCTCCTGATGAGGTGGTCTGTAGCAGACACCCACCACAATGCCATCCTATGTCTACTCTCTAATCCTAACCCATAAACTCTCAGCTGGCTCATCCTCCATCCCAAGGCAAAGCTCCACACATTCCAGCTGCTCTCTCACAGAAAGGGTAACTCCCCCTCCTAACCTGCCTGGCTCATCCTTCCTAAAAAGCCTGTATCAATCCACTGCAGCACTGCTGACTGTCCGTCTGTCAGGGAAGTATTTTGTATGAAAGACACTATTCAAAGTAAAATTATATTGCATTGCAGTATATTATCCCTGGCCTCTGGATTCTTCAAGAATCTTCAATAGGCTTTGTGAAAATTTGCATATTCTCTCTAAAATAATACATTTATGAAGGAAGATTCAGTAAACTACTGTCGCCCAGAGATGTAAATTAACACCATACCGTTACTCTTTCTGATACAAGCAGTTAGTCAGCATTTGGTATCTTTTCATGTGGGCTTTTTCCATGATGAAGACAACAGATGAAGGAGTATATCTGATACAACCATGGGGCTTTTATCTTGTTCATTTCTTTACAGAAACACACAGAGAGATGTGTTTTCCTAAGCACAGTAGAAATCTAATAGGAGACAATTTAATAGTTCACAGTTGCAAGTCCTCTCTCCAGTTAGTGGTTTGGCCCCTAAGCTCTCTTTCTAAGCTGTCTGTCTTACAGTCACTGTTGTAGAGATTTTCTAACTTCCTTCCTGGCTTTCTGTTTCTGGAACAGGCGTGTTGCCTACTCAGTGGTAAACAACTAAAATTCCAGGTTTCCTAAATTGCATTCAGTGCGCCTTTTTGAAAATGGTGTTTTATTACTTGTCTCCATGCTAGTGTCTCACATGTTCTAGCTAAACAAAAGGGCATTCAATTTTTCCTTCAGTTATCCTGAAAAGAAGCAGACAACCATAACTAACAGCTTCAAAGACAAGCTTTCTGGGAACCAACCATCTCTGGTATTGATTATAAAATAATGTACATTCATGCATGCCTAGAGGAATACATGAGAATGGTCAACCTCCATAAAAGAATCAGCAATCATACTCTTCAGATACAAAATGCATATATTGAAAGCATAAATAAAGAATTAATAAATCATACAATAATGTTTCAAAGTAATACAGCGATGTACTCAAACTTCATACTGTGTAGCATCTTAGTGAAGTGCTGTATCAGTTGCCCTATATTCTTTAAGGTCATCGTGTACATTTAAGTCTAGCAGAAACACAGAAGAAACTGGCCATACTGGAGAGATCACAGAAAAAAAAAAAAAAATAGAAGTCTTACTGTAACCAAGAGAGGAAAGTGGCTTCATAAGAGGGATTTTAGTGAGAAGATGATGGCAGCTTGACTACCAGATATCAGAAAAACATTCCACAGGTATGAATATAGCAAGTGTATGAACAGAGCAGGAATGAAGCATCAAGGCTGGCACAGTTGTCCACAAAGAAAAGACTGGAAGATTTGTGATGTGAGAGCTGTCTTTGCTCTCAAAGGCAGGCATAGCAAATTAGATGTTAGTCCTGTAGTAATTGTGAATTATCCTGAATACAACCATTACATTACTAAATCCCATGCACTGATCAAAAAATAATGGCTTCTCATACTTGATAGGTGGTAACAGAGACATAATAGAGAACAGCAGCCTATATTGCTTCTGCCCAATATCATACTGTAAATGTTGGACAAAGGTGCGGTCCATTACAATCCGCAAACTAAATAAATCATGAAGAATAATTCATGGAAATCTTCACACCACATTCATGGAATGACAAAAAAGGTTGAATCTTGAAAAACTTTCTGAATAGTAGACAGTTGCACAAATTGGGTTGATTCTGTTTGAATCTCTATCTACTTGCAAAGAATTGTTCTAGGAAGACTGATTATATTTTGAAACAAGTTCTACTAAGCTGTCCTCAGCTTCATGTTTATAGAAACAGGTCATGTATATAGAAACTAACCTGACACGCAGCTGCAGGCAACAGTATCTGAGATGAACCCATGCTTAGCAGAGCAGGAGGAAAATGTTAAGAGTCAGGAGATATTTAGGCAACTAATGATGGAAATTTTTCAATGTAAGAGCATCCAAGAAGCTTCTGAAAATAATTCCCATTTTTTAACATAAGGCTTTTCTGTTGGAGAGTCCTTGAGTTGGATCTCATGCTTTGCTTGACCACATGCCAGAACTTGAAATGACTGGAGTTTCAGGGCACATATCAAGCCCACCTGTTTGCTTAGCCTCTTGCCTGGAGTAGGTTGAAATATGAGGAGTGTACAAAGTGCATTCAGCAAATAGTTGGGATGGGGTCTTGAGTTTCAGTCTTTGACGTGGTCTTGAGTTGGTTGAGAAGTATTACAGACTATTTTTATTTTGCCAAAGACTGACTGTATTATTTATAGATACTAGCACTAAGACAGTCAGTTATTTTAGAAATGGGTACCTACTTCTATAGCTAAAATGCAAATGCATGGATAGAATCAAGGTATATATTTAAAATCTAATGTGTATTTGATTCAAACACTCATATTGCAATAAGGTTGCTTGTCTTAGAATCTTGCAGTAGAAAGAAAATAAGGGACTTCACAAGCTTTTTCATTTGATAACAGAAGCTTTCACAATACAAGGCTGTGGGATGAACACCTATGCGCACGCGCGTGTGCACATACACACACACACACACAGAGGCATGCATACCCACATTCACTATCCCTACAAATATCACGGTAACACGATCTTCCTCTTAAGTCACAACTTTAAAAATCAAACCTTCTTGCGGTCACAAAAATCTCTACTGGGTCCAAACACTGGTAAGGTAAATTGCCAAATTACAGTGCTCTCCACCACAGCAACCAGATTTTACAAGGGCTGCACATCCAAATAAATGCCCCTTGGCTACCCATTCATCTAACAGCTGGAAAGGTGACACTTGACATTTGGAAACTTTCCTGCAAAGATTGCTGTAAGGCTTTCCCATTAGCTTCCTGGTGAGACTGTAAGGTCGAATAAGCTGCCTTGAAACCTGCAAAGGGTAACAGATATACTCTAATATCAAGCCTCCTTGATTTAAAATTCTAATTCTCAAGCCATGACTATTCAGATTTCTTCCAAAGTATTCAATACATTCCAGAGGAAAAAAGCAAGCTTTGAGGAGGAAGAAACATTATTAAGGAGGTTTTTAAAAGTGATGTATGTGTTCCTAGAGGTTAAAGAGGAAGGAGGCAAAAAGGAGGAGATACCCCTTTATCCCCCCATCACAGAGTCACCAGCTTCACTGTGCACTGAGAAATTAAGCAAGCAGGTCAGGAATTAAAGATGTTTCACACTCAGCATTTTCATAGGGTCTAAGAAGGCAGGACACAGTGCTTTAGAATAAGTGAGAAAAAATATGCATGGATACTAACAACAAGCTTTCAGTTGAAGTATTTTTAGGACATGAAATCAGACCTCAACAGCATGAAATTGCACAAACATGCAATCAGAGAGGCTTTGAGCAGATGGATGGGGGAGAAAGACATCGAGCTGTTACAGTCCCAACTTCAGTTGTTCAAATCTCTTTCTGTGGGAGAATGAATCATATATCGTGTTTCTAAAAAGTTCCTTGCACTATGAGCACACACTGTCAGCTGGTTCTCCACACATAGGCTGTGCCTCTGGTCTCCGGCAGTTCCTCTGCACCTCCTCTAGGTTTACCCTATGCTCAATTCCTTTACCGGAAAAGTTAGGGCAAACAGAGGTAACACTTCTCAGTCAGCCACATGCTGGAGCACAAAAAGGAAAAATGCAGCTTCCAGGTTGTCTAAATCTATATCCCTTAAATTTCCATTTCTCAGGTAAACGTTTCTTTGCCTTATTTTCCTTCTTGCACACACTGTTTATTTTTTTGCCTGGCTTTTGTGTCCAGTTCATCAGCCTCCTCAGAGAAACTTCAGTTTTGGTGTAGCGATTGTGAGTGGTCTGTAAATTGTTAGTATCCTTGCACTCTAAAAATACTAATAAATGCCTTTCCTAGGTAAGTGCCCTGGCAGTATTTAATTTTTACTTTATGCACTGTTCAGAGATTTTACTTTTTAATACTAATGAGCTGTTTTTTTCCTCCCAATTATCCAATTAGGATTTCTACTGACACTGTATATTGTGCAGGAAGGCTTGCTACCCTTGAGTGGAATTCAGAGTTGGAGGGAAAAAAATGTTGTTAGGATAATATAAGAAAGCTGGGTTTACCTATCTAAAATAACGGGTGTGTCTATCCACACAGTTTTAATTTTTCAGTTGAATGGAACTGTAATGTACAAACCGCCAGAAACCGTAGGTATTAGTTGCTCAAAACATGTATACTTAACCTAGAAACCAATAACAATTATTTTAATAATCAGAAAAAAGTATCTAAAAGCAGACAAACTGAAAAGAGGAAAATAAAATCACCTGTATATATCTGTGCATGTACCAGGAAGCTTGTTTTCCATCATTTACTGATTCCACAGTAGTGTTAGCAAGACCACCAATGTCACCCCCTGCAAACACCCAGGGTTCACTTGTTTGCATAGTTTCTGGATTTACTTCAGGGAGACCCCATCTATTAAACTTGACAGGTGTCATGGCTTCTCTGACTGTAATTAAAGTGAAAGAAAAAAAAATAATAGAAGAAAGAAAAAAACTGTTTCTAAAATCTGTTAAATGTACACAGATTAACAATTAGAAAAGCAGTTCCATGTCCTAGTTCTTTCACTTACTTAAATGTGAATTTACAACAGAAATTTAAAAATCTTTTATATACATGGATGCCTTTGAGCTAATGGAGGTATGTAATTACTAACAGGACTCAGACAGAAGAACAACATCTATTATATGGAATGGCTCTTCAGCAATAGCAGAAAAGTAACCAATTCCTATGTGTCTGCAAAGCCAGACTTGTGTACAAAATAAATGTACACAAATGTCATGAAAAGTGACTGACTCAGCACAGGCACAAGAAATAACTGTTTTTAATGGTCTTTTGGTCACTGCCTGAGAATAAACTGTATATCCCAGAAGCTGGAATTCACAAAGTCATTTGTGGTACTATTCATTCACCAGGGAGAAAAGTCCAGTTGATGGTGAACATTCCTGAAAATCCTGTTACTGAACAGTACTAACAAGGAAAAAATAATTTCTTTTCACTCATAGCTTTGTACTGCACTTATAATATCAAAGTGCTTTTCTCTTGGGTAAACTATCATAAACTTGTGAATCTTAATATACAGCATACTTTTGAAGTTTAAAACTGAAAAGCAATGTTTCTGACATTTTCCTGAAATTCATTTAGATCACTAGAATTTACTTCCTGCATTTATTAACCCTCACAACAGAAATGATAATCTGCTACTTTTTGACATGTGATTATTAAAGCTGATTGAAAATTTTCAGATGTAACGTTTTCCCAGTGGGAAATGTTATGCTAACAATATTTTGGCTTTGACAAAGTATACTGGTTTTAAGAAAAAGTAATTCTGAAAAAGATACATTTTAGTAAGTCAAAAACAGTCTGACTTAATATTTAAACTCTGAACATTCTGAAAGTATGGCTCACTTTGAAACTTGTTACTTAAAAATAAAATTATAAAAACACAAAAAGGGTCAACAATCAAAATAAAATGCTAACATGAAGACAGTATCTTTTCTATCTTTATTTCACTGAAGTTTCTAAATTCTTGGAAAACATTCCTTAACAGATCCTCATTTTATGCTGTTAGAAAACAGCATATATAGGCACTCTGCACATGAATTAATACTGTCCTCACAAAGAATGTAAATGCATAAATAAATAAATGTTATACTGCATGGAAGTAAACAAATGGTATTAAATACACATAAATTGCTCAGAAAAAAAGTAATCTTACTGCTATATTAACATAATTTCTATTAGGCAAAATTTTGCTTTGTTTGCTTTTTAACTTTAAGATTAGAATTACATTTATAATCACAAGACGCTTTAATGCAGTTTCATAATGAGAATCACATTTTAAAGTATTTTTAGCAAATCTTGATGCAATGTATCAAAATGAGTTATTTTTATATAGCTTTAACTCTACAGGAACAGAAGATTCTACAATAAAACGCAGCTTAAAATTGCAGTGTCCCTCAGGGACATACCACTAGCAGATGCAGATTGCCAAGGTCAATTAAACTGATGCAGTTGTGCTGTCATATATGTAAAAGAGAAACCTGCTCGCCTAAGACAAGAATGCGTCTCCCACACTAATACAAGGGCAAATTCCCAATATTGCCCAAATGCACACTCAAGCATACAGCAAGCTTGAAACACATCTTTCTTGCATATCATCATGACAGAATTTTCTTCGCAGGCTCTGTACCTCCCTTCATCTCCAAACCAAACATTACAAGGGTATTTCAAAGTGGAGGGCTGCGTAGAATCAGCAGCAAAGCAATAAAACATGAAGAAAGGCAGACACTGTCACCTGCTCTGCTTGTCCCACCCATGCTCCCATTCTCACCATCAGCATACAAATAAACACAGGACTCAAATCCAAGGGGCTTCTTGCAACTGGTTCAGAATCCAGAACAGCACAAGATGGTTCGGACCTAGAACTCCGCATCATTAGCACTCTCCAGATTCACAGACAGCAGCAGCTGAACTGCAGTCCAGAAGTCAATATTTTAAAGCTCTATGAGTTAGGATATCGATGTTTAGAAAAGATATAATGAAAACAAATACTACGCACGTTCAGCCGCTTATCTGCAAGGGGAAAGACTGTAGCAGGTTTTACCACCAGAAGTATTTAATCTGTTTTCAAGACCTACTGCTTGCATAATCCCCCCAACCCTGCACACACTTTTGGCTTAACTTGACAACGATAATATCTGCCTAGTAACAGAGTCGAAAACGCAAGAACTGATTTTCTTTAAAAATTCTTAAATTACTGAAAGGTCAGACCAAACACAACCTTCAGATTGAGACATTTTTAAATGTAGAAAATGAGGGGTTTTAAGGAAAGTGCTGATTAGTCTTACTAGTAGTCTTATTATGAATATTTCAGTAATATTTATAAATCAATACGTTAACTTTCTCTTTGTATCTCAGACTGTCTGTACTTCGAGGAGGCTTTTGATCATCTTATATTTGTCATATATAGGATGACTTCTTGCATGCAGTGGTGCCATCTCAGCATGTGGTCTAGACAGTTCTCACAAGCTAAATACAAACAGGCGTGTAAAAACATGTCTGGAAACCCCCCAAGGAAAACTCGGTGCTGCTGGATTTGGTATTGGGGATTTAATAGATGACTTTTGTTCCTCTGAGACAGTACTGAACCAAGGTAAAGAAAGGTGTTATAGGGCAACATGCTACTGTAGATGTAGTTTTTTAGATGAAATGATGTAAAACTGGAAGTTTTGACTGCTTGATTTAATCTTATGGAAAAATAAGGTATTACCTCTTGTATCCTGCATTTACTACATTCCTCAAATCTATCTTAGAATTGTTTTGTGCTAAAATAGCTGTCCAGACATAATTCTACCAAACGGCTTTTGAGTGCAAAGAATGCCCAACATCCACTTGAAACATCTCCCCAGGGACTGGGGATTTGTTTGCCCCATCTCTATTTTTACAATTGGGAAAGAACATTTCTGTTGTGGCAAGGTTGATATGGTATCCACAGGCTATTTTCTTCTGTCTTTCTTATCACCTCCGAGGTTTAGATAAGAAGAAATAAGAACATGATTTAAAAGCATCTTCTATAAGAATTACTAATGTCCTCACAATTTGGATCTGGTATCCAGTGCAACTGAGAGGCTGAAGGGGTCACTTTCCAGACCGCCTCTAGGCAGAAGGGGAGAACATACGTCTTCACAAACATGAGCATCAAGATGCTCTGTGTTTTTGTTGGTGTATGATTTAGTATAGGGCTAACAAAAAAAGAGAGTCCTTTAAATCTCTGCACCCTCACACGCTTTAAAGTTCAAAACTAATACAGCTATTCTCGTGAAAATTCAAAGTACAACCCTGTGGCTGTGCTGCATTCTCTTCCATATCCTGATGAGATATTACATATAATTTGAAAGAATCCTTCTGGATGAAAGACAACATACAATTGAATTAGTCTAATGCTATCAAACAACGCTAACACAAAAAACAACAAAGAAAAGCGACAGTACTGAATATATAGTCCACATTTGCTATCTTCACAGAGCAAATAAACACAAATGGAAAAGCAGCAGCGTTATAGCACTTGCAAAAACAATATTAAAATATAAGTGAATACAGAAAAAATATTTTAATTAACAAAACAAATCAAATGGAAAAGATTCCTCAAATAAAGCTTTAACAGTGAGTCTGTGTGTGTTTGACTGCCATGACTAATTATGTATCCATGTAATGTGTGTTCAATTTGAGCTTATTTAAATAGCAGAAATGCTCATTAACTGCAGTATATCTGTGAAGCTTCAATAAACAGTTTAATGGTTTTCATGTTTAACCAATTTCATAAGTTCCTGTAATTTTGGCTTTAGTAGCTCATTAATGTTATTTTTGATATCCATCTTACGGACTTCTTTTACAGTGAATAGTAGCATTACTTCAGGAAAAAAAACCAATATACTCTAAGTTTCTTAAACTCTAATGTAAAGCTATAGCTTTCACGTGAACCGGTGGCTTCACTGCTGGCACTGCCCAGTCAAAAGGCCCAGCAAACAAAGGCGGGTGCAATCCTGCTCCCCCAGCTTCCACCCCGCTCCCGGACTGCACCAGGCAGCAAAGCGACTCCACCGATACAGTGGGAGAGGCTCCTGCTGAAAGCTGCCTGTGAAACGCATGCTGCCGATGCAGTTTCTGCCTGTCACTTGCAAAAGGCTGGGAAGCAAACATGCACTGGTGCCTATCGGATAAAGAGCAGAATTTCTGCTCTGAGTTAAAACGGCTTTAGAATTTACGAAGAATCCCACTTTGGGATTTTGGAAGCTGGTGATCATTGCAGGTTGTGAAACCGTTGCACTCAAACTCATTCAGTAAAGCTATTTTTGGTGAAAAATCCTACTCCAAATGACTCAGCAGGAAAACTCCTACCTAATTCAGTAGGAATCTGCTGAATCTATATAAACTGCAGTTACGTAATGGTTAGAAAGAAGTCTGATAGTTAAAACTCCATTCTGTGGGTGAGGCGCAGATGCTGTGCTACTAGGGAGGCACCAGGTGACCCTGGTGGGCATCCCCAGCCGGTGCCTCACAGCCGCAGCTCTGCTTCCCACCCTCCTAGTTTCATTAGTCAAGGCTCCAGCGATCGGAGGCTGAAGTAATCTGGTTGTCTGACAAGGCCGTATAAAGCAGCTCAATGCTCTCTGCAGGTTCACTGGCCTCCGCATCAGTTGAAATTCTGTATTTGTACAAGGAACATTAATGTCTTCTACACTTATGAGTTCAGAGATCTACAGGCTTTTCTCCTTTCCCTACCAACTTCTTCTGAACCCGCAGAAATAAAAATGAGTTAGGAGTGGGCTAAATAATAAAATCATTAACTACTTAGGCAAAATTTATCTTTGCAGTACACGGAACTACGCTAGGGATTAGTTGTACTCCAGTAAGGTTTGGCTGCTGCAGTTTCCAAGCAAGATGACAGACGTCGTAGAAGTTAAAGGAAGGTATCTGGAAGTTATGAACAATTCCCAAAAATTTGAAATAAAAATTTGCCCTTCAGTTACCAAGCAACAGTTAGCTACTACCAAAATTAAAATACATATATATATTTTGCTCATTTTTGGCACTCCCCTTTTTCATTTCTTAAAGAAAATAAAACAGACATTTTCATCCTAAGATTCCTCAGCGTTCTGGCATATGGGAGTAGTTCCTCTTTACTGCTGCCCAATAAACAGAGTTTTGAACTAACCTTACATTGCCGGTCCCCTATGCTGCATTAGTTTTGCAGTGCGTTTTGGACTAGTGTACCATTTTTCGTGATTTCTTCATGGGAAGTCCAGGTTCTCCTCAGAAATACACCAAAATAAATCAAATCAGAACAAACCAACAGTGTAAAAATTTGCAGTCCAAAAACGCTGTTCCCCTTTTGTTTCTCATAAAAAATACGCAAGAAAAAGGTTATTCAAAGATCAGACTTGAAACCAACTGACCTGGTGTTAGATAGGATGTTGAGGCTGTGCGCATGCAGTGCCAGGGAACACACAAAGTTACGCTTGCGTGTACTGGATAGCTGCAGTTTGGAATGGTGCCAGTACGTGTTTTGGCATTTCATGTTGTAGGCCTCCAAAATCATAAACCAAGAAAAAGAGCAAGAAGATGATGGAAGGTACAAAATCTTCTTGCAGCTGTTTATGTGGGTCAGTTACGATGGCTTGAAGGCTTTGGTAAGCTATGCAATAGAAAAGCAGCTTGTGCTTGCAAAATCTTTCTTCAACAACAACAAGCAAAACCTTTTTCTTCCTCTATCTCCAGTAGTTTGATTTAAACAATTTGATTTTTTCTTGCTTTCAGTAAAGTGCCAATTTCCTTAAAACAGTCTTGAGAACAACTCTCCTGCTCTGTCTATTAGCAACTTCCTGAGCATAAAATGGACTTCGGAAAACTGATTTTTTTGTAATTAATGATGCATTTATATGATTCCCAATGGGAGGATGAATACTTATAGAATTGTTACTTAAAAACATAATTAGCATTTTATTTTAACAAAACAAAAAAGTCTAAATACCTACTGTGAGCGTAAGAAACCTCAGATGCAAATTTAATAGTTACCATGCAAGAATAATAAGCATCTTGATGAGAATAATAGACTGAAAATAGCTTTCTAATCAGTGGTCCACTTTTGCTCAGAACAGCAGTGTGCTTAAGTCTTGTTAAGCAGAACTTTAAACACGTGTGTCAAGGCTGTGCCTTCAGACTTTTTCTAAATTAAGGCTAAGGTCTTACTTTAACCCTTCTTGTTCTCGTAGTTTTTTTTTATTCTTACATCAATAACATCAGCATTTGACGATACTAATAACAAACAGGACAAATCCTGGTAGCTAGCCCATACCAATACCATATTCTCAGTTCCCGGAGGTGCCTTATGAATTAGGTCAACTGATAGAGCTCTTTGTATGAGCACCAATTAACATGTTTAATCAGCCTGAATCTGAGTCATCCTCAAAGAAAAATTCAAGCTGGAAGAGCCCTCTGGAAGTCACCTAGTCCTCCTCCCTCTCAAAGGGCTAACAAAAAAGAGTCTTTAATTCTCTGCACCCCTCCCTCTCAAAACAGAGGCAGCTTCAAAGTCAAACCAAATTCAAAGTTAGATCAGGTTGCTCAGGGCCTTGTCCAGTCAAGTTCTCCATTTCTTGAATAGAAAAATGTTCTTCCTTTTAAAAAATACAAAGAAAATATAAGCTGCTTTTTTTTTTTTTTCATTTCTTTCTGTTTTGCACGCTGAGACAGACCAGAGATTTGGTTGTAATGCAGCTCGGTGGTGCAAAATGAATCTGACTTTCATTAGAACACCTTTCTCAAAAAATAAATATTTAAAAGCAACCAGAATGAGGTGCTCAAAATAAGCACTATGTTCCCAAATGCCTTAGTTTCTTTTCATATTTGCAATGTCCAAAACAAATGTCTACATTTCTTGCATTTTTTTTCTTTATAACTTGATTGCTATGCCAGCAGCAGTTCCACCAGAAGTACAATGTGCCACTAAGGTGAGTTGCTCACCTGTAAGGTAAATGATCCTACTTTCACAATCAGCTCGTTCTAAGATTTTGTTCCCCTCCCATTTTATGTCCCCACAGAAAAATTTGCAACAAGCCAATCTAGCAGACAAATGAGTACTAAAATATGTAAGACTGGCACAGTATCAGGACTAAGCAACATGGTAAGTTCAAACTTTTATCTGAAGCAGTTTGGAATGTGGGAGAAAGCAGAGTCACTCCTTTACCATAGGGCCTATGAATCACAACAAAACACGCTGATTAGATAGGCTAATATTTGATTTAATACTGAGGTTGTAGAAAATCTTCCCAAAGACCTTCTAAACAGAGGGTTTAAAAAAACCAAAATGATAAAACTTTTTAAAATTCTCATTCAAGTCAACTCCAGCAATGGAGTTACTCATGAATCTATTAAAGATTTAAAAAAATCTCTTCTCTCTGATTCCTGGGGATTAGACTGAGTCATAAGGCATAAGCAACATAGATACCAGACTCTCTATACAGCAAGGCATCTCCAAGCGTGATGGGTGTCTGCTGGAGAGTCCCAGCTCTTCCTCCTCTACCTTTAGAACCCGAGATACCTGCACAACGGGGGCAGCACTGCGAGTACCTGGGTGCAGTTGTGGTGTAGACAAAGGCCTAGGCTGCGTGAAGCAATCAAAATGCAACAGTAATATACTCAAAACAGGAATGCTTCTGGAATGAACTTTACACATTCCTCAAGAAATAATTTTGATCCTTCTTCTCTACTGTAGTAGAGAGTTTAGACTATTCTCATGGCTGTCTGATGGCTTAACTTCATAACAAATAGGATCGGTGAACAGGAAGTACTGAGCAGCTCATTCAGATTACATACAACTCTGCTATTCTAAAATTCTCCAGTGGGACTTATAATTTATCTCCATTAATAATGTTTTATCTTTTTGTTAAGTCAGAAACTTATAGAAAGTATTAGAAAATATATTTCTTTAACTTCATTTAAAACTCATGTACAGAAAATGCAGCTGTGAGAAGTCACACTTTTTATATGTGCCTGATATAGGTCCACAAACACTACAAGACTCTGCTTAGATTATTATGGATTTATTATTTTCCTTGATTGAAAAGATTCAGAAAGCCACATTATATTATGAATTTCCGAAATTCCCTTTGCACTGGCAGAAACAGTGTCTGATTACCAAATTTACATGTGACCTCTGCATTCTGAGAAGTGGGAGGTATATATTACCTGCAAGGTCCTGATTCAGAGCATTTATGCCCAAAGAACCATGGCAACATGTCATGGGATAATTGGTTGGCATGACTGTGCCCTGGAGAGGAAAGCACATTGACCACTAAGGCTTTCAGAACCTAACCTTGGTGAGCATCTCTAGACTGAGGATCTATTTATTTTAAGTCAATCTGCCTTCTGCTGAGTCAGTGGTTTTTACTTTCAAGTACCTTTGATGTATGTGTCCAAACTCTTTACATCTAACCCAGTGTCAGAGGGGGAGAACATAGACGGAACTCTGCTTAGTTCTCATGTTCTTAGTTGTACTCATGTTCTTAAGTTTTCTTTCCATTACATCTGTAAACTTTGTTAGGTCTCTGAAATGCCACCTATGTGCCAACTTCTGTATCTTTACTATAGAACGATATAACTATTAGTTTTTAAGGCCAAAGCTTGTAAAGTACAATAAATAATGAGACATGGTGAGACAAGCACAGATGAATTTAACAAATGCTGTATATAGAACAGAAGCCACAGTTCTCCTGCATATGTATAAAAAATTAGTGATACCCAGATCAGCTAAACCAGAGTAACGATTCTACCTTAATTCTTGCTTAATTCAATAGGCAAAAAAAGATTTCACAGTTTAGATTAAAGTTGTAGTATAATGAGTTTCTCTAAAGTTAATTAGTGAGCCTAGAATAAATCCCTAGGATCATTCTTTGATATCCCATTTACACTGAGAGGAAAACAAGATACATACCAACCAACTATACCTTTAATCTGGGTTCCTGCTCTATATGGTGAGATACAGAAAACAGAATTGCTTTGTAAATCAGACCCTTAGTTTTGCTTTAAAAGGTATACCTAAAGGACAAAGAAATTTTTGTGAATAGGACCAACAGTCAAAAGCTGTGTAACCTCTTGAAGACTCATTTCACAAAAACTGTCAAAAGGCAGGAATTGCCCCTTAGCCTACTACCTGACTGGGGGAGAACCTGAGGATCAAAAAATGTGAACATTTTCTTAGGGTTTTTTGCTGTTGTTTTTGTAGCCTTATTTCTAAATGTTGTAATCTTTTGTTTACTCTTGTCCTTGACAGAACTTTTTTACTTTTCATCTTTGTTTAGTAATAATCAGTGAAGCTGACACACTCCAGTCTGGCAGATCCTGGCATGTTTTAGAGATGTCAACTCTCCAGCCTGATTATGGGGTTCTCCTAGTGTCATGGCATGTGCTTTACACGCTGTGACAGGGACTTGCTCAGTAAACTAGTGATGCCACATTACACATCTGTGGAGAGTAACCTGCTCTGGCAGGTGAAATACAGTACGTTAATTAATTCAATAGCAATGTTATTTAGGAGAAATAAGCATTTATAAGATGCTGGCAAAAAGAAATATGGTACAACAGCTGAACATCTTTTACAATCAAATTTTTAATAGAAAATTGTCACTCAGGATTTCAGATTCTCCTTGATGCTGAAAGAGCTTAAAGGGACTTCTCGAAAAGCAGTCCTACACTCCCTAAAATCTGGGTCACTAAAAAACTTCAGAAGTCTGAAGCTGGACAACAAATAATTTGCTACTAATTTCAGATAACTAATAGTTTTTGCACATTAAGAAATTCCTTTATACATATATGTCTAAAGGCAACTCTTAGGAAAGTCAAGCAAATATTTTTCCCTTGAAAATTTTAAAATAAAATACTTATGTCTCCAAGCTGGAAGTGCCTGCAGCTAAAATAAAAATCAGCAGTTTCAGAATGCACTAGTCAGCATTACCTTTAGTGTCACTTAAAACTGAACCAAAGGCACTGATCACCACATCAGCTTTCAGACGGACAACCTGATCCTCATCATCTTTCCAATTTCCATCTTTGTCTTGTTCAGTTCGAACAAACTCCATAGCAACAATTTGTTCACCTCTAAGTACCACTTTCCGAGGGGAGAGGAAAGGCAGAAATTCACACTTCTCTTCTTTTGCAAGTTCCATCTGTAGAATAAAAGTAATAAAATAAAAAAATGAAATATTATTCTGTTTTCATGATGAGTTTTGACTCATGATGCTACCATACATTCTTGTTTAGTAGAAGGCATCTGTCTATGGTATACAGATAGTTATCTTAACACCAATTTCAGATTCTCCAGTGCTGTTGAATCAATCACTTCTAGACAGTGACGCTAAGTAGATTTACAATGGAAATATTTTTCAGATATATATTTGTTTATCATTCCCTGTCACTGTGAATGCATATAACTCCTTTGAGGGCAAAAGAGCTACGTTATGTAACCATCTCTGCCTCTTTAAAGAAGCCCAGCACTAATTAAGCACATGACCAGATTCGTGTTCCCCACGATTTTAAGATGGGTTTGTTATTATGTATCGAACACCATGTGTTAAAAACAGTCTTCTGAGTGACAATCCAGATTTAAGGTTTTCTGAATCCCTGCTGTGGTGAAACTCCTGATGAAATCAAGCAGCATTTTGTTGGAGCAAAGTCTTCAGGATTTGATTGTGTATGTTTATGTGACAAATACCATTTACATGTACCTGTAATATCCTATCTGACATCATTCTTGTGTGGCTATTACTAATCCAAGCTATTTTGATTTTATGACTTTTAAGGCCACCATTGTGTGATTTGGTAAGTAGGTACATCAGTGACTGTTAGGAACTGACACAGGCTGCTAACAAAGATTTGGGTAGGCAGCAATGACTGATTCTTGATTAGCAAGAATCTGAAAAGTGTGCAAGTCTCTTCATTGCAATGGCTTCCAAAACCTCATTATTTTTGTCTAGAATTTTGAAGGGCAACAGAAACTAAAATAAATTACGCATCGAGAGACCCTCTGTTCCTTTTTAAGCTCTTCCATTCCCTTGTGTAAGATCGCCAAGATATCCACCTTCTTGAAAATAGATAATTGAATTCCCATCAGTCCCATGATGAAGATGCATTAGATATCCCATTACTGTAAATTATACAAGAGTGTAAAATATGCACCAAATAAATTGCAATGGAAAAAGACTACCCAAATGAGAAAAAAAAATGAAAAAAACTACTCCTGTAATAATACAGATACATTGAAAAGGCTAAGTCAGTTTCAAAATGTGCAGATGTACTGATAAATGCCAAAGTGTAAAGCCAAACTAAAAATCAAATCTAACACTGAAATCTGTGATGGATGGTGTTGCTCCATTGCCATTGGCAGTGATTCAAAACCAAAATCACTGTAATTTCCTTAAAAATTTTGTAGATTCCCAAGACAACGATAGGATCAGTGACATTCATTAGACACTAGCCAGAAGATATCATTCTAGGACCTAACTATGACCTGAAGAGTCACCTACAATACTCATATAGCTGCTTCAGTTCGGAGATGTTTGATTTCTGGAGTTCTTCCAAGAGATTAAGAATTTTATCATATTTTCTAATTTATAAGAAATTCCACCACCACCCCCCGCATGCAAGTGCATCGCTCTGACTTTACAGGGAATGGCATGTGTAGAGTAGAGAAAAATTATTTATACAGAGATAAAATTGACCCTCAGCTCTTTAATAAGCATTTGTACATTTTAAGATCAGTTTCATAAAAAAAATTTTAGTAGATGTCTTTTAAGTACCTATAGAGCACACTTTTCAGCCCTACAGAAATAACAACAATAATAATCAATATTTCTTCTCATAAATGCTATTATCCAATTTTACCTCTTCTGGGACAGCCCTGATATTAGTGAATCCCTTTCTGAACACCACAAATACACGACGAGCTCCGCAGCGTAAGGCAGATGTTGCACAGTCAAAAGCAGTGTCTCCTGCCCCAAGGACAATCACAGTTCCATGTATTGATGGCAATGGAGACTGACAGGCACACATCCCTGAAAGATGAAAGGAAAAGCCCACTTTCAAGAAGAGGAACTATTACTGCATGACAGCTCAAAAGATACTTGTACACAAAGCAGTGTAAAATTGTATCTTGCAGTTTCCAAGCATGCAGTGTCACTATCAAATTATTCTGCTTCACTGAAAGACAGTTTTATTCCCATTTTTAAGATACGCTCATACACATAATTTCATAGTCAGTATCGTTAAGAAGCAGCACCTTTCTGTCTGGGAAGGATACAAACTACATTGCATTTGTAAGACTGCAGGTCCTGTCGGGTTGAAATTAGCATTGTAAGATCTTTTTATTCAAAAATTAAACTTCTCTCATTCATTTCTCTCCCAGTTTAAAAAAAACCACATTTTAATAGAGTATAAAGAATAATACTTTGTATTTCTGTTTAAAAAAAACTTTTGAGATGCTGAAAGCTTTGTGTAATAGTTTCTCAAACTTGGTTCCTTAGCCACGCTTCTCTACAAGGCATTGACACTATTCCGATTAAGACATGGTTCTCAGAAGCTATTCTCTATAACAGCTGAACATGATGTAGAAAGAATATTATTATAGTAATTCCTAGATCTTCCACTGGGAGAAAAAATGTTTAATCTAGAGTAGTTTTCTGCAAATTGTTTTCAAAAAGTTACATTGAGAGAATGATGACATTACATATTCGTTATCCACAGCCTCTCTTTGATGATTTACTTATATAAGAAATTCTTAGGTAAAACTATGTATATGCATGTACTTGATTGCACTTCATCATCCGTTTAAACACAACTGTTGATTAGACAAATTATTGCAACTTAAAAAACGGTACCATAAACACTATAAAGCTATGTTCTCAATGAGCCTGCAATAATTTCAGTCACGAGGGGTTAAGCTGACCATATAATCACTGCACTGGAACTCTGAGTATCCTGCTCTACCAGCAGCAGATTTTCAAATGCAATTGTAGAGAAACCCCAGTATCAGTTTAATTCAAGGATACAATGCCTTAAATCCAGACATATAAATGGAGAGAGCAAGGACATCCTAATACACAGCTGCTCTCTCCATTTATAAAATGCTTGATATATAGCAAATGCTATCATTTTCCCATATGCATATGGCATTACATTTACTGTTTACTCAATAGGCTTCTATTCTAAAGTATGCTCTCTCTAAACTTTTCTCTATAGCTTATTTTTAATGAACTTAATCATCCACAAAAATCGTATATTGAGCAATAGAAAATGAGTAAGTGCAGTAGGGGAATGGCAGCTCAGAGTGTCATTAGGAAACTTTTCAAACGGATCAGTCACAACAGCCTGCTTAACTCTTGGTTCCTCTGACAGCTAAAGGTCTCATTTCCACTAATAATTTCACAGGGCTGGAAGGGTGCAGCAAAATTTAAGAATTTGGAACATAACCTAAAGATAACATGGACACTCATAAGTTAAATTAGTGTTTGTTTATTTGCAAGAGGAACCACTTTTGGAGGAAAGCATATTAACAAGTGAGACTCAAAACTTAACAGGGGAATCTTACAAGTGGGCAGAATATTTGGGTAAGTCTATTACTTAAAGAATTGTCACCATAACATTAAGGGCATAGTAGGATAGATCAGAATATAGGATGAGTATATTTTACTTTAAAATTCCATGCTTTAGATAGTGAGAGGTGGCTACAGCTACAGATAGACATTAGGAAAGTTAAAGAAAACAAAAGAGATCGTGCTAATTAACAGACAGCAGCAACACTGACGTTGAAGACATATCCATTACTGTCAGTCAGAAAAGGGGATTTCTTTTCTTCACAGTTCCTCATTTTTTCATTGCAGACTTAATATATAAAATACCATCATATATCCTGGCAAATAGGGAGCACTGCTTTATAACATTTTCAAAGATGTGGACCCCAGAATTATAGATACTTATGCAGGCAGGTAACAAAGTACGAGTTCTACATGTTTGTAAAGAATTCTCCAAAGTATTTTTAGTCAAACTAATACAAGGGGGATTGTTTTGGAGGATTTATTTTTCCTTTGTCAATCAACAAATGTTTTTACTGTGCAGATTCTCAATCTGTTTCTTTTTAGGCATCTCTTTCTTCAAGAAGACCTTTCCTCCCAACTCATTTGAGCTCACAAAAACAGACAAAAATAAACTATTAGATCAAAACAGCAGAGAGATGGGACAGATGGGATGCAGAATGGATAGAATTTCCCTTCGTAAATATTCTGTATAAAAGGGGGTAATAAACTTTGCTTTTATTTGCAGAATAATTAATTTGCCATAAGACATAAATTCTTTAAGATGCTGTTTGTGGGAAGTCTACTGAATAAGCAGGCAGCCCTATTTGATGCTAAAGTTTCCGTATGGTCCAAAGAAATCCAGTTTGTAGACAAAAAAGGTACACGTGTGCTTAAATATGTGGTCACATGTGCAGAACCACATACTGCACTGAATATATGTCCACAAAACTGTACATTGAATTATATTTTATTAATACTTTGGGGAATCTAGACTGTGAATGAGTGTGGTGTAGAAATCAGGAGCCCCATGTGATGCATCTGTGTGGGGGCCCATGACCTTGCATTTAGGGCCACCAAAAGCAGATATACTTCTTATGGAGCAAACTCAGTTACCTCTACACTCAAAACAAAAACATAAAAGCAAAAAACAAGATTATATGTCATGCCTGTGAACTAAGCATTGTCTTATTAACCCCTGGCATACTACTGTTGTCCTGAGTCCTTAGACTAAGTTCTTTAGGTAAGGGACTAGTGCTTCCTTAAACACGTCTGCAAAACATGCAGCATAACTGATTTAGGATCAAGATGCTACAAGTAAAATCAGTTATAACATACAAAGCAGCCACTTATAGGGGTTGGCAACACCTACTTCAATATCAGATCATTTCAAGACCACCTTATATTCACTATGTATTGTTTATATCAAGATAATTTATACAAATAAGCAGCTTATGACACCTTTTGAATATAACTCAACATAACAAACATAACTTATCGGGGGTAGTAAACCGTCATGTGTTTATATAGATATATCATATATCTTTATTTACTTTACAATCCCTGTGACTGACCATCCTGACCACTCTCCTTCGGTTGCAGGCCACCAGGAGAAAATCCTGCCTAAGGCCTGTTCTTTGGGAGGTGTTTCATATTTTGATGTGCTGCTGTATGACCAGCTGTGCATTCTGGCATATCAAGAACCACTAATGACTTACTGAACATGATTACTACAACAACATATTATCTCATACCTGGTTTACTTGCCATTGCTACCAAAGGTAGAAAGTCTTTAGATGTGTAGAAGCCTTGATCCATTCTCAGTCCTTGGAATATACTGTCTCTGTTTGGTTCTGGCAAACCTAAAATAGGTATTTTAAAGCAATCAGAACTAGAAGAGAAATTACAATAACAAAAATATATTTCATATTACATACCCAATCTCAAAACCTCAATACAAGCAGTTTTACAAAACCTCAGGTGTGAAACTTCCTAAAAGAACATGACAAATGACTGCATCTTCATACTTATAGTCTGCAGATCACTGGTGCGCTTTTAATAGTACTGACACTTGAAATTGTTGGATAACTTGTGCACATAGAGAAGTCACATACCAAAACAAATGCAAGAGCAGGGGATAGAAAGAATAGGATACGCAGGGTTCAGAAGAAAGGAAGTTACTGGGGAAGACAAGACAATGGTAAACTTTTATTGTATTACCTTCACACACATTTAACTCACTGCTGTGAAATTGCTTTTGTTCCTTTTGTTTTGAGTTTTTTTTCAATACAGGTAGTCTGCAGGTAACAAATGAAGCAATATCAACTTAACTGATGAGGAGTGGGGCACAAATGACAATGTTGTAGGTCTGTCTTACTTGTGAAAATGTGTGTGTCATCGTTTTTGGCGATCCTTGATTGTTTTCCCAAAACTGCAAGGGGTCCTTATTGGCTGACATTTATCTATAGCTATTAATAACACACATTTATGTGGAAGCAGTAGGACACAGGAATACACAACGAATAATAGCAACAATATCTTTAATCAAAGAAAGTAGTAAAGAACATCTTCCAATTGCCTGAGAGTATTTTCTCATTGCTGTGTGAACATTGGACAACACGGAAAATAGACTATCTGGCACAGAAGTGAAAACATTTTTTTCATCCAAATGATCTCTCAGGGAACTTTCAACAGGGCCTCAACTTCCATATTTACATCTAAAAAAGGCATAATGTTATCAAAGTATGTTAATTAATAATTACATGCTAAAGTATGTATAGAGTAAACGTTCACAGTTTTACTGAAATGCTAGAACTGAGGAGCAACAGAACAAGTTGGCAGAATTGGGGCATGCAAAGCAGTCAGAGTTCCCTCTGTTCTTGGGCATGGCTGGCAGTAGATCCATCTGTCATTGACCAACCCTTGTGTCTTTGGGCATACTGGCTGCTGGTGGAGAACCCCAATAACACCAGGTTAGTGACAACAGTAACGAAGCATTGCACTCAGAGGAATCCTGTTCTGAATAAGGATGGCTGAGGTCCTTTTTATATTACTGAAGGAGCACAAAGCTGCCTCATTGTAGTATGAGATCACAGCTGAATTGTAAGAAGCCTTTGGACTTTTTTTGTGAGTCACCTGATATTGGGGAAGTTTCTTAAACCTCTAGATCCCTGACTGAAGTTACTGTAAGAAAAGTAGTAGTACATTTTTAGCTTTAACAGTTTCAGTGAAGAGACTGAAAACGTGGCCTCAGTGAGTCTGAGAGAGTTACAAGCCAAAAAGCAACTATAAGCAACTATAAAGAACTTGACATTTTTGCATCTCAACAATCTCATGTTTCTGAGCACTTTCTTGATCTCTGTCAATAAAAACTTTTATGACTCAGTTGCTGAACAGCTGACTTTAAAAATACTGATAATCTATAGCTGGATATTGAGAAAAATCGGTAAGGAAATCCTAGCACATACTGAACTTCAAGACCTTTGAATGCTGTACCTCCTGGAGAGACTGGAATATCAGTTAATGCAGAATGAATAATGGATATGCTAAGAGACTGCCAGAGGTATTTTGTGCTTATTGAAAGTACAATACGTAAAAAGCATTCAAGAAATTATTTTTAAAACTGCATTTTTTTAAATCTAACTGTGCATATATTGCTAAAACATCTATGGCAAGAAGAGTCCCTAGCACAAACTCCTGGTGACTGCCTACAGGCTGAGGACAGAGTAGTGCAACTCCTGCTATTGAGGTATCCATAAGCCAGCTCAGAGGCCTCAGTCTGCTCTTGGGAGAAACACTCTTGTCATTAGTGGGAGGTGCAGTGCAAATTAAAAATAATTTCCTTTCTACCTAATACCGACACCCTGTTCAAAAACAAGAAACCCTCACAAATAAAAATCTTCCACTTATTTTTGCCGTTTAAGTCATCTCCTCTTGAAAATGATTCTGTCTCTAACAGAGTGATTCATTTACCTCCTACTGACTAAAGAAAGAGTAGAATTAAGGGAATGCTGCAAATGTATCTGTCCATGGGTCAGATTCATCACTAGTCCAATGCCACCGAAATCAAATGAGTTGGATTAAGGATATATTGAATCCAATAATGTTTAGGCTGACTGCTATGATAAAAAAAATAAAAACACACAAAAAAATCCCTAAGAGGGAGCCAATATAAGTGGCACTTTCTGCTATTTATACTACTATTTTCCAGAAAACTGCAGGAAAACCAATTTTGCAATATTTACATTTGAAGAAAATGCAATGGTTTTTCTCTTACACCTATAAACATCTGGCATAGTTTCAAGCTCTTTGCTAAGCATCCACTGGAAGTTGTACTAAATTATAACGTATCCCCTCTTACTGTGTATTATTTGCCCTGCTAATGATTGCATTTATTTCTGTTAAAAAGGAAAGAATGAGTATTAGCCACTAGAGCAGCTAAGAAAGAGGCAGACAGACAAGGACAGACCAAGATAAGATCCACTTTAGAGAGACACTGTTTCATAATAAACAGCCACCCTATAGAAGTATGCTTTACAGACGGATCAGATACTGATAAAATAGCCAACAACCTCCCAGGAGAGAGAACATTTGAAGAAAAAACAGCTACAGAGAAAAAATATAGTTTAAATAGTTTTAGAGAAGAAATTAAATTTTTTAAAAAGTCATCTATGAAAGACAGAATTTAGGTCAAAATAATGACCCAGAAGATATATTATTTTAAGACCCTTCTGCATCCAAGAGAAATACCCTTTAAAGATGAATTCAAGAGATCCTTTAGCAAGGAGGAGTTCACAGACTAGTACAAAATAGCCAGGAGCCACTCAAGAAAAAATTCTTAGAAAAACATGAGGTCTTTCCCCTAGCTTTTCTGCTCATGTTAGTTTTAGACAGTTCCCTTTTTTCCAAATCCACCTGCAAGCTATCTAAAAGGCTTTTTAAAATTATTTATTTATTGTTTGGTATTTCTTATCCTGAAACAATCTTCCATTATTCTAGGCCTCACCTCTTTAACCCATACCAAGGTCTGGTAATAACAATTACCAGCTAGCAGTGAACAACAGCCTAAAAACACAGCTCTACCAGTGCCAGTCTGATGGACCCTGCAACCAGTTATGCAAGGAGCAGGCTGCTACAAGCCCCCCGGCCTTCTACAGCCAAAGCTCTGGATTTCTTGGAGTTTCAGTCCCTCTATCTGCTGCTACTGGGGAACAAGCTTTGGAAGGAACTGATTTCTAAGCCATACGTTGAAGACTCATGGGCTGTAGGAAAATGGCATTTACTAAGAAAAGAGAAAGTAAAAATATTGTGAAAATAACGGATTGCATGACAGATCTAGTTCAGCTCTGCAAAGCCAACCTAGACAGTCACAATCTGGGTCAGGTACAGTGTAGAAAGCAATCTCATTGCTATTCCTGACCCTCTAGTTTGCTAGGCACTGACTTCCATCTCCAGATGCTCCCAGGGCTCTCAGTAAGCATCGTTCTCTTTCAGTGCAAAGTGCTACCTTCCTTCCTTCCTTCGATCCACACAACCTCTTCTCTCTAGTGGGCTGTAAGACTGTGCGTCACCGTCAGTGACATATATACCTTCCAAAGGCATCAGCCACTATCATAGTGGCTTTGGAAAACACGCTGTAGCCTCCCATTCTTATACCTCTTTACATATATATATATATATATATATATATGTATTTAAAAAATATATATACATATGCATATATTTATATATAACAGCACGTACACCCTGTCAGGGCTTTTTACTCCTTGTTCTCACACAATGCTCATGCATGCCAGTTTTCTTAACCAGAAGTGTCAAGTTCATCATCTTTAAACAGAGAGAGTCCTCTTACAGTCCCCTTTTACATTTACTGCTAGCCTACCTCAAAAATGAATCACCACCTGATTAGAGTCAGTCTGTCATAGATACACAAAACAATATACAAGAGCGATGCATACACAGTGTAAGGGATTGGCCTGCAGAGCAATGCACCTAGTCCAGTTGGTTGCTGCACCAAATAAATCAAGGCTTGTCAACACATCAATCAGCTAAGTCTGAAAAGAAAAAAACAATGCTGCTGCTATTACCGTAACTATTGCCCAGACTCAGAAAGGGGGAGCAGAGGCCCAGTACGTGTCTCTCTCCTATTTTGATCAAATCTCCTCTCCCCAGCAACAGGAATGCCTTTTGAGCCTGAACTCATTGTTTGGATTACTTAAATCTGACATGTTTGAGCAGATTTGCAGTTTCAGATGAACTTCTCAGCCAGTCTTAATAACTGACATACAAAATAAGCCCTGTTCCTTGGTAAGGGTCAAACACAGTTTTCACTGGCAGCTGACTGAAAACAAATCTCCAGACAAAAAAATGGAGCTCAAGTTAAAGTGTAAATATACAGTAGTCTAAAGGGAGAAAACTTGCTACAGCGCTAAGTTTTTCTTTTTTTTTTTGCCACATCCAAACATCAAAAGGTTTTGTTTGCTTCATTTTTAATCACATTAATAGCACATCTTGGAAAAACTCAAACTGGACAAGCTAAGCAAAGAAGAGCTGGGATCCTTCAAGCAATATTACCTCTCCTTGTATTTCTAGTTCCAGAAGAGCTTTTACTAACATAAGAGTACAGAGTTATCAAGATGAGATCTGGCTGAATGGTTTTTACCAACCCTTATTTTGGAGTAAAAATGCAAACTCAGGCTGGACAAAACAAACTGTAACGCAATACATTAAATAACATTTTTAAAAAGCTGAAACACTCCTTTCTGACATTTTTATAATGGATCTTTCAACTTTTTTTTTTCAAAATGACATTAGATTTATAGATTTACCCAAACTGAATTCAAAACAAAACAGAGAAAATTGCTTTTACTTGCTCTACAAATCTTTTCTCTTCCTTTTTTGAACTAGCAAACCAAAACTAATATCGAACTTATTCATAGATCATATTATTTTCCCTAATCACAAATTTATGTGACTTTTTTTGAAAAAGGTTCTCATGTCATGCAAATTTGGAGCATGAGTTAGAAATGTAGAGGGTGGGGAAGGACTTCCCACCTCTAGTCATCTCTGTGAAAACCTGCACATATGCTGCCAAGTTGAATAAGATTTTGAGAACTCATAATTACAGAGAAAACTGTGCTGGGCAGAAAAAATAAATATCCAAAGACTCCTCTTCACTAAGCATGTTCCACCCTTCCCAGCCTCCACATCAGAGATCTGCAGAGTAAAACAACACCAGGAGATCCCAGGACCAGCTGGAAAGCCTTAAACTGCTGGAATCTACTGAGCATGAGTAGAAAAAAGCATGAATCACATTACACCCTGGATGTGGGCAGAAGAAACACGTGATCAGCTGTGTATTTGCTCTGGTAGCACTGCAAGTCAGCTGAAATAACACTTGTGAGGCCAAGCCCAGGTGAACTGAAACCGAGACTGTTAATCGGGACAGGAAGCTTGAACCCAGCCCGACGAGGAGGCTGCCCAGGTCCTGTACCAGCAGGAGCTCACCTTTGGCCAGTCTGAGGACTAGGAATACCAAGCTGTGCATACCCATGTAGATATGCCCTAGGAAAAGGAACCATGAAAGGCTGATGGGGAGAGACTGGTATGAATTTTAGAGAGGAATTGTCATGGTCTGATAAGCTATTTATTAATAATATTTGTTTTATCCTTGTTGTTCTTTTCTTAAAAGTATGTGTTAAAATAAATACAGAACTAACATAATTGCCTTCCCAAAGTAAATTTCTAAATCCACCATTTCCCTTCTGAAAGTGTCCTTTTGAATTAACAGAAAAGGCTAACATACCTACTTTGTACCATCTCCCTACCCTTTTATGCACTGATCTTTCCAACGTGCTCCTTGTGTTCCCATATAAAAATATTTCAGATGTAACACCATGTCTGATTACATTCTGACTTGCCCAGAGACTTATGGATACGGGTAGCATACGGGCAGAGAATGACTACAAAGGTGCATGGCAGAAAAAAAGGACATATTGTAAATTCCAAGCACATAAGCATCCTTTAATATTCCTGAATGCTCTGCTCTTCTTCGACAAGTCTGGTCTGTGGTCTGGGGGAATGGAGATCAAAATCTAAGTATATAAAGCAGTTTTATTCTATGTCATACAATCCATGAATTGTATGAATTGGCCCATGAATTTTAAGTATATTAAAGTATTTTCTTGAAAGATTACATTGAAACGATATTCTCTTAACTGTCAAATTTACAGTTTTCCCTAGACATAATATAAACTATTTGCATTCAGTGGCATATTCTTTACCTATTTGCTTATCAGTCACATTTATTCATATCAATATTGATAACATTGCTTTCCGTGGATCAATATTAAACGACGTTTTAGATGTGAACTATACTGAAATGCATTACCCAGACATGGTACCTAAGCTGTGCCACACAGCTGATTATACTAAATGCACCATTACAATCCATTTTATGACAATCACCAGCAAAGGAACAGAAAGCCACTGGTACCTAAAGAGTTACTCTGTGTACATTTTTAAAGGTTTGATCCTGAAAGATGAAACTCTCAGTAAAGTTGCAAATGCTCTGCAGGTGCTCGGCTTCTCTCAAGGTCAGTCCATTAGTGATTAACACATTAGTAAATACTTTTGAGGCTTATATTTTTAAAGGATCTCTCTCATTTTGCTGGAGAATGCTTTTTTTATGGTGGCGGCTTTGTTACTTCCTGTTGTGAGGTTCAATAGAGTATGTTTTCTAGGTGGTTGATTTTTTTTTGTTTGTTATGTATGTCGATGGAGATAAGTGTTTTAATTACTTTTTTAATGTCTATGCTTTTGTATTTTCCTTCTCTCTCCGTTTATTTCCTGCTGTTGAGATTACTGCCTCATCTCCACAGCAGGTGGCTCTTTCAAATTTGTTTTCTTTGTAAGCCTCGTAGATTTATTTTGTAATATAACTGCTCCTTTTTACTGTTTTTTATTAATGATTTCTTTACTTTGGAATAGGGTATACTTGCAAGGTCTGTGAGAGTAATTCCCTAATGATGACTAAAGGCTTCATTTATAGAAAAAGAAATATAAGGGGAGAGAAGTAAAAACACTGTAAGACGCTTGGGTTAGTGTTTTCTTACTCTCAAGTCAGAATGAACACTGTACAATATATGTGAAAGAAGGCCCTGCACATCTATCAACAAGATCCATATACCATTGCTGCAGTGCATACTAAGTTGAACGGTAACGTACACACCATGGTATTTTTTTAGAAATGTCCAAATAATTAGCTGAACCTGTAAGTAACATGGTCCATTGGACTCAGACCTTACTTTGTTGTTAATTTAGATCAAGATAACTACGATCTAAACTCCTAAAAAATGGCATTGAAAGTGCAGGAAAGAAGTGGCCAGATAGACCAGCCAGAACCAAAGCTGTTTTTATATTTCTAATTCTCTTTGAAGACTATTGTCCAATCCCTGTTTAGATGTGGCCAAAATTTCACAGGAACCAGGCATCAGAAACTGCAAATGGGAAGAGCAGACAGAATTTCAAATCAGGCCATATGTGTGACGGAAATTAGAATTATGACATGCAATCAGTGTTCTGTGTCTGAGCTTGAATTACAAAACCCTGCAGCCTTATGGTCTGTCCTCCGAGCATTTAGTGATCCCATGATCAGATCAGCTTGACATCCATGTGGAGTGAAATGTCCAAAGGCAAATTATAACTTTTTAGCCCCATCAAATCTAAAAATAAAGTGCATCCCAAATTTGATTTTATCATAATTAGTCTATTTTTTTCAAGGCTTTAGCACACCTTCCACAGCTTACTTCCAGCTGTTCTTAGTAATTCTATTACTGTCGACACAGGGGACCTGGTCCTGCACTTGGAGTATTATTGGAGTAACCCTGAAGTATGACTGAGGTAATGCATTTTAGCGAAAATCACTGAAGTGTTTCAGGATGATTAAGCACAGATCTGAAGAAGCAATGTGGAGATTTTGCAATCCTCAATATCTGGGTATTCAGTTAATCAACAAAGACTTAACTATCAGTGAGAGCTGAGCACTTACCCTCTAAAAGCACTCTTTTAAATTGCATATCTCAGAACTGAAGCATACAGTATTGCTAAGCATTTTTAAAATATAATTCTTTAAAGGACGCTCTTGAAGAAGTGATATTAGGTTGGACAAAGATATACAGTTTCCTAAATTAAGGAACAGATGGCAATTCTAGTATTTCTTTTCAGGTTAGAAAGTGGTATTTAATGTTGCCCATATTCAAAGTAATCGTCAAATTGAGGATGCCAGTAAGTTAAATGTAAGCCCCTTTGAAAGGATGTGCTGAAACAGAAAGATTACAATGAAGTAAACCTCATCACAGCGAAGTATGAATGCAGAAGTCTGCTTACCTTCCCCCGGGTTCTGTTCTGCCCAGTATTGTCCATTGCAAGACCTAAAATCCTGAAACAGTCTGCTATGTGTCTTGATATGTGGAACATAAGAGTTCTGTAAATTGTAATACAGAATAACTGAAAAACATCTGCTCTAAAAAAATAAAGTGGAATATTGCTGCAAACCATTCTTATGTCATCTTGATAATATTTATTACAACTGGCTACAAATCTGAAAAGGTCACTAGCAAAAATGCATTTAGCAGTCTCAGCCAAATCCATCTCTAACATAAGAATGTGCCATTCCACCCAGGAAATGAGCTTTCTCCAGTTTTCTTAAAATAGAGCTGGACTGGATTTTCAGTCCTGACTGGAATCTTGGTCACTTCCCACAACAGGCACAAGCTGTCATTATTCAGGAGCATCCCTGAACTGGCATAGCAGGGGTGCTGAAGTTTAAGATTTGACATGCTAATGTTGTCACTTCCTTTCTCTCTTCCTTCTACAAGCATGTTCTGAGCACTAACATGCCAAAGGAAGGACCCAGGGGGCTGTATTTCCTCCAGACACCAGCCAGATACTATTTGTCAGTGTGATACACTGTGCCACACTAGAGGAGTAGAAACTGGCCCCGACGCTTCCTCTTGTTCAGTAAATGGTGCCTAAGTGAACTGCCCAGAAAAGTAAGATCATCATCTCCTTAGGGATTGCCTGTCAGTAAACTCGAAGGACAAAAAAATCAATATCTCAGAAGCAACAATAAGCTGGAAAGAGATTTTGTTACAGCATGGCACATCTGAATATGTACAAGTAAAAGCAAAATAAATTGGATGGAGAAAGAGGATTTGGGAGCAACAGACTCCTAAAAGAAAAGAAAAAGCGAGAGGAAGAAATATTACAATAGCTGTCTGTAAGAGGAATGATAACCTTATCCAAACAGATTCACTATAACATACCTGTCTCATGTGTCCAGTTTATAGGCAGTCAAGCTGGCACATGGAAATGATACAAAGCCAATGAGAATTTGCAAAGCAAAAATGAAATGTTGCACTAGAAAAGTATTCTTCACGTTAAGCTTTACTTTCAAAAAAAATTGAAAAAAAATCTTGAAAAGCTGAATCAATAAAAGCTACATATGGTAAATATGCAGGAAGTGGGCTAAGATGAGTGCAAATCTGACAGAAAACATTCATAAAGAAAAAGCCACAAATGCTTAGCTGGCATCAGAAAGAAAAATAAATACTAGGTCTTTACACTGCTGCAAAACAAATGTTGACTATCAGTGGCAGCAAATTCATCTTGTGGAAATATAGAGGGAATGATTAAGTTAATACTCTGGAATAAATGCCTTTGGTCAGATCTCAGACACTGTACAGTGAGGAATCTGCTGTCAAGTTGATCGAGACAACACCAACTTGCACCATAAGCTATAATCTTGTCCTGTACTTTTGATACAGCAATATAATAGCTGATTAATATTAATGTATAACAAAAATAAGCTCTGGTTTTTATCTTTTTTCTAAAGTTGAAAAAATAGTACAGAGAAGAATCACAGAAATATTTAACCATAGTCACTTCTCTTAAACCCAGTACCACTACATGGCTCATTGCAACTTCCATAGCATCCTGAACTCCATTCAAAAATGGTGACTATAAAACAGTAGGATGGATTAATTACAGCCTTGCACCCTGTATAATAACTGTATTTGTCTCAAATATTCATGAAATGCTGCTTATTTGGGTAGAAGATCCTGCATATTAAATTCTAGTTCACAGAATATATGACTCCCTGGTTATTCCTATTTTTAAAATGTAACAGGGTTTCATTTGAACCTTTTACATACATATACATATTTCTAAAATAAACTAGTCTTGAGTGTAAAACAGCAATGTTTTCCAAGTGCTCCTGAATAATTAGCACTCTACCTGAAATTTCAATATAAGAAATAAATATCGTTTCTCAGTACTTTGAAAACTTATTATAACATATTATATTGCTTTATCTTGAATCTTAGAATATTAACACAGCAGTTTTGTCCACATGGAAGAACAGAAAGATGCTATAAAGATTATTCAGTAATTACTTCCATATTGTTCCACCTACGCTGAATTTTTGAATGGCTTCAGGTATACCATCTCTACATATATTTTAAAATAAGGCCTCATAAAAAGAATTCTAAGCGCTATTCATTTTTCTGCAGCACAGATCTACGACTGAAAACCTATCATCAGTGCATTCTGATGAAAAGGTAATAATTAAATCTTTTTTCCCCTCCTTCTTCTACAGCACATTATTTGACCTATGATAAAACAACCTATCAAATTTCCATTTATTATTTCTACCTGAAGGGCTTTGCCAGCTCACACAAACATAAATCTCCATTTGTCAGATTTAAACTGTACTGTCCCAGCTGCTATGAGGGTTCATAGCTCTTGTCCCTTAAAAATTACCGAATAGCATCAAGCAACATAACCTCCCTCCAGCCTTCACTGACCCTTGCAATCAATAATATTTGTAACTTGTATGCGCGCAGTTAAGTAGAACAGAAGCCAGACACTATCCTAGTTAACCACATTGAGCTGTGATACTACAACCTGCTCCCTTGTGTTTCCTGTGATCAATTTTAATCTCTGGACCAAGAATAAAAGAATGCAGCCCCTTGTTTCCGAATTCATCTCAGAAGGATGTTATAGATTTGTAGGTCTGCACAGGGAACAGTGGATTTAATACAACCAGCAGCTCAAGGAAAGAATACATCTGAGCTATCATTCTTTCTCATTACCCTCAGCGCATTTTGGATCTTCAGAAGACAATACAAAACAGTGGAAAATACACATGTGATGGCTTAAAGAAAGCTCTCTCTGTTAAAAAACTATCAGGCAACAGTTATGCATTACAGCTGCATCCATTAGTGCCACTATAGGTAAGGTGGGATCAGTGATTCCATTATAATCACTTTGTTTAAAGGTTTATAAATTGACTGCCAACATTCATTCCTTCTGGAAAAATGTCATATATAGTAAATTAAACAGAAATCCCCTAAAAGTAATAAAGCCTAGTTCTGCTCTGTTAAAATGAAACAATTATTATGGAAAGAAAGTGTAATTCAGGTTTCTGATGGTGTTTGTTCTCTTACCTCTGAGCCAATTTTATTTAAAAGAAGGCAAATTTGTCAACCAATTAGTCTAATTAGACAACTGCATCTGAATGTAGAACAGGAAGAAAGCAACTTCAGAAACCTATTACCATAGGAAAAGTGCTTTCTGAATCTGTCACACTACCAGAATGCATGTTTCCAAAGTTCTTGAAACTGCATATTTATAGGCTTGACTACACCGGCTCCTCAACAGCAGTTCCAATGCAATGAATCATCTATCAAAACATTTGAGAAGACCTTCTTACCCGTTTCTTTAAAGCAACATCCTGAAGAGACACTTTCTACATGATTCAACAATTAAGAAAAATAGCATACAGAGTTTTATAATTGCAGGTGAATAATAAGCATCCATTGTCAGAGGCTTTATCTTCTCAGACTGTCACATGCTGTGTATCAGTACGCTGTGACAAATATGACATTCTTGTAACATGCTGGAGGGTCAATAAGCTTTCTTACTGAGGTTATTTACCCACTTCACATCAGTGTCCTTATCATTAAGCACATATTTATCTGCCTTTCCTTTAAAAAGGGGCCGTAGCAAGGGGTTTTATGTAAATATTCTCTTAACATGATATTCTAGTACACAAGTAGATCAGCTGTGCACACTTTCACATGTTGGAAATAATTAAGCAAGACTGTACTTTGACCTAGCCCCCTCTGAGTAAGGGTCAATGACAGAAAGAACAGTCATGAAGCTGTCTAAGTTTTCTCTTTTATCTGTTAACTAAATGTGAGTTCCTTTCCCAGCATCAGCATATGTTGTATTTCATATGAAACTTTATTTAACAACAGTGTCTGTCTTAGCTAATTACACAATTTTTTGTCAAGTGCCAGTATTTTTCCTGGGTGTTTCACATGCTGCTGACAGAGTACTAAATCAGGTACTTTGGGCAGAAACATATGCAGCTGAATCTCAGATACTGTAAAGCTACTATTCGGAAAACAGACAGAAAAAAAGACAGTGCAAATCTTCCAAATGCTTTTTCAACACCCAACATTCAAACACATGAAGAGAAACGTTGTCACTGCAGATCAGAGATCATGGGCTTAGCTTGTGGGTGCAGAAATCTGCACAGACATGCACGAAAGGAGCCCCTTAAGCTTGTTTTTTGTGTGGCTAATTAAAAAAAAAAAAAAAAAAGGAGAATTTGTACCTCCTCTGTTAGGCAGCTAACTTTTGTGATACTTAAGGCATCAAATAGGTAGGAACCCAAGTCTCATTTTAGTCAAGGAAGAGGTGGCCACATCCAGACAGAACTACATTTCAGAACGTTAAAAACCAGCTGCCTAAAATAGCCTACAGCCACTGGTGTGAGTACTGCCAAGAGCGCATGTGCTTCCCCTGACTCAAGCATTTGACCCATACTAATGTTAGGGCAGTCACACAAACATATCAAGGAATGAGAAGAGTCCTGAAAGTCACCTTGGTGCATATTTTTGTAGTTAGAATCCTACAGCAGTAAGATTCTCTCTCAGCAGAGTTTCAAATGGTAACAAAAACAAGAAGCGTCTGATCAATAAATAGAAAATCAAGTTACATAGTCCCAATAGGTCCCTCTAACAAGGATTTCTCTCTGAAATGTTCATGCTTGTCTATTGCTGCTGCTTTTAATCCTTTCACACCAGTGGGTCCTACGTGCTTGCATTAGCGCTAATGTAAAACAAATGAACATTTCACACGAGGATATCCACTCTCCTCAAGTAAAGGGGTTAATACTAACGTAAGCTTTAGGAATGTAAATTATTTTCCCCATGTGGCTGGAAAACTACATGAGTTATTCATTTAAAAATTATTACCATATAAAATCATTATTATCTCTGCAGTTAATGTACAGTTCACTGACAACCTTTTGGACCATTACAATTAAGAAAGGCAGCATCCTTAATGAAGTTGCAAAACACATTGTTTATTAAATAGCAAATTGTATCTTTAATTACTGTAAATATTATAATCCGATGAAAAATTATTTTACAAACCTCAAGACAAATTATGTTAGAGATGAAGTATGCGTTTTGTTCCTCTATGAATCCTAAACAGCACTTTCAATTTGCTTACAGGTTTCTCTTGTATGCAAATCTGTTCCTGAAATTACTTTCAAGTGCTTAAACCCAATGCCACTACCATAAATTCAAAAAGTGGGTTGTGCTACTCTTTCTTTCTAAAACAGATTTAGCTTTTGACAGATGTAGAAATTGGCAGTTCTAGTAAATGAAGCTTTTCTAATAATCCTCAGGAGGTAAACTGAAGACAGGTTTCTGAGGGGGTGCCAAAATCAGGCTCATTGAAATAAAGACAATTTGGGGGGTTACTATAATTTATTATATTGCTGCTCTATTCTGAGCTAAGAAATAATAACTTTGTTCAAAATGATCAAGGGCTTTGGGGATATGCTATAATGCCAACAAATACATACTGAGCTAATTTTAATATTCCAACTTGTTTATACCAAGTAATTCCTCTGCATTGTCAAGACACCTTTTGCTATCTGTCCAGTTAGGCCTCTCTGCTTGATGTGCTGACCACTATCCAAAAAAGGTTGAGAGTTCCACAGTTAGCTGGGAAGCAAAAATGCTTAACTGTTCACAGCATTAGGCCCTTCACTATGCTTTGGATCAAACCATACAGAACCCAATATAAAAATGCATTATCTTCTGTAGTGTTAAGATGAAATTATACAGTTGACTTTGCTTATGTCAACATCAACTTGCCACTGAATACTTAAGACATTATTTGGAAACCCTCAATTAGCTATAACGCTTTCTAAGGCTAATCGATGTATCAAAAAAGCACAGAGACTATTTTGAATTTCTTTATGCTAAATAATCTGCCACAGTCTTTCTATATACTTTATCATAAATATTTTAAATACTCTAAAACTGAGGACAGTTATTCACAGCAGCACTGTAATTGTAAAACTGAAAAAAACCTTCTGCCACAAGGGGCAGCATTCAACACTTGATATTGTAAATATTAGATAATTATAAAATACAAGAATCGATAAAATGTTGTTTGGAGTTTAAACAAAAATACCCTTACGGTCAATAGATAATAAACATGCATACTTGTACAACTAGTACCAAAACTTGTGCACATGGAAACTAGTTTACACAGGATAGTTAAGAAACATCAAAGACTTTAAAGATTCAGTCAAAATCTTCATGCAATTTTCCTCTGTTCTCAGGAGATATTAGTATTTGAAAGTGACTTCTTAAATACCACTAACTATAGTTATAGGTGGGTTCTACACATAAAAACAGTACATCTATCTCTGATGGCGCTTCTACTGTAGTTGACTGAGAACAGGTCACAATCATTTTTCAGCCGTGATTCTTTGTTGCGCTTGATACTGGAGCTCCTTAAGTCCATGTAAAAATCCAGTTATGCGGATTCGGAAATTATACTTTCCACATCCATTTCTCTATTGACAAAGTTGTCTTTCAGGAGTTCGGCCTCAACAAACCAGTTATACCAAACGAAACCCTTCACGCTAATTTTTAATGACAACTTAAGCAAGTTTTGCTTCACATATAAAATCAGACTATGCCTGCTTGAACACTTGCCACAGAATGACTTTACTTAACCTTAGCAGCAACAATAGTTGTACGAAAATGAAGAGACTAGGATAAACAGAATCCTCTACTAACTAAATCTACCCATGTCTACTGCATTCTGGAAACCACCATTTTATCTCTGATTATAGTACATAGGTAAGTAGAAAACAGGTATTCACTAATGCATGCAAATGCAAAATCAACACTATATATAAAGGTAGCACACATGTGCTGAAAACTATCGACCCGAGAGCCGTGCACTGCCAGCCACATCACCAAGCACATGCCCTCACACAGAGCTGTACCTGTAAGTGCAGGTCTTCACAAGAGCTCACGCCCTCATATTTATTTTGGGCGGGATTAGGATTATAACATCTCTTGAGTCTGCAGGCAAATGCTGAACAGATGTATATTTATATATGAGACAGCCACATTTTTCATGGTTACCTCTACCATCAATTTAACATAAAAGAAAAAGGCAATTTCAAAGACTCATGGCTGAGGAACAAAGGAATGAACTAAGTTACTTTTTAAAATACATGAATGAGCAAACCGTTCAAAAGTCAAGAAACAAAACTATTTCTAAACACAACTTTTAAGATTAAAAGACTAATACTGATGCACTATGGGTGAGGTTTGGGGGACCTGAATATTTACTGATTTATTCATTCATTTACACAAATAGTTTAGAACACTGTGCTGAAACCAAGACTCTTGAATACATAGGTGTTACAAAACAGAAGAATATCAGTTAAAGATAATTCATATATCCAACTAAGATGACTTAAAAACCTGGATTATCTTAGAAAAACACAGAATGAAATGCTCAGCAAATGGAACACTCAGAAAGCTGCCTTAAATGCAATGTTATGACACTGAAAAAGAAAAGAAGAAACAGAATATTTAAAATTTCTGAAGCCTTGTAATTAAATGTATAACAAATGCAGCATGCAAAATTCCTGGCTGTACTGCAAGAGGCATAAAATTCACAAAATGAAGGCTGTGGTATTAGAGCAACACCTTCCCATTTTCACCGCATGTAGAAATGCAAATCAGTTTAGCAGACAGCAAGCTATACTCTACGCTTGGCTGCATGAGTTATTTCGATACCAATAGTAATAAATAGCACTTACTGTTTGTAGTGCTTTCTGTTTTCAAGGTGCTACAGAGACAGTCAATCCTCAAAATATCCGGATAACAGATAAGCAGTTATCCCTGCTTTACAGATGTGCAAAGAAATTTAAGTGATTTGCTTAGGACCATACATTAGAAGCAGATAGTGATGGCTCCTGGGCATTCACACAATAGGATTTAAAAATGCCACAACAGTGGATCTTTCATAATCAGAACTGTTATAGTCAGGGAAGCATGCAGACTATTTACTGCCTAATGCAATGTCAGCGTGAATGTTGTCTTAGCAATTCCCTCCGTGCAACAGGAGCGCTGCTGGCACCCAGACCACCTGGGCCCAGCAGAGGAATCAAGGTGCTGAGGGAACTGGCAGATGTCCTTGTAAGGCTGCTCTCTATGATCTTTGAAAGGCCATGGAGATTGAGGGAGGTCCCTAACAACTGGAGGTACGAAGTAAGCCTCCAAAACACAGATCCTGTCCAAACTCCACAGTTAGTGCTTATCATTTCCACCAAAAGGCTATGCCAGAATGATTCAATGTTGTCTTTAGGATTAATGCACGTAAGGAAGAGGACAAGTCAATACCATTTACTATTCACGGAATGTAATCATATTAAACTATTGGGAAAAAAAGGTGTGTGGGGGGGACTGGGAGACTTTTGTCAGTGATGACAGAGGCACAAAAGGCATCCAGTACGTTCGGGCTGCAGGCAAACGATTAAGCTGCTGACTAGGCCTGAGGCAGCCGACAAAGCAGGGTGCAGGGGACTACCGGGCATTACGTGAGAAATTGCTGCATGTGACAAATAACAGAGTGAGAAGCTGACAAAGTTACAGATAGTGCCATGAAAGATGGTTGCATTTCACAGCTGGTTAAGGGCAAGCTATACGAAAAACAGCCAAACTCCACAGATCATGGGAGGGGAGGACTGGGGACCTTTTTGGGGAGTACAGTCTTGCAAGGCCAACTGCACTTAGGTAGCCATATAATTAACAGCATAAAAGACCAAGGTTAGGAAGGTAATGATATCAGAAATGCCAAATTTGAGTACAGATGTAGCAAGACTAGGATCAACAAGGGAAAAATAATTAGGGGTGGGTTGTTTATTTGGGAGGGAATTATGGCAGAAAAAGGGGTGTAAAAGGGCAGCAAAAAGGAGCACTAAGAAATGGGAAAATGGAAACAGAAGTCTGCAAACCATGGGAGCGATGCTGTCCCAGGGCCCTGGCTGGGCATCCCGCACTCCATCACCGCAGTTGGAGCAGGGCAGTAGCCAAATATGCCGTTGTGACCACACGGCAAGAGCGGCGCCCAGTCCAGCAGCTGGGGCACCCGAGCAGACAGACTGAGCATCCTGGTTCCACCATGGCAGCGTGGAACCTGCCTCTCCTGACAACACATCATCTGCCCCATTCAACAACGGTCCCACATTTTCCTTTTTCTGCCTTTTACTACTGATTATTGTAAAACGATGACTTCTGCAACTATTTTCCCTTATTTTCAGGAGCTGAATCATATCCACAGGCCATGCCAAATCACAGCTATTGTGCCAGTAACCTGTATACAGTGGACACAGGTAGAAAGACGTGCAGAGCATCAACAGTTGCTAAGGTAGACAGCTACATTGTCTGTCTTTGGGAATCACATGTGAATGCTAATATTAAAAACCCAGGAATCATGTTCTCAAAGGGTTCTGCAGAGAGCAAATCAGAATTAGCACTGAATTAGAAGCCTCCCTGTTTCCACTAACTACACACTGAGTACGAGGAGTTCAGTTGCAGAAGCAGAGAGGCTGGTGCCTATTTAATGAACTGTGTTTTTGAATGAGATGGTCATTTGGTGTCAGTGCAGACAATGGTAACTTTCCTTCATGATTACTAGTTTCCACTTTTTTTTTTTTTTTTAACTTTTCTAATTATGCATGTTCTCTTACCTGTCACCTAGCAACCTTAGCTATGATTTAATTATGTTTTGAAATAAACAATATATTGGCTGGCATAATAATATGCTTATTCTTCTAGCTGTCAAAGTAAGGTAATTAAAAATCAGTGCAAAAATCTTCAGAATACACACATTTCTCCATTTTTCAACTTACAACAGTGGACCAATCAGAAGAGATATTTACGAGTTTTTTTTTAACTTTAGATGTTACTTACTTGGTTTATGTGACAAACATAAGACTAGAAACAAAGAATAGAAAAGATCTAAATTCATCAAAGCACACCTATTCAATTCATCTGTTCTTTTTCTTTAAAGAAAAGACTGATACCTGTATTGATAAAGGAAGAAAAATTTTGAAAATGTAGCTAAAAGCTATATGAGCTTTCTGCTTTATCTTCATCACTTATTTTTATCATTTTGCACACATTGCTCATTTCTTTCAGCTTTTATTTCTTCCATGTGCTTTTTTTCCAGTTTATGCATTCTATTGTATTTAATTTTCTTCTTTTATATTTCCTTAATTTCTTCAGTTTCATTTCCTTGTGGATGTGTTTTTCTTGTTTGCCTGCCTTTCATCTGCTCTTGTTTTCCAGTTCTCCCTCACTCTCTCCATGTTCTTCCCCTTCAGTCTTTCTTCCCGGGCTTATCCCACCAACATCGTCTCTGGAGCAGCTTGAAACTAACCAGACTCAAACACTGCTTGCCTTCAGGCTCAGGATTTTATCAGCTACAGGGAGCTCTGGAGAAAGTGTTTTCTCATTCATTAGTTATATCACTGCCTCAAAAAAAAATCCAGTAGGACTTCCAGCATTTCAGGTCAATACTTTGCAAAATAGAAAATGTATAAAAAACAAAAAACATGTACACAACAAAGAAGCTTTTTCTAGCAAAGCAGAAACTCTAGCAGAGTAGTAGTGTCTCTCATGCAACGATTTTCAACTTTTTTTTCAATTTGTTGATCGCTAAAGGGGATTAACAGGGCTGTGGAAGTGGCTCAGTGAAGAAGTCAGGATGTGCTAACAGCTGCATATCACAGTATCTTCCAGTGATTGCTATACTGCAGCAAGTATGGGCATGGCACGTCCACGCCTGATACCAGCAAAAAATATCACATATGCTTTTGGCAGATACCCATGGGCTTAACATTCTACATAAACAAGATATACAGCTAATCTGTTTTTTGCATAAAGCAAGCCCTTTAAGCAGTTTTATTCTGCTGTCACTTTTCTACAACATCATAGGCTGCCCTACTGCAAACATTTACGCTCGCACTGCATCCCATGCATTGGAAGTTGAAGTGCTGCATCATCACTGCCTGGTGAGGTAAAACCTGAATCAAGACCAGATTTGCTCACCAGGCAGCAAGCTGCCCACCAAGCAGACCTTGTTCATACAGCAGTCGCTCAGACAGGGGATGGAGCATGGCATGACTACAGTCAATCTAGCAACTGTATTAGTGCTGTGTAAAATGTCAATGGAATTACTTACACTATGCAAAGTGAAGGGTGTGCATAAGCTTTTGTGAGAACAAGGCCTAACGTTGTTTTTACCATAAAAACATTTTACACAACTCCTCCCACACTTCTTAAAACTGCATCCCTAATTATGGAGTGTGGAGATCTACTATAAGTGATTGATGTTGTTTTGTATGTTGTTATGGAAACAAACCAAGTAGAAGTCTCTGCTTTGCGTACTGAAATTTGAGGCAGATTTTACAGTAAATAGTTGGTTTTCCAGTGTATAAGCAACAACCACATGGCCATTAATCTCTACCCCAAGACTATGTCCTCATATGCCACTGGTTGTTAAAATTAAGGTATTTCCAGGAATGGAGTAAAAATCAATGGACCTGCTCCATCCTGTCACTGGTCAGTGAGAAATGAAATGTGGTCATCTCAATTAGGGAGAGTTTATACGTAACTAGGAACGTTTGACAAACTAAATCAAAATATTCTTAAGAAAATGTTTAAATCAAACATGAGTTGACAAATCCTGCAATTCTCAGGATAGAACACCTGTCCTGAGAATGCCACAACTATACACGGCAATTTATAAAATTTATATAAGAATTTATGTAAGTTCCCACAGGATGAAGGAAATATTTAAGTTAAATATAATTTATATAACACTAGTTTTGTATTGAATGTGGGATGTGGGTACCTTCCAAGCAAAAAGGAGACCCACGTTTCCTAATGAGCTTACTATTCAATAAACAGAAGTATTTAAAAGGGTTGTGAAAGAGATGAAAGGTGAAGGCCATGTGAAGAAAGAATATATGAAAGGGGTGTGTTTTAATAAGACAATAACAAAGTTAATTTAGCTTCTGTGGGAGTTAAATGACCTGAATGAGCCAGGTCATGATTCCCTCCTTAATCTTTTTTTTTTAATGGATATAGAATTCAACTTCACCACCACATATCTGAATCCAGCTCTGTTGTTGTGACTCGCTCTTCTTCCTGTACCTAACAGTAGGACTGTCTATCCTATTCCTCTGTTTATTCTCCAAAGCCTACTGTAATGCCACAAGGATCTTGTCTGCCAACACTGGACGTGCCAAAAAGCATTACTAATTAGCTTGGCTCTTACCTTTTGCACTCCTGGGCAAGCTCCCGAGCAGATAAAAGCATTCTCCCCAGCATCAACCCAAAAAGGAAAGGTATACTCATTTCATGATGGACTGTGGTATCAAACAAATCGCATGTAGATGTAGTCACCACCAATTCATACATCAATGGAAAACCAGTGGCTTCCTGCCTTGCCCACCGCATTGCCTGTTTCTAGAGCCATGCAAGAATCAGTCCTGGATTTGCCCTGATAAAATCCCAAATGTACAACAGTCCTTATAGGTGGCTGTTTCCTAGCTGCTAAACAGTACCCAACAGACATCTACTGGCCTCAGAGACATGCACCTTGACATCAAAACCTTTCTTGCCATTAAGGCCCATCAGTAATCCTCAGGAACACCAGCTGCCTTGTCTGGGTTCAAAGCACATTCTTAAACACCCCCACAAACAGCACGCACGCATGCGCACATGCACCCCCCCCCCCCCCCCCAAGTCAGACCACTTGCCTTACTTCCTTTAGGAACTTTAGGAGGGGAATGGAAACTGTCACCCCTCCAACCCCACCCCACCCCCCCACACAAGCCCAGTGTCATCATCATCTTTAGCTCTTGATGCCACTGCTGATCCTAATTTCTCTTGCTCATGATTTTGCTCTCAGAAACAACAATGTCACTGGTTCAGGCAACAGGCTTCCCCAACCATTCCTGGCCAAGAAACACTTCTGCCTAGGAAAACACTAATAATGAGCCACTTTTGACATGGGATATTTATACTGCCCTAGTGCCCTCCGTTGCGTCCCTGGGTGATTTCTAACCACTCTTTAATGTGATCCCATTAGTTATTCTGCAGCTTTGGGGACATTTAATATGCACCCCGCCTGAGCATGTGCAGCTACAGATATAATCCCTACAGTCCTTCTAACTTTCCTTACTGCTAATTCAGACATCAGGCTGGAATCTGGCTGAAGACAGGGCTTAAATATCCTTCTAAGTAAGCAGGACAACAGTTTGTCCACCATTGAATAAGCAGTGTAAAGCGTCATTAGAGCAAAGCAATCAAGATAACTGGTCAGAATAAACACTAGTCTTTTGTTCTGGCTTGTCTGTCTGAGCAATACTTTACAACCTTTGAGTCAAGTTCTTCCTTTTACATTAGATAGGAAAGCAATACTTTTTAGATGGCAAAGGAGGTGAATCGCAAGACTTGTAAAAGTACAGAAGGCAGGTAGTAAGAATATTACAGGGTTTTTTATAGGTGACATAATTGCAGTTATTTTTGATAATAAAAAAAACATTGAAATTAAGGTTTGAATTACACACAACTGTAGCCATAGGGCTGTGCTTCTAAAATCTCAGCTGAGTACTCAATTTTCATCTAAAAGTGAAACCAGGGTTGAATAACCAGCAGCCAATGCTACTCTCCTACTGTAAGAATAACTAATACAGAGGGAGTGAAATGAAAAGAGCTGGCAATGCATTTCCCCCCCAGCATATCAAGCAGGTTTTCATATGGAAGCAGTGGTCATCAATCACTACCTCATTACCAACCTGTCATCTGGGTTTAGGCTAAATGTATTCTGGCTTGCTGCCATACTAAATGTTCAATGAAACATCCTTAAGGCTCTCTACAAGTTCAGCTGAAGTCGCACATGCTATACATCAAAGAGGAACATTAGCGTTATCATAGCTTAATAAATAGTGCCATTCTGGCAATGTAATCCTATGTTCTAGAGCTATCTTCCATTCCCAGCATTATACTGCTTAAGTAAACAATCTTGCTGTCTTGTGTGAAGTTTATTTAGTGATAAATGCATGCAAAGATAATTAGTCATACTGTTATAGATATACTTCCATCCCTGCTGAAGAACATGAACAGAACTAGCATAGGATTTTAAAAGCACACAATGACATAATGAACTCTATCTTGAAGCATTCGTTCATAATTCTTGCATATCGTAGTTTACTATCTAGGATTTAAGTATCACTTCCTCAGAAAACTGTGATGACAGTAGAAGGATCCCAAATCAATGCCTTTTGAAAATAACGGTGGCTTGAATGTGGGACTTTTGCATACTTCTGGAATGCAACACATCAGTAAGATGATGGCAGTGAAAAAGCTGTGAATACTACTTGCTTTGGGAATCACTCCCTGTGTAAATAAGGAGACTCACAACTAGACATTCATTTCCATGCACACTTGGAGGACTGAGTCCTGAATCTGTTTTCAGATTTAAAAATGCCAGTAGAGAATACAGCTAGATTACAAAATGGAAAAAGCTTCAACAGGCACCTTAAAAACAAGGCTAAACTCACACAATCTATATATATATATGAATCAGTTTGGCCACTGAAAATTATTTTAAAATAGTTTAAAGTTATCTAGAAATTTAATTTAAGAATTTAAGAATTTTTTGTCCTTGTATAAAAGCTTTCATTATCATAAAATTTGTCACATGATCAGGCTCCACTATTCCATAATTAAAATATGAGAAATGGCTCCAATTTGTTCAGTCATGGACTAAGCATACAGCAGGAAAGCTGTCTTGATCAGTAAGCTGGGCTACTGCTGTGCAAAACACATTGAACTTAAACGACTGCTTCAAGCCCTTACCAATATCTGACCAGTGTTCCTTTCCTTTGCATATTGATCTAAACAAAACAGGAGCTGCACCAACCCTTGGCATAAATACAAATAGTAAGCGAGAAAATCACATCAGTCATTGTCCTTTCTTTACCAGTAGATGTAAAGAAAACAGTACATACCAAAGAGTGCTCTCTGTATTTTCCCAAGTCAAAAGAAGTAGTTGGGAACACTTTGCAAGAAGTAAAGAATGAAAGCTGAATGGTATTTGGGTTGTCTGATTCTAGAGAAGGGATGACAGAATATGCACTTTTCAGAGTGCATGTTCTGCTTCACAATAGCAACGCTGGGTGTGGAGTCCTTCTCCCACACCCTCGCTAAGGCATACATACATAGGAAAGGCAATCCACTTGTTAGTTCTGACAAACTGGAGAGAAAGGATACTAAATGCTCCTTTGGTCTGAACAAAGCTTATGATGCACATGCTTAAATCACTCTCTCTGTTTCCTATTCTGTTGCCTCATCTTCTAACCCACTTAACTAGAGGTGAGTCTTGGGACAAATTCAGCTGTCTGTGAAGTCCTAGAAACCAAGATTGGGAGTTCTGTATATGCATCTGGAGAATGAATTTATCCTTTTAACTTTGAGTCAGCTGGGTTTTTGCTTCTCTATACTAGCACTCCTGGGAGAAGTAAGAGCTTATTTTGTGCAGTTCCTCCTCAGCACTGCAAGGACAAGCCACCGTGAGATCTGCTATTTACTCTTTCTTTTTCTGCATTTACACGAAGGGCCAGGCACCAATCCTGTTGTTAATACTGTACAGTAATATAAGTTTAAAAGCTTGCACAGATGTAATCTGGGCCAAACACCAGATGCAAAGCACACAGCTTCCATCAATTGCTTTGGTAACAACTTTGGTGGACATAAGATCAGATTTTTTATTCTTAAAAGTCACACATTTTTAGTTTGCATACTTTTTTCTTTTTTACAAAGTTAGTAAAGAAAAAGTATGCCAAAAAGAATACATTGCATGTGAAAATTTCAGCAGATCCTTGGCAAAACCAAGACTGTTCTTGTAGGACCATAGCACTAACCAGTTCTGTCCCTAGTCCTAAACTTAATGTGGTGGCAGCTTAGATGTCTTCTATAACTCCATTAGTCAGTTCAATTCGGAGGCTGAAAGTAATCATTAAGCACAACAATGAAAAAAGGTATTAAAAGATGTACCAAATAAAGCTGTACTACCATTTTTCTTGTATATTTAAAACTGGAAAAAAAAAAAAAAGAAATTGAACTTCTGATAGAGAAGCCAACATCCTTTTGTCAGGGATCATTTAAGTATATCATTTAAGTATATTTGCTCCGACGTGGAATAAAGCCATGATTGACTCCATTTTGTCTCAGCAATCTACCCTCCATGGTTTACTTTTTTGTTGAAGAAAGTACTTCAACTCAAAGTGTGTGTAGACTGTGACATGCTGTGTCCCCTACAGTAGATTTACTTTATCCCACAAAAGGCCTACTATAAAATACATACAAGCATCCCTCCTTTACTGGGAGAGCATATAACCTAAAGAAGGAGTTGGAATCAAACATGGTCCTGCTGATGGTAATGGGACTTCATATGATTACAGAGGACTGTCTTCATGAGTGTCCCCATCTCTTCCACACTTTGTTGCTCAGATCTTTTTAACTCCCTCAAAAATTTTTAATTACTGAAACATTTGAAAATGGTTTCATCTAGCCCCATAATGAATAAGTTAAAGTTATATTTAATAGCTGCCAGTGAACTGAAAAAAATTAATTGTTCAAATAGCCCTGACTGTAAGCTACCCCATGGAGAAAGATGGATTTGGAGGTGCAACTGCCTAAGCACTTTAGGACAGTATATGCTGTGAAAGCAAACTGGGAGCTGGTATGGCTCTTGAATTTAAAGAAATAAGCTGACTAGTTAAGAAAATTCTTTGAAGTTACACTGTGATTGAGGTGCAGGACTGGAAATAAAAAGCAAAATCTTCACTCTTGTGCCTCAGTTCTAACTATTATAGATCATATATTAAAAGCATAATCCACCTGAGATGGAGAACAAATACTACTATGAAGACATTCTTCTCTTTCTTTTCTTTTTTCCTTCCATTTTCCTCCAGATTGCAAAGAATGTTTCCAAGTTCCAAACCCTGAATCTAGCTTAGTACTCTCCAGCATGCAGTGTTAAACTCTCAGATTAAATAATAGATACCTTAAAACCAACAGGTGCTGCTTTTTAGAACCATCTCTGTTTTGTTTTTGTAATCAGATCAGACTAAACTCCAAATTCTTTTAGACCTTGTTACCAATATCACCTTCCTCCTTGTGGATAACAAGGAAAGGTAGAAAACTTTGGTTTTCTACATACATATTCTTTATAAAGGAAACCTCCAAATGGGCTTACAGAAGGTCTGTCATCTTCTATACCTGATAGCTTATAGACTTAGTTGCCTGACCAAAGAATTTTCCATGTCCTTCAGTGTAGAAAGCATCAGATATACAGTAATTCTCCTAGTATTTGCTTCTAAGTTTCATCTTGGCTGCGAGACTAAATTGCTGGACATCACTATAAATTCCATCTACTTCCTTAAGTCTGTCCCCAAAAATGTACAAGGGTCAGGACCCTGCTAAAGCTCAGAGGACTTAGTGTCCAGCTGTTCTTCCATACATTCTCCATGCCAACACCTGCTGCAGAGATAGTCCCGAGACCTCATGGTTGGCAGGTTGCTCTAATTCCACTCAACTTGTATGTTGAAAAGTCGCTCCTTTAATGTAGTCAGTTTGTGGCTTCCACATTAGAGAGGAGGAGTTGCTATCGCTGCTGGAGCTCTATTTTATGAAATTCTGTGACAGTAAAACCAGATGCCCTCTGCTTTCATAATTGCTTTAACTGTCGAGCACATCTTAGAAAAATAACTTCTAGGGCCTGATGAGAGGAGGAGCCAACCACTACATGAACAAGAGAAACTTATAACTCAAAGCCATGGCATTACTCACAGACCCTAAAGAACTGGCTGAAGGCATGGGCTGAGGACAAGATTAATTTCCTCTTCGTTTTATTTCAGAGATACCATGAAAAGAGAATTGAAGATAAAGAGGCTTTCTTCCTACTCTCTAACTCCCACTATAGAGGTGCCTGTAAGATCAAAACAAGATGAAGAACACAGCAGAAAGGGCTGTATGTGAAGGAAGCAAAGGCCATGAATAAAATCTAATAGGATCTTAAACAAAACTTTTAATAAACAATGTATTTAGTTACTTAGGGTGATCAATGTGATTATTATGTAGCCCTTCCATACACTAAAATCCACAGTCAAATCAAAGTGTGCAAATATGTTCAAGACACATAGTATATTATCCAATTTTACTAAAAACTGGCAAACCTTATCAAAAACTTTACCAGGTTATACCTCCTTTTCCTGTCAGGAAAACACATCTCTTCTCTGACTGAAGCAGCCAAAAGAAGCTTATACCTAGGTAACTAATCAGTTCCCAAGCCTAAGGAAAAATATTTCAGATGCTTATTGAATTGGACTGAACAAAAAATTAAGTGGCTAAGACCTACACAGACATAGGTATAGACTGTGGAACAGCATATATCAGAATTTCCAAATATTTCCAATTGCAAAGAAGCATTTCACAGTTGCTGAGCTGGCAGAAGATGAGAAAAATGGGAAAGTAGGCTAAATCTTTCCACTATCCCACCTTAGTTGTTCCCAAAACTAGAAGCAACGTCATGTCCGCTAACGTGGGAGTCACGGCACTCCAACTTGTTTGAAAAAGCATTGCAGTTCCATAGAAGTGAGTCTGCACCACCACTAGCTTTCCATGATCCAAACTCAGCGGCAGCCCTGAATAGCACCGAGGGCCCTGACCCTGGATCGGCACACACAGAAACATAGCACAGAAAGAATAAGGTCATTTCACCCATGGACAGCCTAAAAAACTACTCAGCAACTACAAGTCTAATCTAGCAGTGTGGAAAAGTAAAAACCCAGCAACCAGTCCTTGTTCATTTTCAAACATGCAGCTTACACAAGGAGAAGAGAATGACACCTTTGTTCATACATTCACATCTACAGCAAATATTACAAGCATTAATAACACTGCCTTTTAACGACTTCACAAACTTTGATGACAGCAACCAATTCAACTACACAAAATGTGGGAAATAAGAGTTAAAAGTCCTTACATATTTTCTTCAATATGAGTTCACTGCTTTAGAGAATATCAGTAAATAAAGGTGCTATTTAAGTATAAGTTAGAATATATTTTTCTTAGAATAGAAGGTAGTTGACTTACAACTGCAAACATTTTATTTAAAAAATAATCAAGATTTTATTAAAAATATCAAGATTTTACTTAACAGTAACAGGTCTTCTGTTCACTTTTCACTGGCATCAATTAAGGTAATAACTGATTTTACAGAACTTCTCACATCCCACTTTGAAGGGCAAATCAGATCTCCTGCATTACATATCACAAGGCAAGGACATTGATCACATAACATATAAAAGGCTGGAACCAAGCATAATATGACAATCCTAAGTGAATTTTCCAGTTTTCAATGTTAAAATTGCATCAATACAGTTTTTCACTTTTATTATATTTTTGAAGGAGAAACCTTTTTTTCATATGTGCAGTCTTAACAGCTGTATATGATGCAAAATAGAAACATTAAAAGGAAGTTCCAGCATATTAAGTTTAACCCTCATTTCTGTCTTGGATGACAGATACAAGAATTCCAACTGAGTTGATTTTATGAACCAGTTAAATGATTTGTATTCAGAACAACATTAAAAATCCCCATGACAAAGTGTACTTGAACAAAAATACCCTGCTTGTGACACATCCTTTACAAGTAATGTGTTTTCATTTTTCACATGTTGCATCTCATTTATTTTATTCAGGCACACACAGTTAAATCTGCAAGATACAGCAAGCTTCCAATACCTTTGAAATAATAAATCATTTCTTACAGATGTTTTCACCCACTGCAAGGCTGCTGCTCATTAATCAAATATTATCAGTTTCTATCAGTGCCCAGTGCTAAACAGAAAAGGCACCTCATTTTGAGTTTTGACTTTAATTCCCTGGTTAGTCCCTGACCCTTATACTACTGCATGCTTATTAGAAATATGGAAACCCCTACTGCATAGTAGATTTTACTACAAGGCATTTTAGGAGTGTTATATAAGCAGAGGCATATTTTTCTTAGAGAACTAAAAGAAACAAGTCAAACTGCTCTTCAAATCGGCAACAAAAACGCAATCACATTGACTTCAAAGCTCTCTTTTCCAGCATACAAGTAAAATGTAACCATGTAAGCAAATCATTTCTAGATATATCTTTTCATATCTAAGATGCTGAAATAAATCTATATTTGGCACTATGCAAGATATGCCTTTCATATTTTTGATAAATTATTAAAATTTCATTTCAGAAAACACTAAGTTAGACACAGTACATTTTTAACAGCATAACCCTATGGAGGAAAATTTAAAGAAAATGGTACAACACGAGTGTGAAGTGTGAAGTTGTGTGATAAACATTTTCATCGTCCTTGTGATCATTCAGAAATTGCCAGATTAGTGCTGATTATTCCTTTCATAAAATAAAATTTGCATTAATTAAATGGTTGTTTTGATTGTTGCACATCGTTTTGAAAATACTGGAACAAAAATGAAGTTTAAAGGAGGTGCAGAAATTGTTTGTGGTTCAGAACGAAGAAGGAAATGTTTGAACACTTAACAGTAAGAATACAGTCTAGGTGTACTAGACTTTTAGTGCTAAGTCTCACTATTCCCATATGATAGTATAGAATAACGAAGAACTTCCCTAAAGGCTCTGACTGGGCCAAGAGCAGAAAAGGTAACTGAAGCCAATACCCAGAGCCTCAGTCTCACGCTCAGAAGAGCATCGAACCACACTGCCTCCCCGCAATGATCCATTGTGATACATGATTTTTATTTCAGTTATTAGTTATTAACCAAGTGAAAAATTAAAAGCAATGAACACAACTCCCAGATAAAAACAACTACCATCTCCTGCAGCAACTGCAATTCATTCAACTCTCCTTGAACTAAGCATTCTGTTTGCATATCCTTTAGTCTTCTGAATGAACACCAAACGCCACACTTGTATCCATGATTATTCAGTCTACAAGGCTGATTAAACACATGCCATTCTCGCAAGCATGGCAGGTCTACAGAAGTGACTGAGCTACAACGTGTATTTGTATGCTTCAATACAATAAAGGCCATATTGAGCACATGCAAAGGCCCATATTTGCATTTGAAAAATAAGGAACCAGCTTGCCAATGTAGTGGGTGTATTAAGACTCTTGCGTCCCTATGATTTAAAAGGAGCTAAGACTTCAAAATTTTACTGAGCTTTCCAGAAAATGCTCTGCACAAAGAAGGCATGGCTTGTAACATTTAGGGGTGATTTCTTTAGATTCTAAGGACAGTGGTTATGAAAATCAGTTTTTTAACGCAAATTAGCTCCAAGCTTTATCATTAAGTAGCTACTACAGCAACAAACAGGCAGTGACTAGAACAGACACCGCAACTGAGTATCGGACACTTCCTGCACAAAATTGTCACCTGTCAATCTTTGCCATTTCTGCAAACTCTTCTTGATACCAGCAGGCATGAACTCAAAACTCAGGTGAAAAGAGATAAATAGGTAATTTAAAATCCCATAATTTGGGATTGCATTAGGATCTGTAGCAGTCTTGCCAGTGACCACACTGCCTCTTCCAGCATGCCAAGACATTCCCCACACTCCGAGCTGAAGTTCCGGAGAGCGATGTTGGAGGCGGGCAGCAGCTGCTGCCCTCTCTGGGGGCACCGGGGAGCCCTGCCTGCCCTGGGGCCCTTCCTCAGCTTCGCAGGGAACAAGAGCGGGAATGGCGACCTCACCCCCAGGGAGAACCAAACGATTAAACCTGCTGAAAAATCTCTCCAGAAAATTCATCGCAATGCTTTGCATTTTGGTCTTTATCTTCTTCCTTAGCCATGAAGAGTTCTACGACACAGTTGCAGTGTATCAGACTAAGGAGTCTCAGACAACATAAAATGTAAACAATTACTATCGGGAAGACCAAATACGTACAATTTCTTAGCAACATTTTGTTTTGTTTTTCGAGCAATCATTATTTAACTCTCTAAAGGCTAACAAGTCTTCTCCCAGATAAAAATTTAGCCCTCCTTTTTCGTCTACAAAATTAAAATTTGTCTTAGGCCATAATAGCAGGATCAGGCCTATGTTTCCCTCTGAGGAGAAAAGGACTCACCAAAGTCACTTGTATATTGAAAGAATGAATTGCAATGATTTTCAATGTCTAACTGCTAAACAGTACACTAGCTATAAAATTGGAATAACTGTTTGTTTTAAAAGATATGCTCTGCTCTCATTTAAAAAATCCAACGCATTAGAGAAAAGGCTATAAATACTGTACTATTGAGAAATGGTCTTTGATAATAGTTAACGATGTCATTGCAATTTAAATAACAACCAGGTACTTCAATCTCACTACCTATTAAACTGTTGGAATCCATTTAAAAATACACATCATACACAAATGAGCAACCACCTATTATCATTAGTCACAAAACAAGTTATTCCTAATAAAAAAATCTTAGAAATCTGCGGTAATAGTGAGTTATACTGTTTTCCATTACATCAATTAAACAATTAAGAATACAAAACCTTGAGAACTCTTAGAAATGTAGTAACGCACTACAAGTTTCTAATTTCTAAATAGCTAGTAACTTCACCACAACTGCAGTATTATTTACAGACTCATTGACTTAAACTTCTTGATTCTTATTATTGAATATTTTCCTCTTATGAACCTAATTACCAAAGATAATCAGAGGGAATGCTGAGTCATCATATTAGCTGTTGAAACATATTTTCACTTTCTAAAATGGTTCGTGTTCTGCTTCCTATATTTTTAGCACAAAATCTAGTGTGCAGTTACAATTTTATCTAAAGAAACAAGGACTATATATTTAAGGAAATTGAACTCTGAAAGATCATTTCTTACACATCAACTACAGTCAGTATAATTCAGCAGAGAATGAATGGACAATAGCCAAAGGATTTCCTGGGAAAGAAAACACTATCAATGACGATGTTTGGAAAATATTTTCCTTTGTTGAATAAACACGCAATTTGTATTAACATTATTTGAACACCCTGAGTACTTTGTACACTTACTTCTGTTTTCTGCTCTTCTAAACATTGTTTTCTAAATACAATTTACAGTAAATTTAGCATTAATACACTGCAAACAGCAACAGCACAAACACTGAATCTTAATTATTGTATATACTCCATCACTCATGACATCGCCGTTATTCCAGAAAAGGGCCAAATTCCAAATATGGTTTGGTATTATAAAATGTACACAGAGGACTATGTGACTTCATGCGCAACGAATGTCAAATTTGGTCTCAAGCCTATAGAATACACCAGCATATCACACGTACCCAGAGAAATGTGCATGTACATCTTAACCATTGTTAAAAGATTTCCAGGTAATAAATATTATTATATTTATATGCTCTATCATAATTATATACACAGTATTAGTAATGATTATGACAGGTATTTACACAGTGGCTTTTAATATCAAAGTAAAAACAACAATATGACTGCCATCTCAGACGAGTATAGATTAGAAGAGCAAAGCACAGTTTTCAAGCACCATGACAACTGGTTCAGAAGCCTACATAATCTCTATCAACTCAAAATTCAAGATACAGCAGCAAAAATATTTACATAGCTTAAAGGTTATTTACTACAGTGAACATTTAAAATTTTCTTCTCTGATATTTGTCAACATTAAAAATCCCATTAAAACTACCAACCCATTAAAACTAAAGAGACCATTGACACACACTGCTGGAAGGCAGTATATGTGCTTTCCCAGGACAGTAGTAGCTATTACATGATAGCAACACTGAAGAAGTATTGAATAAGAAAATTAGAAATACTAATGGAATTGGAAAGCTGTTCAATTAATGTCCTGAGCCTGAAGGAAGGACTGAGGGAATCCCTCTGGCACGGACTGCAGGCAAGGAAAGGCTACAGGTTGCAGAGTGCCCTGAACTGCGAATCCCACACAGACTACCGCAGGCACTAGAGAATGCTCCAAGGTATACGAAGGACCAAAACTGGCTTCAAGCATAGGCAGGTGTCAGGAGATTCCTCTGAAATGAGATAACTGCCCTTAATTATACTTACCTATTCCTGTATCAACAAAGGCCTGACTATCAAGCAATGATGAAAAGAGAAGAGGATGAGCAAGAAACTTAAGGAAATCACGGGGTCAGATGGAAGCTTTGCCATCTGTGTGTACCCAGGGGCGGTTCCTAGGGACCACTCACATGAAGCAGCGAAGGGGCAGGGCAAGAAGTGCAACATGCTACCCCTAGCAATTTCTCCAAGCCCATGAACAAGTATTACAAAGCCACCTCACAAATCCAAGTTTTGTCTTAACTTATCAGTTAAATCCAACAAGTAAACACACTCACTGTTGAGCAGGCAGTGAAAGGAATGTGAATTCGGAAAGATTATATTTATGAGACAAATTTATACAGGAAGACTGCTTAGAACTTTATTCATTAACATGAAAAGTATCTGCCATTTTCTCACCAATAACTGGCACTAAGTAAGCGAGATTTTGGTACATTTCCTATTTCTATACAGTTGTAAAAGAAATCCAGCAAACCTAGATTTTTAACCAGTCTCAGAGGTATGCAAAAGGAAGGAAAGTAAAGAACAAGCACTCCCGAATCCATTGTTTAAATTCTGTGTTGTGTCAGTCCTCATATATATATAAGGTAGAAGAGCATTTCAAAAAGTGTCTGCATGCATTAAATGTCTATTGAACCATATGCACCCTTCCTACAAAGAAAAAAAACCTCAACTGAAGTCAATGAAGTCGATGCACCTGGGCTGCATTTTGGATGGTTGTTAATTCTGTGTCTGATTATCAATGTCAAAGTAAAAGTCGGATTAGTAATGCAGAAGAATGCCATTAATTATGAGAGCATGACTAGTATTTTTCATTTTTGATCTATGCATAGCTGTATAGCTTATGTGGAATGAACTTTTAGAAATAACGAATAAACAAAAGGTGTTTTTTTCTCTGACTGATTGCTACTAAAATTTCCTACATAGGTAAACAATGACCCCAAAGCCATTTTCTTTAGGTGCGAAGCACTGAAAGATGCATAGCATCAGAATATGAAAAAGTTATACTTAACATCACCATTTTGGCTCAATATTTTCTTTTTTTTGTTTTTTTGCACTTTTCAAACAACAAAATACTTAAAAATAACTGCTTGACTAATCTCCCCAAAACCTGCGAAATAATCTTAGAGGAATGAATTTTCTAATATATTAAATCATTTAACTGGTCTTAAAACAATAAGAACAAAATTGATTTTGTCCTTATATTTAGATGAGCATTTCTTCAGGGAAACAGTCCTGCATCTTTGAAAGAGACAGGAGAGAGTTTTGTAAAACAGATGCAGTAGAAATTGTTATGCTAAGTAGTTTTTTGGTAGGAAAGATAAGTAAATAAGAGCATGAAGATCTGTGTAATTTGCAAGTGAATAACTTAAGGATGCCCAAAGGCAGATTATTAGTATTTTTTGAAAGTGTCCTAGGACTATTAATAATAAATAAGCTGTTTTGTGATCTGAACCCTGAAAGCTTTCAACTACCTAGTGCTTCTGATGTGTATTAGGAACGTTCCACCAACATCCAGAGCAGCAGTGAAGACTACGGAACTGGAAGAACAGATTATTACAAATGCCAGTAGTAGAAAAAGATGCCTCAAGCATAAAAATTCTTGGATGCATGTACATTGTTGGTTTCCAGGAATGGTGCTGCACTGTGAACAACAGTAAGTTCAAAAATCTGCTAAAAAAACCTAAGAATAGGTTCTTTCGGAGTACATTTTCTAATATAATTTCTTTTATTTATTAATAACAAAACATTTTAGATTAAAATAAGATGAGAAGAACACGACTATTGAGGACTAACAGTTTATTTTATTAGAGCTGATTTATAGTGCAATTTGTTTAAAATGCTCTTCACATGAGTCATGAAAAAATATTAAAGCAGTATGGCAGAAACTTAGTAATAGAAAGCAACAGAGAGGTAACTCTGCACTCAGCATGAGCAGTCCATGCAGAGGCTCTGTGCATTCATTCTCTGAGCTGTGAGCCAGGAGCTAAGGCTCTGCAGGAGGTGGACTAGGAAGAAGTCCTATACATAACTGCACAGACTGTGTGGACCTTCTTCCTTAGGACTTACCCTCATGCAGTTGCAGTTCAGTGTGCAGTCTTAACACAGTTCTGTACTAAATTGCAAATGCATAAATCATTGGCCTCTACATGATCTTTATTAAAAAAAATCTTTTTTCACTTATATAATTTTAAATTTTAGTTACTCTCTCTGGTAATTGTGAAATAGCTTAAATTGGCTTTGTTCAAATCCTGCCATTGCAACCTTTGTGACAGTTCTTCTTCAAACTGTCTGAAGTACTCTGACTTCATGACTCATCATGACAACTTCATCCTCATTATATCTGGTCTATCTAACACCAAAACCTCACAGCATTTCACAGCTAAATGAATTTGAATCTTTCACTCGTCATCATTACAATGAAATGTAATTTCAAGTGCTTCTCCCCAGCTCTACTTCCTATATTCACCTTTACTGGATAAGGATACTCAAGCCTAGTAGGCCACTGCTGTCACCATTCACATCCTGACGGAAAAGCATCCTCCTTGCAAGACTCTGAGACAATGACAATGTTAATCCTTGTCTACAAGTATCAGTAAAACCAACTCAGAAATCAAGCTAAATACACGTTCATTTTGAGTATCTAGGCGATCATGCTTCCATCAACATCATTCTTTCCTGTGCTACCTTCAACATATTACTCCTCTTCTCTGCTTTTGTGTTCTATCTGATCTTTAGGCCTCAGCTTCCTTGCAGCAAAAACTGTATCAACTACACGGGATCAAAATACTAATGATATTAGTAATATAAAACATCACCAAAAAAACCCTCCAAAAACAGAGCTGCAGATCCTAAGAGCCTGAGGCTGCCCAATGCTTTGTGCTTCAGTCCCCTCTTTCACCAAGATGCATTATATTTTACATGACTTGCTACATTAGTGCTGAGTCAAACCGGTTTTGCGAAGAGGCCTGAAACCTAATTTAAGGGACCATCTTAAAAGCCAAGAAACAGAAAACACAATTTTGAAATACAACCAATCAACAAATAGGGCTTGGATATGGTTTCAAATGATTCTGCCTCTAAAATTTTCTGTTTGGAGGTGATAAGTGAAATAGCAAGTGAAGAGAAAATAAAACTCAGAAATATAAGGGAAAACAAAACCAGAAAAACAAACAAAAATCTGTTCACAACCTGAAATGAGAACAATTTTGAATACGACATATTCCTCCATAAATGTCTGTGTTGGCCATGGGCCTACGGGCCCCATATGCAGATTTCATGTCCTCCAAATTTAGTTTATGAATCAGGAGTAAGATGCACAATTTTTTCCTATAGCACAAGCAAAATGAACATCTGTTCACTTTTTGCCACGTAGGTTTATATCTGTGTGGGTGGGTGTGAACAGAGCTCTTGATGTGTAATATTCTTCCCATCTGCACACCAGGTGGCACTGCATAGTTAATCAGAAGATAATAACAGGCATGAGGAGATTACTTACTTTTGGGGGAAGAGACAGTAAATCAATCTCCCAAGGTGTTTTTTTTTTTTTTTGCTTTTTGTTTTTTAAAAACAAGGTACATCAATGCTTGGACTTTTAATTTCTTTTTTAGGTGTGTAATTTCATTCCAATCAATGAAATCATCTAATTATATTATTGTTTAAATGCTATGTTAATTAACTATGAATGAATGCAATTATCACAAAGGTTCCTTCCACAAGGGATTTGATTTTTTACTTTTTATGTACCACTTTAACCCTTGCAAGCATAGTATACTATGTAGAATAAGTCCAAAAAACAGGCTCTGCTTGGATTTACTCAGTATGCTCTTATAAACTATAATTTTTCGGTATGTAATAGAACCTCTGATAAACCTAATACATTAAAACTGTCTCTATAGCAATCCAGCATCACAAGATGGAGAAAGAAACAAGAAAGCTTCATTGCTAGCTGCATTTGTGCTATAATGAGAAGTTAAGTAGAAAGTTAGTTATGGCTGTCAGTTTGGTTCTAAGCCTACACAGACACTTAAGCTGAAGTGCCTATGTCATTTCTGGGAATGTGGGTTAGATTTTTTTCAATATTTTACCCAATAAAACTATCTTTGAAGACACATTTTTATCTGATCTTTATATGCATGAGAATGCATATGTTATATAAAATCCCTATGTTACAATAAAATGTTATAGAGTAAGTATATAGGTTTGCGTAAAAGTCTGCACAGAAAATGTTTATGGTGATAGCCTTTCTATATACTTGTTTAGAAGTTATTTCAGACATGTCCTTAACTACTTTTAGTACTTAGGTCATTCATTTTCATTTAACTAAATATCTGTACATAAAATATTTGTTTTGTATTTTCTCTTTCAAAAAGATTATACAATGCTTTGTGAACTCTTAAAAGACAGAACCTTGGTTTGTAAAGATTTAGCTGAAATTCATGACGGAAGAGTAATAAAAGCCTAGCAGTTCTGCATTTGCTCTGATAGCCAACTGAGATGCACAGACATAGAAATTTTCTGTAAAAATCTTGAAATATTCAACTCCAAAAATCAACCAAGAGACAAAACAACACAAAGAACTCAGGCTACTCTGTTCTCTACAAGATACCCTTTGCAGTCTCTGAGGACTGTGTGTTCTCTCTAGTCCCTCACCCCATCATTGATTTATCCTTTTCACTCTAAACTTGCTTATTCTCTGTTGCTCTGAGTCTCTACGGTGTTTACATAAGGCAGCAATTAATATAAGACTCTTTTTTAAACACCAAAAATTTCAAACTGATTTCTCAGCTTGATCACATAAATTCTCCACAAACATTTCTTATCAAAAGCAGAGCCAATTCTAGGTAAGGTATACCCAGTGTAACCTATTTAATTTGGAAAGGAAAATATACATTATCTATGCGTAATTTTAGAGGCCAGTCTGAAAACCCTGAAACTTCAACTGAGAAAATTCCTATTCATTAGTGTTTGTGAATAATAACATAAACCCAAAAACTTGTAACTAGAAGATGAACTGAATTTTAAAGTGACATTTTTAAGCACTCATTGATAAACTACACCTCTAATTCTCAATCATAATTTTTTAAATATCCGTTGAACTGAAAAAGTTTAAAAGTTCAAGCTACATGAAAATAAAAAGAAAGAACTAAAGATATATAGTAGAGGCTGTAGAAACTCCTAGAATACGTTTCACAGGCTGCTCCTCCCTTTGTTCCGTTTCTGCCTTTTAGTCCTGTGCAAAAACTCTCATGTGTGCTATTGTCTGTAGTTACTTTTGATGTACCAAACTGAGGACTAGATTCATGGACTACCTTTTACCACCTATATTAGCTGTAATCTGGACTCAGCAGCATGGGAGAAAAAGAATCCATTCTCAGACATAAAACTGCAAGATAATGTCTACAGCCAGATATTGCTATAGTATTCAACTTTATAGAGATGAAACTGAGAGGAGGCTTATGAGTCTACATGAAGGATAGCAAAGAGGCAATTAATTCACTCATACTCCAGAAAAAAAACAGGACCACAGTATTAAGAACTAGTTTGATGAAACACAGTTCAGAATATGCAAAAACAGGAAACTGAAGGGAAGAACTACCAAAAGAATAACGCAACAGCCAACCCTGTGACTGAGATATTTGCCTACCATTTGTTCTGAGGTTCTGCCATTAGAGAGCAGTGTTGGATTCCAGTGGGTCGTTGCCCACACATGGTCTCTGGCATTACCACTTGTCCACGTGACTATCAAAGTTTTCCCTTGGATCTAATCTATGCTAGAGTAACATACACTCTTGTAACCTCAGATTCCTTATCAGTCTCTTCAACGTTATACACAGCCATGTCCTATTTGGAAAGTTAAGATGGTGCAGAATAAAACAGCATGGGGGTAAGGGATAACTCTCAAATTGAGACAGCATTAGTTGCCAAAGGTTGGTGACACACACCAGCTACCTGATCATTTCGAGGTCTAGTATAAGGCATTTTTGTATGCTTTAAACAGTGACCTAAATGGATCAGATCTCCTGACTGGAGAGACTCCTTCACCTTAAGATAAACCACCATATCCTCAATGCATAAATAAGCAAACTGTCTTTTTATTAATCAATTTATTTATTTACTTATAGTAAGGCAGTTAACTTGTACCCTTTTGTGAACTTCTTGGAAATTCTTTGCATTTCCAGTCTGAAACAGAGCAAATATATTGACTGCAGCACACTGTAGTACCTTTCCAAATGGCATTCAGTAACAACAGAAAGTAAGTGGAGGCAAAGCATGATACTAAGTTTTGGACTATGCTGGTCACATGCCTGATGTCTCATAAAAACAGTTTTTGGTTTGTTTTTCCTGTGTCTTAGGTGCATACAGCATGCCCAGAGATTTGGTGCCAGTGCAGGAATCTATCTATAGTAAGAAAACAGTGAAGCTGTTCCTTCTGATCCCACACAGAGACTTTGCTGTTCATTTTTCTTCAACATGGTCACTTGCTAGTACTGGTCAGACCTAAGTCACCTCTGCTATATGCTTTACTTTCCCAAGATCCAGTCGAGGAGTGTACTTCCATCGCCTCATGAGACATCCCCAGAGAACAACAGCTCTTTTTTCTTTGATTTAGAATTATAGCAAAATGGCTTTACCAGTTCTCTCTGAATCTCCACCTGTCCTCATGTAGCTGGCTATTTACAAGTGCTCTTCCATTTCATGAAACCCCCAAACTCTTGTGCAATCCTGACTGATAAATTCTTCAGTTCCATCCCAAATGCAAGACTGAAGGTGTGCTCTTCAAAAATTACACTGCTATGAAAATATCCTCACAATGTATTCCCCTCTTCCCGTCAGGGACTTATCTTCTTTTACACACCCATCTACTTTTACTGTCCTCCACTAGCATGACAAACTGAAAACTACTATTTTTTTTCCATCGAGGTACAGTTTCATTTAGAATCAAACTTAACTCTTCTGTGTAATCAGTATTCTGCAAATATTCTGCTTTTAAGATTCAGGGTAATGTACAAATGTGGCATTGTTTAATATACATCTGCTCGGTAGGCAAAGAACACAAAAAGAAATGGAGTACAGCATACCTCATTTTATTGCGCTTCGCTTTATTGCGCTTCGCAAATGTTGCAGTCTCTACAAATTGAAGGTTTGTGGTAACCCTGCATTGAGTAAGTCTATCGGCGCCATTTTTCCCACCAGCATGTGCTCACTTTGTGTCTCTGTGTCATATTTTGATAATTCACACAATATTTTTTTAGACACAATATCACTGCACACTTAGATGCACTTCACATGCACTGGGAAACCAAAAAATTCGCATGACTTGCTTTACTGCGGTGGTCTGGAACCAAACCCGCAATATCTCCAAGGTATGCCTGTACAGACTCGTCATGGAAAACCAGCTGGTGTTGAGAGTTTATAAATGTTCTACTGGATTAATCACAGTTGATCCTAGAAATCTATAACCCCTTGGTTCAACCCCCATCTTTCACTGCCAGTATGCAAGACCACAATTATACAAGACCAGTGTTTTATATAGACCTGCATAAGAGAGATGACAGGCAGACTTGGGGGTACAGAGACAGACCAACTTCATCATGAATGCATGATAGCTTCCAACAACAAAACTTCGTAGGAACACATAATCCTTCATTAGCATTTATACCCTCTGTTTCCTAGCACATTCAGTGAACATGTGGTCTACAGGAGAATTACTCTTTGAATAACTTTTCTTTGTTTATTAAAGCTTTGTTTCTGTGCCTTTACAGGGCGTTTGTATGACACAATGCTGTCTATATAAAATATTTTTGGTTAGAAATGTATATTAGGATAGCTTTCTTAAGGTCAGAAAATAAACTCACACATACAATACAAATATTTCAATCTTCCTCTGGGTAAAGTACTCACTGGTCATGTTTACTATCCATTAACTGAAAGTTATTTTCAGTTTCTGAGTCAGAAAGCACTGGTCTTCCAGTAATAACTGATCATTTCTTCCTAAATGCTAGATTCTGAGAAAATAATTGTTTATTTATGCATTTCTACCTATTTTGTGAGATTTCGCAAAGCGTTTTGAAAGGCATAGATTAAAACAATAAAGATGATAAGCTGGTCCATTGCCTTTTATACAATATCATCAGAATATAACCCAGAAGAAATTCCGACACATGGAAGGTATCTAACAATGTGAGGATTTAGGATTATATAAATCACAATGGTCTGTACTATAATCACATGAGAGAATGAACCTGCAAAGCTTATTATACAGCATACCCAGATGGTAAACAACAGTTGTCGCCGTACTAAGAATTACATCTCTGTAATCAATAATAGGAAGGAGGAACAGTTGGACAACTTGTTCCCTATTATGTTCACTTAGGCAACGTCTAGATCAATAAAGAGCATTAAGCCTCATACCAACTGTAGACGGTGCCTGCTCAACATGCCTATCGTATGGTAGAGATGGGTCCAGCTGTACTTCAAAAAACTTGTAAATGGATAATAATTCTAATCTAACATTAAAAAGAAGCAATGATTCAAATTGCAGGCAGGTGCGGGACTTTTTTCAGCGTATGAGAGAAGACAGACCTATGATGCCAGCTTCAGTATAACTCAAAGTCAGCTTATTTTGTTAGTCCATTCCATAATTAATTTTCACTACAGCCTATCTGAAGGATGCTACCTGTTTTATATGGAGGAAAGAAAAAGCAATCAAGCATGGTATCACTGGATTACATATAGACTCACTAATTATATGGGCATAGTAAGTTGTTCACAACATTTGAAAAATGAGCTTTTATGCCCCTTATGCCAATACGGCAATTAATTACTAGTAATTTTTCAGTTCATCCACTTTTGAACCATTTAAACAATAATTAAGCCATTCAGCTATATTAGTGTCCTCCTTACAAAGATAACTAACAGCTATCTTAACATAGCTATGTTAAGACTGTAGCTTTATCTTCCTGTTTTTAAAATTTTCACTATATTGCGTATTTTCTTATTGCATCAGACTAAAGCTGTCACACGTCATGCTATTAATGCAGATATAAGTCCCAATTTATTCTCAGATAGTCATCCAGTTTCAAGAAGACAAAACATAGGAGCATGAGCTCTTCTTACCTATTCCAATAAAGACTGCTTCATAACCATCTTCTTTCAAGGTACGGAGTGTCATTCCATCTATTGCAAGGCCTTTACTAAAAACAACCTAGAAGAATCATGAAGATTTATGGCTTTTAATTTGATAATGTGAAAATCACTTCCAGCATGTCCTGCATACTGACATCACAAAGGATATTCTAGTGAACAAACAAAGCAAATTACTTTTTTTCCCAAGCCAGATTTAAAAGGTCAGATTGGCTCTGATGTATGCAAGTGGCCCAAACCAGATACAGAAAAAGGTAGCTTCAGATCATCCTCACACAAGGGCCACCACAGGCTACTTTGGTTTCCAGTGTAAGCGGAAACAGTTAACAAGCAAGCTAAACAAACAAAACCTGTCTATGGAACCTGTCTATGCTTCAGTTCAACAGTCACTTTCCGAAAAAAAAAAAAAAGTTGAAAAATACTTGTACAGTAATGCTCCGCTAGCAATCCCACCTCCAGTAGCCTAAGCACAGGTTGAGCAATTGCAGCTGTTACAAGAGTAGCATGGGGAAAGTGCCCTGTGTTCAGCAAACCAACTATAGCAGTCTCTTGTGTAGAGGTCACGCAATTGAAGACGCACACACCTTTTGCTCATCTCTGCTAACCCCAAGGCTGCAGAGTGTATAAAGTGTGCATGATTCCTCTTCTGATATTTAGTACTTCTTGACATGATTGTGTGTTTTTATCTCTCTACTTTAGACTCTCTGAACTTGAACGTTTTCCCCCAATCTGTGTTATAACACTGGTGCATTCACTTTAAAAAACTGCCAGGGTACATTGTGTAAGGACTATGCTCTATGATTTGAACACTTTATTCTTTATATCATGCTCTTGTTATTGAATCTGTCTATATTCCATTTAATACACTTTTGAAAATGCATTTTTCCCATCCTTGAAGAAAGGGGGATGCAAAATATGCAATGTACCATACTTAAATACTTTTTTTTCATTTATAGATTTAGTATAATTTATAAGCACAAAAGCCATGTACAGTTGTAATCCTTTCCTGAATGCAGGCTACATCCTTGCTGGCAACAAAATGCATTTTATAAATTGTCATTACATTTTTTTTTATCCTATTGTGTACATATGTTATGAAAACCTAATGAAGGAATTTAAATGGCAATACTATTTTATGTGGGGATTCATAATACTCCTAGGGCCTAGCTCTGTAATCCTTATTCACCTGACTAAGTCTTACTAATTTCAATAGAATTACTTGAATAAACAGCACTGCTGAGTGTGTAGACAATACAGCATCTTCCACCACAGATTTGAAATGTTTTAAATAAACACAGGAAAATATCTGCAGCTTATAGCGGTATAAAGCTATGGTACTTAGCTAGCTAGCTGGCCAAAGGGTCAACTGCAAACCAACAGCAGAGCTCGGAAACAAATTTACACCGACAATCTGTGCTGTACTTCTAAACAGCAAAGGACTTGCAGGGCAGGATGACATGGTGGCTATACTGGTCCATTCTGGAGTCCTTGGCACTGAGAAATTGCATGAGTTTTGAAGACTGTTCCCAGGTACCTATGGCCAGCAATTTTGTTAAAAATAGCTTCAGTGCTCTGTTTTAGACTCTATTCCTAACACAACTACCCTTCTGTCAGTCTCTTCAAGGGTTGCAAAGGGATCATCAAGGTGGAAAAAATGGATCTGTAGCATTTAAGGCCCCTTTACATCTTATCGGCATGGATGAGGTTCTCGCTTGGGTCTTGTGACAGCAGTCTACTGCTTTTACAGTATGAACCAATATTAACAATTCCAAGAATTTCTTGCTTGACTGAACACTGAAGCATCATGTTAAAAATAAATTATTATCCTTTCTGCTACTCAAAAATTTGATCCGATGATGCATTCCATGCTTCTAACTTCTATTAAAATGTGCAGCAATTGTTAACACTACCTAAATCTTCAGCTCAATCCCTAAATTGACAATAAAGCAATACTCCCGTTATCTATAAACAACACCCATTTGTTTAACACAATAATGCATAACTATTGCTTTCCAAGAAGTTGAATGACTGTTACAATTTATAAGAGGATCATGTTAACACTTTGTTAATTTGATGCATTTTGTCATAAAATTAACTTGGATGCAAGACTGGATTATAAACCGTTAAGAAAAAACTTGGGGAGAGGGAAGAAAAGAAGAGAAGGGAGAAGTGTCAAATATGAATGTTTTAAGCAGTGCCAAACTTGCATTAAAAAAAAAAAACTCGATTAAAAAAAAATCAAATCATTCTAATAGCTACATTGAACCCCTAAAGCAATTCAGGAATTTGTTTCTTACAGACAATTAATCACATGCAGGCATGCCAGATGAGAACTATTGATTGCCCTTTTCCAAACTAGTGGCATTCAGACAGGAGACAGACAAATGCCCTGAGCAAGAGGAAGCATCTTCCTGCCTCTGTCTAGTGTAGCTTTTAATTGTTCTTTACTAATGTGCATGACATTTTGCTGTTAATCTTTGGCAGAGTTCTTGTTCTTTTTTCTTTGAGCTATACATAGGCAGGGTATATTTTTCATTACCTTCACTCCAAGATCCTTCATAAGCTCAGCTTCAAAATTCACTACATCATATGGCAATCGGAACTGTGGGATTTCAGACATACTAAAATATTAAAAAAAAAAAAAAAAAAAAAAAGCTTGTGAAACACTTCCAGCTATTAGAAAGGAATTTTTTTTTTTAGTTGTTAAACATTAAATACTTAAAACACACATTTAAGATAATTTTCATGTCTTTGAATGGAAATGTGGTGAAGCCTGACTTTTTTTTTTAATTGTGAGACTAAGGAGTAACAAAAAAAGCATTATTCACTCAATGATAAAAACACAGGCCAAGAATGCAGTACCTTGTGGCCAGTCCTGCCCATGCTTGCAGGTAACCATGTAACAGATGTTAAAATCAGATACAAAAGAGTTTAAATTCCACCCCTCTTGTCCACCACAACAAACATGTAACACCGCACAAACTCAGGACATCTATTTAAGACAAGATCTCCTGGCTATTTAAAGCAAGGCAATCTTCTAGCAGTCACTCAAGATATCCAATAGGAAAGAATCAAATTTCCACTAAATTAAAAAAAGTTGTATATGCTATTTTGAGCAATGGTAATTAACACTGTATCCTCCTCCATTTCTACCTCATAAAATTTTTATGATCTTTCAGAATGTACAAAGTTAGTGATTTTATATGAGCTCTTAGTCTCATGTCTGGTTTTTGACATAATATTTGTTATTATTTGGTTTTATTTCTCTTGGAGAGGATTAGTAATGACATCTTCAAGTTCCCAGCACTACAGGTCTACTGTATGGGAGAACTGCAATTCCAGCACAGAATCTCAGTTTATATCCATTGATAAAGACCTTTAGCTCCAATGGAACTACACCTATTTACACCAGTTCAAAATCTGCTTTGTAAAGCACTGTACAGGTAAACACAATGAAGTCCTTTTTAATACTTTTATTGAATAAAGATAAAAAGACTGAATGTGCAGAAAAGTGTTTTCCCAGATGTTTCTAAGCTTCTAACAGCATAGTCTGTTGTCAAATTAATGGATTTATGATTTTCATAAGAAAGCACTGGCACAGGAGATTCATGCCAGCTTTATTTTACATATCATTATTGACCATTTCACCTTTAACATCTAACTTTTACAGGCCAGAACGATTTTATTTATTTTAAACTGAATCAACCTTAATTATATTGTTAAGAAGTTAGTGTGCCTTCTTTTTATCATTTCTAATATTGATGATTTTGCTCCTTTCCTGATCGGTGTGAAATGAAAAGTGTTCCAAATTTTAAGACATAATGAATGTATCATGACAATGCAACTTTCATAGGTCATGCTAAGAAAAAGATGTCTAAGGCAGAGAATAACAGATCAGTATGATTCTGCAATGGAGATTCAATAAAGAAATCTAATAAAAAAGGAAATTTCTATTTTACAAGCCACATGTGTATTTGTTGAAGGTCTGACATTTCTTTAGCTCTTAGAAGGACCCAAAACAGCACTAGCTGTGTTATGCACTGTCTCAATTTGTAAACACTTTTTTTGCTCTTATTAAAAATTTACTTACAGTTCTGTGCTACAGAGTATACATGCATATCTGCACATATAAATATACATACATGTGCAAATACACACAGTTCTGTGTGGGCACACACATGCACTTTACCATGAAAATAAATATTTTATGGATGTCAACCTGTACGTCAATAATTATGCTACAATTTCCTTCAGCGGCAGCAGGAGCAGAGAGACAGAAAGAGAAAGAAGAAAACAGGGTGGAGGAGTAGGATGGTGAAGCACAGAATTGTGAATTGGTCCCATGGATTAATACCTTCCTCAAATCTGATCTCAGTTAAAGATGCTTGGTGTTTACTGGTGATCCTAAATTATTTTTGTCCAAGGGTCACCCCTTTAGCCGAGTGAGAGAAACATTTTGGTATGTTCTAAGCCAGTGACATTGCTAGGAGCATGAACAGTGAAGCTCGTTCACTGTCTCTAAGCAAGACCATGACCTGCTCATGTCTATTCTACTATAACGCATACATTTTGCACAAATAGTGAAATATAAGAAAATCTATGCTTGGAAAAAATAAGGTGAAAAATTCAGACATGTGCAGGCAACTACAGACTTATGCTAGGCTTACATATTATGCCTCAGGAGCTCAGGTACTGTAATTACTAGACAGCTTTTTATAAGCTAATTATTACTCAAGTTAGCTATGATCTTTTTACATATGTGAAGGGATAGCCTAGTTAAAAACACAAAAACAGACAGAGCAAGCTAAAAAGGGCCCAAGCACTGCTTTGTCAAACAGCTGATTCTGAATACAAAATTAATTTGGTCTTGTTAGCCATTTGCAATGGTTTAGGAAGCCATGAAAACACACCCATCAATAACTTAAACTTGTTAAAAGATGCACTGCAAAGGCTTGTAACTGCAATAATGGATGACTGTTGCAATAGGTCAGCTTCCCTTCTGTTCCATGATTAAAATAAGGACCAAAGGAACTGATGTCTTTAATCCACATGTGAAACTTTCTACAATGAATGGAAGTAAAACTTGACCATTATCATTATGCATTCTTTAACAATCAAAAGCAAGAAAGACATAGTAAAATGCACTGCTTGACCATTAAAAGATAACAAAAGACGAAGCAAAACCTAGAGTAAAGCTTTTTGCAATAGAACAAAACTGACTAAAATTGATCTTAAATTCAAATTAAAACATGAAGAACTGCAACTTAAAACCACATTTCTTCAAATACACAAGCATCATCATACACTGCAAGCAACTGGAGAAAGTACTGGATTAACTCCCCTCAGAATTAACAACAGCGTTACATTGCTGGGTCCTACATGAGTCTAATCTGTCACAAGGTAAAGTTTCATTATTAAGAACAGCTCATTATTTCTTACTACTTTTAAGCAACTAAATTCATTTTAAATCCAGTATTTATAAAAACATAATGTGCTGGTCATTAGGTTAAGAGATATTTCGTTTACTAAATTTGTAGTCTTCAATGGTAACTAGCTCTAGTAAAGAGCTTCTCATAGTAAAATGCCTATAAATTAACATCTTGATAATTAGGCAGAATACTTTTGAACCTCAGTGGGAAATATGCACGTGATCAGGTCTACTTTTCCAGCATTGATTCTCTATCTTCCAGAGCACTGAATAAGTATTTGACGTTATGACATTATGGATCAAATTCATTAACGGTGTCAACTCTATTGATTTCAGTGATGCTGCAGTGAGAGAAGTGTGAGTGCCTTGCCCTTCTTCTTTCTGTCTCTTTCTTTTCACTTGTTATTTTGCAAACACTTCAGTGTGAATACATCTTCAAAACATGATATTTTATTTTAATTTTGAGTGGGCTGGTATCCACTAGTCGGTTTCTGAAATATTGTCTCTTATATTTAGGGATTCCAACAAACCCTTAAGACATGATCTCAACCATGGGTTACTGTGATAAAAATTCATCTTGTAGAACAGAGGACATGACACTGTATGACCTGAACCAATGAAACATCATCCAAATGTTTACCATAGAGGCAAGATGTAAAGGTGCCTTTAGAATTGTGTATTTACTGAAAACTACTTCAACTACAACTTCAACTACAATTTGCTGAAGGTTGAAATTGCACAAGGTTGATTTCCCTCTTACAGTATGGTTTACTAAAGCTGCAAGTCCAGGTAGACATGATGGCTGTCGCCTATATTTGCATAAAGAAGTTCATAAAAGCATTCTAAATTTAAATTTCTCCATGAAATTACTATCCTTTTAAAGCATTTTAAATATCTACTAATTATTTCCTACATGTGGCTACAATTACTTCATCATGTTTTAAATGTTTTGGATCAGGGAAAATGGTTCCTTACATAATTTTCTAAAGTGTTGATTTGGTAATAAGAATAGAGCATCACAATTTTTACAGGTAATATGAAGAGAATATAGAAGCTATTCACCAAATTTTCAGTTAAAGTTGCCCTTAAATGTACTTGTCTTAACCTGAATGATGGGTTATTTAAATAAAATATAGTTCTCCAAATCTGAAAAAATATTTTTGCCTTTGAACTGAAACTGCCCTCGAAAAAGGTAGAAGGATCATGTATAGATGACATCTGCACAATCTTTTTGCTACACTTTCCACAGTCACAGGAAACAGTGGGTTTTTTTGGTTTTGTTTTGTTTCTTACCTTAAGCCACCAACATACTCCTGCTTTTCATATATGGTGATGTTTGAGTAGCCCAATCGAGCGAGAAAAGAAGCACAACTTATACTTGCAGGTCCTGCACCAAGGAGAGCTATCTTCACATGATAGGCTTCAGGCATCTCTTTTAGAGGAGGTAATGAAGGGTTTCTAATCTGAGGAATATTCATAGCTTTGAACACCTGAAAAGCAAAACATTCAACAGGTTACACACTTTACATTCCCTCTTTAAATTTTATTATGAGTAACACAATGGAAGCTTTTATTAAGAACTGCCTGTATATTTTCAAAGGTAATCCATACTTTAGGTGCCTCCTCTTAAACAACTCTAACAGGACTTATTTCACATTAATAGCTCAACCATTTCAGATGTTCACCAATTTTTAACTGAATGTCCAAAAATTTTAGGCATCCCATACCTGAAAGTAAGGCCCTTTTCTCTGTGTCTCAGTTCTTCACCTGTGAAGTACAGATGATCTGCACCATTCTATCCTGACTATTAGAAGTACTTTGGGACAGACTCTGACCATTATTAAGTATTTGTACAGAATCTAGCACAGTGAGTCCTAACCTAGTTGCAATGTCATACAGTTTATTTTGGATTTGCTCAAAATCTGTTCCTTACTCAGGTGTACAGGTAAGGGGCTAATACAGAGGTATTCTAAATTCACTGAGTTAGACTTCACTGTTCTCTGCATGTACATGCACTGTAGGGGAGGGAAAAGAGTTGCTATCTTGTATAACCTATAAAAGGAAGGGACAGACTCACAGGCCTTACAGGCTATTGAAGAGTAGGAACATGGAAGGGCATAGTTACAGGTCCATTTTTTTTTTTTTTTGGCTTTAAGAGAAAAGTATTTATCCCAAGGAGTATACCAGTAGCAGAAGCACAATGTTATCCCAAAAGGATACAACACTGCACTGGGATTCTCAGCCATACCCCAAAGAGCTGAGGCTGCCCCTTCAGTGCCACCAAAAGACAGCACTGTTCCTCATCTATTCCAATGCAGGACTGTTTTACACATATAACAGCTAACCCTCTAAAATATACACGTTGTCAATCACTTTAATAAATATCAGCTCTAAAACTTAGTGAGTTTACTTCCAGTTTTTACTTTCCTCAGAACTGGAGAAGGAAGAGTTTTTCAGGATAAACTTTGGCACAATCAATTTATGAATAGAATTTTTCATTTATGTTTTGAATCAATGTTCATTTTCTTCATGCGCACTTGAGCACTCATGCTAGGTAAACCAATGATTAGTTCCTTCCCCCTCTAAAATTTCTGTGTCAAATTTCTCTAGTCTTTGTAAATTGACATAGCATTTTAACAAACTGCAAGAAGCAAGAGACAGATAATTGTTTTAGAAAAAGAATCATTTATACCTGACAATTCATACAATATGGGAAGGTTTAATGTGGTTATTAATGGATTTCACAGGCTGAAAAGCTTATATTGTACTGTGAAGCTAGACTGTGATAACCAAAATGCAATAGGATATTTTTAAAATGTCTGCTTTGTTACATTCACATAGAAATAGCTTGAATGGTACCAAATTTCCATTAAAGTCTCATGCACTTGTTTTAGAAGGCTAGTCAGTAATACAAGTTATGTAACTAGCATATTTGATGTGTTTATTAAACACTATGAATATACACATCTTAAATTTATTACTAAATTTACTTTATTGTTAACATAATATTTTTTAATTTATTATTGAACAACGGTCATATCCATCAACTAAATGTTATAGTAAAACCCAGCATTATTGTAGTGCAGTGTTAAGCTTCAGAAACCAAGCACTCATGCAGGAAATCCTAGTAGTTCAGGCTGAATGGTCAACTTTAATTCTGCCTCTTTACAAACAGAGTGAAGCTGTCCTTATACAGCACAGCCAGCTTTAATGGCTATATCTTGCCATCTGGAATTCAGAGGCAGTTTTGCATATTGAGGCTGGCAGAGTAACTGTGAAAATAGCAAACGGCCTCAATACCTTTCAAAAGATTTTTACTCACCTCATCATGAAGTTTCAATACAGCGTAATTCACCTAATTAAATATTACTGAATTCTTCTGTATAAATCTTTTGGTGTGCAGAGATTACTATCTCGTAAATGTTCAATGCCACATTACATGCAACTGTCCTCTCTGTTTTTTTCTCTGCTCTGACTGGGGTCTGGATGTAAATAAGGTTTACTACTAGCATCTTCCTTGTCCACTTTCAAAAACATTATTTCATTTCTGTTTTCAGATGGAGTTTTTCTTTTGTTTTGCAATGCTCTGTGACCAAGATCCACTCAGGAGAATGAGACAAAATGATGCATTTTAAAGCTGAATCTCTCAGCGGCAAGAGTCAGCCATCATTCCCCTGTGTCTGCCTTTCCTTCTCTCTTACACATACAAAAAATAGATAATTATTAATAGACATTAATAACATTAGGCATTTATTCTTTACCTTTTTATTCTATCACATCTAGTAGCCATTACTTCACCCTCCAGGCCTTATGCAAACTAAACCCACAGAGATTCAGTCCATTTCCTATGCTTCATGTCCATTAGGGTCCAAAGAAAAGATATCCCAAGTTTGCAAAATACATAGGTTTATCAAGTTTATATATAGGATTTAAGTTTTCAGAAAAGAAAAGTTTCCACCAAACAATTTATCTGGATGTGGAGTTGATGGGTACAAGAATGTAGTGAGTGGCAGAATAAATCTGTTTCTCCTTCTTCCAGCACTAGACACCAACTTCTACACTGTTTTCACACTTGCTTCCCCCCTAACGGTGTCAGTGACGAGGCTGGATTCAACACTCCTCAAACATACTTGTATTTGCACCAGAAAAAGGAGCACTTCCCTCTGCTAATAAGCTCAAGCCACATGATAGAGACTTTGTCCTCCAGTGAGATATGATTTAGCCAAACCACAACAGCTGATTTACTCTACTAAGAACAGAAGAAATTTCCAGCAATCAGAATAAACTGTCTCCCAATTCAGGCATTGACAGAAAAGATGTTTCTTTACTTGCATTACTTCATATGTAAAAGTGTGAGCCCAGCTGTTCGATATTCTCTCCACCATGAAATTTTGGGGGTTGTTTTATTCCCTCTTCTCCCTTGACTCATGAATCAAACACCTTCTCTTTGCAATGGGGTTGGTTCGTGCTCCAAAACATTCAGCACACTCAACCTAAAGCACCTAATTCCAGTCGTTGTAGGCTATCATAAGTTTGTATTAAAGCTCCATAGTATCTCCCATTATCAAACCCCATCATCAGTTATTACTTCACCACATTAGCTGTTTTGGTGGGTGAGCATCTGATTCAAGTTGAATTTTCCTGGAAAAGTTTTATCCAACTCACTTCAGCTGTTCTTTAGAATAAGGGCGGAGGAGGGGAAGTGTTGTTCTGCTCATGTTATAAAATTCTAGTTCTCTTTTTCACTATACAACTGTAGAATTAGCAAGTTTTAGTGAAGAGATGTATCAGGAATGTGGCAGTTGAGTCAGAGAAATGCCTTTTGTCAACATGACAAAATCATTTTATGCCATAATAAGCAAAATTTAAATGAATTTGAACCACTTCAAATCATTAGACCAGGTTAAAACTGTTATTCAGAAGTTTTCCACATTTTTATAAAACGTAGAATAAATTTAATATGACTCACTTCAGTCATAAAACAGAATAAGTTTAATATTACTCACTTCAGTTGTCTTTGAGTTTCTGACCAGACTATTTCTTAGAGGAATATATTGTAGACATCCTTCTCTACTTATTTGCAGAATTCAAATATGATCAGAGAATTTTGCTCTAATTCACCTTTATCTAAATTATCTTTGGACTATTACAGAGAATTTGTTCAATAAAACAGTGAAAGAGTGAAAGTTCAACTCAATATTACAGTACAGAAAGGCCTTCGGCTAAAACATGATAGGCTGCTAAAAAGCAGGTTAGGTAGTCTCCAGTACACACAGAGAAAGTTACATTTCTTAAGCAAACAGCTGATCTGCTTAATCACTCATCTTCTTCACAAGACCTTCACCAACAGAAGGATGAAGTGCAAGAGATATGCAAAATGGGGAAGGCATTTGGAAAATTTCACCTATTCGTAAGTTCTGACTTTATCACTAAATGTTTCATGATCTTGAGGCATAACGCTTGCTATCACACTTACAAGGCTATAGAAATAGATCTATTAGGTTGCCTTTAAATATCCTTCACTAAGATGATGTGATACCAAACAGCTACTGATGCACACATCAGCACCTAGCTGATATTTATTTCAATGTGAAACACTAGTATATTCTGAATTGTTATCAGATTTTGCTAGTGCATAGAAAGAAAAAATACAGGCAGTGAAATAAGTAACATTTAGGAACTGTGTTAGTTTCACACTTTCCCATTGGTTTCCATCTGTAGGCTGGTATACATTATTATGGCACACTTGAGTATTTAAAGGAGAAAATAACATTCTGCACAAACCTTAATGAAAAAAATGAAGCAAATTTCATGCTCAGTAATCATGTTGAAGTTACAAAATATTATCACACAATTTCATTTACCTGCAATGGATAGCACAGTAGGTACTGGAAATATTTTTCCACAAACATGAGCTATTTATAAAAAACTGACTGATCCTTCCTCCATAATTAAAGATGTAATGTTGTAAACTTTTATGTAAGTAGGTAAGTGATTACAAAACTCAGGCGTAAAACATCTCTTTAAAGATTTTTCAAACCAAAATAATGACTGTATTTTAATATTAACCTAGTCCTAACAAAGTCCATGGATCAAGGACATTGCAGAGTCTGTATCTCACAAATCCCATCCATAAAAAGGGCATAACAATATTCATTTAAATGTCTTCTAAAGCAAAGGATGTTTAACATCCATAAAGCATACTCTGCAGAAGTTTTATATAACTTGTCCAAACATCAGCAAGTGTGTCTGTACTGGCCTCAGAAGTCTAGAGTCTGAGCTGTAGCCTTAGGAGGCTACATTATCCCCTTCGAATACGCTTAAAATTTTATATTTGCTACTTTTAGATTCAACTTAAGAGTGAAAATAGCTTAAAGAAGCATTAAAATAAAAATAAATAGTACTAACAAATAGAGCTTTTCTTTCCGTTTGTGCTGGTGTCGTAGCCGCCTACAGCGATGCTCCATCGCTGATGGTCAGCAGTGTGCCCGTCTGTGCCGCTGCTGCCAGGGTCATCGGCATCCAGGCATGGGGGTATCCGCGGCAAGGCCTTGCGGCATCCCCAGAGCAGGGTGACCTCACAGCAGCGCCCGAGGCAGGCGGGCAGCAGGGACTGCAGCTCCCTGGGAACCACCTCCCCCGTGGACATGAAGACCAGTTAAAAGTGTCAATACGCAACAGAAAGAGACTCTGAGCCCAAGGCATCAGAGCACCCCTCCAAAGCGTTCCCTCGGGAGGAGCCACACGGCCTCTTCGCCCCGAGGAGGAGGGTCGTTATCAGCAGGGCCACCCTCCTCTGGCAGGCCTCGACACAGCCCACCTCCCAGCTTCACTGCTCAGACGAGATGAGATGAGATGAGATGCCGCCAGGTTAACAGCGAGCAAGCTCATACAGTGCATCTGCTAGGAAAAAACATGTATCAAGTTTCCTTTTCCAATTGCTTTCTGCTATAACGACAGCTATAACACATCTCCAGAGAGGGACAAGGCACCAGACCTGGCACAAGAGTCACAGTACTGAATGATCTAGTATTTATGTCTAGAACATACAGATTAAAATACTGTATTTTGTATTTAGCTTGTGCTGCTCTGTTCAGAATGATTAACTGGAAACATTGCAAATCCTTTAAATCCAGTAATACCTATCCAGAAATGTAAGATTTTGAGGGCTTCCTACTAATACCGCAACAGACAATGTCACAGATCACAGTTCTTTTTTACTCCAAGCTTAGAAACTCGCATTTGAGTAACTACCAATTTTAGTACATTCTGTGGAATTGACAATCATATAGATCATGCCTGTATGTATCGTCACTATAATCTGAGTATATTTTCACTGTAGTTATATTCCAAAAAACAGCAATGTTTCCTGATTTTAAACTACTTGGGCAAAGGAGACAGATAAAGACATTAATATAATTTTGACCTGTGCGGCAGCAGGTGTAACCTATGCTTGACACTCATCATTTATAATAGTGAGCTTTTACTCTATGTTATTCTCTAGATGCAACAGTTGCCGTGGTAACTGCATCCCAGTATACACATTCTACATCACAAATACAAATGGACATTTCCTTTTTTCCAACTGAACATTGTCAAAATCCGTATTTTTTTCCTGATTGGATTACAATTTATTTTGAATATGAAGCTAACATAGTTACAAAGCTGTATAGAAGGGTAGAAGGAAAATGTAGGAGGTGTGAGGTGCCATTTTTTGTGTTCTACCGTATGCAAGACAAATATTTTACAATTAGGGAGTTTTATCTGCAGTGTGAACAGATGATCAGTCATTGTTCAGAAACACAAAGGGGCACACGTCACACCCATATATTTTCCATTTTAAACCCACATTTCTGCTTTACTGCAATTATATCTTTTATCTCAGCTAGCAGTTGTGCCTTTTTATTACTGCTCTCCCTTGTAATGCATCAAGTGTATGATCCTCAGACTAATTCCATGGAAAAAAAATCTAAAATTGGCTTTATGCACAAAGGAGTTTTCAGTAAATAAGCCCCCGTGGGACAAACTATTACACAGTGCGTGAGAGTTACTATGCAGCTCTCATTAACAGTAACACATGTTGCACGACTAAATCACACAATTTGCTAAGTTACTTATATAGGTAAAGCTCTGAACACATTTTATCTGCAGTATCTGGTCCAATTTTGTATTGCAATAGTAACTCATGATTTTTTTCAGTATTTTAATTAATATTTTTTTAATAATTGTTACCTGGAACACTAATACTGTTATATGTCTTTCAACTATACTTACTATACACATTACTTCCAAGATATCTACAACTCAGTTATCAGACAGGTCTTTCGCCTTTCATAGTAAAAATTAACTGACTGAAAGCTTAAAAAAGAAATTAAAAAAAAAATCAATAATTACAAAACTTACTATCATTGCTAATTATAAGTACCACAATACATACAAATTCTTTGTAAAAATGGCAGTAAATCTAAAGGTTATTAACAACCGTAATTTTAAAAAATATATTTTAGGATACTATAAAAATAGGATAATAAGATTTACTGAAATGTTATTTTTGTTAAAGTGCTAAATACAATAGTATAACATCATTTTAATTTTGTTAGGACAGTTGACACTAGTATATCAGCTAAACAAAACTTAAAACATTGTGGAGAATACCATCCTGAGCTATTCATCCTGTCCTGCTGTTTTAGTATCAATCATCATGCTATCACTGAGCTTTTTAAATAGATTTCTAAAGATTTTTGAAGAAAAATGGCAGATATTTAGCAATATCTAGCAAGCCATAATTCCTTCCTTTCAATCATAGCATTAGGACTAAAAGGAGACAAATCAAGTTTTAACAGATATTACTTGCATTTGGTTTCCAAACAGTAATATTTCACTATATTTCTCGCCTACTTGACAGTTGTTTAATCTTTTTTTATATATATGTGTATATATATAAATACACATATAAGTTTTTCACCTTGCAGCAAATACTAAGTTTTTACATATACAGAATAAAGGTCATCTGAAGAAGAGCCGACAATATTGCCCCTTGACTGACAAAACCCAACTATTCAATATACAAGTAGAACAAATATAGTTGTGTGTCTGGCCTTGCCCTACAAATGAGAACTCTGGTCTCCTTTGTGGTGATTCCACTCTTGTATGCTCAAATCTCAGGAAAACTGAAGTAGCTATTTAAATGGCAAAGGAGAGAGAAGGTTCAGAAGCAGCTAAGTTTAGCAGGTACTCCGGAAGCTTTGCGAGTCCTGGAAAGAAGAAAGGAGGTATACAAATGGGAAGAAAGGAGGTGTACAAACAGATAAAGAGGAGAAGCGCTGCAGCAGGTAGCAATGTTTGCTCATGGAGTCACAATCCACAGACATGGAAAAGGAGGTGTGAAGTCTATGAATGACAGCAGAGGAAAAAACTGGCCTTACAGACGTATCATCTGTTACTTCCAGATTGGTTCGCATGTCTATTTTGGTCTGTCCTACAAAGCTTTATTCTCAGGCTTTGAAAAGGTGACTGGAATTTCATGTTATGTTTGTAAACATGATCTGCCAAATGGCTCAAGATACAGAACTGGGACTTGCTCATTAGCTATAGACTATACAGAAATGTGCAATCTTAATATATGCTTTTTATACGCTGTCACACCTGCCTCACTTGTGCAAGAGCACAAATTTTACCTAAAGATATTTCAGACAGATCAGAAGAGGTGCCAGTTGAGACTGTGAATCTGTAAAATTTGTACAATCTGACTGAGACTGTACAACTTCTCCATGCCCACAAAGGAAGTTAACGGATTAGCAGTAGTGTCTTTTCTTCTTCAGATGGAAATCTTGAGCATTGAATTTGTACAGTCATAAGTAACCCACATGTGCACCTCAACAAACAGCCTTCAGAAAACATCCCAACATCAAGCTGGGCAAGCAACGAAGTTTTTTGCTTCAGTGGCCAAAATAAAGAGTATATATATGCATACACCTACTTTTATGAATTGACAAATTTACACATACAAAACATGTGCATGCATCTATAACTATCTAGCTGATGCGTACAGATATATATTTAAGGTCAGCCTGAAACTATTTATTTGTTTTTGGCAAAATAGGAGAGTAAAAAGAAAGTCTGAATCATCTGAAACCCTTCCTTTGCCCCAAAGCAAAATGTGCCAAACCATACAAGGATTACTTTAGCCTTTAAAAAATGAAGAAATTGAAACAGTTGCTCAAAAATGGAAACGCAAAATAGTTTGTTTAGACAGTATTTCCCATTTTTAAGGGTTGGAACTAGTCACAGAATTGCCTGAATCAGCATTGCTCAACAGATTTATTCACTAAATCATTATGCTCAGGTAAGGTCTAAAGTATAACATCTCATTTCGTTGCAATATAGATGCGCACTACTCCTGCAGCTTCTCAGATTTTATGTTGGAAATCACAGACTGGGTAAAGAGAAGAGAGCAAGGTTTGGAAGCTGTCATACATTAATACATAATTATAACATTACAAACATATATATATATAAGGAAAAAATAAATTATTTTTGTCCTCTACTACTAGCAGCACCTGAAATTTTTAAAATGCAACTAAGTTTTCCTTCCTGAGAGGTCAGTGAAGTCAACATTTGGGCATGGCCGTTCCTTTTTATTATTGATCGTAGGTCTTATAATATCTACTTTTGAAAATAACACTTTTGGAGTAAAATGTGAATTGATTCCTTATCTCTGTGACTTTTCAAAAGCCTGCATTAAATTTTGTGTGAAGTTTTTCATACACCAAAATTCAGAAGTGCTAGACCATGCTCTGCTCAGAAAGAAATTACCTTCAAATACTGAAATAGATTCTTTGCTACATAAGAAAACCTTTTAAAATGGAAAGACATCTAAGCAGTTCATCCATAAACAATAATTAAAACAAAATGAAGGATTTAAACGAGGAGATGAGAAAGTAGTAAGTATTCCTGGAAATTAATTAATGCAGTCTTCTAACCATCCATTCGGTATGAGACACGAGCTCTCCCTTTACCAGTGTTTGTAGAAAGCTTGTTCCAGACTTTGAATTCTCACAGAGGGTGCGGCTTCACAGCAAACAGTGTTCAACACAGAAAGAACAAGTTAAGTGTTCTGCTACAGGAACTACCCTATGCCCAGAACAGTTCTGCACCTCCTTAATGTGCAGTTACAGGCACAGGTGCACTTAGTCTTCTTCTATGTAGCCTACTCCAGTAAATTCCATGTTTTCACCTGGCTTATATCAACCTTTCATTTACAACAAATTGTCTCAACATCAAGTGTTTGTAAAGAGTCATCTTGTTCACAAATACTTTGCTATATGTTCCTATAAAGTATTCCATTATGAAAGCATTTCTAAGCTTCTGAATGCACTGCAAGAAAAAGGATAATTATTTTAACTTCCTATGCTTTTATTTTAGCACTACGAACTTTTTTGAACAGGTCATTAACAAATGCAACCACTTGGACAATACTCATTGGTACATACACAAAGGATTTCAGCCACAGGCAAGTCTTACCTACCTCAGCAGCAAACTGCTGCAATCCACCAATATTAATTGGTCCCTCCTCAGTGGCATACAAATTGCAGCCACCAACACACAGATCAGAAGTTGGACACACCATTCCGCATGTGAGGCCAAGTGGATTGTCAGAAAGAATCATTTTGGCTGCTCCATAATAGTTCTGCACAAAAACAAAAAAATCAACAATAAATTCACATACCAGGGAAGAGAAAATTTAAGAGGAAGTGCAAAGTACTTTTTCTTCAGCTGACCGGTAGAATAACACAAAGATAAGAGATATTGCTGACATCATTTAAACGCACAAATATTTCCCATATACATTCCATAAAAATTATTTCAAAGGGACTGCAAAAAAGTCAGAAAAATGTTGATTATGCTAAGATAAAACTTGTATTTTTAGTTTGAAAAATTGTTATAACTTGATTTATCTAATGTGTTTGCAGGATTTTTAGTGGTTTAACAAATCTGTGTTAAAAAACACTGTGCCTGCATTATGTACTTGTAAATGCTTTCTCCATTTCCAGGTCAATTAGGCATTAGTTGAATTGTAACCCTGTTGGACAGCTGACCAAAAAGTGCCAGTTAGATCATCAGTTCCTTACGACATAGGGAATGAAAAGCTTATTTTACACATGTGTGCACACCACCTCTGCAGATATGCCTGTCCTTCACACCAGATCAGTAGTGTCAATTGTCCCAGACCTGTGATGAGAATAGGTTTCCTGTGTAACTAACTGTAGATATTGAGCTACTAGACTCTATTTTGAACTCTTTTTCCTTAACCACAGACTGATCATGGCAGACATTTATTTTCCTAAGTAGCAAAACAGGGAAATGACTAAAGAGGTTATGTACAAGTCAGACTGTCACAACTTGGCAGGTTCTCAATATTCAGTGCACGTCTTCAGAGAAGGAAAAGCTTCCTGATATACGAGAATTCGCAAGATTTCTTTCCCTAATAAAAAGTTGAGGAATGGAAAGTGGGCTCCCAGAACCTGGTATAGCGAGAAAATAACCCATTTTTTTCTTAGCCTGCATCATTTTCTTATGAGGGAGCATCAGAGGAAATGCCAGCAGTGAATCGTAATGTCATTCAGAGGTGAACTACTGAGGGACGCTCTGCATTATATCTAGCGTGTGATAAATTTTCACATAGTCCCACTGAAATTAATAACGTTACAGCCTAACTGAAGCAAACCTTTTACCTCCCACCTTTTCTTCCGTATGGCCAATGTGAAAGTTTATTTTGTTTAAAAAGTTTAATGGTGGGTTCCATTTTTTTTCCTCCTTTGCCAACTCTCCCCACCTCCACCAAAAAATCACACCAAGGGAATTCCAGGAAATATTTCTAGAGTTTTCTAAGGCCACCGCTATTCAGAGGAAGATGATACACTACTACACTAGATGATAACTAGAGTTAGTACAAGGCTGAGGTTCCACAAAAGTTGCTTCAGCAAGAAATTAATGCTAGGATCTCATCCTAGCTTTCTCCAAACTAGTAACAAGCAAGAGATGAAAGAACAGTGTGTTTCCCTCCTCTTCCATTCACCTCTCTCACATTCTAATCTTCAGTCGTTATCACTAACCTGAAATTATTTTATCACAATAAATCTCTTTGTCACTCTATCCCAGGAGGACAGCTGACTCAGGACAACCAGAAGTAGAGAGTTCATAGCACGTGAAGGACTCAATCACAGCAGACCCTATGTAATGCGACAAATTATTTTCTGTCAAGTAGGGTAATGTACATAGGAGTGTTTTATCAAAGGGAACACTACACTGCAGAGAGTGAGAATCCAGTTATGAATAAAAAGAGCAGTATTGAGATTTGACTACATAACAAACAATGGGTAACAAGATTTACGTTTGGTCTGGAAGGTTCAAATTCATCAACAGGCATATTAAAAGACTGAACATAACATTCTTAAACCAGATGCTACAGACAGAGCAAGGGATTCACAAGAGAATGCTAAAGTTTAAGAAATGCATTTGTAGAAGGTAACTGGACCTTTAGCTTACAGATGCTGTCTACTCCACAGCATGAGCCCTTGTCCATCACCTGGCAACACGAAAACAGATACCTGCATATATTTTCATAGAATTTTCTTAGAGACTACGAAAATCCATCAAAATTCTAGTCCTGGCTGAACAAGCAATCCCCTTACCCAGCTGTTCTGGGAGATGCTTCTTTCAACTGTTTTGCCTGTGGTGGCTGGTAAGGTGCTTTATCATTCTCATTTAATTCATTCTCACAATATAAAGGAGCATTAGTTAAACAGAAGTTGTATGTATTAGCAAATACGTTTGCTCTGTCAATATCTGAGTGATATTGTTTTAATACATCTGAGATCATTAGAGCTGTTAAAAAGCGGCCAGTAAGGACATCATGAGCTCAAATCAGTTGCTGAAACACAAAAGTCTAGTTGTATTGGAGATGTCCCAGAGTGTCCAGCACATCCCCAAGCAGATGGCAGAGGTAACACAATCACTGCAGGAGACCCGTGTCTTTCTAAAGCAGCACCTAGAGCATCTTAAGTACTAGCACTAGATGTCTATTCCACAGGCAATTGCATGAAGCCCTTCCTTTTTTCACTCTAAAGGAAGAATTAGAAACTAGTAATAGGGATTTTTCTCACTAACTTGCAGATCAAATTGTTTTCAAAGAATTTTTGTTTAGTTTAATATTTCATGAAGTATAAGAGTTTTATGTTTCCTTCTTGCGTTGTCCAGGATTATCATCATCATCTTCGAGACTGGTTCAATGTAAGCAACTAAAAGAACGTGCATTTTCGTTTACATGACTTAATTAAGGATTTCCGACATTTTTACACTTTGTAATTAAAATCAATATATAAAGCTAGTTATTATGCCTAGAAAGCAAAGCTGTTAAACTGTGTTAGATTTAATTTTATTGCATACCTGTAAAATATGTCCTCAGACTTGAGCTCTGCCACTACCGGCAATGCCAAAACAACTGGCATATTTTATTTTGTTCTGCAAATTCAAGCCAAAACTTGAGCAGAGCTATGTCATGGAGCACAGACATAGGAGAACTATCCCTCTGAAGCTGTGTCACAGCAGTGAACTGAGACAGCAGCAAGGTACAGAAAGAAGAACGGGGATATTAAAGTAGCATGTGACTTCAGAGAGATGGGACCAGGGTCACTGTGGGTATAGGACCAAGGTCCTGCCTTACTGAAAGGATATCTAGGGAAAGCTATCTCCAGACATCATGCTAGAATTATTTAAGTAGGCAGCTGGGACTGAAGTCCTAATGTGGGTAAGGCCAAGTGCCACTGGATTCTTAATTTGGAGGAAACATGATGGAGTATGTGAAACTGAGATCCTGGTACGGGAAGTTATGAGATGTTGCTATCATGAGTTGCTCTTGCTATCTCTACTAGTGGTGGCATCTAAACAGGCAAGGTTTAGGTACCTTGCCCTCTTGAAAAGAGGGTATATAAAATGTATCAAAGAGTATACGTCTTCCAGTCTTAACATCTGAAAGAAGTTTTAATGATAAATAAAAAGGCTGTCAGACCTGAAGTCCAAAGTGTTCTTTGTATCTGTGGGAGAAGCACGACAAAGGCAGCAGGGCAAGTCTTCTGCACTGCTTCACCAGTGTGCTCCAACTTTGCTAAAGGGGATGCCTCTAAAGAGGAAAGAGAAATACGGGTTCAGTGTTCACCCAGTTTCCCTGCCTGCCAACAAGAAAGCCGCTGTGCCAATTTTACCACTGGTTGTCTTGTTATCAAGCATGTTTGTTATCATACTTGTGTAAGAGCTGCAGTTCCCTCCCTCCTCTTCCACCCTGTGCCCCAGTTTTCATCTTCCAGAACACCAGTGAAACCACTTTTCTGATTCCCATCAATTCTGTTCACTACTGGTGTAAGGATACAGCCACATACTGCTACCATTCCTCTGTGCAGTGGTTAGGAGAGCAAGCCCATGAGCAACCTTCCTGATACGCAGGGCACAGGCTAGCACAGAGACAGAGCCTGGGCAGGACCTCAGGAGACCAGCTCTGAGTCACTTCACATCTTTCTCCTTCCATTCTGTTTATTCATTTATCCTCCTTTCACTGCGTCAACTTATTATCTAACATATCAGACACTATCAGAAAAAAAGCTTTCCAATACTTGACAAAAATCAACACGGAAAGAGAGTATAATCCACTGAGTTACCTTAGATGGTATTATACAAACTGTGTCACACAACTGCAAACCCCTGCATTACCATACTAATAAAAGAGTTTGCAATATGCACAGTGTCTTAAACCATTAGTTATGAACACTTTGTTCTCACAGAACACACTACTTGGGTTTTTTTTGTTTAACTGAAAACATGCATTAATGCTCATTTCAATTACCAGTGGTATCAAAGGCAGAACATTCACAGAATATTCACATTTCATAAAAATATGATCAACTGTTTTTATTTCACAAAACCATGGCATACTAGGCAGCACACAGAACACAAGAGGAGCAGACATAGCAAGCTGATAAGTAAACACCACATGTTTTACAGAAGAAGAGATCAGAATTAAAGCAAGACCGACTTTATTAAAACGACAAAGTTACTCTAGGGCATGGAATGATGCAAACTACGTTAATAATTTGGAGTATTTTTTTTTTTTTTTTTTTTTTTAAGATGAGGAAATAATAAGATGACTTGGTTGGCTAGTTTCTTACAGATGTCACAGAGGAAGCAAGTCCAGAACTAGAATGTTTTTACTTTTTTTAATGAGATAAATGCCTGCCCATGCCTTTGTTCATAGAATCTTTTTTCCTGTGCACTGCCACAGAAATAAATTAATCTAGCTGGATAGGATGTTTTGTGGTTTCCTACATCAAAATGTCAATAAATACTACACTGCTAACACACGGAACAGAAACAAGCCTTAAAAAGACATCAATAATCAGAAGAAACCAGGCAGAGGAGGATCGCCACATTATATCATTTGGAAGCATTATATAATTTGCATGCAAATGAGACTGTTTTTTACTTGGGGGGGGCACATTAAAACATGTAGGATCAATACTGAGAGACCAGAAGAAATTGCATTTACTATCAAGAAATGCTTATAGAATATTTTCTTTCTATTTAAGGGCTTTTATATAAATTCCACATGCATCAGGGTGTTTTGATACTGCAATTTTCTTAAAAACAATGAAGAATATGCATTATTGTGCTGTGTGTAAAAAAATGAAAACATTGACTTAGCAAGGATTTGGGGTTAGAGGGAATGCTTTAAAAGAGAAAAAGAAAAAAGTGTTAACTTCACTTTCCTCTGGATTAAATTAAAAAATAAGACAGACATCAAAAATATGGGAAAATGTCACCTCCCTCTATCCTAGTATATATTGTGTGATGGCTTCTGACTTTAAAATTTATTCAAGATGCATTGGCTTAAAATATCTTCACATACCAAAGAATCACTATTTAAAACTGCATATTGTTATGTAAGTAGTAATTTTCACTCTGACACACACCAGTTCAAATATAACAAGAAAGCCCTCCACCATGCCAGCCCTCCCACCAAAACATCTTCCAAAGTAGAATGAACAAAACATAACAGCAACTTATCAAATCATACATATTCTATATTATAATGCTGACGATTTTTAATCAATCCAGAAATCTTTCACATCATTTGACTTATGTCATCATAACAGGACTGTAATTTCACACAGTGTCACTATCTTTTTATGAAAAAGAACGGAAGAAATATCTTGTACTGTCATTTTGTCCTTTGTAGTCTGGAATGTGAGAGATTCCTTAATTGACATAGTGTCATTGCAAAAGTCTATTCTACATAATTATACTATGGCAACTGAAACCAGCTGTCAGCCCTTCCATTACACTAAGTACAAACAGACATCTCCAGAAAAGTCAGTGTTTCAAGTACATCAATTTAACACCATTACTACTTTTTCTTTTAAATGTTTTTTGTATTTAGTGACCTGAAATATACAAAGATTAACAGAGAAAGCTGAATAAAGCAGCACTTTCAAAAACCTGGGGCATCAAAGTAGTACTTAAAGATTAATTGTGATGCATATCTGTATATAATTATTACCAGTCATCTAGCAGCTTTCTGACTTCTACAATCCCTCACTGTATTACAGTATCCCACTTACAGTATTTTACATATGAACTGTGACTCATGATTTTCTACAGCCTTTCCAACGGCATACAGATGTCCTTTGTTACTTTGCTCAGAGTTCCTCTGGCACAGAGAAACCATCACTCGATTTCTCTCACCTGTCATAACTCTGCGTCTCTTACCACCCTTTCTTCCTTATAATCTTTTCTTCATTTCATTTTCTCTTAATGATCCCACAGTTTTTTTCTTTTGCCTTCCTTGGGGTCTATGCACTTTTCCTTCTTTCTCATTTCCGGTGAATTATCCCAAACATTTTTTCTCTTAATCCTTCAATATATCCCAGACTTCATATTCACCCCTTATCCCTTGGTATCTGCCTCTATTCTCCAGTTCCTTCCCTCTCTTATCTCTTCCTTAAAACCCCCATTTCCTTTAGTTTGCTCCTAACCTAACCATTCCCCTGAAATCTTAAGACTTAACTCTCGAGTTCCATTATTTCTCCTGTACTTTTTCTGGCATTCAGTTCTCTCGCCATCATTTCCCTAACAGCACTCTACACACAGCCAGGAACAACCCTTTCTCCAGAGGGCAGTCTGGTTCGGATTTGCTTAAAAATGCTGGACACCAAAAGGCCTACATACACATGCAAAGTTTGTTAGGACATCATTGCCATGTCAGCTCAGACCAGTTAGCCTTTATTATTAAGCAACAGGGGAGAAGATAATTCTTTCAAATAAGCAGAAATCTGTAGGACTGATATCAGGAGTCATGGTAATATTGCAAGATTTGATATAAAAAAATTTGAGAGCTAGTAACAAAGGGCTGCAGTGACAGGAGGTGTGACTGAGTACAGGTATTACAAAAGAGACTTCTACATCCCCAATTCTTCTTTATAGACTCAGACTATAAAGGCTGAGTCAGTCGCTTCTTATGCCCGTGCCACATAACACAAGTTAATACCCACTGATTTCTATGCCTAAACTGCACTAACAGAAGTTTTCCAAAGCAACTACTCAACCATAAAGGTGCCCGATAACAAAAAGCTCCAGACCTGTCACTAAGTGGTAAAAAGGTATATTACATAAGCAGCTCTTGCTTTTCAATGGGCAGCTTGCTCCGGCATCACAGCTGTGCTTAACAGGAGGAAAGGTGGTCAGGCAGCAAGTGTTTTGGCCGAGAGTTGCTTCTGGGAAGCTGCAGGACTTGCTGCTGCTGTAGGATATTTGATTGAACGAGCACTAGAGGATGATGGGTGTTGGAGCTCCACTCTAACACATCCTTCATGCTTTGAGATATCAGTGCCGGGAAAGGAGGACACAAAATCCTAAGATCACTCCTGATAGTATTTCAGAAAAAATAAGAAAACAAGTTTTCTCCTACAACAGCTAAACACTTTTTTCTTTTTTCTTTTTTTTTAATTTCTGAAGGAAAAGATAACTAAGATGGCACCCATACATTCCAAAATATATATTCTTTGGTTTGTAATGTGAGGGCTGCATTTAAAGTAGCAAGGTTAAACATAAATGTCCTCTCAAAAACAGCTGGAAGTCAGAATACTACTTTATCTTCTGATGTTCAAAAAACAATTGTAGTAATGTGTGAATAGTGAATCTGAAGTCTTGTCTCTGAGAGATACAGTTGCAAACACTCTGTATGAACCAAGAAATGCTGACTGGGAAGACACAATAGATTAGATTGTACCTTTATAAAGTGGAGCTGTAATCCAGTTTGTATGGAAAAAGAGAATGCAAGTTGTGGCCTAAACTCTACTAAGTCAGAGTGGCCTAACACAATACAGCATAAGTGACATCCTTTTTCTCAAAGAAGCTCAAGGCTCATTGAATCTGGCAATTCAATTACCCTCTCAACCCAGAAAGATCCCCTCCTCCCCTGTCCCTCTTCTGCTCCTCAGCTGAGGTCTAATGGCAGAGCAGCAAGAAACAGCTACATTGTACATGGCCTGTAAATATCTAAAAAGCCTCAGGCTTTAGAGAACAAGCATCCCTGACCTTTTATGATTGCTATAGTAGTTTTCCAACAAAACAAACTACATACAATAGAGCTCTTAAATACCTGACAGAGTAATTCATTTCCAGTACACTGTAGTCTAAATACTCTATATTAATAATGAATCATGTTTCAATAAATATCTGAATGCCATACTGCTTACTACTTAGGGAGTAGGGAGGACAAGGAAGTTAGCGAACGGGATCTTCTCAGAACAAGTAGAAGTGTAACCTGCTGAAGAGAGTTCTTCAAGGGAATGATGAAGAAAGATTTGGAAGTGGGAGAGGGACTTGAATAAGCCTAGAAAGCATCTGCAGATGTCCTGGATTTATTGACCTCAAAAACGTAAACCACATCAAATACCTGAATCTTCTACACTTCATCTATTTATTTTGTCTAGAAGCTAACAGATGTATTCATAAACTGTTGGATTAAAAATAGAAGTTTATTTACAAGGTGAAAACAACAAAACTTTTTTCATTTAAAAGTATTTTCAATGACATTTAACAAAACCTTAACAGTGCAAAGTATGCTTTTATGAAATAATGATCTAAAAATATTCAGCAAGCACACTGCTGAATGCTATCTGAATGATTATTTTATTAAAAGTCTAAATGATTATCTTATTAAAAGTTTAGAAAAATACTTTAAACTGTTGCATAACAAATGCAGAAAATCACCGGTTTCATTAAAAACTTTCAAGAGAGCAGCTTTGAAATTTCAGTGTGGTTTTCAAAAATACATTGTTCTTGTCTTCTGTCAGCTCTGAAAGCATATGATACAGGCATCTCAAACACCCCAGCAGCAGAATGAAACAGGGGAGAGGACACTGCAGTAATAGGTGTTATGGCTGGGCTGTCGCACAGACACTGCTAAGGGTCATGACGTCAAGTGAATCACTTAACTTTCTGCATCTCCCTCGCAATTTCCATCTTATGTCTGTATATCTCACTTGGTAGAAAGCAAGGGGCTTCAAAATGCAGAGGCAGTATAAAAAACAGCAGTACATACACATACCTACAAAAACATCCTATTAATAAAGAAAACAGGAAGAATTTATGTAATGGCTCCTAAAGAACAGGATTTGTTATGTTGTAATGGAAACGTTTTCTAGCAAAGGCACCACAAATGAATTCATCAGAAGGAAAATTCAGCCTAGCAAACCACAGCCATCAAATCAAGGCCGAGTTCCCTCTGAGGAGTGTTATTTCTCTGAGAAGTCGGTCAGTACATGAATTGAAGGAGGTGCAGCCATTGACAGTGAAGCTACAGAAAAGGAAGATATCCTAGCCTCGTTGCCTAGCCCACGATTTCAGCTATTTGCTAAGTATTTCTGGTTTGGGGTTTTTCCTCACTTCTGATGTGATGGGGTTTTTGGTTGTTGTTGTTTGTTTTTTGGGTTTTTTTTTTTTTTAAGTCATCAGCATTAGAGATGTTGCAGAGAAATGCTCCCATAACTATGCAACATTAGATTTCCTCCAACAGGATAAGGAGAGAAAGCAAAGGGTAAGACTGTATGCAAACTCGCTCTTGGAACTGGATGTAATGCTGATTTTAGGCATACAGTTTCCTGTCTTAACATCTTGGCTAGCAGAAACTGACTACTGGCTTTTTTTAAGGCTGCCCACACGTCAATGTGTCCTTCAGTCTGTGTGATTATCAAGCATCAACATGAAGAAAAGCAGTTACCAAAACCTTACTCTACCTTTTATAGAAACTACAGTTTCAGAATTGATACTGAAGCTATGGATAGACAGGGTGCTAAAAGCGAGCCTATAACTGTATGTCAGTAATCTGAGATACTTAGGTTTTCCCCTAAGGAATGTTAATGCTCCTGAGAGAATAGCAGTATACGGCAATTCTTTTCTAAAGCAGGATTTCCTGATAAAATAGCAACCGATGAGGTCACTTGCTCAGGGCAAAACCAGGATCTTACCTAGTATCTGCAGCTTCCAAGATACTTTAAATGAGTTAACATCAAACAGCCCAAACACTATAGGCTGTGACCCACCTCTCCGACTGACAGGTAAAATCTGGCCCTATTAAAATCTCTAAGAGTGTATCCATTGGCTTCAGCAGGACAAAGATTTCACTTCACAACTTTAAAGCAGATTCCTAACATTATTCCAGTATATCTTTGTCAAAATACAGCTCTCAAAGCTCTGCAGTCACCCCACCTTAATCTTCTCTCCCTCTGTAATGGATTCCCAGAATTCAGAATGAATCAGCTGTTAAAATGACTTACTCTTTCTGCCAACTTGCAAAAGCATATTTCTAAGGCTATCAGAGTCTAAAAGACCCACCAAACGTCTCATTCCAGGACACTTTTGGTGTCAGTTTTGACATTTTCTTTTGCAGCCTTCAGTCCACCTTCTCTTCTTCCTTACTCCCAGCTTCCATGTTTCTATAATCAGGCCCTTTTCCTTTCCTTAACAACAGTTGTCACCCTATCCTATCCAAGGCAGTAGCATAAGTAACACTTAATAAACACAGGCCATTTTGGTAAAATACTTTCATAAAATTTACTTTAGGTTTCCTAAACAAACTACAGCACAATTAAGAGATGGAGACTAGCAGTTTCATTGCTGCTTTGTACCTTCTCTGTTCAGTTCTGCTTCACAATGCCTGGAAGAGGTAATAAGAAGCAATATGCCACAAAGTAGTATAGTATGGTTGGAAACAGATGCCTACACTCATGAAAAGCAGTGCTGCACTGACAGGATACAGATTATGTAAGAAAACAGTCTTTATGCAGATGCTGGGCATGATGCCAACCACTGTAAACCACATCAACACATAGTTATGTTATAATTGATACATGTATCTTAGTATCTCCTTTTATCCTAATGTTTCTAGTTAAGGTGCAGAATTTACTGGCATCTTCTCCACCCAATACAGACCGTGTAATAAAAGCAACATAACTGTTAACTTGCATGCAGTAGTGCTGCTGTTGCCCACTTTCCTCCAGCTTTACCTGCATGGGCTCTATCAGATGCCTTTTAACTTTGATGCATGCTAAGGCAAAAAACAGACAGAAAATCTTCATATCATCCCCAGCAGATCATGAGTCTGGTTGGGCTCATACAGATAAATAAATCAAACTGTAGCTAATGATTCAACAGATGGGAAATACGTTTTACAAGGTAAGGGGCGATCAATATCCAGTCATGTTTAGACTATCCCAGACAGTGCAATTAATCTTGTCATATCAACTTTGCAGTCAACTTTCTTTATTCATATTGCTTACTGTTAAAAGTCATTTGTAAAACCACATGTAAGAAGCAGGTTAAGATTTCATTGTCATTATAATATAACCACCTGTTAAGAGAAGAAAAGGTACAGTAGCTCCAAAAACATGGGTTCAATTTATCCCTATAATATTTTATTAGTCTAAGTGACAGACCACATTTGCATGAACGAGAGCCTTCTAAAATGAACCTTAACAATGAGAAAACATTCCTTGACATGAGCACCTTCAGGCCAAATTTCAACCCAAAGCAAATTTAAACTATAATCACTTGCCAAAAAAAAATCCCTTAATGGAAAAAAGTTTTGTAAGTATATTACCCCAGTCATGTAACAACAAAGTGAAATAATGACATCGTAATGTTCAGTATTTTTCAATACCACTAGATTTTAAAAACCATCAAAAGCAAAAGCTTTATGGAAAAAGAAACAAAAAATAGATTTGCAATATACACCCTCTGTACTAGCATGGAGCAGCATAATGTGCTAGCATGAAAAAGCAATAATTAAAAATCAATCTGTTGAATCTTAAAACACCTGTTGCAAACACTGTTTTATAAGACTTTACAAAGATAAACCTTGTAATGCAATTATACAATGAGAAATGCAAACAATTGCTGTTCTCTGCTTTCATGTACTATCGCAAGCCTGATTTTACCTTGTTTGCAATACTTGTGATAAATGACTTGACGTCCAGATTAGTTGGGCAACTCTTCTGACACGGGGCATCTGCACACTTTAAGCATCTACAGGAATAAAAGAAAGTGCGTCAAGGAGACACAGAGTACAAATGCTGCCAATACTATATGGTTTCTCAAGTGCACATGACAGAAGATAAGCCACAAAGGAATAATACAGAGCTTTTCCATAAAATGTCTAGTTAAATAATCTCAAAGTGCTGCATGACCATTGTTGAATTAAGCTCAACATCATTATTCAATTAAGCGCAACACCTTAATTGGTTTTGTTGACTTCATTTTATAAAGGAAGGAAACAAGGTACAGTCAGAACTGTGGCTACCCACACACAAGTATTAAGAAACAGTGTCTAATTACATAAAGGCAGTTTTTCCCCTGCATTCCAAGATCGCTAAACTTTTGACCATTTCATTTTCACATTTGAAAAATCACCACTGCTATGAATCTGAATTCTTTAAGTTGTAGAAGCATCACTAAGTATTAAGTTTTGGTTGTTGGACAATCAGACATACAAAATTCAACAATACTTCCACAGAGTAAGAAATTATTTTGTACTGCATGTGCAAAAGAATAAGAATAGCCGGTAAATTTTGGCGTCTCTTTCCTATGCATTTCCTATGCAACGTGCCTATGACCTTTTAAAACAGTTCAGTACATCTATGCATGATCCCTATGGAAATATGTAATACCCCCTTCTCATCCCTAATGACATATTTTATTGTATAATAATAACACAGATTATAAGGAACAAAGATTTATCTGTTCCTGCATAGTCATCCATGTGAGTGTACTGGTCTAAGTTACTTGTACAAGTCCCATTTAAGGACTAAGCCCTAAGGGTTAGTATATGCAGTTTACAACAAACAAACCAAACAAGGTAAAAAACAGCTGAGGATTTTATTTTTTTTTTTAACATAACAGTGATTATCACACAAATGCCACAGTGCTCACTATCTCGGAATTCATGAAATTATTCTAGCTGCTCTTTCAGTATAATTTTACCAATGTACAGAATTTACGCAAGTTATAGTTTTAACAATTTTCAGATATGGAAAATGAAATAATATTTTTAATGTACTATCTAAGCACCACTATTTATGCAAGTCTAACGAGTCCACCCTAATTGTTGCTACCTAGTACTAGTAAATACCACTGTGGAACTGACTGGGATGGAATATTTCCAAACACAGAAGAGTGATCAACCTGGCTGCAAGAGGCCTACGGACAAAACACACAAAGAAATGAAGAGTACATTAAATGGAACAAACACACCTGAAAATAGCAGTAAAGAAGTGGTCTAACTTTGTCAGTCACATGCATTGCTTTTGGTTTTTTTTTAATTAAGTGTAGAATAAGACAGAAGGCAAAAGCAGTTTAATAAAAGATTAATTAGCTTTCATCCTCCTATTTATTATCATCTAGCTGGGTATTGCAGACACTGTGGCACCAGCAATATTGCAGCTGAATTTGAGGCACATTTGGTAGCGGCTGTTTGGATTTCCTCACAGAGCTATTCGTGGGGAAAGTGTCCCCAAGGAAATATTTAAAGGAAAACAGGTCTCATGGGCACCAAAGACTGGGAAACTCGACAGAGCCAAATGCAGGTTCAATACCATGGTAGGTTACTAGCTCAACTAGCCAGACGTCAGAGAGCTCCGGCAGATAAGCACTAACAGGTTTAGCTGTGGCAGTTAACTATACTTCTGTCTCAGTGAATAGTGCTAGGTAGATGTCATAAATATCTTAAAAAGGGCAAGGGGGACCTCAACGGGCTGATGTGGCCAGAGCACTGAGTCAAGAGGATGCCCTTAGCCTTCTAAGCAGATTGAAAGACAGCAAAGTTTTAGTATGAGAGGCCAGAAAAAAGGAGATACGTTAGACGAGATATGACACTGACAGGGCTTAGATGATTGTTTTGGCTGTGTAGCAGTGAGGAAATAACAGAAATGAAAAATCACATGTTTAAAAAAGACAACAATTCTATTATGACTTTTTCCTTCCCACTTTCCTGAATGTAGTTTCTTTTAAAATGTAATAATTCTGTAGCCAAGACTGAAAGTATTGCACTGAACATAAAATACATTTCTACAGATTAGATGTACAACAATCTCATGTCAAAACTGACTGGAAAGGCATCTCACAGGATAAGCAGCATACAGATTATCAGTTGTGGGTATTAAGCATCTTTAGCAAATTATTTCTCTTTTGATTTTTGAGCTGGTTCACAAATAACAGCTGTTGAAAATGTCAGCTATTAATGAGCGAGAACAACGCAAACTTGAATGGGAGCTTTTGGGGAGGTGGGAAGGGTGCCATGAATATGCCAGTCCAGACTTTCTCTTATAATAATACCATCTTCCGATTCTCTGAGCGCTCTGCAGACTAAAGTGCATCAGGCTGCCATTAATCCCACTTATCACCCTGACAGCTCAGTAATTACACTCCCACTATAGCTACGTACTGTAAGGTACTGTAGTCCTAATAAAACATCAAGCACTGTGCAGAATGCACGCTGGTGAGGTGTTTTATTAAACTTGGGGGGTTGATTATCAAGTGACATTAGTGTTGACCTATTTTTCTATGTGACAATAAATTATCCTTTGACCATACCATAATAGATATTGCAGAGTGCATTTACTGTACCAAGGAGCAAAGGTATTGCATTCTGGTGAGCTAGGCAAAAAGAATAAATAAAATAGTAGAACTGTCCACCAGAAAGTTATTACAGAAATTGCTGCAAGTGACTGATCCTCTGAAAAATCGCACAGAAAATTCTGAGCTTAAGGGAATATCCCTGCAATTATTATCAGCTTCAATGCCACATACATGTTCCCATATGAAGAAAAATTAATTACACTTCTTTATCTTTCCTTTTTCCTTTGCCATCTTTCATTTTTCCAGGCTATTCCATTACTAAGTGTTTAGTTCAAGCTGTACAGTAAACAAACCAGTAATTTAGATTAAATTTAATTCACCTGTTAGCTCCCATTAAGTTTAAACAAGAAGCTACATGCTCACTACTAAAAAGTACAAAATGAAACAACCAAGTTTTAAACGGTCATACTATTCTTGAATGACATAAAAATGCAGAGCATTAGACACAGTCAGACCTACACCGATTACTGAGACTAGTTATCGCAGAATCTACTTCAGTTAAAATAAATAAAAAAAAAAAGCTTTCACTTATCAGAGCCCTATTATCATTTGTACCCCTATTTGTTAATGGAACAGCACTACCTTTAGAAATATATAAGCTATACTGGGTCTTAAAAATAGTGTATTCACCTCAGACACAATTCGTTTCCACACAAGAAGTAACACTGTAGTCTTTGTACCATTCAACACCAACTTGGAGAACTCAAAGACACTGAATGAAATTTTCCATTTTGGAAGCACTTCGCTGTTGGTTCAGCTCACAGTTATTGTAAAATGATAAGTGAAGTTAAATATAAAACTTCCACAAACTCTAAGTATAGCATATTTATATAAATATTTATGCAAAATTACCATTTGGCAGAGCTTTATAGACATGCCTGTGACTATACAATGACAGAAATTCACATTTTCCACACATCTAAACTCAAATGCTACCTACCTTACTGAACAGTGCTAACTTATACATACGTATCCCCAGTGAACTTACTTTTAACTTTTAATTTTTAAATATTGTAACAATGAAGCTATTTAATGCTTAAGGTGAACCTGCTTGTGAATCTCTTTCAGCCACTAAGTTACACATGTAAAGGAGGTACTTATGCAGTATCCAACCTTATCAGCTCTCAGGCCTGTACCTGTCAATTTTCTCTGTACAAAATAAGCACCTAAAATTGTGTACGAACATGCACAAACAGAAACTCATTCAAGCTACCTCTAATAGTGTAGGTATTAAAGTATAAACCCCAAGCCAAAACAGAGAGAGCAGTAGATTATTAATTAAAAAAAAAGGCATTTCAGGAACAGTGATCTTTTTTTCAAGGCAATAAATAAGAAAAAGGGAATAGAAAAATAAGCAGTAAATTTCTGGAACAAATACTATCCTTTGGGAAAAAGGATGCAAGAGAACCATGAAGTATAGCTAGACATAAAAAAAAAAAGAAGAGATGTAAATGAGGAAAAAAGGAAGAGAAAAAAGTAACAAGTTTCTGGAACAAAAGATATAAGAAAACAGTTGTGTATTTTTGTGCACAGAGGAAAGAGAAGGTAGGTACAGCCAAGACTAATTTTCAGTAAATAATTTTCACTAATTGTTGAAATATTTTGAAGTATTAATGTAAAAATATTTGACCAACAGATAGCCTCATTTCTGGAAGCAGACTAGCTCTTAACACATCCTTGCTTCTAAACAAAGAAGGGCAATTTAGCTTTTTCATTACGTAAAATTGCAGTGAACAACTGTCTGTCTAACTGGCAATAACACTATCTGAAGTGCAATTACTTGTATGCTGAAAGGCCAGGGGTGAAACAGATAATCTGAAGTAATATTCCACAATGGATCATTGCTGATAACCTAGCAAATTTTCATATATCACAAAATAGGCCAAATAAACTTTATCTTGGTTACTGTTGGCAGAGGTTTAGAAGCAGATTAAATCCTAATCCATTTATGTGGGTTTCTGCAGAACATAAAAAAAAATCATTTAAAAAAAAGGCTTCTAGCTCTACTATTCATAGAACTTTCTAAAACTTTATCCAGAAATAGCCCACGTAACACAAAATAGGAGAGTCTAACACAGGTCCTGTAACCGTGTTCCAGTGTACATTGGCCAAGACTTGGGTCAGTCATTTTTAAGAGAATGGTAGAGTGACATCATCCAGTAGCCTGGAGACCAATTCACACTAGAGACTGATAATAGCAGTTTTCACGGCAAGATTCTTCTTGGTTCCAAGTCTGTTGTACCACTCTCTAAACTCTGAGCTCTGGACAGTAAACAGTGGAACAAAAAAGCCAAGAGTAAGGGAGAAATAGATCTATCATTTCAGTTTTGTAAATAGCTCCCAGGCTGAACATGAGGGACCTCCATTCCCATTGTCTGGGGTGACATAAGGGAAGACAACCACTTCCGTTTTTCTCTTGAGGTTCAATCCTTTAACTGTTCATGGACAATCCTGTAGGTATTAGGTTCCTTTCTCCCCATTTGCTCTTACTGTACCTAAACAGGGTCATGGACAACCCTGAACAGAGATTTGGACATGCACACACTCATGTAAAAAGAGATGTCAGGAGAAAGATCCCTTACTGCACTGGAAATGAACTGATGGGAACCTACTGCTGCACCTGCAAAAAAAAGACCTGCTGCTGCCATTATTTACGATGGAAGACTACTCTTTGGGTCTGTGCTCAAACAAGGATGCTTTAAGAGCAGAGAGTGAAGATTAGTTCAAAGAAATGCGGAATGGCTGAGCTGGTGTCAGACAACAGAAGGCCTTCAAAACTTGCAGAATCCTTATGTCAATGACATTGTAACTTCTGTGCCTTAACTCATATTTATTTTGAGATATTACAGAGAGAACACATACAAAACTGCACTACCCAGAACTGTTGCCTTGTTAGATTTCATGACTAACATTAATAAAAAAAAAAAAAAGTTTTGCTAGTGAGAAAAATGGAGGTGGAAAAATGATGATTGGCATCATTCATTCTTTGCATTAGGACTGCAATTTACCTTTGTTTGTAGATGTCCTCCAGAACCTTGCTTCTGGCAGGGCTGTCTTCCTTTCTGCTTTTTCATAACTGAACTTCCAGCCACTCTAAGGCCATTAACTACAGGTCATACACTGTGTTTACGAAACACCCAAGTTTGATTTTGTTCTCTGAGTCTGTATCACATACCAGGAGCAAATTTCCAAGGCCTGTTTATTTTTAGAAGCATGGAGTCTTCTGACATTATCACCCGGTACAAGGTACATAAAACATAATGGAGTCAGGCAAGTGAAAAATCAGGAGAAAAGCATGGGAAAAGAGAACAGATGTATAGCTTCTCACATGAAGAGAGGCAGCAGAGATTCTTTGGGCCACTGGGAAAAATAAAAGCGAAATCCCTCAAAGACCACTGTAGAAGCCTGGAAGCAGCAGCCAATCTGTGTACCATGGAGAATAAAGATAAAAACCAAAACCAATACTTCCCGCCCGCCAGAAACCAAGCCCTTTTGTCTTCCTTTTCTTTGCATTTCATGGGGGGGAACAAAAATTGAGAAAAAGATTAGAAAGCAACAGGGAGATTTTGTTGCCAGGTTTAAAGTCCAAAACACAATAACAGCTGATATAAGGGTTTGATGAGTACCAGAGACAAATAAGACTTAGGGAAATACCTTTTTTTATTCAGAATCAAAAAGAAAAAGAATTGATATTTATAATGCAGGTCTGAGAACTCTGGAACACTGAAGGCAAAATAATATTTAGTTAGAGCCAACTATGAATACATAATTTTGGTCTCTAGGGGAAACAGAGATAATCCTGAAGAAATTCCTGTGAAGACACAGAGTATTTGAACCTGTACAAAAGGCAATGAACACAGACTAGCCAGGAAAGCAGTTATCATGGTCCTGGATATGTAATCCTGGAAAGAGAAATGCCCAGCCTACGGGCAATGCAATGGAACCATACAAAAAAGAGCCCTTTTACTTCCAAATCTGCAATTAGCTGAAGAAGGAAAAAAAAAACCCCCACACAATAACACGTGCAGTGACGAGGTACACGATCACTTCTGCTGAAGAGGATGCTGCCTCTGGCACAGCTGTGCAAGTTTTAGAAACTTTCACTGGTGGCGCACACCACAGAGACTGTCTGCCAACCTTTCAACGGCCATATTTCTCATTATGCTATCAGATCAACGACTGATTCTGTCCCAGCTGGATAGCAGAACCAGGTGCAAAATAATACCAGTAACAGTGATAAACAGAACAATGAGGCAAATGCAACCAATTCATGTTGGTGTATGAGAAAACTCATTGGAAGTCAGTGGACAAATACAGACTATTGATAAGGAACCTGCAAAACAACCGACTTTTTTTTTTATGTAATTGTTGACATGCAAGACAACAATTCTCTGCTGAGCAGCAGAGCTGTGCCAGACAGGAATTTCACTGCAGTATAACACCATCCTCCACATAGCAGGGGCCAAAACAATCACCATTAGCCATGTACAGTGTTCTAGGAAAATACAGGGACATATTCCAAGGCAGTGGGTGGCTAGATGCAAAGCATAATCTTAAAACATACCCCTGCATGGCCCACAAGACTGCTGCAACACACACCTGTACATTAGTGCCAGCGGAGACAACGAATGGGAGAAGCACTCAGGGGCAGGGCAAAACACTCATCATCTGAGGGTCAGTGTCAATCTGAAACCATTTAGGAGGTCACTAACAAAGTAATTTTTTAATTATTGCTCATAATGGCTTTGACATCACCAACAGTGATGTCAAGAATTCTCTGGTGTGTTTTGCCAGGGGAGCCAATCAGCAAACAGCTGCCTAGGCCTCACTTGGAAGAAATACCTAGGTGTGTGGCTGGGGGTCAGACCTAGGGGTCTTAAGAGTCCTGAAGCCGCAATCCTCTCGAATGAACTAGAGGACTTAGAAGCATCAAAACTAGCTGAGGCCAAGGAAGAAGTAATACCGAATCAAGACATCATATTATGGCTTCTGAGCAAGTGCCAAGAATGGAATATCAAGCTATGTAAAAACAAGTTGACTCCACGGAAAACAGATTCCCTACAGACCCTGAAAAACTGTAAGAAGTGACAAGATGCAGGATGAGTACGGTGACTGACAGGCACTGAAAGAGTAAAGAAAACTACTAATGAGACACTGTCCTGAAGAACTATAAACATTTATATGTACAATGATGCAACAAGAGATAGGTTAGAAATGGCACTGTGCTGAAGCAGCCACCCTGGGTACCTTCCTGTGGACAAACACAGAGGGGAGTGTGTTCACACAGAGAAGCTGCTGGCTGTGCTCTGTGGAATGGAACAATCATCTCTGGACAGAAAATGAACATACTGTCTGATCAAAAGCCATTAAAGCATCCTGAAAAGCATTGCCATGTGGACTTCAGTAACTACAAAGCACATTTTTGGGATACCAAGGCCACAGTGTAAAGCACTGCCCAGGAGAGCCAGATAATAATTCCTGAGCCAGAACTCAATTTAAACCCTTAAGTATATGCAATGTGAACCAGAAAATATTTCTGGTTCTAGGTTCACCATAATAGCTAAGCTGAAAACTGTTGTCGTCCAGTGGGGATCTGTAAGTATTTGCTGAGTGTTACCAATGCCATTAATGAGCTTACCATAGAGACATTACATGTTTCTTTCTCACCTGTGCACTGTGCAATTACTGACAGAGATTCACCGGGAGAGGTTATTTTTGCTAACTCATCATCCTTAATCTCCTACCCTTGGTTATGCCAATGACACCGACTGCATTCCCAGTGTAGCATAAGATTGCAACTCCCTTCCAGCTCCTTAGAACCTGCATACCAGTTCAGGGGAGCTGGAGAGAAGCTGCAGTGATGTACTGGAAAAGCAGAGAGATTCCGAATGCAAGAGATGGGGGCTAAGGCTTCTCTCTGCACTACCACCCAACTTCCAACATAAAAATGCAAGTATTTCCCTTTAAAATATTTTCCAACCACTCAGAGAAGAAAGCAGTATTTTTCTAAACTAAAAGTGAACAGAATTTTTTTGAATTTGATTGAAAATGAGTTCTTATCCCCTTGTTGGAAACTGATATCCTGAGCAGGATGTACATTCCACAGAACAAGGTAGCTGACACGGTGGAAGAGGAGGGAGGGTCTATAAGCACATAACAAACATACAAACACAGCAAATTCAGGCGGGAGGGGGATGACTGTCCAGATCAGCGGATGATCATCCAGAAGTAGATGGCCTCTTGAGGTCATCTGTTCCAACTCACTCCTCTCAAAGCCAGGCCAATCTCAAAGCTAGATCAGGCTGCTCAGAGTCATATCTGTGAAGTTTTCAATATCTCTAGATATTCAAATATTTCTAACATTCCACAACCTCTATGGGCAATCTGCTGCTGTATCTGACCACCCTCCTTTACAAAAATTTTCTTCCAAATACCTAGTCACCGTTTCTGGTGTTGCAACACGTCTGTTGCCTCTCATCATTTCCTTATGTTTTCTTCACATTTCCAGGCAATTTACACAGGATGGAATACTAGAAGTAATATAATGGAGAGCCAGATTGCATGAAGCAAGTCCAGTATGAACTTCCCTTTTCATAGGAGGTTAAAGATGACTTATCCCAGTGTTTTCTTTCTCCTCCTCAAAAAGAGGCCACGATCATAATCCCAGACAATTTAAGAATGACACCAGGACACTGATACATAATTCACACCTGGCCATAAAAGCATGACTGAGATATACTAGACAGGCACAAATGCCTAATGGAGATCATACATGGAATAGCAAGCATATGCAGAAATAATAATTAACAGCACAAGACTCCACAGTCTCATAATATCCCAGGCAAACCAAGGTCAGAACAGACTTGATAACTTTCAAAGACAAGAGTTATACATGTTCAGAGTAGTTCATTGCTCCAGTTTTTGGAAGATAGTTCTTGGGTATTCTTTGGCTAGACTGTAACACTGTGTGATACATTAAATTCAGGAAGAGACAAAAAAAATCATACAGGAGAATTTAAAGAATTTCACACAAAATTGTAATACGATCACAAACCACCTTCTCTTCAGCACAGGCAGAACAAGGGAAAGAGCCAAAAAACTGACAGCAGAAGCAAAGCAGGGAGGAAGGGAATCCCAGTCTGGCAGTGCTGAGTTACAGCAAATGCCCCTCTCAAGGGCTAAAGAGTAGCTCACGGAGAGACTGATGTCTTGGAGAAATGAGAATGTTTTCTGTGACTTCTGTAAAACAGTGGAGAGGACCTGGTAAGTACGCAGATTCCACTACAGGAGAGCTAAGATACGCAGATAGCCCACTGCAATAACACTGCCAGTACCTACCACATGTATGCCAAGGCAAGCTGGTGTTGGTCTAACCATTAAAAGTAAACACAACATGTCAACAGACAATGATACAAGCTGAAGTGGGGCACCAATCACATCCGCTAGCAAAAAGCTTATCAAAGAAACCATAGCAAACACAAAGCAGCAGAAGGTACCTAACACTCTTAGAAGGTGTCAAGGCCAGAATCAGAAGCACAGGAAAAAGCCACATCTCATCTGAAGCTGAAAAATAAGAAGGAAATACGCCACAAAAGGACCAAAAAGCAGTCAAAGACAGACAAACAGCAGCAAGAGATGAAAGTTCTCCCCAGCAGTGATTATTATAAAGAAGTAGATTTGCAGATCAGCATCTTGGGAAGACTGTGAGGCCTAACTGACCAAGACAGATTGGTAGTTAATGCATGCCCTTAACTTGAGCCATTTACTAGCTACCTTTGGGCACAGCAAGACAGAACTCACCTTCATGAAGAAAACAAAACATTATAAGGAAAAACACATAAACATGTATGAAGCTCAGAGGAAGGTGCAGAGACTGCAAGAAAGAGGAATTCGTAGAAGGTAATGGGAAGTTTGGTTTGTACATATATGACTATTGACAGTTGCAATCTTGTAACTTATTCTTTCAATAAAAGGAATAAATCATTTTAAGAATAGTAAGCACGTAGTGCCTGCAATACTCAGAAAATAACATGAAACAGGACTTTAAGAAAAACATTCAGTATCATGCAAGTTGGCAATACTATTTCATATCTAAAGAAATAAGGAAAGACTCCCACATCACTGTCACCTTTGGCCACCTGAGGATCCTCTGAGACTTCTGCAGACCCATAGGAAATGGAAGGGCTTTTCTATGTGTGAACTAAGATGGCCAGAGGAAACGAATTTTAAATAGAGGCACTCTGCAGAATCAGAGACAGACATGACATTCCTGCTGGCTGCTACAGGAGATGTAAGGGAGGTGTTTTTGATTGAAAGGAAGAGCTGCTCAGAGTTGAAAGTTAGTCTTCAGACACAAAGCCCTCCTACTCTAGTGCAGAATAATGGACTTACAGACAAGGTTATTTTCGGACACCTAAGAGCTACTGAATCATATGGAGATAGATGCCAAATGATTCCATTCATCAATGACTCATCTTTCCTCTTTCTTCTCTGGCTCTCTACATGACCATAATTCTCTTTTCGCCACTTTATTTCTACTTCTGAATCGCCCTTGAGTGCAGGAACTCTCCCCTCTCCTTTGCACCCGTCTGGCTGTCTTCCTACTTTCTGTAGTTTCCCCCCCCCTCCCCCTTCATTCACCTCTCCACTTCTGTCTTACAACATTTTATCATTTTTCAGTGCTCCTCCATTTTAATGAAAAGTGTTGATAACAAAAAGTATGACCCAACACCTGCCAGCAGGTACTGCTGTCAGTAGTGCATGAGGGTTGAACTAGTTGCTTTGCAGTGCACCTTCTGATTTCCTACTATCCACAGGCCAGTCCTCCAGAAGCTCCATTTCTGGTAGGTTCTTCTACTAAAACTGCCTCTGCCCAGCAACCTTTCTTCTGCACGCTCAGGACCATGCACTCTCAGTTTGTGATCAAACAGGTGGAAACAGTGGCTACCAGAAGAAAAGCAGATTGTTGGGATTTCCTTTTAAATCCTTGCTCAGTGGTTAGGGTGTAGCCAGGCAGAGATCTGCAGTCAGTTCAGAGGTAGCACTCTGAGCACCCTGCCACGGGGAGAAGCCCGCTCTGAGTCACTCTGCCATGGGTAATTACATTCTGCTCGCTCTTAAATTCCTCCTGTCATTTTACTGGGACACAGGATTTTTCACTTACCATATTGCAATATAGCCTCAAAGACTACTGCCTTTCACCCACTTCATTTTATATAGCTTATATATCATTACTTTAATTGTATTTCCCCAATTTGCAATGTTTCAGAATAAAACTGCTATATAAATTACAGTTAATTAAAAACAGAAAAGCAGTATAGCTTACAGCATGTTGTAGCACAAAGCACGTACATCAGTGCATGCCAAATCAGAAAAGCTGCAGTATCCTTTTGATGTATCAGAAATCAAACAAATTGCTTTTTATATATAATGCAAGTCATTCCAACCATGTTATGCTCTCTCGCAAACTGCATTTGTGAAGGAGCAAATCAAATGAACGGTTTACATTTCTATTAGTAGCTATGCTATATGAAGCCCAAATCCAAATCAATAATATTAGTTAACACATTTATTTTAACATCACCAGTACCGGAATCTATATTGAATACCTTTCACCAACTCTCTCCCTCTGTCGCAGGCAACATAGCCTCAGCTTGGGTAATTACTTAATTTAATTTATTGCCAATTAACATAAACTTTAATCACTGATTCGAGCATTGTGAAACAAAGACAACATAACCAATTAAACAGCTGCTTAGAAAACACCTTTCCTCTCCTTCCTCCAGGCTCAACTTCAGCCCAGCACCTCTCCTCCCTCCCACCTTCCCCGTCTCCACTTCGCTTTTCACCACACACGACACTCGCTCCCTAACAGGCCCTTCGGAGAGGTGACCAGGGGGACGGACACAGGAGGTCACAGTGGGTCCCCGCCGGCGCGTGAGTGTTTAGGTAATAGCAGGTGCTGCATCTGTCAAAGTCTTTAACTGAAGTTTTGAGGGCTAACATACTCTGTAAATAAGAGGTCCATGCCATAATCTGGATGGATATGCATTTCCCATACATCACGCTTGCCAGAAAAAAAAGAACTGCACCATCTGAGTAAAAGATACACTGGCTAGACTATTTCCTCCCATTCACTTCAGAACTGAAAGAACTCTACTTCAACAGAAGAATTTTAAACATTAGATACTCATCACAGCAATATTCATCCTAAGCATTTTTTCCATTTTTGCTATTTTAAGCATTTTGACATTGCTACTTTTTCAAAAGCATTAATCAGTATTCTACATTTATCAAACTGTCCTAGAAAAACTCAATATCATTGAAAGACATTTTACCATCGATAACATTTCTATTCAAAACTTCAGACGAGATTACAAAAACAAAAAAAAATCAAAAAGGATAAAAGTTAATTTGTAACTTCTCTCAAACAATGATTACATTTAGACAACACATATTAATTTTGTCTCAACATCCTATAGATACAATCTAGTTCACTGCTCATTATGCCAAACTTGATTTTTTAACATACTATGTTAAGCAAGCAAACACTTGTCATCGAGACTTCGATACTATTTAGCTAGAACTCAGACTGCACTCTTGCAAGTCCTTGAAAGCAGCACTTCATCTGCCAAACCAACCACTTGTGGCCCAGCCACACCTAGCCTTATGGAGCCTTCTAAACCGGTACATTTATGTTCACCACAGTAGTGGTCCCCTTCACATAGGAGACAGCTGTTACATGATGTTCAATATCCTTTTAATCCTCTATAGACCTTAGACAGAACGGGTTGACAGAACTGACAGTTTTTATTATAGCTTGCCCTGTACACAATAATCTTCTTTCACCTGGACTGCTCTCCCAGGAGTGTTACAGACTTTTTGACTTATGTCAAGGATTATTTCTAGTCTTTTTAGGAGAGAAGAAACTATTTTTTATGTGGCATGATCTTTATCCTCTGTAAATTACCTTTTCAAAATATGAAACACCTGTTGTGTGTTTATCTTAATGACAATGAAGCTCCTTTGGGCTCATTGCAGGAAAAAAAACAACAAAAAAACCCGCACTTTACAAGTTAAGTCACAAACATTTTTTGCTTCCAGAATACCTTCATCATCTATGCCCAGTATACAAATAGTATCCTGTACAATAAATCATTAGCAACAGCAGCTCACATCTACCATTTATTTATGCCAAAAATATTTAAAACAAATATTTAATATTAATGTACATAAATAATATCCAAATGAACTATAATAAAGTCTAATGTAACTAAAATGCATGCATTGAAAATTTAAGAAAATTTTCTCAGTGAAGAGCTACTCATATAAAAAAATGATTTTCCTTACTATATTGCCACAGAGACTAAGAATTAGACCAATGGAGCTAATGCTTATCAGTCTTGCAATTTCGGCATGTCAACACCACCACCAAAATTAATGTAATAGTGATTTTCGCAAAGAATCTTTGCGGTGAAGTAGTTTTGGAAAAGGCAGTAACAACAGGATAAGCTAATGTTTCCCTTACTCTTAGGATCTGAGCTCTGAATAATTCTTTGGCTCCCTCTTTACCATCTTGCTAATTGGGCTAGAGAGCAGAGGAGATCACGTCGCTCCAGAACCTGGCCACTCCCAAGGCACGTGTCCCTGCTCCTTGTGCATGCACAACGCCCTTCCACCACTTCCCATACCATCGGGCTGTTAAAGAGGGGCACGGGACACAGGGAAGGGGAAGAGGATAATAGTAAGGAGGCCTGTGCAGGCCTTGCTGAAAATTAGGTGTGTTAACCACTGCTTGCATCATATTAAGATTTGACCCTACATTGAGCATATTCTGAAGCAGATAAAATACCTCACTGTACTCTGCATCTGAAATAAGAGTTTCAAAAAGTTTTAGTTTTCCTCATTTTCAGACTTAGAGAAAGAAAAAACCTTTTTGGATGATACAACAGTCAGGGACTCCAGAAACAACTTAGAGTTCAATCACATTTCCCCAGCAAACCTGATAAAGATGCTTCTTCCCACCTAGGAGATCAGTTACTGATCCCAGTCAACCAGCTTTTTCCAAGTGCTGTAACTCTTAGCCAGAGCACCCTCAGTTCTGTAACTCTTAGCCAGAGCACCCTCAGTAAAGGCTCAGTCCTGCCAGATGCTAAGCAATCTAGTAGTGAACTAGAGTGTAACTGTGCTGTATTTTAATATGCCTGTAGTCCTACTGACCCTCAGCTGGACCATGCATTTGCTTATAATTAAAACCCGTAAGTGATTTGCTAAATCAGCCTAACACAAGTCTTCCAGAAGTAAGTTCCTGGGACCCAAATTAGTAGGAGGAGCTGCAGTGTCCTCACTCCTCTTCCTCATCCTAAAATTAAAGCAGCTACATATTTCAGAATGATGTGCTGCTGGGGAAACTACTAGAATCCAGAAGATAATATTGCAATTTAATATTTTCTCTATAAATTGCATGTATACAGTCTTCCATCTTCTTTTGCAAATAAAGGATTTTGTCCAAGACACCTTAATAAGTGACACTGTAAACATGTTCAGCCATCAAGATCCAGAAAAAAGTATATATGCTTGCTATTTTTCATCTAACTTAAGCTGCATATCATTTACACATTTTTAGCCATAAGAAAATAATATAGCCTTGTTTATAATCTATAAACATCTAAAAAAATTGCATTTTCTTTTATGCTTTGCTGTTAAGGGGAATTATTTGGCTTTACATTTCTATCTTAAGTTTATTCAAAAAGCAAAGATTGAAAAAAGTATCCCCTCTACAAACAGAAAAGCTTTATGGCACAATAACAGAAATCATATAGGCAAACTACAGAGGTCAGCACAGAGCAAAATCAGGAACCCTTTTCAAATTACACAGCAAATCAATGTTGCATTCATGATACCGAGTTTAAAGCTATAAGTAACAGTTCAATAGCAGACAGTTAAAAATGTAAACTTATTTGTTTACTAAAAGTAAACACGGTAACTCATTAAGACTACATACATATTACATATCTAGACTTTGCTATAATCACCTTCACTGTGCAGAATGTTACCTGATTCACAGTATGATGTCAGTAAATGCTGACAGAGCCAAAAGTCACTCACCAGACAGGTGATACTTACATGAAACCAATACATAATTTAAGGGGGGGGCGGGAGGGGTTGGTTGTTTTACCAAAACTTATGGAGACAGTACTGGTAATATCAAGGCTCACTTTCTGTATATCTGAAAGGAGCTGAATGGTTAAAAAATGAATGGAGAAAAACCCCTACATGCAGACCATCTGATAGGAGGTATAAAATAGCCGTTCAGCCTTTAAAGTCTCACTAACCAGGGTTTCTGTAAAGTTACATGGGCAGAAGACCAGACTAGATGACCTAATAGGCTTAGACTATCTTTGCAATTTCTTCTAGCATGCTGAATTATGGCCTTTAAAAATGGCAAATTTATGTCTGTTTATCAATCTGTGGTTTAGGTGTCCCACAGAGATAAGCAAACTTTACAGAATTTAAGAGTTCACATATCTCTCAAGGCATTTAGGATTACAGAAGTGACACAAATATTCAAGTAGTATTTTTTTCTTATAATTTAAACTCCTGTCACTCCAAAATTAGGGTAGGACTCTAAGATAACAGTATCCAAAGGGTTTTAAATAAATAGGTATTATATACTAGAATTTTCAAATACGAACATGAACACATTTTTAAAAAGGGTTTGATTTCTAAAATTGTTGCATGGACTTTTAGACGGATGGATATTAGGGAAAAATTATTTACTGACTAAATACAGAAAAGGTACTAGACTATTAAGGTCAATAAGGCATGGTTGGAAATTGATCCTGATCAGCTGATCTTCATTTGCAACAATAAGACAAACATTTGTTGCCACCAGGAAGGCATGAAAAAAACTTGCATTTTAGGTTTTAACCTTACAACGTAAGTGCAGAAGAATTATAACATCATTTTAAGAAGATTATATAAAAGAAAGTACATGTCACATTTCCTCACATGTTGAAGCTAATGGCATAAAAATCAAGACATTTTCTGGGATGGCTCAGCAGCTAAGTGCTGTCTGGAAAATATTAAAAGAAATGTTTTTTTCAGAGCAATGCAGCTTAGAGGAATTTTAGGATGGATTAATAAAAACATTAATCTGTTGATTTACCATGGTTTGATAAATCACTTGTTCTCAAATAGGTGGCATTCTACTCCTCTGTATACGCTGAAATCGTTAGACTCACAACAAATATAGAAATCCCAGGACTGTAAATGTAATGCAACTGAAAAAGTGTACTTTTCCCATTTCCCAAAGGCACTGCATTTTCAAAAACCTGCTAGAAGGATTTAAATATTCTCTTTTGGTAGATAGTTTCTTTTGCTACAGATGAGCAGATGTCTGCCTTTTGGCAATTCTTTTACACAGCTATTTGAAAACAATTACAGAAAAAAGTTTAAAATGATTTATGTAAAGACTACTCCACAAAGACCCAAATACTGCATTCCCCACACGGACACAAATCACAGAGAGACATTTGAGAAGGCCTAGGAATCAGAAGTGTCTCTTCTCTCTATGCAAAAACCCATGCTACTGGTGATTAGTAACACCACAATTAGTCCTGCATCCCTGGCCCAGAAGCTGTGCGATTAGTGTTGCTGTTTCCTAACCTAGGAGCATTAGGGGTTGATGAACACATCTGATGACTTCCAGCAGCTTCATGCCTCAGGTTTCATAGGCTACCATGATACAGCCTGTGATATCAATGCAATCACAAGTATGTGCTTCTTCCTTAACAGTGAGGGCTGTTAATTGTTTTTTCTACTATATATGAATACCAAAAGAAGAGGATCTTTGCAGACTCAGACAGCTCTTAAAGGTCTTTTTTTAATAAGCATCCTGAGGCTCTCTACCCATGTGCTCCCTGTCACTGCACAGCCTTCCCTCTCCCTGTCCTGAGCACTGTGGTGGCTTAATACCTTCAATACTTCCCCGGACCTCAGCTCTCACCATGAATGAAGCCAACAGGAGAACCTCCCAGACAGCTATTACTGTCAGGCTGTTCCATCCCTGGCTCAGGAAAATCATCAGAAAAACCTAGCTATTATTCCCCCAATCCTCTGCCAAAATTTGATCACAGCAGGAGAAATTTAAATACTGTGTTACTGTAGACTGGTAAGAGCTTAGATCGTGAGTGACGGCATTTCATCAGCTTCCTTTCTAAGCCATGACTTGCTCAGTTAGCTAGTTTGGAAGCATAGTTAGCTCATCTGCATGGAGGCATCTTGTAAATGTATTCCAAATTTTAAAAAGCAGAAGGAAAGATATCCATGTTAGAGTCCCACTTCAGCCAAACCTCAGGTATATTCAATGGCTGTATTGAACACTATGAGGGAGTGAATAGTGTTAAAAATTCCTCAGTCAAGAAGGGTACCTAAAGATACTAGAAACTACATAGTTTCCATCTTTAGTCAGAGTTCTGACTGATAAAGTTACGCGGTTCAAGAAAAAATACCAAAACAAATTCAACACAACATTGTTACATTGTGTATTAGTGTTGCCATTGATCTATATTTGGTTATATAGCATGAAGCAGCGAAATAGGAGAATAAACACAAGTATATGGAATTTACTCACTGCTAATTCAGTCAATACAATTTACTTTTCCTTTGCACGCCTAGAATAGCAGAAAGATGCACTTTGCCACTCTTTAATTTCCTCTTTCACTATTGGCTTGAAGTGTACTAGATGTGCATTATGACTAGTAGCACGTTCTTGGAAATAGCCCCTGCTTACTATTTTTAACACCCATCTGATTGAAGTGATTTTTTGCTTAATCAGAGGATGGGATATTTTGCCAATAATCAGAGGTTTGTCTTTCTGCATTAATCAGCAATGTGCAGTAGTAGTAGCTTTTTTTCTTCATCCTTTCCTTTCCTCATCTGTGACCAGACCCTTTGGCCCCTTTGAAGCCCAGGAGATTTTCAGAGAGACAGAAGGGAGTTTGACGGCTATTCCTCATCAACGAACAAAATAAAAAATAAATTCCTAAATGCCAACAAAACCAAGATCAGTGTAACTAGCAGGAGAAGTCCTATTTATTTTGCAAATCTCTCCACATATCGGTTTTCGTGCTTTACGACGGCTGAAATCCAGCAGCCTAAGAAATTCTACTTAGTTGTGATGGCAAAATACAACATAAAATTGCGCATTCACAATTTCAAACAAAAACAATAGAAACATGCACAATAGATTACATAACATTGCCATTTCTCAATAAAGACAAAATAGTGATACTGCCTGGGTGAAATGTTCTATTGCTAGCACTGCATAATCTTTGCCAAAATATACTTGAGTACATGTACCAGTGCTGTGCAAGATGATGTACTAGCATAAACAGTTAACACTGAACCGCAAATGTCAAAACAGATTAAATACATTACGTGGTGCATTATTCCTTTTTTATTGTGTTTGTTCACTTCCTAATTTGTACAATTCAGTAATTCATAATAGGGTCTCCCTATCATTAGTGCAAATTAGTAATTTTCTAGTACATAATTAAAAATATGCATTAAATTCATACTTTATATTGCATGTTTGTTGCCTTTGTGAAGATTAAAAAATGTTGCATGGTCAAATGAAAGATTAGGGTGATTATTTTGAACCTGAAAATAGCTCTACACAACCTCCTGACATATTTCTCAACATCAGCCTGGTGCATGTATTAGGCTATCACCAGCACTTTAACCCTTAGCATGAAAATATAAGGCTATTTTTTCTGATGACATTACCTAAACAGCTTCCTATTCACATATCTTCAGATGAAGTCATTCCTTTATTAGGTGAATCCTATTACTGCTACATCAGTAACACTGTATCTGTTATAACCCTTCTCTAACACACAGTTTTTATGTAGCATAAGCCTAAAACAGTATGTAGAGATAAATCTCAGAGAGGCAGTTTCTACCCAAAACTTAAACATTGCATTTTGTTTCTAGATTTAGCCAAATAACCATTCAAATATAGTTCACAGTACTGCTTTACAAGAGCAAACCTGATGGTTTGCTTCAAATTTTGCAGGGTTGAGGGCTATTTTTAATGTATCTATCTCATTACTAGCAGAGTTCACAATACAAACATTACAAATAATAAGAGTTCAAATAAACTCCATGTTCCAACAGAAGAAATGAATCAACTTATTTTTAGATATTGTGATTTAATTTTGCCTTTCTATATATTAAGAGAAAAAATTGACGAGTTCCAGCATTTTCCACGTTCTCACACTGTAAGGCATGGAACACAAACCATCTCAGCCAAAGGAGCTGAAATCAGTTTAGCAGGCTTCCATGAATTATGTGCGACAAATGCCCTCAAGTATTCCACCTTTTTACACAGTCAGTTCATAATGACTTATGCTAGTATCTATTAAATATTTTATTAATTTACCATGAATATAAAGTATGACATTATCACCTTACTCTTGGAGAAATAAGAGATTAAATTACTGACACACTGTGTCCCAAGGGGGGAAGAAAGATAAGAAGTGAAAAAATGTAAAGTAGGAGAGAAAAAGCAGAATCAACTGTAGCAAGCATTAACTAGCCCAGAAACTTACTTCATTAGACCCAATTTCCTAAACCAAGCCTACCCCAGGAGCCCAAGTGCTTCAGGATGCAACAGACTCAAATTCTAGGACCAAAATTTGAGGTTCAGAAACCCACAGTTCTGTTGCAAAGTTAGTTATGTTAATTCACCAATTTTTCATAAGTGCCAAATTTCTTCTGAATTTGAACAATGTATTTTCCAGAATTGCTAAGTAAAGGAAACAGTTATTTCTTAGATGATAGTCCAAAAAAGGAATATTTATCCTTTGTGTTATGTTTTATAAAGGTGCATATATTATGCAAAGGTAAATCAGCATTTAAAATAACTGTATTGTATTTAATCTTCACATTGATACATCTTCAGTCACCTGACAGACTTATTTCCGCAATGTCATTGTAACACAGCTGGTCTGAATTTTCCTGCCCATTTACAGATCTCTATTCCTTTACTAGAGAGCAGCAACATTTCTTCTGCAGACTCAGGATGGGGACTTGCTATCACATCTTGAAAATGAGTGACATTTATTTTTTTGTCCACTAAGCAACAGACAAAAGTGATACCTGAACTAAATACGAGGTTAATGACCAATTTTTTTCAAAAACACTGTTTTAAATCATGACTTCTTGCTAATATAAAACTTCTCTGCATTGTGACTCCAGTGATTAGCATTCATCTTCAAAATGGTTGCCAGTTAGTTTGAAATGGAGAAACGTGGATCTTTAACTCAAATCAAAGCACCTTCTGCTGTAAGACACCTCCTTGAGAGCCCCGAGAATGTAATAAACTGACCCAACACCCAGCAGCGCTCAGGTCTGGAGCCTGTTCAGGTACCTCCAAGGGTACACGTCCCTGATGAAAACAGAGTCTAAACCCTTTGCTTTGGAACTGGAAGCATTATAGCTATGTCAATGCACTTAATCCCACATGGCAGAATTAGCACTGCTTATTTGTTACATTGCCAGTAAGCTTAGACTCAGCATAACACCGACACATCTACCACTTTCTAAAGCCCAACTAGTACCTCAGCACACATGCTGTGTGGAAATACTAACTTGCTTGGAGCTAGCTCAGAAAACCAGTATAACACTACCTTGCACCACTTACATATGCCCTGTTTTTGGACTATGCCATCCCTACAGATGAAATTCTAATTTCTATATGGTCTTGAAAGTCACGGCTAGTTCCATGTATTATATCATACTATTTATATCTTTCATATCAGTGATAAAATGGTCATTACAGCTCAACCATTATTCATTAATCTCTTTACCACTGTCTAGCAGTTAATACTGACTTTACCACATTAATGTTTATACTTAATTATTCATTTTAAAGTAAAATCTTTGCAGAGGGTTCCACATCTTCTAGGACTCATTTGCAACTGAGGACTTCTCACTTACAGGACATATTTAGAATTATCTATTTCTACTGAACAACTTATGTAATGCAAGTGTCCTTCCCTCCTCTACCCCCCCTCCGCCCAAAAATACTATGCATACCTGAAACTGAAAAAAACTAGAAGCAAAGTAAAATGATCTGAAATCAAACTAAATGTGTTCTGCCTTCCTGCTATGAGAGATCTTGGCTTTAGCAAGGCTTTTGACACAGTCTCCCATACCATCCTCGCAGACAAACTGATGACATGAGGACTAAATAAACAGATAGTGAGGTGAAATGAAAACATTCTCCACTGCCAGGCTGAAAGGGTCGTGATCAACAGCACGAAATCCAGCTGGAGGTCAGTCCCTAGAGATGTACCCCAGAGGTCAATACTGGGACCAATACTTAACATCATTAATGGCCTGGATGATGGGACAGAGTGCACCCTCAGCAAGTTTGCAGATGATACAAAACAGGGAGGAGTGGCTGATGCACCAGCTGTTTGTGCCACCAGGGACCTCGGCAGGCTGGAGAAATGGGCCAGCAGGAATCTCACAAAGTTCAACACAGGGAAAGGCAAAGTCCTGCACCAGGACTGAGGAAAAACCTCAGGCACCAGCACAGGCTGCAGCCAACATCAAAAAGCACCCGGGGACCCTGGTGCAGAATAAGTGAGGCAGCAGCGTGCCCTTGCAGCGAAGTAGGCCCATGGCGTCCTGGGCTGCACCGGGCAGTGTCACCAGCAGGTCGAGCGAGGTGATCCTTCCGCTCTCCTCAGCACTGGTGAGACATCTCTGGACTGCTGTGACCTGCTCTGGGATCCCCAGGACAAGGGAGACATGGACATCCTGGAGCCAGTCCAGCAAAGGGCTGCAAAGGGCCACAAAGAGGATTAGGGGATTGGAGGGTCTGTCACAGGAGGAGAGGCTGAGAGAGCTGGGGCTGTTTAGCCTGGAGACAGAAGGCACCAGAGGGATCTCATCAACGTGTATAAACACCTGGTGGGAGACAGCAAGACAGAGCCAGACTTCTCTCAGTGGTTTCCAGTGAAGAGACAAGAGGCAATGGGCAAAAAATGAAATACAAGGAATTCCAGCCTACATAAGATCCACCCCCTCCCCAGACAAGGCAAGTTCACATCTCTGAAAGAGTATGTTCATTCCCCTACCTTTACCTATGTAGTCATCATGAACACAGCACCTGAGCATCTCTCACACTCTTGGTTTGTACTTTTCTCCCCAAAGCTATATGGCAAAGAAATACCATGTCAGTTTTGACAATGAAGAACTAAGGCACAGAAGAACTTAGTAGCTTGGCCAGGTTGCACAGACAGTCTACAGCACAGAAGGTAATTGTATCCAGGCATCCAAAGCAATACCAGAACCATCATCCCTCATTTCCAGGTGCTCTATTGGACTATTACATAACATGCTGATTTCTTTCTTAATTTAGCAAAAGCTTTCTGAAAAGTTTTATTTAAAAGCTACCTTGATCTACAGCAGAATTCTCTATCTGCTTCTCCAGGCAGGAATAAAATTATGGCCCGAAGGAAGTCAACAAGAAGTCTGTCATCTACTTTATTGCATCCTAAGGTGAAATTATGGTAACATTTTTGCTATTTTACTCATGGCTGTTCTGTGGAGTAGAGGCAACTCAAGAGCTACCCAGACTTTAGTGAGCCACTGACCAGCAGGAAGATTGTTAACTTTCTGCTGAAGAATCCTTATTACAGGCATTAATATGACAGTAAAAAAAAAAAATACAGCTTCATTTTCAGACTACTGTTGAAGTTGGAAGCTTATTGATTAAACATTTTTTAAAGGAAAAATAATTTCTAAACAGAACCAGTAAATTTAGAAGTCATTGCGATGTAGAATTCCTTGATCTTTTTTAGAATCTGTTTTGAGAAAATAATAATTCTTTTGAAACAATTTTTGGTTTTGATATCATGCACTCTTGTGAGTTAAAATTGACCAGAATATCAAAGTAATTATATTGATTTTAATACCTGCATGAGTACAGACTGCATATAGTTATTAGAAAACAAACTATATTTTCATATGTCAAAAGAAACAGAGTTGCTTTCTCATATGAAAGCCCACAGTACAGAATATATCATTTTTCAAATTGCGTTAGAGATATATGTAGTCTCAAAAGTAAATATCAGGGTAATGTCAGATGATAAAATATTTTTTGTATTTAGAGTGACACAGGTATAATTTGTGAGACATCAAGTCTCTGTAAATACCACATTTTTTTTTAATTTCATAAACAAGTCCCTTTCAACCACTAGTGCTAAAATTCTCTGATAATTTTTGAGATATGCTAAATACCTGTTAGCATTCAAAGAAATTAATTTAGTACTTTTCATTTTCAGAAAACAGAAATCTTATTTGTATGGTCCTTTAGACAAAGTAGAAGAAATTAGGCTTGAAATTACTAGTAATGAGGAAAGACTGGATAGCTTTGCATTGTTCATAATATTCCATTTACTTGACATTGTTCTCCAATGCATTCAACTCCAACACTAATTATTGCAAGAAACAGGCTACTCTTGCACTAACGAGAAATCCTACAGATTAAGTATCTTTCCCTTAATGATTCTCCTATAAATTTGATCTCTTAGATATAAATACCAGCATAGCAATCAAAGTATCTACTAGATTCTCTATTCATTTGATAGAGAAAATAAGGTGTAATTTAGTACGTATACATACTGGATCATAACATTAAATAATCATTTGCCTTTACATCTGAGCTCTGTTTTTTCCAAAAATATCAGAAGGTTAATGAATGTTAACAGACTGCATTCAAGATACACTGAGCAAAAGATAGTGATTTGTACACTGATTACCACATGGAATAACTTACTTTAACCCACTCAAATATGTTACCAAATGCATCAGAGACTGTATTAGCATGACACTTTTTTTCCTTTTTTAATTACACAGGAATTTAAGCAAACTATTCAGTGGCTATCTATCAGATATCAGTAAAACAAAGAAACCCTTTTCCAGCTGCATGCAATATTTTGAGGACATGTTCTGCAAGGTACAATCTCGTTTCCTGTCCGAGTTTAATGTTAGGTAACTTTCTTACTTGATTTATTATACTTGATTACAATTTACTACATTGCTATTTCTAGTATTCATTGTACCCTGTAATAAAAGAAATAAGGATCCTTCATGTTGATAACATATGCTATGATTGAAGAGAGAAAGCACAAGCACATTTGTTTACAAAAGAATGCACAAATCAAATGTTTTATTTGTACTGGGGCTGGCACAAATCACTTCCTAACAAAAGCATTAGTGCTATCCGGAGGCTGCAATCAGCAAATAAACAACTTCAAAAAGAAACTATCTTCAAGGAAACCTACGCTTTCACCTGTCACATAAAGCATCCAACATGTAAGCATCTCATGTGCCCTTACAGAATGAAAATGAAACTGAAGTTCAATCATGGTGTCTAATAATTTTTTTGAATTTGCAGGTATGCAAAGAAGGTCATGAGAAGGAAACAAATTTGCTCCATCCAATCAGACTTTTAAATTCCTTTAAAAAAAGTATTTCAGTAAATTCAAAAAATAGCAATCTCTAAATTAAACCAGCTGTGGTATTTGCATAAGTAAAGGCTCAGGAACGATAGACCTACTAGAATTTCTCCGTTTTCAGCCAGGATGTTAACAAACGGATCTTCCTGACAGAGTCCATACTGCCAGAGAGCACCTAGAAAGCAGTATATGGCAGAGAACCCTTGAAGTCCTTAACCATCGATCCCTTCTGAAAGCTGCACTTAAATGCTACAGAGAATATTAAAAAGTATTTCCAACTCTAGGGAGAACCTAACTGAACGAGGGGCAATTTCTATAGCTTACTGTTCCAAGTAAGCTAAAAATTACATGTTTCAATCCACTTCTGCACCAAGAGCAGAAAAACTCTCCAAGGATTCCCATATCATGAGTAGCACGAGGCTTCTACAATAGGTAAACTTCAAATTATAGGATATTATATGGAAGATATTACAGATACTAAAAGTGATATTGATACAAAAATATATTGTGAAGCACAGGCAGATTTTTCTTTGCATGCATTTTGAAACGCTGCAGTATTTATGAATGCCAAAAAGGCATGTATGCTATAATAACACATAATATTCAGAACAGATGATGGTGTAAAGAAAAATAATTTACAATACATTCAGTGGTGTCTTAAAATACCTGTGGCTTCTCTTTGTTCCAACAACAACATGTAGTTTTAGACACATTCTGTGCTGTGTACGTGGGTCTACTTTTACTCAAGCAAGGGCATGTGGAAATTCATTACGAGGCCATCCTGCTCCTTATGGTATCAGCTGAGGAACATCCTTTATATTTTTAAATATTTTAATCGCATGGCTCTAGGGCTTAGAAACAGAACAGTGTTTCCAGAAAGCTAATTTGAGTTTCAAGTTCTTCCGCATGCTGCTTAGATCATCTGGGACAGGTCAATCTCTTTGCCCTGTTCATTTCTGCAGTATGCAGAGATGATACTCCTTCTCAAAGAGGTGACGAGCATCACTGTGTGGTTCAATATTGTGAGATCAGGACCACAGGAATAGCATTTTTTGCTTTTCCATGTATCTACACTACCACTTTACTTTGGATCAGCAGAGGACTTCAGAAGCAAATCTCCCAGTAGTCCTCACCTAATGGGTTTTGTTTCACACAGCAGAGAGGTCTTGAAGCCTACAAAGAGGATTCCTTTTGGATGAAGTTAAACCAGAAGATACACTCCAGGAGTGCTTCTTAATACACTCTGGCTGCAAGTAGGGTCAGCCTACATCCAGCATCCATACAAATGGGTAGATGCTGCATCCTCAGAGCCATCTCTTTCACAACACACATCTGCTCCTGCTGCTCCTAACCACTTGCTAGTCTACATTCTGCTGCTCTCCAACACGTCAACATTTGACTAGACATCAAACACTCAAAATGAAGGAGAGTTCTCAGTGCCCAAGACCACTGTAAGGAACTTCCTCCTTCTTGTGATAACATTGGAGGTAGACCTAATAATTTTACCACACAATGCTCCATTAAATCACATTAAATTAGTATTTGGACCTATTTTATATCACTTAAAACCTCAAGGTTTTTTTCGGGATTCCTGAAACCAGGCTTCGTCTCCGCCTGAGTATTTGTATTTCAGAAAGTTCCTTTTTCCAGACACACACGTTGACAACTCTCCAAATTCATTTGGCTACGTTGAATACCTGTTTCCAGGCTTTAGAAATTTCTTTATATTTCTTTGACCAATATCTCTTTTAACCGCCATAAATGTGCTTTTTTCCTCTTTTTTTAGATTTTGTGGATTTTAAATGATATAATCACTAAATAGCTTCACCACTTCAACATTTTTCTTTTTCCTTAGCCCTTGATTTTAGTGACAACTGACACCCTCCTTTTACATTTTACCTGAAAAATCCATTTTTGAGAACAAAACTACATGAAAGATACTTTCCCGAACTTCTCTATTACATGACGTTGATATGATACTAGGTCATCTCTAGATATTAGATAGCTTTTTTCTTAAAAGGAAAATGTTGAAGTTACAAAATTATGCCAAAACAGACATATGTATAAGCTTATATTAATCTTTCTCAAATATATAATTCACTGTGTTGTACCTTTCTTCCCCCATGAATGATAACATTTGCAACTGAATACTAATCTTGGTTTTGGAGAGTGAATATCTGTCCTTTCATCCATAAAAGAAGAAAAAACAGGTCATCTATTAAGACTAAGACCCTTCATTTAGAGAGATCAGAAAGTCCAAAATAAAAGCAAGAGGTTACATTTTTTGAACTTTTAGATTTCCATAACATCAGCTGCTACCACACTATCACAAAATCCTAGGTTTACACCCTGGCTGATAAATAAACAAAATTCATTAATTTTGTGTTATAATAATAAACATAATTTTAGTCTGTTTCCAAATAGCTTGATTTACCTTTTCGTACATTGATTCACCTTTTAAATAAATAAATAATCAAACAGTTTCAGTAAGGACATAGCATTTTAATACTGTAGACTATTTATAAATATTTTACAATTTTAATCATTCAGGTCTGTGCCCTGGTGCCCAGCACAGATGTGTCAGCTAATTGCTGCATTATAAAGATGTATATAATTTGTACCTTCAGATTATAAATCTCAGAATTTGGTGAACCTTCTCATTCAGAGTCCAAAATAATGACACATGCTTAGCACTGAATGGTTTACTTGGGGTCCAAAAGTATTTTTATTTTCCCCAGCCTCTTTCATGCTGATCAATACCCTGACCACACATACCAATTCCAACACAAACAAACAACTGGAAGAAAGGACACAGCACAAAGTCTAGCTGGCACCTCCCCTGCTCCCAGAAAAGCCTGGGAAAACAGGATGCTCACAGGACGCCCTGAAGGTCACCAGATCCGAATCACGGCCAACCCAGGAATAACTCGAGCAGCCTTGCACTTGGACTAAGGACCCTTACCTGCAATGCCAAACACAACGACAAGCGCTGCACTGTCACATCAGAAAGGGCAGTATCATCCTAAACATTAATTACAAACCTCTGCTGTTTTTACTTCTCCCTTTAAAATAGATAAATGTGTATCTTGAATGCTGTGCAAAACCTGACAAATACTTACCTGGAATGCTTATTAAGTAGCAGGCAGTCACATCCTGCACAATTTTCTCTTTCCAGCAAGCTCACGGGAGTAGTGAGAGTTATTCTCCCTTACACATGTAAGTAATATGCAGATTTCACCACTGAGTTAAAAAAAAAAAAAAAAAAAAAAAAAAAAAAAAAGCATCACAAACAAAAACTAAGAAAAGCTGAAAAACAGAAAATCCCCAGGCATAATTCTAAGTTCAAACTAGAAAATGAAGGCTATTGCCAGTGAACTGAACATGCTGATGGAACTGCACTCAGCACCCATCAATACTATAGGCTCCTACAGAGATCAAAAATCCATGACCCAAAGTGGTATCAGAAGTTAAAGTTCCTCTCCAACAGTGGTTTTCTTAAACTATATCGGGGCTTGCGTGCAAATACAGCCACCAATAGAGGCTGCCAGGAAGAACCTGGAAGCTGGACAGCTGGTTAGCGCGTACACTCCTCTTTCACTACCCCTCACCCGGGCAGGAATCGTCTGCGTGCGAGGGGGACGGCTGCTGCCGATGGAAGCTCGCGCAGCCAGTTCTCACAAACCTTATCTGCACTTCTCTAATTAGACCTTGCTGCTTATCTTTTCTGTGGCAGTTACACAGAAGCTGCTGCCCTCTTTGGATGCCTCTCCAGAACAAAACTGTGATGTTTCAGCCTTCGTTACACAAAGGCCGTGTATGAAATTTTGCCACAGCGGACACAAAACATGCTTCACTCACAATGCTGGGGTGACGGAGACGGTAGTGTTTCCCACAGCCTCCAAAATGAGCACGGTGTCTGCAGCTCACTCAGTGCCAGAGCAGCCTGCGCCTCTTCTGTCATTTCCATCCAGTGGGCAAGTTATTGTCTACAGATCCGTTCATATAATGTAGTGTTTCATGATATATACCTGCATCGTAAAGTGAATATCGTATTCCCCAAATTTATATCAAATTCATTTGTGTAAGAGTTTAACCCTAATCTTTTCATTTTTAAAGTATGACCAAATTCAAAAATCTGACTGTATAATTAATTCAATTAAGGAATGAACTAAAGAATTAATAAATTTCAGCAGTATTTTTCAAGAAATAGGGTTGAAAAATAAGTATTTCACAAAAATTCAAGGGTTCCTACCACTAAAACAAACAGTTGTTTTCTTTTAGACCTCGAGGAGGGGAGAGGGAAAGCTATCTGCAACATGAAACGTCATGTGCACAGTTACAAGTATTTTGGGTTAATTACCGTTACGGTGTTAGACTACCCAAGTTTTAATCAACAGAGTCTTATTCTTCTGCAGATGTTGACATCTGTAAAAGTTAGTGCCATTTTACCTCCTCCAGGCATCGTAGCACCTGGAGAAGCCACGGGGAAGGCAACATGGATTCTTCTTGAAATTACCGCAGCAGCTGTCAACTCAGAAGGAGGTATATACTGACTTGCATTAGATAGTAGCATTGCACAAATCCTCACTCTTTCCTCTTAAATACATTCTATATGCAACACTGGGAAATCTGTGATGAGAATACAACCTACCAGATGACGAACAATACCAGCATTCATTGGACAGACATACTTAAAGCTTTTAACTTTGTCACATCAGTAAGAGGCCCTGATTTGGCACTTGCTTTAATTTGACAGATATACTATTAAAAAGTCATACATACATACATGTATATATATACACATATATAGCGCTCATGGCAGCATGATAACTTATGTCTAACTTTGAAATATCTTAAGATTCAAAAACTTGGCTTCTGACATTGCCTCTGGGATGTTGTTTAAAAATACAACTAAAAAGAAGAAAAATACTTCTTATACGAACCCATTTTCCTCACCTTATTCTCTTTTTTTGTGGATCTACAAATACCAAGTGAAAAATTAGAATCTACTGAAAAAAAATTAAGAACATGATAAACATATACTGCATACTACAGAAAACTGTTTGCCCCTCTCCAGGCCAATCTTCGAACAAAGGACCAACAATTTCTTCAACTTTGAAAGCTCATCCCAGCTGCAGAATGAGCGTCACAAACTTACACAACTTACGCAAAGTACTTGTTACAGAGCTGAAAATACAGCCGTACAAAAACGCCAGGACAGGCAAGGCCCTGTAGCCCTTCCAAGTGGAATGCCGTAGTGGAATGCCTAGGAAACCAGAGATAAGAACGAGGAAAGGCTTGTAATAATAGATATTTATTGGGAGTTTTGTAAAACAATGTATGATAAGCAATGCTGGTCACTTTTCAAGGTTAAATTAGATTTGTCTGCATGGAAATAAAAACCAAGACTCAAACTACACTGTGGTGGAAGAAAGAAAAAAATGCAAACCAGTATCATCACTCTTGACTTTCAGTTTGCTTTTTAGACTGGAACACAAAGCCTTTTCAAAGTCCTAGCCCATGAGCAGGGGTTCATGAGAGCACTAACATCGTCAGCTCTGTGCCCAAGAACACATGAAGTAACAAAAATATAAATGTTCTTGTGCTTCCCTTAACTCTATAATACCAGAATGCTATGAAATAAAAATAAGCAGAGTGCAATGCTGGAAACTTCAGCACATATCCCAAACCACTTCAGTAACGGCATAGCCTATCATGTCTCATAACACTTAATAGAGCAATCTGGTTGCGCATCAGTGCAGCAAGAACAATCTTCCTTGTTTTTACAATAAACTGCTGTCACCCTCTTCATAACTCTACAGAAAATACTCTGAGTGTTTCCATTGTGTTACAATAAACAATCTGAACTTTAAAACTGAAAGGTATAATACAAATGCTATGTACTGATATAATTCAAGACTAACTTTTTTATGCTCTTATAAATCAATCTATTTCTACAAAGGGGAAGAAAAAAACCAATTTAGACTACTATTCTACAGAAATCCAACCCAGAAGGCATTAGGTTTTTGAAAATACCATCTAGGGGTGAGGGCAAACTCTCAGATGTAGTTATGAAACTCTAGAGAAGATCAGCTCTTCTTGATCTCATCTATGAACACAATAGATAAAAGCTTACAATCATCAATCTACAGGCAATCACCCATTGCTGGAGGGGGGGAGAGAAGACAAAAATTAAGGGAGATAATAGATTTTACATATTAATGAGTTTACAGATAATCATCATTCATTATTTGTTCAGTGTTGTATTGTCAGGCTTAGGATCACTTGGGGGAGGGAACACATACCCCTCCCTTACATCTATATATCCCTCCTCCACTGCTGTACTGCACTGCACTTCCCTTCCACTCATTTCTCTGCATTTCCCTAGCATTTCTGAATTTCTTCTCTGCCACTTCTCTTGCTCTCCACTGCAGACTCCACTTTTAGCCTGTGCCATTTAGCTCCACTAAAATGACCACTTATTAAACCAACAATACATAGACCATATGTGCTATAATCTAATCATACATGCACCCAATAACAATCATTAGGCTTTAGAGATAATGATCGCAGTGATGTCAGTGTGGCAAGTGGTGTGCGCTTCTCAGTCTTTTTTTAGGCTGCTTTCAATGCAAATCTCCACTGCAGCCCCTAAACAGAGATGACACGGCTCCTGTCACAAGGTGCATCTCTCCTGTGGTTCAGGCCAAGTGCTGCATCCAGAGGAGTTATTTTGAAGACTTAATGCTAACACTGAAATTAAGATACAAAAGAATATGTTGGAAGACTGCTGTATTCAAAACTCAGAACACAAAACTACATCTCATTTTGACCTTGGATGAGGTAAGATAAGTTATCCAGCCAGAGGTACTGACCCAGTGGTACAAGTTGTCATTTGAAGATTTTGAACCATATTCAAAAAGAAAAAGAGCAAGAACTCAAATACCTCCAAGCTGGGAGGATTACTGATGAAAGTGCAATATATAATGGAGCTGTGAAACTGCTTGCTTCCTCTCTCCTATTTGCTTACACTTGTACAAAACTGGGGAGTTTTGGTATGCAAAACCAAGAAGAGAGGCGAATGGGTGTGTAAAACATACAAGTGGGTAAGATCTGACCGGAATTAAAGTCCAAATGAATCCAGCTATCCAAGACGATGCCGCCCCTTGTGCTGTTTCCAATCCACCTCTACGCAAACAGGACTAGAATGGTAACGCCTTGAGGACTGCAGCACACGTGGTGCCATCGCCCTCAGGATCTGAATTACCACCCCGCATACGATGCGAGCTATGCCAGTCGCCGTCTACAGTTCCGTGTCATCTTACAGATCCTGTAATAACTTAACAGATTTGCCCTTCTCACAGGTCCAAGACTTATGACCACTTTAAGAGTATCTTGCCTTCTAAATCTTACAATATATAGCAATATAACCACTCATAGAATTAGGTTGTATTTTGAATGTTAGATCTTTTCTGCCATCCAGAGACGCACTACACCCTTTCCGTGAATTCAAAATGCCCAGTATTAAAGTCATTTCTCAGACTACGTTTTTATCTTCAAAGACAAGGGGGCTTTGCAACCCTCAAAGTTGCCTAAAGCTAACTCCTAGCTGCCCTTCTGTTGAGTGAAGCTGTTTGACCCACGTTGGATGCTCAGGCTCCATACGCTGAATGAGCGAACAGAATAGTGAGGGGTCTACAGGAGAGCTTCTCAAAAATCACTGAGGTGCCATCTGCAAATCATTTAGTTGCTTAAATACCTGACATGGCTAGAGACAGACCAGACAAGAGCCATCCCTCTCTCTCCCCGCAAAGATTATCACTATCACCCTGCTCATGGAGGAATAAACTTAAGCTTTGTATTTCCATCTGAAAAAGAAAAAAAAACCAACACAGCAACCACTATCAGACAGCCTATGTTTAACTAGAGTGCAGAAGACAAATTCAAGTATCTGCTCAACAGTCAGGAAGGCAGGGATTCGAACTCACTCACTGTACCTACCAAACATACTTGCTAACCCTCTAAGCTATTTGCTTTGAGCATCACACAGCTCCTAGCGCCTGCTTTGGTTAACCTGGATGTGCGACAGGGAGGAAGGCCTCTCTTTGGAAAGGCTACTGCAAGGTTCAGCCTCAACACAGGCTCTGAGAATCTCTTTATCTGCAGAGTAGCATAAGTGCTCTGACAGCCTTTTGAATGCAAACTAGCTGATATTTAGGTGCTTTCAGGTTTTAGGGACTTACAGGGGCACCTCATAAGTAATTTTAATAATCACCACCAACACCTCTCAGGTACCAGGTATTTTTGTCTGACCTGGTAATCTAAAGGATGCTCTCCTAGTTAACAGACTTCTCTAAATAAAAATAAAGTTAGGAGCCTATTTCTCTGAAAAATGTTATATACTTCTCAATAAATTTGAAAGATATAAACATATATATTCTGATGAACAGATGTACAGTATTTAAAATCACTTTTACAGAGAAAAAAAGGTCAGAATGGATACTTCGAAGGATGTATGCTAGATACTGCATTCAACAAATGTATCTATTTCTACTTAGCTTCATATAAAGCACTTCTAGATGTTGTTTTTGTGTTATGTATGGTGCATTACTCATTCTGAGGAAATACTTAGCATGGTATTTTACAAATGGAAGAAAATAACTACTTGCACAGACGTTTGATTCAAAGCCTTCATTTAAGCAGTGACACCCATCCATCATGAGTATCCCATGCAGCATGCTTTTCTATAACAGTTTGTTACATACAATGAGACAATCTAAATATTGAATGTTTTTATATCACATCAGGCATTCCTTCTAGCATATCAACCTGACATTGGTGATGGACCAAGTCCTGATAGCACATCGACCATCACATCATTCATTCATATATTGCTGTAACTTCCAGAAAGAGATAGATGATCTTTCCTTGGAGGCCAGTGCAGCTTGACTGCAATGACAGGTGCCCAACTTGCCCTCTAAATCTAAGGTCAGCATGCCTCAGTACAAAAGGAATAAAAACTGATTCAGTACCTTGTTTCCTTGAGAGCACTATGGAAGGCATTTATAAAATATAAAGGCAACTGCTGTAAGTTTATAGTAACTCTTAATATTATAGCTAGTGCAAAACGCTTCCACATATTTGAAATTTTTAACTATTATTTGTTGCTACCATTGGTAATTTCCTCTCCCATTTGTTTTCCCTCAATTGTTAACCTATGATAGGCATACTTGACAGCCAGAGGCAGACCACTTCTGCACACTATGAAATTTGACATTTAAAAACAATTTCCAAGGAATTCAGTGCATCCACGATCTATAACTAGCAATGGAATGCAAGAAAGCCATGTAGGTTTTACATCCATCCGTGTAAGCGTATTTTATTTTTGTGAGGCACAGATAAAACACACTTAGTCTGATCTGAATTACTGTAGCATTCTTGTTAAAAACCACCATCTGTCAGAGATTATCCTATTTTACACAGAAGGAACATGCATTAATTATTAATCCTGTTCCTCATAGAAATGTACTCGCACAAGAGCAGGCCCATGCAGGGTGTGACAGGAGTACCAGTGTTTTTAGCAGGTGGTTTCTGGATGGATCCCATGAGCTCCTCCAAAAAATGAGCTGTTTTGGGACAGCTCGCTGGCCACATGGTGGGGCACTGTCACACACAAAACAAAGGCTGAATTCCCAGGGCCTAAGTCTATCTCCACGACTCAACATAAGCACCACGTACAGTAGAGACATTATATTTGCAAAGAGTTGAGCACTGAAGCATCATGCTGCATATACACTAAAGCACATGCTCAAGGTTAAGCATATGACTTGGACTTCCTTCATTTCAGTACTTCCTACATTTAAATTTCAATGTCAAAGTAGGAGCTTTCTTGGTGTTAGCCAAAGCTCTCGGCACTTTGTAGAGTCTTTCTTGTGTGCTGAGGGAGGGAAGTCATGGCTGTAAATCGCACGCTGGTGTGGCACATCTAATTAATCCACAATGAGAACCTGATGACAGGCAAAATAAGAAAGTTCTTCAGAGACACTGGGGGGGTGGGGTCAATGAAAAAGGATCATTTTCCCCAAGGAATTCCTTAAATGTATTGTTTTCTAGGGAAAATGGCAGACATCATCCTTCTGCTCTAAGACATTTTTACCTATTTTGTGTTGTTGGAGCGTACATTGCCATATATTACCGTCAGTTAATACTCTATTACCATTAAGCTTGTTGTATTGGTCAGAGACAAACTGACTAGCAAAAGCATTTTCCAAACAAACTTCTTGCAGGTTTTAGTATTTCAGTATGAAAACTTATCTTCAGCCCAGCTGCAGAGAAAGACAGAAGTAGCTGATACGAGACAGCAACGTGCAGTCCCAGGCTGTATTTGGTACAACGGATGCTAGAACCTCTATCTTGCTACGCAGAACTAAACTGAAAGTATATTCTTGATACCCCAAAACAAGAAATGTAAGATATGCCAGAACTGTGAGCAATCTTCTGGATAAACAAAGTATACTAATGCCCATAAATCCCCAAATTTTAAGATAGTTCCCTATGTTACAATGTCCATACCTCTCTGGGCAAGGAAGAGGTTAAAATCTTTCCTTCTGAAAACAGAAAATGCTCCACTGAAAAGCTGCCTAAGCTGCCAAGCATGGAGGGATAGTACTCCAGTTGGAACTCATTACAGAGACAACATACGAGAGCTGATCCAGCTTTTTATTTACTGCAGAGGCAGAAATGACATGAACATCTTTCTGCGTAGACCTAGAAAAATATGCTGGCCCTGAAGCCAAGGATCAGAACATTACCAACCTTGCCAAAAATGAAATCGGTTATTTGTTTTTTTAATTTAGCCAGATTTGGCACTGATTTATATATTTTTCCCTGGTGAAGAGGAACTATTTATATTCTTTAGAGCACAGATCATAATTGTTAATTTTCAGTGGCCCTGCATAAAGAAATAGCAGTTGTATTATCCTGCAACAAGAGGACCACAGCTTTCAATCAGGTGAAGAGAGAGAATTTTGTGTAAAGTCATTTTAAGTCCCTCCAGGAGGTGGAACGTCAGAGCGATGGCTCGCTCTCCACTAAGCACACGTCCATTTCCCTCCCGGAGCCCTGGGCTGTCATAAACAGGAGGGGGGACACAAAACCCCATGTTAAAAGTTCACTATCCTTGAAGTGAAGCATAACCAGGGACTTCTCCCTTTCTGATGCACTGCACTGTTGCTCCGGATAGTTACAGCAGTCATGCCACAGATAAGCCATTTACAGGCAATATTTCACCTATTTGGCACGCTGAGCACCAGGTGATATTAACTGTGAGAACATAAAAACACCTTGGGTTTCCTGCCCCTTGACACTGCTAAAAAGAATATCTTACCCTAACACCACTGTTCAGTTACCTTGTCCTAACTGCATGTAATACAGCTCAGGTTACATTACCAAATCCATTGAGGTTGCTTCCAGCTCTCACAGGAGCCATGAGGACCTGTTGAGACCTTCCCACAGCTCTTCACAGACATCAGCCCACAGTTTTAAATTGGCTATGCAGTAGGGGATGGATTCAGCTGTTATGTAGATTTTGACCTCCGGCCCAAATCTGCTTTCCCAGCAGTCAGATCTGGGCCTTGGCTTTCAAGGTGCATCTGCTGGGCACGCTGACCACTCGCCAGCCCACCAGAGCCTGGCGGAGAAGAAAGACCAGCCTGCATAGGCATCACCTTTCCAACAGCTATTCCACAAGCAAAGGAAGAAAGCTTATGGCATTACAGACCTGGGCTCAGTCCCTCCCAACAAGTGAAGTCATGGTAGGCCATACAAGGAACAGCAAAAGGATAGAGGAAACAAAAGGGGAAAAGTTGGTGAGTTGGAAGAAGCTGCAGAAGTAGAACAACTCAGCAAGACTGAGCCAGGAAGAGATGAAAAGTGCTTCATCTTAAGAACTGTAGAAGCTGGGTCTTGATTTCTTTACTAGCTGGTTAGCATCAAAAAAACAGTCTTTCCTCTGTCTCCCCATCTGGATATCTGAAACTAGTCACCTATGGGGGCAGGGAGAGGAGGGAGAAATCCCTCAGACAAACTGACATTGTTCCCTTACTTGAAAATGTAGGAAAGGATCTCATCTTTGCTGTGTCATATGCAACACAATTATTATTAGTCGAGTAAACCTAAGAAACCATACAAAATATGCCAAAAGCAGTGCAATATTTAAAGTAATGCCACCTATTTTGCAAAGGAATTATTCTTAACTATCATTCTATAGCTTGCCAGGCATTTTTATGCAAGCAGCTTTGGCACTAATGTCATATCTCTGCATTAATGAAACAGTCCATCATATGGTTCAAGTTTTGATTCCTAAGCAAACAAAAACAAAACCACACACACCCTCCCAAGAAAACCAACATTCTTACAACTACTTACATTAAAAAAAAAGTCATTACACAGTACAACTACCTGAGGCTGCCTTCAGCAAAACTGCTTTCTTTGGACCACCAGGCATACGAAAGGCAACACTAATTTTTTACAAACCAGTTGAGCTTCTTGCTCGTTAGTGGCAACAGTAAGTGTTCGCAGCCGTGCTACACCGACACACACAGGTCTCCCCAGGCCTCCGGGAACCGGGGCAGCGCGCAGCTCCGAGCCTTTGCCAGTTGCCTCCCATCGGGCTCACCCCAGGAATAGTATGTAAAGGTTGCAGCAGGTTTTCCAAAACCTCTTAATCAGACCAAGCCATTTTTTCCTCAGTGAAACTTATATGGGTTAAGCATTATCATAGCTGAGCAATAATGAGGCATTAAATACTGGCTTAGCTCTCTAATATAGAGGACTGATACAAGTGAAGGGTAGAGGAAGAAATTTTAAAAAGACAGATTTTTGAGAGCATTTCCACAAAATCTTGCTAATATCCATATCAATTAGCAACCTTTTCACACTGCAGTAAATATACTTGTCAGCAAACCACTAAAAAAGAGTGACAAATATATGATGAACAGGAGTCATTCCATGAAGTTGTTCCATTAATTACCATATAGTTTTTCAACATTATTCATAATATGGATAATAAATGAGCCAGAACATAAAGTTTATCTTGCAACTATTTCCCCCTTAGATCAACTGCATAGTTCTTATACATGAGATACTGGTACATTCCCTCAGCACAAACCACGAGCAGGTTGTGCCGACCCCAAGAAAAAATTCAGGACAGGGAGTCAGAACATTTTTTTCCTAGAAACAATCTTACGACTACCAGAAAACTGAAAAACACCCCCACTACTGCTTTAAACACTTCTTCAGCTAGAGCAATTCTGAAAGAGAGGTCAGTAGGAACTTCATGAGGTGACCTTCCTTACCAATTTATGTACTTCCCAATTAAAAACAAAGTATTTAGATGCAGGACATAAAGTGTCACTAATTTTGTGATTACATCGCTGTTTTTCATTTGTTTTAAAGAAAAAAGCTAAGCAAACTGTTATTTCGGAAAACATGGATAATATATACTGGAACATTGACATCCAGCAAGGCTATTTTCTTTATATCCTGTGATCATTTCAATATTATTCCTACTCTTTCAATTGCTTTGCCATATTCTCCTAATAACAACCTACAATTGTTGTTATTTTCAGATAAATGTACAACAAATCTACGCAGCTCAAATCCTGGTGATGCAATACCGATAGGCATTTTAGAAATGCTCATCGACACCGACAGTGCCTTCAAGATTTTGTTCATATTTATTCCTGGACATGTCAATTCTCATAGAAACAGACTTATCAAGCTGTTCTGTATTTCTGTTGATACAATATAACAGGCACTGAGGAAACAGATTCAGTTTTGCAAGCCGTTTTGTAATCAAAAAAACATACTTGAAGACTGAATGAAAACAAAGGGCATTTTTTGCAAAATAACCTCTGAAAAGTTATTATAACTAAAAAGAGAAAAATCTTTCCCCAATTTCTATTGTTTGTAAACTATAAAATATAAACTAAGAATCTAAATAAAAAAATCAAAGGAGAATATAATTCTATTATGGTTATTTTTCAATGGAATTTCAGTAAATTCCAGAATACAAACAACTTTCCCACCAGAATTTTGTCCTTCAATAACATTTATCTTGCACTCATGATTTTGATAATGGTGAGTTATCATACGGATGCAGACTTTTGCTTGGCTTACTGACTGAACTGCTTATTTATTCAGAAAGTGTAGTTACATTTGCTTGTTCTTTTCATGCAATGGTAGCTATGATATTTCTCTAAATGGCATTTCTCAAAAGTTTTCTTTCTTCCTTGGGATTTAAGCATTTAAAGCTCTTGGGCTCTCAGCAATTTTGAAAATCTGGCCATTAACCACTTATCTGGAATGGGAATTTTTAAAGGAGCTTAAGGTGAGCTATCCACACACAATTACAATTCAATAGAAGTTGCACACCTAAGCTCTCTGTAGGAACTTTTGAAAATCCCAGCTTAAAGAAGAAAAAAATCATGGAGATTACCTTTCTGAAAATGTGCAGTTTAATCCTGCTGTCCTCCAAAGCATACTTGCATCCTCTTGCACAAAGACATATAGCAGCACCCATGCCAGCTTCACCATTTAATGCAACCTTCTTGCATTCTGCCTTCAGTAAGTCTCAACAGCTACTGTTTTTTGTATATATATATATATAAAAACATATTCCATGCTATATACTGGGAACAGTATCTCAACCTTGTTCCAGACATTTTTATGCCTATTGATATAAAAATATATAATGTAATTAAACACATCTTTCCCTGTCCCTTCCAAACAGCCTCCATAAAATATCAGTGAAGAAACCTGAAATTGTCTCTTAATAACAGTAACTGTCCCAAAGCTCCCTTTTTGAAATAAGATTACCATATTCCTCCTGGAAATAAAGGAAAAGTAATAGCTTGATTATTTTTCTGTTAAATTAGCTCAGACTTGCAGATATAATTCTAGGTGATAACGGACTGACAGCAGGGGATTTGGAGTTTTGGTCTTTTAAGGGGGTGACATAGCGATATTTAGATTTCAACACAGCTCTAGTTTATGGTACATAAAGATGTCTCTGAAGCACAAAGTACTGAATCAGAGAAAGGAAAGCACATCCCATCCTACAGTGGTGACATGAGTTATTTGCATAGTTGCCACAAAAGTAATAATTACACTGTAACTCAATGGGAACAATGGTAATTTCACAGTAGCTCATGTTGTTGTTATCACCCTATATCCTGATAACTGTGAAATTAATTTGTGGCACCACTGTATGTGTCAGCTTTAAGCTGTTCCCTAGGTAACATTATGCTACCATAGAGCAGGAATGCTTGGCAGTAAAATGGGTAGCAGCAGATTGATTATACAAAAAGAATCTTCTCTCTACATACAAATAACTTGGCAATCAGGAAAGATGATGAGAAAAATTCTCCCACCCACTTTTTTTTTTTTTTTTTTTTAAAGAAAGCAAGAGAGTTAATGCTATTAACTGACCATTATCCATCAACTGGAAGAATTCAAACAATTCAAAGGTAAAACAAAATGAACAAATTACTAAATTATATTTAGTGTCATTTAACTATTGTTCTAAATTGCAGACAAGAAGCAGCATAAAAAAAATTCTGAACATTTCTTTTTCCTTCTTCTAGTCATTTCCCACATTAACCACTAAATGGCAACTTAACATATAAAAGCAAATACACAGTACAAAGTCGCATATTTAAGAGGACAACAAAAGTATATGTTGCGCTTTCACAAATAATCCTAACTTCTGAGAGGCACTATCCTTTTACGCACTGAGCGCTCAACATAAGCCACACTACTAGACCAAAAGGCAGTTCTACACTAAATATAAAAGACCCCAGTTCTGCCACACAATGCATGAAAATGCTTATGAATTTACAGATGAAAATTCGGTGCAACAACAACTGAAGTTCAGGAAAGCATTGGATTATGCAACTCAAGGAAGGAACTTATTAATTGGTAACAGGATACTGAATTTAAGTTTTCCAATCATTCCACTTGGTACAGCAGTATGTAAGAGGTTTTGGATTAAAAACGTACTAATCTTTTTAAAGTAAACTTGGATATTTCATTCCCGTTTAATCCAGGCCTCTGAAACGCTGGTCATTAGTACGTTCACACAGCATTCGAAACTCGTGCTGTACTGCCATGTTCTTCTGCTCTACGTTTCTCTCCAAGGAAACAGGTGTAACCACCACAGCAGGTTACACGTGCAGACTCAGCAGTTCAGCTGAGGTTTTTTTCCTGAAAAAGCAGCAGCATCTCGGTGTCAGTGCTAGTCATCAAAGCAAACCAAGGTGTTGAGCAGATACTCTGATCCAGGACACCCAGGGATGAGCATGTTTTGTCACTCTACAGTTTTGATCTCTCTCTCTGACTGATCCTCCTTCTGTGATTGCTGCCACCAAGTACTGCCCCCAAAGCCCCTGACAGATGATGTTCAAATGTGCACGCATTTTTTTTTCCCCTCTCCAATTTAAAATAAAGCTTTCAGAGCTCTAAAAGCAGCTGTGGGGTCTAAAGCCAGCTTGGAGGGTCCCAAACGTGCATTCGTCATGAAATACTGGCTATGTCAAATTATGTCACTGATGAGAAGAAAACTTTGACCACCCTGTATTTGATTATTGGTCCATCAGGTGCTCCGATCACTGCCACAGCAGAGGCAGGAATCCCACCTGTGCCCTTCGCCAAACGGGCACATGCCCGCACCCACCCCGTGCTCAGTCCTCCTCCACGTCACCCTGTGAGCTATTTCAGATGCACAAAGACCCTTAAAAATCACACGTACAAATCAACATACACAGAGCACCTGTCAGCAAACTCACTCTAACTGCATGGACGCCTTGCTGGTGCTCTTGATGCTGGTAGGAACTACTATGGGATATACTGTTGATATCAGTACTGAGCCCCGCTTTGAGCCCCATTAATAGCATGTCTGCCATCTTCTTTGCTTTGCTAGACCAGCGCAGATTCATGACGCTCAGTTACATTGGTGGCCATTTTTTTCTACCTACCTGACACTACTTCTGCCTCGAAGAGCAGGGGCCAAACTGGCTGGCTGGTTTTTTTTTAACCCCTATGCATCTATCTGTCCTTTATTTTCTTTCATATGCTGTTCAGGTGTCAGTGCTGGAACAACCGAAACCAGCTGGAACAAGCATATTTCTGGGAAGACACGTGCTGCCAGTGACAAACCTCCCTCCATTTGCTGGATCAACGCTGCCAAAGGCATTCCGAAATGCTCTAAGAAAGGTAGATATACGTAACTGAAGATCTTTGGAAAGCTAGCAGCAATTACTGTTTTTTTCTGTCAGCCCAAACTTACTACCAGCAAACAAAATTTTTGTGACAAAGATGCCAGATGTTCTTTTTAGAAGGCTGATTAAAAAAACAGTAGAGGGGATAAAAAAAATGCCTAACATGGGGAATTTTACCATTATAATTGTTAACTCAAACCAGGCAAAGTGCAGCTTGTACTGGTACCTATGATAGAGGTCAATAACCTATTTGAACCTAACTGATGTCCGCTGAGCTATCCGTGTTTCCCACAAAAAGACCAACGCTGCCATGATCATGCGTCGGGAACCTCTGCGCTGAGGCTGCTAGTGAAGCTGTTCCACACCACATTTGAAACATACTGAGATATAACATGCAGGACATTACAGAGTTACTCCCATGCTATATTATATGTATATGTTTTGCTGAGAAAGGACTGTTCAAAATTTTATAGAATATGAACATATTTTTGAGACAGTGATGTCCACTGACAAAAATTTTAAAATTTTCTTTGGGGAATGGCTTTAAAACTACAGAAAAATTTAAAAATGAAGAGACTAACAGCAAGATTCCAAGCAAGAGATTCCGATCTAACCTCTGAGGTCTCAAAGAGAGAGTCACAACTGAACAAGACGCCTTGTCATCGCTACTCTCTCCCCACCTGCCACATTGCTGGCATGTTACTAGCTGTCTATGCTTCAAAAAGAAATGAAGCAGTCTGTTCGTATTTTACATATGTTTTTATTTTTCCTCAAAAAATTAGATTAACATTTACATCACTCAACAAATTAATGGAGTAGTTCCTTCTGATTTCCTAAGATTCAGCATGGCCTTGGAAAAAGGGTCTACATAAATTCTAACCATACAAAATTATATTTGATTCCTAAAACTCTGGTGCTGTAAACATAACATCTGCACAGAAGCTTGTTCAAATTTCTTGAGAATACCATAAAAATTAAAATATAAAATCCTTGCAATAAAATGACATCAAATACATTTCATAAGACAACTATCTCATACATTCAACTAGAGTTATTAGCCAGCACGCAAAGCCTTAGAATAACTTGCATTGCACTTCCAGCCAACTGTAAACTTGACGCATTACCTTGGAAGAATGCCACATTCCCTGCTGTGCTAAACTTACTGAGACAAATAGAAAAGCAGCATTGCTGTGTTACATCCCTGCTTTACTATTGTGTAATTGGACCACACTACAGGAACAACACTTTATATTGTAAACACTGATTTACCATTATCACCTTGTGGTTTCACACTGTCAGCATAAGGGCAATGAATTCTCGTGTTACATCAAGAATTAAACAAATATGATAGAAAAAAATATTACAAGAAGATATATTTCAGAATTCTGTTCACAGTTACAGTTTTCAGAAAAGAATGAATTTTACATGTGACATGTGACTTTGTGACACTAGTAGGAAATAGAATGTGTAGCAACACCAACAGTAAAAGATTGCTCAAGTCTTTCCAATTTCAGGTAAAGCCTTCACAAAGCAGCAGCAAACACAAACTGATCACATACAAGAGAGAACTAATTTTATGGCACAAGCAGACATGCAGAAGCTAGGAATGCAGGGATATATACTCACTGAAATGCATCAAATTCAGCTACCTAAGAGAGTGAAAATATTTGTGCTATATAAGTCCCTGCTGGTTAAATGGCTTCCTGAATTGAAGGAGGAAAATCAGGGACGCCATCTGCAACTAAGTCAACAGTTGTGCTCTGCCCTTGCCTGGGGCGTTAATCAGCCTTTCCCCAAGACTGGCAGTAGCAGAATTTGCCCCTAGAATGGTTACATCTACATTAGCGCAGCCCAGTAGCAGGGCATCTCTACAGCAAGAGAGTTTGCATTAAAGACCTGACAAAAACCCTGCACACGTTGCAGTAAGGGTTGTTTCTGCCTACTTCTAACCTAGTCCCGTGGACTGAATGACCATGGTGTTCGAGCACCCTAGCTGATCTTCTGCAGTACATCTTGGGGCCTTGTATCACCTGAAAGGAATACAGCTCCTGAGCTCCAAGACACAAAACAGAGCACAAACAAGATCAATTGGGTGATTTGCTTCCAAAGGGCATTCCTGATCAGAACAGAAACATTAGTGCGAGCACAAGAGTAGCCTACTGCCACATAAAGCATCTTCCTCCTCCTTCCTCTACTCCTCACGAATGTGTCTGAAATGCCTAACTAGTTCACAGGCAGGGAAAGACAAAATAACAAATATTAAAGTGGAAAATTGATTTTAATGAATTTGAAAGAATTATAGCACCTCATTCACAACTTAATGAAACCCTAGTTTGAAATTACGGCTATGCTGAAGTCAACAGCGAAACTCCTAGAGAAATTTCAATGAAGTCAAGACTTCCTACTTAAATAAGCAGAAACATAGTTCCCAATTTATCATTTTGTCTTTCACTGAGCCAGATATATATTTCATGCTATCAGGGTTTAAAAAAGAACAGTACCATCTGCATATGCTTTGCTTTTTGTCACATAATAAACACCTAATATACTGGCATTTCTGTCACTACATTTGTGCATCTACTCACCCTAGTACAGCCGATATTTACTCTTTATCCTTAGCCAGGGAGCGCCGAGGCAATGAATGAAGATAAATGCCTGCAGCAGCAAAGGGGCCGCAGGAGTGGAGCAGAGGCAGGGCAGGGAGCGCTTTAGGAGCCCCACCGCAAGCACGGAAGGGACAGCCGAGGCTCGAGCGATCTATGCCGCAGGCCGAGCCACAACAGTTTCAGCGCAGCGGCCGTGCACGGGCTCCCCTGCGGCAGGCAAACAAGCACCTACCTGCCCAGGTGGGTCTCGCCAGCAAAGCCTGCCTCCGCCGCGGCCCGGCATGCACTGCCCAGCGGCTTGGCAAGCGCCGGCCGAGCTGACGAGAATCAGAGGCGCCCCGCAGGCAGCCCACAGCTAACCTATGGCTGCTAGGAGTCCTGGAAGCTTGTTTGGATCTACTCTAAAAAGAATTAAACTAGCCAGGCCACGTACTGAAAACAGCACAGCTGCAATTCCCGCGTCTCAGTGCAGCCTGCAAAACGGGTGCGAGACACGGGACCCAGCTCCGAGGTTTCTGCGGGGGCAACCGCAGGGCTAGCAGTGCTCAGGCTGAGCCATGCACCCACAGCACGCTTCAGTGACAAGTACCCAGTGGGGCCAGGGTTGCTTTTAAATATAAAATAACTGCTATTTTTAAGTATTTTTAAATATCCCTGTGTAGTTCTTTAATCATATGGAGAACAATTCCCACCCCAATTATTATGTCTGAGAGGAGATCACAAGGGACAGCACTTAAAGATAGTTTAAAAACACCAGCAGCTGCCATGTAAGTAAATTCGCAACTGGAAGAGCGAGGTGAGGATAGCTGGAAGCACAGTCCAAGAAACAAAGGCCATTTATGAGCAAAGGAGTCGGACATTATGAAGCAACTGTTTTTCTACACAGCCAAGTGCATTTCCTATTCCCTGGGGGAGATACATAAATACAAAGAAGCACCCAGGAGGCCCCTATCCACTCAGAGGAAGGCATAAACATAAGAGGGGGGAAAAAACTATCTTTGGAAAAATTTATAGACAGACTTTTTTCCTATACTAAAAATATTCTTTGAAATATGACTTTTTTTTCCCCTTTTGTTAATATTGTCAGAGTTCAAATAGCTTCAGGCCAAGATCACTTTTCAAGTTTTTGTACATTGCCAAATACAAAGTCAATTCTTGATTACTACTAATACTAACAAATATGGAAAAAACCTTCAGTAAATAAAATAGTAGTCTCCTAGTATTTTCAAAATATTAAAGTTTTTACAAGTACTTTAAAAAAATTTACTTACCAATTTTAAGATTATTGTAGTGTAATGGTATCAGATTATAGATTAACATCTTTTCCAAATACTCTGATAGAAATCATATTCTAATTCTTTCCATTAAATTCTGTTCACCACACAGATCCATTATTAGAGTGCATCTGAATGGGTCCAAATACACTGGCCACATTTGTAAAATAAACCCTGAACAGTTCTGAAAGAAAATGCCTTTTTTCTTGCTGTTTTCTCCAAAACAACTGAAGTTCAGTATCAGACCAAGTCACAACTAAATGCTTCAGTTTGGTTCAACAAACTAAATATGCACAAATCAAAATCAAAACTTACTGCAAACGACTGCTCCAAAAACGAACTTGTATTTCCTGCATGTTGCAAACTGCATCTGAGGCAAGCTGTATTAAATACGCAAGAGGACAAGAGATGTTGTTGAAGAATATTTAGTCTGTTCCTTGATTCTCCATGAGACCTTTAAAGTTTGTCTCACTTTGTGAGCAGCTTCCTTTATACAAATTGCTGCCTAAACTCTTAATACTCCTCCCTCCTAGCAGTGCCAAAATTTAGGAGCTTAGCCTTAGGCACTAGTGGGGAAAGTCTTCAGGTGGTATTCTGAAAGACCTGCACGGTCTAGTGCTTAACTGGCTGCCAACCACCTTTCAACAGCAAACTCCAAATAAAAAAAGATTCTCAAGTAAAATATGTGTCCCTTAGCACTGAGCATGGAAGATTATTTCTCCAAAAGTTTGTAACCAAATTGCTAAGTGTGTACTACTGATATAAATCCTTGTACAACTAATTTATTAAAAAAAAAAAAAAACAATACACACTAGGGTCTTATTTTCAATAAAGTATGTTGATTTCATTGGACTATTTAAGTATTCTTTTCTGGCTCTCCCAAATAGCCTCAAGTAAACAAACAGGATTTAAGTTCAGAAGTCTACCCAGGAAGGGCAGATTAACTTTGATGAAAGTCAAATATCTTGGCGAATGTTGGACCCACAGCTTAATCTCTGAAACACTGCAACAAAGCAAACAGTATGGCAAAAACGAAGTCTGGAATCCGATATGCTCACCTTCGTAACAAGGCAGCAGACTTCTGCGCAGAAGCAAGCATCCTTATAAACACCAATAAACAAAACACTTCCAGAAAAATGGAGATTTGCTCTGTCCAGAACCACAATATGCAGTATAATATAAAGTCAGGAGGCTTGAGAAAAAGCAAAAACTGTAGGTGTAGTTACTGATATTCATTATAATTGAAGTGTTCTAAACACACTGGAATCAGGAAAGAAGCCGACGAACGTACAAGGCACAGATAGAGAGCCCAGAAGGCAGTTTTGATTGAAGACTATCATTGCACATTTTGTGCTCAATCCTCCAGCTTTGCTTTCTATCCCAGACTCCAAGGAGAATATACTCAGAGACGCCCATGGCAATACACAGCCCATTGACTTCAAAGGTCACCACAGAGACAAGAGAGGGGGAAAGACATAGATTTTATTTTCAGAGGGTTTTGCAAGTATTGCTTACATCTGAAAAGAAACAGGAGTACATGTATTTAAAACAGTATTTGTAAAGACAGCCCAATTTCCGAGCGCATGCAGAACAGCAGTTACCGCGGGAAACAGGCTTTCGTGACCCAAGCGCACTGGCACTCTGAGCAGGCTGGCTACTGCGGAGATTAAATTCACGACCTATGGATATAGCAGCATGAGCTTCGACAGCTTGGACTAAACACCTGACTCCTTTGCCAAAGCTGTAACACACCTAACTCCTGCATGCGTCCCAGACACTTCTAGGATGGTCTAAAATGCTATAAGCCACCTTCCACTAGACCATCCAAGGCCCAGAAACATAAAATCCAGTATCAGTCTATGGAAAATCATGGCTTATGGCAAGATAATCAGGGTACTTAATTCACACATCTCTTTTTTTTTGTAAATGATCCAACACATTTTTCAAAGAGTATGAGCTGATGTAAGGTATTTATAAGCCTGGTAGTTGATACTCTATACAGCATTTCTATCAGTCTAGAGTATTTTTTCCTGATCGCTAATAGTAGCAAAAAAAACAAATTAAGAAGTATCTAAAAGCATTGCTTTTTAAAAAGTAACAAAAAGGGACCCACAGAGGGAACTTCAGATTCTTTAGTACATTTTTCTGCTCTGTTTGCAGATGAGTGGCTATTAGTCATTGAAAGGTATGACACTGCACCCACTGCATGTCATCTTTGGAGTCTTTGTGATAAGCCATCTGCCACAGTGGTTTTCAAAACCTCTTTCACTACCAACATCAGACAGCATCTCCTGCAGTTTGCTAAGAGCAAAATTTTGACTGTTATCCAATTTTTTTCTTTAAATCATAAAGCTAAATGGTTCAAAAGCAGAAACAGACTCTCCTCTCTTCAAGTGACAAAAATGTGGGTTTTGTTTCCTTCCCCCCCACACACACAGAGACACCCCTCACAAAATATTTTTTCCAGGAATGGTACACATGCATACAGCAATGGCCTACATGCCACACATGGAACAGACTAAGGGCTGTACGGTCCACTAATATGTATGAGAGAGTACAAAAACACATGACAAAAGTTTTTACAAAATAGCTTACATAAGAAAAAAATCTACTTTACGCACAATATTATAGTACACCAACAAAAGTGGCAACTAGAATGTGGGACAGAACATATCTTTCTAAAACCATGTATATGATTTGTTAATTCACAGTTTGCTATTTTGATAACAATGCTTTCATTCTAGGTATATGTTTATGTCCACTCTAAGGTATAATTCAGTTGTCTGATATAAAATAACAGTGAGCCTACACTGCCAAGTGGAATCACTGAAATATTCAGCATCCCTTTACAACCACCAGTCCTGAGTATTTACTATGCACCACCTTGGGTCAGGTAAAGTTACACATGTTAGTTTATACTATACAGGCGACAGAAGGCATATTTAAGGGAGAAAACAATCTTTCTAAGCTATGTCAATCCCTCTGTCCACTTAAGTGGACCAAAAGTAAATTACAATTCATAAATGAAAAATGAGACATTCTATATGATGTTTCGAACAGTGTATGTGCAACTGCATAAACCTATTCAAGCCTACAAGCTGAAATAAACTTGGAAATGCAATTCAGCGTCAAAATTTCTTGTCAAGGTATTACAAAGTTGCTGTTCAACAAAATAGCCCATCTTGCAATCAGGCTCAAAACAAGACGCTTTATAGTTTTCTTGATTTATAGTTAAATATATATAAAGCAATGCAATTACCTCCTAAAGCACAGGAGATGAACATTGTGGGACTACACTGACAATACTCTCAGTGTGAGTTATACAACAGACTTGTTACATTTCACAACTGCTTTTAACTGCAAATGAAATATGAAGTACTCTAATTTACCCATGCAGTAATTACCCATGATACATGAGTACATGTAAATGATACAAAAAAAATAATGCAAGTTCTAATGACTATCACAAAAATAATTACATTGATGTTACAGGTTCCTGTATATGCACAGGGCCACAGCTTTGCAGTGCCTCCCTGCAGACAGAAACAACTTGCGGTTGTGAGAGGATCCAACCAACGCACCCCCAGGCTCACTGAGCCCCCGGAGGGTGGAGAGGGGGTGGCTCAGGAACACTGCTCCAACAGAGAAAGCAGGTAAAACTGCCTAAACACAGACTCTTGTTAATGCAGCTAAACAGCCTCTAGCACCTAGGTCACTCGTTCAGTCCTACCTATCCTTGTACAATGCTGTCTTGCACTGCAAAGATACACGGCCAACGTTTAGGCAGTGCAATTGATGCTGCCAGTCTGGTAAGTATGCAACACCACAGACTTTGTAGCACACCAAGGATGATGGTGAAGTTCCAGTCACAAAAAGGCAACCAAAATTAAATTCATAATTTGACCCCATTGCATCCCCAGACTCCACAAATTTCTATTATCCACATACATCATTACTATGGAAGTACTACTGGAAGTTCTCAAGTGTTTCTAATAATCTGCATATATTCCTATACTATACAAAATGTATTCAAAACTGGCATATTTTGCAGCACCTACAAATAACAATTTCTGTATACTAGTAAGGATATGCTTAGTTTATAACATTATCAAGTTGTATCCCCCGAAAGAAATTCCAATGGGAGCATGACCCATTCCCTTAATTCCACAGAATTACTTTTTTTTTTTTTAATATAATCTGATAACATTTCTGCACAGTTGATTGTTTTTAAGGAGTATCTCTAAGCCAAAAGTAGTCTAAATAAAGGTCTAATTGAAAGGGCCTACATATCAAAATTTTCTACCTAATTTGCATGTATGCATCCTTCTGATTTTTTTGTTGCTGTTGAGATACCTCAGAGGAGCACACCCTGGTCAGGCAAGAAGGCACAGAGTTGTTGCACTTTGGAAGCAGCACAATATTTTTGTTAAATACATAAGAACTAATCATTGCTTCTCCCCTAAAAACATGCCCCAAACAGCATTCAAATAATTGCACTACAGAGAAATGGAAAGATAAAGATTAAGAAGGTGGAAGAGAAATTTGAACTTACTCCCTCAGTCCCAAATAAGTACACTAATCACAAGGCTAGTGGCTGTTTTGAACCACTGGAATTCACTCCAAAGGCTTTCCCTTCCCTAGAACATGAAAGATGTCTTTGAACAGATGATCTTTGAGACCTGAATCAGGAACCCAGAAGCAATTACCTTTTCTCCTCTCCTTTCAACTTACCCATCTCTCGCAACAGCTTAAGACTGCTACAGGAGAACAGACAAATTCAACATACTTCTCATTGTTTTTATTTACCTCATCTTTCCTGCCTGCATTTCTTTATAGCTCCATGATATGACTTCTTAAATTGGGAAACCAAAAGTTGCCTGACTCAAAATCAAAACACAAACTTGTATTTCCCCTATTCCAAGTCAAAGCCCTAACAAGTGGGTTATTAGATATATTGCAGTATGTTTCATACATGTTTTGGCCACATTTTAAATTCCTAACTTTTACTCTGCATCAAACGGATGAACACTTTTGAAACCACAGAACTTCTTACAGTGCAATTTTCTTGGGTTTTGCCCAGCCTTGGAAACTATTTGCCAAATACATCTGAGAGTCTAGACCATATTAAAAGGAGCTTGATTATTACTAACCCAAGCTTAAATAGTTGTCAAGACAACAGCATGAATATCATCATTAACAGAAACTGCTTCCATCAAACTAAAAATCACAGTTGAAGCCTCACTTCCATGTTCATATTATCCAAAAACACATGCAAATACAAATACATGAATGCAAAAGAAACAATTCCAAACAAACTTTGTTTGGTGCCTTTTTATACTGATCCAAACAGATGAGGAAAGATATCTGTCCTTTCTTACTTGGAAATATGAAGAAATATGTTTAAACCTTTGTTTAGCAACAAGAGGTGTATCTAAAAATACTCAGCTTTAACTTTCACTTGCAGAGCTTTCACAAGAGAGACCATATATGTATTCACCTGCAAGTAAGATCCATTCATATGTTTAACATCTCACTAGTCTTATTACCTAACTGCTCACTGCCAAAAGCCATTTTATTCGTGGTGGTAAGTAAACAAATGCACGGCCAATTTCACAGGGTGTTAAATACTGTGGCTTTGCTTCTCTGACACAAAGTTCATGAAATCCACACTAGGCAAGCCTCAAGTACATTATTAGCATATTGTCCAAAAGCAATGTACCATCAATTCAGTTGCAGGATAGTATGTGTATAATTCAGCTGCCTTGTCATGAGCTATCTCCCTCAGCAAGTTTGCAGATGATACAAAACAGGGAGGAGTGGCTGATGCACCAGCTGTTTGTGCCACCAGGGACCTCGGCAGGCTGGAGAAATGGGCCAGCAGGAATCTCACAAAGTTCAACACAGGGAAAGGCAAAGTCCTGCACCAGGACTGAGGAAAAACCTCAGGCACCAGCACAGGCTGCAGCCAACATCAAAAAGCACCCGGGGACCCTGGTGCAGAATAAGTGAGGCAGCAGCGTGCCCTTGCAGCAAAGTAGGCCCATGGCGTCCTGGGCTGCACCGGGCAGTGTCACCAGCAGGTCGAGCGAGGTGATCCTTCCGCTCTCCTCAGCACTGGTGAGACATCTCTGGACTGCTGTGACCTGCTCTGGGATCCCCAGGACAAGGGAGACATGGACATCCTGGAGCCAGTCCAGCAAAGGGCTGCAAAGGGCCACAAAGAGGATTAAGGGATTGGAGGGTCTGTCACAGGAGGAGAGGCTGAGAGAGCTGGGGCTGTTTAGCCTGGAGACAGAAGGCACCAGAGGGATCTCATCAACGTGTATAAACACCTGGTGGGAGACAGCAAGACAGAGCCAGACTCCTCAGTGGTTTCCAGTGGAGAGACAAGAGGCAATGGGCACAAGTTGAAATAATGAGGAATTCCACATAAACATACGTTTGTTTTTTTAATTGTTAGGGTGGTCAAACGCTAGAACTGGTTGCCCAGAGAGGTTGTGGAGTCTCCATCTACAGCAATATTCAAATGCATGTGGAAACAGCCATGAGCAACACGCTCTATTTGACTCTGCTTTGAGCAAGGGCATTGGTCTAGAGGTCACTTCCAACCTCAGCAAGTCCTATCCTAACACTTTATAGTCACACACTGGAAGCCTGGACACAGAAAGGGAATACGTTCAGTAGAAAAATTATCTTCCTGACAGCTCATGGCCATTGCATTCTGAAATTTATCCTTCACCTTGTTATACCCTATAGCTTCCTAAACCTTAATTTACTTCATTTTCTTTTAAATTAATATTAATGACTGGGGTTGGATTTTCTCCATGCTTCTGCTAAAATTCATTTTGTGTTGTTAAATATCTCAAGACTGCTTTACCTTACCTTCCCAGAGGCATGGTTACAAAAGCAGTCCCCATTCTCTGTTCTTGAAACCTATGAAAAGACTATAGGGGTCAGCCTATAGTTAGCTGTGCCACTTCCTCCTCAAATACTTACCTCCATGAAGCAGCCACACTGCTCTAAAAGTTCCTTTCAATTCCTAGAAAGAAGCTTTACAAGGATCAGGATCTAGTTTGTTTTTTTTTTATATATATATATATAGTGGTTATATATTAAGAACAAATTAAGTCCTGTTTAACAAAAGCTTAATGATCTTACTTATGCAATCTGACTTTATAGGTATAACCACTCCATTTTTCTGGCAAATTAATACATAAAATACCAAATTAAATTATAGTATATACATCCATGATATGTAAAGCAATAGCTTTTCCATTTATAAATATTGGTTCAACAACTATTGTTTACTTAAGCTTTGCCGCTAACATTAAAATATAGTAAATAAACCATTTGAGGTATACTAACAAAATAAAACCATAAAGCATTCAATTCAGTTGTGTGCACTCAAAATCCAGCCAAATTCTTGCAATACCACTCTTTATACCCTGAGTTATAGCAAACTCTTATCACCTTATTATCTCATTCAATATCTAGAATAATAGGCAAACCAGAGCTAGAGGAAGTTCTTATGCTTTATGATTATTTCAAAACTCTTCAGAAAGTTTATTTTGCATACATATATGTACATAAACAAGAAACATGCTTTTAATGCAATCCTTAATTTGCATATCAGTTTAGTTTCTGAAGGGCTGGAAAAGAACAAGACCCTTCCTGGGTAGTAGTGTTTATCTAGACTACAGTGATACTCACAGCCTAGAAATGTACTAAAACCCATACAAAATTTATATATATATTATATATATGTATTTGTTTTTAAGAGAAAGTTGAAATGGATGTTCCAAGTGAGGGCACTGGGGAAAAATGTTCATTGCATCTCTCATCTGGCAGACCAGTAGTACCGCTCTGGGAAATCAGAGAGAATTTGGGCAGACTGCCCACTCAAAGCTCATCTGAGATCCACACATATCTGCTTACCTATCCAGCTAAGAGGGTTTTTCTGTTGTTACCATGCCCACATGATTTCAGTGCCTTTGTGCAACGTGCAACTCTCTCTCACATGCTTTCCTCAAAGCTGACAGATATCTCACAATACTGCTGACAGCAAATCTACGTCCTGCCATGCCTGGTCCAGTGGCCACTACAGCAGTGGGAAAACAAAGTGAACTTTGAATTTGTCAAAGACGTATCATTAGAATTACATATGTTACAAATAGCCTTGGGATCCAAGCAGAAAAATGTAGCACCCAAAGATATGGAGCGATTAGGCAGCAGTTGAAGGAAATGTACAACCAAGAACAAACTGTACAACAAGAACCAAGAATAAACCAATTTAATGAGTCAGGTATTTTCTTTACCTCCATAAAAACATGTAAGAAAAGTCAGCTGTATAATATTGACTGCATTAAGAAAATTCCAGCACTGCACAATATCTGTCACACTTTACAATCAATAAACATGTCTTAGTATGGCTTGTACACTACCAGAAATAGGCAGGATAAGTTTATAAGATAGTAGATACAATTTTATTGTAGGTGACGCATAGAATCGTGAGACTCTTCTGTACGGTCCCTGTAACAGATACATGGCCTTTGAAATGCCGAAGCTCCCTTCACTAGCAAACGTTGACCACCGATGAGCTGCCAAGTCCCAGATTTAAGATATTAATTGTGCTGAGTCACATGGCACAAAATGCCACAAACCTGCCTATGGCACGCTGTTAAAGCAGCCAGCAACTTGACATCCAATTTGTTGAAAATACTAAAAGTAGGTCTGTTTGTCAAAAGTTGCACACATCTTTATTTTAAATCATTTTTCACTTACTGGAATTACATGAAAAATCTAGGTACACAGAGGACTGGCTGGCCACATAGGCAGAAAGTCCTAAATGTATGAAGTAAAACAAACAAAAAAGCAAGAAATCAAAAATTAGGATGGCTGCACTTCTCTTTACTGTTATTTGTAACACTAGTATTTGAAATGCTGAGGCAGGAATGACTGTTGCGCAGGTAATAAGAAAGGATTTCAAGAGAGGCAGGCTGGCATTTCTTGTTGAATACCTTTGCAAACAGTTATTCATAGCAGTGTTCATGCGACATAAGCATTATGAACACGACTGCAGATAAAAAGTCGCTCACAAACATCCATAAATTTAAAGGGATAAGGAACACAAAGCAAATGGATGTAATTCATTTTTCAGTAAGACCCTCAATATTTGTATTTTTTACTTTAAAAAAACTGTACTGCACTAGCCCAAATCTAAGAGGTTACTCTGATATCAGATGAATTACAGTGATATGTGCATCATTACATTTTACAATCCAATCTTCAAGACCTTTAAAAGCAGAGGTTAGACTCGCTTTCTGATGCACAGGTAATATAATTAACATCCTTTCTTAATTTATTCAGTGAGTTATTTTAGCAGCTCTGGCTCCGACTCTGCCAGCTTTCATCGCAGTGGCCAGGACCGTGTTCCAGGCACCGGAGCCAGTGAGTTTCTCTAGACTCCTGTAAGCAGATACGCTACGACGTGAGTAAGCGTGGCAGAAGATTCACGTGCTGAGTAATTTTAACCTCCTTTAATAGGCATCAAGTGTAATGAGTGTATTAAGTAAAACATACATCTCTACAATATATGAAGCACCAGATATATTTTAACACACCATTAGCAAAACCAAAATCATGTAAATACAGTGATAAAAATCAGAGTACAGAAGCCACTACATACATAAAAATCAAATCCAATTTAGAAGCAAACACAGGTTTGTTCAAACGGCATTGTACAATTTCTTTAACACTTACAGAATTTAGATGAACAATATTTTCCTTCATTCACAGTTTAGTATAAATATACAACAAGGCACCCCTTAAGCATTTTAAATAACAAATTAAACATTTACGTTTTTTACTGTGCAGTCAGGCTTAACATTTATGCAGCTTCAAAACCAAAGTACAGCCTCAAGGGAAGCCTCTCCACTGACAAATTAATACCTTAGAGAATAGAGCTGAATGGTGGCAATGAACTCATTTGTTCCCCCAATAATGAAGAATGACTCTTTCTTTACCACATCTGTGACTGTTGCTATGGTGACTCAGACTTACCTCATTGCTTCGCGAAGTGCTCCGCGCTCACTGAGAGTCGTGTGCTTGATGTCATCAAAATTATTTTCTAGTTTCTCACAGGTCTGCAATAAATGGAAGAATCCATGCAAGACTTAAGCAGTATCCTGTACGTACGTTAACGTTATTCAACAGCGTGCCAACAAAACTGATTTATGCTATATAGGCTCACAAATTATGCATTCTATTTTAATTACGCAGGAGTCATTAAAAGACACTGAGAACTCAGAAACAAAGTAAATATGAATCTTATTACATGGTTGTCATGGAAATCTTCTTATAAATGTTCCATAATGAAACACACAGAATTTTTACTTACCTTTTTTCTTTTTTGAAAGAAAAAAAAATTTCCTTTATCAGCATGCAAGCTTACAAAGCTCGCTCGCTCTCTACATATACACACACATAGAGAGCTACACACGCACACACAGAGTAGCTGAGCAATACAGAAACTTATATCTGCGCAAAATGAGTGGCCGGTGCCAAACAAGAATTCTCTGATCACTTGCATCATTCATAAGACTTTATACTCTCTTGAGGCTTCGATACCCCTGTTTTCTGTAGCACCTTTTTCCAATTCCAAAACTTACCTCTGGGAGGCATAATTTTGCCATATGGCTTTAAAAGAAACATTAAGTTTTAAGTGTAACAGTTATTATAGCTAACAAGCTTGAACACAGGATTGTCAGGCTCTTTGTGCAGCATCTTTAAACAAAAGCTACGTGAACTGTTACTTGTTCATATTGTTTTCATTTTTTAGTAACGGAAATAATTTTCAAGTCCACACCTTAAAGACAGTTATAAATGCAATAAAAATTACCTATTGTCATTTCTTCTGTGCATTGATTTTCATAATGATATTCAATTTGAGACTACAAAAGCACTATTGGAAAGGATTAGATATTTGAAAATGACCTAATATAAAATATTTTCAGGTTGCCCTAACAACTAAGTCAGCATTATTTTTAAATAATATTATAGACATTTTAATACAAAGTTTTAACACTTCAACAATACGTTTTTGTGCAAGAGAAATGCACAAATCTACATTTGGAACTTCTGTAATCTTCTCTCCCTTAAAAAATGATGCAAGTAGTACGTCTTATCCCAAGGTCAGTCTGATTTTTTTTCTTTGTTTGTATTACTATCAGCTGTCCTTTGTATGGCAAAATCCTACTCAAACTCAAAGGGGCTACCCAAGTAAGACAGGGAAGCCCTACAATGAAATATTCCATTATTTAGATCTGCATACATTGACCTTCAGCTCTAAGTGCATACAAGCACGTCATTCATTTAAAATTTATATAAGAAAACCAAACTGACAATACTAATAAAGAATTTTTGATTCATCAATGCTAACACTAACAATGTCTATGCAATCAAAATGAAACCTCCTCTCCGCCAGGAAAACAGACTGAAAGCAACACTGTTTAGAATATTGCTCTGAACCCTGAAAGAAGAAAGCAAGTTTATTAACAGCCCTGTGCCACCAGCATCTAAGCACACACTCAGGAAAACCTGAGCATCATGCAATTCATTTCTCTTGACCCTGTGGTATAAGGCATGTAGAGAACGAAGAGAAGGATCCAAAGCACACAAGACTTTATCAGTCAGAACTACATCTTTTCGGTATCACACAAGCGAAAACAACTGATGCTCTCTAGGTGAAAAATGCTGAAATTAAGAGAATATCAAATACTGTTTTGCTGATATTTCCTCCTTGTCTATATAGACCATATTGTGTTAATTAGTTGAGGGCAACAAAGATGGCCCCTGTCTGAAGAAAATACTGTAATCATGTAGCCTTACACAGATAAAGATTCCTTCTCAACCACAGACCCAATGCGGAAACAAACAGACAACCAAGAGTAAACAAGAGAGCAAATTTTAAAGACTCGGTAATAAATATTACACTAATTCATTTGGCAACAAGATGAACTTACTTTTACCATCTCTGCCAATGGCTTCTGGACAATATCACATCTACCTTTCTCAGCTTCTTTCAACCAAATAGCTCTCATTCAAGATACAACCGTTGGAGAGCTTCACCGCAAAGTAAAAAGGAAATGAAAACTGAGCTGGATGCAAACTACTGAAGGAAGAAGAGCTCGTAGTACTCTGTCCTCACTTACTGCATACATGGTGAACAGGGGATGGAGCAAAGTTTGAATATGCCTACTGCTTCCCAGTTAGAGCTGCAATGATCCAAAACAATATACTGGATCCTCTCACAGAAAAGAACAGAGGCTTGAAAGAGCAAATTTAAACACATCTTTGAAGGTCAACAGATACACTTCTTGATAGATAAAAGTATCAGCTTCACACTATTTTTTTTAGACCCTCTGAAAGGATATTAGGAATAGCTACCAGTATGAAGTCTTCCAAACCACACTGTAAACCCACTCAAACAGTTAGTTAAAAAAACATGCACACCATACACAAACTGAGAGATTTTGAAGCTCTTCTACAAACTTCACACACACAGTAACAACCATTTAGAAGTACCTTTCTTCAGCATGCATGCACATACAGTACAATGAACATCAAAAATTCAAAAAAAAAGGATATAAGTATTCACAGGTTGGTAACAGACTTCTGATTTTTAACTTTGAAAGAGTACATAACCTGAAAAATTTCACTGCCATGTGTCTGAGGCTCCATAATCGAATTCTCTACCTTCGCTGAAATACGCCTTTCACAACATCGTTCCTGAGGAGCAGTGCCCTGTGATGGCTCCCCCATGAATATTCAGTGTGCAAGCCCACTAATCCACCTCTTCAGGCATGCTCCATATGTTCACATTAAAAGAGGCCATCTTTTGTGGCCAAAAGGACAAAGAATGAAACACAGCAAAAGAGACATTGCTGAGAATGCATAAGTTGGAAAAAAAAATAGCGTGTTTCGAAGAGAGCATGAGAATACTCTGGAGAATACAACTGGTAAACGATGAAACTTTGGTAGACCACGACCAAAATGAACTACACATTCAAAGGCACAAAAATCAGTAGCAAAAACTGAGCTTATTCCACTATGTTACCAGCTAGATTAGTATCTATAAGCATCTTGAACAGGACATTGTGCTTTTGCCCATAATACTTCATAAGTTTAAGTATAATGAGCAATTAAACTCCCAGGTGTTCAGTTTTTAGCAGAATTACAGTAAAAAATGAAAACATAAGCAATAGAAGTGTTTTTGGTGGCTTACTGCCAAGTGATTTCCTGTGGGTATAGATAAGGTCTAAAAGTTTTGACACAGTGATTGAATAATTACATGGCATTCTATATATTGTTGCTGTTGGCAAATCTACAGTGTGGTATGATACTAAACCAAACATCACCTTTAAGAAGTTTAGGTTGAAAGAATAAACACATGTAGATACAATCAGGAACACAGACGTAAGTAAAACTACTGCTGCATGTCAAAAAGCAACAGCAGTCTAAATTCTGTTTCTTAAACAACTCTAGCATAGATACTTCAAGAGGTTTTTAAATGAATCAAAAAGCAAGAGAGTAGGGAATTGTTTTGATGCATAAATGGTTCATTTATTACCTATGAGACCTGAACTAAAACCACATGACAACTAGATAAAAAAGGCGAGGTAGACTACAGGTCCACAAGTACTTGTGGCATCACACACAGCATACTGCTGAAACATCTAATCAGGGATGCATGAGGATGAGGAAGGAGGAAGATTAACAAACAAACTGAAAAGCTTTGCCTCTGATAACTGCAAAAATGATTTTTCTTTTGCTTACTGCAATCTGTACATTTTCAAAATAAACTGCAAGCTTCAGGGGAAAGACTGCATGCTCTTAGATCTGTTTTTTCATCAGACATGGCAAGTGATATCATCTTGACACAAACATTATAATACAGGATTGTTTCTAAGATTCTGAGCAATGTCATTAACTACCAAGTCCAAACTACTCTTACTCTTGATTCTAGCTGAAGTAACAAGCTAGGTCACACAACATGTAAGAATCCCCCAAGTTTTAAATAAAATCCTAAGATTCTGGCAAAAGTGAAGTTGCACTTTTTAGAACAATGTGTGTCAGCTTGGCTTTCTTCCTTCTGTTTCTGTCTTGGATGCAAAAGCCCTCTTTCCTTTGATTTAGCCATTACAACAGCAATTCCTGATCTGGCTTTTCGGATCAATTGCAAAACTCTCTAGAAACAGCTCAGGAAACAAAAACAAACCATGTGCTGCCTAGCGGCACCACTGAGGATGTCCCCGAATCAGAGAAGCGCCGCTGCCCTGCCACGCCAGGCCCAGGGCTCGGAGCACTGCCAAGACCGCTCCCTGGCCACTCCGAGGAGCCCGCCCGAGACACTGCGCTGACACAGGAACCGAGCCCGCTTCCACTGAAATCAACTGCAAATCTCTCATCCAGTCAGACGAGTGGGATCACACTCTAAGCCGTATCAGCTACTTTAACTCTATCCTGAAATACTTTACATAAGACTTTCCAAAGTGTTAGTATTACAGATAAGGTCTTACACACATTTCTAGGTAGCTGAAATATAAAATCTTTTGATCTGACAAAAGCGTAGGACCTATTCTAAGGCAGCCTGTATCACCAAGTTGAGTAGATCTCTTATCCTACTTGATAAGCTGCCAAATCAAAAGCCTTACTTAAAACACCCTCTCTTTCTCTTCTGTGAAGGAAGTCTTTAGGTAAGTGGGGCTGCTGAATTCTTGGAATTCATTGCTTCCACATGATTTTGGGAAATACTAACTAATTTTCTTAGGAAGCTTAAGTTTTCTCCAAACATTGTGAAAGCAAAGCTCTTACTAGTGAACAATGTTCACTGTGTATCACTCATAATGAGCGTACAGCAGTTCCCAACTTGAAAGATGGAACAGCTCTTACCTGTTAGGCTTGTGCTTACTGTTGCTGCTAATGCTAAAATAAAGAAAAACAGGAGAAAAATGAATTTAAGGCATATACTTGATTATAGACTTCGCTTTTATCTCTTGAGGATTTCCCTTTCTTTATTTCATTAAATACTCGATTCGAAACCCAAATCACTTGACATCTCTGTTTACCCATGCCTAGCTGGCATGTTCCACGACACTGAAAAGCGGACATTTGTGGGCCATCCACATCAACTATTTTGTGTTAACTATTTTGTATTGTAAAAATCAAACTCTTCTGTGGTAAATGAGAAACAAATGAGCAAAGAAAAAAAAATCTAAGTTCCCAAGGATATATATGTCTCCAAATGTTGCCTGGCTTTCTAAGATGTGGATACAAGACTGTTCCCAGGGTAGCGACAGCTGCAGCAGCAATCATCATGCAGGATATCACCCAACTATGCACAGGCAAGAATAGCCATTTGCATATCAGTTGTGTCTCATATATTTCATTGAATATATTTTTATATTAACTCTCATTGACGACTTTATACCTTCATTCCTTGAAAACACTTTCTTCAGAAAACATCTACTACTGGAGACAAACAAGGGTGGTTTAGTCTATCTGCCACTGGTAGACTGTTGAAAAATGGTGTCCAGTTGAAAATGGCATCAGTGATTCAAACAGACGTTGAAAAATCAAATGACACCTAAAGAGACGTTCCTACGATGATTAAAGTAGCGAATCAATGTGCCTTAGAGCACACATGATTTAAAGAGCTACCCACTGAAATACCAGACAAAAACTCAAGGAAAGGTTTGATCATAGTCTATAAATGCCTACCTGAAGAGGAGAAAATTAGACTGTAAAGGTTTCTAGCAGACAAAAGTAAAATAGAAGGCTGGAAGTCAAGTCAAAAGTACACAAATGCAGACTAAAAAGTAAAACAAGCACATCAGTTTTTAACTAACCTCCTAACTTGGTAGCTAGCATTTTTCTTAACCAAGGTTAAGTATTTTTCTAAAAGAGATGAAATAACAAACCAGGAAGACCTATAGCAGATGCACTAATTGTAATTGCTCATTTGGACTTACAATCCCTGAAAAAGGTTCCTGTAGGGTATGTTATGTCTTAATTCTCCAAGTTTTATGTAGCCATACTTTTAAACATGCATGTTGAATGTATTTGTACCTAGATCTGAGTGCTTAAAATGAGGCGTCCTGGTCCCAGTTTTGAAGGATACAGCCACCTCCCACTGATGGTTCAGTTAGGTACCTTTAAGGAGGCAGGCTCACATGGCAGATTTTCAAAACCGCTGGGGAACTAGAAATGCTACTGCAAGTACCTACAGTCTCTACACATTCAGCAAGAAATGTCTCAAATTTTGGTCCAAAAACTCAAGTCTCACACTCATGCCACAAGACTGATCATATTAACTGGTACTTCTGAAAACGCTGGCTATACTGCATAAACCAACCTCTGTTATAAGCAATCTCTATAAGCAATTGCCGTTAAAAAAGCTATAATAAAAAAGCTGGCTTGTTAGAACTGTATAAAAGGTCTGGAGGGCTTATTTCCATATTGATCTTCTTATCGATACATAAAATGTTGAAACCAATAATCACGTGCTATTCTGGGAAATCTTAATTATTTAATCAGCAGAAAACTTTAGAAATAACTATCTTGTGTTTTATAAACCTAAAGCAAAATTATAATAGTAATCTAAACTGTAATATATTGCTGCAAGGATAATTATTAAGGGAAAACACAGCTGACATTTTCTGATTTATGCACACAATCAGAGATGGAGTCCAAGGACTGTGACATAATTATCTTCATGCTAACAATTTTTGTAAATCTCTTGACAGAATTTTAGCTAATTTTAAAATGCCTTCTGAAGATTAGCACTTAAAACTGTTGGGGAAAATAGCACAATTTATTAGCAAGGGTATAATTGTAAACCTTCCAAATACTCATTGTGAATATCATTTAGACAGTAACTCCTGCTTTAGCAGCTGGTATACAAGACTCCAGTTTATGGAATCTTGAAACAACAGAGAGAGCAGAATCTAATTAAACAGGATTACATGCCAAAGAAAAATTATTAAAAACAGACTAATAGACAATTGTTATGAATTTGGAATAGCGCATCTACTTCTTTTGATGTGAACTTATGTAACACTGTGCTTTATTCCAATAAAACCTAAATATTCCTAGCAGACTTCTCCCTTAATGTGGAACAGACCGTCTTTCTATATTGAAACAACACAAAAAGCTAAATGGTTCCATTGATCTTCTCACAGACTTAAGCACCCATCTGCTATAGGATAAAATGATTAATATATTGCATTTATTATAATGTTGGTGCTACAATTCATTAAAGTTATTCAGTAGCCAATAGCTGTATTCCACATAAGAAGCCTCCTAAAACTATCTTCATAGTGAGAAACTAAACAATACATATGCCATTTGCTAAAAGGCTAACGTAGCATATTTCACCTACAGAGTATTCTTAAAAATCAAGCAAGAAAGAAAAAGGATCGTTTGAACCTTACTGTAAGATAGTACGATCTGCACAATATCCACCTACTAAATTCCTCCTTTCTATTTGCTGTGACTCATTCTCGAGGGGTTCTTACTCCAAACAGAGAAAAAGCAGCTTAAAACTGATACATGACCAGCTGTTCACAAAGGAAAGATACTTATTTTAATATGTACATATTTCTAGTATCTTCAGAAAGTATATTGAGCCCCCAGGTATTTACATAACATTTGACACCATGTCATTCATAATACATGAATATTTGTTATAACAATTTTTTCATTATGTGGTACAGTTACACTGGCCAGACAGGCTCTTTGGAAGTAAAATACAGACATTAATACATCAGAAATAGCAAATTTCCTATAGAAAATCAGGTTTAAGTTTTAGTAATCAAATAAAAATCAGTGGGAAAAATATTAAGTAGAATTGTAGGCAGTGGTAATCAAGGCCTCATTTGCTTTACCATGTTAATTCTTTTCAGCTGTTTTTCAAGAAGAATATTATTTTAAGGCACTAAAAACAGTGCATATGCAAATTCAGACACAAATAAGTAACACATTTTCCACACACAGAGGAATGTATTGGTAAGACAGTATTGATACCATGAAGCTCTGATGCATGAGATTGGCTTAAATTCCATAAACATTTTTTACTATTAATTACCAAAATATTGTCAATATACCTGGGAACTCTTACACAGAAGCAGAAGAGTTTAGAATTTTTATAGTTCTCCAGTTTAAAAAATGATGCAGTTAGTTCTTAAAGACAGGTCATTATATAAAAGCTAATTACTTGTTAAACAAACGTAACACTTTATTCTGTAATTTTACTAGGACCATGAAAGTTTTTCCAATTTGAGATGACATTGTGCTAACTTTCCTTTCATGCTGTTTCACGCACAAAATTCAAGCAGCAAATTTCTAACAGTCTTCATGTTCACACAAGGGTATGGTATCTTGCTTGCGTTCAACCTGCTGTTGTCAGAGCAGATGCAGACACCACGTGTTTTGGCAGGGGATAACGCATCAGATAGTACTGATACAGGAGAGTTGAGAAAAAACAAGTCTAAAAGGATCAAGCATGCAGCACAGGAGTAGACCAAAGAAATGAAAGGGATAAAAAGCTACAAAAGCTTTGCAAGCCAGCAGAGGCATATCTGCAAACAAAATCAGTGAATGCAAGTAATGCCATTAAATGGGACATCTCATAATGCTCCTTTCCTTGTAACTCAGTCTTAAAAAAAAAACAGAAAGCTTTCAGAGGGAAAAAAAAAACAAAAACAAAAAAAAACACACACACCTTTGCCTCTTCCACTTTTTTCTTCCTCTACCTACCATAAATACTAAACTTGGATCAGTAGACGGAAGGGAGGATTTGGCAACCATCTACCAGTCTCTGTGCAAGTGAAGGGATGCTTTTAAGACTGCTCCCCTGTAGGGAACAGGGTTCTGCAGCAGGGAGCAATACACAGAACAGGAGAAGAGCTTCATCTAGGTACTATTTCTTTTTTAAGAAAGCTGCAAGTCCTACCTCTTTCCTACTGGGGAGCCTAAGCACTACCTGCAGGAGGGCCTTCACGGCAACGCTCAGGAACCTGCCCCGTACCCACTCTCGACAGCTGAATCCTCACAGCCTTCAGCAGTTGCAGCGTGAATGTACAATTTAATTCTTTTAGGGCCTGCAGTCTGAGTAAACACATGCTTACAGGCTCTACACAATTTCAGAGTACACCATTTCCACTTAACAGTGAAAATAACTGACTAAAGATTATTAAGCAAACAAATATCCCAAATGCTTTATTCCCTCCCAGTACTTCCCTGTACCTCAATCTAGCTTGCTTTCCCCTTGGGATTCTTTCCTCTGCTTAGACAAATATTCTTCCCCTGACTCATCACGATAAAATAAAATGGGAGTAGATAGGTAAAGACCAGACTCACACTGAGAATTAACATTTACAGAGATACCCTGGGGAAAGAAGGTAGAGAAGGTCCTTTAAAATGCAAGTAGACCTGTATTCTTAAAAAAAAAAAAAAAAGAAAAAAAAATTCCTGACCTTCAGTGAAGAGTTTAAGAAAAAACACATACCCAAAAATCCCTTTTTCTCAAAATTGAATGACCAAGAATTTAAAGAATTAACCCCACATACTTGAGAGTACCCTCCCCAATTCACACAATCCCTCTTATTCTTGATGCATAGCTACAGGATCATTAAATCTAAGAGCTTTTCAAAAATGGAAGTTCAATTAAAATTAATAAACAGCGTCATGAAGCAATGCAGTCCAGCCCTGTGTAAGCAAATAAAAGCAAAGTACTTCCATAGCAGGCTTGATTCGTCAGCCCAAGATGACTTGATGCCATTTCTCATCTTTTACAAGGTATATTTTTACTCTGCAACAACAGTATTTTGCAGAAGTGCCAGAACAAAACATTTTCTTTCATGGTTCTGTGCCCACTATGCACTACAGCTCCCTGTAGTTGCCTCGATACTCAAAATAACACAGCATGACACAGCTTTCCCAAGCACTTCTGCAGAAGCCTATCTGCCTAAGCTATTGCTGGTGATTTTATAATGACTAGCTTCTTTCCCAAATAACTAGAACTCAATAGGCAAGGTGATCCAGCACACCTGATCCTACACGTCAGGCCTTTGTACAGACACTTCAGAAACATAGGTAAAGTCACACTCCACACGCCTCTTCCTAGACTGTGCACTCTATAATTCTCTCTAAAAATCTAAGTGACTTAAATTATCTCCCACAAAATAGTCTTAACCCCCCTGGAAAGAGCCTGAAGAGATGCCACATACAAGGCCAGGAGTAGGGGAACCGATGACAGTACCAAGGGACCAGGCTCACATGCAGCGAACCCAGTGAGATCTCTGGCTTCGGGGCTCCAGCAAGCCCATCTCCACTGCTGCAGCAGGGAGACACACGTCTCATCCTCTGCTTAGCTCAGTGGAAGAAAACAGCATCATCTCTGCATAAGAAATACTTCAGTGCTTGTGACTGATGATGTTTCTTGCCATAACCATACACAGTTATATGTCGCTACGTGCATCAGCTAAGTCCTCACACAGGAATATCTTTCCTGCAAATTCTCTTTACAAAGTTCTAAAACATTCTCACAAGAAAGTACTATCAAGGCCCCTGATCTGGTGAACTGCCAAGGAAACAGAGTATAAAATGCTTCTCTTCTGGATTAATGTGCTATCTGAAAATCAGTCTCACAGCATAAAAGATGACTTAGATTGCAATGAAACAAACTTCCTCATGTGACAATTGAGGGTACTTACCACAGGCAAAGCCAAACATCAAATTGAGACTAGATTTCCCCAGAGGAATTACTGGAAATATTAAGTTTACTTGAGAACCATCTACCAGAGTCAAAGGCATAAGATTTAGGAAAAAGGTTGCAGCCAATAGAGCATAGCCCTTGTACCAAGATCCTGGTGCAGTTATATGCTATATGCTGGTATTTTATATCAGCTTTTCCATCACTGTCATTCCTCACAAGAAACTGAAGAATGATTTGACTTTTAGTAATCTGAAGCTCGTAAACTATGAACTCTATATGCAAACATCAACAAAAATGCTACCTCAGCTCTGGTACGTTAATCTACACGTTGACTCTGAGGTAACCGTAGATGATAGCAGGATATGTCACAAGATGATGTATAAATGAGTTCGCAATACACACACATCTGGAAAAAAATCTATAGACTGGAATTTCTCCATTTTCCTTTTCTTTGAAATTCAAAAGACGGGTCCTTGAACTGAGATGTTCAGTCACACAAGGGCTTTAAATGCATTTCATATTAATTTCAGGCTAAAATGGCTAGCCAGAGCAAAAATTGCTGTCTTTTCTTGAGAAATACCATAAACAAAAAAATTAGTAAGATCATCACTGTAGTTATATGCATTCTTTACTGTGCTCATCACTATGACTGGTATCTAAGATCTTATTACAACACTGCAGAGTTAATGTACAGTAAAACGGTGACCTCAAACACTATAATATACTCAAAATAAAAAAAACAATGGAAGCACAAGAGAAAAAGGCATGAAACTGGAAAGCATCTATGAGAACGCAGAAGAATCACCAAATTGTTTCAGTGGGCGCCAAAACTATTTAGCCTTCAATATAATCACATTACATATCCTTAAGTATCATACATCAAGCTAGGTTAGTTTTTAATCAAAATGAAAGCTTTCATTCATTGCTAAGGAGACGAAAAGATAAGTCTTGGGGAAGAAAAAACAAAGTATAACAGTACAAACACTGACACTGTAAAACACTTCTCCCTCAAGAAATATTCAGAAAGTTGGAGGTATAGGGCTATTAGACCGGTTACATCCTCACCATCTGTTTTGTCACCTATTTACAGATACACATCAAAACTGAGGAAAATTTTTCAAATAAGGTAATTTTCTTTAAATAAGATACCATGTATCTGTAATAAGCTTAACTTCTGATAACTCAATACAAACTTAAAGGAATAAACTGTATCTATTTCTTTTCTGTAAGAAATACTGTGAGCAAGAACTTTCCTGTACACAGAAGAAAACAAGGTTTTATGGAGCTACATTTGCAAGCAGCATATCGAAAAGCTCTTTTCACAGTCAATGTCAGAAAGAATCTTAGGGGAATGCCGCTATAATGCTGTTTATACACGTGAAGCTTGAACACAAGATGCAGGATAAAAATAGCCAGAGAACGCAAATCCATTTACTACCTGAGCAAAGGGCCCCTCGCAGCCCTCAGCACCACGTACCTCCTGGCCACCGCACAGCTCCTGGGCCACCACGCTGGCTCTCTCATCAGCAGGGCTGGCTCTGCCATGGCTTCTTCCCAGCATGGATATGCTCCCATCTAGAAGCGGCTCTAACTATTGCGAGTCAAGGGGTTTTAGACCCCAAAGCGCTGTGCAGGACAAACATGCCTGTTTTTAATCCTGTCCCTACTCAGATGTTGAACTTGGGGAATATGAACAATCCACTCCCTCCCTGCAACGAGGGCTTAAATTCGCGCCCCTTAACATTCATCTACATTTTACACTTAATAGCAACAGCCTGATTTTTATGTGCTATTTTCAAACCTATACCACTGCTTTCTAAATAACACTGAATCTCTTACTATGAAGTATTTTTCCTCTCTACAAAACATATTGGACTTATTAAACACTCCCCTGCTCCTGAGTGTTGCTACTACTACCGCAGATGTACACGGAGAGCAATAGCAAAGACCAGAGCAGCTACAAAGCAAATAGAAACAAAATTATTCTTTTAACACACAGTTACTAAATTTCTCCTTTTTCTTCTAGAAGCCATTTTTATCTGCAAGTTTTAATTCTTATTCTTATGCAGCAGTTTCCCTATTTCCCTTGTGTATACACTGTTTGAGCTTTCAATTTTTAATTTTTCTTCAGTAGTTCCCTATCTTTCCTTTTTTTTCTCTCATTACTTGGGGTTTTTTCCTCTCCTGTTCTGTTTCCCCTTACTTATCTTTCTTTCTTAGTCCTCACTAATTATTTCATGTCTCTTGGTTCTGTTTCATAATGTGTCGTGACTTTTCCTTTTTATTTTTTATATCACATTCCTTTATTCTGCTCCTGCAGCTCTCTGATTTCTATGTGCTTGCTTAACTATTACCCAAATGGCTCCAAGCAGGACACACTCAAACTGAAGAATAAATAAATTAAAAGAAAAATACTATCTGTGGTAGTGTGGCGTTGCCTAGCAACACTCTATACCTCTACACATTTTTTATAGAGTCCTGGTAGCAACAGAGCTTTTCAGACTTATCACTACAAATGTATGCAAGATCCTTCTCACATTGTTTGTCTGCTCACTAGCAAATAAATGCACTGGAAAATATAAATGAGAAAAACTCTCCAAAGAGCCAAGAACAAGACTACCCTTCCAGCACAAGAAAACAGCATCCTGCAGCGGGCACTGCCCCCTCCTCAGGCACGTGCTCTGCAAATCACTCGCACGGTTACGTTATTACTGCTCACTAATACTACTACTAGCATTTACGATGTTTCAGAAATCGAATGTAAATATTTCTCATGCAATTTAAATGTGTGTTAAATCCTCCCCGACTCTTAAAAACTTATTTTGAATGCATTATTGGCTACGTTTTATCGGCTTCTTACATTCTTGCAAAGTTATTTCTGAAAGCTTTACCCTAAAGATAGTAAGCAGCCTCCAGTTTGTATACGATGGGGAAAATGGTCCAAGCATTATGAAGTACCAAAAATACAATAGGATTATTAAAGTAATGTCTGTTCCTAAAGCTTAGAGACCTAACCTTAAAAGATATTGAATATCTACTATTCTCAATGACTTCAGATGTGACAGAAGCGAAAGCTAAGCTTTTTCTTTTGTTAAGAAACACACACGCTAGTTTGCTGGGCTCAGTTTTGAAAAGTCAGAAACAAACAGTCACTAACTCCATACTTGACACAGAATAGCTCATTCGGCACTACATTACTGGGTTGTGTGAGGACAGATACTAAGCCAGTTTCCCTTGATAGTCCTTATTTATTTGACGGCAATGAAAAACTCCTTCCAGAAGCCAACAGTAACTTCTGAGAGAGAAAAGAATCTTTTTAATTTGGGGATAAAAATAATATTTTTCCAAAGGACTAAAACTTCAAGGGCACTGGGAGGCCTGCAAGATACTACAATTAGTGCAGGAGAGTCAAGAGGTAAGACAGACAAAAGGAAGTGATAACTACATAACCTACCACACTGTGATGAAGCCCTATAGAGCAGAGAAAGTGTTTAGTTACACATACCTTTCTGAAGTGTATTAAAATCAGTGTTACTACTTGGGAATTTTTTCATATGGTTAAATCAGCTTTGAAGCAGTTTGATGTCTGCATGGCAGAGTACCAGTAGGAAAAGAACATACATCATGCAAATGCTTTAAAAATACATTTAACAACATCAATCTACACCTGTCAAAGAGCTAAAAATTGTTATGTAGTAAGGAGAAACTGGAAATTATTCACAGGAGTAGGTAAATCTAGGACAGAAATTAATAGTTATATAATCCTGTTTATTAAACTCATTCCCAAAGTAGCATTTGCAGAAATTAAAGACTGAAGGAAGGGTACATGCAGTTGGCTGGAGAACTCAGCAGAACTCTGGGATGATAGAGGCCAACATAAAATAAATACTGGCATTGCCAAGTCAAGCACTTCAACTCAAAAATGCCTAAAAAAGGTTGCTCTCAAAACTTGATTCAGCTTCAATCTAGTGGACTTGAATACTAGTTTTAATGATATGACCATATGCTATTTTATACAGGATTACTGCTTGACTCAGAAAACAGAATGGATGGTGCTCACCTAATCAATAGCCTTTCAACATTTGTGCTTAGTGTGTAGCCTTATTTACTGCACACTATTCAAAACCTTCCTTGAAGGCAGAACTATTTTTTCTATGAACATTTCAATGGCACTCATCACTACAGTATTTGAAGTGATTTAAAAGCAATTTATTCCTCTACATACCTTGAATATCCCATTTTAACAGATAGCAATCAGCACAGAAAGACTATCCGCTAACTCCGACCTATTCTATTTCAGACACCTATGGTCCAAGTATATAGGAGACAGGAAGTAACAACTTGAATGATCAGGTTTACTCTCCTGCTTTCACATTCGGTCATGTCACATAATGTTTTGTGAGCTACTTTGTCCCCACTACTCCTACTGAAAGACCATGGCACAATATTTCACTGCTCTGATCATTAGAAACCTATTTATTTCCAGACTTTACGTATTGATGGCCAAAGTGTATCTATATGTTATTAGGCTAGTATTACCTCTAAATTAGAAAAAAATTTAGTTCTCTGAAACCTACTCTTCTCCTTCAGAGTATTTATAAAAAGCAACAGTATCCCCTTTTATTTTGCTAGACTAATCACACTCTTCTAATCTCCTCTCATAAAACAAAACTTCCACTCCCTTGATAACTTTAGCAACTAATCACAGTGACTGGAAATAAAAATACATCATTAAATACCTATCTCCAGCAAAAATGGCAGGTCTGATTACCCTGATGCCGCACTTGCCTTTTCATGATCTCATCCAGTTGATGGAACAACCACCCTATGATCAGTTGCTATTTCTAAACCATCATCTTCTCTCTTCATTCCAGCCATTAAGCTTCTAGTCATTCTCAGCCCTTGGCTATACAGCCTAATTGCACTATTAAATTTATTCTTTTTTGTTCTAAACTTCAGTGTCACACAGTTCTTTCTCTATGATGTTCTAGTTTCTTATGTATTGACAATGCCTGTCGACTCTCATGTAACATGCTCCTAATATTTATGTCAAGCTCATTAATGAAAATATTAAACGGTATGAATCTGAAGACTGATCCTTCAAGGAGCACTGCAAAAAGCCCAGAAGCATCTTTTTCAACACTACTCACTATCATTTCCTTTCTTACCAGTTTCTTATCCATGTTACTACTCTAATCCAAGCAGATATTTCATTATTAACAAGAAAAAAAAAAAAAATCCTGTCTGTGGGTCGTGATCTACCCCATCAATAAACCCCAATATATTTCATTCCATCTTATATTTATCATAATAGTTTTAATAAATCTTTCCTTCTAAGGCAGTCTTCAAAGCTTTGCATGCTTCTGATAGCAGGTTAAGGGAGCTATAGTTGCCCGTTAATTCTCCATCTTCTTAAGTATATAACATGCATTTGCTATTCTTTAAGTATTAACACATACCACGCTATTGAAAAGATTTACTCTTAGGCCTGTAATTTCAAATGCCAGTTCTTCTATGATACTCTGACAGAGATTTTTCCCATCCCCTTGACTTGAGTAGATGAAGCTTTCCAAGTTTTCCTTTTGGCCTGGCTGTAGTAACTTCCATTTCTGCATTGTTTGCCCATTAGCCACCTCTTCTTTTACTTCCATTTTATTGAAACTAGGACAAAGATTTACCAAGATTTTAGACAATACCTAGGATGTTTAATCCTCTATTCATACTGACTTTCCTTGTTCTTTCTTTTAATTTAGATAGCTTAAGAACCTTTTACTATTTGTTTTAGATAGCTGAATAACCTTTTAATATTTGTTTTAATTTCTTTTGCCAGGTGTGACTCAACTTGACTTTTGAAAATTTTTTCCTCTGTACTTCCTGCTTTGTCCAATCCCATTTTTTTTCCTCAGTTCCTTGTGGGTTATTCTCACAGTCTTATCCTATTTTGAAGTTGCTCTCTAGTTTGGTCTGAAAATCTTCTTTCCAAGTTAGGATGCAAATTCCAAATAACTTTTGGTTATTTGTGTTAGTAACAATCTTCCCTAAATTCAAGTCTTTAAGCTGTTTAGTTCATTTCCCTGATCTAAATAGTTTTCTTAACTTCTCAGTTTGTCTTAAAAAATATCTTTAGACAGATTTTGGTTATTCTTCTATAGAATTTACATTAAATTAACTCAAAATAGCTTGATGAACATTATTTTCTGTGATTACCTATTCTACAACTTCCCCCTAATTTACTAATTTAAGTCTAAAGTCCATTCAGCTTGATTCCTGAATTAGTAAGAGTTGATACTATTTTCAATTTGAGGTTTAAGAGTATTTAGATCAAATAGATGAGTTCGATATATTACTAAGTCATAAAGGAACTAAATGAAGCAACCCAAGAACTATTAGCAACTGCAGCAAAAAGCTCAGAGGACTAGGGGTTACAGAGGACCAGAAAAGGCAAACACAGTGCTTTTCTCTGCAGAAAGGGGAGTAGGAAGACCTGAGCAATTATAGCCCCTGAAAACATAATGGAATACATTGATTTAACTTGGTCTGGTCTTGACATGTCTGTGTTGGCTACTTTATATCATATCATCTTTTTAAAATAAATCTTATTTTCCTTCCCAGTGAGAACAAGTAAGTCTCATGAATAAGCAGTAGATGTAATAAAACTTTAGTAAACTTTTTATAAATACTCAGATCACATTTTCACAAACCAGTTAAAAAGTGTGGTCCAGATACAGCCTACATCCAGTGAGTGCACAACTTACTGAGAACACACGACCCCTAGGGAGGCACTATCATTGATAAGGGATCTGAAACAAGATGCTTCAAGATCCACCCAGAATCCCAGTGACTTGAATAGCTGGAAAAGCAGAATATACTAACATTAGTTATATATATACTATAACACAGCATGTTTGGTAGCATGACTGAAATCAGAAAGGAGGAGACAGTACAAACATTTTAAAGGACATGAAAATTTAAAAATCAAGCCAAAACAAAGGGTCAGAATTCAAGCCATAAATTGAATACAAGTCAATCCTATGCTCTTGCCGAAGGAACAGCACATTGTTAGATAGTTCAGTGTCTGAGGCAAAGAAATTATTTAATTCTACTCAGTACTAGCTAGATCACAGCTGAAAAACTGTATACATTTTTAATCAACGCAGTTAAAGACAGACATAGAAAACCAAAAAACAAAGAAAATTCACAAGATAAGAAGTTTTAGAAAATATCACCACCAAGGAAGAGTTGAAAGAAAATAGAAAATTGAAAAGATATTTATCAGGAGTTTTCTAATATATAACAGATTTTATAAAAAAGGGAATGATCATCAGCTTTTTCAAGCACACCAGAGAGGACAAAACAAAAATTTGATCTTCAACAATTAAAATACAGTATACTTTAGGATAAACTTGTATTGCACTGATTAAATGTTAGCAAGAATGAGAAGTCTCCAACATCATATGCCTTCAGAAGTGGGTTATATAAGTATCTGTCAAGAAAGATCCAGCTATGTTTCATCCTGTCCCAATCAAGAAATTCTCTCAATATCCCTTCCAAACCTACATTTTTATGATTCTATGATTAGATTGATTTCTATTTACAGCCATAGCCAAATCTAATCCCGGGGTGTGGAGACTCTATAGCATATTCCCAGCACACTAGAAACTAGTTTATTACCCTTCTCTAAAGTGATTTTGATTCATAAAGGTTCAGTTTTATTCTTGTTTTGTTTTTTTTTAAAAAAAAGAGTCTGTTACATTACTAACATAAAATGCTTTACCTTTATTTCTGTCTTTCCTGAGCAGTGCATAACCTTTCGTGCAAGCATACGAGTATTCATTCGGCTGCCTGTTAGTTTTTGAGCACTTGACTTAGCAACGTTAGTACCGCTCCTCTCATGTCATATGGGTGGAAGCAATCTTCAATTTATGTTTTTAAAGAAAGATGCAAGAGACATACATTACAATTTGGAGGATTTTAAATGAAATGCACACAGTAGGATCCTTAGTTCTACTGAAGAAAATCTCTTCCACTTTTAGCTAACAATTAAGCAACAGTCAGCTGCTGTCCCGTTTTCAGTCTTAGATGGGAATGGAACATTTTGCCAAGTGGCTATAGCAGATACTTGCTGACAAAATAGGTACTGGCTGGAAATGGAAGAAGTGATTGCAAAAAAGCTGTAGATGTAGACTTCTGAGGACAGCTGAAACTGCCGGAACAGGAACACAGCCAGAAAGACTACGAGGGAACGTGCCTCCACATGGCAACACCTCAGCTCCAGGGATTGCACGACCAGTTCCTACTTCATGAGCAGGAAGCGCACACACGCACACACACTATGAAGAAGGTTCTTCCTTTGAGTACCTAACATCTTTTGAAATAATGTAATTTTGAAAGACTAAGACTGAAGATCAGAAACATTACTTAAGTAAAATGGTATCAAAAATCAGATTTTCAATAATTTACATTCAAACAATGTATCAGTTTATAAAAACAGTAAAGCAATCATTATGAAAGTTTCAAATCACTCCTGAAATGAGAAGACTATTGTAAACAAAAGAACATTGAACACTGTAAGCAGAAGAGCGATGAGTATTTTCAGCAAGAGAGCAATTAACTGTTCTCCCACCTGAGACTGTACACTGTCTGTGATAAAAATGCAAAAGAAATGGGCCAAGATAAGTATCAGCCTACAGGAAAGCAGAAGCTAAGGTTTACTTGGATACAGAGATAAAATCTGCTTGAATGGAAAGCCCCAGGAAGAGAAGGTATATAAGCAAACAGCTCTGGGGACATGTCTGTGAAGAAAGAGGGAATAAGCAAATCAAAAGGGGTTTAAATTCATTCCTCTTCCCTTAAGCCAAGTATTAAAGAAAATCAGATCCCCCCAAAATTTACATGTGACCCTAAATAAACCTCAAAACCTTCAGACTGTTCCAGAAATGCATCTGAACCCTTGGTGGTGGTAGGTTTATCCTGGCTTGAAGATCCAGCGCTAGTCAGAAAGAACAAGAAATATTTCCAATCTAATGTCCTTCAAGATGGTTTAAAGCACATCAGTAAAACAAAGATAAATTATAAACAAAGATTTGCTCAGAAGGATAACAACCCCCAGTGGAAAAAGTATCCAACCTCACTTTGGAGACATGAGCAGTCAAAAACGTCATAGCTAGGAGAAAGAATAAAGTCTCTCAAGGCAGGAATGCTGGTAGTTACATATAGACACAGAGCTGGGCAACGGCTCGCCCAAAACAGTGACTGACAGCTCCTGTGGTAGGGACAGGGAAAAAGCAGAGAGGAATGATTCAGTAAAAGCAAAAGCTGCCAGTGTCCTAGCTAAGTAACAAAAAACTGAGGAATCTGCTCTTTTAATTGACCTGGGCCTTTGGGAAATAAATCTGGGAAGAACTAGTCAAGTTCTCCAACTTCATTCATAAAAATTACAAAATATGAGGAACCTGGGAATCCTGAAGAACAAGCCTGCAGAGAGAACAGAAGTCTCTGCAGACCCCTAAAGGAGAAAGATGGTCTCTGAGCGGAGAACAACAGGACAAGGAGAACGAACTAAATCTGGCTCATGATACCTTCCCACTTAACACTTACAGTCAAGACCGCCTAATGAACAGCCCCCAAATTCTGACCAAATTTCAAATTTTAGTCAGAGATTGATAAGATAGAGGTCTACATAAACCTTCTAACCTACACCCTGTTAAGGAAGGCCACAATCACAATGCATGCAGAGTTAATCCATCCCTAGTGTAGAGTCAGAGGTAGCGGGAGGTGGAGCAGAAAAATCCATGGCTATGATAGTTGACCCTGCTACAAGGCATCTAAATACAGTTACCTTTTATCACATGGAGACTGGAAAACAGTGAAAACACACTAATCTCTATATTCCACAGGTTGGTTTTCTCACAGGAAATATTGTCAGTTAGAGAACCAGAATTTTATGGTTTCAAAATTATTTTTCAATATTAATACTCAATATTAATTGAGTATTAATTGAATATTAAAACTCAAATACTCAATATGGAGTACAGTAGCCAACATCTATGCTTCAAAATCCAGAAAGAGAAGATTTAAGTGAAAGGTTTAGTGGAACTCTGTCATATTGTGTGTTTATATAACCTTGGGTTTGTCCAAATTGATCTCCATAATGGACAAAATGTTGGAAGCCAATTTTGCCTCATTAGCAATCCTTGATAAGTCAGCAGTGGGTTTGAAAAATCAAACCACTGCATTTGAAACAATGCTCGATTTGTGATTTAAGATCTATGACAGATTTGATGCAGCAAAATGGCAAAGCACAATGAAACTTCTCCAAGAATTATGGAGGCTTTATAGAAGCATCCAAAAGTGTTGTCAAAAAATACGGTCTATGCTCGAGTAACAACTGTTAGCCAGTACACAGAAGTCAATAAGCCTTAGAAGTGGTAAAGCAAGCATCTTGCTGAAACATCAGGTTTATGAATATCAGGAAGCTCCTGGTGGGATAAAATGAGTAGAAATTTGTCAGGAGACTTGACAAATTAAGGGTCATGGACTAAGGGCTTGCTTCCAGCTTTGAAAGCCAACTAAGTATCCTGATCTTTTTTTAAATATATATGAGAGCAAGAGCACACGAGCGAGCGCATGAGAGAGAACAAACCTATTTGAATTTGGCTTATATCTGTATGTATATATATATCTATAAAACATGTCTTTTATACTTACTCCTGACACATGAACTGTTTCATTAACAGTAAAAAAATCAGCTTATTTCCTCAGTGTTACGTCTGAGTAAGTGACACACTGATGTGACTCTGGTCGGCAAACCACATCACATTTCATTTTCAAGAGTGACAATCCTAAACAAAAGTAGCTGCAGTGTCCATCACTGTGTAAGTACTTTTTTAATGGAGGTGAGAATTTTTTCCATTAAACACATTGGGCAAGTCTGGGAGAGTTTCCAGTGACAAGCACTAACCCAAGTATCTTCAGCAAGAAGCACCATGGATCTAGTCTCTCCTCCTAACTATAGCAGGTCCACAGCATAATAGCATAATTGGAGTCTTAAGGGAATTCACCTGCCAATATCTAACAAAAAGCAAAAAAGAAAAAAAAAGAAAGAAAAGAAAAAAACCCACCACACACTGACCATGGACAAACTGTAATTTGCAAAGGCTTTCAATGCTTCTGGACAGTTCTACTACAACATACTTTTTTCATGGCCAGCCTGTTACAAGTCCTTGCTTCAAAGCATACGGATGCTAGAGTTTTTCAAATATAACGCTGTCATAACTGGTTAGAAGGTCAAACCCAAGCTTTTCTGCTAGCCTTGTTCACGCACACTTGAATCATATTAGAGTAATTTTCAACATGAATAAAAAAATTACTGGACTGGTACTTGAAAAGTTTTAGCTGAAACATATGGCCAAGTTGCAGACAAACTACAAACAGGGTCTTGCAATGAACCCTGCAATGCAATTCAGGAGTTGATAGTGCTACCAGCCCTGCTTCCCATAGCAGCTTGTGAATGCCCTGTTTCCTTCGGACTAAAATTGGTGTCTCAGTTCCTTTCAGTTCTTGTGAGCAGATGTCTTCCAGGATTTAGACAATATAAATAAATCTAAAGTGAGTAATTACTAACAAGCTAACAAGGGCTCAGGATTCTCCAAGAGACAATATTCAAATGCTCAACCTGAGGCTTGTCATCATTTTTAATAAACTTCTAAAGAGTAAGATGGGGCGTTCGCTATATGAGAAGCAAGTCCAGAAGAGGAAAGAAAAGAACAGAAGAGTAGTTCAGCTTCCAGCATAGGTAAAGGTTAACAAAAGAAATGAACTAGGAGAGTAGAGGGGCTGGGGGAAAAAAGTGGCATCCACCATTCTTGCTTCTATTTATTTTATTTTCCAATCCACCAACACAAGAAGGTGACACCTTTATCTCCAGCCAGTAACTACCGGAAAGTGCATTTATAAAAATCCACACCTAAAAGAGTACAAGACTAAGCAGATCTAAGCAGGTACACCAAAGAAACAGGAAGTTAAGAAAGGAAGATTGTGTCTGGTTCTGCTTGAATCCTCTGATCTGGTCAGCTTTAATAAAGGAGAATGAGTTAATCAGACTTACCTGGAATGTGGCATTTGCAACAGATGAGCATTTTGCATATTAGCTTGTATGTATATGCAAAACCAAAAAATTGCAGGTTTGAGCCACTTCAGTTTGGAAAGTCGGGAAGATGAGAAATACAGCTGTAACTAGAAATCTGTGCTCTGTAAGAATGGGAATCATCCAATGTCAAACTTGAATACTGACAGAGGAAATTAAGAGGTCAGAGGTGGTGGCTTTGCACAGCACTCAGGGAGAGCCACAAGGAAGGAACCTTTTCCAGATGACTAAAAAGGGCTTGGAATAGCTTGCATTAGCTAATACTTGCAATTTGATATACAGAAAATGTCTATAAAAGCACTAACCTGCAGCAGTCCTGCAAGTTAGTAGCTATTGAGACATTCAAACAAAAATAAAATAGAAAATTCAAATACTATAATATGCATTTCTTAGAGCAGTGATAAGTGATATCATATATAAACATGTAAGCCACTATTTCAGTAAAATGGTAAAATTCATTATAAATGCCAGCATATGGTATCGATACAAGATAATGCACAGTAATTAGTTAATCTAAAAAATGCATGAGTAGGAATTTGACTGCTAAATGATTAAACTGGTACATTTTAAAATCTGTATTAATATTTAATTATTGACACTGAGAAAAAAGAAATTCTCTTGATGTTACTTCTCAGCTCTTTCTGATACTCAGAGTAACCCATGTATTATTCATATGAATAGTTTGCGCATATACAGTCAATCACGAGTTAAATAAAAGAATCATTCTCAAATTCCCTAATCACCTCAATAGATCCTAATGCAATATTTTCCACATTTGGGAATCAGAGCATTTTATTTAAGAAATCAGTCTGGCCATGATGAATACAGTGCAGCCTGAGCAGACATCAGTTCAAAGAATCAGATGTCAAAGTGCTCCCTCTAATGTCCCTTAATCATCACACCAATTAGTGGTTGAATAGTGATGTGATTAAAAAGACTGCTGCTATCCTATACCTATTCAAACTAGTAGAATTCTACATATGTTCTACCAATTAATGTTTGAATAGAGCAGCGATTAGAGAGACATCTGCCATTGTATATCCATTCAGAAGAGAGCTAAACTTGCATATTCATATGCAATGAAGACAAAAATAAATATTTTGCAAAGGTAAACTATACATTTAGATTATAGAGATAATTGAGTTGATTTCCTTTAATGAGTGTTCTCTATTTTACAACATTTGGGATTATTTTTATTTATAAATATATAATCTTTCATCAATATGTCTCTAGAAATGGTCAATTTATTCACTGAAAAAGCATTTCTTCATTAAGTTTTCTGATTTCAGACTTCGAGTGAACTGGGTTTCATATTTATTGGCTTGCAAGGTGCACAATTTCTGCTTCAACCCATCAGTTATTTGTGAACTCATGCTACACGATGGGGCACAAAAATCATGTGGTATTTTTCCATCTGACTAGGTGACAATACTAAAAAGAATAACAAGCTGATTACAGCTGAAAAAGAATCATCTTATTTGCAGGTTTTTGTATGCAAATATGGACATTTGTATAAAAACAAGTCATTACAAACTTTTTTGTTAATAAGAATTCCTTTTTACAGATGTTCATATACAACAATTACAGCAACAGAGATGATATAAAAGTGAAAAGAAGTTTGAAGCTTTAGCAAATGCTCATTATTACTGTTTTAAGAGAGAAAACCTTGCTCTCTGAACTTAAAGAGCAATGATCTGTTGTACCTTACAGCAAATTGCACACCTTGCTCTTCACACCATTAGCACAGAACAATCTGGTAGTCGCAACTCAAAGTTCTACAGAAAAAGACAAGGTGAAAAATTTGGTTCTTTCTCTGATGGCTGAAAAGAACTACAGAACAATTAAAGAATCCTGCCTAAAAGTGATACCCCTGCAAGAAACAGCTGAGCTTAAAAATTATTTTGTTCAAGGAAGAGACTGGTATTGCACAATGCTGATCAGGCCTAGCAAATGTAAGGACAAAGAACAATGCTACTACTGCCAGAAAAATCAATACTGTTACAGGCTATGGCAATTAACTACAAACCAATTTAAACCCCATTTCCTCTTTGCCTTTGTCTTGCTGAAATACTTCCAACTCTTCCATCTGGAGCAACTTCTACTGTTATTTCTAAGTGCAGAAATTGAAGGAAGTCTGAATACACAGGTGGGTTTGTATCATCTTCTCATCCACCCTTGGTAGATGCTTCCAATGTTTCTTTAGCAAATAAGGCTGGAATAGAGCATCCCAAATTCTCCAATGTCTAGTGAATTTATAAAAAACTGACAGAATCAGGACCCATGTAATGCCACAAGCCTGCACCTATATAAGTAAAAGCAGAACTTGGCCATAATCCCTACAAATGCTACTCACAGGCAAGCACGTTACTATGCCAGGATTAATGCAAACACACACAGAATGACCCAAAATTTCAGGATTTAAAGGCCAGCAAGCAAAAAAATATACAGTATAGAGAGATGTAGTATAGAGAATATAAAGTATAGAGAGATGGCCACCAAAACAAAAGATATATATACACATGTATATTTTATATATATAATATATAGCGTGTGATGTAATCACTGTTCAAAATGAGAAAACTTTATGTCAAAAAAAATCAGATGTCTAAAAACTCAGAATCACCTACGAAAACTCAAAGTGAGCAGAGTCCTCACAGTACCCACACAGCTCCTTCCTTGGCTTAGGCTTTCTCTGTAAATTAGATGACAATGACAAAAATTTTGCCTCCTCCAAGAGTTACTGTTAGCATAGAAAAGCTCGGAGATGGCTATCTTTAATTTCTCGTACCCAACAGAAACCCTTATTTCCCCACGCCCACTGAGGGAGCTGCGCACAGCAGCAGTGCGCGACCCAGGCGTTGCCCCCCAGCAGTAATGCCTAGCTGTAGCCCTGCCACCCAGGATCACTCAGCAGTGAGGAGTTCATATACCCTGATGTCAGTTGGAGTTAAAATTTCCAAAGGAAAGCTGACTGATCTTGCATCTACTGCTATAAATTGATTTTACACCAAAATCTGGTTGCTAACACAGAAAATAAACAGTAATTCTCATTGAAAGCATAATTGAAGCTTCCCTTAGGAGAAGGCTTTTCCAGTGCTGAGGAAAGGTATCGACGCTTAGTTTCTACTTCAGAACTCATTTAATGGGCAACCACAAGCGTCTCCGAGAAGGCTAGGAGTTAAAATTTCACTTGTGTAATTATTCTGAGGAAATATGTAAGTCTGCCATCTGGAAGTATATTAGACATTACAAAGTCACTGCGTGTATGCCTCGGCAGATGCAGCTTTTGTTCAGAGTTTTGAGGGCTGTTAATTTAATTAGTTTTGTATTTTCATACTCCCACCCTCCCTCCAACAGTAATTCTACACAGGCATCAGCACAGCTTCAAAAGAACCCAGAGCAAGAAGCCAACTTCAGGCCTTACGGAAATGCAAACACACGCGCTTCCTATGGACTCCAGATAGTTTGACCTGTTCAGAAACAGGCCTCAGTATTACTATCAATGGCTTTTTAGACCATAGCACAAAAATATGGTCAACATATGTTTTCCTGAATTAGCTTCCTTAATTGAAGAAGGCTAGGAAAGGATTATATCATTTTCTTTGTTTATTGCAACCACTTATCAATGGTGATCTGGAGAATGTAAAAAAGTCTCCTACTTTCTGCTAGCATCCTTTATGTAATGGGATACCAGACAAATGTTTAGGTTTGATTTTTTGGTTCTGTAGAGTTTTTCTGCTGAAGAATAAACTGGGTAGTAAATCTTGCACTGTAAAAATCAATTGCATGTTTCTGAACAAAGAAAAAAGTTTGATGGTCCTAAAAATTAGGATCATTACTGGCCTAAAAATATTGACTGTCCCTTCAGTTTCTTCTAGCATTTTATTTCTTATCATTACTTGCACACTAAGTAACATGACATTTCTACCAGACAATTCACAACATACTGTGTAAGAGCCACCTGTGATCAAGGTGTGTACATATTCAGAGGTACAGATATACATATTCTGGTTATTTCTAATCTTTAAAACTGTAAGGTGTATGGTGCAAGACACGAGCAGACCTATGTCAGTGCAAGGTCCTAACTCCACAGATCTCCACCCAACAATACAGAACTCCAAGACCAAGCTGTTGAATAGGCTGTAAATCTATGCAAAGGCATCACCCTGCAACATTTGATGACATTCAGAATCTTCTTTCAAATGAAAATTCAGCCAAGATGCACAAACTAGCGGCAAACCTGAAACCAGCACTGTTTGCATAGCCCAAGTAGTTGATGCTTTGGGACGCCAAGAATTTTTGAGACAGAGTGAGGTACACTGGGCTAAGAGGAAGAAAGTGGGAGGAGAGAGAGTTTCTAGAAAGTCAAGCAGTTTCATGATTAACAACAAAATCTTGAAATAGCAGACATTTTATAAATGAATAAACCGAATATGAAAATCAAACAAGGAAATGGCTGATATAGGGGAAACCTTAGAGATAACCAAGAGTGACCTTAAAGGCTACCAGCTTTAGAAAATGGGGTGTGTGTGCATGTATAACACATCCATTAGTACAGTATAAAAGCATGCGCATGCTATAGATTGAGCTTGAGCTAACCAGGATAATTTATGCTGGAATACCTGATGAGGTTATTACACATAGGTATCTGCCTGCCCTGCTGCACGGATACTTGCACTTCCTATGAAACAGTTTCTGAAACACATGCGTTTACAGCCCAGTACTGATTTCAGGTCGCCTGAAAACATAAGGCTGTAAACCACAGCTGTCCAGGCACTGCTTGCTGAGCAGCTCAACTATCTGTGCAGCAGGAACGGACAGCTGTGGGCAATAACTGTATCAGACATCCCAAAATAATCATCTCTATTCAAATTGAAGCTTTGCATCTATGCAACTTTCCAATTAATATAGCATTGTATAATTTAATAAACAAAATAAGAAAATAGAAATATTGGCTAGGATTTGATACGATAGACATTCTTATAATCAATGTAAGAAAACAGGAAAATATATTAAGAGTAAGGCTGAAATACTGAGGATACCCTGGGTCGCTCTTCCCAGCAGATAATGTCAGTAGTATGTTATGTCTTCACAGATAGGAGAAACTGGATCCCTTTGATTCTGAGAAATTGAGAAACTTTGGGGGGGTTTTAATAATAAATCAGTGTCAACTATGAAACCTTTATTTTCCTATTTAGCAGGAGAAAGTGTTTTGGTAACACTATGAAAAGACACTGCAACATTATACCCAAGAGGGAAATAGCTTACAGAGATGAAGTAGTACTCTATCTAAAAGTCCTCTGAGTCTAGAGGATTATCCAGCAGAATTTGTAGGAAGACAACAGTAATATACTACAGGCTTTCTAATCAGCTGGAAGATCAAAGAGACAACAAATTCTGATAGGATTAGTCAAATATCACACGGAGACCAGGAACCTAAATACCTAGAGAAAATAAGATCTCTAGCAGCAGGAATATTGAAAAATTTAGCCAGTTTATGATGAAAGATATTTATTCTAAAAAAACTATTTCCTGAAAAATGCAATGGATAAAATCTAAAATCCAAAGTCAGATTTTAATCTCAGCTTGTGCGTGCTCCCACTCGCTCTGTGTATGTATGGTGGGTTCCCCTGTTTCTGTACTGAAATAATAGTACCCTTAAATGTCTCAGAAAGGATAGTGAAGTGTTATTCAGAGTTACTCTTGGAAAACAGAAACAAAATGAGCAATTGGTCAGAAGCACTTCAGGGAACAGAAAAGGTAGCTGATGCCCTCTACCCAGTGAGAAGGGCCAGCTCCGCGAGCCTCAGCGAAGGTGGCAAGCTGGCTATGATGCTTAAGACTGATCAGCCTCTATAACAAGAGGGGAAACTGTTGCATCAAAGACTTACCAAGTCGCCAAAAGGTAAAAGGTATAGCATGTACAGGTTCCAAAGAAGTTTAAGTCACTGATGACAAAGAACCTTTATATCCACAGAAACAGAACTACGAGCCAAATTTAGCTACTGAACAACACAGGAAACTCAAATCTAAATATCTTATACAACCGAGATTTGAACCTTACTGACTTATTGCATGTTCCAGATGCAATAGTAAATGTGTACTTACTGAGCAGCTTTTATCAGAGTTCCTTTTCCATTGCCTCTTAGCTTGTTTCTTTGCTGCAGTTGAATGGAGGGTTGCATGAGTCTGCGTTCGAGGATTTAAAGCCAGAATGTTCTGCAGAAAGAACAGAAAATATTAAAATATAAATAAAGAGTTGCAAGAAATAATAAGTTCAAAGCTTCTTAAACCATCACACCTCTCATGTTTACAGTACTAAGCAAAAATAAAATAAATGACTCAGTACTATAGACTTAATTCATATGAATTTGTTCAGCTGTGTTATGCATACCATTTAGATTTTGAATATTTAAAGGCACTTCTAGGACTGCTGGAAAACATTGTTACAGCTAGCGGCCAGTCTTGTCTCCATGATAATGGTTTCCATTCCTGGATGTTTATTACATACAGTGTATGAAAACATGTGATTCTATTTCATTACATTGCTCCAAATAAAACTTGTAAAGCAAAGCAGCAAAAAGATTTTAAAACAGCAGGGTTAGGTATGGCTGTTAAATTATTTCAGTATAAATTCCAACTTCCCCTTCACAGGGCCATGTTTCTACACCTAGTGAACTAGTAAGTTAACTTCACTGTGAAGTAATTCGATTTCTCTTACCATGCTTTATTTGCAAGGACACAAACGATGTTCAGAATATAGCCATACTTTTAACTGACAGTGATGGGCTGAAGACACAGGCAGGATGAAGTTTGTAATATCTTTCATTAGACTAGTATAATGTGAAAAAATTAGGCCTTTTGGAACACAAGCTCTTCTCCAAAGGAATCAAGTGACAGGTTTCTAGTACCAAAATTGACCCCATTTAAGTCAGGGGGCCCGTGTGAACAGTGCACAACTGCCAGATCTGGCCTCAGGCCTCTGCTAGAGACCTAAAACAGCAATACTGTTAACTGCAGCTCCTGGAATTGGTTTTGCAAGTTTTCCTTTAAAAATCTTGACTTTAGCACCATACTGCTCCACTGTCGTGAACGGGGTGTGTTTATACTGTTACTACATATGTCAAAGACGTGCGAGACTGACTTACAGAGATACGGAGACTGAAAATTATGAATATGATAGGGTTATGAATATGTCAGGATGTTTCCTTATTTTAAAAGTCTGCTTGAGTGGGTGATAATGATAAAGTAGTCCTCTGTATATACAAGGACTTTTTTTGTGGGGATGCTTATGGAGACTTTAATGCAAAGGGTTCATGTGCTAATTAACTATTTAATGCTTATTCAAGACTAATCAGTAATTCATTCCTCCCCCAAAATGCAAGAGAAATCTCACCTACTTGAAAATTCTACCTGCAAATAAAAAAAAAAAAAAAAAAAAAAACAAACAATCCAATATAGCAATTTCCATCTTGTCTGAAGCAGACACACAAAAACACAGGGTACAATATTCAAACAGACATAGATCATTTAACAGCTTTCACACTATTGACCTTCATTATGGGCCAGAGGGTGTAATCAGATGTGCCCCTACAATTCCAACAGTAAAAGCCCCATTCCATTTTGGATGCTCCTCAGCTGAGTACCGCAAGCAAGATGTGGCAACCAACTGCATTCAGTGGTGGTTTATGCTAATTGTTCCATTCTTAATTAAAACAGAGCAGGGTCACTCACATAAGCGATGTCACTTACAGCATCTCAGTTACTACCTTAATTTCTCAAGCTGATCAAACTCACTTGTCAGAACACATCTCACTTGCTGTTGACAAGCTGCTGAATGCCCAAAATGCTTGTGCAAACTGGACATTAGCTCCTGAACCACATAACGCCTTAGTAAAATTTTGCCCATCTTTCATAATTGCTTAACACAGTACTCTTGGCCATGAATATTATAATTATTTTAGTAAGCTCTGAAATGAATTGCAAATTTCTAGTAATAAACTGTAACAGATGTACTCCACTGGGTACAGCACCAGTTGGTTTAAAACTTGGAACAAATGGTGGGGTAAACCAACAACGGAAGAATCCCCATATGTTTACTCCTGTTGGAATTCTGCACTAGTAGGATGGCTCCAAACGCAACAGTTGCAGAAATCCAAAAGGACTACACGGTGCAGTATGTCCTAGAATTAAATCTGAAATAAAACTGGCATAGAACACAGTGAATCTCATATACAATTAAAAAACAGTCAGTGATGTTCCTACCACCTAAATAATACTGCCTATGTCTAAACATTGGATGGCTGACCTTGGCGGCTCTTCTAGCTAGAGCCATCTCTGGCATTTAAAAATCTTGAAGTTAAATGCATAAATGGGAAAGTAATATAAATGCTTTTGGATCTATTCAAATGTCAGAAAGGAAAATTAGTAAGGGGGAATTTATTTTGGTTCTCCAGTTAGTTTTCTGCAGCTTATGGCTAGTCAGACATTTAATAATCTAACAAATTCAGATAGGTCAGCCAATAAGCAGAAAAGTACTGGAAAGTAAGTTCTGGCAGGCCTGTTGCAACTACCTATATGCTACTATATGCCTCCAGCTAAACAAAAACAAGCAACCTTGGATTTGCAAGAAAGGAATCCTGAGATCCCTGATCCCTCACAAACACCCACCCAGGCCATCTGACCTGGGGACAGCTGATCGGTGAGGATAATTATTTGGGCAACTGTGATCTAGGCTGTACAGATCCCTTGCTTATTCTGCTACACAAACTCTCAGCCTGGCCAGATGAGCTGTTGTTTGAGCTCTCTAGATGTTGAAAGGGTGATACACAAGCTCCCCATGGCGGGGGGGGGCACATAATACATCTCTTTCTAGAGTATTGTGAAGTTGGAACTTCGCATTAACATGCTATTTGAATAGTAATAGAGAACCTATGAATTATATATGTAGCGTTTACATAAATAGTCATATTTGTTACAGTAAAAACAAAGTAGAGATAATTTCATATATCTTGTGGTTGCAAATCAGAATATAATACTCTATTTTTGCAAAAATCTATTCAGGTACTGTTTTGATGGAGAAAGAAACAAGGCTATGAGTAAGTACATAAAAAACATATAGTAGCATGAGACTAATGTGAGCAACTATCAAAGAAAATTGAGCCTGTGTTGTGTACACACATTTTTGTCACAGCTGCACAACATGCATAGTACAGTTAAACTTACAGCTCTGCACAACAACAATTATGGGCGCCAAAGTATTATACATTCTTTAATTATTTCCATGGATTGATTAATTAGAAAGCTTTGCTTTGGGCAGGAAGCCAAATGGTCTATCGCTACAGAATACAACTCAATCTATATTGCATATGACTCCCTTAGAAACCAAATCTTTAGAGAATTCCTTTAACAATAATCCATGACAATGATTTCTTTTACATCTTATGCAAACTCATTCCTTTACAAGATGAAGATAATCTTAAAAATAAATAATGGTTTCATTGCCAACACATTCCATTCTAGAAAAGAATGTATTTATTATGAATAATATATATTGATTTAGATTGCAAATATCCTAAAATGTTGTAACCTACTCGTATCTAATGTACATTGGAAATGAGTGACATGCATAAGTGATGGCTACAGTTTTTAAATCTTGACAATTTCATGATAAATGGTTATATTGATCTGTGCCAACATAAGTAACATAACTTTTGAGAATAAACTTGCCTTAAGCTATTCATCAGATATTCACTGTACAGCTTCCCCTTTAAATGCCATGATTAAGGAGTATACACACAAAAATTAGTGGGGCTAATCTTCACTATCATCTATTAGTGAAAAGACTGTAAGAACTGTTAAAACAGCATGTTATATTACAGTGAGCAATTTATCATGGATTTGATTTAACAGCTATCCAGAATTAAAGGCAGTCCTTCCGGGCTGCTCTGCAGCTGGGAGCCCTGTTTGCGATGTACTGTTTCCAGGCAGATCGAAACAAAGGTTTTACACATGCTCTGTGGTAATTCAACATAAGCTTCTGGTGTGGGGAACTCCATTAATTTCTTTTAAAATGTCACACCCATTTTATTCCCATCTCATAAACCTGTTCCTTTAGTTGAAATCATAAGAAGTGATTGCAATTACATTTGATTTTTAATTAAATGCATATTCAGCAAAATAAAATATAAAGCTATGAAAGCATTATGTTTATTAGGAACATTGTAATACCAACAAGGTGCAGGTGGGAGATTTGTCTCAAGAGTATCGTTCAGTGAGGTAAGAACAACCAGAGAAAACAGACAACGCTTTCCTGCTCTCTCACAAAACTTCACATCTGAAGAACACGAAAAATGCTCCAAACAAAAGGGCAAGGATGGGTGAGCTTGAGAGTAGGCCCTGTTTCAGCAGACAAGCTCATGAGTAACATGAGATGCTCTTGGTTAAGTCCAAATTTCTCAGCTGGGGAGGACACACTGAGATCTGCCACGAGCAAACACCTTACATATAGCCAAAGGCAGACTCTCCCTTTCTTACTGTCAGAGGAAGAGGTCCTGGTAATCACTGTAACACTGCTTTCTTTTTTCCTCTTGCTTTCACAATAGGTTCCAGTCTTTTATGACACCACTTCTGCTTCTAAGGCATGTATTTTTCCTTACACCACTATCTCCAGTGTCCTCCGTTTCTTTCACGTTGGCACTTCAACGATAAGGATGCATCAGACAAGGCTCTTTAATTTCCAAAGACCGTAACTCATGTTTTTAGCCTGCTCAAGGGGCCAAATACAGACAGTGGTGTTAAAAATAAAAGTACAATTTACATCTCAGATGGGACTGTAGTACTTCCAAGTACCTCTTAGAATAAGTCTTGCCAGTCTAGCATGGTCTTTGTAAAATATACAGAATTCTTCTCAATTTTGAAAGCTTTTCTTCAAAGTGCTAGGCTTTGAAAAGTCTTCAAATTTTTTTCAGAGTAACAACTTCAGCAAAATGTCCTGGTTACTTGGACCTTAGCTCTCATTCAAAAGAAAAAGTTTGGTTAATAATTCATATTTAAGATTAAAGCCTGTCTCTGGAAGAACTCCTGCTGAAACCAATTGCTTGCATCAGGAGTATTTAGTCCTCAGTGGTCCTCACCTTTGCTTATTATTGGTAGTTTAAGGGTAGACTAAGGACTACTGAAATCAAGACCCTAGAATTAGAGGAACCTTTTTCAGGCTCCACCAAATGTTGCAATATTGAAACTGTACATGCTTCCTGATAAAAAGTAGTCATTTCTTCCAGCATTTCCCTAGCTTTTGGGAAGAAGTTTCTTATTAACAAATAAGAACCCCAAAACCCCTGCTAAAGTTCAACACAAATCAAAGTGCATACAGCCACAATGAAGTTGCTGAAAATACAATTGGTTCCACATAGATTATGATCAGGGGCATAAAATGTGGTCCCACGTGTTATTCTGTTTGAGCATACAGCGCTCACCTAGCTCAGCCCCTACAATACACAGACTATACATCCTGCCCCTACAATACACAGACTATACATCCTGCTTTACTCTGATTGGTTCAGAGAGCATCCTTAGCTAAACTGCTTTTATATATATATATGTGTGTGTGTGTGTGTGTGTGTGTATATATATATATATATACACACATGTATAAAAATTTAAATCCAGAAGTAGGCTAGGCGTGCAAGGGAATGCATGTGGAGAGTAATCTAACCCACCCCGTTCCATTAATCTACCCAATTTCCTTAAAAAGAGTTGTAATCTCCCTCACAGCAAGCAACATTAAGTGTATTGCAAGGTACATATGTTCACCAAGTGAACATAATGAGAACATAGTTATTTTTCTAAGAGTAATGAGCATACTAAACAATTAATTTCAGAGCTATGTGTTGAATCACTGAGACAAACAAGTACCTCGAGTTTTTCCCCTGATATTTGCTAGTATATCTGAACATGAAACTAATTTTATTAGGAAGTATTAGTCAGTCAAAGACCAAAGAACTCAAATTAGAACTATTCGTTTTAGGCAGATTTGATGACCCAGAATAATGAGTATTGCTTAAAAAACAGTTTCAGTTAGGAAAAATGATTAAGGGATAAACTCTTTCCATGAATATCTCATTTTCAATTGCTTTGTTCACATTTCACCTTTCACTTCTACCATTGCTCTCAAAAAGCTGAATGAGGCACCAACAGTTACACATAGCGTTTCGTCTCCCACGTCGAACCCCTAACAACTGCAAGTGGAAGTTTCACTATCAAATGAGCAAAATAAAAGTTACCTCGAGAAATCATAAGATGAGACAATAATCAAGATTTCAAAAATAAGTAGCTGTGGTGTCACCTCTTCCAGAAGCAAGGTCCATGTTCTTTTTCATTAATCAAATAGTGTGTAAAAGCGTTCCATATTTCTCCATCATGCTACTATATATGATAGAGTACCTCATCAAATGATACCCGTGTCACATGTATATTCCTTACTGAAGGTCTAAACCAGTGAGGAAATCTTTACGAACAATTTATATAATCTGGCTGATACTCTATCATAGGAACTCATCCAAAAATTACAAGCAGGAGAGAGGAATATGGGCTTTCACAGCAGTCAGACCTGATTCAGTTGCGAGACTGATGAAGGCCAGAGAAAGCAGGATGAAATGTAAAATTACCAGCATTTGAGAAGAAGCCACAAACTACATGGGAAACAATGTAATCAACCTCCACATAATCCCAAATCCAGAATCAAAAATGATCCAGGAGAGCATGGAAGCAATGATGGAAATCCTCAAACAATTATTTTTGCATACTACGCATGTTTGCCGTTACTAAGGGAAATGACCACACATGGCAAGGGCACAAGTTGACTGTGATCCTGTTTATATTAGAATATATCGCAGTGCAACAATTTGCAATCCTCTCTAATCTTCCTGAACATGGATAAGCTTCTCCCTCATGTGACCCTCTGTGTCTGGGCTTGAGAATCAGCAATTTAAATTATGGTTTCTATGAATCAGAGTCCTCAAGGTCCAAAGAGTTAGAAGACAGGGCTTCACTTCTACGGATAACGACGACAACCTGGGGCTAGAAAACGTGCCAGAAAAGCAGCAGTGCTGGAGCCTCCTGACAGGCAGAGACCTGGCGAGTGTACAGGCAGGAGGGGCTCAACCACAGCTGGGAGAAGACCCAAACTTGACTCAAAATTTGTTTCTCCCCAGCCACACAGGCTCAGAGTCTTAAAAAGAGCAAGAATTTGAAGGTCAACAGATTACCTTGTGGTAAGCATATTTCAGCTGTGCATTGACAGGCCACTGGTTTTAAGATAGCATTTAAGTATTAAATTTTGATCCTTGCATTTTCAAGTCGTTTTGGATTTCCCCATTTGCCTCTATATTTGTGATTGTGTATATCTGAGTAGCGTTGCTGCACATGTAATCAGAACAAAGAATTTTCTGGCTTCTTGCATCCCTTCCACAGCCTCTATTTAGCGAGTGTAAAACTACTTTTTATCCTGTAATATCATCACAGCATATTGTTATCCTAGAGGTTTAGTCCTATATCCATTATGTTTAGATATTCAGAAAGCAGCTTTTCCAAAACAGTTTTACCACCGCAGAAGATTCGCACAATCCTCAAATTTCCTTGCATTATGTAAATTCTGTCCTAATAAAATGAGCAATTTTCAAAATCACTCCCATAAAATTCAAGAAATTTTAGTTATAAATGTCTACAATATTAACGAAAATGTGATATACTTTGTGCACTTTCTGTTATACAAGCAAAGTTATTGCATTACAGATTAGCAAAGAAGCAAAGTTACACAACTCAAAGCATGATTTACCTAGTTTCGTGAATACGGTGTTAACTGTTGGACTAAGAGCTTGATTTCTCTCTTGAAATCTCAGCACTGCATTTATGCTAGGTATTACTATAAATTCTAAAAGGTTTAATAAAACAGAAAATTTTTTAAAATGTTGTTTGCTTCCCATAGATAACACACACAGTTTGCTTTTAGAAGAGCCCTGGGTGGTAAATGACTCTGTTGGAAACTCTGCATGCTGCCACCTCGCCATAACTCATCTCCACAGAAGCCTCTTGACCCTCACAGGGAAAACCGAAGTGAATACTTACCCTGGGTGCTTAACTCCAAGTAACCAGTCTCCCAGCATCCAGTGAATTATTCATATATTCGACATAAGCACATATACATTAAAAAGTAGAAGCTCTGCACAGCTTAGAGCAGGCTCAAACTCCACTGCACCATAAGGAGAAGCTCCCAGGCGCGAGGCCTCTCCCAGGACACCCTGCCCTGTGATAAGGTCTCACTTTCACACTATACACAATACATTGCATCAAAAGCTATTTGGGTTAACATACCAAATTCAGAGAAGGCATAGCTGAGCACAGTTCTTATGGATTTACTCAAAGTTGAATCTGGCATTACACGTTCATTTTATCAACTAAGAAAATTTATTGAACTAATAGCCATTAAAAACAGAAGAGTTTAAATTTTGGTGCAGTTGTACTCAACACCTACATGTAACATTAATACATTTAATTGCTCTCACACTGGATAGTCTTTAATGATCCAACTGATTGGCTAAGTGCAAAAAGACAGAACCACTCATCACACAGCCTTAACTTAGTTTCTCAACTGCTGTGACTTCAAACAAGCATATAGACGATCTTTCGTCTGTGGAACCGACTATGGTCAGAGTTACCTTCTTCACCTTCCTGATAAAAATATCCTCCTTTGATACAAATCAAAACTTAAAGCTTCAAAAAAAATGTAGGCTTACATCCTAGGTATAACAGAAGTTTTTGGTTTCCTTCCTATCGTATTTACCTATGCCTGGACCACTTGCACATCAACTCGGACAATTGTTGTTACATGAGAAATACTAAGTACCATTTGTAATTGCTCACTTATATGGAGAGCCATTTCATGAATATCTCACAGTGAAAAGGATCATTATCAGACGTACATTTACATCTCACTTCTATATTTCTGCAAGAGGACAGATGGATTGAAAGAGCAAGCAAGTTTGGTTCTCTTTAAAAATAAACTTAGTGCCAAAATCAAAAATAGGTCATTATATCTCAATAATTGTATCCTTTAGACTAACCCTGCATTTTCCTGAGATTATGGGTGTTTGCTTAACCAAAAAGCACACTTGCATTAGAGACATGTCAGTTAATGAAAAGTGAATGCTCTACTGACTTTTGATCACAGGAGAAAAATTAGCATTAAAGTTATTACTGCTTTAAGTTTAATCATTGGCAAAATCAGTGGAACTAATTTTAGCTGAGCAAAGCAATGTTCTGAAAACTTTGTTAAAAGGTGATTTTCAAAGTCCAATAAATGAACCTGAAATGCAAGAATAAGTCACAATACACACCAAGAGATCTAGTACATTTTGTGCTTGAAACATGTTATGCAACCATTTGTATTTGTTCCAAGAACATGCCAACTACCCTAGTATTGAATTTCTAAATCTGTTGCAAGCAGCAACAACTAAACTTACCTATATGCAAATAATAAGCAAAGCTGTAAAAAAATTTCATGGCAACTGCTTAATAGAATGGAAAAATACAAAATTGATAATGAAATTACTGATTTTCTAGTAATTTCCTGTCTATATAGCAGAGTACCCTAATCAAAAATGAAAAATCAGCATGTAGAAGGAAAAACTGAAATGTGAAGGTTTTGTTAATTATCATACATTATAAACAGTAAGGGTTTGATCTTCGTAGCTACATATCAAAACATTATCGAATGTCTGATAATTGAAAAGTAACAGCTGATTTTCAAGGAATAAAATTTGACAGCCCAAGTAGAGCAAGAGGAAACTGCTGCCATTTTTTCCTTTTGCTTTTAACATCATTGTCTGCTTTTGCAGAAGCACTGAGTGGTCATATATTTGCTCCTTTAAGCAAAGAAAAGTGATATTCTACAAATACATAGGCCATCACATGCATTATAAATGATAATGGAATATATATTGATAATGTATAATACAAAGCAGTTTCTTGGGGTTTTTCCCTCTTATTCAAGAATTTTGGTGTTTAAATCTTAGTGACTAAGTATTGCTGAACATGCAGGCAAGAGGCAGAGGTGATGCTCTTAAGTAGGGATAATCAGATTAGGCTGCTCAATGTAAAACTGCACCAACAAAAATTTGGAGTCTGATCTATCTTCCTTTGTCTCATGTTTTTACAGAAAACCTATTTTAAAAATACAGTATAGAGGGTGTTCTATGTAGTAGTATTATTTTCCAATTCCTACTTATTAAGCCAAATTGCATTTCTGCCATGAGACCTCTGAAAGGAGAATAATTATGATTTTCATCATTTTAAGGGTTTCTAAACATATACTTTATTAATTCTCTCATAAACATAATGTAATGTTCTAAAGCTTTGGATTTCAAGCTGCAGAAAGATATAGTCTAAGCACTGATTTTTTTTCAAAAACAGAATTCCCACCTTGCTACCAGGACAAGCCTCTTTCCTAGACTGCAAGACACAAGATGACAAAGCTGGTGCTCCTTTAGGATGGAAATATTAACTGGCACATGTTTCAGATCAGCATTACTTTGCTTGCTATCTGGTACAGGCAGGAGCAAAAACTGTAAAGTAACCAGAACAACTGCAGAAGAAGTGAATTATGTAGTACACTAGAAAAAATACAAATGAAAAGTAACCAAATAACTATCGTAAATGCTTTAGGTATCTTCCTGCTCATCTTCATCCGAGAGCTTCAAAAACAACCAACAAGAACCAACAATCCAGTGTGGATTTGATCTTTACCTCCCTCAGCTTGACTTCAGGTCTGCCCTTTTACTTTTTAGGTATTATTTTGTTGTTCACATTTCTAGAGCAACGGCCTACCTTCATAGGTATTTAAGTTTTGGTGGGAGTAAGGGGGGTGGCTAACTCCAGAGGTGGAAGTTGCACGCCCAGGTCGGCTTCCCCCGGCAACGCCCAGGCGCCGAGGAGGGGACTTGTGGCCGCAGCACGTCAAGCAGAAGGCCCAGGCTGGGTAAGACAACGCGCCGGAGACAAGAGGGACCCCACTACAACAGGCTTCCTCTCCCCCTCTCTCCTGGACTTACACACCAGCTGGCAGCCTTTTACGTAGGTGTTTCTCCAAGACGACAATGAAACTCCAGCTGAGGATGGGCCCTTACTTCTGCTCAAAGGCATGCCTTTGCCAGCTTTCACTTGCAACAGGGGAAAAGGGCGAGAGAGACAGAAAATGGCAAGAGCAGCCAATTTTGCATAGTAGCCTAAGGGATCCTCCAACCACCTCGGGAACGGAGACCTCCCTCTCCGCATCCCTGCCTTCCACCAACCAGGCTACCAGTCAGACCCAGACGAAGAGCAAACCAGAGAGCAAGTACTAGCAGGGACACAGCTCCAGCACTTAAAGAAACCCTGGGGTTTTGCCCCTGCTCTCAAGATTGCTTATTCGGTTTCCATTAAGGGCTCACTGAATAAGTGCATAGGGAACATTACGCTGGGAGTTAAAAATGAGCTAACCGCTTTTCTGCTAAGTATTTCTTGAGGTTCCTAAATCAACTCATCTTACCTCCTTGCCTGGTGCCAAGGTTTTGCAGTGCGCATGCTACTCTGCTTTATTTAAGAACAAACATTCCAGTCTTCTGAAAATTACTTCTCGTCTTAGCCTAACACAGAAGTTGGCCCTTCATCAGTCAGTAGTGTTGGCTACTGCTGCCACATTAAACTGATAACATTTCGCTCAGACTGTAGGGGGTTTTGGGGTGTGGGGTTTTTTTGTTGTTGTTGGTTTGGGTTTTTTTTTTTTTTTTAAGAGGAAATACTTTAATTTCTGCTCTTCGCAATTCATTTCATTTTTGCATTTTATCACCAGCACTCTAGAACAGCTTCTGTTGTGGTTAGCTTCTTTGATTTTTTTCCTCCAACTCCTTTGTCACTCTTCCATCTGTTTCGAAGAGTTTTGTACAGGCTTATTAACATCTTTAAAGATTTGAGTTTTCAGTCGGAACTACAAAAAGGCACCTCCAGCCTGCCCGCTCAAAGCGCCCCACCACGAGCGCGCGAGTGAACTTGCACGGGTTTGTTTCGCCCCCCCGGGCGCCGAAGGCTGCTCCGAGATGAGCAGGGAGGTAGGTAAGCTTCAAATACTGACCAACAAAGCTGTTAAGGCTGAAACCACATCTTGCATTCACCTCCAGTTATATCCCAAAATATTACCCTACACACGATGCCCTGCACAGATCCTCACACCAGTTACTGGTAACATAGCTTAAGAGCCAGTGCACAGACCTAAAACAGCACATCAAGACAGCACGGCTGTCTTTAATTTGTCAGTACTAAATCAACGCCAAACTCTGCGCTCATTCCCATTCTTGCCCTGAGTGGTGATGGAGCACTTCTTCAACACTGATTTAATTTACAGTTAAAGTTTTCCTAAACGCAACAGCTACCCCCTATCTCACAAATCTCATTTCTAACCTTAACATCTGACATAATATGAAAACTGCTGGCACAAATAATTGACTGCTTTACTATAAATAAGAGTACTAAAAATTATTTTTAAAATGCCTCATAAATCCACATTTCAAGTCTACTTTATTGATTTCAGAAAAGTTCATTTTATTTCCACAGCAATATTCCATGATCTCAGCACTTAAAAAAAAAAAAATCACACTTTTCTCAGTTTTAACTGTCATTGAAATATCCTTCATTTCAAAGATATCAAGAAATTATCACTATTCATTTTCAATACAAAGCCTCTTACATTTCAGCTGTCATTTTCAAAAAATCATACTGAAAATAGTGTTTCTAAGCAGAGTTCAGTTGCAGCGTAATAAGTAATAATTTCATCAATTAGCAGTATTCAGCATCCACTGAGAGTTCTCTCACTATTATTTTATTCAGAGAGTCCTTTGTGGAAGTAGCATACTAAAAAGATCCATTTATCCTTCAAGGTTTTTCATAAATGTGTCATACATCTTAGAAAACAATTGGTTATTATTCTCCCTCAATCTAAATAACTATAATAACTTCCAGGTGTAAAACCTCTTTTTATACTTCCAATCTTCTTTACTCACATTATGGGTCTACATTTTTAATAACCTATTCTAACACTTCTACCTACTTTTCAGCACGTATTCTGGAGTTTTCCAGGGACGCCTGGCATGCCCGGATGGGAGGGGAGCTGCCGCGTTGCTGGAACAGAACAGAACCTGGCTTCCTGCAACGTCCTTCACAATCAAGGCAGAAACAAGCACTGGGTAATGAGCTAGATGCCGGTATAGACGCTAACAGTGCAATGGCTGAAAAGGAAAATGCCGCAGTTGTGAAATTCAGCAATAGCTCTCACACAGCCCTGCAGATTAGAGCCTGTTTTAGTTCTTCTTCCTTGCAGATGCCTCCATGCATTGACCGGCCTGCTCCTCCTCGCCCACCAGGCCGTGTCCCGGCTCCTGCCCTGCTATCGCAGCCCTGGCGAGGGCTCCCGTCGGAGCCCGGCGTTCCCCTTCCCCAGCCGCCCAGCAGAGCCGGGGCTGGGCAGCACGGGGAGCTCTCTCCGGGCCGGGAAGCCGGCCCCGCGCAGCGTGCACCGCACGAACAGCCCCGTCCCAAGCGCACCAGCCCGGATCTCAGCAACACCTCCTACGCAAACTGCTCCCTTCCCTCCAAGTCAACCAAATGTCTACCCATGCCGGAAACCTGGCCAGGACTGTTCCTCGTAACAGAAGTTTCAGTTTACACCAGGCCTCTGAGAGCACACCTAACTAAGTGACAACAAAAAACAAGGAAAGCGTGTAGCAATGTATTCAAAAATAATAATAAACTAAGTATCGCAATCAGCATCTTTCCAAAAATGGCACACAAAGTCCAATCTCCATACTAAATATAAGCCTAATGATATTGCACATACAAGTAATACTTTAAAGTAGTGCATCATTAAGAGATTAACTAAACCCAGTCTTCAAACCAGCTTTCATTTTTGCACCTCAATTCTGCATTCTCAAAAAGCAGCACACGGGTGCATCTCTAAAAACACAAACATGCATACACCAAGATTTGTGTAAATCAGGCAGTTTGGCTGCCTGGACAGTTCTCTCTTTAATTACATATATAATTGTTTCTGAGCCTGAAATTAAAATGTCAGAATGCACCATGATTGCCTTTAACTGATGACTACCATCCTATCTAAATGGAAATATTTAGATTCAACACCTAGATTTTTTTTAATTAGCTTTCAAATGAAATCACAGGGATGAATGTCTGCCTTGTCCCATTTGCACTGTTGGTGTCAAGTTGAACTGGAAAGGCCAGCCATTTCAAGGAACTAAAATAAACGTGATTTTAAGGTCAAGTCACTTGTAACACTTCAGGCAGCAAATGTCATGCTGAAAATAAAACTGAACCTTGGCTTGAGCAGAGATGAAAGGTTTGGCATTTCAAGGGCTTCATTGTGTTTATCACTTAAATTTACAAATAAAACACTACCACATATATTAATATCTTACTGCAGCTTTCTGAGGCTGCATGTGCATATATAAGCACACATATATGCACACACATCAATATATGTGCATATATATGTATACTCGTGTGTGTGTGGATGCTTGCACGTGCACACAAGCACACACCAGAAGCATTTTAAAAAACAAAATACTTTTCTAGGTGGCTTAACCTAACTTCAAATGGTGAAATCTCTACAAGACTTAAAAATACTGGGAACTGCCGAGTGGCTTGGTCAGGCACCCTTCTCTGACCATGGCAAGAGACTAGATGTTTCATAAACAGGTCTAAGTATTTTGACAGAGGGCAGAAGTGAAATTGCCCAGCTCAGCCTACAGCCAGCATAAGAAAACAAGCATGTTGAAGGAAGTGGGATACGTCACACCAAAGGTATGGAAGTGTTTCCCCCCGTGCCAAGCCGGAGCAGAGTTACCTGAGCATCTGCTGTCTCAGGTTTTCACTCTAGGGCGGTGGGACGCAGTAAGCTGCCTCCCGTTACCTGCGCCTTGCTTGGACACCCAGCCCTGTGTTGGGTGCCCAGCATCTCCTCATGGCTTTGGCTAAGGCCTGTCGCTGTATAATGTGGAACATCCATTCACTCTAAACCCATCACAAATACACTTATCAGTTTGATATAGACAAGCTATTCATCCAGATCACGCATATGCATAGGAATAAACCTCTCTTCTGCTGTAAGGCACTTGGGGAAGGTTATGCAGCAATTCTGGAGCCGTCTGGGCGATAGTACGCACCAGAACTGTTTTGCACGAGAGACTCTTGGTGTAAACCAGGGCTGAGAATGGTGATTCTACCATAACTTAAGCAGGCAGTATCTTGGGAAATAGTTAATAAACACCACCTTTACATATATCTTGATCTGAAAAGCCAGTACTTGCTCTGGCATTTAATCCTCACCACATCTCTTGAAACTGTTTTTTGTTCATTGTTTTTTTTTTCTTTAAAGAAAATTGTCCACTTGAATTATGTTGTCATCCGCAGCAACAACAAGATGATTCAGGCATTTCTTACAGTGGTAACACTCTATGAGCAGAAAAGGAAAGAATTTAAAGTTGAAGTTAAGACTGCATCATTTGTTATTTCACAAAAGAAATACCTGACCAATCTGAAGGCAAAATGCTTTTTCTGTTTCCTAATGAAGACTGTATGCGGAAAACCAGGCCATCTTGCTCACGTCTTCCACTTCCTTCCTCACCTGCCTCCCTACCCAGGGCCCCTCTGACAAGCATATATTTCATTTCTTTAGATTCACATACTGAATTACGGCATCGTATCGGAACCGAATACAAACCGAGATGACAAAACGCCCACCAGGCTGTGCGCAGCCGATCGCCATTGGCCCGTTTTGTGAACCGATGCCCTGCACATGCAGCGACGGCAGAGATTTACGACGCGCAGATCCGAGGGAGGGATTCTGCCCATCACACACAAGCAGCAGCAGATGACAACGAAAGCACGCTGAATAACGTGCCCACACAAATGCCACCCGCTGAGCTTCTGAGAAGACATTTATGGCCAAAGGCTTCCTAGTCCCACACACGGTTTCTCTGCCAAATCGGCTACTTGCCGACGTCCCGTGCAGCGGCACGAGGGCTGCCGCGCTCCACGGCGGGGGCAGAGGGCAGGGAGCCGCGCGAGCGTGCGGCTCTCGTGATGCCGTAAGGAGGAATAGGAATGGGATGCTAATAAGAGGAGGGAGGTTGCCAGGCAACCGGAGGGAGCCGACCGGCTGCGAGGGGCTGGCAGCGCCAAACGGACACACTTCGCCCGGCCCCGCCACTGAGCCCGGCTTCCCTCAACGCTGCAGGCAGAAGCGTGACGCACTCGGCACCAGCTACGTATCTGCTCCCGGCTCGCTTTACTGATACAGGAGGTGAAAAGCCAAGTGTCCCTTTGAAGAGGGGCAGCACGTGCCTTTGGCGAGGCCGCCTGCACCAGCACGAACGCTAGCCAGCGGGATGGAGAGCACCGGGCAGCCCGGCTGCCGCCCGGGAGCCCCGCAGGCCCCCTCCAGCCCCCAGCGCCTGCCCACGGCCGCCCGCCAGCCCCGCGCTGGCGATCCCGGCCCGACCCACCTCGGCCGCCCACCCAGATCGGCTGCCTCAAAAGGAGCGGCGACCGCGTACGGTCGCGTGGCTCAGTCCCCCAGAGCACCGAGCGCGGGAAAGGACGAAGTCAAAGTCTAGACCACGACACAAAATCATCATGGAATCCATCTGCATAACAAAAAAACTGAATTTCAGCTTCTTTTGCTCTTTTTAAGAATTGTTAACTCCTGTGATGGTTTTCAGGAGTTTCATAATAGCCTGCATTTCTCACAAATCACAGCCGAGGGTGCAAATATCAGTTTTTGTTCTTTTAACTACCTTACAGTCCTCTTACAAAAAGAAGAAAATCAAAAAATTGAGAAAAAATGAAGCTGAATTCACAAGTAACATTAAGACTCAAAGGCAGAAGAAAAACTAAAAGCACAAGATTCGATTTTTTTTCTTTCGGTCTCATCACTTTGAAGGGCCTGACTGAATTTCAGTGTTTAAATTTAGCAGGCTGCCCATAGCGGAAGCAAGATCTTGTAAAACTCTTCGAGCATCACTGGGATTTGCACGTGCAACATGAGAAGTTAAAATGTTTTGTATTTTCCCTATTTACTTACCAGACAGAGTTTTAACCAGATGTGCAATCGCATTGTTCAGTTTTCCAGGATATCTCTAGTAAGGTCCAAGAGCCTGAAGTCAGACGCGCGTGTTTAAAGCCCGGCTCTACACTGGGCGAGTGCCCTGAGCAGGGGACCTTAAGGCCACCGAGTGCTTGTGCCGTCACAAGGGAGCAGGCCATAAAGGGGCAGGCACCAGCTGCAGGCAGCAACACTCCTTTAGGCAGCAGCTGAATTTAGGTTGGATTAAGGTGCTCATGAGCTATGGTGCTGTTTTACCAAAGAAAAACACAAAAACACCCTTATGCATAAAAAGCAAAGCAGATTTTGTTGCCAGAAGTGTTTTAACTCACCCAAGATAGACATGCTAATTTTGGTCTGTAATCTTCCATGAGGCCTTACTAATCATGCTATAATTACTGCTCCACTCAGCTAAGAGTTTACTACAATAAAACCAAACAATGAAAGCACTGGAGAGATAAATTCAAACAAAAATGGCTAAACAAAGTTTTGCTTCCTTGTTGATCACTCATCAAATGACCCCAGCAGACACAGCTACCAAGCTGGAACATCCATCTGATCATCAAGCCAAGCTACAGAGCAGTAACTTAAAAATAAGACTACAGATTAAAGCTTCATCACAGGACAACAAATATCAGGCATCTAAAGCAGAGAAAGAGACTGTAAGAGATGGAGTATTTTGAAATAAAAGTTCAGCCTATATCAAAGAAAGCTAGCTTCATCACATAACCTTTTTCTGACCATTTTGAGAGCCACGCTGAGTAACAGAACTCCCTGCTATCTTACTGGAGGGTTCCTGTGTTTCTGCACTATTCTTTATCTTTCAATACTTGCTCTGCTTCCCCTTTAGAGGACACTGGGCTTAGCTCTCAGCTGTGCCTTCAAGCCACCCCCTCTGCTATGTGCAGTCTTTCACTGTTCTGGTCCATTTGTATTGCAGGAATGACCGTGACGAGCGAAACCTGTTTAACTTGCTGTCATAACCTGTGCTTTGTAGCACCCGCTAAACACATAGCCCAGGGAAGGGAGAACCCCTCACTGCTGTCAGACCTGTCACTTTGAGCAGGATGGATATGGCTAGAATATATGGCTTCCTTTCGGCTCGGGGGCACTTTCCTGGTGGCCCTTGTACGCACTAGGGAGCATGGCACAAGAAGTCCTGACCCGCCTGCTCCTCGACACTGAGCCAGCCGCAGCCCTCGAGTCCCGGGTGCTGCCTGCTGCCTCGGCACGCAGCTCGCACAGGCCACGGCCTCCTCCGCCTTCGTTAGCGGCCCTCGGAGAGCAGCCCACTTCCCGCGGCCGGTGAACTCAAAATTAACAAGCACTTGCCTGCCACGTGCCGAGGAGCTCCTGGAGCCTCTGCAGCGTCCTTAAGGTCAGCACCCAGCTGGTGCAGCCTGGCCCATAAGAAACGCACCCTTTCACCTTGAAGTTAATGCAGTTTGTAAAGCTTTTGTCCACAACGGGCAATGGCAGCTTATCTATACATATGGATTAAACGGCCCCAGAATAAGAGCACAGCACAGAAAGAGGCACAGCAAAGGTTAGCTTGCTAAAGTAAAAACAAATAAAGCTATGTGGATGGAATAATTTTATATTTTTGAAAAAATAAAACAAAAAAAACACATCACAAGAGCCATCCATGCATTCTAAAGCTAAATGAAAAGAAAGCTTGAGACACTTTCAGTGATGCCAATGCTCATTATATTACATGAAAGTGCCACAAATTTACCCTGGTAATTCTCCGAGAATTCCCGGACTGCTATTTCAGATCATGGTTTTAGCCCTTCACACCTTTCCTTTTTTTCTTCCCAAGTCGGACATCAGTGCCGACATCTGGAAACAGCTGGGGCAGTGTGCCACGTATCCAGCTGCGGCCCCAGCGAGGAATTACCAACTCACCAACACCCACCTCCCCTTCAAACACAGGCAAAGGACAGCTCAGCAGGAAGGTCCGCTCTGCAGATCGCCAGCATAGCCTCCACCTACCGTAAGGCTGACAGTACTATCCACGCTAGGGAGAAAGGTATGTTGGCGGTGGGGGGTTATTCAACTTGTTTTCATGGTTTTAGGTTTGCAGCAACAGTTTGGCAAAGCATCTCCACTCTGGTGGGAAGGGCAAGGAAGGGCAGGAGTGCTCCCTCGCGTCGGCTCTGCACTCAACGGCAAAGAGCAAGGGAGGATCCACCACCACAGGAGATGACCAGAGGGACGTGGACAAAGAGCCAGGTTTGCTAGCTGTATCGCTGTGTAAGCGGATCACTAAGCAGAGCAGGTGCTTATTGCCTAGCAGGATGTTTGCGCACACTCTGCTCTAAAAGGGCAGGAACCAGGAAATGCCGGCTGTTATTTTGACGGGCATTTGGTGGCTCTGAACTTTGCCTGCAACACAGGCAGGGAAGCGTATCAGGCAAAAACCAGTACTAAGTAGTGTCATTCAGAGCTGTCGTCACCCTACACGAACTCAAGCAGCTGACTTATGACTCTAAGCAGCAGCTCACAGTTTTACCATTTGCTAATTTCTGAATACCTCACCTGACTTTAATAAAATTCTTCAAAATAACTGTAGTTAACATGTAATGATAGTGAGGAATCAGCTAGAAGAAAATGTGAGGCTTTTTCCCCAAAAGTACCCTTGAAAAAGGTATGCATAAAGCATGTAAACAGCCATCTGGAGTTTGTGTCTCCATTTAATGTATAGTTTCATATTACAAGCTAGAAGGACAATGCTTTCCCCATAGTATAGACTTCATGATAGAAATAGCCACCTTGTGCATTGGTACAAAACCAAAAGTTTTTATAATTTCGCATGAAAATCTAGAGATACAGATAAATAAAAATCCAAGATAAGTCCTTGCACTGTACATCCAAAGTAGGCACTTTTACTCCTAGCTATTTTGGAATGGGTTTTCTTTCCTTTTAACCTGCATTTCTGGACCCAAGGAATATTCCCAACATATTTTGATAAATTGGACCAGATTTCACCTCTCTCATACAAAGAAAGAAAGTTGTTTTTTAAAATAGTAATATTCTCTGGAAAATATTTTAATCACAAAACTCCTAGTCTTCCACAATTCAGAAAGCAAACTCTTAGGACAAGATTACTTTTGAAATTCCTTTACATCTTTAAGTTAGATAGTGTCACAGGCAGGACGTTTCAGGGGCAGGGTGCCCAGGAAGAGGAGAGGCTGCCAGCTAAGCTAACTGAGGGGAACAAGATTCCTCAGGGACAACTTCCTGGATTTTTCTTTTTTTTTAATAACTTTTTTCAGATTGCTTTGATTTTAGTTACTTCCAGTAGAGATACTTGCTTTGATCAATGACATCAGTCTTTTGTTAGGGCCTTAACTATCTAAATACACAACAAAATAGTATCGATACTTCAAAAGTTATATTAAATATTTTAACCATATGAACTATGCTGTGTGAGAGTCAGATCATTGAGATATGTTCTTCTGAAATCATCTCATCAATACTTAGATTCCAGCCAAGAAAGTGACCAAAACATCCAAGCTATGCTGTCAGTGCTCATGTTGATGGCCTTCTCTGCTCAATAACCAGATTTCTGAGAAGATTTATTATCTGCAATAATATAGGCTTAACTAACATGCATTTTCTCATCTTCAAAGAAAATTGCAGAAAATAATTAAACTACGCTTTTATACGAAAACATTCTTAGGTCTTTTCCCAAAAAACTCCCAAGAAATAAAAAAAAGAATTGCAATCAGACTATCAGTAATTATCGACATTTATCTGAGACACAATCATACAGTGACTATATTTAGTCAACCAGATGGGCAAACGACAATACATTTAGTTAAAAGTAGACTGCTTTCATTTCCTTGTTAATTTGAAAGAGTACTGAAAAACAAACACAAGACATCGACCAAAGTTTATATTTTCAACCTGAAAGTGAAACAAACACTAGTCTCCAAAATCATGCCATGCTGCATACCATTGCCAACACATGATACTACAATAACGTATTCTTCGATTCCGAGACATACTTATTTAGATGTACAAAACAATTCTAGCATCGGAAATAGCTTACCTAGAGAATTTTGAGGGAAGTACCCAAAAGCCTATACTGCTAAAAATCAAACTTTTCACAGCTTTTGACAACTAACAAAAAATAGACTTCAAAAAAAAAAATCCTGAATCTGTCACTCTCAAAATAACAAGCTGATAAAACAGAGGACTGATTTTGTACCAAAGCACCTCCATAATTTCCAGAGAGACTTCTGCAATAGCTTGTTCTTCCTGCCCACTCCATGTTTCACGTCTAACGGAGGTCCATCAGAGCATTTCTGGACATCCGTCATGGGCTAAGCAGTAGCTTAGCTTGGAGATGGACTGGACACAAGAACTCAGTAAGAAAATCAATGATAAAATTTAGTCGCAGGTGACCCAGAAGTGTATTCAAGCTACAGACATGAAGATTCACGTTACGGCTGGTCACTCGGTGAGCTGCAGTTGCCCACCCCAGCGCTGCTACTTTGAACTCCAGGGTACAGCAGGGCGAAAAGCCGCGTGTCCGGCTGGAACAACAAACAGCGAGCCACGAACCGCCGTGCTGGTGCGTGGTATTTACTAGGTTCCCTAAAGCAGCCGAAACCCACAGCCACGTGCGAGGTCCAGCGAAGGGTGGGAGAAAGCCACCTTCGACACCGACCACGCAGGCCCGCCGACCCCGCCGGGAGCCGGCCCCGGGCGCACTGCGCCCCATCCCCAGCACCAGGCCGCCTCGGGCCCCGCTCGGAGCAGGTCGCAGGAGCAGGGCACGGCCTACCACGGGGCCCAGCCGCTGCTCCCGCCGGCCCGCTCTGCGCTTCGCGCTACTGTTTTAGGCCCGGGAGGCAGCGGGAGCTGCATCAGTGCCTCGCCCGGCCGCGGCGGGACAGCCAAGAGCTGAAGAGCCCGGCACCTCCGCCACGCGCAGGGCCTGTCCGCCGGGCCGCCAGCAGCACCCGGGCCCGGCCCAGCCCGGCCGTGCGGGGCCGCCGCGGGCCTCCCCGGGCGGTGACGGGGGGCGGGCGAGGGCCGGCACCGCCCCCGCACCCCCGGGCGGCGCCGCTCGCGGGCCCAGGGCCGAGGCCGGGCACGACGCAGCCCGCGAGGGCAGCGCAGCCGCGGCGGCCGCCCCCGGCAAGGGCCCGGGCTGGGGCGCCCTGCGCCGCCTGCCGCCCCCCCGCCCGGCGCGGCCGCCGGGGCACTCGGCTCCGCCGCCAAACTTCGGTGGCGCCGCCGCCCCCTCCCCGCTCGCGGCGGCCGCACGTCCCGGCGCGGCGGGCGGTACCTCAATGTCCCCCGGGTCCCGGCTCAGCGCGCCGGCCATCGCGCCGTCGCCCGCCGGCCCCAGCGGCGCAGAGCGGGGCGGCCGGGAGCAGAGCGGAGCTGAGCGGGGCGGAGCCGCCCGGCAACGCCCCCAGGGGCGGGCGGCCCCCGCGACCGGGCCGCGGCCGGGCGGCTGCGCCCAGGGCGGCGCGGCGCCCTCCGGCAGCAGCGCCCGCGCTCCCCGGCGGTGCCTCTCCGCCGCGGCAGAGGCCTGACACAGCCGCCCCGCTTTTCTTCGCGGGCCCCCGGGAAGTTCCCCCGCGGCGACAGGCGCACAAGCACCTCCTGCCTTCACGGCAGCGGGAGTAAATTTTCTCCCTTTGAAAAACGCAGCTGGTCACAGCGTCAGTTTTTAGGCTGCACTTTGAAGTAGCCGTACCTTTCCGCCCCAGAAGTCCTCTAAAGCTTTTCTCGTCTTTCTGCAAGAACAGGAGTTGGTTACGACCCGTCTCTGCCCGGCACGCAGGCAGGGACGGCAGCTCCCCGCGTCCCTTCGCGCCCAGCCCCAGAGGGAACCGCCGGGCTTCCGCACGGCTTTTTTCAGCACTAACCTCATCCCGTCAGCTCCTGATCCTACCCCTCTGTTATAGCTTGAAAAGGATAATAAAGGCTTGCCACTCTTGCTTTTTTTTTTTTTTTAAAAAAAAAAAAAAAAAAAAAAGCCTGAAAAAGTGTCAGTAGCTTCTGGACACTGCTGACCCTTTGGGTGCAGCAGAGAATAGCTTTGCCTTTTCCTTTCATGTCTCCCAAGAGAATGTCTCTCATGGAAGAGCATGGATTTTTTCTTTGCATTGTAATTATTTCTTTCCATCTCTATGTGGGCAGTTTTGAGATCCCCAGTGGAGATTTTTTTTTTCTTTTGTCATATGTGGAGAAATAAGGTTGTGGTCTTTTGTCCTCAAGTGCAAGCTGTTTTCTCAAGCCTCTGCTTCAGCACCATCACATCACAATTCTGGCTGATTACAATCACCCATGCAAAGCAGGCAGTGTTGGCAGGAAAATCAGAAGCAGTATCCCCTGCGCTGCTAGTACTTATCTCCAACATATCCAAAAATCTCTTCATTTCATTAATATTGACATCATTGAGTGGTCTCTGGTGCTAACTGTGGAGTCTTCTAGATGCATCTGCTCCTGACCTACAGCAGTATATTGACTATAAAAGTGCACTGGCCCCATAAGTCATTTTCAAGGAATATTTTCATGTATGTGAAATAAATTTAATAGGCACAAAACTACATAGTTTGCATTCTAGAGGAGCCATTACCTTAGACAAGATTTAGCAGGAGCCACTGGACACAGTTATTCTGTCTCTTGCCAGGTTTTCCTGTTATGGATTAGACTCTTTTGGGGAACCTCTACTTCTTTTTGAGAAAGTGTCACACCATGCAGACATTTTCTTTTCCTCTCCAGGTTATAGATCCTTGGTTACCATTTGTGTTACCTGCCAAGCCAAATGGACCTGACACCAAGATCTCATTTTGTGGAACTAGTGAAGAGTAACAGCATTTAGATGTCACAGAAGTAGTTTTCCCCTCAGAATGAAGCAGGACTTATTCTGCAAGTACAGAGCCAGAGAATGGGATTCACAGAGACATAGCAGTGTCCTGCCTCAACTCGCAATTTGCATTTCTTGATAGAGAAGACTTCCCTTATTAGCCTCCCACACATTTCTCCTGGGAATCAGCTTACTACTGGCTATAAACCAGTGGAAGTCAGCCAGTCTGCATCAGCCTGCTACAGTCACCAGCTTCCCCCACCAGCCCTGGAAGGCCAGCCTTCCCATGGCCCGCTCCTGCAGGAGCCTCCCCCACCAGCCCTGGAAGGCCAGCCTTCCCACAGCTCGCTCCTGCAGGAGCCTCCCCCACCAGCCCTGGAAGGCCAGCCTTCCCATGGCCCGCTCCTGCAGGAGCCTCCCCCACCAGCCCTGGAAGGCCGGCCTTCCCATGGCCTGCTCCTGCAGGAGCCTCCCCCACCAGCCCTGGAAGGCCAGCCTTCCCATGGCTCGCTCCTGGAGGATCTTCTCCGCTGTGGCAAGCAGTGCTCCACCAGCACAGGGCAAGAGAGGCCTGTCTATTAAACTGAACTTTGTTTCAGGAAACAGATGAACAGAAACAGGACAGCATGTACAACATTTATCAGAATATTAAAGTAGTACCACTTTCCAAAGCAGTAATAAGATTTTAAAGTGTTATGTAGCCTAAATAGTTTGGGCTTTTTTTCCTGGAGAAATGCTAAGCCTATGACTTTTTTCCTGAAAACAGCAAAAAAAGCACTGATGCTAAAGACCTAACTTTCACTTCTGGCATGAAACACTGTTGAGGCTTGGTTGAGTTATAGGCTTTTGGAAATTGCCATTAACCTTTTGTTCCTTGTGCTGTTCAGGTAAAATTTGCTCACATGCCAACAAAATAATTGCACGTGAACTTTCTATAAAAGCTCCAGGCACTCACTGCCACCACAGCAGCGACAGGCTCATGTTGAGAACGGCTGCCTTGCTGGGAGGGCAGGAGAGGGCAGGGCAGCAGGCAGCAAGGAGGCCATGCCCTTCAAATTCACCAAATGCTTCCAGGAACATGACCTGCAATCTAAAACAAAAGATTCCTCCTCCAGCCATTGCAGTAGCTAATCTGGGAGTTTAAAGGGTAAGTTATAGCTCTGAAAGTTCAGCATTCAAATCCTGACAGTGATGCATTAGGCAGCCTAGAGGACTCAGTACACTGGCATATAATGCAAGCAACTTTCCACCCCCCACCCCCCCCAAACTGCCTCTAATTAATATCAGCTCAAGTGCTGAAAAGATAGGCCATCCCAGACTCCAGGTTGCTGTGGAGTTTTAACTTGGTCCTGGTGTGCAGCCTTTAACCCCAGCCTACGCTTGCTCCACGACCAGCCTCCACACTCATTGTACCCTTCCCTCTCCATCATGTGCAGTCTCACACCTGGCACCTCCCAACACATGAATGCTTGACTTGGCAACCCACATTACTCCTTACACTTGGAGTTCACCTGTCACATTCATGGAATTCAAGAAAGCCTGAAGTGAGTCCAAGTTGCTCTCTTGTACCTTCCTTGAGCACTTTGCTCTAACAGCACACAGACTTCTACCTCAGTTAAAAGAGAGGGTCCAAGAGAAAAGTGAAAGTAGCAAGAAAATACTAGGAATACGACAAGCTTCCAAAAGGCTCTCTACAGCTACTCACACATTGGTTTGATTTCTTCCCTTACACTGGGAGTAGCAGTAGAGTGGTGATGACTTCCCCAGGACAGGGCAAGTCACTCTCAGAGTAAAGCTGAAAGAAGTGGCTGCCCTGGTGCCATCTCCAGGTTCCTCATCTCTGAGAACACCTCTGCTGGGTGTCCTCACTGCACTGGTGCCAAGGAGGAGGCAAGAGTATGTGTGAGGGAGGTGAGATGAGAGGGAGAGGTTCTACCACACTGTTTCCAGAAGGTCCGTCAGGGGTGTGTGGCTGCAGGGGTGAAGAGCCACAGACCAGCCCTGCCACACATACTCCTAACCCAACCCCTGGGGATCTCACCTCAGAAATAAATTTGAGAAGTCTTGCTCTCGCTACTTCTTCCAAGTAGTGGCGCTGATGTGAAAGGGGGATGTAGAGTTACAACTTCATGCATTTCTTCACCAATTTAGGGAAAATGCTTAGCTTAAATACTCATATTAATGAAGTTAAATGTTAAGGACAAATCTGTCTTACTAATCTGCTCCTTTACAATTTGATTGGCAGTGCTCTTCAGGAGTAGTCACACAGTAGCCCAAGGTGTGCCACAGTTCACAATGGACTTTAAGTGTGGAATATATATGCATATATATATATATATCTACATAAAAATCAAATTCTGTTAGAGGACTAGGACAGCAAAATCAAGCCCTGACCCTTACTTTGACATAGCCTTTGGGCCTGGAATTGTAAAGCACAAATAGATGAATAAATAACATAAAATGGCCACCATGTGAGCTTTGATAAGTGTCCAAATGCATTTTAAACTAAAATGAACTGCTCTTTAGTGAGTCCACTAATTTATTCCAGCCATCTGTGGCAGTGTAAACAAAAGCTTGTCCCTAAACTGCTTCATAATTTTTTAGATGTAGCAAGGACCAAAAGTTTTAACATGATCATCTTGGGAAAAAAATTAAGCAAGAAGAACCCACATATTTTCACACCACAAACATCTTTTGATAATCACTATCATGTAATTCAAAGAAATATTAAAAAGTAAAACTTGTTTCTGGCACAGCACAATGTTTTCCTATTTAAATGCCACCAAATGTTTCTTTGGATATTTTGGGGGATGGAAAAAATCTGGCTTGCTTTTTTCCCCAGGCCCCAGTAATGACATCTGTAGACAAATCCTATATTTATTACTAAGCTTGAGGATTGCTAAGTAAATATCCTGAGTTTGCACTGGTTTGAGAGCCTTTTCTCTGTATGTGCTTCTTTTTTTGTCTCCTGCTGTGCTGCTCATGTTGCTGGACCTTAGGGAGACAGAATAGTCAGCAAGTCTGAGTGTTTATAGTCTAAAACATGCATACACTTGAAAAGATTCTTCCCCAGATAAAAGCACTTACATATACTATAGTTGAAGATGGGATTTGTAGGTGTTCAGCCTCCTCCTGCCCGGTTCGAACCTACTTTACAGAAAGAGTATCTTGGACTTCATTTTAGGGATCCTGAAGAGCCACTCAGTTACATCAGACCAAATTATCCTTTATGGGCAAAACAAAAAGAAATCCCCTGCTAGGCAGTATTACTCTGTGTAATCACTTAGCCTCCACTGAGACAGCCCCTGAGGGTGGTAGTGAGAGGGGAGGCACTCATCTCTTTCAGCCCTGGGTCCTGGAAGCAAAAGGTGCAACCCTCCACATGTGCAGACCTCCGGGATGATCATGGAGTGAGATAAGGGTCTTCTGAAGGATAAGACCATTTGCCTGGAGGCCCAGTACTATTTGTGCCTTCTGCATTTCCTGTGGCAACAAGTTTGACAAGGGTCAGGTTTCCCTCTTGAATGAGACTTGGTCCAGAGCCATTTCACTGGGCAGTGGAAGTAGGACAAAGTGATGTGTTCATCCAAGCTTAGAAAGGCCTGCAGATGTCAGCTAGCTTGCTTCTGTGCAAAATGACCTTCCAATCCTCTCTCCCTGCCGTGCAGAGAAAGTCTCCAAGTCAGACTCCAAAGCTGTTAGAAAAAGCGTTTACTACATATCTAACTCCTAGCAACAACCAGTATTTCTCTGTTCAAGTAATTATTAGAGACAGAGACTTACTGCCTCACTTACAACTGTGCAAAATGAACTACATGTATGCTGCCTGCCATTTCAAAGGGAAGCGGGCAGGGAAGCCAGAGGAGGGCTGGTCTGTAAAACACACTCCACGAAGAGCATCCCCACTTAATATTAGCAGGCATTCGCCCCTTCTGAAGTGGCCAGAGCATCAGCAGGAGATTGCATAGAAATTTTGAAGTTCTCCTGCTTTCCAGAGATACTGCCAAGGCATGAATTGGCCTTTTGAATTACGTAGAAAATACTGGTATAGTCTCTACAGTTGCAGCATAACTGGTTCCAACTTTGAGAGCTTTTCAAATGGCTCACAAGATGAGCACTTGACAAACAAGATGGCTGCTATTTGCTTGTTTAAATGATGACTATTTGGTAAATAAAAGCCACCACCAAATTAACATCCCAACAGAGACTGTTAGTATAAATATTTAGACTTTTTTATGTAGGAGTTAGAAGAGATCAGGTTTGTATTTTCCTAAATGAAATAATAGTTGGAAACTCAATATCCCTGTAAATAATTGCAACTCATCCTTTATTTCCTCATTACAGCCATTCCCATGGCTGAAATCCCAGCCATACTTGACCAGCAACAGTAGTTTTAGGCTAGGTTAATGTCTTTTTAAAGCCTTCAGCTATGCCCTGTGCCCAGACAAAAATCTGTGACAGTATTGCAGAGTCTACTGTAAGTACTAATGACAGTATTACAGCAGAAAAACCATGCAGCTAGTAGGTACTACAGGCTAGTGCCAAGGTAAGTCAATTTGGTAGACAGGTTTACCAGAGAAACCTTAGTTTTAACAGTAAAGATAAAACAAGGGTAAACAGTTACCTCATCTGATTTTGTAATGTGAACATTTTCCTTCTACCTAACATACATACAACGCATGAGTCCTTGAGGATTGTCTGCTTGCTTGGAAGTGACAATTTACACATGATACTAGTTATTTAGCAATGTCAGAGCACATAATAGCTTTATATTAAAAGACATCTTCCTACTTAGAGATATTATAGTACACAAAAATTACAATTTTTTTTCTTTATCTAAATATATACCAGATTGTCACTAAAATACTGAAGCTTTCTCCCTTCACCAGTGCTCAATATAAATAGTATACAGGACTCTGCACATTTTTCACCAAACCCTTTGCATGCCTGTGAATTAGATCCATATAGAGCATGCCATTAACTTGCAAATGATCCATGTACACTGGCCTGTGACTTCAGCACTTGTGCCATATACACAATGAAATGTATCATTGCTACTGTAGGACTTAAACAGAGCTAAAAGACTGGAAGTTGAAAATTATTTTCAGAACAGAGGTTATTCTTTTCTCAAGGTCTTTGCAGTACTCAGTATAACAGACCCCAGCTAGGACTGGGCTGTTGAACACAATTGTAAAACCCAGCAACAATAATAGGCACAGCTAAGTAGCTTGAATATTTTGTTTAAACCAGGTCATACAATGAAATATTGCTGGAAAACACTTTAGACAGGGAACTGTTCTATGGTGCTTAACACTACATAAATAATAGCTGGAAGTGAAGTAGTGCTTGGGGTAGAAATATGATGAAGTGGAAGCCTCAAAACACCAGCATTAGCCAGGGAAAGTCATAAGGCAGTGGTGGACCTGATATTCTCTTTGCCAAAACCCCACCCCAAATTGGTCATCTTCCAGCTGTCAAAAAGCATTAGCTCCTTGTCAGAGAAGTTCATATTTTGTCAGAGGAACTTACTCCACGTTAGAACACTTTGTATTTTTACATGCTGCAAATGCACATTTCACTTAATCAGTGTGTAGTTATGGTTCATAAAAATTCTTGTAACTAGACCTACTGAAAAATGTTAAGTGCAAAAAGCATAAGGTTACACTGTCGTGCACATATAGCACCCATTAGTACTAAGAGGCAGAGTATGCTAGGAAGGTGAGAATATACACTATGCCTTAAACAGTTGTTCCTACATATTGGAGATTATTTCTGCTAATGTGAATTTATTCAAACAATTTTCTAACACAGTTCTTTTCAACTGAAAAACCCTTCTAATGAATTTGAAACTAGAATTTTAACACAAAAATCAGATATGTTCTTTTTGACAGCAACTCTATACCATTCCCCAGAACCAGCCAAATTTCAAATTTGCTGTGAAAATAAACAGAAAAAAGATTCAACACCTTAGAGTATTTGACATCAAAAGTCAACTCTTTCTTCTCTTGCATCACTTGAAATGTCAGCCCCTAATTTACTCAGTCTAATATTAACTCTTAAGGCAGCTAAGCACTAGCAAAAAAAATGAAGTGCCTCAAAAATTAGTGCAATCAACCCTGACTGTAAAAAAAAAATTTTAAACCTTTAACAGAAAATTCTTTTTCAGCATTAGCAATCAGACAGTAACTTTTCACTACTACACCAGTTCAAGTCTGAATTTACAGGATGCTTGTTCAATACACTAGCCAATTGTTTCATTCCAACTCCAAGCAAGAAAATATCTGCTGAAGCAGCCTACCCTTTCAACGCAGGCAGAGAAAAGCAGAAATAAGAATAACCATTATTACATTATTTCATGCTCAGTTACACATTCTGACTTGACTTTGCATTTCAGACCAGTACACCTTTTCCTCTGTAGCTTCCAGCAAACCAGAGAAGGACAAAAGCTTAAGTTTTCCACAGGACAGTTTCAAGGAAATTGGCCTTCATCACCTTGTTATCAAGCTGACTCTTCTACCCAGGACCTATCCACTGCTTGGAAGAGAGCTGACTTTTCCCGCTTAGAAGTCTTGGATGTGGCTCTTGCAACCAACTGTTGTTATATGAGATGATGGAAGACAACCAGCCACGGTCTCAGTACCTGACTGGAGAACTGATGCTCAGGTATATAAATGACTTCTGAGTGCATCCCTACGTCCTTACTAAACTACTAGGCTGATGGCAAGCTGATCTATCTTGGACTGTTTTGAGCAAGTTCCAGAAGCCTATTTCAACACTTCAGAAATAGCTAACTTCACAATCATCAATAATTATTGCCTTCCTGGCAAGGTTGAAATGAATAGAAATTCCTACCCAAGGTCCCTGCAAAATATGGGCAAGACATTAATTCACTGCCACCCTAGCCTGAGATAGCAATTGTCAATAGGACAAACAGCCTGCATCATCATTTTCTCTAATTTAATCAAGGTTATATTAGATCACTACATCAAACCAAGCAGAGTCAATTTGAAGAAAAATCTTTCCAAGTTAAACCAGTTTCCTTCTGGAAATTAACCCTTTATCACAAGCATTATCCATCAACAGACTTACTTCCACTGAATATGACTAATGCTATATGCAATGAGACACACCATGCTTTCAGAAATAAATCTCTCTACCAAATAAAATAAATCTAGACAGACATTCATGCCTAAATTTCTAGGGTTTGATGAGATTCAAAAAGTCAAGTCTTTATTTTTGTTTCCTCCCAATCCATGTCTTCTACCTTTCTAGCCTTCTTTACCTACCATTAGCCTCATAATACCAGTCCACCTGGCAGCTTTTGTAGACACCGTGCTCTTCCTTGTCTCATCATCTGTTCTTTCACCCATGTTTATTTTTGCCTTATATTTTATTTAAAGGTCTGACACAGGAAAAAAAACACGTTCACAGAAGAGTCCAAAATCTATGCCTACCACAAAATTACTATTTTTTGCTGGATGCTGTTTACCTCATGCAAGGTTAGATCTTAGCCAGGCTTCAACTATTATGGTGTTTGTGGAGGCATCCACTCAACTCCTTACACAAAGGAGCACTGGAGTGTTTGTTTGGGTTCTCCCCCCCCCCCCCCATTTTGTTTGTTTGTTTTTAAAATTATGTCCAGTAGAGCTCCTTCCCCAAATTTGTAATGATTATCACTTTTCTTACAGCAGCTCCTAAATGCCCAGGATGTTATTCTTTCAAACAACAGTCTCTTGCTGTGGCAGCTACTTGCTAAGCTGCGTCCCACCTTCCAGCAGAAATGCCTGCAGTTAGGTGGATGACTCCTACACCAGCACGCTGGAAATGGGCACCTCTACACAACCAGGACTCGTGGAGGGAGAGAGGGGGACAGATACAGATACAGTCCTTTTAGCCCACACAGCAATTTCCTTCTTCAAACATTCCAAAAGTTTGAAGGATCCCTCCCACATGCCTCAAAACACTTACTTTGACAGCTTCTACAGCCAAAACATTTTTTTTTAAGCTTGTCAACTACTGACAATAAGATCATACATATATGCACACTTGTCACTTCACACTTAGTGCAGAAAGCCTATATCATTGTCACTGGATATGTTCCCTATAAGCCTGAAGGAATCCTTATATCACAGGACTTTAAAGGCCTCTTGTTTTTCATTCTTCTTCTCAATCACAGAAGAAATTAATCATAACCCTATAAAAAAAGCTATTGTAAATACCAAAGTGAATGGGGCTATGACAATTAACATCAGCTAAAGAGCTCCCGCTCCCTGCAGCCAGTCCTGCAGTTGAACCACATCGTAACAGACTGGCTATCCCATCTGTTTGTTACACTTGTTATTCTCCCACAATATACTTAAACTGTCAGATCTGTTTTGGGGTTATATGCTTAGCAAGTACATATCAGCCATTTAAAGATGAAGGCCCCCCATTAAAGCCAAACACAGTTTGCTTTGGATCTGATCTTGCACCGCTTGAGCAGTGTGACACCGAGCAAGCGCAGCTCAGCGCGGATGCATGCTGCGACTCTGAGGGACAAGCCTGAGGAGGGGCAGGATGCACTGAGAGGACAGTCTGCCAGGGAGAGACAAAGCCGGCCTTGCCTTCTCCAGTAACATGTTTTCCTTTCAAGTCTGCACCTCCATCTCACACTACTTCCACAGAACAAAATGCAGGGACTACTGGACTAGAAATATTTATGAGTAAGTGTAGCCTCAAAGTGTTTCTGGAATAGGACTAATAAACTTCAAATTATGGCCACGGTAAATTCTACATAGATCTGTGATTTTTGTTAAGCTGAATTAGAGCACTTTGGAACAAAACCAAACATGCATAGATCTTTGTCCAAACCATAGTTAGAAGAAAGCATGGTATGCAACTAAAAAAATCCATAGCTTGAAATAATGTATTATTAAAGCTGTCTTGGATTATTGTTTTTAATTTCAGAATCAGTTATGTTATTTTGCTATCTACCAACTATAAAATGTTGTATTTTACCACCAAGGTATCATAATTAACCACTAGTTCAAGATTTGAAAATCTGTATACCAGTGAATTTGTAATTCGCTTATGCCCATGGTTGAAGGGTTTTTTTTCCCCCAAAGCCTATCTACTAATGCAGAAAGTCTGTCTAGGTGTTTGATGATAATTAGCTAGAAAATTAGGCTGCTAGAAATGTTATTAATCAAAATACCACCAAGTCCTGGGACAACTGCAAGCCTCCATTGGAAAATCTCTCAGAGGCAGGCTACTCTGTTGCACCAGGTTTAAATTACATGAAGTATTGATTAAAGTCTTTCTCAATTAACTTTTTCCAACTTAAAAGGTAAACCAGACCATTCATGTGTCTGCTATTTAAAGAGAACATTTAGAGGCCAGATTCTCATCTGTACTAGGACTCATTTGTGCTACTTCATTGCAGCCGAGAGCAGCAGCTAACTCTAGGGTAATGGTTGCTATCCTACCCTGGCCCTGCAAGCCTCAAAATATGGGTGGGATTTCCCTGCAGCTCAGATTTTCTGCTAACATGCTGCCCATCAGCTGCACTTTGCCTCATCTGTAGCAGGGGAAAAGGAGGCAAGGGAGAGCAGTGATGCACAGCAAGCTCAGTATTGGGGAATGATGAATTAAAGCTTCCTTTGCATCCTCCTTCAGAACTACAGCATGTGTTTCACGTACTTCAATTTAAACATATCCAAGGCAGAAAGTATTTAATATTTGTATATTGCAAAATTTATAAGTTTGTCAACATTATCATTTGGTCATTATCCATGATATCTGGTGCTGCCAAATCAAAAAGTAGTGCAAGTTCATAATTTAACACATGCACTGACAGAACACTGAGGGGTTAATTTTTCCAGTCATCCATATCTAGCTGCAGCAAAGCCATATATCTTCCTTGTTTGGGATGGCTTAAGGCTTCCTTCACTGGGTGCAAATAGTTTCTCATCAGATGACACATGAGGAAGCTGCTGCTTATGGCAGGAATCCACCTGGATGCCCACTTGCATTAAGCTTTTCATCTCAGCCACCTTTCTGGAGGACACCAAATAGCCACTGCCTCCACAAGCAGTCAGGCCCACCAACTACAAGGAGTATTTAGAAGGATGCACTGTGTAAGGAGCCTAGAACATTACCAAGAGTGGCCATTGCTACATCACAAATAATATCAAAATTATATTAAAAAGCCTTCAGAAGTTCCTGTCAAGAAGCCACTGAAACAGTCAGAAGGAAGGATTCATCTAACTTTAACTGAGCTAAATGGAGCTTAACCCAAAGCACAATTTTACCCAGCAACTTCAGTCCAAGCAGTAGCAACAGATACTCTCTACAACACACTGTCTCAGCAAGCATAAACTCCCAGGGCTGTGCCTGGGGAGCCCAAGGCACTGCCAGATGTACTCCACAGGACAGACAGAGCTATGTCCACAGCAGAAGCTAAACTCTTATCACACTCTCTCCAAACAGACCTTTAAACTTTTCACAAAGTGCTGTATCATGAACAGACTCTGGACCCGTTTTTATTACAGATAATTTCACCCACAGAATCAAGTGTTTCCTGGTTTTGGTTATATGCAACAGTCCAATATTTAGCTAAAACTCATCTTATGTAAACTTGAAGGATTTGCATTTCTTCCACAGAAGGCAACAGTGATACTGAATATGGCAAGTGAAGAAAGGTGCTCAGAATACGAGTATCTGGGCCAAGTTTTAATATGAAACACCTTGATTCTTACCTAAGTAACTGAGTATCTGAAGTTTCTACAACACAGATCACAATCACTTCTATTGCTGATTTACACTCCACAGTAGGTTTTCTTCTGTTATGCTTTTTCAGATGGGTTCTACCTATGTTCAGGACACTGATAACCTAAATCAAACAAGTTAGCCTCAAGACACAACAGCAACATTAAGCTATTACACCTGCTTGTTCTCTTCCTACCTCCACAGTAAAAGAGCCAGAGGATGTTTTACAAAGAAAGAAGTGTGGGAGGACATATAGATAACCAGAGCATGCCTTATGTTTTTCTTCTTAATTCTCTTCCAAGTCTTTGCTACATGCTGTCATACCTCCCCTTCCTCTTTTCATTCCATTTTTGCTATTTCTGAAAGTTGCTCAGACCTTTTTTGAAGTGCCACAGGCATACCCCTGGGGTTGCACATGCTGATTCTTTCTCAGCTTCTGCCTCTAATACTCTTTTCCCTTGTTTTGTTATTCCCTCCCCACCACCTGTTCTTCATCCCCTCTTCTCACTTGCCCTTTTACCATGTGGAGCTTTTTCCCTTTTGACTGTCACAGCATTAGCAGCCTCATATTCTTTTTTATTCCTCTGATGAATTGTTTACTTTTGAGTATAAAGTCAATCTACTTCTGTTACTTTTCAAGCATACAGTGGCTGCTTTTGTAACATTTATAGTAAATAATGGCCTGCAGGATATAAAGCAGACTTTTAAACCAAAGTAAATCTTAAGATGTTAAGGAGAACAGTCACCTTCTGTCTGATTGATCCTGAGTCTTAGGAGATGGTCTACATCTGTTACAAGTTGGAATTATCCTTCTGCTTGGAGAAAGGCCAGAGCACTGAAAGAGAAAAAAGAAAAACCTCATGACCAAACAGCTTTCTGACAAAGATGCTCTGGATGTAACAAAATTAATCATATTACATGCACAACAGACTAGTGGTTCCTTCCACCCAGCCTGTCATAAGTGCCTTCACAGTTTCCAGGTAATTATATAAAAAAGCAAACATGCTAGCAGGTAGGAAATATTTTTTCTTTATCCTTCCACTACAACTTCAGTGAATGAGCTTTAAGAAGTATTTCTTCCATATCTAGCTACTCTGCTCTGTTATGTTTCACCTCGCATTAGCTTGAGTGTTGCAGCAGGGTGTGAAGTTAGCATAATGTAACACACCATGCTGAACCTTTTTTTTTTTTTTTTTTTTTTTGCTCCACAGGGAACTACAACAGTATGTGCTAAACTGTTGTTAAAACATGTGAACCTGGGCATCTGCATGACTTCCTTCCTTGTGATTTGGATGGCTTAACATCTTTCTTATTATTGCCTCTTCAGAAAACAGTGAACAAGTCCTTTTAGTAAAAGGAAGATAATGAAGAAAGCTAAAGTGATTAGTACATGACATTAACAGGCCAGCTCCTCAGCAGCTGGAAGTCAGCATGGCTCTGCTGAAATCAGTGCAAATCAATACTAAGTAAGAATTCAGCCCAACATTGACAGGCAGAGCCAGAAAATAAAACCAAAAAAGAGACTGATCAAAGGGATTTTCAGGCACAAATGATAATCTTCTTAAATTAAAGAGGAGAATGACTGTGACAAATATGCATGGGCACACAAGTGTTTCTTCTGTTTTAAAGGGGAAAAAAAAGTAGGTGACTTTCTTCCACTTCCTCAAAAAATATAGCAGTATAAATACTACTGAATTGAGGGAGGTAAACACTTAGCTTTTTCTCTGGGACCTTTTTGTTATACGTACCACTACAGAAACAGCATTACAGCACTCTAATCAAAGATATCTGGAAAGTGGAAAAGGTGAAACCCCAGCCCCTTTAAATCAGTAACAAAACTCACCTCTATAATTAAGTACTCCAAATCAGTAAGATTTCAGCAGAAACTTAAAGAACTGATTAAAGACACCCCAGCACTGTAGTGCAGCACTGCTATTCCTTCTAGTGACTCTTCATAGTGGAAGGGAACTTCAGTCCAGCAAGGAGCTGCTCCTGCTCCCCATGAGCTCTATAAGCTTTCTGCTCCTGCTAGGCACCAATGGATTTCATTGAGAGCAGGTGATCTAAATTAGGCAAATCTAGCTCCAATTGTGACCATAGGTGGAAATACCTATTAGAAGCAGCAACTGTTTCAGCTTGCAGATTTGTTCTGATCTCATCCTCTTCTGGGGTGGAGGAGGTGATATGACAGAAAAGGGCAGGAGCTCCAGCTTTTTCTTGGTTATTTGAAAATTATACAGTAGGAGAAGATAGGTCCTGACCCTCTGTGTTTTCCCTTCACAGTCTGCCCTTTGAGCTCAGGGATCTTGGCTCAGAGGCTTGTGTGCAGTATGGAGAGCTTGCATGCAATGGTCATGTAATACAGAAGTGTACATCCCGTATTCATCACCTTTAAAGCAAGCATAGGCAGCGTTAGGTTAGGCACAGGTAACTGTGGGGGTCCCCACCAATGTGAGTCTCATGGATGTTGTGCAGCTGCTCCTTGTTTTATCCCTAAACTCTGCGCCAGAAACCAGTGGAGTAATGTGGGTCAGACTATGCCTCTGCAGCTGTGCAGAGAGGTCACACTCATGAACTCCTCCTGCATTGCATTAGGACCTTCATATCCATCATTAATTGAGGTAGAGAACATGATGGAACCCATCATAATTTATTTCCCCTTCTTTGTGTTTGACTCTGTAAATAGCACCTAAGAGCTCCTTTTTGCCATCTTTATACTATAGTAAAAATGACTAAGCTGAAACGTTTTTAAGGATGGCAAGACGACTTTTTTATTTCACATATCATACCAGCAATATTTCTATCAACTGTTTCTTGTAAACACATAGATCTGGCCACAGTTGTGTGTAACCCGTATACCACAATACCAGAAACATCTATTTTTTTAACTCTTCCTGCTCTCAGCACGTAGTAAAAATGTGTGATTGCTGATAATTTCGTATGTAAACTGTGCAGACATCCCACACAAATGTGATCCCTCTTAGGCGGGAGTATCGTTTCTAGATACTCTGTAACAGGATATTTCAAAGGCAATTGTCATCAAGTCCGTGGGAATGCAGAACCACTCCTGCGCCATCCACCTGTCCTTCAAGAGACCGCCATGTAGTCAGCAACTGCGAGAGCCTTGGTCCATAGTCACTAATGATCCCCTGTGCCAGTACTTGTCCTGTGTTTTATTTTTTCTTTTAAAGAATATTTGATACGCTATCAAGGAATGACATTGTTCATCTGGCACCTTTGGCATATACAGAAAATGTGAGTTGGGGCTTTCTAATAAATGCCATAAAATGGATTTCTTGAGCAGAATAATGTGTTATCTATGGGTAATTTCCCATGAAAATAGAGACTATAATTCTGATTAGACATGGATATTATCTTTTCCAGTATCTTTCTGTCAATGCACTGATTCAGCAACCATTTAGACCCCAAGGTCAGGACTGCTCAGAAGTCCAATTGAATTCAAAGTTGAATGTCTGCCCAAGATTAAACACAAGAAATGCTTTCCTAAATCTGTTTCTTTAAGTTTGTATGTAAGTGCTCTTTTGAAACAGGGCCTAAAATCAGCAACAAATCAGGAAAGAAAATGAGTTTGGGCCAGATGTGTGGGTGATCTCCAAACATATAAACTAACCCCGTCTTTAACTTTTATTTCTTCTGGAGTTTTTGGTTTAAATCTAAATGGTGAGACAGGTTGCGTGCACCCGCGCACGTGCACTGTGTGCAGCTCGGTCTGCTCCGGAGGAGCCACGGTGCGAGCAGGAGGGCTGCTGCCTGCCTGGGTGCTATCCTGCGAGGCCGGGGCAGAGGCTGCACCCAGCCCCAGAGCTGGCAAGGGCTCTGGAGCCCACAGCCTCGGGGTTGACATGTTTGGTTCTGTGCAGTGTCTTTAAGCAGAAGTTGATTTTGAGTTTCTCTATAAAGCAAGTGGAAAGTCATCTTAACAAATACAGGAGATTATGAATTTGACAGAGCGCAGTGTAGATCGAAATGGTTTTAATCATTACCCCCTGTTTTAATTACTACTTGACACATTATCTCTATTGTCCCTCTACAAGTCTTCCTTTTGAATGAAATATTAAAGGCGAGTCATAGCTGAATATATATGCAGTCTACAAAGAAAATGACTTTGAACTATTTGAAATGATTTATTGTCCACATTTCTTTATGAATATTTATTTTGCCATAGTGAAAGCAATTCAATAAAGAGAAAACTTGAGGACCAGTTAACTGAACATTTGCATACTCTAATGGTAAAAAAAGGGAAGGAAAGATAATGTGGTGCACTAGAATGATGTTAATGCTGTGCTTCCTATTTCCTGGAGTTAATTCCAAATATGGCATGTATGAAAGCAAAGAGCTAAGGCTGAGACTTGTCAGACTTTGGATCCCGAAGAGAAGATATAAGTAGCCTGCAGATAAGTGTTCCTAACTTTTATACATTCCCATTCAGAATATATGATCTCAGTCCTAATCTTGCCAGGATGAGAGATCCCTCATTTCCAGACACTCCTTAGAGAAGTGGCAAGTATACTTGGCCCTCAAGAGGAGATGTGAGCACACTCAGTGTTTTGCCACGTAAGGCATTTAGTATTTAAGCATGGGTAAATGTACTAAATGCAGGATCACACCTACATGCACAGAGCAGAGACACTGTTTTGCATCGCTCTTTAGTAGAGAAACAAGTCATAGGATTTACCCTCCTTTCACTCCTCTTGAATTAATTCCCTAGACAAAAAAGCATCATGCATTAGACTTAAGATGAACTTTGCTCCTCAGAACTTCTTGGCAATATTCTGATACCAACTCACAGATGGGTCCCTGACAGATTTTTTTATTGACTTTCATGATTCCTTTTTTCTTTATATTTTTAAAGCAGGACTGTTGCTGCTTGAGAATTCAAATGCAAATGGAGATGTTCACAAGAACTGTTTCATAGGGAAGCTCAGCTGGTTGGTTTTTAGAACTCGTAAACTGAAAAGTATGTTACATACAGTATTTGGAAAAGGATAAATGTGATACATAATAACTCTAGAGAAGGATGGTTAGAGTAGTAAAACAGACTTTGGACAAATAAATGCATTCTCTTTGCCTCAATTTTCATTTCTTTGGAGCTAGAATAATAATAAGAATTAGTAGTAGTAGTAGTAATTATTATTATTATCTACCTGAAAGCAAGCTGTGAGGCTAATTTGTTAATATTTTCAAATTATTTTGTGATTCTCAACTGGAATGTGCCCTGGAAGTACTAAATATTATAATTTGCTCTATATGCCTGTTTAATTTTGCTCTGGAGAAAAAACACACTTAATGTGTTGCTCTCTTTGCGTGTGTCTAAATACCACACTCTAAAATTCTAGCTGTTGAGCTTTTCTAGAAGTTAATAACAGGCACTTCGTACATTATTGCATTTTTTGCTCATTTCTCCCTCTTCTCTCGCAGCATTTTACCAACACCTAGATATCATGACACATGATCTGGGTTTTGTTGCTCTTTGTGCAGATACATGAGCAGAGCCTTGCACTAGTTATTCATGTCCTTGCCTGAATTTGGAGTTGACAAAACAGCCACAGATGGGTTCTCTGATGTCAGGGCTCTCTTGACATGCCGTTTTCCAGGTGTGACGAGCAATCATGGAGATCCTTGAAGTTACGTGTAATTAGAAGCTGTCACAGATCAAATGCCTGATGATATTCCCAAGTAGCTCGGAAGTTTCTTCCTTTGGCAGTTTACCAGGTCTCAATCTGCTGGCAAAAACGTCCGAGTTGTTCACAGGCAGCTACCCAGACCCGTTTCCTCTGGCTGTCACCGGCCGGAGAGCTGGGCCCCAATGCCTAAAACCTGCATCCGCCAACACCAACGCGGCAGGCTGCGGCGCTGGCGCCTCGCGGTTCCCAGCAGCCGCCCGGCACTGTAGCAGCGCTTTTACCTAACCGTGTTTGCACGGAGCTCGGCCGGCTAGGGGCACGCTAGCCGTTTTACGCAGCATCTGCGCTCAATGTTGAGATCATACTCGGCTCGGCACGGCACGGCACGCAGGCGGCGGCACGAGCGGCTCCGGCTCCGGCGTGACTCCGAGGACGGAGCAGGTGGGCGGCAGTGACTAGGGCTGCGGAGCTGGGGGCCTCCGGGGCCCCGCGCGGGTTACCTAGGCCAGCATCACTGGAGGCCTGTGCAGATCATCTTTTCTCGCGTTTCAGGAATGTAGCATATATCAATAACTGTCAGTCGCTATTTCAATGCTCCTAGTAAGCATCAAAACAAATTACTTAAATGACTAGAGAGGGGGCCCAGTATTTTTCCTATTAGCTTATGGAGAAAGAAAACAATGGTCTGGAATATAAAATGGAGACGAGAAGAAATAATGAGAAAATGAGGAGCGGCACGGAGAGAAACCTCCCTCGCCTGTGCCCTTGGCTCTGGCTAGGCCGGTCCCTTCCAGCGGCCTCGGCCAGGAGTGCTGCGCAGGGGACCGGTGCGCCCGGCGGGCGCCCCGCGGTCCGGCAGCGGGGCCAGGGGCCTTTGCCGGGGACCCGCTGCTGCCGGAGGCGGGGAGGACGCGCCGGGCTGGCGGGGGGTGGGGGCGGCCCGCCTGCAGGGCCTCTGCGTGGCCCTCCGTGCTGTGGGTGTGACAGCGTGCGGTCCCCCTTCACGGTGTAGTGTCAGCCGCTCGGTGCTCCTTGGCACTCTCATGGAGCAGGGCCCGTTATTTTCCTCTCGCTCTCCTTTTACCTTCTTCTTCTTCTCTTTAGTATAAGGAGAGCCATCAGTATTTAACCGATTGTAGGAAATGTATTTACGTAGCCGGTTTGATAGTAGGGCATAGTTCTTAAATCATCTAAGATAAATACTTTTAATTAAGCAAATGTCCTACTCAATTCGCTGTGGACAATCCTATCATAATGGGTATTACTTCTGCATGCTAAATCTTAATCTTCACCAACACTGAATGCAGTACTCAAAGCCACTGTAAAAGTATAGGCTCACTGTAATATTGCCAGGGTAAAGCTGCCAGCTTTTATACTCATTAATATGATGACAACAGACCCATGGCTGACAAATTTTACTACAAATCAGAATTTTTATCAGATATGTATATGAGATCAAATACATGCTGGCATATTATTTGCAGCTTTTATTAAAAAGTTAAATTGGGATTATTATAAATTCTCTTTGGATTCCTTAATAAAAAAAAAAATTGAAGTTAAAATCTAATGAGATTTCCTGGAAGCATTTTAAAAGGCTGCAGCAGCAGTAAAGTCAGCAGGCACCATACAGAAAAAGGAAGTATTTACCGATCAGAAGACGAATGCTTCTGCCCCCAGAGTTTAACCATTTTACATTACAGGGATTTTCAAGGGAGAAGGAGAGACAGAGCGAAAGCAAGCAAGCAAGCAAAACTCCAAGCCAATGCCTTCTTCACCTAAAACATCATGTGTCCTGATCAAAGCCTTCAAATTCTTGTGCGGACCTGACTTTTTTGCTGTTCTGCATGTGCTACGGTGTGACTGAAACCTCCGTCTCGCCCCCGCTGCTTCCGCCTGCCAGGCTCGCAGCCGGGCGTCCCGCCCGTGGGAGGCAAGCCTGCTCCCGGCGCGGTACTGACGAGGAAACCGCGTCCCCGTCGCATGAAGCGAGGCTAGAGGCCTGCTGCCACCTCTGCCGCTGGCTTCTTCTCTAACCTGCAGTCCCTAACTTACGTTCTCTCCCTCTCTTTTTCTCTGCTCCTTTTGTCTTTCTCATGCCTCATAAGCTTATAAACTGCCTGAAGCAGGGACCGTTGCTCTCTGTGTGGTTTTGCTGTGCTTAGCACAAGTGGGTTGTGGTCTTGGCTGGTCTTCTGGATATATCGCAGCAAAAAAAAAAAGAGAAAAATTAATAGATAATAGTAGTAGCAATGGTTATTTTCTGTGTGAACAGCAGGATCCTAGTGGAGGAGAGGCCTCTCCTCTGAGGTGCTTTTTCATCTGCTAGTGAAGTTTTCTCTTTCTGTGCTCAGCTGGAGAAGATACTGCCTTTGTAAATCAGACAAAACTTATCATATAAAATGGAACACATCTTTGATTATACTGAATACTATCTTGTCTATAATTTACCCTTGCTGCTGTAAAGGACGCAAGATGATTAAGCTAAGAAATGATAGACTGAACATTATGTGTCAGGATGGAAAAAGATATTTCCTATCTAAGTAGGAAACGATCATCAGCAAAACAATGAAAATCTACAAGAAAATGTTTCCACATACAATAAACAAGCCACCCTGCTGTTGCCTTATATTAAATTGTTGTTCTTCTTGCTCAGATTGTGGCAGCAACTGCTCTTGTAGCCTACAATATTCTGTATTTTTTAAAAAATACGAACTGTCACGATTTTTTAACGATGCGAATACCTTTCGTTTCCTCCATAAGCGCATATGTTCTGTCGCATACTTGGTCTGCCAGCTCTTTTGTATATCACTGGGCAAGTCCAGATTCTCCCAGCAACGTTTCCCACATTGTAGCTCTGTGCTGTGTATTTTCCTGGAACTGTAAAAAACATTGCTACTTTACTTAATAACAATATTTAGCTGCACTAGATACCATTTTTCACTGGTTATACACGGGGTGCTCCAGAGGCACCGGAGGGCATGGGGTCATTGTCCCCATTTTACAGGTAGGGAAGCCAAGACATTGCGTTTGGCAGTGATTCCCCAAAGCAAGCTGCAATCCTGTCAGAGAACATGAGAACCGAGGTCTCTTCAGCTCAAGTTTATTCCTTAGCGTTGGCTGCTGCTTTTCCCTTTGATACGACCACCTGCAGCTCAGTGCCCTCCCAGTAGCCTCACACAGGGTGGTCACAGCAGAGCCGATTGTTTTTCTGAGAGCAAATTCAGACGCTGCAGCAAAAAATGCAAGTAATTTTCCCAGTTCTGGCGTGAGACTTTGCCGTGTGTGATGTTCAGTAACTTCCATCTTGGCTCTGATCATTTCTGGGTCTCATGCCAATAGTATGATATGTTTCTATCCAAATTAGCACATGATGAAATTCTGTGCTAATATTCAGATGATAAGGTCTGTTTGCTGTTTCCATATAGATGTATCTTTGACGGGAAGAGCAATTCTATAATAAGCCCAGGATGAAAAGCCCATCAATTGAATTGGTACCACATTACCATGGCAACAATATAATGCTAATGAAATTGTGACTGTTGAACCTTGTTTATGGAACTCTACAAAATGGGCTTCATAAAAGAAGGAATCTTGTTGATTACTAAATGTTTCAAAGCATGATAAAAACCTTATAACCACATGTGCTGCAACTTATTAACCATGTTATCATCCTCATTTGAGATAATACATTGCTGTTTGTAAGAGCAATAGCACTCTCAAAGAAATGAAATTATACAGGAAAATCTGCGCTCATCCAGGTTCATGGTGCACCAAGTTAAGACTTGCTTGTCTCTGCGCCCCAGCTCACGAGGTCAATCGGCATAGCTGCCTATCTAGTCATGCATTCATTATTGCTTGTTTAATCTCTCTCAGAATGTGTAAAATATACTGCTACTGCAGATGCAGTGAACGCCTTTTCCATAAGAAAAATATGGCTTAGCTTATATCAAAATATTCTACAGAAGCATATCCCTTTAGGTGAAAGCCTGCATAGAAGAGGTGTGGTAGCAGGAATGCTCTCTTGGCTTCCCCTCTTCCTTCATCAGCCTACTGCTGGAGAATCTCCTGGTGCAGAGCCAGAGCGTTACCATCCCAAAGGGACCCTTGTCATTCCTCAGTACTGTGGGCCTTGCTGAAGACATCCTGAGGTTTGATGTTTTGTCCTGCTTCTAAACAAAAATTATGTTGAGCAGTCAGATTTCTCCTGGGGAAGGGAGTGCCCTGGCCTGGCTCGTCATGCCTCTGGACAACCAACAGGCTTCTAGCAAGTCACCTCACCTCAAAGAGTCTGGGGCTCCACTGTCTGAGTTTTGCACAGCAGACATCTCAGTTTTAGCTAATAGATAATATTTTCCTGTTTTCACCTTGGAAATAAAAGGTGCAATTTACCCTATGAAGTCCATTCTCCATTTTCATGTAAATCATAAAGGAAGAGCAGGTGAACCAGTGAGCAGGAAGGCCCATGAGGCAGGGGATTCATCTGGACCTCTGTGGGGCTTGGGAGCCTGCTTCAGTGTAAGCACAAACCTTGGGAAGTGTCTTTTCTTGCAGCTTTAGCTGCCCTCCACAGTGTCCTTTGCGGGGCAGTGCGCACGCTTTTTTAATGCAAGGGCATTTCCCTGCCTTGGATAAAGACAAGCCAATGCATAAAGCAGCGTCTCAGCACCCCACACATCTTCCTAAAGCTCAGCCTAAACCACAGCCACTGCTACAGCTGAAGATACCTGTAATTTAATCCCCTACGTAACACGTAGCACCGTCACTTTGGTGGCCTCAAATAGCTCATCCAGCCTCAACACATAAACTATATGTGACTATAAGTTCTTTTCTTTAGCAGGCTAAGAGTACTGTCAGATATTCACTATCAATAGTATTATTTAGATATTTAGCACAGTGAATATAAGAGAATGCCCCTGTTAGTGAAGTCCTGATCTACAGGGCACTGAAGGCAGTATGAATCTTCACCACATTGGATTTAATGGGATTTAAATCAGGACTTTGAAGGGCTGTTTTTAAAAAACTTCACATTTTATGCTATTTGGGAAAAGAAGCACTTCATAATGTTTCATTATAGCTGTGGTTTGTGAGAAAGCAATGCACTGAATATCTGAGTTGATAGAAATATAATGTAATGCAATTTAACTTAATATATATTTTGCATTGGCTGACAGTTTTATTAAGCAGAACCAATAATCATCATTATTCAGTGTAATAACTATCTCATTAGAAATGGTCTCGCTTTCCCTAATTTTAAGTTACCTCTTGGACTACGCTGCTCTGGAATCACGACAGTGCCTACAGTTAAGGTTTGTAAGAATTAAAAGGAAACTAGGTCCTCAGAAAGCTACTACTGTCTGATTGCTGTTAAAATAGTGATACGTCAGAGCTTCGTGACATAACTAGGTGCAGACAGTCCAGTTTAGGAATTTACTACACCACCTTTATTTTCTTAGTATTTGAAGTCCCACTTCTGCACCCTTTCTGCACACCCAATGCTGAGTTGTTGGGTTGCTTGCAAGCCGTGCAAGTACTCCCCCTTAAAAAAGGACCTGGCTAGGGATCGGGCCAAAGAGTGCTGGTTAGGAGGAGCTGACAAGAAGAAATATTTCATAGCGAGCCAGAGAGGGAGACGAAGACACCAATCAAGTTTCATTATCCTCCAATGAAAATAGGATGTAAACTGTGACATCTAGGCAGATTACATATGTCAGCCAAGCAGATGTTAGGAGAAAAATGTAGATGCTAAATCTCACCTAATAGGCTTACTCTGTGGATTATTCTCAATGACCAAGGCTATGTTAACTGTAGTTAACATACAGGATGTAAGAAATATTTATTCATAAGCGAATCAGGGGACATGCCCAGCTCTGCTGAAGTTAATGCCCTCTGATATACCTTGGAGCATCCTAAAAGCACTTTGGGTGTCATGCTCTTCCACTGAGATCACAAGCAGTGCTATGGTATATATCTTTGGCCTGAAATTTCAAAGGGGATTTTCTGTTTGCTCTAAATATGTGCTTGAAAGATTCTATATTAAAACAGCATTTCTGCGTACAACCTGCTATAGTTGCTTAGCTACTTGATCTGCTCATGCCAGTTCTGAAAACACATGTGATCGAAAGAATATTGGTGTAATCACAGAAAGAAATAACCTCACGTGAACAAGGAAGCACTTTGCAGGTTATAATACAAAATAGATGAATGATCTAGACGTTTTGTTTATCATAGGATGTTACTCTATATAGCTGAATAATAAAAAATAAATGAATTTGTTTTTGTTTTTAATATTCCCCCAGAATAACTCAGAGAAAAACAGCCTTTCCTGTGAAAGCACTTGGCTTATGAACATCTTTTCGAAATTCTCATCCTTTTCCAGCTGTAATATTATTTGCTTAGCTATAAGAACATACAGTACAGCAGAGAAAAGCATTACACTATTATCCCAAGATAATTTGATAGTTTGGAAATGTATTTTCCTGCCCGTGGTTCCAGGCATTAAGGTCTTAGTCGAAGTAATGATTTGCAGTATCTTAAACGAGTCGTGATAGCCCATATTGGTTTCACCTTGAACATTTACCTGCATGGTACAAACATGGCTTATTTGTAGATGTTCCAAGCTAGACGAGATCAGTAATTTTTACAAGCTAGATGAGATCAGTAATGGCATGGGATGCCTACAGTGAACACCTCGATTCGGGAGGAAGCTGTGCGGTGACTCACTGGTGGCTGTCTCTGCCTGCGTCAGTGTTACTGCACCCGTGCATCAGCATGAGTCTGCTGGAAACGCTGAAGTTTAAGTCAGGCATAAAGCCACAGCTCTGACCTGATGTGGTCAGCAAACACTGCACGGCACTTTCCAGAAATGATCACCCGGGTGCTCTCTCGGGCTTCGCGCAAGACTGGGAACTCACCTTAAGTGCCTCTTGCCCGGCTGGTGTTCATGATACCTTTCCCTCAAGCACTTGAAATCAAGTTCTCCAGCGCTAACCCAGGAGCTTGTTTCACTTCTGATGTGTCCACAAATCAGTGTGATGTGACTTCTTTGCTGAATTTGTAAAGTGAACAAGGGCGAACACAAAGCTTCGGTTTTGGTTCAGCTCAGGGTCACCCCCCATGGCAACCTGTGGTGGGAACAGGTCTGTGCGAGGGGGCAGAGATTTACTCCTACCTCTTAACCAGCCGGCGTGGATGCTGCACCGGAGCAGTGGCGCTGCCAAGGAAGAAAGCCACCAACACAAAAGATGTAATAAAGTGTGATTTATACCCCCTCACTCCACTCCGCTAAGCTCCTGAGTGTACGCCTGCTTCATATTTTGATATAGAAAAAAATTAATGTCAGGGGAGTGTTTTGCAAGAATCCCCGCGGGGTGGAGTCAGTGTGTGGGGCAGGAGCTTTCCCCGCTGCCTGCCTGCTGCCCACGCCCCGAAACGAAAGCACCTGCCGGCACAGGGCGAAGGCGCCCCAGGGGAGCGGGGCAGCAGTGGGCGGCACCGCGGGGCGCCGGCGAGGAGGGGCTGCACCGAGGCACTCGCGACTGGCAGGGCGCCAAGAGGTGCTGGGCACATCAGAAGGGGGGAGCCACCTCCCCAGGCAAACGCCCCAGCAAACCCAAATGCAGACAGGCTTGCGCCCCGCCGCTGCATTGAGCGGCCAAAAACTGGACCTGGCTGCATTGACCCGGCTCTGGAGAGCGAGGCCCGTAACATCACTCTAGTCAAGACACCGTCTGAAAGTGTGACAAAGCCCGTCCTTACTGATGCTTTGTAAAACAGTGGGCTACGATTCAAATAAAGTAACAAAGGACAAATATTCACGAATTACTGTGTTACTGGTTTCTCCTCCCTTGTCTGTGCATGGTATCCTGGATTCTGCTGTGCCACTATCTTTAAAAAATTTTTGAAACATACAAATGTTAGAAAAACTACTTACGTTATGCTGAAAATTTTGGAAATACTCCATTTGAAAGAAAAACTAATATTTGACTTGTCTTTCCAGGACGGAGTGAAGTTTAAGAAAGCAGCATTAAATAAAACATGCAAGAATTCCAGTTTAGCATCCTGATGTCAGTTTATGATAACATTTATGACATTAATGTAATGGTTTATGACCTTTCTTGGCTTGTCTGACTGATGGTTGTTCATATATTACATGGTACTTATCACCTTGGTCCTTCCGTAATAATAATGACTTCAATTTTCTAGGCTGTGTCATCAAAACATGTACTCATAAGTGGTTGATCTCATCTCTCAGAGTGGTACCAGAAGCTCCTTTTGAGCTGTCACCTAAAATCTAGAGTGAAATTGAAGCCCCATTGCAGAAAAATAGCCAGTGTCTAACTTAATCCCACAGGCTGCATAATGGCAACCCTTATGATTTTAAATGACTTACTGAGGCCTGTCAAAATGATGAGCCGTTCCGTGTGGAAGTTATTGGAGTTCAGAAATGTCATTATTCTCCGCAAACCTGAGAGATCTTGAGGAAATGCACAATGGCCAGTGTGCTACAATTACTTACCTTGACTTTCCTATTTTCTTACTCCTTAATCTCAGGATAGATGGAGTAAAATATGTTTTCCTCAATATTTAAGGTAAAATTTGCTGTGCAATTTGTTCTTGTTTTCACTATGTCCATTTTCACTGAACATAACAGTGAGATACTCTTTTTAGATTAGTAGTTGCACATGCATCATACATAAAAGATGAAACAAGAAGGTGAGTGTATCCAAAAATTGACCATTTAACAAATACTAATGGTGTTTTGGTGGATAAAGTGACATTCAGAGGACCTGGATTACACACACAAATCTGCCACGGGCCTGCTTGACAACCTTGCTGCTTCCCATTTCGTGCCTCAGCCTCCTGGTCTGTTAAACGGCCACCGTGACTCCTCGCGCACGTGCTGTGCGGCCCGCGCAGCGAGTGCCCAGGGTTGGTGCCAGTGCGGTGAGATGCAGAAACCACTCAGACTGCGAGTTCAGGTCCAGTACCACAAACCAGCGCACACGGTCACAACGTGATCAGTCAGCTTTATTCAGACAAAACTGAGAATTATGTCAAATGCTTTTCATCAGTAAAGTAACACTATATTCCTACGCACGGATATGGAAGCCTGTCTCTCAGTGCCCGGCAGATTATCAATACAATAATAACACATGCACAACAGCGTGCCGGTCTTCTCTGCAGTCCCAGGTTTCTCACGTATGCCGAGGAGAATGAGCTTGGCAATAGACACATCCTTCAAATAATAAATTTTAAAAAGAAACATTATATAGTTAAGCAAGCTGAACAATTGAGGAAAAACACTCCATATGCCTCTAGAAACCGAGCCTTTGCAGGAAGCCACACACAGATAAGATACCCACACACAAAACATAGAGATGCTTCTCCAGACAGACCTCTTCCGATGAGACCTGAGGGTCCCTGGTCCTCGCTGTTTTCCCGTAGCTATGAACCAGTGCCCTCCTGGCATGAATCTCCCACTAACAGGATTTTGGGTTCAAGCAAGAACAAGCCTATAGCGCAGCAAGACAGTGCTGACATACTGTTGACTGGATTTATACTGACACCTCTGTTTGTTCTTTCCAGCTTTTTGTCAAGAATAGGACGTACTAACCTTTTTTTATGAACTGGCAAAGTGACAGAGTAGCTACACGCAAGGTATTTGGTATGGTTGTTCTGTTCACTAATACAGCGGCACAGAAAGATGTCCTAGCTCATGCTAGTTATCACATTTTGAACGTGCCTTGAATGTGGAGAATGAAAATGGCTGCTCAGCCACAGAACCTGATTTGGCTTTTCATTCTGGGTGTTGGTGCACAGTCATTTTCATCTCTGGGCCTGATGATTAGTTTTATTCAACTGAGAGACAAGTAGTTGGACATTTCTCACTATTTCTATGAAAAATATGGGCACATTTTCTTGGGCCATCAAGTGGGACATATGGGAGCTGGAGTCCATCTTTCATTAGATCCTGGAAATTGTATCCTCCTGAGGCAATTAATTAGCATGATGTTCTTGGCTGCTAATGTTTGCTTTCAGATTTCAGTGGCAACAGACTTGGCAACACAGATTTAGTGAGGATGGTCTAATTGTTTAGGGTGTTAGCCAAGGCCTCCACACAGCTTTCTACAACCCCTTATTCTGCACAGGATTCCCTTATGTCTGTGGACAGGTCTCTTACTTTCTGTCTATGTCTCAGTTCTCTCTTTGAAAACTAAAGATAACAGCAGTTTCCTACATCACAGGATGGAGACGTTGCAGAATGTGAGCTGCTACTACAGGAACGGAGGCCAGGCGGCATCATTACAGTCCTCTGCTCCCCGTCTCTGAGCCGGCAGAGCCACCCTGCGAAGCACCGCTTTGCTTCTCCCACATTTTAAGGCAAAATCATTTACATTAGAGAGTTGTCAGCTGAACATTCTTCTATTTGTTCCCTTTCAGTTTGCCCTATGTAGATGTCTGCAGGCTGTACACACCTTTATCTGTAGAAAGGACACCTGTGGAAAAGGGCATATTTCTCTATTTAAGTAAGTCGTTTGATCCGGGGCTTCTATGCGAGGTACGTGTCCCTCAGTTGGTGTCTTCTACGTGTGATCATTTCCAAACCGTTTCCTCAACTGATGTGAGGAACAGCAAAAACCACACACTTTTAACCTCTGAATGTAATCCAGAGGTACCAATGAGAGAGTTTGCTTTACCTTTATTACCTCAATTATATTTATAATGTTATATAATTATACATAGCAATTCCTGAAAAATAATGTTAGTTATGCCTACAGAAAATTTCGTGCCTCTCTCCGAGGGAGCCACAAGCAAAACAGAGAAGATTTAGACAGTACAGTCCTATGAGGAATAACACATCTGTCATGGGAAGGAACACGAGCCGCTCTTTGCTATTCACTAAACACTAACATAGGGCTGAATTTTCAAGGGGAGGGAGGAAGAGGAACCTATTTCCACGCACCCAAATGTTCGTGCCATTTTATAGACACATTGGTTAATACTATTGCAAATAAGTAGTTGTGCATGTAGCAGCTCGCTTAAGTGGTCATTATAGCATGCGATTTGAACTCACAAAAGGCATATTACAAAGCTCTTTGAAACAGATGTGCTCCTACCATCCATTTAAAACAAAATTAGTCCATGGTGTTAATTTAGGTAACCTTTGCAGTCACTAATATACAATCACCCATGCCTGTGATTTAACATGTCTGAAAGGAATTAGGCAAAAGAAGAAAATGAAAATACCACTGAACAGCAGTTACAACAGGAACAGTTTGGATGTTCCTTCCAGATAGCTTGTTCTCATTTAAATAAGAATGGGATGAGAAAACACCAAGCACGTATAATGTAGGACAGTCTGCTTTAACTTGATGTGGCTAGGATTTATAGCCTAAGCACTCTGGGCTTGAACCTTGCTTTCATACCTGCCAGACAAATACTTTCCAAATCTCCATTAATTAAAACAATAAAAATACAAGGATAGCCGAACAGTAAACAGTGAATTAATCAATATATTCATCCTGTGCTTCAGTATATTTTGTGCTACTACCCTTATTAGCTCATGATTTCTTAATGTAGCACTTCTTCAAACTCCCTTATTCCTCCCGTCACTTCAAATGTAGAGATCCATCCCTGAGCCAGCATTAAATCTCCAGCTCTCTGACTTTCACAATGTGTCTTTTGCAGACCACTAGGAAGGGTTTTGCAGAATGCTATTTGAAAGACGCTTATTGTACTACTAATAAGAGAGGCTTAAATACCATTAAAATCTTGACTCATACTTTAAAATGCTGTGAAGTTCAGAGCTAAGGCTCTGCCTTGCATCCTCAGTTGGCACAATTGTGCTTAAGTACTGCCGAAGGTGCAGTAAGATCACAGGCTGCCTGCAGCGGCTGCAGTGTGCAGGCGCTTTGGGCTACTCAAGCTTTTTGCTCAAACTCCCTTTGGCTTTCTTGGGAGCTTGGTCACCATTAAGGCTACAGAGTAAGGCACTGAGTGAGAAGCTGAAGCTCTGAATTACTCTGATGATTTTACTTCAGTCTCTCATGTATTGTCGTCTCTGACATTATAGCAGCTCCAAGGTAAACTATTTAGTTTAAGTCTCACAATTACACTCTCTTAATTGCTGCCAGCTGATGAAAGGAAAAAGATAAAAACATAAAATGCCTGAGTTTCAAGCAAGGTATTTTAAAAATTAGGCAAAAAAATACACCTTAATACTTAAGACTGTTCTTTTAAATCACTGACATGAAACAACTCAGCGAGTAGGTATCATATTTGTATAATGCAACCAAGGATTTTCAGTTCATGCATGGCTGGCACGATAGACTTTTAAGATCTGCTGTGTGAAGGGGAGTTAAGGTTTGAAAATTAATATCCAAAGAGGCTGCATAAGAAAAATCCTAAAGGGATGCCTAAAGGGCATTGATCTACATTATTGACCAACAATTGTAAACTCTGCATTTTAAGAAGAGCTGCTTCCTAATTTTTATGCAAAAATCTTCAAAACCATTCGTTCTCTTCTTTAGATTTTTAGTGGGTGTATTGGAGAGAAATATTGATTAGTTGTTGATTATTGGACTAGACTAAGCAATACCAGCAGGAGAAAAAAGGCTTAAAAATTACAGTGAGGTTGCTTACAGAGCCGACAGCCAGCCTAGAGGGAGCTGCTATCATGATGAATGTCTGTGCATCATGTAAACCTCTGTTTTGGTGATGGTGGCTTAGTAACTTCCACTGCAGGTTGGTATTACATTTTTAATTGATTTCTAGCAACACACTCTGTATCATTCATTGAGACGTCCATTTCATGAGGTTATTAGCTTTCAACATATCTCGTTAGATGTTATAACGAGACAGATTTTTTTTTTTTTTTTGCAGAGTGATGTGTATTGATATTACATTAGTTCTTCGAGGTTACAAATCATACTCCATTGCGCTACATTTCACATTTGCTGTATCATGACAAGAGGCTTATAATATTCACTCTGGGGCACATAGAGTGCCTGGTACCCATCTCTTGGATAAATAATTTAAGAAATTGTTGGGAAATCATACCTAATTAGTAGGATCTGCACCCAACAAGTGCCCTTTGATTTAAATTGTATTTGTATTTTGATAGGTATTGATTTTATGAGTAGGAGTGATGAATAATACATCTTGCATTTCTCCGCTGCTCACAGCAATAACCTGGCAGGAATAAGGGAGGAACACTTCTGCGATGGAAGCCGGCTCTTGGGGGACCAGGACGCCTTTCCCCAGAAAACCCACGGGGAAATTAACGGCACTCCTAAACTGCGTGGAGTGATCTGATCCCTTTTTCTTCCATCGATTTGCTGTATCATCCTGGACAAATCACTCAGCCTCTCAAGGTCTCTCTTTTTCCATCTGCAAAATGGAAACAAAATGGTTTCTCATCAGCCTGCAAATGGCTGAGAGACACGGGCAGGAAAGGAGCAGATACATCTAAGTGGTTATTAGTGAGTCGTGCCTGGCACTACCACATGGGCAGTGAACAGGGGCAAGAAGGAGGGAGAGGAAGGGAGCCAGCAAGCGAGTCTCTCCGCGGATACGGGACAGCCTCGTTGCAGGTGCTGGGAGCCACGGCGAGACTGGGCCGCTCTCAGGGCAGCGAGGCGGCGGGGGGGCATTTGCGCAGCACGCTAGGACGCCAGGCTGCCGCTTGTCCCTGCAGCCGGGATTAACGCTCCGGTTATTTTGGCTATCCACTTCCATGGGTTAATTCATGAAACACACGATGCATGTGTTTTTCTGGGTTGGATGCTAATCAGTGAGTCAGAGCAGTGAACGAGGTGTAGGCTGCAGCACGCACGTCCTCTGTGTAACACATGTAGGCTGGGATCTGCCCGGAGAAAACAGCCGCGCTGCGAGCACATACACAGGCCGGCTCGTGAGAGTGGTCAGGCAGGAGGAGCAGAAGCAGAAGCATCTCTGAGACTGACAGCAAATCAGACTGTATACAGATATTTACAAACACTGTTTTCCAGCACCCCGTCAGCTATAACAAATGCAAACTCTATGAGATAACCGTAATTAAAGAAACAATTTATTTTTTACCCAGTATGCCACGTCTGATTAGCAAGGAAAACTGTAGGCTTAACTGCGCTACACAATAAACCATGACATCAAAGCAAGCATCAAAGTGGCCCCTTGGCTGCTGGCAAACAGTACAGTCATAAGAGAAGAGACAATGAAAATACAATAAGTTGAAATAGCATTTTTTTCCCATGCAATATAAACACTACAGACATCCTTTTCATACAAACAGAAACAGGATCAACAACAACGACAGCTTTAAATTTGCTGAGTGTCATGGGAGGACTGTAAAATACATCCTCCCCAAACCAAGCCAAAAGACGAGAACGAGCCAAGACGTTCTGCCTGGAACAAAGACATTCCTTTTCATGTGTCGCGGAGAGTCAGCAGGCTTAATTTCATGTTTTTTTATCACCTCTGTCTCACTCTAGCTTCAGCAAGGTACATTGAAATATCTACTAGTGCCTGTTTATGTAGTTGCACTCCACTGCATTAAAAAACACTTCATGGTTCTCAAAAAATAGAAATTAAATCTAAGATTTAATTATTATTTGAATATGCACCTTAAAAAAAAAACCCAGAGCAGACAACTGGGAGTCAGGACCTCACAACTCTCTGGTGGAGGATTGCTGTCACATTGGCGAGCAGATGATTCGCATGCGTTTGAGTCCTCCGTCTCTCACAGGGAAAGATTTAAATAATGTATGGCGAGTTTCTTTGTGATATGTTTCCTCTTTTTGGTTAGTATTTTACATTCTTTCAGAAGTATTACCTGTATGTTAAGGCACATATTCATATAACCATGAATGACATACAACTTCTCTGTCTCGCCTTTCTACTTCCAGGCGGATTTAGAGAAATTGAGGCCTGGCAACACATGGCTGAGGTGCACGAGACACACAGCCGAATGCATAAGAATGGGTCTGCTTGAACATCTTTTCCTTCCCCCCTTCTCATTAAAGTTTCATCTGAAGGATTTTTGTGGGAGCCTTAGCCAGTCAAACAGCACTAGTCACTCCTGGGCTCCCGCACAGCAGTGCCGGAGCGGCACGGAGGAGAATATGTATGAGATAGACACCGTCTTTCTTCTTGTGCCTGCTGTATCCTTCCAGATATAATAATTCACTGTCTCTAGTATCTTTTCACAACGGACAAGAAATATTAATTATCCTGAAGTATTTTTAAAAGAATGAATACTGCAAGAAGTTTCTACTTATTTCACAAGATATTTCGCTTTCCAAGTAAAATGCAAAGTGATTGGAATGAATTTTGTTTAAGGAAATGCCGGATACCTCCTGGGTAATCCATCAAGCAAAGTCTGATTCCCAGTGAAGTCAATGTGAGAACCATATATGCTTTTATGAATGCTGAAATGGTCCATGAATCTCAAATACTATTGCACCCTATGTTTTATAAATCTTTTATGTGTTTTTCTTCAATAAATACATATATTTTGCTTTCTGAATCTCTGGGCCCCTTTGGAGTGGCACATCCTTTAGAATCTCAATAGAAAAGTAGCAACATAAAACTGAAAATAAATGCTTTTAGCAAATAGGAAAAGTCTATATTTTACCAAGGAAAGTGTGCTTTAAAGCAAAACACAGGCTCCTGCGACAACTAAATCCTGCATATTTTCTGTAGAGCATGCCACAGCTATTGACATGCTGTTGGTTTTATATGTCCCAGGACGCATGAATTATTACTGTCATTCGACATTTTATATTCCTAGTTCTATAGCCTATAGCAACACTTACCGTCAGCTGTCGTAGACTATAGCAGACCTCTGGCAATGCCTCTTATTGATCAAGCACTGTTCAACGCTCGCCTGCTCGGTAACGCAAAGACAGCCTAATTCTCCGAGGCAGAAAACCCACAAGTTACTGAGCTGGCGACTTCTAGGCCTCTTAGAGGCCCAAGGCATCAAACACTGACTGCAAGTGCCTTCTCCCGCATCAGGAGGCAAACCGGTAGTTGTCTTTCAAGTTTCAGGTACCTCAAAAGAAAATTCATTGCACGATAACACTGGAGAGCAAAGTTGGCTAGATGCTCCTGTTGAATAACGCTAATATGCAAGCTGGTTATAAAAGAGGACCTAGCCAAAGTAAACACCGAGATCCCAGTAGCAGAAAAAACATGCCGGGGGGCTTGTGTTTGTGACTTTGCAGGAGGATGAACTAGCTGAATTCTTACTTGGGTCAAATTCCCTGCAGACAGCAAGAGCATAGGTTTATTTAAATAACAAAATCACGCAGCAGAGAGCATACCACGGCTAACTGTGGAGAGACCGGCCCCGCTCCAGCTCGTCCTCAAGTTGAGCGCGCACCCATGCTCCCAAACCCACCGAGTCGGAGGGGAGACCCACCCGTGGCGCGGGACACGTCCTGGCGAGCTCCACCGCCGTGCCAGCCCCGGCCCCTCGCGGGGAGCTGCTTTACCACCTGCTGCCTTCCCCACACCCCTTCCCCTGCACCAGCTGGTGCTGCCTCCCGGGGCCGGGGCCCCTCGCAGCCCTCGGCTGGGGGGGAAACAAGAAGCAGGGGCCAAGGAGGGCCAAGCAGTGGGGCAGCTTGAGCGCTTCGACCCCTTCACACGAAAGCAGCTTTTTTTCCACGTTTTTGAAAAACCTCCTAACGATAGTTGCTAACGATGCTGCTGTCAATGAATCTTGTTAGCAGCACTTCTATCCTGATTTGTTACATCTTTATATTGCAGCTTTTTCTTTCCTTTTTAATTAATTCGCTCTTTTGTATCAGTCCAGCTGTGGAGCCAGACACATGCGAAGCAAATCCAGGGGGGCCAGGCCCCAGCTGGAGCAACTCCGCCGCACAGAGCTCCTGGGGCTGCTGGGCCTCCCTCCGGCAGCGCGGCGGGCGCGCTTCCGCCGTGGAGGGCGCTTGCTGGGGGCCGACGTGCCGGGCCGTCGCCTGGCCGCGCTGCCGCAGGGCTGCCCGCGCCCCCCCGGCCGGGCACCGGCCCTTCCCGGCCGCCATCTTGTGTCCCCAGCTGACGGGGCCACCGGCAGCCGCACCGGGGACGGGGAGGCCCGGCCCCGCGGGGCTCCTCGCGGACACCACAGTCCACGTGGCGAGAAGCGACCCGTGGCTTTTCGTGAGACAGCACTGTATGTATGTAGTCATATAGCTATATGTTCATACATATCTACACACACATCTCCTATACACACCTAGGGGCGTGCGTATAGGCATGCAGGTCGAGGGCTTTAAATCTGCGGTAAAAAATAGGATGCACCTCGCTTGTCTTTGCAAGCCGATCACAACTGCTGCAGATAGCTTATCAGCTGAAACAGGGGTTTTACAACCCTCTAGATCCCTGCTTTTGAATCTTTCAGTGGTTTATGCAATTTGGGAAGAGTCTAATTCTGCCTTATTGACATGAGTGGAATTACTGAGCGAGAAGGGCCAAGTCCCACAATATTTTTCTGTGAATCCTCATGTGAGGAAATAAGAATACATTCCACTCCTGAAAACCCTGTAGGTAATGCTTTTAATAAAATTAAATGCCTCTAAATAAAATACTTTATATAACTTCACTTAATGATTTATTTGTAATTCTGAAGATTAAAAGTATCTACTGTCTCCCCATGATCAATAATCAATTTTTTAAGGAGCTGTCACTATATAAATATATAAAAGCAATCCAAGCAACTAAAATCCTGCATACAGACATCATAAGAACCAGACTATATGTATCCAGCAGATAAAGACACAGACAGGTCTAAGATCCTTCAGTCATAAGATGTCTGGACAGATTAAAAATCTATGAAATTAGGAGGACATAAGGGAGCACCTTAATAGATCACTCAGCAAAACAGACCCTGAAAGACACCAGTGTGGGTCCCAGTTATGGAACTGAAAGTCCAAAATGCATGGAAGACAGTATATCAGGTTTGCTTGGGGGCTGTTCAAGTGGCACTATAAACCAGTCACAAAATCAGAAAAAATGGTTTTATAGATGCATTGCTAAAATTCACATCTTGTTTGGAAGTGTGGTGCTTCAGCCTACAGATGAAAATGGAAGAGAGAAACATTCCTCCTGTCCTCAGCGAATTGGTCTTTGTTCCTCTCTCTGTTTCCATCTCTTTCTGCTCTACTCCTTCATTTCTCAGAGCTCTCTAAGCTTCCCATTATTTCAGTCTTTAAATCAATTTGTGTTAAACTATCACTATTGTAGATGACACACTTTCTGTCTTCCTACGGTTCAGTAGGAAGCAGACTTAGTGGTGCCACCCTAACTAATGAAGGTTTATTTAAGAATGGCTCAGACCCATTAAAAAGTAGTGGCTCGGTCCTGCAGTCTTGTACTCAAGCCAACAACCCCCACCCCAGATTGATCACTCTGGTGTCTGACTAGCAAAGTGCTGTTGGCAGACCTGCCTTCGCTGTCTCAGACATCTTTACATATATTAGTAGCATTAAATTATTATTACTGCACCAAGCTGCCTTCTGGCCTTGTTACACATTAAAACTGCAAGACTTGCTTAGGACTCTGCACTCCACTTCTGACATTTGTGAGTAACTCCTGCTTCTGTCATGCACACACTATTACCCAAATTCAGGCTCTGCATTCACACTCACGCAGCAGCTTATAAGCGTAACTATTTTTAACATCCCAGAACCCATTATTGCATCATGGCCCTTTATGGCCTTCCTGGAAGATTCTGTATATTCTCTGGTTTGCACCAACAGATGCATCTAGAATGTTAACTCTCCCACGGTGCACTCGTTATGCTATTCCTGCCCAGAGAAAACTGCATGGCCTCCCTGTTAAACATAACATTGATTTTAAAATTGCTTTGATGACTTAGGAAGTGATGCACAAATTGGGATCAGTGAGTTTCTCAGAGCTCTTCTCCTTGCATGAGGGCAGCAGATGCTCCAGATTATCAGAGGAGAACATAATGGCCTCTCCAGAACACAAGCTAAAGATTTATGGAACATGTGCTCTTAACTCTTGTCCAGTCCAGATCCAAAATTCACTACTCTCACGAGGTCTGGAAATACTGAGTCAAGCTCCTTCAAATCTCGTCTTCAACCTGCCTTTTTAAGTCAGGCTTATTCTCTATTGACCAAGCTTTGCTTTTACTTTTGGTAGAAGGGTAAAACTCTTTGGGTAACTCTTTCACAAGGACACCATTAATTTAGTCTCTTTGGAAGTTCATTTAGGCTTCAGCTTTTTATAAGGTAGCAAGTAGCATTATGAGAACATTTGTTTTCATCACTTCTATGTGCAGTTGTAACAGGGTACAAGGAGAGCAAAGATATTCTATAAAGACCTTTTAAAAAAAGGAAAAAAGAGAAAAAGACCAGACTCTCTGGGCTTTGATAAGAATGCATTGATTTTAGTAGCCTGTGTATCACAATCTTTGTATGAAAGCACTGAATATATTTTAAATGCTTAGGAAAAAGATCAGTTATTGTGATTTAGAGGAGCTTTTATTTTTTAACATTATGAAGACACATCAGATAGCTTTCCATTTAGAGGAGAAAAGGGGGGGGGGTAAAGAAAAAAGAAGGACCTGCAGCCCAGTATGTGGTCAGACAGAACATTACTTCATCTTTTGTGATGTTTTGTAAACTATAAACCTGCTGAGATTTAACCGGGAACTGCTGCTTACTCATGTTCCTCGCAGATCTCAGGTCGGGTGGATGTGGATGAACATCAGATACAGTCATGCAAAACCCCAGCGCCTCACAGGGCCAGCCTGAGGGTAGCTCTACCAGGGACCAAATAATTGTGCAAATCTTCCTCCCTTTTAACTTGGATAGGGAGAAAGAAGTGTTGGAGATGGGGGGAGGGGGGAAGATTCCCCCCACCCCCACCACCCAAAAAATAGGCTCCAAATCACATTGCACTCCTGCCTACAGAGTGGGCTCAAAGATTATTACTGAGAATTAATTACTGAGCTTACTCATATTTATCCATTCTTCCACCTTTCATTTCTCTGCTCCTCTTTCCTCTCTCATTTTCATTTTTTTATCTCTATTTGGTTCTTTCTTTTCTGTCTTTCTCCTATTTCTTCCCTTACTCTTATTTCCTCTCCTTTCCTTCTGAGCTTTTCCTCTTCTATTTCTTTTCCCTTTGCCCAGGTGCCCTATCCCCCTCCTCTTCCCCCACGAGAGGGGATGGGGGCAGTCCTGTGATTTAGCACAGATTTCTCACCTAACCTAGGATAAATTAAAAAAAAAAAGAGAGAGAGAGAGAGAGACAGACAGAGACAGAGACAGAGACAGAGAGAGATGTATTGTTTGAAAAAAATGCCACAGATCCTTTAGTGGCCTGATTCAAACCACTCCCAAAACAAAGGAGAAAGGCAGTTTTTAGTTTGCTTTGTATCAAAACTCAAAAGTACCCAGAAGTGCTGCAGGAGTGCAGTCATGCACAGCTTGGCCAGTTCTAGAAGCTTGTGGAATATGGGAAAAAGTTTTGGTAATGATTCCGGGAGAATTCTGAAAAATTAGTTACAACTTAGCAAGCTCTTCATCACATGGATTTTACCATTACTCAGTCTCTTCTCTTTACATACCCATTCAAACACTGAAAATAAAGACATCTCTTCACCAAAGCACATCTTTCCGAACATTTTGTAATGCAATAAACTCAGTTCTTTTACTTTAATTCACACCAAAAAGGTGGCAATAAGAGCTAACAAGGGCTCTTATAAGAGCTCTCACAAAAACATTAAATGCACTCTAACCAGCCACACTATAGCATTTTCAATACCAGATAGTATTTTAAATCGCAGATTTAATACAAGCAGAAAGGTTGCAAATACAATGAAGTTTGGATAACAACATTTAGAAGAATGAAATTACAAGTGCACTGGCAGGTTTTTCCATGCTTCCTTGAAGTGTAGAAGCTGGTGCTTTTTGTCTCCCAAACCCTGTGTGCCAGTAGTAGTATGATGCTGATATATCTAAATTTGAGATGCATAGGAAAGGCTGCAAAATATGGATGGAATTTGCAAGTGTGTGTTTTGCAATTGTTTCTGCACCAAGATAGCATGCTGAAGAACAAGGTGATGTTGCTTTTGCCCATTACTGAGCATCGGAATTTGAAGTAGCTTCATTTCACTGCTTGATGTTTAATCTCTGATAATTGCAGTTTTGGCTGGATTTGAAGGGAACCAGATTTTCCCATCTTGCTGGTGGGAATTTGGAGCAGCAGCACTGGAGTGGGTAGAATTGCATGAAGAGTTTCATCCAGAAAAGATTGGTGCAGCCCTGCAGTGCTTACTTCTAATTCATTTGATAGGGAGATCTTTTTATGATACTATTACTGTAAGTATTTAGGAGTATTCTTGTAAGATAGCAACATCATTTTAAAATCTGGCAATTCCTACATTTCACAGCATTCAAGTCTGCAACAAAATTCAGGTTTGGGGTTAGACCTTTTTAGGGATTTACATAATCTCAGAGAATGCTTTCTTGGAGCTGTCAGTCAGTTGCCAGAATCGTTACTAAAACATCATGGAGTTTTGTGCACAGTGTACAGCAATCTGTTTTGATCTAAAAACTAGACCTTGCTGTCGTAAACAGTTTTTCCTGTTCTTGTTTCATATAATTTGTAGGACTGCTCAGATGTTTATGAGGCTTCAATCCTGCCTGTAAACACGGTGCTGGGCAGGGAGGATGGGGCACAGGTTACCCTGGGGGATCAGGACCAAGGAAAGGGATGAATTTCTTGGCACTGACCAACTCCATCTTTCTCCACCTTCTTGGCAATCTGGCTCCTCCAACTTTTCACTAAGGGACTGAGTTACCTGAGAGATGGGACTGAACTGTAGGCATTCATTTTGTGTGATAAACAGCTTTTGTTTTCTGAATATTAAGCTTAAATAATTGTATTGATATATCCTCTGAATATAGTACTTAGGTTTCCAAAACTTTAGAGTATCTCTTTTAAAGCTATTTGGAAACCCATCGATAGAAATGCTCTGAGATGCAGGAGAAGAGATCTCAGTTGCAGTTTCTTTAACTGAGTGTCTCCTCTTTCAGCTTTTCAAGGACTTTCCACTCTCAGACTCTGAAGGCAATATTAAACTTCTGGAAAAAAAAATACACAGCACATTTGTCCCCCCAAAAGATTCATGAGCTTCCTCAGCAACCTTCCATTAAAGCCCTCTGTAACCACACCATGCTTTATGCATGCGCAAGAGAAAGTCTGAGGTCAGAAGCACACAGGCCCCGTTCGCCCTGCTGAGCCGTGGCCCTCCATCAGGGCAGGGAAGAGCTGCCCTGCCTCCAGGGAGGCCTGCGAAGCATCCCGGCAAGCCCAGCTGCTGCCATACCCTCTCGCTGGCTGTGCACCTCCATTTCAGCAGGGGGATCGGAGCCTTGCCCCCCCCCCACCCCACAGGCAGGTCCCAGCAGAAGTCCCGACCCGAGCACAGGAGAGCAGAGCGTGGCCCTCCCTGAGCACCGCCTTGTGCGGGCCAGCCGGCCTGGTGCGATGGAGGCACATCTCCGTGCAGAGAGCTGTCGCAAGGCAAAGCTGCCCTGCCTGCAAGCACAGTGCTCTGAAGTTGGGAAGTGGCAGAGTAAGAGAAATCTGGTCCGCCACAACTCCAGCACAGCACGGGGCTTCAGTCACCTGGTCAGGCACTGCCTGTTCATTGCAACAGCCCGCCACACCTGACCGCCGAGGCTCCCTGTGCTCCAAAGGCCCTGGCCCAAGACACCCTACCTGGCCCTGTGTTTATGATGGAGGAAAAAGTACCCAGGAACCCTTGGTGTAAACTCCTTGAATTCAACATACAGCTTGTGTTCAACCGCTGCTCCTACCCAGCATTCAGCAGCACATACGGAGCTGCCATCCTGCCAAGACCTTTCCCTTCTGAGTGGGAGAGTTGTTTTAACTCTTTTCTCCCCCCTTTATATAAATATTAATTGTAAAGAGAGGAAAAAATGGGATTGTGAAGTTGCAGTTTGAACCCCAGGAAATTTAGCTAAGAAAACAAAAGAAAACATTCTTCTAGCACTCAGACTTTTCCACTCTGTTGTACAGGTACTATTGCCTAACTCTGCAGGGAGCTGATAATGTATTTCATACAGCCACGGCAGTTTAGCAACCAGCTCCATCAAAATGTTGGCCTATTGCAATCTGTGCATGTACACTTACATATACACACACACACTTCCTCTGAAAGCAGTTAATTCTTTAAAACAAAGATGTTTAATTTGCATAATAGTAATAGGGTACCTGCTTGCTTGAAAAAATATCATGTTTCATGTCCTTTAACAAATACAACATCTAAATTTGGAGCATCCAGATAACTTACTGATTTTCAGTCAGCTCTTGCATTTTCATTTGGACAGTATTTTCCAGCCCCGACACTGAAAGGATGAGCTCTGACCAGGAGGCACGTTAAGAGCAGGAGCCGTTGTGCCTGGGTCCGGCGCTGCACAGCAGCTGGCCTCCACGAGGACAGCTCGCGGTCCTTACGTGGGCAAGGCTCCCACGGGAGCGACTGGGACTTCAGCTCATGAAACACTGCCTGACTGGCCTTGCTATTTGATGACAGACCTCACCACATGAGCAGCATTTGGGTTTTTCATTGTAAAAGAAGAGGAAAAATGGCTTTATTACCAATCTTCCCAAAAGCTGTCCTTAAGAAATAATAGTAAATCAAATAAATCAGCATACGATTTAGGTTTCTACATAAGGGTAGGTTGAAATATTAAAGGATGTAAGTAATGGATTCAGGAGATTCCTCTTCTGGTATTTCAGATTAGATGGGTGTATTCACAGGCTAATACTTGTGTTAGACACATTTTAAAATCCCTCATGAAGCACTAGGATCCAGGCTCTGCTCAGTCTGGCCCAACCTTCAGAGCTTTTACAGGCAACATGCCCCTTCATTTTACACCTGTGTAACACCAGAAACTTCATTAGTTCCCCTGCATTTATGCTAGCTTAAAAAAAGCTGAAACTTGTGCCTGTGTGTTGTTTTGGCTTTTCCTCCCCCTGCAGTATTAGCGCAGAGAACAGTGTAGCACAAGCCTGTGCTTGTTTCCCCCAGCACAAAGCAAGCGTGCAGGAGCCAGGAACAAGGACCTGACTCGAAGGAGGGTGTACTGAATTTGCTGCTGGATGTAGGAAATGGAAGAAGCTGTTCTCTTTTACCCTGCAGGGATTCTGCATGTAAATATCTAGAGAAAGCGCAATTTGGTAGAAATTGGAAAAGCTTTTTTAATCATTATTGTCATTTCCTGAATCATCACTATGGCTCTCGTGGCTTGGAAAGAGCTTCCACCTGCAGCAGAGGAGGTTGTGCCCTGTGTTATTACATTTGCAGCAAGCCCCTAGCCCTGGGGCACGGCCGAGCCACCGTGTCCCTGCAGGCACCAGCTCGGTGTGCCCATCCCGCCGCTTCCCCGAAGGGCCGCACCTGAGTGATTCACTAGTTTACACTGGCACTGACATCCACCCGAGTAAAACCACCTCAGGACCAGCAACAACAGCACACACTGGCATGTTTAAGTGCATTAAATGAAACAATTCATAAAACCAATGTTCAAAATTCAAAGGTGTATAAAAAAACCCTGCTGCAGCCAGCTGGCTGCATGGTGGCTCTTCGCCTGGGTTTCCAGCCTCCACCACCGCCTGGGTCTAAGCCTAGGTTTTGCGTGCATCCATTCTTCATGCGCGTGGAAGCCGACAGAGGTGACTTAGACCCACCCATGGCTTCTCTCGCCCTGTGCTGCCTCTGGCCTCTCGGCCCCCCCCCCCCCCCCGTGGGAGCTGCGCTCAGCTGAGAGAGGCCAGGCGAAGGCTGGGCACTTCTCCAGGGGCTGCGCCCCACCACCGCTCAGCCCGGGCAAGGCCCCCCCACCCGCAAGAGGCCCCAGAGCCAGCTGGGGAACATCGTCCTGCAGGGCTGGCGAGCCTCTTTCTGTGCAGGAGAGCAAGAAAGGACAGGCAAATGCCAAAAAGTGCCCAGAGGCGGCAGTGGTAAATGGAGGCTAAAGAATTTTCCTCTAGGGGAGACAAATTTACACATTTTGGCTCTGTGTCCTAACACCTGCCCCGATGGCCCATGCTGTGCTTCCCCAGAGCACACGGATAACAGCACGCTGCTCAGACTGACAGCCTGTGCATTTCCATCCAGAGCCAGGATTCCATCCTTTCCGTGAAAGTCTAGAGCTATTGCACCATGGCTCCACCCCTCCTCACAGATTGCATTATTTTCCAATGATTAAAGCACTGTTCTGCAGGCCTGGATTTGGATGTCAAGGTCCATAAGCTATAGATCAACCCTGCAAACCAAATTTATGTGGCTGAGGCCCTCTTTCCCCGCCAGGAGAGAAACAATTTTGACCCCTGCCTGTTCTCTAACAGCCTTTCCCTCCAGGTGAGCGACCCACCACAATTAACTGCAGCCCTTGGCGCTTGGTAGCAATTTGTTTTCAATTACCTTCTTCTGACAAATCTGAACGGTTACCCCCTTTTTTCCACCTCTTTCTGATGCCAACCATGTATCAAACTATTTGCACGACATCAACTATTCACTGTACAAAGCTCCAAAGAAAACATCATTTGCCTCCAGCGAAAACCGAGGAAGCCGGAATCCCTGTTTGTTTTTGCCTGGCACGAATCCAGGGACACCGACGAGGATTTTGCCCAGCTGGGATGTGATGGGTCCACAGGCAGCAGCACCACCACGCCACAGTGCAAATGCCCCCGGGGGGCACAGGGACCGAGTGCCACCCACGTGGAAACCCCCACGGCAGCCCCCTGCCCTCCCTCGCTTGTGGCAGCACAAACCCACGGCAGAGGGGCAGGCGAGGGGCTGCTCCCACTAGGGCTGGACACCAAGCAGGTCCCGGGTGTCAGCTGAACCCAGAGGTGGCCCTGGGTGGCCCCAGGAAAACAAATAAAGGAAGCCACAACGCGCTGTGGAGCCTAACTGCATTTGTTCTGCAGACTCCGTAATGTCAGTCAAACAAATATGCCATCGCTTTTACTGCTCTGCAGTTGCAATTTAGTATTTTACTGGGAAATTGTCCAGAGAAGGGATATCACCTCGAAAAGAGCATTATACCAGCACTGGAAACCAGTGATATTTCTGAAGAACCCCAAGGGCCCACTGTCTATTCCTATGCTGCGCTGGAAATTGCTGAAAGGCGAGAAGAGCCGGAGCTAACCAATTTGCATTTGTTGTTTGTGGTAGCAATTGCAGCAGCAGTGGGTGTAGATGCAGTCCAGGGACCAGCCATCACATCTGAACTGATGTGAATTGGTGCAAGCTCTGAAGCTGCGACAGTTCACACCAGGAAAATGCATGATGCAGAGACAAAACAGATATTTTCCCAAGGGTGCAGGTGACATAGGGCAGATAGGGGTTTGCCAAGGTGGCAGAGTCCCTTTCCCTGGGAGCAGTCCCACTGCAATCATCACTTCTTTTTACTCAATACCTCACACTCTCCAAAAAAATCCACTTCTAGGATATAGGCAGCATGTTAATACTTAACTGCTCCTTTGCTAGGGTCTCCAAGTAGGCAATTGAGTTATTCTACCTTTATAGCACTTGGAGCAGGGAGAAAAGAGAAGAGAGGGTCTGGATTCCCCCCACTTTATCCCTGCTTTATTTTTCCTTCCGCTCACTCAAAAAAAAAAGAAAAAGAAAAACATAATAAAGGGCACCCAGCCCATTCCTCATTTACTGCACCTCCTGCTACTGCCCAAAGGAAGCATGTGTTACCTGGGCCACATCCTGCTGACTCCTGAGCAAAGCCTGGCCTGTCCCTGCCAGCCAGGAAGGCATTCCCAGGAAGGCTGCTCCAGGCAGACGGAGGGAGGGAGGATGTGGTGGCTGCTCAAAGCCTTATACAGCCCGCAGTGCCCTCTGCTCAGCCAGCGGCCAGGCTGAGCACAGGTGATCTCACTGCAGATGGAGGCAGCTCCTCACCGACTGCAAATCAGCTTAACCAGGAAAACCCGGACACCTACACCAGAAGCCAGCAGTACCCAGCCAAGCTCCCGCTGCTCTGCCACCCTCGACGTGGCCCTGGGCCCGACCCCGAGCCGCTGCCGGTGCCGGTGCCGGTGCCGGGCAGCTGCTGGGCTCGCTGCATGGCAGGGCTTTACGCCAGCTGAGCAGCCTGCCCCTACCTTATTCTTTGCACCCTCTGTTGTCTCTAGATAAATTTCTTACAGACACATGAGCTGGATGAGGGTTACTTTTGTATTTTGTAATAAACAAACACCATGTTTTTATCCTCCCTTTCCCTCTTTCTCCCTCTCAGATGGGATTTCTTAAATTCATGTAGGTTCAATATTTTCATAAAACATATTGGTTGGAATAACCTGTGTTTGAATCATCATTTAGAGAGGTGAAGATTTAATTTCATGGTGGAATTAAGGCTGACATTTCCTTTTTATTTACACTACACTAAGGGTTAATAAGGTTACTATAACCTTAATCTTTGATAGCTCAACAATAGAGTACTCCGGGATTACTGCAAAAGCTGGATTTTAACTCTTTTAATCCCATTATTGTTGATAACCTTATCAACGCTGTGCCCCACCGTAGAGGTGTAGCAGGGGAATCTCAGACCTGTACAATTCATCTCCATGGAGCAACGTTACAGCTGCAGCAGAAGGGCTGGAGCCAGCCGCTCGGCGGACGCCTGCAGCGAGGTTCACTGTTTGCAGGGAGCTGCAGGGCTGCTTTTAAGCTCCTTGTCGGAGATCTTTGCCAAGAAAAACGTTGGTCCAGTGGCATATGTTGGCAGAGCGATGCAAGGTTGCTCTAATTCCCTTACTTTGTTTTTCCCTCCTCCCATGCGGCAACTACTCCAAGAATCAGACCGCTAGTCTGGCAAGTTGAGATCCAGAAACTTGCTGCTAATTACCGTGTTTACAATTCCCAACCTGTTTGTTGGTGCCAACAGTCAAACTGCAGCCTCTCGAGTGCACCAGAAGACACTCGCTGGCAGGAGCTTGCTAAGGTTCCAGGCTGGCTACATTAATTACTGTTAACTTAATTTTTGTGTATTGAGAAGAAGCTTTAATTAGCTATTTCATGGATTAAAATGATCCTTTTATTTGTTTAGAGAAATGTCAGCCTGACTTGTAGGTTGCTTAAAACCGCTATATGTACTTTATCTGGAAATGCAAATGGTGGTAAATTTATAGGTGATCTCACATATAAAATAGGCAGAGGTTTAATAAAAATCATGCCAGGAAATGAAAAGTTATGCCTTCCTTTTGAAATAAAATAAGCAGCTCAAACAAGGCAGTCTGGTAATTTTTTATCACTTTTCACCCAACACTGACGAGGCAGAATAAACCACATTCCCACAATATACCACCAAATCAAACTATTTAGGCTTCAGGTCATTTACCTCTGTTTTACCTTTGCTTTTGGAAAAAAAACAGCGTTTATTTTATGAAACCAGTGAAAGAGAGTCCAAAACCAAATTACTGCAGGCCAGAGGCTCCGCAGCGATGGTCCCGTTTGCCCCTGCGGTCCCAGTCGGATCCCCGCAGGCCGTGTGTTTACTCAGGCAACGCTGACTCAGCCAGGACGTGCTCGAGCAAAGCACGTGCCCCGGTCGCGTTGAAGCCGGGGGAGCTCGGTGTGCCCAGAGAGGCTCATCCAAAAAGCCCTGCTGGGCAGGGAGGGTCCGGGACCCCCCGCGGGGCTCGGCAGAGGGGACACGGAAAGTCGCCCAGGGGTTGCTGCCCGGGCAGGGGTCCCCGCTAATTCGGCGGCGCTTGCTGAGCCAGCCGTGCGGTCGCAAGGTTTTCCACTGCAATCGCATTCACAGGATCCCCGATGCCAGCCCTAACCAGCCTGTCGAAGCAGCCGTGGCCGGGAGAGCAGCGCTACGCCATCTCGCTGGAGATTTCATTTTTCCCTCTGCCTGGAGGGGAAGGGACTTGCCCGGCGCGGGGCAGCTCTGCCGCCGGCGCCCCAGCCCGCGCGGCGCCCGCCAGCGCTCTCCGCCGCGCAGGCGAAGGCTGGTTAACCATACTCATTTGAAAAGGAACATCTTTTTAGGGGGGGTCCTACATGCCATGGCCATAGTTGCTAAATGAGCTTTTGGCTCAGCTTGTGGTAATGTTGGTCCTACCTGGCACCCAAAATTCAGGCTACTTTTAAGCGTCTAAGGATAGATTTAGGGGCTTGATTTTAGGCCTCATTTTCTTAAAAACTTGGTCTAGCTGCACAGTAACAGGCCACAGTGAGACTTTCTTGTCTGTCTGCAGCAGATCCTCCACCATCTCAGAGTCCCCGAACGCCCACCCATCACCTTCCCCTCCTGCCAGCGTTTCCGAGGCCCCCCGCCGCCAGGACGCCCACCTGGCAGCCTGCGCCGGGGGACCGCAGCGAGCTGCTGAGGAAGAGGTAATCGGGGACAGACCTCAAGCGTACGAAAACTGGCGTGGGATAGGGAAAGGGGGTGCAAAGAAGGGAGGAGGCCAAGAAGGAGCAGAAATGAAATCCACACTAAGATCAACACACATTTTCACTTACGATGGGAAGAAAGGAAACAAACTGAATCTGCTCCCAGCGGAGGTAGTCTGGGCTTAGTCTGGCCCTAAAGTAAGAAAGCGGAAACAAGCATTTAAGAGGAGCTCATTTATGCAAAGAATAATAAATACGCTGAGCTAACTACCAAAGGAATCAATAAACCTGCGTCTCTGAGAGCATCGCGAGAGCGGTTCGACAGGCTCTTTAGAGGGACGAGATACGCGAGGCCGCGAGCGTGAGCTGCAGTCGGCACGGAGGCGCGCGGACGGACGCGGACAGCCCACGTGCCCCGCAGCATTGCTGTGTTTTCTGCCCAGCCCAGCCTGCTGGGCTTGATTACTTACGTTTTGTATAACTTATAGACATGGTCTAAAGAGAGTCAGCCAATTTCCACTCAATTTATAATTTAGCAAGCAGAAGAGCTTGATTCTTCTAATTTACATAAAACATACATAAAACTGGAAACAAAATAGCTTTAGAGCATATGGGCAAAGCACACAAGAGCCACAGAGGAAAGAAGGAGAAAAAAAGGACACAGAGCAAAATCGCTGTCGAGACTGAGCTTTGCTAAGGATTTTTTTGAGTGCCTTCCTTCGGCCAACCTCCTCATCGACCAGCAGCTTCTGGGTGTGGGTGAGCGGTCCAGCGCCGCGCCGCGCCGCAGCGGCACCCGCCAGGCTCCCGCAGCCAGTGTCCCCTGCCGCACGCGGCTTCGCTGCCCCACCTTCCTTCCAGGTGGAAATGAACTCTCACTGGAAAACTGCCGTGGTGACATGGGAAAAAGTCTTCGGTGCGAGTCAGACTATCACTGCCTTCCTCCCTCTTCCTCTTGACCACCCCCTTTTCCCAGGGAGGGTGGCAGGGAGCTTTCCCTCCCCAGCCCGGGCGCAAGGTCGAGCCTTGCCACCGAGCAACGCGTACACGGACGCTGCCTCATTAGCGACGTACATTGTGCGAACGCCTTAGCTGGGGACCAAGCTCGCCTGCTTTCCTTTTACAGCTGAAAAGCAGGATCCCAAGCCTTTATTTGAAATCTGTGGACATGTCAATCAAACCACACCAGGGTGAATATTCTGCCCTCGTAGGTCCTTGTTAAGCGGCACACGCTGTTGCAGCTGCGTGGCCATGTGAAATGCCCGTGGAAATGAAATGCAACTTTGTATGTACGTGCGCGTGTGTATAAGCACATTTACATACAAGCACATCAAAACCAAATTAAAACAGGACAATAACATTCCCAGTCTCATTTTCCTGTGCCTTTTTAAATCCCAAGGCCAGGCTGTAGTCTGGGCCACTCTGACACAAATCTCATTTGACTTTATTATAAGCCACTGATTTACATTGATGGCAGGGCTGGCCTCTCGTTTGAAAAAGCAAACCTTAGAGGATGGCACAAGGCCCGAGCCGCTCGGCCCCTCAGTCCTGTTGCTGTAGCACATTGGTGCTCGCAAGTTAAATTTGATCGCGGACCTGGGAGCGCAAGGCAAGCTATCGATATTTCAGAAAGCCATTCCTCACACTTCTGAGCAGCAAACGGCCCATCACTAAGAAGGCCAAACCCTTGTCAGCATGAGCTGACTTCTATGAAATGAAATACTGACCTTCCTGCTTGCTCTAGAGATAATCTCAGAAGAGAGATTTTATTAGAGAAAGCAGAGCTATTATTTGGAGCCTCCCCACAGGGCACATATTTTAAGTTTTGCATCCAGTAAATGTGGAATATTCTAAATATAACGGCACTTGATAAGAGTTAAAATATAAAAGCTCCAGCTAAATGTTTTGTGCTGGGATTTTGTTCATTTGTTTTGCTTTCCTTGGCTTCCGCATCGCCCCTGTTCGGCCTCCTTTCCGTTGCTGGATTTCTCCCTCCCTTCATAGCGGAGGGGCTGCTGCCTGAGCAGAGCGAGCGGCACTGACTCACCGCAACGCTAACGAATGGAAGTCAAACATGTCTATTTTCAGCTCTAATCCAGGGCCGGTACCTTTCCTGCATTATTTGCCATTAAGAATGCATTTACATCTGCATAAAAGAAGAGCACCTAGCCGCGGCGAGAGAGGCAGGGAGAGCGGTTTTGCCTGTGCGTCTCCGAGCGGGGGTTGCAGAGCCCGTTTTCACGGAGGCATTGAAGAACGACTGAAGACAAATGGTCTTGTGTCGTCACACGTGCGGCCAACAGCACGTCGTAACACAGCAAAGGCCAACGCGGCGGGCACGGTCGGGAAAGAAAAGGATGGTACTGACACCTCCAAAATCGTTATTTTATGGTCCTCTGCACAAGTCGGCCCCCTGGCCAACATGCAGGAAGTAGAGATCCCTTCCGTAAAGAGGAAAAAATCACCACCTCTTAAACTGACTTTTGAGAAAGTTTCTATTGCTCTTCTCTGTAGTTCAAGACATTCAGAAAAGCACAGGGAATTAAATGATCCTGACATTTCTAAAGTAAAGCAGAATGAGAAGGAAAAGCCCTTCCATACTCTCAAACCTTTCATGGTTATCATAAAAAGAAAAGGGGGAGCCAGACTGGAGAGGGAAGAAAGCAGGGGAACAATAAACAACTTTTTCCCCTTTGTGGTCATTTTTAACATAGAGACTCTAATAACTGTTGCTTCAATAAAACAGCAGCTGTTGAACTGTATTATTTTGGATTTCAGGAGAAGAGTTTTTGTCATTTTGATGAAGAGGTAATATTGCACTACATTTTCTTGACATCACTAGGTAAGTTATCTCTTAAAGAATAATTTTTAAAAGTTTGGTTTCCAAATGGGGTGAAGCATTAATGCATCAAGCTTTCCTGCTCTTATGATTTGCCACCTGACTTAAAAAATAAAATAAACCCCCTATAATGTGGTAATTGCAGTGATGCGTTTTTTATTTGAATTTTCCATCAATTTCTTGTTAGGAGAATGTGAATACTTACAAAGCCATTACCATCAGATAATCTGGAAGAAGCCGTATGAAATCCGCATTATCTATGTAAATGTCTTTGTGAGATGCAGTGAGATGTTTCTTTTTTTGGTAACAGGCTGCACAATTAAATACTGAAAAGTTCTTGTTCAGGATTCACTCTTTCTCCAGTTAAAGGAGACCAATCTCATGGTGATCACTTTGTCATTGATTTTCAGTGATTTAAAAGACTGGCTTGACCTGCGAACACTAATGAACTTTCTGATATTTCCCCGTTCTGGTGGGAGAACTGCTAATACTCCAAGCAAGGTTATGAATCAGCAATTTTTAATATTGAAGAAAATTTAGCTACGTTATTTCAGCGTTTCATGCCGAATGTATAACAACGTGAAAGGGGTGTACATTACACGAAATCCAGATAAACTGATCGAGAACAACATTGTGGTGACAACAGACCTTGAAAGAGATGGTTGAGTTTGCTGGGTGTGTCTGAAATGGATTCACGCTGGGAGGGTCACTTGGAAACTTCAGCTAGCCTTCCACGGCCCTACCTGTTTCTTCCTGACAGTATAAAATATCAGGGGGATACCAGACCCATTTCAGCTCCACGCACCCAGAAGTCGGAGGCAAAGGGCCCTCGGGTGGGGGCCTCCTGCCACCACGGGGCGACTGGTGCCTGCAGGCCCTTGGCCAAGCTAGTCTGACATTTCCCAGTCGAGGGGCTCCTGGCTGGAGATTATTCCCTTAGCCTAGACCGTGTCCGGGAACTGTGGGGGTAGCGGGTGACCGGGAAGGAGGCGGCTCTTGAGAGCCACCCCACGCTCCTCCCTGCACCGCTCCTGGCGCTCGTCGCAGGCACCGGGCTACGTGGGCCCTTTCCTGCAGAAGGGCGAAATCCTGCCCCCCCGAGATCCGTGGCAAAACGCCCACGGGTTTCTGCACGAGCCAGATTTCAAAATCAGGGCAGTCTTTTCGTACGTATGTCTGGGCATGTAAGCATTTTTGGATACACACGTATATCGATTTATATGCATATGTATTACTCCTTTTAGCTATATATTTGGGGCTCTTAATTTTTCTGTCGCCGCATTCCTCCAGTCTGCAGACCATGTTGCCTCGTTTCCCATTAGCTGTTTCTACCTAGGCACTGGTTTCCCAGCCATCTGGCTGCCAAACCGATGCGACGGGGCGGTCCCGGCTGCCGCGCTCGTGGGCCGCTCTCCTGCGGCACGGCTCCCTCCCGCGCCGGCCCCGCGGCCTCGGCCCCGCTCCTGCCCGGCCTCCCCTCTGCCCTGCAGCGGCAGCCCCTTCCCAGCACCTGCACGAACCCTGGCTCGGGCTTTAACTTGTAGGCTTGTTCTTGTTTTTGGCCTGTCATTTAGATTCTTCTTGAGTCATTGCTATTATTGAGCCAGTGCTTATAAACAGCTCTATGGATGGCAGGTACATGATAATCACGGCCTTTGATTTTTGTGCAGTTTGGTTACTAAATGATAGCAATAAAAAGCAGGCAAGGATCGTGGGAGTTAAGCCCAGGGAATGTTTCTGGAGTTAAATCTTTCAGGAGATGGCTGCTGAGCCTGGTGAGATTTATGATTAATAAGAATGGGTGTTACGGTTTACTTCTACACCACTAAATGGTGAGGTGCCATAACAGCTAAGGGCAATAACTGGGGGGTTACTTCCAGAAAAATAGTAATCTTTTAAAAGGAAGAGAAGAAAAAGCCTTTTGTGTATGTAAAGACACTATTTATTAAAAAAGCATAAAAATCCAGTTAAATAGCTGTACACTAATCCTAGTGTGATGACAAAATCCAGAAGAAAAGGCCAGTTTGCTCATTCTTACAGCTGCAACGCGTGTGTATGTGCGTGGGTATTATTTGCTTTTCAGTGTCATTAAGAAAACCCTACGAACACTAGAAGCCACCTAATTAAACTGACACGAAAGGCAACAACCTGTTATGGGGAGAGACCTTACACTCCCTTCGAAGCCAGGTACAGTCTTAAACGTGAAGAGAAGGCAGAACCGATCCCCAGGAAAGGCACCTGCCTAATTTTATGCATCTATATGCAGCGGTGTGCGCATTTGTTTTGGGCAAATCTGCAGGCCGCGAGAGGAACCACCCCAGCGGCCGCAAATGCGCGCTGTAACGTCACGGCCCCCGGCGAGGCGCGTGGGAGGCTCGTCGCGCTGGGGCCCGCGGGAGCGGGGCTTCCCGGCGCCGTGCGGCAGCCGCCACCGGAGACGCGCGCGCACGCAGGGGCTGCGCGCAAAGAGCCGTGGAAATCGGCTCCAAGTCCTCGGCAATTGATGTAGGGCCTTACTAGGAGGAGCGAGCACTGGAGCCGGGCCGGACGGTGCTCCCCGCTCCGGGGGGGCCCCCGCATCGCCCGGCGAGGGGCAGCGCGCCTCGGCCCGCTCCCTCAGTGCCGCCGAGGGCCCCGCTGCCGCGCGGACTTACCGGCACCAGCAGCTGGCCGGGCTGCTCCAGCGGACAGAATTACCCAGACATATACATAAATCTTCAAAGGATTATGGCCTTTACAAAAAGGCTAAGTTCAAGTAATTATTTTTGGGCTGATTCTTTATTTAATTTTCTACCAGGATGCAGATTACAAAAACAGTTTTAGAACAGATATTTATGATTCTAAGTTAATTGAATATGCACTCACCAAAATAGCTGTCAGCACACAGTTGGTGCTACCACAAACCTCATCCTAAAATGTCCTCTTAGAAAATACTTGTACAATTAAACCCCCTTTTTTAAATAAAGTAATTTCTTATTATGTTGTACTATAGCCCTTTATTATATATTCTGCTAGTAATAAAATGCTGTTAGACTATTAGAGGCAGGGAGGGTTTTAGACTCAATTTTCAGCACACGAAATTCTGGATTTTTAAACTCAAAAAGTAAAAAGTATAGTGTTGTAAAAAGCCCTTTCGCTAGGGGTCTAATCTTTCCTGCAGAGAAACCAGCGGGGGCTTTGCTATTGGATTGAATGGTGGGACTTGGCCCTAAATATTTTGGATTTAACACGAGCTATGTCACTGAAGCGGCATGTATCCATGGGATCAGGCCCGCAGTATAAATAGTCTATTCTTAGAGATATGCTGCTCAGAAATGAATGTTTCTGTCCTTCAATCTACATATGTGATAGATCCTAGGAACCGCTAATGAACCTGAAGAGAGTGATCCTGAGAAGTTGCTGTTGAGAAACATAATTCTGAGAGCCCTTATGCTATTGAGCATTTAAACAATATTTTATAATTATTTTGGTGAGCATATCAAGTATTTCTCTGATCAGACCTTACAGATTCACTCTTTTAAGCCACATAACACATAGCGATCCCCAAAAGATTTTAGAGAAAAGAAATCTACAATCATCAAAATGTTAATGTTGACAATGACAAAGAGTGCATGCATTAAAAATGCATCAGCCCTGTCATTAAGGCATTATTCAGCAAAAACAGCTAATCAACTATAAGAAACCCGGTATAAAGAAACATTTTGCTACGCTTACATTTATGGATAACCATCCGATCTTTTCTGCACAAGAAACTCAACAAAGCAAAGAGCAAACAAAACCACATCCTTTATGTGATGAAATGGGAACTCCTGATAATACTCTAAGTCATGACTCAAGGGAAAATGCCAACTAAAAGCTCAGATCAGAGGAAGGTTTGTAATACAAACCTGGATGTTTAAAATAGTGTTTCTACTGCTGTTCTTGCAACGCTTATGAATGTGGATGTACTACTGCACTGAACTGACTATGACTTAGCAGCTGATCGTGTCTTTTTTAAGCATAATTTAGCATTATTTCTGCTGCTGTTGAACATACTAAGCTACAAGAAAAAATTCTGCTTTCAAGTGGTATTAGAGAAACAGGAGGATCAGAGTGCCAGCATCAAAGACGTGTCTAAAGAATAACAGCTCCACGCGTCTGCGTAACAATGAGCGCTCCGCTCCCCAGTGACGGCAACAGAGTGAGCTTCCTTTGGCAGTTGTTTGAAATAATTAAGCAGAACAGAGATGGCCTTTCGATTGCTAAGCGAGAGACAGACAGAAAGACATCCTCGATGAGCCCGCCTCGCACTCACAAGTTAATGATCATCCCAAATCTGGCATGCCCATGTCAAAAATCGTTCTCAGCCTCATCATAGCCGAGCTTGGGGAAGGATCCATTCAAAAAGGCTTTCTCATCACCCTACCCCTGGTCTTGCTTTAAAATGGCTTCTGATCTAATTCACTTAAGGCTGAAATCTGGTCTCACAGTTGCCCCTGTGCGGCAACAAGAGCTGGGATCGTTTGGGTGCGTGGAGTGGGCTCAGATGGGGAAATGTAGGGGAATCACACCCTGCTCCTTGTCTTTACCAGTCCTGGGGGCTGAGGAGCAGGGAAAGAAAGACTAAAAAGTATGAACGCTGCACCCTGATTTCCCAAAGCACAGCATCTGAACGGCTGACCAGGCTTTCAACCAAAGCCCTCGCCCAGCTGCTGAGATGGGCAAGAGGGGCGGATGCAGCTGTTTTGCCGCGTTACAGAGGTGAGACATGGCTTGGACGCTAACGAGAAGCAACGCTCCCTTGGATGTATCCCCCACTGCCCAGCCGCAAGCAGCGTTTGGGGAGTCCTGAGCCCTTCGGTGGGGGCAAAGCAGCCGCCACCTGAGCTCCGGGGGCATCAGCCCCTCGGCTGCGGCCTCCGCGGCTGGCGGGGCTCTGCCCTCGGCCGGGTGGGCCAGAAGCGGTGCGGCGGCGGGGCCCGCTCGGGCCTGCGGGCGGGGGGGAAGGGGAGGGAGCCGCCCCGCCGAGGCCAGGCCGCAGCCCGCTCTCCGGGGGCGCCGCCGGGGCCGCCGCCAGCGCCGGCGCGGGGCCGCCGGGGAGGCGGCAGCGGGCAGCGCCGGGGCCCCCCGGGCCTGCGGCACCCGGGCGCTGCTGCCGCTGGGGACCCCCGGCCGCGGCCGCTTCCCCGCTCCGCTCCGCTCCGCTCCGCCGGCCGGGGGGAGCGGGGCCGCGGGCGGCGGGGCCGGGGCTGCCTCCCCGTGCGAGCCCCCGCGCCGGGCACCGCGGCTGCCCGGACGGGGCGAGCCAAAGCCGCCCCCGGCCCCGGCCGCCGAGCGCCCCCCGGCTCCCTCGGTGCCCCCCTTCCCGCAGCCCAGCCCGACCGCCCCTCGGCGGGCCGGAGACCCTCGCAGCGTGCGCCTACGAGGCTCCCCCGGCCTCTCCCGGCCCCCCAGCCCTGCGCTCGCTCACGCACACCCGCACACTCGCACGCACACACACGCACCCCTCCCTCCGCAGGGGACGGGGCGTCCGAGCTACCCCGCCCGGGCAGACACAGAGTGAAACAGTGCAAAGCGTAGGAAAAGACGGAAAAGGTGCTACCTTGGCAACTAGAGGCGGTTAGGAGCCAGCTGGTGGGCTGGGGGCGGTCGCGCTGCCTGCCTGCCTGCCCGCCGCCGATACTCTCCTCGACTACGCGTATTCTTAAGCAATAACAACGTAATCCGTATTATCCACCCAAGAATACCCGTCACCGAAGAGAGTCAGAAAGCTGCTGCTGTTGCTGCTGCTGCTGGTGGTGGAAGTGCTGCACCGGGACAATAAATCCATAACTATAATTCCCCTCTAGAAGAAGGAGAATCCACAAGGGTTGCAGAGTGATCTCGTCCCATATCCAATGGATGCGGTCCCTTCCCATCCTGCGGAGGCAAACGAGAGGAGCAAGCGCTTAATACACACGCATACGGTCCCTCTGCTCTCCTGCTGCCGTAGTGGAGCGGGCACGGTCTTGCAGGCAGGGTGAAAGGGAATAAATCAAAGTAAGGCTGGGTTTACCTGGCGATTGCATGATTTCTTCCTCTGTGCTTCTCTGGCATCCCATTCCCTAGCTGTATGCTCCATCAATTCTCTCTGGGAGCTTGCAAGAGGTGTCACACGCAGCAACAGATTCCTGTAAAAGAGATGCATGGTTAAGCACACAAATATTACAAATCTGTTTGCATAGGTGGGCTTGGGAGAGCTCCGATAAAGCTGCAGCCACGCCTGAGAGACTTTTCATCTGGGCTTTGGAAATGCATTGTACAAGTCCTGACTCACACTGACTCGTGTTACCAAGAGGAGGGAGGGCAGAAAGGAAAGCAAGGAAGAAAAAGAAAATCAAAGAGGAAAAAAAAAAAGCAAAGGCTCCGAGCTCAGCAGAGGCACTCCTCTGTCAGGCCTCCCTAGTGCCATAAAAATCTAAGGCGAAAAAGGCTTCAAAGCAGAAATTCCGCGCACTTCGCTCCCCGCCTGTGCCCGAAAGCAGATGCGGCGTCTGAGAGCCGCCGCGCCGCGCCGCGCCGAGCCGCGCCGGCCCCACGGCCAGCGCCGCAGCCCGCTCCGCGCCGCCCCGCGCAGCTCCGCTCCGCGCCGCTCCGGGGAAGCCGCCTCCGCACCGACTCCTGCCCCATCCCGGCAAGTATTTGCAAAAGGCGAACCGGGGAAAAAAATGACAATAAAAGAAGTTATTTCCAAATCGCGCCTGCGGCTCTGCCTGTCACCCGGAGCAGTTCCCTTATCAGCAGGGCTCGTACTTGGGGGAGGCGGGAGGGGGAAGCTTTGTCTGATGATCTGCCGCGGTGATAATAAACGTTTATTGTTCGCCAACTAAACAGAAAGGATCTCTGCAACGTCATGGCACAGCACAGCTCGCCTGGCGATTAGGAACTTCTCCGTTTGATTCACCCTCGCTCCTAACGCTGAGGACAGCTTCTGTGTGAGTGACGGGGAGGAGGAATGAAACTAGCAATACACGGGCAAAACCCGCAAATAGCAGGGGCACTCCGCTCATCTCCAGCCACGAGTAATTATGCAGCCTGCACAGTTCTCATTACCCAGTGCACTCGGTAACTGACCAGCTTGTTGATTAGATTCCAAATGAAATTAATACAAGATGTTTGCTTTTACTCCAGATCCCTTCCTTAACACGAGCTCTTGGCTTCCTTGACATACTGCCACTATGCTTCCTACAAAAACACACGAGAGGAGAGCATTTGTTTTGTTACCCAGACTCTTCCCTGAATTCGAAAGAAAGGAGAAAAACAAAGAGAGAAAGAAAGAAAATTACTTTGATAGCCACATTACCTTAAATAAAAAAACAACATTTCCAACTCACTCTCCTCTATTTTAATCTCATTTTCGGTGTAATTTCCCATATTCCTTGAACACAGCAGGCTTTGAAGTTGCATTTTAAATGGCAGATAGAAAGTAAATAACAAACACTGTAATTTTTCCCCACTGTGAAATTGAAGGCTGTAACGCCATTAGCTGGCGTCAGGACTAAAATAACCGATGCAGCGGGTTTCCTGCAACTTGAACAAAAGCCGTTTCAAAAAGTAAAATGCACCGAATCGTGGCGAAAACACTGTACAGCGATACACCGAGACCGGTATTCTCCGAAATCCGGAGGCGCTCCACCAGTGCACCGACAGTTAGGCAGAAGTCCAGACGGTGGGGTGGGGTTTCCTTTTTATAATTTTTTGAAGACTGCGGTTCTCACGAAGCGGAGACCCGCGCGGCGCCGGTCCCATCCCGGCTGCGCCGATCTGCGGCACTGCCCTTCCCTGCCCCCAAAGCAGCCCCCGTGCCCCCGCCGACAACGCGCCCCCGAAACTGCCCCGCGCACCGGCCCGGCCCCGCGGCCGCCGCCCCGCGCCGCCCCCGCCGCGCCGCCCCTTCAGCACCGCGGCGCGCGGACAGCTCCGCCGCCGCCGGCAGCGCCGAGCACCGGGCGCGGCCGCGCCGCTCCGCGGGGCCGCGCTCCCCGCGCGGCGCTGCCTCTGGCCGCCTCCCCAGCCCGGACCTCCTTAAGCCGCCGGGTCGCTGCCCCCCCGCGGCCCCTGCCCCCCCCCCCGGCGCGCACACACACACAGAGCCCCGGGCTCGCTCGGCGCGGGGGAGCGCAGCCCCCGGAGCGCTGCCGCCTCGCACCTCCGCCGCCGCATGCGGGAGGCGCCCGTGGCGCCGCGCCGCGGCATTAAATACCTTTGTTCGCGGGTTCCGGAAAGCCATGTTTATCGGCGCTGCCGCCCCGCTCCCCCGCCAAAGCGCCCGGCTGCCCGAGCCCCAGCCCGGCGGGGCCGAGGAAGGGCCCCGGGGGCACCTCCGCCGCCTCTGCCCTGCCGGGGGGGGGGGGGGGGGCAGAAGGGAGGGGAAGGGATGGAGGGAATTAAACAATTAAGCTATCAGGAAGGGAGCTCTGAGCAGAGCTCGGGTTTGCCACGAAAAGCAAATTTCGAAGGGGGGAATATCGATCCTATCCGTCAACAGGGAGGCACGGTGTCCCTCCATGCGAGAAATTGTTCTGAATTAGGGGGCTCGCTGGTAAAAAAAAAAAGGGGGGGGGGGCGGCGAAAAAAAAAGACAAGAAAGAAAAAAAGAAAGAAAGAAAAAAGGAAGGAAGAAAACATTCATCCCCGCTTAAGGCACCCTCCTTTTAAAATCTCTGGGAGCTCGCTCTTCGCCACCTACCCGAGTAACCACCAGAAATCCACCTCTGCTGAAGCGCTTACCCTTTAAATCCAGGTTTCAAGCAGAACTCCAACTGTGTGTAAAACCAGGGAGTCATCTGATGTGTGATGGGGAAGGGGCTGCGGGCAGCAGAAAGCAGCTTTCTCTCCTGGTGCCGGATTACCATGTTAACAAACCCCGGGAAGGGACCCCGGCGCCTCTGGCTGGCCATGTCTCGTTGCCTTCACACATCGGCGGCTGCTCTTGCTTCCCATGTCCCCGGCGATCGCCTCTCAGATGAATGTGGGCTTCCAGAAAAGGAGTCGGGGGGGAGAGGAGGAAAAAAAAATCGCCTAATGCAATCAAATCGATCTGATCTACACCATCTGTCGCCTGCCACTACACACAAGCGTTAAAATAGGAAAACGGGAGACACTGACAGCTCAGGAAGGTTGTTCTGCAGAGTTCATTTTTAGCAGAGCATAATTGGGTATGGACAGCATACAGTTACCAAAGCTGCTGTTAACCATCCAGTAGAGGATCCCAAACATGCTAATGGTGGATTAATTGAGGAAGATCTGACGTGCAAGCTTCATAGTCTCTTATTCATGACTTCCCAACGGGAAAGGACCAATGCCGTGTGGGACTATGGTAACACAGAGTCAAAGAGCTGCTAAGAAAATGGCTCTGTGTTCATAGCACCTCTCTCTGATAACAAACATATGTCGACCAGAACCGTTTAGCAGGATGGGGGAAATGAAATTTTCTTAGCCGAGGTTAGCAATTCCCATCGCTTGCACTTAAAGACAAGTAAAAAATGGACTGCGGGTCTAAGGTGCTTTCGAGTGCCGGTCCCGGGATTCGCAGCTAGTGAAAGCAGACGGCTCCTGCTCAGATGGGGGATTAAGACCCAAATCTCTTACTTCTTACTGTGACCAAAGTGCATCCATAGCAAGTCTCTAAACATGCAGCGCTGCTAATTTCATCAGGAATGACGCAAGGTCGTTTTAATGCCAGGAACCCTTTTGACTTTTTCCAGCGGGAATGGCTTTTGGGCAAGACATTTCCGATCACTGAAATTTGACATAATCGCAGATAAATATGATTTGGGGGGGGGTGGGGGGGAGAAGGGGGCGGCGAGTTGGGAAGAGACGGAGTGTGCATCCAGACCTGCAATCACCCCTGCTGCCAACACTCCAATTTGCTCGCGTTTTCTAGTCTTCCCTGAATAATGAGGTGATAGAGATGTATATGCAGTTATTAAAGCAATATATGTACACAAGCTGCAAACGTCTGCGGCTGCTGTGTCTACACGCGCAGAAGGGGAGACAAAGTACACCGCCGGTGTGCGCTTTCCTAGCCTCTAATCAATCCATCGCCAACGGGGGAAACGCTGCTAGAACAAACGGGAGACACCCCCGCCCCCCCCCGCACCGCGCCCGTTCCGCGCCCGCAGCCGCTGCGCGGAGCGGAGCGGGGCCGGTCGCTGTCCAGCCGCCGGGTGCTGAAGGGGAGCGGGCGGCTGCCGGCGCGCAGACAATGGCCACAGGCGGGCGGGCGCTGCGCGCGGCCCCGCGCCCCATTGTGCCCCGGCTGCGCGCTCGCCCTGTCAACCGCTGGGACAATTAGGAAAGCTCCCGCTCGCTCCCACCTCGCCTATCTGATTAGCGGAGAATAATAACACTAAGAATATAAATCCCAGCGACTGGATGCAAATGTTCCGGTAAACAATTAGTGTTCAGGGTAATTCTGGAGTTAACCGCATGCGTCTCCTGGAAGTTTGTGTTAATCTCTTTAGAATAAATCTAACAGTTATGAATTAGATTAGCCTTGAAAACGTAGCCTAAAGACAAATCAAACAATTTACCCGATCTTTTGTTTCAATATACATTAATTAAGCACTGCTGCCTACCTACACAGCATTCTTGGGTCCCGGCCACGGTGCCGAGCCAAAGCGCCTCGCCGCCTTTGTTAGCATTTGCGTCCAACTATTGCCCTCTGCAGGTCAAGTCCCAGGCACGGCGAGCGCGCCGCCGCCGAGCGGGCGGTAGGAGGGAGCTGCCAGGCTTTGCCCCCCCCCAGCCCCCTTTCCAAAAAAGATACAACTTTTGTAGGTTTTGATTCCTCGCCACGAGGGCTCGGACGTGCTGCTTTAGGTGTGGCAACGAGCAAGCAGAGCCGGCACTAGGCAGGGAACGGGCTGGCACGTACCACTGCTCCTGCTGTCCTCCGGCCCCTCTTCCAACCCTGGCCAGGAGAGCAGAAGGCAAAAAAAGGCAAGGTGCAGCTCTGAGGACTTATTTGTTTTCTTTCTCTCCCTTCCTCTCTCCATATGCCTGTGGGAAGCTTCCCAGGCAGAGCCTGCCTTTTTCCTGGGTTAATCGAGGAACAAGACAAGAGCGCAGCACCAAACAGTGCCAAGCGCCCAGGATCTCGTCCGACTCCCTCCACCCGGGGAACTTTTTTTTTTCTTTTTTTTTCACCGGGCACAGCTTGAAAGTTTGCCACCCTCGCTCCCAGTCCCAGGCTGCTTCCCGGGAAGCCAGGCGGACGCGGACGGCGCCTGCGGAGGGGCAGCCGGCAGCACCCCCCGCCCCCGCCAGGGTCACTCTGTCCCCGCGGGGAGGGCGGTAACTCTCGGCACTGCCGGGGGCGGCCGCCAGAGACACTCCGCAGCCTCCAGCATGCCTTCCTCATCGCATTATCGATAGCACGCAAAATGCTCTACCAGAGAAGAAAAAGCAATGTTAAAGAGATCTAATTATTGTTACTTAGAGTTCAGCAGCTTCAGTGCCCAATAAAAGGTCGCTGCTCCCTTTCCTATCACATCTGAACACAGGTTTATAACAACTCCCTTTACTGCCTTTCTCCGCTTCCTACCTGGGGTTAATACTGCTCGCACGGGCTCGGATAACGCCCTCGGGGAGACCGGCACCAGCGAGACTCCCCCGGCCTGCGCGCACCCCCCTGCCCTGACACAAATGGCCGCCCATTCTCTCTAATAACACGGCGGCCTTTTTTTAGAAGCGCCGAGCTACGCGCCGCAGCGAAGCAGGGAAACCACGCCGTGACCACGACGAGAGACCGTCCCTCCCGCGCACCGGGGGCGAGCGGGGCCGAGCGCGGCACACCGACACGCGCCGCCTTTTGTCTCCGAGCCGCCGCCGCCGCCGCTGTCCCGGGCCCCGCCGGCCCCGCCCCGGGCGCTGCGGCCCGGCACGGCGGGGGGTGGCCGGGTCGGCCCGTTCCCCCGCGACCCGGCCCGGGGCCAGGGCGGCGCTGGGGCACCGGCTCCCCGCCCGCACCGGCTCCGGCGGGGCCGCCGCACCGCCCGGCCCGGCACCGCCCGGCACCGCCCGGCCCGGCGCGGCACCTCCCGGCGCGACCCGGCGCGGCGCGGAGCGGAGCGGCGGCGCCCCCTGCCGGCCGCACGCGGGGCCGCAGCCGGGGCCGGGCGGGGAGGGCCGGGCCGGGCGGTGCCGGGCGGTGCCGGGTGGCGCCGGGCGGTGCCGCGGGCCCGCTGCAGCCGCCCGGCCCAGTTGCTCCGGCCTCGGCGGAGGCTCCGCGGGCGCGGTTACCGGCAGCCCCGCACAGCTGCTCAGGCAGAGCTGGCGTGGGGTTGTGCATGAACGTGACACCGAATCTGCTGCCTGCAGGTGTTTCGGGGAACAGCACATCTGCGCCCAGGCGTGCGGGGGGAGAGCTGGTGTCACCCGCTCCCCGCGAGGCGGTGGGGCAGGGGGACAGGAGGTAGCACCGTGATGGCAGGTGGATGGGACCTGGTGCCACACCAGGTTTGCATCCTCCGTGCCATAGCTGCAAGAAAGTGTCACCAGCCCAAGGCCTTAGGAAGCAACCGCTCCAGGAGGTGCAGCCGTGCCACCCGGCCAAGCTCCTCGGCAGGGCCTCAGGTCGCCTGCTGCACACGCACACGGCAGGGCTCCCCTCCGTGAGCAGAGGACGCGGTGCCTGCCTGCGTGGGGAACGGAGGGCAGAGGAGGCCCGGCATTAGCACCAACTGGCTTCAGCTGGAGCAGAAGTGAGCAGCGCAGGGGTGCCAGGCTACCTGCCTCTGCCAACCCTCCCTGCTCTCCCACCTGTGAAAGCAGTGGGCACTGAGCACAAAGGCTTCCCAGTTCAATGGTAGCTTGAGATACTTCTTCTTTACTCGTACATTGCCACTTGAGAGCAGGGAAGGATTACCTGGAAGTGTCAAAGTCCGTCTCAAGTGCTCGGTTAGTGGGATAATGAGGGAAATGCAGAGTCTTTCTTAGGAGAGGAGCCTAAAAGACAAAATATAGCTGGCATAACTTGATGTACATCCTGTCTGGCTACTTCTTTTTCTATCGTATTACCGAAGCGTTCCAGCTTGGTGAAGTTCTGGGTGTTACTTGGGAACATCGGGCTTGTGTGGCCCTTGAGTGCGGCTTTCCTGTTGTCTCAAGCATGATGCCCATTTCATAAATGGATCAAGATCCATTTAAAAAGCACTTACTTTCTCTAGCCCTATTATTCCCCTTGGAAAGCTGTTCCAGAATCTCATAACTCAGCTTCTTAAGATTTCCAGCCTACGTTTATTAGGGACCCTTTTTATATCCATTTGCTCTGATGCCAATTTTGTCCTTGAACTTAATTAGTTCTGATATTTACTCCCCTCACAGTGTACTAATATTCCTTCTCATCATTGCTTTTGTTTAAATCAAGCTTTTTAGTCTTGTCTCGTAAGATAGAATCTTCATTTCCCTGATTATCCCAATATCCTAGCAACTTATGAAAACTGGGTCGTGACCAACACCCAGAAAAAACGATCTTCAAAAGGGTTCATTATTCTATCCGTTTTCAGTTTGACCAAGACACAAGTAGGGAGAATGATTAGCATAAGGTCAGACAAACCGCCGTTCTTCTGACTTCAAGTTCTTTTGCAATCTATCAGGGACATGAGTTCTGAAAGGCTTGTGGTTTATAACTTGGCATTACATCAATGCACATTTATATACCTATATATCATCTTCTAGAGAGCAAGGATGGCCTTGTAGTTAAGGGGGTACGTCTGAACTCTGGAGATTCATGTTTAAATGCTAGATCTGCCCTAGACGACAGATATAACTTTGGCAAGTCATTTAATCCTTTGCTACATCTGCCCATATTTAAAATAGGGGCACTGCTACTCCTGTTCTCAGCTCTCTTTCTGCTATACCTGCTCACGTCGCGTCTCTTGGACTGAGCGCCTCCTCTGTCTTCTTCCAGCGCCTGAACTTTGAAGTCCAAACACATCTGGACTCTTAAGCTGATGGTTAAAAATAACCGCTAGTCTTATAAAATCTATTTTAAGGATCTATCCTGAACGCTGTTAGTCAGTAAACACGGCTGGAATTGGAAGTCCTGAGATCTGCAGCCCATAATCCGCAGATTATATTAAAACACGTTCTGGGTTACTAAACTGTAACCAGCAGTGGCCATCACTAAAATTGGATATATTCAAGTGCAAAGATGTCATCCTGACTTCTGATTTTCAAGTCTTTGCATGGTGAAAGACAAACTTGAAGCTTTATTGTTGTATTATGTTATTTAAACACACTTGCACACTTTAACACAGATTTTCTTCACTGGTCTCCATTTCAGACAGTGATTTCTGGTCAGCTAATACAGCATAGAAACTGGACTGAGGGCGGGAACCCTGGCAGATCCTCAGCGGGAGAGGCACCGGTAACAGCAAGCCCCACCGCTGTCCTCCCCCTGCAGTCTGGGTTTGGGAGGCTGAGCCTGAGCGCGGAGGCAGCGAGCGCTCTGTTGAGCTGAGGTGAAGCGGTGATATTTATGGGAGTAATTATCACAGAGAAAAACTGGAAAAATATGATTACAGCAAATTGTAAGTCTCTCAGATATGTTCTTCGTTGTTAGAAATAGCTCAGCGGAGACCGAGCCAATATGAACACTAGCCCGGGAGCGTCAGCCGCTGCCTCCCCGGAGGCCGGCGCCGTCCGCCCCTCGGAGCAGAGCAGGCTGCGGCCGCGGCACGGCGGCGGCTGGGTGTCAGCGTCCCGCGCCTCCGCCCAGCCCTGCTGCCCTGTGAACGCCGGCCGGCCCAGCGCAGCCGCCCGTCTCCCTGCCGGGATGCTGGCCGGGAGCTGCCGGCCGAAGCGGCTGCTGGGGGAGGTGGGGCCCTGCCCACGTGCTTTGGGGCAGCAGCTCTGGCCAGAAAAGGCCCCGGGCAGCCCGGGCTCGGGTGCCAGGGCGTGGCCGTGCGAGCGTGGCTGGGCCCTGCGGCAGGAGGCCCGCGTGCCCGTGCGCGGAGGAGAGGCCTCGACGTGCGCTGTGCCCACGCTACCATGAATACGCCCCCGTATCTATGCGATGTCTCCGCTCGCTGCAAGCCCTCTGCACCAGGGCGCATGTCGTCTCTGCAAGCGCCTGCATGTGGGGAGAGATTTTCACCACGCTCCCGAGCTAATATTTTACATGCTGCATGCAGCTAATATCTCACCTGTGATTCGGCTTTTAGAAACAACAACCAATACTTTTTAAAAACGACAACATTTCTTAGTAAAGCAAGGAACTGCTCTCGTTTAAATGTACCTACCCCACGGATCAGAGGCATCCAGGAAGTCCTGCAGCCTGCCTGAGAGCTCTGTAGGTGTTGTTGCTGCTCTCAAACTGTCTGTGAGGAGAATTATAAATGGTATTTACCTTTTAATTAAACAAAACATCTTGCAAATTAAACACATGCTCTTGCACATCAAAAATTAGTTAGCATCTATTTTTATTGTGCATCCTATGGCTCTCTGACAGCCTATTGAGTCCACAGCCAAATCTGAACACACATTGCTGGTTCCCTTTTCCCCTGCATTTTGTGCATCATGTGCTAGATTTTATCACATCTGAGGGAAAAAAACCCCACTCTGTAATTGACTGCTAATACTTAAGCAAGCCTCCTGCTTAATATTCTTTTTGTTATAAAAAAAACAACATATATTGGTGTGTCCTGGCAATGGTGAAGAAGCAGTTTTGGACACTTGTGTGACATACTTCATATTATCTTACTTAGAAAATTTGACAGTGACTGACAGAACACCTTAGAGGGATTTAAGAAGATGATAAAGGCAACAAGCTTTCACATGAATACAGAGTGTAGTTCCTAATAGTTATACACTTTTTTTACATGCATCCTTGTAATTTGACATTTATAATTCACTGTAGTGCTGAATCTCTGTCATTCTCTTACTGTCAAGTTCTCCATACACGGATGTTCACGTCTTTCCTAATTAGTGGATGTATCTGAACGTTTAATCCGTCCTCTCTCCACCTTATTATGCAGTCACATATTGATCTGGTTTGTATCAACAGATCCTTTTGGGAAAACATACACAGTTCTAGGTTGCCCCTCTCTCTAAACGGGTCTTCTCTTTTTTGGCTGTAAACACATTTTAAACTATGCAAAAATACTAATTCATAATGGAATTAAAAATAGGCAAAACTAGATATCCATTGGAGAAACATTAACCCCCAATATATGCTGTGCATCTCTTACTGCACCTAGCCTCTCCTTGCAGGGAACTCGGGACACCTTACTGCAGACACCGATGCGGCGCAACACCGATAAACATTCAACCTATCTTGTACGTGGAGGAACAGCACACGGACATTAAAAACTTGCTCAAGAAAAGCTAAGGAAGCAGGGAGACAGCTACAGCTAGAGCTCTGAGGTCTCAGCTCCTGATCTGAAGCCCACTGGAAAATAAAATCAATATAAAAACAAGCTGCCTTCGCAGGCCTCGGCTGCAGGCCTGGCCTCGGCCCACGTGATCACTGCTCCGCATCAGCAGCGACGTGGGGCCCTGCCGCTGCCCGGCGCTCTGGTTTGTCCCGTAACCTCGCTGAGACCTAATGCAATGGAAATGAAGGCCCTCCAGTATAATGCTGAAACAGGCTGTGAAAGCCACCTTTTAGTAACGGTCATACTGACGCTGAAGTCAGAAAAAATATTTATCCCAACTTGTATAGATGTTGTGGCTTCATTTTTGAAGCTGGAGATATTGAAACAGTTGTACTGCATTAAAGGACAGAATAAAGAGGAATAAGATGGTTGTTATTTGGGTAGCAGACTTAAACCGGTCCCTCTTACCTGTATGGAGAAGGATAGCTTAAGAAAGAATTCAAAGCAGACTCTCCACAGCTTTCAGCTGATCAGAATTACGTATTAACACAAACCCTGGCAACCATTTTAAATGTCCATAATGTAATCTGTGGTTTAGACAGATACCAGGTTTATTTTGAGAAGAAAACAAAAACCAGTACCAGTAAAGAAAAATTCACCCGTACAGTTTAGAAGAGCATGCCGTAACGCTAACGACTACTTCAGCAAGAATACGGACACGGGTGTTTACACAAGATTAATGCAAGAAGTGGGAGAAACCCAACTCATTTTTGTAGTTTTTTCCAAGTGAACTCGATGGTGCTGATTTGAGGTTTTCCTCTCTATATCTCTTCAAATGTCTTCTAAAATATTTGAGGTTATAGCAGCACCTATTTAAAAACTGGTCTGACAAAAAGATCTTCTGGAAAATACAAATAAAATCAAATGGCATCCAGAATTCTGAAGTACAAAATGGAGAGCAATGGGCTTGAGGTAATTATGCATTTTAAAATAAAAAGAAAATATGTGGATCATGTTTTGTATTTATATTCTAAATATGCTTTATGTTAATCTGCAGATAATGGCAAGGAGTGGAACTACAACTGGATGGTAGAAATAACAGAATGACAGTTCAGTCCCAGCTGCCTTTTAATTTCGTACTTGGGAAAAATTCCTATTCACTCCATGAGGATTTTGAGCAAGGAGGAGCTGATTAATGATTTTTGAATCCATTGCCTGGGTCAGAGGTGCCTTTGGAAACAAAGCAAGTACGTGAACTTTCCTGTTTTTTCCGACGGCAGCCAAATGTGAGTGGGAGCGTTCCCGAAGGCCGGCACAGCTGCGCGTTGCCGGCACGGCCGGCGCGGTGCGGAGCGAGCGGCCGAGGCGGCGGCGGCTCTCGCAGGTGCGGAGCACGGCTCGCCCTCCGGAGCGCTGCCGGGCGGCGTCCAAGCGGGAGCTCTGCGCGCAGCTGCCCTCCGCCGCGATTGCTGCTCCGCCGCCACCAGCCGCACGCGGCCAGGCCAAGCCGGCCCGGCGCCGGGGAGTCAGAGCCCAGCTGGGCGGCCAGCCCGCCCGGTGCCCCACGACGGGTGCTCGGTGCCCAGTGCCGCCCGGCCGAACCCGGCTCTGCGGGAAACGGGACACGCTGCTCTCGCCCGCCGTCGCGCGCGGTACACAAGGGGTGCTGCAACATGCAGCCGCTGGTATGAGCGCATACGGCACTCGTTTTGATATATATCTTCTATTTTCTGATCCAATTACTTCAGATCAGCCCTAAGTCTTGCAGCTAAACAGTTTGTCCAAAGGGAAAGTACCTATTTACAGGCTGGATTACGAGCTTTAACAAAAGGAAAGGCAAAACGTGATTCATTTGCGATGTAAGAAAAAGACTTTCTTTGTAGTTTATCACTTGCCAGCATCTTCCAAATCTCTTTCCTTTCTTCTTTTCCCCTCCAAACGGAAAGTGGAGCGGGGGGGTCCCTTTTCACAGCACGGATCAAGAAAATAAGAAAGCGTCTTGGGCAAGTCTCGCTCCCTGCCTCCAGTGGGTTCACTTTTGCTTCGCCCCTCGGGGCTCCTGGAAGCATACGTGTTCAGCTGAAACGCCGCGCTGCTGCCTCGCCAGGCCTTTTCCCAGGGCTTTCCTTAAGAAGCGGTGTATCTGGAAGGGAACGAGACCAAAAGGCAAGTGCAGGATTGGAGCAGATTTGCTCTCAGCTGCCCGCGAAGCCGAGGACCAGTCCCAGCATCGCACGGGCCGGGGCCGGCAGCTGCGGGAAGCGCGGGAGCGCTGGGGAGCCACGCGGCTCAGGGGCGCTGGGCACCCCGAGGCAAAGCACCGAGCCCAGATCAAGCGTCAAAATCCAGTAAGGGTTAGTTGTGGCTAATCAACACTTCCCATTTTGGTGATATGAAGATGTTCTATTTCAATTTTAATTTTTTTATATTTGTTCACTGCAACACTTTTTGGAACAAAATCCCTCATTTTAAAAATGCTGAGAGGAAACATTTCGACAATTTTTAATAAAAGCTACTCTTTCATTATTCAACAGATAAGTAAAAATGAACTGTTACAAAAAAAAATCCCAGTGATACATCTGTCCCGAGGAACACAGGGGAGGAGAGGAGAAAAGAAGGGAAGCAGGGGAAGAGCTTTGCTTTGTGAATCCTTACTTAGGCTAATTCCCATCACCTGACTCAGATTTGCAAGATTTGGCCTAGGCTAGATTATAAAATAAAACTTCTCATTAACCTCTACTCCTTGCAGTTACTCTGGAAACGCATGGTCTCTGCAGTCGACTCCAGCAGCGCTCGAGGCCCGGCAGCCTTGAGCTGCCTTCGGCCTCGCTGTGACGCGCAGCCACAACCGGAGGGTCTCTCCGTTCCCGTTGCATCTGTTTCTCCCGGCTGTAACCTACCCGGCCTCAGCGCAGAGCGGGCCAGCCGTCCTGAGCCGGTGCATTTTCGAGGCAGAGCCATCCTGGCAGGAATCGTTATTGTACAGAAAGCAGTTTTCTAAAATAACTTTACGGCGTATCTACTGTTCAAGGAGAGTCTTTATCCAAAGCTCCTGGCCGTACGAAGCTGAAGTAACTCATGCCTGCTCCTCAGCCCACCGTGCTGCTCTCCACATCCGCCCCGGCCCCTTCTCCCAACCTTTGGTGAAATCCACTGCTCCAAGCTCCCTCTCGGCAGACAAACTTGGTCTGGCTGATTTCCAGCCCAAAGACCCTCTTTAGTGCATGTTTAATTCCCATACACATGCGTAGGAGCCATCCTGGACGAATGATCCCTCACTACATCTGGTCTGGGAGATGGATAACACCATCTTGACATCTCAGGGTGGGTTTCATCTATACGGACACGTTCATGATGCAGCAATTCATCATGTCAGCCAGCATTTTTCATTAGCATGTCAGTGTGGGGAGGAAGCATTGATGGGTTTAATGGCATTCATTTCTCATGGGTGCCTGCTTGATTCATCCTACTCGCATGCTCTCGATTAACTGAATTACCAATTGTAGAGACTGACAGGAATTTCCTCCACTTTTTTCCAACCTTTCCTCAGTTCCTCACAACACTGGCAAGGATTCTTGAGTTATTTTGTTCTTATCTGTAATGTGGGGCTCCAAGAAATCATGAATAAATGTTATTTAATAGCCCTAGCAGGAGCCTAGGACACAGATACTGACCATTTTCCCACCTAATGTCTCTTAATGGCTCATTACTGTTTTGGCTTTTGGTCTCTTGCTCTGGCTCTCATTTGCTATCAGGCCCTGAGAAGTGTTGGATGCCCAGTGCCGTGCGATGTTGCGTACAGCAGAAATTCGATAGACAAACACACTTGACTGCAGCGACGGGGAATTTGCTTTGCAGGCTCAGCTGGGCTCTTGGGTCAGGTGCCCTCGGGTGTCCCCAGGGGTCTGTTCCAGGCTAGAGCCCACGCAACAGCTCCTACTTTTTGCAGAGGAGCGGGATCAGGCCCAGAAAGAGGCCCCATCTCTTTCGTTTGCTTTCCTCCAGCCAAGTATGAAGAGCTCCCTGACCAAGGTTAGCTCCTTTCCCAGAAACAGTAACAAAAATCCTACATTTTGTTGTACTTTTCCTCCATATGGAAAGATATTACTCATGCAAGTGCATGTAATATGTCATATACCTTCTCTTCTTCCTTTCTTTAAAGTTTCTTTTGCCTTCTTGCAAAACAAGAGACCCATTAGTGTTTTTAAGTGGTCATTGGCAATGCAAAACAAGGTAGTGCAATCCACATTGAATCAACATTATAGTGAGGGATGAATACAATTTACCCACCAGATATTTCATCATGAAAATTATGAAAATTCATAGCTTAGAGGTGTGAATGCTTCTTTAAGAAAGGTACTTATGTTATCCCCAAAATAGCACCACTACCATGTGATGTTCCAGTTGCTATGGTTACCACAAATTTGTTATTTAATAGCAAAGAAAATAGATGCACAAAACATGCTAATTATAACTGGTACAAATTTTTCTAAATGTTTTATATGAATATGCATGCATGTTTTATGCATAAGGAATAGGAATGCCCTTTTTCAAATAATTCTGCAAGTTTTTAGGGGCATTTCAGTAACTAACTGGGAAGTACATTGTGCGGCTCTCAACAACAGAGGGGAAGCAGACTGAAAAATTGAAGATAGGCAATTTGTCTAAACCAGTGCAGTATTCTATTCAAATAGCATGAGACTCCTGAAAATGAAAGATATCTGAATTTATTGAATCCTTGTACTTTCCTGACTGCATTTGGTTTTCTTCTCCTCTTTCCTGTGTTGAAAGGGTTTCATCTCTGTATTGAAGTCCCCGAGAAACAATTGCAGGAAGGTTTGAAGTGAAGCTGCCTGTTATTAAACAGGCATGTTAATGGCACTGGGTACAGACACTGAAGCACCCCGTTGTCGCTGACAGAGCCAATGCTGTGAGAAACGGGCATATATTCCCTGTGCACGAAGCTCCGAGCAGGGCTGATGCAGGGGTCGCAGGGGCTCGCGTCTGCGCCAACGGGGAGAGGGCAGCACCTTGCAGAGGCCCTGACTGTGGGCGCAGTGTGAAAAGTTGGTGCCTTTGGCCTGGTGTGCGTTGCCAAGAGAAACGCGTGGGCTCGGTTCTGCTTCGGGCTTTGGGCATGCAGAGGAAGGGGACATGCACGCCGGACAGGATGTGTATGAGACCAGGGCTCTTAGCGGTCCCCTTTCCGGTGTTGTGCTCGCCAGATGGTCCCAGAGATGCGTCTGCGGGACGCAGCACGCAGCGCTCAAGCGCTGGAGCCGTGGAAGCTGCAGGCTCCGCGCGGTCCTGGGAGGAGGCGGGAGAATTCCCACTCCTTCGCTCGGCCCATCTTTGGACACATTAAAAAGTCTCTCAGTTTAGCCACAAATTAAGCAAACATGAGGCTGTGAGCTGTGGTGAAAGAGCAGCTGGCTCCAGGCTGCCCTCGGAGCACGGGTCCAGGCCGGGAGCCGCTGCTGGAGCATCCCGGTGTGCGGATCCAGTGTGGATGCTGAAGGCCATGACTTACACAGCTGATTTTTCACTTTCCCACCCAAAGCACATGCGAGTTGGTTGCTGTATTTCAGATGTTGCAGTGTGTCAGTGGTACTGACTGAAAAAAACCCTTCTCTGTAGCTTGCTGTCACACCGTGATTGATATCAGCTGTAACAAGATAAAATGTTATGGCACCATAATTCTGTTTGATGCAAGGTAGTCTTTGATCTTTTACCATTTTGCAAAGATTATAATATATACTTAGTTTGATAAATAATACCCTTTCACCAGAGTCACAGAAAGTGGAAGGTAAATTGGCAACTAAACTTTTTAAACTTTTCTGGTGAAGATGTTTATGATTGTAAAGCAAAAGGCTAAAGAGTAGGAAAAAAGTCCCACCCACCTATTTATAGATCAATGTAAA